>NC_142504.1:7098579-8448579 GCF_057876585.1 Rhinolophus sinicus
CATGAGTCAGAAGTGGGGAGAATATCACAAAGGGACACATCATGGGAGGAACTGAATACTGCAGAAGCTTTACAAATGTTTCCCAGGAGATTGTCCTGGAACTTAAAATTTAAAGATTTTAGTCAGTAATAAGTATTGTGTTGATCTAAATAAGCAGACGGTAGAAAGGTATCTCAATCCATTAACTCAACATTTTTGAAAATGGGAGAGTGGACAGACTATACAAGTTAGTAAGACAGCCTTAGAGAAATACAAGAACTTTAGCTAATGAAAAATATGCAAATCCAGCTCATTATATGTTAGTGTTAAGTGAATGCGCTGAGTAATGTTGAAAACATGTACCCTGCAAATTTGGAAAGTGTTTACAATTTGTTCCTAATGGTCATATAGAAATATTAATTCTTAGTTGTAATACCTAAAGCTCTAAGGATAAGAATCGGCTGCCCCACGTAGTTTTTTTTATGGAGGCAAAAATAATCCTAATTTTGTGCACTTTTAATTTGTAAAATGGAAGTCACTTGCATAAATAACCTATATAATTTTTAAACAATAGTCTCAGTAATATTGGCAGAATCCATGGATATCACTTTAGGTAGAATGATCTGTTGCCCCAGCTCAACCCAATATGATGCCGTGCTAAACATAAACTACTCAGTGCACATAAAATAAAGTTATCATCACCAGTAACATCTAACTGAAGACAACACTCAAGGACTCTTATCACAGAAACTTTTCCCTACGCTCCAAACTCAGTCAAACAAGCAAGATTTCTTCTCTTCTTTCTCTCTCTCTCCCTTTGCCCTAAAGAATGGAGACATATTGCCCCCACAGCAAAAGACAGGCAATTTTATATTATTATGAAAAATGATGCAGCAGTAAGCTTGTGATCACGGAAGGTCACTCATATTTAAAAACTGGAATATAACTGCATTTTTATATAAAGTCTCTAATAAAATACAAGAGAACTAGTGGGGACTGGGGAACTCAGTCAACATGCTGTACTACAGCTTGTCACCTCATCAGGGAGCAGTGGGGACTCCTGCCCACAATCTTTATAAGGTAATCTTAATAAAATGGAATCAATCCAAAGCAAAACTCTTGTGATTACATCATGTTTGGCCACTGTTGTATTTGTACATGATTTCCATCCAGATAGTTAAGACAGTGGGGCTATTTTCATATTTGAAAAGATGTCTGTCTAGTAAAATCTATTTTAGCAAGGTTTATAACAACCACAAACGAAGTTTCTAAGAGCCCACTGTAAGTAAGTCGTTGCTATATTTTTTCCTTTGATTGGAGGCACTAAAAGTTCTTTGGTGGATTTTACACTGCAACAGGGAATTTTAAGTTTCCATTTATATGCTTCATGCAAAAGGTAGCTGTAATGTCTGACTTGTCATAAAGAATAGATCTGAACCATTTTTGGACTGAAAAATCAAGGTGTTCCCAAAGGCAACTAGAAATAATTAATGACGTTCCTGAAATATAATTTTAGTTTATGTATTTTACATCAAGTCTGTTATAAGGGAATATTTGCGAAAAGAATGTATTTAAATATTTTTCCTCAAATCTATGCATTTATTTACTCTAAAATTTTAAGAAGTTGGAGTCAGTAACATAAAGATTATGTATTATTTAATTATACAAAACAAACTAAAAAAACAACAACAACAAAAACCCCACAATTCATAAAATATTCTTCCTCTTAGAAAATACTCAGATATTTTACAAGGAACAATATATTTGGAGTACCAAATATATATACAACTGCAGAAGCAATTAAAATCTGTAATAAAAATCAAACATAAAATCAGTGTACCATACCAAAGGCCTTTTGAAATAATAGGGCTTTAAACCTACAGCACATAAAAGGAGGCTACTTCAGTGGTTGTCCTCAATTGAAAAGAGAGAATGTTCCATAGCCCCAGGCTAGGAGACAGAAATGCCTGAGCCTGTGCTTGTAAGGTTCAGATTGAAAATTATCTTGCCCTAAAAGTTCCCCAGTTCTATAATATTTCTCTTCTTTTCAAGAAGCTCTGCTTGGAGAAGTGTTACCAAAGGGATCTTAACTATGTGGGCCAACTGTAAACACAAAAGTATATGTTTTCCTATCACCATGCTGGCCTTGTAACTTTATGGAGAAAATATGAAATTTAAAAAAAAAAAAAAAAGTATTCACTATTTGCACTTCTACGTCATTCAAGGTCATTGAGAATGTTACATCCGGGGACTTGTGGCTGAAATGAGAAACAGAAGGCAGTTTTGGTTTGCTCTTTCCAGGAAAAATAAAGGCAAGTGAGAAACTTCAATATGTATGATTTTCCGACAAGGTAGGAAATGCATTCATTGTCAAGAACAAACCAAAAGAAAATTTAAATAAACACACTGTTGACATTTTAAAACACTGCTTTAAAACAGTACTCAGAGCTCCTACTTTTTAATCTTCATAAAAATTGAACCGCTAGCTTCTTTATATGAATGGCCCAATGTGACTCTAGGACTCTGATCTCAGCATACATTCATTGGGTGAAGTATAAAAATTCTTATCCCTCTACAATAAGGAACTCTAATCTATCATGATTTAGTATGGTCTGGCATATAGTTAAGATATGAAAAATGGAAGACAGACACTTTTGCCACCAACAGCACACATTCGACTGAATTTCAAACAGACATATTTTGCTGAATGTATTTTTAGTTTTTCTAGTGCCAGTGTAATTGAAGAAAAAACTTCATACCTCTTTTCCACCTAATCAGAGGAGGCTTTGTGAAATTCACCAGGATAGAAGAGAGAAAAGAACATTCACAGATACGAAAAAATGTTTTCTTTTTCTTTTCCTTCTGCATTAGGAGAAAGGCTGAAAAAGATAAAAAGTGAGAACCTAGAAAAGATAAAGGAGACAAACCAGTTTCCCTGAAAACAAAACTTCGGGTCAGAAAACAACTTTTACAAGCTAACTCCTCCTCATCTGTCTCTATGTCCGCACTTAACTTTTCGACAACAACCCAATACTGAAAGCTTCTGTCAACCACTGTCAATATCATGAACTGAACTTGAACAAGGAGCAGAGCACATGTATTCTATGCCAGCACCAAAGGGGATGCATATATATATATATATATATATATATATATATATATATATATATATATGCGCCCAGGGTGCCAAAAAATGTATACAAGTGGGCACTTTGGTCAATGTAGCTCAAGCAGTAGTTCACCGTAAACAGAATCTAAAGAAAAGAATAAATGAACTAATCAGAAACAGTCTCAGAGACATAGAGGAAAAACTGAGGGTTGCTAGATGGGAGAGGGGGTGGGGATAAGGGGGAAGGTGAGGGGATTAGAAAGCACAGTCGGTAACCACAAGATTGCCACAGGGTTACGAAAGTCAATTTGGGGAATGTAATCAATAATGTTGTAAAGATTTTGTAGGGTATCCGATGGGCACTTGTCCCATTTGGGAGACCACCTCAGGGATGATGTAGATGCCTGATCACTGCACTGTACACTGAAGCTGAAGCTGAACAATAATGAATGTCAACTACAAGTTTATGTGTGTCTGTGTGTGTGTGTGTGTGTGTGTGTGTGTGTGTGTGTGTTCTTACAAGAAGCAGAGTACAGCATTAGGAATAGAGACAGTGGAAATATAATGGCTCTGTGCAATGTCAGAGGGATAGTGGATGGGGGGAGGTGGGCTGTCACTGTGTGAGGGATATAAATGATAAATGTCTAACTATTACATTGTTTTGTGCACCTGAAACTTTGAGCACCTCTTGTAATTGCAGAAATCAAACATGACTTGTATTCATCTTTTATTATTGGTATATAGTAAGTATTACATTTTAAAAGTTTTTTCCTTTCTTAAAACGTGGACACATTTTTTGGCACCCTCTGTATATATACTGATACATATAGGTGTGATCAAACAATACGGTGAATCCTGCTGCCCAGTGCCATCCAACGGAAAGGCAGGAATCTTCCGTAGGGGAAGCAGCACATCGAGCCTTAGCAACAGTGTGTGATAAGTTTCAATTTGTTCGGTGCAGTCAGTCAGGTGTGAGCTATGGTTGAGAGAAGGTGTGTTTTAAAGTGTGCTGTAAATCATCCTCCATCATGACAACACGCCGTGTCTCACATCACTTCTGGTATTCGGCAATTTCTGTCATATAAAAACATCATGGTATGTCCTCATCCACTTTATTCACCAGATCTGGTACCATGTGACCTCTGGCTCTTCCCCAAAGTCAAAATGGTTCAGAACATCAAGGCAGCCACAACAGCGCAACTAAAGAGACTCACGAAAGAGGACTTTAGAACTGCTTTAGAAAGTGGAAGAACAATAGGATAAATGTTTTCAAAGCAAGGGAGAGTACTTTGAGAGAGATTAATGGCAATGTCTCTTTTACTGTAATTATTTTATTTTAATTTAAACATTGACTGTATTTATTTATATATTATCTGAACTATTCTCTACCTTTGCCCTGATTTTAGAGGTAGAATAAATATTGGATACCAATGTCATCTTTAAAATCCAATATTGTTAACCCAGCATATATCGGGTGGCAGTCATTTTGTTCTGACAGATTTTCTTCACATCTCAGTCCCTTTCATGAGGAAAAAGAAACTACAACTAAATGCTTATATAACATGTTTTGGTTGTCTGAGTATTAACTTTACATTCAAATTTTATTCTACAAATGATAAATTAGTTTTATATCCCAATAAACCCTTCAGTGTATTCTGGAATCTTTTGATACATCAATATTTTGAGAAAGCTAGCTTATATTCTCTAATTTTTTTAATACATTTTGCCACTCATTATGCAGAAAAAGGTGTAAACTTCCTGGTACGGGCTCTCAATTTTGATAGATTAGGGAAAGGACTTCATAAACAAAATAACGTAAGGACTAGAGTGAAGCCATGTTCCTATTATGAATGTTACAAACGGATACATAGGCTCTTTAATTCAGCCTCCCCTTTAGACCCTAAAGAGAGATACCCCACACTTACCCAAGTCCATGTTCAATCTTTCTGTTCAAGGAGAGACTCAGTGTGCTAACAGATCTACACAATGGTGGGGGAAATGCATGCCTACTCACTATAATCCATCATTCAAAAATAACAATTAGCAGGAAAGAATACAGCTAATTATGGAAAACCAAGAAGAAAAAAATCAAATACCAAAGGAAGAAAGTAGAGAGAGAACGAGCAGAACCATTCATGGGAAGGAAGAAAGAGGGTGGATGGTACACGTTGGGGAATTATAATTAAAAACAAAATTTCCTGCCAACCCAGAAAACCTCTTCACAAAAATAGAAGAAAACAATATTATTATTGAATGATCATTAAACCAGAATGTGATGCACAATATGATTGCATCACAGGCAATCTACTAAGAGATAAACGAAATTTCACCTTGTTATATAGCCAAGCAGATACACTCCAATATGTATATATTTTCAAGATAAACCATAACTAGTTCGAGTAAAGAGGACCTGACTGTACCATTTGTCACATTTAGTTCACCCCAGATTCATCTTGTATTTGGGGTGACCATCTGTGCTAGCTAATTGGCTTTATCCAAAGGAAAAATAAATCTCTCCTATCTTTGCAGCAGGAGATAGTTTTGCAACTTGGTGCAAGGAGCCCTTGGAAGCTGGCTTCTACCCTCCTACAAAAACTGGGGGGTAGGGGCGCTTCTTCCTTGATGAATACTTTTGAAAGAGATGTTCCTGCTTTAGAAAGACATTCCTGGATTCCAAAGCTGCCAAGAGGCTTATTTAGCTTTAAAAAAAAAAAAAAAAAAATGGATACCCATTTGAAAGAGACAGACAAAACTTATAAACTCTCTAAACTAAAGGCTCTAAGGAAAGGGTGTGGGAGTCTCTGCTCTTATTTTCAACAGGAAGAATTCAGTCTTTTATTTTTATTTTTATTTTTATTTGCCCTTACATACAACAATACTAGAGACAAAGAACAATTACAAATATGATTTTTGAAGATTTAAGATATATAACATATTTCACCCATAAAAAAAGAATAGTTTATATTAAAATTAGAGTATTAAAAATGATTCTTGGAAACTGTGCATATCATGAAAATTAATAAAATTAGAAGTGATTGAAGATAAATCAAGCATGTAAATAAAAAGAACAAAAAGATTGAGGAATGATACAAAATTTAAGAGATATAGAATATCAATCTGAGAGATATAACATCCATCCATCAAAAAAGAGAGAACAGAAAATTAAAGGGAAAGAAATGGAATAATGTTTTTTTTTTGTTTTGTTTTGTTTTGTAAAAGTCCCAAAAAGTAAAGAATAGGGCAGCCGGATGGCTCAGTTGGTTAGAACTTGAACTCTCAACAACAAGGTTGCCGGTTCAATTCCCACATGGGATGGCAGGCTGTGCCCCCTGCAACCAAAGATTGAAAACAGCGACTGGACTTGGAGCTGAGCTGTGCCCTCCACAACGAGATTAAAGGATGACTTGGAGCTGATGGGCCCTGGAGAAACACACTGTCCCCCAATATTCCCCAATAAAATTTGTAAAAAAAGGTAAAAAATATTACATACCTTCGGATTGAAAAATTCCCTGAGCACTGAAGAGCATTAGTTGAGAAAGATCTAAGCTAAAATGATCCCTTGGAAATTTTAACAAAAACAACGAAAAGAAGTTGAAACAATTTCTAGGGGGCTGGGGTGGCCTTTGTCTTGAAGAGATGAGAATCAAACTTGCAGTCGCTCACTGAAGAGCAGATGCCAATCAAAATAACTGAGTAATGCTTTCAACACTTCATACAAAATTATTTAAATCTAGATTTTCGTACATAACTCAAACACATTTGAAGGCAAATTAGGACTTTGTAAATAAGCACGAGACAAAATGCCGTTGCCCAGGTATATTTCAAAAGAAAAAGAAGAAGAAGGAGGGAAAGGAACATGCCAACAAAAGGAAAAGCATCCAAGAAAAAGGAAGTATTGGGAATCAAAGTAACTCGTCTGAGCATATTAAAAAGAAATCCCATTGCGACAGTTGAATAACTGTTCTAGAAAATAATTCTTCTTTGCCAGAACAGAAAATCCGAGGTATCAAGAAGATTGTCTAAGTGGATATGACGCTGATTAAACAGAATACATGGTTAAGAAGGTGATCTTAATGGTAACATGAAGGAACGTATTATATTTGACAGAGGAAAAAGAAAGCTAGAAATTCAGAGGAAAACAAAAAGTTGCACATTAAACTCATGGTGCAACTATGAACCCAAGTAAAACTTAAGGCATAATTTTGGCAACTGATAGGGTATAAAAGAGCGAACTTTTTCGTGACACTTAGAATCATTTTATAGCAGCACTGGTTTTAGTGACATTGGAAAACATTTTGTTGGTAGGATAAGTAATACCGTATCAGTAGAAACAGGGTTTCAGGCAGAGTTTGAGAGATGAGTGCAAATGCCAGATTTCCTGCTTCGTAATGTTGAGATTCCAGAGACACTCCAATACACATGGATTTAAAAAATTGAGGGTTAATTATTCTAGTTATGTAGCAGAAATAAAAATTAGTAATTAACAAACATTGGAAGAAGAGAAAAGGAAAAGAGAGGATAATCTCTCTTCTATCTTAGAGAGATTTTATTCCAATTGTTGAGTGAAAAAAATAGCTGTATGAGAATAGTATTTAGTGTTTTGAGGTAACTGCCAGAAGTGTGAACAGAAAGGGTTAAAAGAAATTACTCTTGTGATGTGCAACTGGGGGATAGGAAGACAACAAAAGGGACAATTTCACTTTTATTTCATGTTACCTGTTTAAATTTATTTCAAATATATGTAATATTTATAAGATATACTTTTCTACATAAAAATAAATGTCTCTGTATTACATTATCTCAACCCCTCATATAAATCTCTCCTTTAGTTCAAGCAATGCCCTCTATCTCACAAATAGTCATAACCTAGAATCATCTCTGTGGACTTACTTTTCCTGCTGTTTGTAAAACTGTACTTGATTTTATTATCCAATATGATATTCACTCTCCTGAGACCTTTGAGATATATTTCTGTTTGAGTGCAGAGTCGTAAAAGTATCTTTGTCTCTGCAGATAAATTGTGTCTTTCCTTGTGTCAGAAAATAAAAATTGTGAGGCCTTTAGCTGTCAGGATACTTAAAAGCTAAAAGCATTGCTCGTCATCAATTCGCCTCGGTGAATCAGGTGGCTGTCTGTTCACCTAGGTGTCCCAACTTTGCAATCATCGTTACTCTGGTTTTATTGCTGTTGACAAATTAGCATTTTGAAATCTTCCTCAAATACTTGAATTTATAGAATTTTCACTGATGCTGAATATATAAAAAGATATTAGCTCTACTACTGTAACGGGCTTGCTCCAATGACAGTCGTGCTCACATTTTTCCCTAATACATTTGAAGTTCCTTCATCATACGAATGATGTGTGTCTTACACCCCCACATGTCTGGCAGACTGGTGTGCACATAGCAGGTGCCCAGGAAGTATTTCTGTGTTGGACTCACTTCATCATGGTTACACAGTTTTTCAATTTATGGTCAGCAATAAAAATGCTTCCCAAGTTACATATAAACAAAAGGAAAGCGTTTTAGCTCTTAGCTGCTTTTATATGTGCTAATAAAATTCTCCTAAAAGAAACAAAGCAAATATAAAAGACTCACTTGCCATTCATAAACAGACACACGGCAGCCACCTTTCCCTGGATCACTTCCCGTGCAGTTTTGACTTTTAGAAGTGAATATGTGATGTGGACAATGAAAAATACTCATCCAAACGAATCCATCATGAGCCATGTACAGTAGTGAGATGTTTTGTTTTGTTTTCTTTTCCTCTCTCTCTCCAAACTCCTGCATTTAACAAATTTCTGAACCTACACAGGGATGGGACAATAAAACCAAAACTCCAATATTCTTTTGCGAAAAATCAATTCCTGCATCTTTAATGTAGAGCCCCCATCTGCTAACATACTCAGTAGCCTCACAAATGGAAGTTTGTCTTCAAGGGTCATTGAACAATCACAGAGACACTTGGCAAATAACACTCTACCATTAATTCACAGGGACGCCTCGACGTCCCCTATCACTCAGATGCTGTGTTTTTCTCAGAGGTAGGGAAGCCAGTATCTCTTAACAGGATGAAAAGCTGACACTACCCACCGAGTACAAAACACTGGCCCACAGCGATATGGGGGCCAGAGTGGCACCTCTGTCCTCAGATTTTCTACCCACCAGCGTGCAACAGAAACAGGAATTTTCCACCATAAAGTTATGCCTTTAGGTCATGGTATCATTGGGGAAAGGCTGACGTTAACCTGACGGGCTCACCTGAAAGCCACATTCAAGCACTGGCAGCCACTGACATAAATAGGTGTAGAAGAAAAGATTCTAGCAACCAGTGAACATTACAACCAAGGAAGAGGAAAGGGGTATCTCCCCGGAGTGAAGATGTCAGGCTGAGTCTGAGAGGCGAGAGGGAAGGCCCGGGATGCCGCCCAGTGCAGGGGGGACTTGGGAGGCATGTGAAGAAGTGGGCCCCCCACCCCAGGAGGGAATGGGAACATTGTCCACTGTGCACACAGCCCCAATTTCTCTGTGACCCTCACGCATACTGAAATACAAAATGGTAAAACTGATTGCAAAACAGTGCAAGATTATTATAAGGAGATTATTATAAGGCAGGAGGATAAATCAGTCATGTGTTCATAATAACCGTTTACTGTTCCCTGAAGAAATACTCGTACTTCTTGACCACAGCAACAAGCTTCCTGAGAGGAAACAGTGGTGCAGAGTATTCAATTCTGGGTGAATGCTTTCAGAAAATTATACCGGAAACCGGTTCTCCAAAAAGAACACTTAATTATGAGTAATATATGATCGATGATTCTCAACCCTCACTGCATGTTAGAATCACCTAGGAATTTCTACATAATAACAAATCCCCAGGCACAGCCCCGTAGGAGAGGTCTGACGTAACCCATCAGAGATGGGACCCAGGCATCAACATCTTTGAAGCTTCCTTGGGGATTCTAACCTGCACGTAGAGCTGCAAACAACAGATGCCAGGCTGTAACTTTCAGATTTTAGAACATATGGAAGCTGTTGCTTCAGGTCTGTGCTTCCATGTCATTCTTGTTTCTTTTCTTTTTACCACGAAACTGTTGAAGTCAGCATGATAATACAGATCAGACCATTTACCGGGTTGCTCTGATAAAATAGCCCTCCTCTTTGGTGGCAGATCCATATCTGCCCAATTTGTCAAAGAACAAATAAATGGACTCTAAATGCTATACTTGCGGTTGAGATTCTTACGTGTTTATTAAGCGTGTTGACCAAAAAGCACAGTCTTAGCTTTTCAAATCAGTGACTGTTTGTTTGTGGGTGGGGGAGGGGAGGGGTACTAGGGAAGAGTAAGAAAGAAAGAGTGTTTAATAACAAAGGGGCATGAGAGAACTGCTAAGGGTAGTGGATATGTTCACTCTTGATAGTGGTGATGGTTTCACACGTGTACAGATATGTCAGATCTTACCAAAATGTACACTTTAAATATCTGGCCCTTTAAGGAACGTCAACTACAACTAAATAAAGTTTACAATAAAAACTCTTAGCTCTCTCTCTCTCTCTCTCTCTCTCTCTCTCTCTCTCTCTACACACACACACACACACACACACACACACACACATATTTTTTTCAAGTCGGCTAGGTCATATGGAAAAGATTTTTAAAAAACATTAAATTATTATATATCTTCCATCAGTTGCTGTAAGTGCTCTCAAAGATCTAGAAATTTGAAATTCAAAGTGATAAGAAACATCCCGACCCAAAAACATCTCTCCTGCTGACCCATGATAATACCTTAAATTCCCTTCAGTAGTTGAAGCTAAAACTGTAAATGTGAGATAGGAATTGTAATGTCCTCCTATCAGTCATTATATAAGCACCACAAATTCATACCCATCTCCAAAGAGAGAAGGACTCATACACAAAAACGTCAGACATGGGGTAGAGAGGAAGTGAAAACATCAGGAGTAGGGAGGCTCTTGTACTAGAAAGTTCCCCTGGTACTAGGAAGCTCTGGACCTGAGTTGGCAGGGAGAAGGTGCAGTGATGGAGGGAGGAAGCAAATGAGAGCTGTGGTCATCAGAGCACGATATGTGTCATAACAGCATCGGAGACAAGCTGATCCTTCCTGGGTTGCTGGCATTGCTAAAACTTACCCTTTAGGAACACTTATATAATTGCTCAGGAAGACTCTTTACTTACTGATGATTTCCAAATGCATTATTCTCCTTAAATATTAAAAAAAAAAAAAAAAAAAAAAAAAAAAAAAAAAAAAAAAAAAAAAAACAGGAGATAAGATTGCTGTCACTTTGATAAGAATTGAGTAAGTTTTATTAAATTTCATATGCCCCTAGATAAGGATATGGGGTCTCAAAATCCCCTTAAATATTAGAGGAAGAGCCCCACATAACACAGAATCTCTAACTTAGTAAAATCCCACTGGTGAGATCGATAGTAAAACTAATATGAGTAGAAGGTAAATGTGAAATGAAGAAAACACTGTGAAACTGGTAGGTTTCCATGAATACCACAAAATAGTTTCTGTTATCATGCTCTTAATTTTTTTTCAGATTCATAAATGCTTTTTTAAACATCTTCCAAGCCTACCAAATTCCAAGCCATAGTGTGAAATTAGTAACATTTTACTAGAAATGCCAGAGGGCTGAATTTATATCACTTTTCATTGAGGCAAAAATCTCCTTCCATGTTAGTGTAGCACGTCATCTATTCTCACAAAGTAGTTTATGGTCCGCTCGAGAGATGTCCAGAAGGACGAGTTGCTATCAAAGAATATGCAGGTATAACCAGAGCACTGGAGTAAAAGGAAACACGTGAACTCGGGAGAAAGACTGCTGTCACTCTCGCAGCCTTCTATGGGCTTTCCCAGACAAGAGGCTTTAATGGAGAGTTTTATTACTGTTCTTAATTAGACAAAGCATCTCTAGAGACATGCTCTCTTGCGACTCAGATTTATTCACTGAGAACCATGAGAGCATTCAGGGGGGAAAAAAAAACCCACAAAAAACAAGTGGGAATATATGCTGTGCAAAGAAGTCATGTTTTCAAAATGTTGAGCTTATTCAGTCATGGGAATTCAGTTGCAATATTTATTTTGTGCCTTTTTAATTTAGGCATTTCTAAGCCCAGCCCTTGGCAACATTTTGTGTAAGGAACCCACGGGGACAAATTATTGGTTTATTCTTTTCAGGGACTGCCCCCTATTACCCAATATTCCCTCAGTCCTGCCCCTTACCTCATTAAAATGTACCTGCTCATGGCTCTGGATCTGTGTTCTGTTGGATAATTTGACTATCTGTTTGTTTGTTTTTTGTTTGTTTTTTCTATTTTGACTTAAGTTGCAGCTGACAATGTATGAAGCCTACTTGAGAAGAGTGTGTTTTTTTCTATTTCAACAGGGATCATAAATTCCTCAGCCAAAAGAAGTAAAGAATGATGGAAATTTTACACATAATGAAAGGTCCTAAAGGCCCCAAAGAGATCTCTGAAGATCTCTTTGAACAAGATGGCTTTTCCATTGTCCTTAAACAGGACCACTGAGGCACCCTAAGGCATTTTTTGTACTCAAATGACTTAAAGGTAATAAGTGCTCAATATACATTATTTTAACTAAATGAGAGAGAGAGAAAAATAAGAGCCAAAGAACTCATTTCATTGAAAAAATATATGAGACTGGAGGATGAAGTCTGTTAGTCATGATCAGAGAAGCCGGAAAGGAGCCAAGATAGAATTGATTTCCAGAATCCAATGGGGAGAGATTTTCAGAAAGAATCAGGATTATTAATGGTGTCAAATCCCAGGGCTCTAGAAAGCAAGGAAATGAGGACTAAAAAATGATACTGACTGGTAACTGGGAACTCATTATAATCCTCAAGAGAGCATTTTGGGGAAGCAGGAGTAATGTGACGGGAGCAGAAAGCAGATTGTTAAAATCGAAGAATTAGAAAAATGGTGAAAATGATGACAAAGTGCTCTCACAAGGGGTTTGGCTTCAAAGAAGAGACAAGAGAAACGGATACATATGTACATTGTTGAAGGATGAAGAGAATGGGCCCTTCTGCAGATGGGAGATGGCTGGGGATGGCTTTACCCCGAGAAAAAGAAGACAGTTAAGTGGGGGAGAGGCAAACTGAAAATAAGGAAATTGAAGCACATCTAGCGATGATTAGAAATAGACTGTTCGGTTTAGAAATAAGGGTGCAAACTATATAATTTAAAGAAATAAACATGGAAAATACATTAATTTAAATTTAAGATTTGAGAGAAGGATGAAATGAACCTCTAATCAATAAAGCAAAAGCATCATTCTCATTGTTTGGAACAGAGCTGGGGGATTGGGCAGAATTTGAAATCATTAGAAACAAATATCAATATATACAAAGGAAACACATCGCCTTTAAAGAGGAGCTATAAAGTCTAATGTACATGCAAACAATAAATTTAAAACCCAAAGAAATGAAATGTGGAAGTAAGGACATGAAGTGGGAAGGTGAAAAAACAATGAATCTACATAAGCATATTTGTACATGTTGCGATTGTATTTAGTCTTCTCAATAATTTTAATTTTAAAACTTAAATCCATTGGCCTGAGGCCATGAATATCAGAAATAAGATCAATAGAGATAATTTGTTCCAAGTCTTTCCTTTGGAGAATGAGCTGGGGACATGGAACCACTATTTTTCTCCATGGTCATGACATAATACCACTTCAGGTGTAGCCATGTCAGCTGGAACACTGTGTGTGTGTGTGTGTGTGTGTGTGTGTGTGTGTGTGTGTGTGTTACGCTATACTGTCTAGCAAAAGACTAAAGGGGAAATGCAAATGTTAAGCCAAATGTATTCATCAAGCACTGGGAACTTGGCAGGCTGGAAGCAAGAGGGAAGGAGGATTTCCAGTAGGGTTTGGGATTAGAACATCTAGGAAGAGCTCTGTATTTATCTTCTCTAATTTCTGAAAAGGGAAAAAGAAGAAAGATGTTAGCTCTTTACTCTGAGCTCTACTGAGGACAAGGAGAAAGAAGGAAATGCTAAGGGACTCCCAGCAAAGGAGCAAAGGAATAAGGGAATCAGAGTCCCCCTACCCCCTACCCCGCGTTGCTCAAGCACAGCGGAAGCCATCTGCCACCAAAACATGAGTGGGGACAGAGTGCCTCGTGAAGTCTGCCGACAGGAGAAAGGTAAGGCATCCTGGCACATGGACAATTGCTACAAGCTGCCATGCCCACTGCCTAACTCTGCTTACCATGAACGTTGGGGACTCAGGGGCAATTAGAAGCCCATGGAAATCTATCAACCAGGAAGAAGATGCACGTAGCAGAGAAATGGTTTCTAAGGCATGCTTGGGGAAAATGAATGTACCTATTATACACACGCAGGGCTGGGAAAATAGAGCGGCTTCACTTAGAAGTATTGGCTATGGATATTCTTGTGGGCTTCATGAGAAGCAATTTGATCTCCTTCCTTCACTTTCCTTGACTTGGATCCCAGCCAGAGAGTGTCATCTTTGGGATGAGGACCCCACTTCCCCCCCTTATCTCTGTTCTTTCCATTATAGCTTCAGTCTTTTATTTCCAGCTGCAATAGAGGACATATTTTCTAGGTTATCATCACACACAACAGGATCAGGTTTTTGCTCAGCTTCTCCCTAACTAAATTCCCCACTTTCTTTTTTTCCCGGTCCAATTTTTTTCAGGCTTCAGAAACCTTTGGGTACAGATTTACATGCGTTGCAACATTCAAGGTTCACTTCATGCCTGCAAAGACAGGGCTTCATATTGATTGTTTCTCCAATTCCCCCAAGCGCTTCTTAGAGCATCCAGAAAGTTTCCCAAGTTTCTGAAACTCTCCGAGTGCCACAGTTGGTGCACAGATAGAAAGAATGTTCCTTTCTTTGCTCTACACCAGACTCTTCCTCCTAGAGAAACAAATAACATGTTTCATGTGTCCTTCCGTGAACATGAGTTGTCCCAAATCCGCCTCTTGCCTCTCTATCTGAATGGTTCAGATTAACCCTTCATTGGACCAAGGAGCCTGTATCTCAGCCTCACCATTCTCACTTCTCCAGTATCACGTGCTTCCCCAGTCACCAGGCAGAAAGCATTCTCCTCCAAGCATGTGAAATCATGCAAATACTTGCCCAAGGGAGCTCCGACAGCCAAGTGTCTCCATGACGGATGGTTAGTGGGGGCACAGCGGGACCTGCCCTCCTATATGACCGTGACATCAAGGCTCTCATCCCCTCAGACTGTAAGATCAGATGCCATTTTTGACATGTCCCCGTCTTCTATCCCACACAGCCAAGCCATCAAGAAGTCATTCATTCTCCAGCATGCTCTGTGTCTGAGATTAACTTGGTGGCGTGCTAGAGCTAGCTCACGCTGGCGTACGAAAGCTGGTGCTGTTTCAGGAATTTGGTGAGCAGGTTGATCTCACATCAGTAACTTGAATTCAGCCATTGTGAAAGTATTTACACCAAACAAAGTGGCAAATTATCGAATCAGACTTAGTCAACGGTTAAATACTTACCAGCACACCACTGGGTAAATCTACTATTTTCATGCAGAATGGTATAATTCATTAACACCCAGACTTTCAGAGCAATCTCCCAGCTGCTCTTCTTGCCTTCTTCCCACCTCACATGAACTCATCCAAATCAAATCCCTTAATATTTTAAGATTTGCATTAGTTCCTGTCGCCAAGAGGCTAACGTATAAATGTGAAGTATTCCAATATGCCGCTGCCAATCTTAAAAACTGGAGATAACCCATGAAATGCACTTAGCACAATGCTACGGGCCCTGGAAACTACTCAGTAAATATTAGCTGTTTGTCGGTATTATTCTTATTGGCACTAATTCCCTGCCATGCATTGAGTCCATCTTCCTTTGCATTAAGAATACCTCCGTATTATTCTTCAATACAAAGTCTTTCTTATCTCTACGAGTTTATTCCCCTGACATGTTCTCTTAGTTTCCTTTCCCTGAATAAATATTTTCAGATGCTGAGCAAACCGCACTTTTCTCAGGAGCATGTTCTGAATAACCATAGACTACAAGTATCTTTCCAGTTTCTGAATTCCTTTAGCACCGGATTCTCACCAAGACTTTACCGCTTACAAATACAGCGCCACTAATGCTGCTCTGGGTTTCAGTTTTCTGCATGTTTATTTATTTTCCACAATAAAACACGAGTTCCTCAAGACTAAGAAACATAGTATCAACCCTGGGAGAAATGGTTTCAACCCTGGGAGACCTGTTCACACACGTACTTTCACACCTGCAGCTATTCTTACTCACTCTCCACAGAACACTGTTCAGACACGTGAATGCCGTGTCATCCGCTCTGAGAGGACACCTCTCTGTGAAGGTAATATTAATCCGACGTAGCCCCGCCACTGCTGAGCCTTCTGGGACACATTCGACTTTTCACTTGCAGAAACTTTTACCTCCTTACAAGCAGTGACCCCCGTGGTCCTTATTTTCTTTTATCTCTAAGAACAAATTAAAAGTAATTAAAATATGAAGGGGTTTTCATTTATTTTATTACCTCATAATCCCAGCCATTTATAACTCATTTAAACATCGCCCATAAATTTCAATATTTGGTAATAAAAGTAATACAAGTAATTACAAAACAGAAGTTAAAACAATGCCAATGGCAAACCTTTCCAAACTAAGTATGAAGACTGTCAGCAGAAAGGGTGTGACATGTGACAAACTCAGAAGGGGTGACATGCCTCTCACATTGGGATTTCCATGTCACGAATATGCAGACAGAATCCATCCGCAAGAAGACAGTGACGGAACTGGCTTTCCACACAACCTTCAGCGCCCAAAGCGCCCTGATCTGTGACAGTAGGAAAGCTAAGCTACATGTCTATTCTGAGTCTATTTGAATCCCGGGGGTCTTTGCAGAAGAGAATACCAAGTCTGTCAACATATTCTCTGTTCAAACCCAGATGATAAGAGGTTTATGGAAAGTACAAGGCCCAAGACGGAGGTGATGGTGCATCTCACTCAACCCTCCTAAAAATCAAAGGTACAATTTAGCCCTTTGTTAGCTTAGAGGAGAGAAAATAAAAAATGTCACCAAAATATCTGTCATATCCACTGTGTTTATATGAGTATATAAGAGTGAGCAGGGGTATAAGCATATGTATATGTGTGTGCATGCATTTATTTCCCCGATGGACTATTTGGTGTGTCATTAATGCAATCTGTGAGCTATAAACAAGTGGACATAAAGGTCAAATAAGTTAACATCAGCATTGTTTGAAAACACAATGACTTTATCAGCTTCAAATCATTCTGCTTAGACCATAATTACTTTTTGGGTTAAAGTATTATTTCCAAGAAGCATGTGCTAAAATTCATTCTAAATCAAGGTGAGGCCTAGCACTGGAACAGCCACACCCTCCTCTCAGAGCTCTAATACATTAACCACAAGCAATAATATCAATAAGGGTTTTTACCACACCAGAGAAATCATCATGTAGCTTTCAGAGTCGACATTCTTGTAATTCTAGTAATGCCTACAATCATAGCTAATAACAATACGTGCATTTCTGGAAATAATATTTTCATAGAAGTGTTTCCATAGTTACTACTATGGAAGAGGAGTCTTGTTTTCAGTAACAGAGTAGTCAATCACCAGCACGCACCGCTGGTTTCAAAGATGTTGATACCATAACACCATCTAAAGCAAAGCCCAGGGTGAGGAGACATCAGCAGTTAATGACAGCAACCAAACTTAACAAACATGGCTGATTTTTAAGAGTAGTGGAAAGTGAAAGATGTCGGTTGACTTGCATTTATGTCTGGTGATGCAGCAGGAGAACATCAATAAACACAATTGTTTAGTTCATTACATAGAATTCCATTATCTGAATCACGAGGACGAAGACTCTTCTAAGTAAGAAATGAAAATGTTTTTCCAGGCACTCTCCATTGCGAAGTTCGCAGTTCTCTGCTTTCAGCCACAAAACGTGCAGACTAAGAGTGACAGGGCAATTGAATTTTCATGGATCACGTTAGTGCTGATTCCCAAGGAGGGAGACTTTACTACCAATGCTGCAATCTATGGTAATGAAATGAAATATTTAAATTAAATTTCAGGTTGAGCACAGCTTTCCTGCAAGATGGCCCTGGCAGCTGTCTCCAAATTTCTCATCACCCCAACATAAATTGCATGTTTATGCAAATGAAGCTGGAGAAAAGACTGAGTACTAATTTCCTCTTTTCCAATCTGTAGCGTTGATTCAAACCACCGTAAGAAGAAAAATTGCTAGGTGGTATCTACTTCAAGACTTCCACTTGGGAAAAGAATGCCTACACGTATGTTAATTAAACAAAAAAAAAAAAGAAGGAAAAATGAAGGATGAAGAAAGAAACAACCACAACGAAATCTTTTCTTCAAAGCCGCTAAGTCTTTCAATGCGCTTGATTTAAATAGAGAAAGAAACTGGTGGCAGAAGCCTGTTATCAGAGAAAAAGCTAAAATTGCATTTTAACATCCTTAGATTCAATCTCTATCTTTTTCTTCTTTTCTGCTTTTTTTTTTCATGGACTCTTTACAACTTCACTCAGAATGTGTTACCCAATCACCAGCTCTACAAACAGAACTTTTCAAAGCCTTACAACTGCACCAAAGAAGCAATTCTAAAAATTCAATACAGCGATGAGGAGATAAATCCTTTGCGTACAATTCTACTAGCTAGTGGTGGTGCTGGAGGGTGAGGTCGAATTAGTGTTTTGACTTCATCTACTGAGAGCTAGCATTTGCAGGAAAACGAACTTTTACTGCCAAACAGAATGGAAAACAAAACAATTTCAATGTGTGTATGAATAAAAGTTACACAACTACAAGGGCACATTTTCAAAAGCTAACAAAAGGTGAAGAACTTCTGAGTTTGTCTACATCCCCACGCAAAATTTGGGTCCATAATACTGCCACTATCATTCTAGCGGCCGCTATCTTTGAGTATCTGTTTCCCACTTAACCCACACAATCAAGAGTCCATTCAATGAGTATTTATTAAGTGCCTCTCTTGCGGCGATAGCATGTCAATCAATGACCTAAAGGAGAGAAGCGCTTTTACACCAATGTATATAAACCCAAATAGCATGCAATATTTGCTTTATGCACAAGGCACCTTGGGAAATGAGTAGAAAACAAATAAATGAATTTATACATTTGTTTTACAGCTAATTTCAGGAGTAACTAATTTTCATACTAACTGAATATTCTGAACACCAAATAAAATCACAGTTAACATTTTTAAAACTAGAAGATTCTGTTCTATTTAATATCCAAATCATTTCAGTAAAGGAGCAATGTACTGTAACTGACATTATCACTGTCTGTAAGACAATTTTACACCTTTACCCAAAGGGTAGTGATTTTTTGGCTTGGGGAGAAAAATATCTGTAATTTTTTTCAAAGCCATTTGTATATTTTGTAACTCTTACAAATATAGAAGGGAGGGTGCTTGCCCTTTTTTCAATGCCAAAGTTTTCAATGCCATAACTTCTACCACTGGTATGGCTCGATTTTAATATTTTAATTAATATTAATACAATTAATATTAAGTCTAACATCAAGTATTGTTATTTTTTCCCGACTATCATTATTTTTTTCCCAAAGATCACTTATATTTATTCCATGTGAACTCCACTAGTTACAGACACCTAGGAATATTTTACTTACATTCAAGACTATGACTCTGCATGTATAGATGCACATATATAATTTTCAAGTATATGTTTTACAAAAATAATTTATATATATATATATATATATATATATATAATTTACACAAATGAGAATTCTGATTACCTTTTACTATACCATAAATGTTTTTCTATGATAATACGTATCAGTATATATCATCCTAATGACTGCAAAATAGTTTATTGTAAAAATTACTGTAATGTATTAGATAATGTATTTGACTAATTTAAGTCATTTGTTGCTGGATATACAAGTTCACTCAACAACAAGTATTTACTCAGTTCTTACTATGGATCATGTACTGTTCTAGGAATTCAAAATATAGCAAAATACAAGCACAAAATGCTTGCCCTCTTGAGCTTACATTTTAGTTTTGATTCTACTACCAAACAATATACACTTATTTGCACAAAGCCTTTAAACTGCAGAAAAAGTCAATGACCACGTCTGTGTACGCAGTATGAAGACAGAGGTTTCACTGTGGTTTGGAACTGCCAAGGATTTCCTTGAGGAGCAGGGTGTTTCTGCTCTAATCCAGAACCACCTCCAAATAAACACAGAATGAAGGAGGAAGAGGTGGAGGAGGAGAAAGAGAGGAGAAAAAGCTCTGCAAATGCAGCTTCAAGGCAACTCTCCTCCTGACATCCCAATAAGTTTGGTTTCCTCAGCTCTGCCCAGCTGCAAAATCTGGAACACTGAATTGTGATGAGTTGAAGAACTTGTCCCTGTTTCAAGACCTGTCCCTTCCCTCTGAGTGGCCGCAGGACAGCGTTATTGAAAACGAGCTCTCACATACCGGGGTGTGGTGAGCACACCCTGCTCACAGGTGAGTAGCTGGCATTTTTTAGAGCATCCCTCCAGGCATGTGTTCTCTCTCTCTCTCCATATATATGTTTTAAGACCTAAAACTAATATATTCCACCACCTCCCCCTTTAAGATAAAAAAGAGAGACCCAAAGAGGTTAAAATTTGTCATTAAAAGATGACCATGAAAAGGTAAAGGGGGTCAAATATATGGTGATGGAAAGAGAACTGACTCTGGGTGGTGAACACACAATGTGATATATAGATGATATATTACAGAATTGTACACTTGGAACCTATGTAACTTTACTAACCAACTGTCACCCCAATAAATTTAAATACATAAATAAATAAACAATGACCATGTCCAACAAGTACTAGCTACTTTTCCCACTGACTAGACCATAGTTTTGTAATACACAGGCTCCATATTTGATTCCGAAGCTCATTTCAACCTGTCTAGCCCAGGTATGCCACTCTTCCGGGTGTAAGAATAGCAAAGGTGTGGTGCCAGAAGCTCAATTCAGTGCTGGTATGGGAGGACCATGGCAAGCATAGCATGGTGGGAAAAGACTTCTCCCCACCTCAGCTACCCCCAACACACACACACACACACACACACACACACACACACACACACACAAACCTCAAGAAGCAATGGTGCTATCAGTGGATAGTACATAGGGAGGGATGTGAGTAAACATTAGGAAACCACCTGACACAAAGGTGGCACTATGCGGCCGTGCTTCAATCTCCTGGTTCTCCTTCAGCAAGGTCCTAGGAACCAGAAATGGCACTTTGGATGATGCCTCTGGAGCAGAGACACTCATCTTTGGCTGTGAATGGTGAACATTTCAGGGGCAGTGTAAAGGACTTGGAGGGATCCCCAGCTTGACAAAGGGGTAACAGAGATCCACCCCAAAGTAATTGGTCTAAGATTATAGCAGAGCACTCTTCAGACTGCAGGGGATGCACCAGGGCTCCGAATGCCAGGAAAGTGGAGACCGACAGGGGCTGAACTTTAAGGCCCATCAGCACTGGGAATGTCTGTGAGGGCTGCCCCCTGGGCAGAAAGAGGACATACTTTAAGTGGTGAGGTCAGGGTGCAGTCATATTAATTTTATTTTCAAAAGAACTGTGACCTTCTTTTATACTCTGAGCTGATGAAATAGGGCATTTATGTTACATGAAATAAATTTTATTGAAGAACATGTATTTTTTTCTTGTGCTCTCAGTAAAGCATTCCACAATGCTGTAGAGAATTACACACACACACACAGATTACATACATACACACATACACACACACACACACACACACACACACACACACACACATATTCAGATTTGTTAACAATGTCTTCAGGAACTTAAATTTAAGTTAGGAACATAGACTATATGAGTATACATGTTTACGTGCAGAATCTGACTATACTACTCTGAAATTCACTTTAAGTTATTTAAAGTTATTTATTTTAAGTTACTTACAAAGGCACCCATGTGTATAGTCATCTACTAATGACAAGTTAACATGACTTAGTTTCACAAATTGGCTGGTTTTTAACTCAACAGAGAAAGAAGACTGGTGTAGGACAGGGAAAACTTGTAAGTCCCTAAGGAGGAAAATGGTGAAGCAATTTGACACACCAGTTTATTTCTAATTAAGCTTCAGAGGCCATCGAGTAATTATACAAACTTCATTTCTTGCAAAAATTCTAAATTGTAAATCCAACGGCCACTCACAAAGGAGTTTTCTTTTAGATTTAAACAGCTCAAAACAGGACATTACAAAAATGACAGCCAGTGTGCAGAAAAATTCTCTTCTTCCGAAAATATTTTTAAAATATTTAAATCACCTAGACTTTATTTCATAATTTTCAGTATATACATTGAAAGTTAGAAAAAAAATTATCTAATAACTTGAAACATTTCCAGAAAATTATACAAATTTCCTCTTCAAGTTCCCAAACATCCAGGATTTTGCTGTTCTTTCATTATTATTCAACTCAAGGGACTAAATCCTGTTTGAAGTATGACTGCGATCATGCAAGACCAGAGAAGATGGAGGAACTTCCTCTCACTTAGAACTTTCTCAGACCCAGTAGCTTTGGTGATGGAACACAACGCAGAGCTCTCGAGTGACGAAAACCACTTCACTCTCACCTGTGTCGTCTGCACTACGTTAAGCTGTAATTACCACGCTGTTTCTCCAGAGTCATTTTTCATTCTGAAATTCTAGCAAACAAAAGGTGCTTTTACAGAGTGCACCCCATGTTGTTCTTTGAGGCCTTGAAGTAACATTAGAAACCACAGCAGAAATAGGCAATGCAGACTCAAGGGGCCCTTCCCAAGAGAGCTCATGAGAGAAATGACTAATGGACTTCAGTATGAAAACAGTTATAAGTTTATCCCAAGAGCATTAGTCCTGAGGGCTCTGTTATTGGGAAGTTTAAGTTCAATGTACGTTCTTTGTGAATTGAGTGCATAGACCATAATTAAGATCTGTTTTTGGATCCCTAAATTTTAACTTCTCAAAATTATCTTTGGTCAGCCAGCACACTTATCCTCAAAGGGATGAGACACGATACCTAAGAAATAAGATTGCCTTTACTTCAGAAAGTAAGAAATTTTGTTAGTTTTAAGGTCACAATACACTACTCCTTACCCGAGTCAACTCTCCTTCTGTGGACTGCCTTCCCCATAATATCAATTGTACCTTTCAGTCACTCATTTAAATTTTCTGATAGCAGCAGGCTCAAAGGTAAAGCAAACATATTACTTACACGGGCACCCATGTGTATAGTCATCCACTAATGACAAGCTAACATGACTTACTTCGGCAGATGGCTAGTTTTTAACCCAAGAGAGAAAGAAGACTGGCGTAGGACAGGGCAAACTCGTCAGCCCACAAGTATAAGCTTCTGGCCCAAGCCGGGGAGAGAGTAGGAGACTCAGGACCAGGGAAGAGGGAGAGAAAGTGGTAGAGGCACCAATGCACACTTCTGCTTCCAGCTGGCTGGAGGAAAGCCGTTTAAGACCCCACCTCAGTGGGGACGATGGCACCTCTCTGAAGCAGTCAAAATGCCCGCTACCTGTGCTGTGTGGAGAGTAGAAAACAAATTTACTGCTGTGTGTCATTTTGTTCCAGATCTCATCCAATGCAAATTACAAGACACTGCCTAAAATATGAACACAATTTGCTTGGAGTCCTGAGCTCAAGTGAAAACGAATGCCAAGGAACAACGTCATGAAGTCACTCGACGTAGAATAATGGCTATTGTTGAAGGGGAAAAATAGCTCCGAAGTTGTTTTAAAACCACACAGACACACACACACACAAAAAAAAAATAAATAAATAAAAATCCTATCAGAGGTTACAATACGGTGTATGAGTATTTATTGCCAAGGTAATTTCCCCCCACTGGAATAATAGGATTAGACAAAAATAAAATGTTTGAAAAAAATAAGGAAATTATACAGTTGAACTACTTCATGCTTTAATTGTGTTAAGGCTGTGCATAGTGAAGCAAATGCCTCCAGCCTCTTAAAGCATCTCTGCCCTGCACCCCGCAGCCCCTCCGGGATACTTCTTGTCAGTCTCTGTGCCACTGTTTGTATCAGCAGTGGGCTTTCCAATGTCTTGAAACTATTTGGAAGAAACCGTCGCATCTTCTCACATTGAACAATTTAATTGGTACAAACAAAATCATCATACGATTTCAACACATCCACTTTCCACGGTGCTCTTTCCAAAACTATTTAACTATCCTTTGAAGGATTTGGCCCAAATACAATTACAGCTTCTTTGTTGAAATAATTTCTCACCTGTCAAAAACTATAAGCTGGCAGGAATGACTTGATTTTTATTATATTTTATTTGTACTAGCCCCCCCCTCCCCGGCCCCGCCCGCCCATGGCTAATACTTTTGGGGGCACACCCAGGACCACGTGCCTGGCGGACTGAATCCTGGGTCCCCACCACTCCAGACGGGACGAGCATCAATGTATGTCACCGCGCATTGCGCATGCTCGGAAGCGCCCTGTATTTGGTTTAATGACCTGCTGTTACCATCTGAAAAGTCTTTGCAATGTTGGAGCAGGAGGCACGCATTTTCATTCCGCACTGGGGCCACCAATCCTGCGCCGGCTCGAGGTAACGCGTTAGCTCCGTGCGTCGCAGCCAGGAGCCCCTGCTCCACGGCCTGCCTGCGATGCCACCGCTCCTACCAAGTTTGACCTGACCCTGAAAACATTCCGCCTCCGAAAGAGTCATATTTTCAGAAAGCTTCTCAGCTGGAGCCAACTTTAAAAGGACCAGGTCAGCAACGAGAGGAGGAGGAAGTGTGTTTAGGGAGGAAGATGTAGGAGAAAACCTTAGAAAATGGTTTGTGCGTTTTGTGAGTAAGACACAGCGTTTTGGGCGTTCCTAAATGGCAGGCTGAACTCTAAATATCACCTTCTGTGAATGCATACCACAGTCGGTTAGCACTGAGAAAGCCAATAAATGATTTTAACTTGATGGTCTTAGCTGAAAAACTGGAAGGACTTGAGAAATCATGCAGTTGAACCTTTCCACATTTGTTTCACTGGGAATATGAAGACGAAAGGGCACCAAGGCTCACACAGTTAGGAGCTCAGCGGCGCTGAGCACCCCGGTTCTCGTTCCCATCGCGGGGCGCCACCGAGTGTGGCCTCAGCCTCTGACAAAGTGCCCTTCACAAAGCCGGCCCCGCCCAGGCACAGTGGCCACGTGGTTGAAGATGGACCCACGACCTACCCACACCTCTTTACAAAGTCTCCCCCCACGCAGACCCCCCAAAGCAGGTCACTCGAGTTCTGCGAACCCCAAAGCCAGATTCTGCCTGGCTGTCCGGAGAGAGGCGATGGCGCTCATACACATTGTTATGATGGCCTGTGGTGGGGGGACAGTTATACAGCATATTTTTCAAAGTGCTTTTGTATGCAAAGTGTATACTGTGGCTCTCAGTGTATATAAGCTTGTATTTTTGGTTTGTTTAAATACTGCCGGTTCCGAATAACGGTCCTGCCTTTATTTGTAAGCAAGTGTGGTACACGATGATCCCCAAAACGTGTTTTTCTTTTCCAGACACTTTTCATATTTACTATTGATTTTTTCTGGAGGGGGGGGGGAGGAGGATGGAGGTGTCCTTTGGCTGTATGTGAAATTTGGGAACAAAGAAAGGCTTTAGTTGTGGTTTCATCGTGAAGTTAGAGCTCCCTCCAGTGATCCATCTGGCTGACTCAAATTAAAAACACCTTCCTCTCTAAGCGTTCCTCCATGCATACAAATAAATCTAAGCTTTAGCCGTTTCAATGCAGATTTTTTTGTTGCCCTTCTAAAATTTAAATTTAGCCGGTAAATAAATGCATATTGATTTCTCCTAATAACTTGTTAACAGTATACCTATTCGTGTGTCCTCTAATAAAATATGTAGAGGGTAGAATGAATAAAATAAGAGGTGGTCAAGGAATTTTCATCTGGGCCGAAGACTGTCCATGTACTGTTATCATTTATAAACTTTGTGACTTGAAGGTGAGAGCTAACTTTCAGAGTTATTAGCAAACAAAGAAACTGGATAGGATACGTGCCCTACCATTCACACTGGAGTTGTTATTAATATTTCAAAGGCCTTTTAGATGAACTGAAGTAACTTTCTAGATTTAGCTCAGCCACCTTTAGCATTCCTCCCGTAAACCACCTTCAATTTACTGGCTTCTACAAGCCAAGCATGACACTGCCTGTACCAGTGACACCATGTAAGTCGATCAAGTACAGGTAGTACCCAAAGTGGTACATGAATAATTCACGAAACTAACCAAGGGCCAAGTGGATATTAAATCACTTTTGACTGGGAGAAAACTAGCTACCATTTTTGTGATTTATTTAGTTAGTTACTTACTTGTTTATTTAATTCCTCTGACTACCAGACAAGGTACTGCCTTGCTTATTATCGTGGAATCACAGCCAAGGTAAGATGTTCTCTCAGTCACACGTTTGCATATTTCCTCTCTCTCTTTCCTCCCTCCTTTCATTCCTTCCTCTTCTTATCTCTCCTTCTTCTCCTTCTTCTCCTTCTTCTTCTTCTTCCTCCCCCTCCCCCTTCCCTCCCCCTCCCCTCCCCTCCCCTCCCCCTCCCCTCCCCTCCCCCCTCCCCTCCCCCCCTCCCCCTCCCCCCTCCCCCCTCCCCTCCCCTCCCCTCCCCCTCCCCTCCCCCTCCCCCCTCCCCCCTCTCCCTTCCTCCTCCTCCTCCTCCTCCTCCTCCTCCTCCTCCTCCTCCTCCTCCTCCTCCTCCTCCTCCTCCTCCTCCTCTTCTTCTTCTTCTTCTTCTTCTTCTTCTTCTTCTTCTTCTTCTTAAATCTTTCCCTCTTCCAATAGGTTTCACTGAGACTCATTGGTTTAGAGCTACATTAAGGATAATTGAATACAATCCTTTGATTTTTATGGAAGAGAAATTCAAGAAGTTTGAGAAGCTTGGCTCAAATCACACCAAAGTTTCCTTTTCCCTCTTCTTTATGGCAAGGACTAAAGCACCCATTAGGTTGAGGGATCCCCTGGGCATTTCTTACACAGCTGGGCCCGGTATCACCCTCACCCACTGTCTAAGGCTTGGGTTAATGCCAAGAATATGTGTGCAGCAATGGGAATAGAGATGATAAAAACAATTTTCTGTACAAAGGGATCTGAGAAAGTGAAAAAAAATCAGGGGAAATTCTATGAGCATCCAATATCTCAAAACTATAGAATCTGGTATCTTAGGAATTTCTTTGTTTGAAAAATGCCTTGCTTTTGCTCCTTTCAACAAATCTAAACAGGACAAAGACATTTGACATCGCATCTTCTGACAATGATGTTAATAATATTGCATTGTATTTCTCTAGCATGTTATACCTTACAAAGATTTCTCACCTAGTGTACTACTCCAGGTAAGTGGAACGTGGTGTCCCTGAAGGTCAAGTACTGGCACTACATATGGCAGCGTGTAAGGGAGAAATAGACACCTCAGAGTGACCCTTTCCGTATCACGCCGCCAGTACGTCTGGGTTACTGTATGGCTGAGTTCTATATTCACTAAAATGTTTACACAATATAAAGGAGATGTCAGATTTAGCACTGGAAATAGGAAGGTTATCAAGACGTGGATCCTTAAAACACATTGCCTAGACAAGAAAAATCGCTGCAGCCTCCATCACAAACACAGATGTTCTGTCACCATTAGCCACTGCCAGAAAGTCCAGTAGGAAGAATAAATCTAAGAATAGTTAGTCCCAGGTGTATAACTTGAGCAGCAAAGTTTCCTTTCAAGGAGTCCACACACCCGCATCGAAATGTTAGGTGAGAAGGTTTGGGGAACATTCAGTCATCTTGCTAAACTGGATTGCTTACATTGTTCAAATAGTTTTGCTATATTTAAGCTATTTTTTCTTTTGCTATGTGTAAAAAATTAACTGAAATTTACACAAAGGAAAAAAAACAAAAACAAATGTTCACTCTGTAGAGAAACAAAGCAATGCCAGCTACTTATGGGTCTCAAACAGTTTTCGAGAGCAGTAGAATAGCTTTTAGGGCAGACAAAAAGCAAGCCTCTGACCCTTAGGCAGTGGATCTCAGATTTCAGAAAGCATGAAAATCACTCAGAGAGCTTGTGAAAGTGCAAATTCCAAGACTGCCCTGCCCCCTTATCCTCTTTCAGTAGCTGCAGGTACACTCCCGTTGTCCTTCCTTGAATCAGAAACATGAGGCAGTCCTGAAGCTAAACACCAAGGCACTACACTTTGAGAATCAAAAATGTAAAGTCAGTCAGCACAACACCTATTGAGTCCAGGAGGGGGGTGGACGGTCACTGTGTTACTTTCCGTTACTTCCTTTGCCAAAGGAAGAGAACAGAAGCAGGAGCCATAATACACAGACTCTCTTCTGGCCTCCGCCATGAGCGTCTCTTCAGCTCCTGACAAGAAACAGTGACCTCATCTTTGAAGATCTGCTTTTCGGAAGACACAAGGGGATAGGAAATGTTTTTAAATACCTGTATGTAAAAAAAGAAAGCATAAAACACCACAGTACAGTGCTTATTTTACTAAAGAACAAAAATGTTAAGGGAATTTGCTAGCAGGGTTTACATTATACTAATGCATACTTCAATTAGAATCACCATGTCTTCTCTACTTTACTTGACTGTTGAGAATGACTGAGGTAAATTCCTCTAGAATAGTAGTCCCTAGGTATGAATTATTTGAAGAAGATGTACAAAAGTTAAAAATAATGTTAATTAGAAAAATAAAGTACTAGGATGGCAAAACTGATCTCAGCCCTCCAATCTGAGCAAGCAATGCTGCTAAATTTACCCCATATTTTCTAAGTGGTTTAAGTTAACTTTTGAAAATGGAGTCCATGTTAGTCATCAAGTTAGGTCATTGTAATAAGAGAGGGCACCCTGGCATAAGTAAGGACGCAGGCTTTAGACTGAGACTGAAAATACAAGTGTTGGTGAAATCAAAACATTGAGTCTTAATACCTCAAATCTATCATCCATTAAATGGGGATTAATAATGTGTTTTCCCCCCGAGGATTGCTTAAAAGGGATAACTAACAAAGCAAATGGTTATAAATTATTTTGTAGGCCAGCTGTGTTGCTGCCGAATAGGAAAAGTTTGACTTAAAAGCTGGGATTTTTAGAAGCTCCAAAATATTACAAAGCAAGTCACATTTCATGGCTAATTTAAAACATCAGGGGTTCACACAAGTTACTTATAATGATATTTCCCAATTCCAATGTTATTTGATGATGTATACAGCTTCAGCTTTCACAGCTAAACCCAGCCATTCCTCTCTGGCCACAAGTCTTTTTTTAATCAATATGACAAGCTCACATAACTGTCTATATCTTTGGGGGATTAAGCACTACTTTTTTATCTGGACCTGAGAAGAGCCAATTCAGAGATGATAAGAAATTTCTGATTGCAAATCTAATGTGTTATTTACTTAGATCAGGAAGAGAGCTGTTATGTACAGGTTTAGGAAGATTTTTAAAGCCTTGATAAAATCTCTGTGTGTCAAATGAAATGGCACTGACATTATTTTAATACCTTAAAGCTCTTATGAGTTGAACTAAACTTTCAGCAAAAAAGTCTGATTCTCCTTCTGGATTTCTGGGCTTCAAAAGACAAAAGCAAAGCAAAATGAAACAACAGTGAAAACAAAAAAGAAAAAAAGAAAGAAAACACTATCACCAACAACAAAAAAAACTGATTGCACCAAATCTCTGAATCACAGTATTAAGGTAAACAATATTTGTATTTTTAAAAGGAACCAGGAGACATCAGAACTCTGGGCAGAGGCAATGTAAGAGATATTCTGTGTTTGTCGAAAGTTATTTATCTCAAGAACCACTAGGATATTAGATAAAAATGCAGCTTCCTGGACTTCACTCTAGCCCTCTTGAACAAGCACCTTGGTTGGAAGGCATCAGAGATCTCAATTTCTTCCAAGCGTCTGAGATTCTTGCTACATAGGTGTTGGTGGTGGAAGAATAGCATCAGTGTCACTTAGAAATGTGTAAGAAATGCATAATATCAGGCTTCGCTCCAGACCAGTTGAATCAAGACCTGTAATTTAACAGGATCCCCAGGTATTTGCTCACACAGAAAAATGTGAGAAGCACTGCCCCACATGATTCATATATTCTCACAAGCTTGGGAAACAAGTATAATGGAAGGAGTCTATTTGAGGTCAAGCCCTCGCTCTGCCACCAAACAACCCTGCGCTTCCTCTTATGGGAGCCTGGGAGGTTAAGTGTGAGTTCCGCGTCATTGAATGGATCTTCACTTTAACTGTGACAAGCCATCAAAAGCTAAGATTTCCCAGAGGTTCTTATTTGGAGAAAAGGGAGAAGGGAGACTAGCTAGGTGAAGATTGTTATTAAACGGTTGTTGAGAAATAAACAAACAAAACAGAAACAGACTCACAGATACAGAGAACAAAGCTATGATTACCATCTAGGAGGGGGTTGGGGCTGAGTAAAAAAGATGAAGGGATTAAGAAGTACAAGTCAGCAGCTACAAAATAGTAACTGATGCAAAGTACAGCTTAGTGCATATAGTTAATGATACGGCAATAACTACACATGGTGTCATGTGGGTACTAGTCTTATGGGGGATCACTCCGTAAGTTATAGAAATCTCTGACCACTACGCTGCACACCGGAAACTAATCTAATATTGAAAGTAAACTGTAATTGAAAAAACGAAAAACAAAAACAGTTGTTGAGGACATACCACGTGGTAGGTAGGTTCTGGGTAATTAAAAAACTGCCAGGCTGCATAGACACACAGACATGGACACATGCAAACCTGGTGAAATCTGAATGAGGTAGTGGGTAGGATCCACATCAATTTCCTGGTAGTGCTATTGTGCTCGAGTCATGCCCAGTGTACCTGGCAGACACGGGGTGAAGGATATAGACCATCACTCTGCACTGTTTCTTACAAATCTACGTGAACCTACAATTATATTTAAGTTAGGGGAAAACAGAATGAAACAAAATCCCAAACACGATCAAGACCCTCATTTTGGGTTTGAGAAATGCAAGGCTCAGGAAGACTAAGCTACTTTTCCAAACGTCAATATTAATACAATAGGTAAATTTGGTAACAGTAGCTTATGGTAGATGGTGCATCAAAGAAGAAATTCACAGGCTGTTGTTGGGTGCCAAAGATTCTGGGGAGGAGTAAAAGTTAGGGACGAGGCATCTCATAGTCAATAATCACTATTGTTTCTGTAAAATAGCAGCTGTTCAGAAGGTGTTCTATTTCTATTTTGGGTGAAAAATCAAGAAGTAGATAAAGCAAAGTCATCAAGTCTCCTCTGAGAACATTCAATATTTTGAAAGATTCAGCCCACAGAGGTGCGACTCAAATAGTTTACTGGGTCAAGCAAGTTAACATATGCCATCAGTGGTATTTCGTAAATTAAGAAAGTAACTCTGGAGTTCTGAGAGTCTCCTCTTCCAGCTGGCCATTTTATTTTCATAGATGTTCTTTCTTTAAAATATCCACCACTGTAAATGTTTGCATGGATTTCATGAACAAGTGGTCTCCTCTTGCTCTGACTGCCAACAGCTGTATATTTCTATACGGATATAGTCTTAAGGTTCATGTGACAGAACACACTTAGATGAGCCTATTAGTTGAGTAAAAAAAAACCTCTACATTTTCCTGTTAAAACAACTTGGCCGTTGCTTCCTAGGGAAGGAATTTCCCGCATTAAAATAGACCTTACGTCCTGCGTGATGTTGCAGCACCATCACCCACTAAGGCCCAAGTCCATGTTCAAAGTTGTAAGGTTGACCTAGGCTGACCATACACTGGACACACCAGGACCCTTCCCACAGTGAATTGAATGGGACCACTAAACAGAGGCAAACATGGATGCCTGGTCACCCTAGTCACCTCCCAAATTAATAGCTGCTTCTTGGCACATTTACCATCCTGTAGTCACTATAGATATGGCATAAGATACAATTTATCTTTCCCAGAATGTTAAAAAAAAAAAGTCAAAAATACAAGGTGGGCAGAATGGCAGTATAATGTGAATGCCTATGAGACGACAATGGGAAAGTTCTTCGTTTCCTCCCCCTGGGTTCTCTCTGGGTTTGCTCCTTGGAGACCCCTTCTGCCTATGTTTTCTGCCCTGTCATGCTTACGCCAGCCTGCAGGCTACACATGACAGGGCGAGCCAGCAAAGACCTCACCCAGTGATTATTTCAAATAGAAACTGGATGGAAGATTTGTCACAGTACCCCTGTGGAGAACATGATTCACTTAGAAAAAAAAATGAAAATATGGTTTTCCATGTGCTTGCAGTTTCCAGGCTGGAGAATTCCCAGAATGCACTGTCGCTCTTCCCTGCTTTCCCTTTGATGCCCTCTCCCTCCACCTCTATGCACACTTGAACGTCTTGAAGTCCTGGCATCCCCATCCTGTGATTCATAGAAGTCACTCCTCAAAGAGCCCACCTCTAAAACTTGCTGATTCATGTTCACGTTCTTCAAAGTTACGAAGGGAAAAGAAGCTGGTTCATTTCATGCCTTTGTCATTTTGATATCTGACTTTTCTGTGGACATTCTATATACTTTCAGAGGCATCAAGCTGGGTCATTTTCAGAAAGACAAATTAACCCAGACAAAAGAAGCTACCATCTATTCTGAACTTGCCACATTTCTGGTAATGGAAGGGGAAAATAAATAAGCGTCTACTTCCAGAGCAAAAGAAAGGGATGAGATGAAAAGGGAATCAGTAACACGGTCTACATGCAGCCCTCTCTCTATTTGTCACCAAGTAGCTCTGAAAAAGATGTTGTCCCAAACCAAAATATTGATTTTTTTTTTTAAGGTAAAATTTCATCTAGGAATGACATACACAAGAATACTGCTCAATGAATTTTCACAAAATGAACACACCTGTGTAACCAATTCGCATATCAAAAAACATGAAAATAATAAGTGACAGACAATAGTTTAGTGGTTACTAGAGGGAAAGGGGGGGAAGGATGAAAAAGGTACATAGGGTCAAATATATGGTGACAGAAGGAGATTTGGCTTTGGGTGGTGAACACACAATGCAATATACAGATGATGTATTATAGAAATGTACACTTGAAACTTACATAATTTTGTTAACCAATGTTACTCCAATACATCTAATAACAAAAAAAGAAATAGGACAATAGCTATCTCCATAACACCCACCTAATCAGTGTACTTATTTCCCCAAAGTTGACAACTACCTTAATTTCTCACATCATTGGTTACTTCTTCCTGTTTCAGGATTTAATCATATGAAATGAACTCTTCTTGTGTCTGATTTTTTTTAGTTACTATTTGGTCTGTGAGATTTATCCATCTTGTTGCACTAAGCAGCAGTCATTCATTCTCATTGATGCATGCTTTCCCCTTGTATTATTAGATCATAACTTATTTATCCATTCTATTGTTGATGGACATTTAGGTTATCTTCAATTTATGGTTATGGCAAATAATCCTGCTATAAATCTTGAATAAATCTTATGGTATCTATATATACCCATTTCTGTTGGGTGTAAGAATAGAATTGCTGACCAAATAATATACAGATTCTGTCAAGCAATTTTTCAAATAACTTATATTACTTTACACCCCAACTAGCAAAGTATGAGTTCCCATTGTTCTGCATTGTCATCAAAATTGGCACTGTCCATCTTTCAAATTTCTACCATTCTGGTGCGTGTGTACTACTATCTTATTTTGATTTTAATTTGAATCCCCTTGATTACTAATGAGATTAAAGCATCTTTCTATAAGTTTGACAGTTTGAGTATTCTTTGTGAAATATATATTCAAGTATTTTTGTCCATTTCTCCACTTGGTTGTCTGCCATTTTCTTACTGATTTGCAGGAATTCTTTATATATTCTAAATCCTAAATGTTATATATATTCTAAATATTATATATATACATATATATAATATATATATATATATGCATATATATATATACATACACACACATATATAGTATTATCCAACTCTGTGGCTTACTTTTTTATTCTAAATGTCTTTTGATTATCTCTTAAAATTAGTGGAGTCCAAATTATCAATCTTTCATTTTGGTTTGTACCTTAGGATGCTATTAACTTTATTAAAATATTCTTTTAAATTTTCCTCTAGAAGTCTTATTGTTTTTATTTTACTCTTAATTGGAATTTGCATCTATTATGTGAGGTAGAATGTACATACTCATTTTTTTATATAGAAATTTCTAGAAAAACTCCTTTCCTCCTTGCATTCAGTGTCACCTTTGTCATAAAGTAAATAACTGAATATATGTAGCTCTCTTTTAGATATGAATATAAGGCTTTCTAGTTTTGATATTGATGCATCCCAAATTTGTGTCTTATGTTTTTATAGTTAATAAAAAATATCTTCTCATTCCATTATCGTTTCTTGTTTTACTCATAGTTTTACTCTTTAAAAACTGTGTTGCTTGTTCCCAAACATTTGGGAATTTTCTAGTTATTTTTTAATTGTTTCCTTGTTTTAAATCTCATCTGATCAAAAGAAATAGTCTCTATGATTTTTGTCATTTAAAATGTATTATTTTTAATAACTCAGCATAAATCTGATACTAATTTAGTTATAAGACACTTTTTTGGTTAGTGTTAACATGTTATGATTTTCCTAACACTTGATTTTCAACATTTCTGTTGAAATTTCAACATTTCTGGTTCAATATTTTCTTTTATTTAAGTTATTTGAGGTATATCTTTTTCAAATAACATAGATATGTTTTGTTTTTCATCCAGTCTAACATTTTTCTTTAATGGGAAATTTTATTTTGTTTATATGCAATGTAATAACCTCTAAACTTATGTTTAAATCTATCATCTTGCTCTTTATTTCTAGTTTACCCACATTTTCCATCTTCCTTTCTTCTTCCAACAATGTATAACACAGTATACAATTGTAGTGATAACATTAGAAATTACAACAAGCATTCTTAATTTATTAAAATTTAATATAAATTAGAATTTTATCACTTCCTAGACAATAGTAGGTTATTAGAATATTTTAATTACGTTTTCCACTCTCCTACTGTTATTATAGTTATGAAATTTAATTCTACGTATGGTTAAACACCATGAGATGTTATTTGTATTATTATTTTCAATGTCAATTTTCACTTAGGTTTACTTACATATTCACCTTTTCTATTTGTGTTCCCTATTTTGTCTGCTATCATTTTTCTTCTGCCTAAAGAGATGTCTTTTATATTTATTTTAATTCAAGTCTGCTGGCAACAAATTCTCTCCATTTTTGTCTACATAGAAATACTTTTATCTGTCTTTTAAAGGATATTTTTACTTGGTTCAGAAATCTAAATTTTTTTCTCCACACTCTAAAGATGTGCTTAATTTTCTTTTTAATTCTATTATTTCTGTTAAACACCCAGTTCTTCTTAGCTTTTCAGGACTTATCTTCTTGGCTTAGAAGCCTGTTGCTAGCTAGTTCAACTTGTCTCCAGAAGCATTGGTCTATGGCAAGCCGTTTCATCGGATCTGGAAGCAGAAGTCACATGCTGCTTCTTGATACTGAGTCAAAAGCATCTTTCTATTTCACAGTGACTTTTTCAAGAAGACTGGGGTGGATTTGAACATGAGCAATGAATCCGTTCTCTCTCAGCAGTAGCATAATACATCCCTGTAGTCAGTGGTACCAGCCTGGTCATATGACTTCCTTTCAACAATGAAATGTGGTCCGTGTCAGCTAGAACTTTTAGAGGCAATTTGCGGATCACCTCGTCTGTTCTCCCTCTGCCTGAGACCAACAGACATCCAGATAGAAGCTGTTCCATTAGCATGCACGGCAAAGGGAAAGGCAAAAGGAAGCAGAGCCAAAGCTGAGTGGACATGGACACACAGCCTTTCTACTATTAGGGCCTAAAACTGGGAACTGTTTCTACTGCAGTCTAACCCAAACTTTTCTGAATGATACATAGGTACACAAAAGAAACGGGTGCCTATAATTACAGTTTCTCCCTCGTCATGGATCACTATAATGTGAACAGCTCCCTTTCAGTCAAAGATCTCCTTACTAGAAGAGAGCTGATCACTAAGAGCCAATTTATTTCTGTACCCAGAAGAACCTTTTGTTACAATTTTCAAAGGCAAGGGACATGGAATAGATTCCTATGTGTTTTTGACTTTGACCTTTTCCTAACACTCTCATTATTAGAATTCAAGCCATTATGTAAATTCAATCCATGAAGAAATAGTTTCTTTTATCAGAGTCATTCAAAAGGTTTCGAAGCTTCCTTTTCTGTCCAATGGTAATAAAAACTCTTTCATTGGCCTATTTATTTCATATAATTTCTAGAAGGCTCATATGAGAAAAGTACTCAGAAGTAGAAGAAAGTTTCATACAAATGCAAGATAGTAAATACATATATATATATGAGTGCACGCATGCACACACATGAGGTAGGACAATTAAGTTCACAAACTCATCCTAGAAAAAGTGCTACGTACCTCATCACAGACTATCACTATGGTCACCTTTGAAGTACTCCCCTTGGGAAGCTATGCTCCGACACCAGCAACTAGTCCACCCTTCAAAGCAATTTTGGAACTCTTTTTCTGGAATGGCCATCAGAACTGTCATCGTATTACGCTTGATGTCCTGAATGTCATCAAAATGTCTTCCTTTCAATATTTACTTTATCTTTGGGTAAAGAAAGAAGTCATTGAAGGGCCAGATCAGGTGAGTAGGGAGCGTGTTCCAATACAGTTATTTGTTTCCTGGCCAAAAACTCCCTCACAGACAGTGCTGTGTGAGCTGGTGCATTGTTGTGATACAAGAGCCATGAACTGTTGGCGAAAAGTTCAGGTCATCTAACTTTTTCACGAAGCCTTTCCAGCACTTCCAAATAGTAAGCTTGATTAACTGTTTGTCCAGTTGGTACAAATTAAAAATGAATAATCCCTCTGATATCAAAAAAGGTTAGTGACAGCTTTGCAACAAGTTCCCGAACCTAATTGTCAGACCTGTATGTTTTATTTATAGTAAAATGAACCCCTAATATAATACTTCACTGTATAAAATGTATTCATTCCAGTAATATTTGAGAATTTAATAAAATGAACTCAAAGTATCAGAATTCAAACTTAACCAAGTTTCATCCTGCTCTTCCCCAAGAAGGCAGCATTCCTTCCTTCACAATTCATAGACGCCATAAAGTTAAAACTTCAACAAGCTTTTTGATCACAGAGCTATCAGTATTTTCGTTGTAGTTCTTTGCTGACTCCCATGGAGCCCTGACCTTGCCCTAAAATGAAGCTCTAATAGGATGGGTAGATTTTTGCAACCCAGAGAAAGTGATTTCTTACTAAAATACACCTGTGACCGAACTCATATCACAGAAAGCAGGAAGGAAGCCAATTCGAACTTGTATGATGTGGTATAAACTAAATGAGACTGCAGTTTAAACGAAGAATACTTGATCTAGTGGTTTTGAAAATACTTGTTTGTTTTGCAACTTTGAAGTGACCCGTTAAAATGATCTGTGAAGGTCATGGATGCCCTTGGAAAGTGGTGCTGAAATTCGTTTCAGTGGCAGAAACTCCTGGTTGAATTAGTGCAGAATCCATGGAGACTTCTGAAGCTGTTGATAAATCATGTTTAAGAGCTTTTCAGCCCAATGCTCAGCTGTAAACTCAGGCAAAGCCATGAACAAATTTGCAGGTGGCAATGCCCCATAACTATTCCCTTCTAATCCAAAGTGATCCCTTCTGAGCCACTTCAGCCTCAAGCACCCCATTCATCAAATTAGGCTGAGTCATGCATATCTTCACTGCTCTTCAGATCCTCGGAGCCGGTAGAGCTGGACCAGGGGGAGGGCAGGCCATTGAACCACAATTCATCAGTGAAAAAATGCAAATCCATGGATCAAAAATGAACACCGATGGCTTCAGCGTGATCCCCATCGTGCACGCTAGTCGAAGGCACCAAGGCTACTTTCTCATTTCATTTGGATGCTCTGCTACTGAACTATATGCAACATCCTCACCAGACTGACTAAGCTACAAGAGTGAGGAAAATGGTTTCAGTCACCTTTAGCTCTTTTCTTATACACTGAGTCCTTCAACTTCCATATATATATATATATATATATATATATATATATATATATATGGAATATATATATAAGAGGAATATACATATATTCCTCTTAATGTTGACAACGTAGATAAGGAAGAGCCTCGTGTCAGTAAAGAAGTATAGCTTTAGTGCATTTAGTATTCTCCAGGCACAGTACGAGCCCAAGCCTAATGTAGGAAAATAGTAGCGCAGTAAGGTAAGTGGAGGCTGGCTCCCCAAAGCAAGCTGGGCTGACACGGTTTTTGAGTCCTCTAGGTGAGTAGGTTAGACCGCCTTCTGGAAGGCGAGGATCATATCTTACATTTTAGGGTGTATTACAAGGCATCCAAACTGAATCCAACCCACATGTTCTTTCTCTTGCATTACATATTAGGATATTACAAAAACGGTAATGCATCCAAACAATGCAATATTAAGGATCCTAGTACTTAATGGCTTTTAGTAATTTTCACTCATATAGGGAAATATTCATGATAGAAAGTTAAGTGAAAAGCAGGAGAGCACATTGCGTTTACCTCATGAATGTAAATGTAAAATATAAATATATGTCGTATATGTGCACCAAAAAAATACTAGACAGAAATAACTAAAATATTAACACAGGCTCACTACATGGTTGAAACATGAATGTCCATTTTTTCTTTACATTTTACTCTATTTTTCATAGTTTTGACAACAAATATGTATTCATTTCTGAGAGAAAAAGTGAACAAACATCAAATGAAAAATGAAATAAAGTAAGTCCTTTGATGGCTTTGACTGCCTTCAGGAAAATGCCGAATCTCTTCTTTACTAGCCTCATGGAAACCTCCTCCAACTCTGCCCTCTGTGCTATGGCAAGAAGCCCCCGACCTCCACCCCCACAACAGTTTGTCAAGGGGGGCTGATACCCATGGTCACTCTAGGTGCGAGCAATAAGTGGGCATTTTTTTCTGTAGAAAACTGGAATGCATGACAAAACTTACAAGAAGCTAGTCTGCTAAATATTATCACCATTATGAAAAGGTCAGTGGTAAAATACTCTTTCCTATAATATATATGTAATGTTTTGTCTACGTTCTAAACAGCTGCCTGGGCGCAGGCCGACACACTCCCGCAGGCCCGCCCTTGGGACGACACGAGCCCTTCACTCCATTAATCACGCTACCTCTAGGTCTGCATAGATTAGTTCACCAGAAATGCTCTTCTTCCTTTTCCTCTTTTGGGGAAATTTCTCACAACACCTAGACTCAATGAACATGTCTCCCACGAAAACGCTGCCAACAACCCAGGCAAAGTTCTTGAGCTGTGATGTGCTATCTTTACTCCTCCCGCATCTTCTACTAAAACCCTTAATACATCATGTTGTATGTACCGGCCACATCCCATTTTTTGTCATCATGTCCTTTCTTCATCGTCACCCTCATGGTGACCCTTCATTTTCCTCAAGTTGAAGCTCCAGTAGGGGACAAGGCCGATCAACATTGGCCCAAACAATGAGGGGTGTGGAATTCTTACAGTCATGTTCATGGAGCAAAATCTCAAAGACCCAGGGAGTGCACACCTTCCACGAGAGCGGTACCGTCTTCTTAGGAAGCAGTTTCTGAGCTTCTGACACCACAGAACTTGAACCTACTGGGACTCATTTGCAGAATTGCTTTGCCTTAGCTCTGTTTTCCAACTGCCCATCCCCATGCTTTAAAGAACAGGGAGGAAACAGTACCTACCAGGAGGGAGACACAGCTACATACATATATGGTACAGAATCCCTAGCCAGGAATAAGAAGTGTGTTCTTATTATTCTCTGCCTCGGGGGATTAAGCCCTGCTCTATGCAACTGTGGGTAAAGAAGACAAGTTTCATTCTAGGGGATGACCCCCTAAAATATGAGACATTCGGCAGAACAAAAGAAAAAAGATCTATGCCACCTTCATGTTGGTGGATCTAAATCTCATCCTTGAAGGTTTGTATGGATTTCCACTTCACTGGAGAAGATATTACAAATGCAAATTACTTATTTTTCCTCTGTATTCCTGTAATTTTTAATGTCTGTTTCACTGATTTATGACCTATTTGCTGCCTGGTAATGGGGAATACTTTTAAGGTGCCTGCCTTATTCCCAAAATAAAGTTCTTAAAGAATATCTTCTGTTTTGACCTGGTACAGTGTCTTATAACATGGTAGAGGCTTCTTAATGCCTGTTTTGTGAGAACATGAACTATGAGAATCAGGGTCTTAGAGGAGGAACACTACACTTAGAATCACCTGGAGGAAATATTTATTGCCCCAAATTGTCACGGAGCCAATCAAGTGAAATCTGAAGTTGGGGTTTCCCTCCACACATATCACGTGTACTACAAATTCTTTCATATCTTAATAAAATTTAGTTCCCGAACTACACTGGTCATTTCTGGAGAAGATGCATCTAACAGATAAAAAGAGAGAAGTTGGGCTAATTCTTCCCTATGCCACATCTTCCCATTCTGGCCAGGAAGTCAATTTCAGGACAGAGGTAAAAGCACAGGAGGCCTGAATCAAAGGTGTTCCAGCTCCTCCGATAAGCAGGCCAGAGATCTGCTTACTCTGCTCTGGATTTCAAGTTTTTCTAGGGAATAAGTACACCTGGAATGATTGACTAATCTGGGGAGTTTTTCCAGTGTTCTCTGTGTGGTGCCTTTTAATCAGGACAATTTAGCAGCTGCATTAATTAATTAGTACGTTAATCAGGAGAGCATTTTAGCAGCTAATCTCTCACCAACTAGCAGTTTGTGATAAAAATCTTAGCAGTCGGAGAACAAGCAGCATACCAAGTTATTTTTCAATGTTATTATCACCATGGGCCTAGCAAAGGCTGAAATTATGCAGCCAAATTGAAATCTTTCTTAAAAGATACCTATGCAGGGGACATTTCAGAAATTGTACGCTGCGTGTGGAAAGTTCTAACAATTACTACTTTCTCTGCAGAGCAGCAGTGCTGAAGAAAACTGTCATGCATTCTAGAAAACAAACCAAGTGTTCTTAAAATAGTCCGTGTGTATTTTCAGAAGAATTCAAGGTTCCTCTTCTATTAGCAAGATTATTTAATAGTGAGAGGTTTCAAGATACTGTTTGACAGTTACATATGTTAGAGAGATTAAAAAGAAGGAAGGAAATACTTGCCTTAGCCACGAAAATATTACAAGTCTAATTTGTTTTTAGCTCTTTAAAATCTTTACAGTGAACCTTAAACTTGAGAATAGAAAACATATTTCTTCCAATACTCTGTTTCAATATAAATGCATGTAGCACCGCAGCCAAATGTAATATACTTTTGATGAAATATAAATTGGAAGATTTCTTCACATGGAAACATCGCTCCGTTTTTGCTTCATTACATCCAAAATGCAGTGACGCGTGCTTTTATTGGATCCATGCATATTGAATTCCACATATTCCAAAACTTAAAAATTTGACTGAAAAATCCCATCGGCCAATATTAAAACTTCCTTTCATTTACAAAGCCTGGGGAATATTGAATTCTTGAAAACGGCAAGCTATTAGTTTGAACTCTTAAGCAGTTCTTTATCCTCACAGCATTTTCCTGGGAGAAATCAGTATGCTTTCATGACTCCACATCACTTTTCAACCTCAGAAATATGACGGTCAGGGTAATCCAGGGAGCATATGCTGGGTAAGCTTTTCCTTACATTTCAAACTCTTGTTATATTGATTTTTCCCTCTAGTTCATGGAAATTGCACTCTATTTAAATCATATAATACAACTTGGAAGAATTTTAATTTCCACTCTACCTTTTGTCTCCATTTATAAATCACATTTATATCTCTCAGTCGCATGCCCTCTCTTTCCTAAATGTTCAACTCTTCACAACCTCCTTTATCAGCAGTTTCACTCCAAGCCCAAAGAAATTTCGAAACCTTCTGAAGAAAGACAAATGGAAATTAGGTAATTCCCCACAAAACTAATGATAAATTACAGCATTTAATAAGGTGTAATGTTAGGGAGCAATGTTCTTATAAATGCCTCATAAATGAAAGGTCTGCAGTGGCTGCCCATACAAGTGCCATGTCTGGTAGATTCATATATGCTTATGTCAAAATCTATGCAGACCTTTCCTCACAGCTAAAATCATAGTAATTCTGCTGTCAGTGCATTACTTGGCTTCATTTGTGAACACAGTATTTGTTATCGATAGATGCCTTATGGATGAAAAAACCTCATTTAACTATGAGTGTATTGATATGACCCTTCTTACTTGATGAACTTTAATAATTACCATGAGGCTTGCCTGGGCTCACATCCTCTCTGATTAAATTCCCTATCCCTCCCTCCTCCGCCAGTCGGCCTGGATGTGTGCACACGCACACATATGCACATGCACAAGCACACATGCACACACACACACACACCATCCTTCCTCCATAGCGTCCACTCCAGGGACCCCTGGTAGAGCACTTGTCGGTGATGCTCTCACCAACACTGATCATTGCAGCACATTCCCCTGCTCTCTCCCTCATGGCTCGTTTATATACCGGGAGTGCCAAAAACATGTATACACATGACTTGTATTCACTTTTTGTTATCGGTATATATTGAGTACTACAATTTTAATAGTTTTTTTCCCCTTTCTTAAAATGTGTATACATGCTTTTGGCACCCTCTGTATCAAAGTCTGGAATAAGCCTAAATTAGGTATCCTCCATTCATTGGATCAGTGCACCTCTAAGAGAGGTGACTTAATTCCCTCATTTCTTTGAGAAATTCTTCTTGAAAGCCTATCGCATGCATGTGTTTGATCTTTAGGCCCTCGCAAAGTGTTATCAGGATGAACAAAACATCCTTAACTGTCTTGTCAACTTTCGTAAACTACCTCCACCCATGAACTATCCTCTCTCACACTGTTGCTAGAGTAATCCTCATAAAACAAAACGCTGGTTGTGCTATTCCCCAACATAAAGCATTAAGTGGTTTCTTAGCACCTTGAGGATAAAAGTTGACCCTTGTAAAATGGCCAACCACGTCCTTCTTGATCTGGTCCTAGATCACCTCTATAATCCATCTTGTGACAGTCCATTCCATGTGTCAACCTTACTGGTCTAAGGGATGCCCAGATAATTTGTAAAACATTATTTCTGGGTGTGTCTATGCGGGTGTCTCCAGAAGAAATCGGCGTTTAACTCAGCAGACTGAGTAAAGAAGACCATGTCGGTGAGCATCATCCCACCTGTTAGGGGCCTGAGCACAAAAACTAGGAGGAAGGATGAATCTGCTCTCTCTGCTTGAGCAGAGACCCCCAACTTCTCCTGCCCTGAGACACTGCGCTCCTGATTCGCAGACCTTTGGACTTGGATCAGGACTTCCACTATTACCCCTCCAGTTCTCAGGCCTTTGGACTCAGAATGAAATCACACCACCAGCTTTCCTGGTTCTCCAGCTTGCAGACCTGGGATTGTATTAAAGGTCTCCGTGACTGTGTGAGTCAATTCCTATAATCAATCTTCCCTTATAGGTATCTGAATATTTACATATTTTATTGGTTCTGTTTCTATGGAGAACCTTGACTAATATATACCTTAGGCAATCTCTTGCACAAATCCTCCTTTCCAGCTTATTCCATCTGTTGTTCCCAAACTATGCTCTTTTGTTTCTGTGCCTTCGTGGATGCTTTTCCTTAACTGTGAAGTGACCTCTTCTCTCCTTGTCCTTCATGGCACGTGTTCACTTTCTAAGTCATCTGATGTTACCTGATACCACATCTGCTATCGTCCTGTCCTGAATTAGACCTACGTTAGTGGCTTCCTTGCGCTAATAGAATCCTATGTAAATCCTTCTTCTTAAAACTTACTACATTGAATTCTAATATTTTCACCCACAACACTGTGAGCTCCTTGATGTCAGGGACTGTCTTTCATCCCCTTTCCCCCAGAACCTCGCAAAAATCCAAGTATATTAAGTCTTAAAGATGCCGATTGAATATGGGTAATCTGTGATGAGGAAGAGAGGGTGGGGTCCACCTAGAGCACAGACTGTTGGAAAAGACTTTGGGCCCCATGATGGAGTGACGGTTCAAGAAAAAAGGAGATGTGCTTTAAAAACATGACTGAACACCTCAAAGCGATACTAGGGACTTTCCATAAAACAGACTTTTGCAAAGCCCATCAAGTCCATGACTGCTATTAGTAATAGAGTCAAACCCTCAGGATGTTATGGATTTGTTTTACAGCTTCAAGATAAATCAGACTATGTTTCCAGTCTTTAAGGATTGGCATGCCTTCGCCATGCCCCAGCTATGGCGATTGGGAACACTGGGATTTGCATCTCATCAGTGGTCAAGTGTCTAACATAAGCCATGAAACTAGAGATGCTAGCAAGAAAGGTCTCATCTAAGAGAGAGAAGAGTCCGAAAACATAGGTAAAATACCCATGACCCCTATTTTAGATGAGGAAATTGAAGCTCGCAATCATTTAATGATCTGGCCAAAGTTGCAAAACATCCTTAACTGTCTTGTCGGCTAAATAAGTAACAGATATGGCTGTCAAACCCAAATTCTGAAACTAAATCCAGGATGCTCTTTACTTATGTCATGAACCACATACCAACATCTTAAAAGTCACAAAGGTCAGCAGGTATCTGGACTCATATAAATTCATACATATTCATATGTATTGGTGTCCAGCTGGGGGAGGAGAAGGTGGTAGGATGTGGAGAATAATTAATATTATTCTGACATTGAATCGCTATTATCATTTTCATATATTAAGTAAGGTAAACTATAATTGGTACTAATTTTCAAGTATTACATTATGATGAATAATTGTATCTTTTCAGCCAGAAGTAAAGTGTCAACCAAGCTAAATCTGATGTGCTTATGTCTTCTGAAATCAATCTTTTCTGAAAATTGAAGGCTAATGGTTAGGCCTAAAAGAGAAGTGATGGAGGCTTTACACTGGATAAGTACATCGATTACCTAATAAAACAAAGTTACACTGAGCAATAAACGTTGGTTTTATACGATTCCCATAATGTACCTTATCATCAAATACTTTATAGAGAAAATCTCTTATAAGATAAAAGCATCAAGAAAACATGGAGAGGTCGAGTGACTCAGGAGGAAGGGGAGGGAGCCATAAAAGGTACTACAAAATGGCAAAAGGCCATGAACCAAGACAAAATTCTGTCAACTTAGAAGGAAAAGGGGATCCAATTATTTATAATAGAACTCCATCTTAGGAATCAGGTACAGATGGTGGGCAAGAGGAAGCCACTTTGAACGATTATACTTACCAACTGCTTTGAAGAGACAGACTGTCCCCCAAGAAAAGAGAAGCCTGCACCCTGGTTTTATTGCTTTTATGTCAGTGCTGAAGACCCCCAAAAAGCCAATACAGCTGAACTACTCTCAGAAGGACCTGAAAATCACTTGCAGACTTAGTTGGCTAACTTATGAGGAGACATTTGTTCTTTTGAGGTACAGGTATTGTAGGTTAGAGATTTGGAAATGGGACCAGTTACTGGGGCACCGACCTGAGATTAAAGAATCACTCTTCAATGTTTAGTTCACATCCTCAAGTGACAGGAGTGCACAGAACGCAAATGTAGGTGAAGTGAGAATATGAATTATCAACACAGCTCTTCTTTGGCTGAATTTTCAAACCATGGCCTGACCTGGGGAAGGGTTGGGGAGTGAGGATGAGCACGACAGTCCTGTCAACTGTCACTGATGCTCATGCTCATAGTGGACCCTCTGCCAAGTCTGCTCTTTCTAATCAGCCCATGTGCCTAAGGAGTGGAAGTGACAATGTCCCCACATTCCCATTGCAGAGGGGGAATCCCAGAAAGAAACATCTCTCCTCTGATAGAGGCAGAGCAGTAACGTGAGGCTCCGCGTCGTCATGGAACCAATAAACTTTTTCTACATTTTTCCCTTATTAGGACTGCTAGGTAATCACGATCCCAATGTACCTAAATTTGATGTCGGTGCTATTTTGCAGGCATAAAAATGTATAACTTCTGATCAACCATGAGTCACTAAAAAACAAGATCACCTTGAAATCCACAGTAAGAATTACATAGGGAAATTACAGTGAAATAATTGAGCTGTTAATCTACTTGGAAAACACTTTACCTTACCAAGCAAATTTTATAAATCAATCAGCTTTATTAAATTGAAGATAAACAGCAAATCAGAGGGCACTGACTTCCGCAGGCTCACTCCGTTGCACAGTCCACTCATCATCATCACCTATCATTCCTTAATAATTGGAGGCAGTGCAAGTATCACTATAAATTAGCTTCAATGTCCTTAGGAGATTTCAATGGGACAGAGGAAGGAGACGATAATTGAAAGAGCAGAGTGGATAAAGCACAAATGAGGGCACATCTTAACATCAATTCCACTGCTAAGACAAGAGCATGAAGAACCTTAAAGAGGAAAGAAAGGAGAAGGTTATAAAAGTCAGAGCAGAAAATTCTGATCATATAAAGCAATGGCAGGTAAATAACAGATGGGTTGAGGATTTGCAATTCATAACAATCATGACTTTCAATTAATAATACAGCAGCTAACCTCAAAATAATGTAGTTGTCTTATCACACAATAAATTATTCATGTTCTGTACATGTGGGTTCCAAACACATTAATGCTGTTTTTCTGTCTTGGCTCTTCTGTAGATGTTGTCCCTTTATACCAACTACCAGTTACATTTATTATTCCATTTTCTTGACCCACATTAAAATTAGGCAAGTATGAAATTAAAACTCCAAACATTTTCAAAAGCTATTTCAAATGCAGAGATTTATATCCCTTGCAAAATGGGATTCTGAGTTTGATGCTGGCCTGGGACACATTGGATCCCTAAGCATATTTCAATCCAAATATGGAATAGTTAGGGGAGTGTAGGGGTTGAGTACATTTTTCAAGTATCCAAAAGCCTTGTGTGACTAACTTCTCCAGGTTATTTATGTATGGAGCATTTGACAAATTCTAAACAGGTTCTTTCCAAGTAAAGCAAATGGACATAGTAACATTTAACTTGTGCAGTGACATATGGGTATGGAACAAAAGATACCTCTGTGATGACGTCCCTACTCAGAATCTAATATAGGAAATGCCACCCAAGGTCATACAACGCCCTGTAAGCCCAATGATGACACGAAAGGCACAGAAAAAGGCAGTAGATATGTAGGTGCAGGCTATCTCCAGCTTGCTCTGAAATCCGTGGCAGAATGAGTGTTTCATTATTCTTAGAATTTAAAATGTCACCTTGATTAATATTCAGTGAAAATAAATGCCTAGAAAGACCTTTTGTAAAGAACGAAAATTTAGAAAGAGCTTGCAGTTAAGCAACAGAAATGCTCCACTTAATACAAATGAGGGCAGAGTCCCTCTACACAAGGAACTTTTAATTAAGCTGAGAAGAAAACTAACACACAATAAATCAAAGAATCCCCTTTTCATACACACACACACACACACACACACGCACACACACACACACAAAACTGAATTTTGTCAGAAAAAAATTTGCTTGAACCCTGTAGGTTATATTTAGAAGTGGGAGTCTGTAAGCTGGCCAGCCTGGATTGGATCTCAGCTGCGACTGTCACTAGTTGTGTAACTGCGACAAACTTACCAACTTTCCAGAGCTTTGGTCCCCTCGACATAAATTTATAAAAATCGATAAGTATTAGTAAGAAGAGTCTGTCTTTAAGGCAATAAACATAAGACTAAATCCCAGAGCTCCACAGATACTTCCAGCCCTCACTCTTTAATTCCTTTAAGAAATCGGTCTAACAAGAAAACTGTGACTTAAAATTTACCTTCTCTGCTGACACTCCTCACCACCATTGCCACCATCGCATATACTTCCTCCTCCTTTCAGAAGGATGGTGGCCTGTGACTTATAAAATATGCTCAGGAACGGTGGAACCTCAATCGCACTCTAAAATGTGTCCTCCTTCCCTCCATTCGTTCCTCCTTCTCAATCTGCCATCATTTCCATTAACTTCCCATCTATAAACAAACAAACCAAAACTGTTGCCTACACACTGCAACCCTCTGGTTATTATTATCTCTTCCTTTACCCCTCCACTAATCTTTAGTGGAATATTTCTCACATCAGTCTTCTTCTTGCGTCATGAATTCTAGTCCCAAGTGTCCAAACAATTTCCTATATGCTCATCTATATGACTTCTCTATGTCAGGTCCTGCTAAAAGGATTTTCACCTTCACATTGCTCTTTTCCATCCTATGACCACTTGGGTAATTACACCACCAACCAGCCACTTCTCGTGCCCTTGACTATCCCATCTAAATGGAATATTTGATAGGGATTTTTATTGGTGTTCCGTTCATCATTCTGCTAGTTCTTGCATCAGAGTTTTCTAGCCCCTGGCACACACTCCTCCTGATCTGTGTTTTATGCTTGCCACCCTGTTAGCATTTCCATCACTGTCAGTCAGGGCTTCCCTTGGTGGTGTTTCTGCTCCATTTACTCAGTGGGGAAGGGCCTCTGAGCCATTTGTCATCATGAGGAGACTTAGGAAAGTCTACGCGAGCAATTGCCCAGCCTGATATCCTTTATATTTTCAAATGAACTACAACCTTGTCTGTCATTTTTATCCAGTTTCAATGATATTGTAAGAACTCTTAAAAAAATGTGTGCATATAATCAAACTCTACCTATGAAATTTTGAAGTTACTGAAAATGTTGATCAGATGATATGGTCTGCTACTGAGTATGAAATAACTGGGGCTTGGTTGACAATGTCTTCAAATCTGCAACATTGTAGGACATTTTCATGCCAAAAAGAGGTGATACAGGTCCACTAGTAATGTGATAAAAGCTCCAATTCTGTTAGTAAAAGGAACCTGCATTATTCTCTGCACAGACACAGCTGGGTAATCTAGGAGCTGATCTTATTTGCTACGGGGCATTATTCTTACTTTAAAAAATACATTCGAAATCCAACTAGAAATGTGGTGCTCTGTGGTTCTATACTAGACATTAGACAGAGTCGTGGCCCTCTCAAATTTTCAGTAAATGATATGTTCATAAATGTCTAGTTAGATAATATTACTCAAAATTGATTTCACTGAATTTTCTTAAAATTAATTTGTGTTTATGTGTGTGTGTGTGTGTGTGTGTGTGTGTGTGTGTGTGTGTGTGTGTTAGGGTATGTCTTAAACATTGTTTTGTTTGTTTTGCAGAGAATGTCCTCTGACTTATTAGATGTGATGGAAAAATACAAATAGCAATTTATTTATTTCAAATCTCATCATTTATTAAAACAAAATGTGAAGCCCATTTTTTTTGTAGCTCTATTTGTTTTACTATTATGAAGACTTTTTTATTTTATTTTATAAGGAAATACTATTCTATTACTGCCAATAAATGTCAATGGAGAGGCGTTTTCAATTGGAAAAATTTATACTGAAATAATTTTTGGTAGGTATACACTGTACATATGAAATAAATGATCTATTTGCATATTTATACAAAATTCTATTACCAACTCACACTTTACTAGCATCACGCTAAGACATCTAGAAATATAGTTTGATACAAAGTTAAGCATATTTTAAATAATTTATTTAAAACTGGGATGAAAATAGCCATTTCCCAGTATTGTACACTGGCATAGCTGTCAAACTTAATTATATGTGATTTGTTAAGCAAATTATTAATATTTTGAAGAGTTTTTTTTTTGTTTTTAACTTTGAAAATTTGGACCTACCAGTTAATAAAAGACAAATACTGTGTGATTCTACTTCTATGAGATATCTAAAGTAGTCAAATACACAGAAATATAAGGTATAATAGTGGTTGCCAGGGGCTGGGGGAAGGGGAATGGGGGTTGTTGTTTAACGGGTACAGAATTTCAGTTTTGCAGGATGAAATAGTCCTGGAGAGCTATTGGAAAACACTGTAAATATACACAACAATACTGAGCTGTACACTTAAATATAGTAAAGATTGTAAATATTGTTATGTTTTTTGTACCACAATTAAAAATAATTTAGAAAAAGATACAAGGAAAACAACACAAAATAAACTAAAAAATCCCACAATTAAGAATACGTATATCTGAGCCTAAATACTTTTAATTCCAAGCTATAATTACATTTAATTTCCACACTGTTGTTATATTTAAAATCATGTTATTTAAGATATGCAAGATAGAGTGTGCTAAGGTAAACTATGAAATAGAGTTAAATTCTGGTCATTTTGAAGAGGAACTTCGTTTTTTTATTAATTTTGAAGTAGATCTCTAGCTGTGTGAAACGAGAGGTCGTTCTTATTTGACTCTTCCTACAATAGGAAAGAAATGAGGTGTCTTCAACAAGATGCAAAATTTAGCCTTTAAAATATGAAGTGTGTGCCTAGTAAGCAGTAAAAACACATCCCTTGGTGCAGTAGACAGAAAGATGGCCCTAGTAGCACATCAAGGTTTACAGACACCATCCAGGTTATCAAAAGTTCTAGTAAACTATTTCTCTGTCTTTTACCAGCTTGATGTCAAAATAATACAAAGAGGGCAAACAAAAGATTTAAATTTATAAAACTGAAGATATATCATTAATGATTTTAGAAACAGCCTATGTCAGCAATTTATGTCTACATTTTCATAACAGTGACTTGAGATGGCATTGGTTTCTGCATGGGAGGAAAAATATACTATGGTCAACTTCATCTGCATCCTTCCATCGTATCCTTGCAGTTGACATTCTCCAGTGGCTCAGAGAAAACATATGAGCTACCTACACCTACACCACCGAGCCCTCGCTTCCTCTTAGGAGAACCAAGTCATCTCCCACTATGAAGGCAATGCAGGTAGGTCTGCCATTCCCGGAGCACTTTTATGTGCTGGAGTCTGTACAAGGTACTTTACATATGTTACGTGTCATTGCATATTAGCAATGCCATGAATTCACTAATATCATTCTTCGTTGTATAAGAGGAAGCCAAGATCAGTGAGGGAAAGTGACAACTAATAAAGAGCAGCGCGTGAACTCCAGCACAGGGTCCTGAATCGATGTGCTCGCCACAGCACTCAACACGCTCAAACTCGCTTTCCTGCCTCTTCGATTTCTTCTCCTGCCAGTCCTGTTTCTTCACGTGCTTTATCGCTCCCCAAAACATGCCCCCACGGGCCCAGATGGAACCCATGCGCGGGCTTATTCACTCTTGGATGAAAAAATGTAATTTATATATATATTTTTTTAAAAAGCTTTACAAATATCTCGATTCAAAATCCATGAAAATGACCTTTTGTTTTCTTCTAGAGTAAAGCTACTTGTCCACATTCCTCTTGTGAGGCAAGCCTCTAAATGAATCACTCACAATAAGGAGACACAAAGGCTTTCTCTGCCATCACATCCACACTTCACAGCCCGTGGGCTCCTTTCTGTTCAACTTGCCATGGTGGCTGTACCTGTTTATAGTTCTTCCTCTTCAGGACCAGAAGTAAGACAATTCCATTCTCTTAGTATTGCTGTTAGCTTGTAGGTCGCTACTTTTTACTTGAGATCCTTCAAGACTTGATTTGATACTTACACATTATCCTATATTAAATGTTGGTAATTCAAACACTTTCATTTTCTATCTTCTGTAAAACTAACTACCTAGCTACTTCTCATGATATTAGGTAATTCAACAGAGTTTCCAAAGGTGAAAGGATAGTTTTGTTCTTTTGCTTCTCACCAATCTAAATGACATACAAGTTTAGACTAATTCTCATGTAAAAAGATTAATACCAATCCTCAAAGATGGACAGCCTAGCTTCTGGATCGGATTTGCAGAACTGTTTCTGATTTGTTTCTGTTCATAATGAGATAAATTATTGTACAACCACATTTACTATACATGCATTATTTTGACCTATTAGCTATCTAGCTATATGAAATATAAACCCTTTCCCTTGGAGGAAAACACGATCTTCTATAAAATAATCAAAACCCCTACATGGCTATATACCTGTAGTTTCTCATTATTTTGGTCTCTCTCCTGTGCACCCAATATTTGTCATATCCATCATGCTTTTCAAGCTCATAGCTTCACTTTGACACAGTAATTGTTTCATCTATGCAGAACGGTCACCCCTAGATCTTGTTACTTGTGTTGGGGGGGGGTCACTTGTTGCTGAAATAAATTTTGTCCAGGCAACTAAGTTCATTTTTTATCAGTCTCTACTTCTCCCCAATCTGTTATCTTCCGTGTAGCAGTGCATCAACAAGGCCACTTACAATACCAACGAGACAAGGTTTGCAAGCGCCCCGTCTAAACTGACCCAGCAATTTGGAATATTTAAAATGATGACACAATTATGAGTGTGGGACGTGAGGTATATCTTATAAGGTTAACAAACCGTTGTACCTAATTTTTAGCAGACCTTGTCCCATAGTTTCAGGCAAACTTCTGTTGACATTTGATTGTTACTATCCTTGGAAAAATGTTTACTTGCAGCATTCATGCATAGCTCAAATGCCCCACATCTGAAGAAAAGTAAAACCAGCTGTGTTACAACACAACCTACATTTTCTTACTGCCACAATTTCCCAAGACCAATATTTCGGGGAATCTAAAATATAATTAGCTGGACAGTGATTTGGGGAGTTGACCCAAAAGTGTGGTAGAAGGTATAGAAGAAGGAATTAAATTTTTCAAGGCTTCTAAGATCATAACCACTGCACCATTATCAGAGACGATGTGGACAGGATAACTCTCCAACTCCTAATATATATGTTCTCCACGGGCTATCAGTGGTAAACTTATTTTTCCTTTCCAAGATGCCTTTGATTATCATTTTAAACTGATTCACCTGTGGAATAACATTTGGGTGGAGAAAAGAGGATCAATAAGACAGCGCTGGGCAGTGAGGTTAAATATTTCTGCCTACAATTTGCACCAAACCAGAAAGACAAGACTGGCTTCAGGAGGGATGGAAGCATAACATGACTCATCAGACCAAATAACATAATTAGTTATTCATTTTTCAGTCAGTTAATCAATTTGTCTGTTACCAAAATTCAAACAAGCATGGTTTGATTATCTACAAGGAAGCAAATATGGGTGGTTGGAAATGGAACTCATATTTATTGAATGCTTCACTTACTCCCTATAACTCTGTTTTAAATTATGCTTAATACTCTAATCTGTAACTATATACTCGATTCCTAGAAGATCAGATAATGTTTGAAATAAAGTGGAAAATGTAACTCTTTATTTGTTCAATTAAAATATTTCTCCTTCCCAATGGTAATTGTTTTAGACTTTTCATACAAAAGGATGCCTCTAAAACAGTAGTTGGTTCCTAAATTACTTTACATAGGTCATTTTGAAAATTTGAATTAGGAAATTGTGGGTCTTCTTTCCCAGAAAAATGTGCACATGAAAGGTGTATATATATACCCAAAATTATTGATACAATTTCAGGAGACTCATGGACCTCCAGGCATCTTTGTACCTATTCCAGTATCTGGTACAACACACACACACACACACACACACACACACACACACACACACACACAACAAATCCCCAAAGACTGCAACCTTCTTCTTTCTCTGAGTTTCTACATCATAACTTAATATCTTGATATCTAATTTTTCCCAATTAATTTCTTGAACATAATCTCTGCCTTTTCAACCACAAAATAATCTCTTCAGAGAAATGTGCCTGTTAGATTCCGTTTGGCAAGCAGAAGATGCTTCACAATCACGTGGGGATAGAAAAGAAAATGCAAGTAAATGAAACCCATGATTACATGACACCTAACACGTTTCTCCTTGGAATGCAGAAAGTTTTCACCGGCAAAATGCTTCGACTGTCTCCAACCATTGCTCCTTCTGCATTTTCCTCCACTAAATTAAAAATGACTGCCTGACCCTTTGATGTTTCGTGTAATCACTATCAAGCTCTGCCCTACAAATAACTGAATTTCAGTTCACTGAGCCAGATCCAAACACTTAGAAGGCAAAAAGTTTGAGCCCAAGTTTTGCAGCTCTAGGGGAAAGACATTCTCACTTCTTTATCCGTCTCTGTTCAGCATGACACTCCCTCATTTGATGTCTTCACACGGAGCCAAATCTCTTGGCCTCTGTGTCTCACCTAAGGCCATTTAAAATGGCCAGGCAAAGACTGCCATGGGGCTTCCTTTCATGGAGCAGCGGAATGGATAAAACATGCTCGTCCCAGAGAGATGTTTTGCTGTGCTTAGGCGATAGTTTGATAGGTCAGTTAGTTACATGCTCAGTTGGCCACTTTTTGTAGCCCTCTGGAAACAGAGTACAAAATTGGTATCTGATGCAAAGAATCAGAAATCTCAGAAAATGTTTTCAGCTTTTGTTCACAGCTTTATACCTACTTCTTCACGACTAAAACGACAAGAAAAAAGTGCAACACAGATGATAATGTAATTATAGGTAGCGCATGCACTGTCAGCACGTTAGTCGGCGTCCTTGAACTCAATCATCATCCTAAACAAAAACAAATTTAAAAGTCATTTTAAAAAGTCATCCATACTAATGGTGGGAGCTCCCTAAGAGGTAGATTTAAGACAAAGCGTTTATGATGCACGTTATCTCGTTCTTTGCTTCCCTTCCCTGGTTTTATTGCAGATACACCAAATGAAAAATTAGAGAGGAAAAAAAATGTTTCTCAAATTATTATTGGCCATTTTTTCATTTTTAAAAGACTCTGTTCCTCTCCATATTACTTTCTCAATGAAATGAACACATTCTCATTTAGATTGCACTGAATCTACAATTAAACAGTTAATTATAGAACCTGCCATTAAGAAAATGGAGGAAAGCTGTGTGTGAGCGGTTTGTATTAACCTCGGAAATACTCAAGAGGGCCTTGAGTTGAGTTAGAGAGGACCACCTAGGAAAGGAAGGGTGGGAAGAAGTAGTTCCAGGAACACAGACTGTCTGAGCAGAGCCTCAGGCAAAAACACTGCTCAGCAGCTATCATAGAATAAATGACCCATTTTAAATTTCAAAGTTGCTAAATTTGGGGAGAATTCACAATCCTACATTTAGAAGCAATTTCTGAGTAAACCTGGGACAAATGCTCTAGCTGCTGGCCCATCCACCACATGCCACACAAAACCTGTCAAGTAGAAACCAAAGGGAATAAGCGACACGGGTGGGGTGTGGGAGGGGATGAGCAGGACTGAATCAGCCAGTCTGACCATGTAAGGAGCAGGCGGGAACCATGGGAATGACAAGAACAGAGGAACTGTTAGATTAATACAATGTAAGAATCCACCAACACTGAGGACCTCTCAGAGTACAAAGGTCATCCCAAAGGCATTCTCTGATGCTTGCTAAGGCCCGAAGGATTAATCATCAGAGGAGATTTTGTCTTTCCAAAGCTTGGGTGATGATCTCTGCTTACACAGAGCCCTCCTGCTTACACAGAGAGCATAGGGACGGAAGGAGTCAGGAGTTGGAAGAGAGGCTTTGTTGCACTCCAAGAGAATCCTTTGTTAAGTAATCTAATTTCTTTATTGCCCATATATCTGAGGGGTATCCTACACACAGATGGGGGAACATGCGAGACAGAAAAACCTAAAATGAATGTTTCCCATGAGGGGAAAAATGACCCAAAATGCTCTTTCTACCTTGTATTACTAGCCTCCTTGGTAAATGTGAGTATAACTCTATGTGACATAAAATCTGATTCCTGGATTTTGCCTAAGGGGTTTATTTAGCGTTGCCATCCAGGGTAAATATGCTTTATCAGTTTCCCATATGATGTCTCATAGAGATATATGAAGCAATTAAGTGAAAAAAAATAGCTCTGAGCTGAGTCCCAATATGGCTTCATTAAATTGAACCATTTATTTAGAAGGAAAACTGGTCTTAATAATCACGCCACATTTTATTTCAGCCCCTAAAACCTCTTCCCTACATGAAAAACTAATAGTTCCTCTGTAAAGCCTTATTATGTCCAACAGTTTTTGTTGTTGCTTTCTTTCCTGAAACTACTGTTTTCTTATGGTCTTGTGTTCCAAGATTTCTCCAAAGTAAAAACTGAGTAACGGTGAATTATGGAAAAATTACATTTTCCTTCAAAAATATTCACATGTGGTCTTTGTCTAAATAACTCTGTCATTATTGCCTACAGAAATTAACAGTAAATAATTAAAACATACATCAAGTTTGTCCTAGTTCAGTTCTTGAAGACTTGCCATTTTCACATTGACTTCCCCACAAGGCAAAAACTGCCCAAATATCAGAGAAATCACTCTCAGCCTATATTGCTTCCCAAAGTGATCATTCAGTGAGATAATAAATCAGTTTCATTCTCGCAGCTACTGTTTCTTGCTGTCTTTCTTTCATTTGTTTTCAGCATGAGTGAGAAATTTATTTTTGACAGTTTGTTGTCATACGAGAAGCTAGTCATGTTGGATTGTAAAATACTGAAATCTTTCTTTGTATAGTTACTGAGCACATCCTTTTCCATCAAAATACAGTCTAAATCTTCACAGAATGCCTGTTAAATATCTTTTATCATGGTGCCACAATTTAATGATATTGAAATGTGATAAAAGCAGGTGATCCAAACTGCCAAGCATGTGGCGGCTTCATAGACACAAAGGAACCAGGATGTAGACCTGTTTTTGTTGAGGGGAAAGCAAATCACATTGGAACACTGTTGAAGGTTCTTAACCTTCCTCGGTTAAGAGGGCCTTATCACTTTTTACAGCTTGACTAAACTTTAAACAGGCTTTTTCCAGACTCCAGGCCCTGAACTCCCTTCTCTAAGACTACTTACGTTGAAAAACTTGTAAATTCTTTCTCTGCCCTTTTAAGATGTAAAAAATTTTTTTTTTAAAAAAAGCCTCTTGCCAGTTTTACAACCTAGAAATGTCTTCCTCAAGGACAGGAGCCATATTTTTGAAATGTAAATGCAAGGGAAGATAGTGCATATCTCCCAGTTTCTTTGAGCATCTGAGGAACCTAACTTGGATGAGTGCTGGGCTCCAAGTTGTAATCTTCTGTCATGAAGATTACTTTTCCTTTAGGTAAAGCCAATTAACAAACACAGGTGGCCTAGGACCCTACTCTCACCTCACCCCCTACCCACAGTCTTTAAAAAAAAAAAAAATGTCCACACTCTTTGTTTCAGTGGAGTTGAACTCAGACTCAGTTCTGGTATCTCCTATTGAAACAGCCATGAGTACAGTCTTCCTTGCCAGTTTAACTTTGTTCAGCAAATTTCTGCTTTGACAAGGGTTAATGGGTGTGCTATTCTATAGCATATGAATACACAAGGTTTTGCCAGGCCAGTGCCCTGACATATTTTTAAGTATAAAATAAGAAGACGTCAAAAACAGACTTAACATTATTATACAAAATCCGAATGAATATAAAATCAAATGAGCTGCTAATAGAACTAGTAAAATATTTATGAAGAAGTCTAGGACCGAAAAAGAAAAAAAGGATGATTTATTTACTTTCTGTATCTTTCCACACACAAAAACAAACAAACAAACAAACAAAACAAAAAAAAAACTCAAGCCAGTTTGGAATCAAGACAATAATAAACCACAGATAAAATAAAATAGAATGGAAGAATAATACAAGTACAGCCTCCAGAAGAATAACATAAGTGTTGTGATCAAGCTCCATATTTAGTTCTAAAGGTCCCCACAGCCAGGGGAAGAAGGAAAGAGTCAATCCATCAAGACAACTTCTCTGAACTTGCTTCTAAAAGATGTGTTCATATAGAATTTTATATAGAGGATACTGACATATTATAATGTTTTCACAATAAATGTAAGCACACATTTGTGTTTACAGCAAATGCTACAGCATATCTCCTATAGTGATTTCTTATAGTAACCACTGATAGAGGCCGAGGGTTTAACATAGAAGGTGCTTCAGTAAACGTGATTCTGGAAGGAGTACAGTGGAGTTTGTGTATGTTCAGGCTCTGTGAGACAAGTTGAGAATGAACTTTAAAATGACTTCATAGGATCTCTCTCTCTCTCTCTCTCTCTCTCTCTCTCTCTCTCTCTCTCTCTCTCTCTCTCTCTCTCTTTGGAAATAAGCATACCAGCAGCACAGTTGGTTTTCTATTGGGAATTTAAGAAAGCCAAGAAATGTTCAGAGCTGGATAAAGGTCCACCCACCCACCTTTGTCCAGAAATAGACCCTGAAGGCATCGCCACTATTTTGTGCAACCCCAGGAGGCAAATTTACACTGAAGACAATGTGACTTGAGCTCCCTGGCATTGTATAGCTTATGGCTATGCCAGAATATGGGGGAAAAAAGTTAAGGTTTGGCCCATAAAGCTGCTTTTGATGACTTCTAACTCTTGAGGCCACAAGAACACACAGAATAACATTTTATCATCAGGGACATTTTCATGGCTGTTCATAATAGTCACCAGTCACAGGTTAGAAAGAGTTTAATCATGAATCCAAAGTGATACGATTCTGGGAAACATGGCATCGTGTGGTCAGGCAGAGAGACTCTATAAAATTGTGTTAGTAGTGATCGCTTTCCTTTCAGCGATCATTTCAATTGTAAGCATTCTGCTGAAAGTCTATTTCTGTGCTCCCTGTTGATGATGCTGATGACGATGACGATAGCAGTGGTGTTATCAGTGCTTGTTATGTGTTACACACTGTTCTAAGATACTTAAAAATATTAACTCATTTAAATGCCATAATATTATTTCCCCCATTTTACAAAGAAAACTGAGTCACAGTGTGGTTCAGTAACCAGACCGATGTCATGCAGCAAATACCGTGTTTTCCCGAAAATAAGACCTAGCCGGACCATCAGCTCTAATGTGTCTTTTGGAGCAAAAATTAATAGAAGACCCGGCCATATTTGAATATAAGAAAATATGATATGATATAATATAATATAAAATAATACAACATAACATATCATAATATATAATACCAGGTCTTATATTAATTTTTGCTCCAAAAGACGCATTAGAGCTGATGGTCTGGCTGGGTCTTATTTTTGGGGAAACACGGCACATGATAGAACCAGGATTTGGACTCTGGCATTGTGACTCCAAAGTCCATTCTTTGGACAGAGGCAGACACTGCTCATCAAATGTTACAAATGCTCCCTTGTAATCGACAGACTCTTTTGCTGGGAAAATGAGAATAGGGTCCAGTGACTCTCTTAGCAATTAACTATCAGTATATACAACATGGATCAATTCCAGAATGAGGCAGTTAAGACCAGATGTGTCTCCTCCACTCTTCCCACAGATGGAAGAGGGCCAGACCCCAGAGTCACCAGATGGAGGAAAGCACCCACCAAGCTACAGAAAACTTTATATTAAGAGATAATTAAGTTTGATATTTCAATTTGGGAAGTACTATGTTGTTTCACACAGTCTTTTCAACGTTTGTTAACATAGTGCCTTAAACACTACCCTGCGGGTTTTCCTTCCCAGTTTTATGTCCATTCCCTAGCTGACTACATCCACAACCTTGGTTCTAAATGTCATCTATTTGCTCATGATTTCCAAGACAAAATGTGAGATGTTCATATCTACTTACCATTTGAGGATACAGATTTAATATTTTGAAAACTCACCTCCATAACATAAACCCTCAGTAAACTGGGAATAGAGGGGAACTTACTCAACTCGATAAAGCATATCCATAAAAACCTACAGCTAACATCGTACTTCATGGTGAGAAACTAATTTTCAATACTAAGATCAGTGACAAGGCAAGGAAGTGCTTTGTCACCACTCCTTTTCAGCATCATACTGGAAGTGCTAGCTAATGCAATAAGATAAGAGAAGGAAATAAAAGGTGTACAGATTGGCAAGGAAGATATAAAACTGTCTTGTTTCACCGATGACATGATCATTTATGTAGAAAATCTGAAATAATTGACACACACAAAAAGTAAAACACCCGGAATTCATAAGTGATTATGACAAGATTGCAGTTTGCAAGGTTCATACACAGAAGTCAGTCACTATCAAACATACAAGCAATGAAAAATAGGAACTTATAGGTTTCTAAAATATATGCTCTAAGAAAAGGTAGTTTAGAGCCTAGAGACAAGAAGAAGCCTCTTTAAAGTTTAGGCAGCTGAGAAACACAACTGTGCTCCCTACAATTCATATGTTGAATCCTTAAGTCCATATATGACTGTATGTGGACATAGAGCCTTTAAGAAGTTGGTAGTTAAGGTTAATAAGATCATAAGAGTGAGGCCCTAATCCAACAGGACTGCTGTCTTTGTGAAAAGAGGAAGACACCCCAAGGCTCCAGCATAAAGAAAAGGCCATGTGAGAACACAGTAAGAAGAGAGGACTCACCAAACACCAACCCTACTAGCATCTTAACCATGAACTTTCAGCCTCCAGAACCATGAGAAGATAAATTTCTGTTGTTTAAGCCACCAGCCTGTGGCATTTTGTTATGGGAGCCTGAGAAGACAAATACAGAAGACTAATTAATATTACCTCCTATTATTAAAAATCCATCTTAAGACAAGTCTAGTGAGCTTCAATTGAAACATCATAATTAGGTTGAGAAACTTTGGCATTCTCTGGCACATTGATATAATTTTTGGTGATTCTGTTAGTATAGTTTGTAGCCGTGAATTCATTAAGAAATGGTTCTAGCTTCTTATAATTTAATAAGAAGCTGTAAATTAAATATGGCAAATCTGGAAGATGATTGGTAAAAGTACAAGAATTATAAGTCAGAAGGCTCAGAAGTTTGTGATCATAATTGGAGAAATGAACTAAGAGCTGTGACTACCAGAACAAGAAGATTTGCTATCTAATTCCTAAAAGAGAACTATGAAGGAAGCATTGGTTTATGGGTCATTCCTTTTGATATGATGGAAAGTAGCTTTAACTACATCCTTACTTCAGTTCTTCTTTGCTTCAAATCTTAACATGCTTCATGTATGATGGCCCTTAATATGTTTTAATCATAATCTGTTTCTGTTATTCAGTGTCCTCTAAGATTTTGACAATTAATTCATACTCCTGAATTTATTATACTTTATTATATTTCTGATATTCTAGGATAAATTATCAAATGAAAAGATTGACAATTTGTAATTGCCTTCGAATCATTCTTCATACTCTGGTAATTCAGCCAACAGCCTTCAAGATCCCCAGATATGAACTTGATTTTTATTTCATTAACTCATCCAACCAATATTCAGCTAGCCATCCACCAGACACTATGCCACTTACTGGGGCAGGGGTGATGAATTGGACATCCTCCTTGCCCTCTCTGAGCTTGCCATTTAGTTGGAGACTCACATGTAAACTAAAAAGTACAAGGACCGGTAGCCAATTCAACCTGAGTGGGGGGGGGGGGGTGTCTTAGAAAAGAGGATGCATCAGCTGGACATTAACAGATGAGAAGATGTCTTCCAGGGACCAGATGCACAAGACTCAATCAGACAAAACAACAGCATGAAGGTGGCAAGATAAAAATCATTTCAGAAAATGTTTAACGTAACTTGAACAACTGAGACACAATACATTAGTTTGCAGAGTTTATAAAGCAAGACATTGTAATGTATATTTCCTCAAGTCATTGTCAGAAACATTTTCACGTCTGCCTGAATATACACATCACTTGGCACATAGACCCAAGAGCATCCATGTTTTTATCCAGAATATTTGTTTTACCTTTTGAATGATTTGTATATCAAGATTTAGAGAAACAATTTAAAATGATGTCAGAAAGGAAACTGATGTACCTATAACCTGGGGATTTTGATCCTAACGCTATTTATGATACTGTAAAATCCATTAAATATTCATGTTTCTTCCCTCAATTATAAACACAAACATATTGATTGTAAAACTTTTGCAAATACATAGTAATGTTAAGATCAGCTGACAATTAATGTTAATACTAGGTACATATAATGAACAAACAGTTTGTATTTTTACTCAAATGGCAATTTTGTTTTCTAAAAGATAAGGTCAAATTGCCCACATTATACCTATTTCCATTCCCAACAGCAGTGCTGGTTAAAATAAAATAAAAATAAAGGTTAGCAAAATAAAATAAAATTTTTAGAAGCTCTACAAATTTAGTAAGAAACACTGACATTTCATTATTTTAATTTGCATTTCTTTGACCATTTGTAAACTTGGACTTCTTTATCTAAGTTTATTGGCTTTTTGCATTTCTTCTTTTTTCAACTACTCTTCCTACTCTTTGCACTTTTTCCTAGTATTTTTCTTGTTGTTCCTGATGATTTATAAGAGCTGTTTATTCACTTAAGAAATGTAGTTTTTGCCTCACATCTATTTCACTAATTTCCCCCCTTCTTTGTTTTGTATTTTTAACATCATTTAGAATGTTTTTTAGCAAAGTTTTCGAGTTTGACTTTCAACTTTACCAAAATATCTTTACATCGTATTCTTCTGCTGTTAGGCTTACAATGCCGTACTCCGTTATGAGTTCAGATAACCAATTCTATTTTTTTCTAGTTCTTTAATTTTTACTTTTAAATATTTATTTTGATATAGAACACAAGGTAGAAATACAACTTCTTCTGTTTTCAGCCAAGGAATTAATTTTCAGTGTCATTACTGAATAGTTTCTTTTTTTTTTCTCTCAAATAACTGGAAATATCACTTTTATCATGGGACTATTGAATGTGCCTCAGATTCTCTGCCCCAGGACTTTCCATTCATTTTCCCTGATTTTACATTCTTGTTCTGTATCACATCATTACTTCAACCATTATAACTTAATAACATATTCATACTTGGCCAGATGAAGCCCTGCTCTTGTTGTTTGTGATAGTTTGAAAGTTGAAATACGGAAACCCTGACTGTCAAATTCTGTTCCTTACCTTTTTATTGGCCTGTTTCAGCTTCAAGGCTGAAAGAAAATGAAAATTAACTTACTGCTTTCTTTAAAAACACTATTATTGGAATAATTATAAAATAGAGCAATCGAGTTCAGCCATTATGGTTGATCAATACACGTTTTCATTGATTCTCAGTGGAGATGAAATGCAATTCAGTTAAGAATGGCAAATGTTTGTAAGAGTTAAAGAGGAATAAAAAAGACATCATTTCTAAGTGTGTTCTGACAGCTACATGTCAGGTCCCATGTAAATAGCTAGACAGTAATTCTGCTAATCCTCTCCCCAGCCTTTGACTTTTTGCCTAAAAAAGCACTTTCTCTGTGATGAAAGATCATTCGATTTCTCCTGTTCCAGAATCCCGGAAAAAAAAGAGTTATTCTTTTGAAAGCTCCTATTGTATTCTCTTAGGTCTATCAGTTGCATTCTAAAAAATCCCTAAATTCTATTTAAGGAGGAAATTAGGTTTATAACTTGGTGGTTGCTCAATTGTCCTTATTTCCAATACAAAGGGTAACACTTTAGGTGAGATTTCAATCAGGAGAAGAAAAGAGCACTGAAGTAACTACTGGTACCTTTCTAAGATGCTAAGAGCAGTAAGAAGGACAGCAGAGAATATACCAAAATCCCTCATTGGAAATGAAACCTGATACAGAAATAAATGACCTGATTATATTTACCACTTATTCTTTTCCCTCCTTACAGCTAGTGACAATTAAGAAATTATTTCAATCAGTGATTCATGCTTAGAAATAATTGTGTGTGTGTGCGTGTGTGTGTGTGTGTGTGTGTGTGTGTGTGTGTGTGTGTGTGATATTTAGGGCTGTGTACTTATTTTCCAATTCAAAGACAAACTACACATTCAAAAGGTTTGCCTCTGCTTAATTGGGCTGTAAATCAGAAAACACCCTAAGTGCTGTGAAAAGCATGTAATCCACTGCAAAGACCCAGGCTAATATAATTGCTACATGTCTTAGCCAGGGTTCTCTAGAAAGTAGAGCCTGAGGCAAGGATTGGAGAGCTGAGCTTTACTTGGAAGGTGCAGAGCAAGGCAAGGAAGGCTATAAACCACCCTGAAGTGAGGTTTTCTGCAGTGCCTAGCACCTTGCTACAAGTCACAGAGACACAATGCAGCATGATCAACAGATCTGGCCACTAGCACTTCAGTTTTTCTCGGAGGTGCCTCTTCTCTAGACCAGATGCAAAGAGAAACTGGACCTTGATGTAGTTGATATAAGGTAGGGAGGTGAAGGAATTTATTTGCTCCCTCCTGATTCACCACCCAATGGTCACTTAGAGAGTTAACTCCAGCTCTGGACCTATCATCTGTCAGTCCTGAAGTGACAGGAGAAGCCAGAAACTCTGGGCATGTGTCTCGTTGGTTTGGCAGGCCATCCTGGCTGCAGTGTAACCAAGTAAAAGGGCTTCCAGAGTAAGTGACAGACTGCCCCCTGCTGCCTTAGGGGACAGAACTCAATGGACCTTATCTTCTGTCCAAAGAGGAAGTAACTGAGGTGAAAGAGCAGCTGAAGGTTCAGAAAGGGGACAGTGCCTGGGAAATCCGAGGAGCACAATGTATCTCTGTGTGGTGATCAAGTAATAGTAGGAGTAGAAGATACAAGCAAGAAACCTACGAGGGTAAATGCCCAAATAGAATCACTTTGTGCCAACAGGATGGTTTTTTTTAAGATTGACAAGATACCAGGTCACTCCAATTCTCAGGCACTTTGCTTGGCATCATAGAGCTAAAAGGTGCCACACAGTCCACGACAGAGTGTCAGAGCAAGGGACAGGAACTCAAAGCTACTGGCCTCTGTGTTTCAGAAGGTAAAGACATGTGGGAGTCACATGCAATTGACTCCACATTAGGCTGAAGGTGAACAGGGTAATGGCTGATGTCTCCAGATTCCCTTTTGCCTATGATGCTGAGTCTGCTATAGACATCAACATTGGCCTTCTGCACACTTTCACCTGAAACCCTTACCTGTCACGGCCAACGTTAAACAAAACAGAAACATCAGGAAGATCTGAAAGTAAAGTCAGACAAGAAGGTAAATGGTTTCCCACAACTATGTTCCTTTTGCAATTGCCCACGGGGATAACGTAAAGTGGTGCACCTTGAAAATCACTGCTTTCTGCTCCATTCCTCTACATTGAATAAAGAAAGGGGTATTTTCAGTGGTGAATTACCATCTGGCTAGAGGATATTTTTCAGTCGATTTCATATAGTTGTGACAGAGGGATGAGAGGTGGCCTGTCAGACTCTAGGTCAATGGACAAGCCATGACAGAAAAATTCTAGGTCAGTGTGCCCTTTGGACCAGCTGCAGTCCTTATTTAAATGCTGACACTGGGGGCCATCAGAGTTCGACTGCATAATATTTATGTGGGGTGGGGACTACAAATCTTCATGTTTCATAAAAACCAAGGCGATTCCAAATAAAGGTTATTGAACACAGAGTCATCATCAAAGGATAAAAAATACACACACACACACACACACACACACACACACACACACACACACACACACATATATCCGAGGTGCCCATAAATACTTTTAAAAATTGAAAAACAAAATCATCTGGTAGCTCAGGGTTCTTTTCTAATAGCAAAGGTGCGAAGGCTTCAAGCTGAGATTTCCATTACAGACCAAAGGAGAGAGGAGTCCCCCTCTGCTGCTAATTAACAACCAAGACCTACGATCCCCTCCCCACCAATAAAGGTTCTTAGGTAGCTCTGACTTGATCTTCCAGTGCTAATAACTTAATTGCAAACATAAAAGGCCACGCTAGGAATGGAACATTAGGAAAATCTTATTCAAGCCCTGCCCGCTAAGTAGAGCTGCTGATTTGCTCAATGTTTCCTAATTTTAAACATAGTTCTCACTTGGATGTCTACCCAGTTTATGTAGTTACTGACGGATGTTTACAGTGTCTAAAAAGCCCATTAACTTAGATCTTTACCCATGTTGTAAGAGTCCCTGATGAAGAGAAAATTCTGTGCATGCAGAACCCTCACTAAATTTGTACTTTATATTACTACTATGTTAAAATGGAAATTGGCAGAAGCAAAATAATGTAAACAGTATTGCATCCCGAAGAAGGCACTAGACCATATACAGAATTCGAAAAGGTGATTTTAGAAACTGTTCACAGGTCCTTTAACCACAAATTCACTAGAATGATTTAAACAGATGGAGAGGCACATATTTGAAGAGAATTTGGAGAGGAAGATTTCTTTGGGGAGAACTGTAACACAGGTCCCACCCATCACTCCCACAGAAGAGTGAGAATCTAATGAGTGGTTGTCAAGACCAGTTGGAGAGCTCTACATGTGTTGCATCCAGTTTGGAGACCCAATGGGCAAGTCTGGATCACACATAAGAAATGTAAAGGGTGAGAGAGAAGGTAGCTTGTTGTTTTGACAATGAAGAAAAAAAAAATGTTAGTATTGGCTTATACACCCAAACTCAGGGTAAAGAATGCATAAATCCTTTCCATGGACCAGACGCTGGGAACACACACACAAGAGACCTAGCATAGGGTCATCTAAGTCCCCCCCCAAGAGAACCACATGGTAGTTGACCATAACAGAGAGAATGTAAAGGTATCAAGACACTGTAAAGGGCTGAAAAAGCAGTGACCAACTATCTAAAACCAAAACAGAGATGCACTTGGCAGGGTCAAAAGAAGTTCAGGTAAGATGCCCCCATATTTGGGGTAGGGGAAGGTTTCTAAAATACCCTTAAAAGAACAGGAACCCACTTTAATCTCTTCAGAGACACAGAGAGCATGGTATCAGTCAGTTAAGAACTGTCCTACCTTTGTTCTTCTCTTTCATTCTACACCCTGTGTACAAAGTGGTCAGAAACCCAGTTATCCAGATCAGGGAAAGGGGATGAAGATGAAAACTGGAAGTGCTGGAGAGGCAACTCACCACACCTTTTCTCAGTTGTAGGGAAGACTAGGTAGACAACTCAAATTTAAATTTAGAAATTCGATTAGTACACGGGAATGGACATTTTAATTATTAACTACAGACTGTGTCTGAACTTAACGCAACCACAACTAGAAGAACCACAGACCTGGCCCCTGTTTTCAACAGAGGCAGGAGAAGGCGTAGCCCTATAGAACCAATTTAAAGAAACAGTGAAAGACAAAAATAAAATTCTTTTATAATTACATCTCAGGAGTCATTTTGGTTCAATGCAATGATTCCTTTTACAAAATGGTTAATTCATTAAATCCACATATCTACAAAGCAAAACTTGGAAAATCATTTTTGGATATATTTATTGACTCTAAAGTTGATTAATTAAATTCCTTTGAAGAATTTAAACTGCAATTAACAATTTAGAGTGACTGCTTCTTCCGAATACTTTAAAAACCCTGAACAGCAAATCCAATATACACAAACACAGTGACTCAATGATTGCATAACTGTTCAATACCTTAAAATAACACTGGTAGCAAAACTAATACCATGAATGAAACTTTGCTTTAATTCCAATTTTTATACCTTCCTAGGCTTTCTGTAGCTTTACCAGAACCAATGTTTACAACACTGACTTTCCAGGGAATTAAAAAAATAAAATAAAAAAATTCCAGATCTAAAAGAAAACTGATGCCAATTCAGAATACCAGAATCCAGATTGTTGGCTGGTTGGTTCACTTACGTTTGCGGCGTGGCACTTGGTAGTGTGGTCCAAGGAAAAGCCAACATCTGTCTCTGCATTAAGCCAATTGCCTTTTTGTCACCACGCAGCAGCCTACCCGTCTGTCTCCTCGTACCTGCCCCTAAAGAAAGGAGAGTCTGTGAGACGGATCCTTTCAGGGACTTTGCTTCACCTTTGTGCTTGCACCTCATGTCTCCCTGTTTGGCCCCAGAAAGATGGCTGGTCAGCCAATGACGAGTAAGATTCCCTGTGGGGGGGACAAGTCAAGCCAGGTGGGGCCAACAGGAGAATTGAGTCGAGTGGGGACCAACAAGAGAATCCACGGGGTTCATAGAGGTGGGCACAGCCCCCACCTTCCCCTGGCTAAGGAGAGCCTCTGCCTCTATGGCTGCATTCCTTCCCACAACCTGCAGGGGAAGAGATTCAACGATATGCTCTCCATCTATTCATATGCATAAAGGTTTTGTCCCTTGGGGAAGTACAAACATCCTGAGACTTATGGTTCTGCTGCCTGCAGGCAGGGGTGATTGGCTTGAATCAGTTTCCTATTATGATGTATGGGATTCACAGATCTTGAGATTGACAAGCTTTATCTCCTTTACTTCCCCACCTAACTAATAAAAGCTAATGGTAGGCCCGATTTGGGGCCCAGTCCTTGCGGCTGGAGTCCCTTGGCCCCGCTTGCACTCTATTCTTGACTACTGTCTTTCTTAACCCTGCACCACCCTCCTCACTCCCCACAACCCTCGTTGTGTGGGACGGGACACCTTTTTATATCAAACATTTACTCATCACATCCTGAGACCCATGTACCCTTGTCTTTAATATAAATTTTAATTTTTGAAGACTTATCTTTCCTGAAGTTTCTCATAGCTGGAAGTCCCTATAGCATCACCTTGACATTATGATAACACTGAACAGGTTGTTTCAATTATTAAAATATATGTATTTCTTATTAGTATTTGATTAACACTAATAAAGGGTTATTCATAATGAGTCGAGGCATCTTCTTCTCGGAGATGCGGGGTTCAGTCGCTGTGCTTTTTCTCTCAGCACATCTGGAACATCCTTTTTTGTCATGGTCATCGTGTATGCCATGGTTGTAATCACCTTTAGTCATCTGCAAGTCATTATTACATAAGCCCACGAATTCTGGTAAGTCCTTTTGTATTAGGTATGTTCCCCTCTTTTCTGGTCCTTTCTATAATAAGAACAAAGTCAGCCTCATTGTGCACAAATCCTGTGCCATGTTGGCTCATTTACATGTTGTAGTTCCTCCTTCTCTCCTGAACAAATGAGTGTATGTGCTAAATATATGAAAATGTATGCTAACCATATGGAAACATAAGCAAAGAATGTCATCCCAATGCTGTCCTATTCGTTTAAATCAATGAAGATGTAAAGATCCTGTTGATGTTGTTCTTCTACTGTAATACCAGTACCTCTTTGCGCACCTTGTGCTTTCTCTTTTGTGTATTTCTTTAAACTCATGACCTTTTGCAGGCCTAACGTGTTCCAACCTAACCATTAGCATTATTACTTTTGGGTTTATTATGCTGGCTTTTTTGTCATTGCAGCACTAGCCCAGATGTTTTCAGAAGCAGCTTTAACTTCTAGTTCATAACAGGTCACTTTGGATCCATCTCATTTTGTCTTTGCACCAAGCTAAGAGTCAACTACCCTCCAGGGATCCCAGTGTGTGTACTGAGAGAGCACATGGAGGTGGTAATAAATTATAGTGCCCTGTTGTTGGGTCACTTCAAATAATGATTGAGCTGGAAAATCACTCTTTTAAGAACATGAATTCACACTGATTTTTCCCAGGGTAACATATTACTGAACCCAACTTTTCTTGTACAGTTGCTTTTATGCTTATAATAAATATGCAATGAGATGGAGAAAATGCATTACCTTCACAGTCGGTAGCAGAATTCCTTCTCAGGAGACACCAAACTCTCTTAAGAAAAACGTGTTTTAAGTTTTTAGAGTAGAGGTGAGCTCCCGAACCCTCCCAATCGCCACTATCCTGGCCTAAGGAAAAGCTGGCCCGAAAGTTTCAGTGAAGAATTTAGCTGTCTGAGGGCCGCCGGGAAGAAAGGATTTGTGGACAGCACATGAAAGATGGGGAAGAAAGTGAGGCTCAAAGGTGTCACTGCTTCTCATGATGATCCACCAAACAAATAAATAAAACATGAAATTCTCAGTGTGTGTGTGTAACGGGGTGTGTAGGGGCTGCTCATCAAGATTGAAGAGAGTTCTGAGCATCGCGTCAGATGGAGGACTTGTGGGGCAGACGTAGTACTCCAGGATCCAGAAACACAAAGACCGAGGGAGAGACCTGTAGAAATTTGCTAAACATCATGAAGACCCCTTGAGACTCCACAGACTAGAGTCAGAGAGGTTACCACCAATTTCATGGAGATACCGAGAAACGCAAAAGTCCCCTGTTTTAATAACAGGGAACCAACAACTTCTTAGAAGAGGGTTGTCAGATTTAGCAAATAAAAACCATAGAATTCAGTTAAACTTGAATTTCAGACAAAAAAATTAGTTTAAGTAGGCTCCGTGCAATATCTGGGACATATTTATACTGTATGGAAACTCAACAAGAGGGATTGAACGCACATCAACAAATGGAAATTGTAAACAGTCTACAAAACGTGATTATATATGAAAGTACAAATATATCCAGTGTTATATCATCTGTATCCCTCCTCACTGTAAATGTAGAAAACCCTTAGCCATGATAACAGATAAAGCTCCACTCATTAATTTTTAAATTTATATCTGTTTCGGTCATCCTGATTTTGCATCGTCTCTTCATCCTTTGCTTTCTATACGACCCATGCTAATATGTAACAATCATGGTTTTTCTAAACTTACTTTTCCAAAATGCTCACAATATCTGTGTGTTGGCAAAAGAGTTAAGTAGAAGGTCTTTACAACTATTTCTTCAGCTCCAGTTAGTTCTGCCCTCCAAAGCAGACATAACTTGCCCTCAAACACTCAAAGTCACCCATATACACTTTGGGAAATGATGGCTGTCCTCACAAGTGGTCCTCCTCATCTCTCCACACCTCATCTAGCTCATCAGAACCTTTTCAGGCTGTTGTCTGGCAAGACTGCCTTGGAGAAGGTGGAAAATTCTTTTCTGATGGGAATAAAGAAGACTTTGCCTTGAGGAAAATGACGACACATTCTACAGGGATCGTGGGTCTTGCGGGGAGACACGGGCCGTAACTGTATATTCTCCAGGAATCCTGGGTTTTATTGGGAGACATGGAGCCATAACTGCAGTTTCTCAGCAGTTTCTGACCCTCTTCCTGATCTCATTCCACTGCACTCATTCTTTCTGCAGCCGCAGTGCCCTTCCATCTCAAGCATTTTCATATCCTGGAGTTCTGCAGGCAGCGACGTCAGGGGAACTCTCAGCTTAGTTTCTTTGTATAATGGGTCAGAGACACAGAATAAGAATCCATCGGGGGTAAGTATTTCAAGTGAAACATGCATATCTAGTGAATCTTCAGCAAGAAATCAGTGGGTTATACAAAATCCTTTCCAAAAAAATATAGAAAAAAAATTGTAAGTTAATATAACTTTACAAAAGTGACTGTGTATCAGAGAAACACATTTGTAAAAAGTTACCAAAAAAAAAAAAAAACACAAAAAAAGCATTCTCAAAGTCCTGCTGAGAGAAGAGCTGGTTGAACTCCATGCAGCGGCGATAAAGAACTCAAAATGACCCAGAGCCTTCCAGGAATGCATAAGGGGCATAAATGTTTGGGGAAAGGTGAGACTGCAGTTTTCTCAGCTTGTCAGAAGGTGGGAAACGGCCATCAAGCCCCACTCTTGTCTTCTGTACGGAAAGAGGGCTGGACTACATCAGTGACACGCAAGCTCTGTTCCTGGCAGGCCGGAAGCTCTGTGGTGACATAAAGTTGGGGAGGTGGGCAGGGTGTCCCATCCGTGAGCCAGAACAGCTCGAAGTTCTTTACATATTGGAATGCACAGAAAATTACCACTGAAATAGGAGCTTAGTATTTCTATTAGTTTGCTAGGGCCACCATCACAAATTCTCACCAAGTTAGTGGCTTAAACAACTTAAATGTATTCTCTCACAGTTATGGAGGCCAAGAGTCCAAAATCAAGGTGCCCTCAAGGCTGTGCTCCCTGCACTGGCTCTGGGGGTGGATCTGTTCCTTGCCTCTTCCAGCTTTCAGGGGCTCCTTGGCTTGTGGCCGTCTGTCCAATCCCTGCCCCAGCCTTCACAGGGCCTTCTCTTCTCAATGTGTCTTCTACCCTTCTCTCATAAAACCCTGACATGGACTTAGGGTCTGTGCTAACCCAGGGTGACCTCATCTGGAGATCTTTACATTAATTATAACTGCAGTGATGGTTTTTCCAACTAAGATCACATCCACCTGTTCTGAGTGGACACATCCTTAGGGAGTCCACCATTGAACTCACAACAGTATCCAAGAGAATTTTATCTGACCAGTATTTTAAAGGTATAAATATATTTCAAATTATGGATTAACAGATGCTTTTGCAATTAATAAAACATACCAAGATGTATAAAGGAAACACTAATTATCTACTCCTTTCTCTGCGTCCCTCCAGTCTCACCTTTTCCCAAACATTTATCTGTAACCCATACAGATTTACCATCCCTTCAGCCAATCAATCTGGTTACCCAAGTTGACAACTCTGTTTTTAGTTCCATGCTTTAATTACAGCTCATGCAATTACACACACACACACATACACATACACACACACACTTGCACTAAAAGGAATTTGGAATTGATTATAAAAACTGTACTATATTATACACACTCCTTTGTATGTTACTTTTTTCATTCAAAACAGTTTTGAGTACATTGTTCTAAATCAGCTGGTATATTTTTAATTTTTAGAATTATTTTATTATTTTAATGGATGCATAGAGGCAAAGTATTCTACAATGTCAATAAACCAATATTTATTTCAAGCCTCCCCCTATTGATGGGCATTTATGATATTTCCAACTTTCTATATTTTTTCCCATCTGAAAAATTCTATGATAACCCTTGTATATACAATTTTATAAGCTAGTGATTTTATTTCTGTATACGGCAATATAGTAATTGATATTGCTATGATTTCCCAGCTGTAGGATTGTGGACCAAGAATGCATGTATTTTTAATTTCAGTAGATGTTACCAGATGGCTTTCCCACACAAAATTCCATTTGTCTACAAATATATGAAAATGCCCATTTCCCCATATTACAGCCAGCAATAATTGTTACTACTCTTTCACATTTTTGCCAATCTAATGGATGTAAATAACACCAGTTTCGATTTAATTTGCATTTCTCAATCAGTGATTTTGAGCAACTTCTCAAATGCTCATTGGCCATTTGGATTTTCTCTTCTATGAAATGTTTATTTCTATTCTTTGTTCCTTTAACTAGTAGGTTGATTATGCATCTTTTACTCACTGAATTCATCTTTTATTATTAAACTCTCATCCTTTATTATGTTACACATGTTTATTGCTTTTTAATCCAGTTCTCTAGTTTTAGGTAGGACAATGCCACATCGATCTTTATCACAATGACTACTGTATTTTTAACAATGATAATGTAGGTTATCTGTCCTAGATCTTTTCTTTATACTCTTCATGGATAGTCTCAGGCATTTATATTGCATATTCAATATTATTTTATAAAATCCCTCCCAAAATAAAACCCTCTGGAGTCTAGGGTTAAATTAAAATTGCATTGAATTCTTACTGTAATTTTAGCAGAACTGACATGATATTACACTTTCCCATCCAAGAATGTATCTTTTCCCTTTTTAAAATATTATTTAATGTATAATTCAAAGATACTTTATAGTTTTCTTTTTAACAACTCTATGCCATTCTCAGTAAATGTATTTCTAAATATTTTACGCTTACATTGTTATTTTAATGGATTTCCCTTTTTTATTTTTAGGTTTTGTTAACTGAAAGATAATCTATTCATTTATTATAGTTTATCCACTATTTACTTATCTACAAAATTATTTTATTCATACCATTCTTGTGCTAGAATTCATGGGATTTTTAAATATACAATCATATTCATCAATAAAAAAAGAGATGATTTAATCTCTTTTTTCCAATATTTTATCGAATGGTCTATGGTACAGTATTTGTTATAACATCCAAAACTATAAAGTGTTAATGGCAATAATGAGCATCTCCATCTAGTTCCTGATTTGAATTGAAATGACTTCAAGGTTTTGAGAGCAATTCTTTCCATTCGTATTTTACTTAGAGTATTCATTGAAATTTTTCTAATATGTTTTCAGTTTCTCTTTAAATTTTAAGGTATTTTTCCTTCTTTAGTTTGTCAATTAAACAAATTATAATGATATTTTCTGATATTGAGCCACCTTTACATTTCTGGATAAAATTCCAGTGGGCTTTAATAAATCTTATTAGGCTGCAATGCCAGATTTTATTTGAAAAAAATTCAAATGTTAGTATATCTCTATTGATATATGAGACTGGTTTATAGTTTGCAATTTTGAAGTACCTTTACCAAATTTGGACATTAGAGTTGTGCTGACTACAAAAATGATTTGAAGAATTTTCCATCTTTTTCTAGTTTATAAATTGATTAATAACATGAGAAATACCTGTTCTTTTGAGATTAGTTAGAACTAAGAAAAACAGCTGGTCACGATGCCTCTATTTAGTGTCATAAAATATACATATCATAAAATTTACCATTTTAACCATTTCAAGTGCGTAATTCAGTGGCACTAAATATTTTGACAATGTGCAACGATCACCATTATCCATTTCCAGAAATTTGTCATCATCCCAAACAGAATCTCTGTACCATTAAACAATAACTCCACCTTTCACCCTTTCTCTAGCCCCTGGTAACTTCTATTCTCTTTCCTGTCGCGATGAATTTGTCTATTCTACATACTTCATATAAGTGGAATCACAATATTTATCTTGATTCCACTTATATGAAATATGTAGAATAGACTTTTGGTCCCATAAGATTATAATGAAGCTGAACAATTCTTATTGCCTAGTGACATCATAGCCACCACAACAGCATAGCGCAATGCATTACCCACATATCTGGTGATGCTGTGTAAACAAACGAACTGTGCTGCCAGTCGTATAAAATTATAGCACATACAATGATGCACAGTGCATAATATTTGGCAATGATAATAAATGACTATGTACCAGTTTATGTATTCACTATGCTATACTTTTATCATTCTTTTAGAGTGTATTCTTTCTACTTATATTTTATCAAGTTTGCTATAAAACAGGAGGCCCCATTACTTCAGCAGCAGCCTCATATATCTTTTGTTTACTGTGTCTCAATCTCATCATTTTCTCATGATTAATTCAATTGGGTATTGTTTTATACAATCACATGCTGTACAGGCTTGTAAGCTAGAAGCATGTAGCCTAGGTGTGAGGCCTTGAGCAAGTCACTTCACCTCTCTGTGCCTTGGTTTCATTATCCATAAAATGCAGGTGACATCAGTACTTGCCTCATAAAGTCTTTGTGAGGATGAAATGAGATAACATATGCAAAATATCTTCTACAATGCCTGGCACATGTACTCTTGTAAATATTAGCAGTGGAGAATTTGCGATCTCCCACCCCCAAAAAATTTTTACCTCTCTTTCCCACTCAGGTCCTGAACAATTTGGGGATTTCAGAGAATGAAAAGACACAGGCAAAATATCACCTTATGAGTGACAATGTTTGGAGAATGCAGCTTCGTTTGAGAAGTAAATTGTCCTGCTAAATGTACCTCAGAATTAGGTAGACTCACGCTCCTTCTTATAGAAGCACCACCTGGGCCAGGCTTCCCATGGAAACAGAAAGAGCAGAATATGTGTGTCCCCTACAAGAAGCTCTTTTTCAAGAAGACTGATAGAACTTGGCCAAACATGCACAGATATTCTTTCAAAATTAACCAGGGTGATCATTCTATATCACCAGGGCCTGAGTGACGAAAGGGTCAGGAGAGAGAAGGGAAGTGTTACACAAAATTCTTCTTCATGGAAACAATGACTAGGGAGAAGACATTCCCATCTAACCTAAAATGTTACCATCATCATTAATAATTCATTTGCACTATACTATGTTCCATTATTTAATTTGCTATTACCTTCTACCTTTATCTTTTCAAATCATGCCATGACTGTATTAGCTTCCTATTGCTGCTGTAACAAATTACCATAAACTTAGTGGCTGAAACAATGCAAATTTATTCTTTCAGAGTTCTGGAGTTCAGACATCCATAATCAGTCTTTCTGGGCTAAAATCAAGATATTGGCAAGGCTGATTCCTTCCGGAGACTGAGGGAAAAATCATTTCTTTGCCTCTTTTAGCTTATAGATGCCACCTGTTTGTAGCCCTTCCCTTGCATCGTCTCAACATCTTCCTTCTATCATCTCATCTCATCTACTACTGTCTTTGACCTTGTCTCCCTCTTCTAATGACCCTTGCGATTATACTGTGCCTAACCATATAATCCAGGATAATCTTTCATCTCAAGATCCTCAATCACATCTGCAAAGTCCCTTTTACCATCTAAAGTAACAAATTCTCAGCGATTAAGATGTGGGTATCTTTGGGGATACCTCCTCACACTTGGACATGACAAAGCTGTCATTCATGCCCAGGTCTTTTGCACGTCAAAGCCTAATCTTCTGAACACTCTGAATACTGCCCTCCTTCCTGGCAGGCATGAGGGGGAACTGAATACTAACCATAATTCTTAAAGAAAGCTCTGTGTTCTGGGCATCAATCTTGGTTTGACTTCCTTCTAAGAAAGTTGCTGGATATAAAGCTGAAATAAAAAATAGCCACCACAGATCACAGTGGTCTTGTTCTGTCCACTCATTCAATGCTATTAATTGTCTGGGTCATTTATACCTCTCCTTGTACATGAATAGAGCCTAGACTTGATTACAAAACAAAATCTCTTGAAAAGATTCCACCACTTAAAATACGGCCACCCAGAGGACATTTCATCTTCCACGGCATGGAACTATCACCACTCTGTCAGAAGCTGCCTAATTAAGATATCAGACTTTCCTCTCATTTGACCAGTTTTATTTCACTTTTGATTCCACCTCCGTCCCCTTCTCTCATCCTGCAGGCAGTGGACCATATGTATTTTTACTTCACAGAGGATTTAATAGGTAGCCCCAATTCTACAGCTGGACGTCCCACAAAGCAATATTCTCCATGATAAATTTCAGCCATTTTTGACCCTCAGCTTTCCTTTGAGAGCCATATCCACCATATTGATAAGACCTCGTATTACCATCTCAGGAGTACAACAAGGTTAAGATGATTGCTGTCTCAGCAAGAGGCTGAGCCTTTGATTCATGCTTTTATAACAATGAGGCTGGATTACTGCAATTTGTTGCTGGCATCCCTCCCAGAATGCTCACTGCTTTGACTTGACTGTGTAGAAGATTCAACAGTCAAGTGTTCAACAATTAATACAGAAATGCCTGCACCCACCAAATCAGTGCCATAAACATTACGCTGAAATACAGAATTGGGTTGAAAAATTGTAGGCACAGGTCCTTGCTTTTAACCCTGTGAAACACAGGAAACCTTTTCCTTCCAGAAACAGGCTCTTATATATAACCCTGCTGTGCAACTGACTCAAGAGGTCTAAGCCACTTTATAAGAATGTCACACTTCACTAGACTATGCCTCTGATCAGAAATCTGGGGAAAATCTCTTTCCAGAGCCTAATTCCCTCACAGCCAATCCCCACTTCCTAGCACTTAGCTATATCTTATTAGAAGGTACTTTCATTTTTAAAAAGGAATATATATATGTTCTATCCTATGCATTAACACCTTCAGGAAACTCAAATCGCACAATGTTACAGTGTCTACATTCTCACAGAGAAGTATTCCTTATTGACTCTTGTACTGTCCTGGGTGGGGTCTCCGTCCATCCTGCAGAACAGTGCTTGTCACAATGAGCTCCTGGGACCACCCACCTGCAGGTCACATGGCCTGATCATGAAGAACACAGATTCCAGGGTTCTACTCCTAGGACCAATGGGGGGTGGGGCTAAGAATTGGCATCATTTCATAAGCTTTCCAGGTGGTCATCATGTCCACTAGCCTTTGAGATCCTCTGTACTAGACACCAAAGCCTCGTTTAGGACCCCACCCGCTGCCTGTCCAGGATGGGTGGCTTCCTCGTGTGCCTACTGCACATGAATGCGTGAGCAGTTGATCAACCCACACAGCGATTCACAAAGCCCAAGGGGCGGCTGTCTCTGCTCTTGCGATCTGCTCAACACTCCTGATGGGTAGAGAAGTCATGAGGAGAGTTGTGAGACTGGGAAAACAACAAAGAACACCCAGTTAAATGTGAATTTCAAATAACAACAAACCATTTTTAATGTAAGTATGTCCTGTGCAATATTTGGCAATTTTAGCTCCAGTCCCTGGAGTTCTCAACTGACCCAGGGTCTCGTCTTGGTTGGTGTCCCCTCCCAGCCACGAAGGGAACAGACAGAACCTCTGGGCATGGAGGACCGCAGGAAGGAAAGCAGGCCCCCTTCTTGGGCGCCTCCAACTGGCTTCAGTTCCGCCCATAAGGAGCAAGCCAAGGTTCTTCTCCCAGTCTCACTGCCACTGCTCGAACAGGGTTTTACGAAGAGCGTGGTTCTGGTTCCTCTGACTCTACTGCATTTATTAAAAAGGGGCAAAAACGTTCCCTCATGGGTGTTGCTATGCTGAATCCGTGAGGCAACATGCGGAAAGCTTAACACTGACTTCTATTTCCTCACCCCCACTCTCGTCAGAGCTGCACCATTTCCACTTTCAACATTAACACAGTGCCCTCATGTCACACATACATACACACGCACACGTCTGCATAAGTAAGGGCACCTGTGCTCACCTGTGCACACACACGATGTGCATGCACACACATTTGTGGAGTCCCTCTCGTGCTCCAGGTAGGAGATTGGCACACCACAGCATAGTGGTTAAGAGAGAAAGGGCTCCGAAGCCAGGCGTTCAAATTCCACCTCTGCTGTTTACATTTTCTGTGTGACTTTGGCTGTCTCTTCAACCTCTTCGTACCTGAGTTTCTCCCTTTGTAAAATGGGAAAAATAATGCCTGCTTCACAGGGTCATTGTAAGGATTGAATACACTCATACAAGCAATCACTTAGAACAGTCCTTAGGTGGTCAGCGCCAATAAGAATTAGCTATTAGCTATTGCTGTTTTTGTCACCATCATCATCATCATCTCCTTGTCACCCAGGTATGTTCTTGACACTCAGTAACCTCACAGGGCCAGGAGTTACTTCCCCAAGTAATCCTTTCCACTTACGACTGGAAAGACCCCCAATTGCCCATATTTTATCCTAAATAAGAGCTGAGGAAATAGTTCATTTATATCTCAATAAGCTGATTTCCATCCCCTGGCAATTTTTAAAGCAGACACGTGCTATTAAAACCCTCTTTTAATTGACCTAAATAACCACAAATAGAGGAATGGCTTAGAGTTCTTGTGAGTCCACATTTATTTTGGTAATTAGTTGTTTGGGGAAAAAAGCTTATCCTTAGAAGTTGTCTAAAGATCAAAATATGTAACCCAGTTCTTTGAAATGTGCCATCTAACCATAGAAGACCGAAAAATGCCCATGCCTAGGAAAAATGTGATTCTCACTGTCACTGCTAAGTTAACCTTTTGTAGGGACTCTTCCCATTGACCAATGCCTGCTACCCAGCAAGTAATTTCCCACTACAGACGCCGAGTATCGACATGGCAGGCATTCACACACTGACCCATCTATTCAGTAAGTGTGCCTTGAGAGCCTCTATCTGTGAGGTGATGTAGGCGGAGCAGTGAACAAAACAGACAAGTAACCCTGCCCTCAAAGCGCTTACATTTTACAAAGAGGATGGGAAAAAAATATGCACACATAGAAGGGCATTTGGTGATAAACTCAGGGAGGAAAAATAAGCAAGGATGGGGCTGGGACGTGCAATAAATACTGTACTTTTACTTCGAGTTATGTGGGAAGACCTCACTGGTATTTGCACAGAAACCCAAGAGAGGTGACAGAATGAGTCCTGGAGATCCGTAGGCAGAGCAGGCAGCAATGGGAAGATTCTGAGACAGGACAGTGACTGACACACTTGGTTAAGGTAAAAGAGAGAAATGTGGCTGCCGTGGAGAGAAAATACTGGGGGGAGGAGGGGGTGACGGGGTTGGGTAAATGGTGTCAGAGAGCAGCACGACACTGGAGGGCACTGCAAGCAATTATGGGAACATTTGCATTTATGAGACTGAAATGGGACTTCATTAGAGGGTTTTGCACAAAGGAGTAACAGGACCTAGTTTATCTTTTAGAAGGCTCTCACTGATTGCTGTGCGGAGAATGGTGGTGGGGGGGGGGGCAGGTTTAACAAAAGTAAGGAGACTACTAGGGGTCATTGCAATAATCCAGGTGAGACAAGATGGTCACTTGGATTAGGATGACAGCAGTGGAGGTAGTGAGAAGTGGTTGGATTCTGGATATAGTCTGAGGGTCCAAAAGTACATGGTTCATGCCATCCAAAAATAGGAGCATGCAATGAGAGTCATAACTCAAAACAAATACAAGTGAATTGGAACATTCCTTAAAAGAGTTAAATTTTGAATCCATAATGACGCCCACAGGTATGGAGTTGAGAAGATGCTGCCCTGGGCGGTAATGTGAGGAGAGATTAGAAAGATAGAAAAGCAAATGGAAACACAGGAGGCCACAGTGGGTTTCTGAGGGAGTGGAATGAAGAGAGGGGGTAAGGAAGATTGTTGAATTTGTTGTCACACACATTGTTCCCCTTGGCTTTTCTCAAAGGAAGCCTGAACAATACTGCGGACTTTTAAGCACCTTGTCAGAACAAAATACTAGCTGTTGATGCCTGCTATCTCAAACTGTATTTATGAAAGTAAAATGGTGCCTTTCCTTTAGCAAAGGTCAAGCTCTTTCTAGAATGGAGAACCCAGTTCCAGATCAGTATTGTAAGCCAGGTGCTTCTTTAGCAACACCATTGGTGAACAACCAGCACTGCTGCTTTCCCTTGGGTGTTCACGAAGCCGGGATTATCTATGAATTTAGCCTTATCTGGTAACCCCTTGCTTCAAACATAATGTTTTTCCCAAGAACCACACAAAAACAAACCTATGCAGCACATGGATCTACAAGTGAAAGGCAAAAGGGCCAGAAGAATCCAAAATAGGTCCTGAGAAGACAGATGGGTAAATGGCAGATTAGATTGAAGGACTTCTAAATTTCCACGGAGGAGGCTTTCCCTGGGTCCAAAATTATAAAAGATTCAGATAAAAATAAAGGTACTTAAAGGCTTGGAAATTGAATTTTAAAATAAGAATACTGAAAAATTTAACCTGAAGAAAACGTAATATTTGACATAAATTGGCTTTCAAAATAAACATATGAAAATAAGGATTCACTTCTAAAACACTGTCCACTGGGAACCCATTAGACAAAAGTGGCAGCCGATGTAAAGTTGATGTCACCTTGCATGAGTTTGAGTCTCTGTGACCCACAGCGAGAATTCCAAGACTCTGCAGACAACACCAATAATCACGGGCAAATTCACATAATCATTATTATAAATTATTATTCATAAATAATAGAAGTTTACATGACACCCTCAGGGTGGCTATCCTACTGCTTTCTGATGCAGACCTGCTCTCTAACACTAATTGAATGTTTTTGTTGTTTTCTTTTCTATGAACTTGTCTGGAAGGGGATTCACGGACAGCCAATCAAACTCATATGACAAAATTATCTTCAAAAGTGGAAACAAATTTTGGCTAAAACAAGATATTAAAAACAATCCGCTAAAATTACTTTTAAAGAATTGATTTATCTTAAATGTCTGTTTATGTTAAAATGAATGAAAGGGTGTCCTTTGGGAAAGCCACGCCTGTAGGGATGTACCGATGGAAACAGATTGAGTTTCTCTATAAAAATTCACTTGTGACAAAGATGAAGCTGGCTCTTAAAAATGTGTGTAATTAGTTAGTTTGCTATCTTCTTAACTTCTGCTAAGTAGATTCCTATTACAGTGTTTGGAACTGAGAAATAGTACAGGCTTATAATATATAAGCAGTATGTTTATATGCCCTCATCCTTTGGTGTAATAAATCTTTATTCTATTGTTATGCTTCTACTCTCTGCACTGTTATAAGTATATTTATGGGCAAAGGTGTTAGGAAGCTACTTGGTGTTGTATACAGCAAAGTTAATTAACACATTTTCAGTCACAAGATAAAAATGTGAAATGAAGATATTAAAAACATTTATACTAATAATAATTACATTTACTGAGTCCCTAGATGTGTCAGGTATTTTACATATATTATCCTTAACCTCACAACAACCCTGCTGATACACACCATTATTCGCACTTTTCATATAAGGAATCCTAATCACATAAATTTAATTTCTTGCAGAAAACAGCAGAAAATAATAATTCTTATATTTTGAACTACATAAATTTGAATTCAAAACTGCTGGACTTTCTACTATTCTACATCGCATTTTTTAGTATCATTTATTCAGTTTATTTATTTAAATCTATATTTAAATCATTCTGTTTTAGTTGATAACATTTAAGAATATTGAATACTGAAATTTTTAAAATGATATTTTGATTTATTCTTACAAAATTAAAGTGTGTGGGCAACATTTTCAAATGATCCTTTGAGACCTTTACTTCTAGGCCATTTTACTACAAACACCATTTTTAAAACCTGATTTCCAATTTTAGTGTAAGTGCTATATAAATTGTGAATCCTGTCCTACAAAGTAAATGAATATAGGCCTCATTTTGCAGCAAGACTTGACAATATGAGAATTAAGAAACTCAGCTCCAATTAAACAGCATAGTGTCCCAGACTTTTAGAGGTGATTGCTCAAGGAGCCAAAATAGAAAGACCGCTTACACGAGAGACGGCACCAAGGACTGTTTTGCTCAGAAATCTGACCTCCTCGTATTAGCTAAGGGCATCCCTAGAGTCAATACAAGCCCATGAAAATATCAGAATTGATTTACAATAGAAAAACACATGTTCATGTCTTGTTTCAGACACTAAAATATTTATCAAACACAATCTTTCTCTCTGAGGATTATAATGCAAATCCCCCTCCTGCTGAAAACAAACAAACAAAACAAAACAAACACAATAAAATTCAGAGAGGCTAGATCACTTTGGAGCTACTTAGACCAGATCAAGCAGACAGACTTCATGCTGAGGGCAATGTGTGGCCAGGAACCAAGCGTGCTCTAGCAGGTAGCCATTGTACTGCTCCATTATTTCTAACGTAATGAGCAGAGGAGGAAATCCCTAGTCAGCTGAAGTGCTCAGGACTCAAAAGGCTTTCCTTAGACATCTCACTACCATTGTGCTTGGACCCTGACTCATATCCCCCCCAACTGTTCAGGGAGGCATAACTGGGCCACCAGGTGTAGTGACAGTTAAACTGAGAGAGCAACGGGCAAGGGGTGGCTTGTCTCGGTTGTTCCTGAAAGCCCTAATTTCAGAGGTGGTCAAGAGGTGTAAAAATAAAATAAATTAAAACATAAAATGTAGAGGTAATTTTTATCACTTCCTGAACCAGAATATTTATACTCAACTATTTATGTTGGTTTTAAACAAAATAGAACAAAGCACTCAAGAAAAATATGAACGCCACGACACTTCTCTTGAAAACAGAAACTTTCATTTCATGGTTGGTTCTTTTCTGTCACAGAGAAGACAATGAAATGCATGACAACGCTTCTGTATTTCCTCTTCTGCAACAAGCACAGAGACAATACATTCAGACGCTTTCTAAATCATACCCGTGAATATTCACCAACCACGGAATCAAAACCTATAAAGCCTACATCTGATCAGAATATTTCTGTTGCAATTATCTTCTCTGCAGAGAGAAAACCTGGCTGAAGCTGGCTCCTGAAAAAAACATTGGCTCTTATAACTGAGGTGTCCCCGTGTAATTTTAGTTTAGATACTACTTTTCCAGGGTTCTGATGGTGTCACCCGGACCTGGCTTCAATGTGAGCTGAGAAGTACATAGGATTTTAAGTCAAACCAGGATTGTAGGCCCAACTCTATCACTTTTTCTCTGGGGGATATTAGGAAAAGCAGAAGCTCTGTGAATTTCAATTCGCTTATTTGAAAAGTGGGGATAATAGTAGCCCTCTGAGGTAGAACGAAACGTGAGTGGAGCAAAGAGAGTTGCTAAGACTCTAAGGTATAATACAAACGCTAGAGATCAAAGCATATGACTTTCCTCCTAACAGAGTGTGTTAAAGACACTTCAGCTTTGGGAGTTAAGGGAGTGGGTGGGGGAGATGAAAGTGGGGAAGTGGAGAGAAAGGCGCAGGAGAGGAGTTAAGGAGCATGATGGGTCACGGTGGCTGACAGCAAAGAGAGAAGACCAGGGGTCTGGAGATGGCCTGGCAAGGGAAGTGGGACGAGGGTAAAAGGTTTGGGGAAAGTCAACAGAGGAAGGCCGCAGTGAGATGGGGAGAGTGAACCAGAGAAACCCCATCTTAGGCACTTGCCCTTCCCGTGAGGCCTGGAAAAGCCAGGGTAAGGGAGGAAGAGGTGAGCGCCAGAGGGGAGAGCCATAAATAAGGTCAATAAAAACTGCTCTCAAAATACACAATTCTTACCTCTGCACAGGTATGTAAACAACAACCAGCAACAAGAATGCTTCCCTGACAATCTTTCAGTTCTAAGAGAGATGGCATCTGCTCAGTGGCAATAGACTGAAGCCTTTACAATAGTACAATTACCAGATTTATTTTAAATTCTGATACATAAAAAGGTGGCTTTTTTACTTCCTACTGTTGATTCTCATGGAAACTACACTTATCATAGGTTTCAGGAAATGCCACTGAGGGCTCTGCGTTGATTGACAGGTATGCTAACAGTGGAAGTAATCCAGAATGGCGAATTAGAGATGAGACGTTTAAGGGCATCCTGCATTCTAATTAGCTGAGAGTCATGAAAGATGGAAGCCTCAGACACTGACCTTGTCACTTCTGGCAAGGACAAAAGTCATCTAATTTATATTAATAAAAGAAAAGTTTAAGTCTGCCTATTTAACATGGGAGAGTTTAAGCAAACTTTCATTAGCTTCCTTGGCTGATAAAGGAAAGGCTGCAAGACTGTAAATGCCACATATTTTGTAAATCAATAGAGATTGAAATTCATCTTATGGCATATGACGCTTTTTATAGCAAAAATATCTTTGAACTGGAGTAAACCGAGAACATTTGCTATCATCTTAAACATCTTACTCTTGTTATTTTTAGAGCCATTTATACTATTGTCCATCCCATGAATTAAAAGTAGGAGGAAATACTTTGGTGAGCAGTTGTGGAATCTGGAAGATACTTGTAGTCTTAAAAATACACATTTATTTTTAGTGTTTCATTCCCCCTAATTCTTCAGGTTAATATGGCACGTTTATAGTTTGAAACTCTTCAATCTAATCCCCTGCCACTTTATTATACTCCTGCCTACAGTGTTATTTAAGGACATAAGATCAAGGCTCAGATTTAATTACCAAGATAATTCTTACAGTCTTTTCTCTTGAAATTGCAATGTGTTTGCCCTGTTCATGAGTTACAATACAGCATCACAGAGAATTAAGGATACATTTACATTCCTTAGAATTCCACTGATGGATCTGGGTAAAAGGCAAATCAACAATTGCTGGATGGTCCAAAAGGATTAAGGCACAACTGACTTTCTAACCAACACCATGTCCTGAACTTAGACTTGTTTATTTAACCGTTGTCAACCTTTAGTGTGTCCCAGAAAGTGTGCTAAGTATTTGATTTACAAAACAGAACATGAGTCCTATCCTTAAGGAGTCTACAGCTTCATAGAAGAACAGAAAATATAGGACTTATAGAGCTAATTAACCATTTAGACAGAGGGTGATTAAATGAGGGCTACTAATCTCATTTCCTTCACTAAACATTCAGACTAGGTTTTCTTAAAAATGCTTACCTCTAGATTCATGACCCAATAACGTACCCCTTAGGAAATACCAATTTATTCTAGAATAAATTCCTGAGGCTTACTATTGTTTTGTCAGTGTCTTAGACTTGAGTCGTTTCTTTCAATGTCTGGCACATAACAGCGCCTCAAGAAATGACTGAGTGAATGGATGAGTGAATGAATCAAGGAATGTTGAGAGAAAATGCAAAATATAGAACATTTCTTTTTCCTCTGAAAATATGAGAAATTTAGTTTAAATACAGATCAAATTAAAACTAAGTTTTTATCACTGCTTCTTAGAACAGAGATAGACAGTAAGTCCAACTTAGGTATCTTGGAAAATTTCCTTAGAAGCAGTAACTTGGAAAAAATTGGAAGCACACTTGTAGCATCCTACATCAGTCGGTGAGTGACCCCAAAGGGCCAAACCTGGCTCTTTAATCTCTCTCTGTTCTCTCTGAAACGACATAGTATGTTGCTCTCTCTTCCTTGACAACCCCCTTCCAATAATAATGCCAGGTTCTGAGGAAATTCTCACTACAAAGATCCATTTTTCTTAATGTTATTTCTGCTAATTTAGGATTATTATCTTTAAATCCTTGTTTCATTTTAACATGACTGTGGATAATCTTGATACTGTACAATAATGGGAATCAATTATGAAAAAATGCAATGGTCCAATATATAATAGCAATATTTCTATTGCTGTTTTTCTGCATTTCACTTGTTCTGTTTCAAGCCTGGGTAACTGTGCTGTCCCTTTCTACACCTGCCAGAGGCAGTTACGAAAGAAAATTTCAAGGAACAACTGGAAAAAGAAGGTAACAAAAGGCATAATACATATTAATAAACCTGAAAAGTATTCAACCAACAGCCTATTATTATTCTTTATATCAAGAGAAAACACAGGAACTGAGCCTCAGAAGCAAAAATGAAGGGAAAAAATGATAACAACAGAATTTGGAAAATAGATGAAACACCAGAAGGCAGAAAGGGGTTCAAGGAGAGAAGGCAAAATATCTAGAAGGAAGCAGAAGAAATTAATTTTACAGGAATTATACATCTGTTATGGCATCAGACAACTGGTAGTTATACACACACAGAACTGACATAATCATATAAGATGTTCTTTACTTTAAAAAAAAAAAAAGTGATTCCTTTAGGCTTCACCTCTTCAATTAAATGCATACAGTATCTCTAACATTAATTAATTTAATAACTAGTTATGTATGCAGTCACTCATCAGAAATATCCGGTCCAAGAATGCAACTGGCTTCTAGAAAATCATTTTCCTTGATGACCCCAGTGGATGATGTGCTCTATGAGGATTTCATCAAATCCCAGTGTCTGTCCCACTGTAAATTCCAACTATTTCATATATATACAAACACACATAATTACTTCATATTCTGACAAGGTTTAAAAACATAAGCCACACACAAAATGTTACCAGAAAGAGTGAGATACTAAGTAATGTGTTACTAGCATATTGTCTATTTCATCCCAAAATGTGCAAAGAGGTAAAGCTCTATAAGGCAAACACTTTATGCCTTAATTCAACCCCATATTCCTAGTTCTTACGTCTGAAAACAGTGCCTGGTACACAGACACTGAAAGAATGCAAATTAGGAGAGAATGGCCTTCAACTCGCCATTCATAAAACTAGCTCAGGTGTGTCTTCAGTTACATCTTCTATATTTTCCATTATTTATTATTCAGCACTTAAAGCATAGTGTAGTCATAAAACACTAAATCCATATAAGGAATATTATACTCAAAGTATATTCATATAACATGATATTAATGTTGAGAAAATGACTCTGACAATTAAGTATTGATGGCAAATTGTGTTTTTATTTTTATTTTTATTTTTCAATTGCAGTTGACATTCAATAATAGTTCTAGGTTTACAGCCCAATGGGCAGACATTTGCATAATTTACAAAGTGATCCACCTGGCAGCATGCATAGTTATTACAACATTATTCACTATTGAAATTAATTTAATGGGTTGTGGTTTAGATATTTTAAAAGCATTTTCAAATGTGGTAAATTTGCCAATTCATAGCTCATATTATAGAGCTCACAGCTTGAAAACATGGAGACATGCAGGGAGCTTCTTACCTTACAAACACTGGAAAAAATTTACAGAATTAGGGGGAAAAAAAGTGAGCTAACATGCTACAGGACAAAAATTAAAAAGACAACTTCAAGAGAAAAAAGTCAATCTAATACACGGGATTTAATTGGGCATAATTTGAGTGCACACTTAGCTCTAGAGAACTGAATAGGAAGGAAAGGACCGTGAAAATGGAGCGCCAGACACACAGAGGAAGACCGTAAAGCTGCAGGCCTGTGAGACAACCGGGACATGCAAAGCTCCTTTAGGACAAGAGATATTTGGGGGGGAAAAAAAACAACAAAGAACACAGGGCTAAAAGCCAAGTTATAAAAGAAGGCTTAAGAAGCCTACCAAGAGCAGTGGATAGTCAGTATCTGTCTGACGAGCGAATGAGTGTGGGAATAAAGAAGTAAGCGAATATACTTGTATGTATGCTTTAGGTATTTTAAATAACTTCATTTAACAACAACAACAACCATAGGTTTTGCTCTACAGAAATGGTTCCCTAAGTGAGATAGTATAAGAGCTCTGAGGGTCTGCAACCCAACCCACAAGCCTGAGTGACTTCCTCTGGGAAGATAGTATTGCAATATAACCACATCCATCAAGTTTGTCCATAGCAACGAATGACCATTTTCTTAAAAGCATGACATGAAAATGATTTATTGTCATGAACAAGCAGGCGGAGGATATTTATTTTAAATAAATACCTCTTGGGAAAAAAAGAAGGTAATAGACAAGAACTGAAACCAGAAAAAGGAAAAACAGAAAGAAGAAGGAAAGAAGGAAAAAGAAGGGAGTTGAGGAAAGAGGAAGGGACGCGACCAAGACAGCGTAATGTCTCCTAGGCTTGACTAAACTGTAAACAGGTTCCTTCCTGACCTCTCCTCTTAAAGCATTTACTTTAGAAAACTTGTAAATTATGTCCATGCCCATTTTAGATGTATGCAAATCTTTTCAAAAGCCTCTTGAAGGTTTTAAACCCAGGAATGTCTTTCTCAAGGACCTGGGAGCCAGCTCTTGGAAATGTAAGCCTCAGGGGAGATAGTACCCATCGCTCTGATTCTGTGGGAAGGCAGGAGCCGAACTACAATGGGCATCTTCCTCCAAGTTTTAAAACTACATGCTGTCACAAAGACACAAGAAAAGTTTGCTTTTCCTTTGGGTAAAGCTAATTAACAAACAGAGATGGCCCGTGTTTTCCCTCTCATCTTAGTATTTAAAAATCCTCACACCCTTTGTATCAGTGGAGTTGAGCTCATACTGAGTTCAGGTCTTTCTCTGCCTATTGCAATAGCCTTGAATAAAGTCATCCTTCTCCACTTCACTTTGTCCACTGCACTTTTTGCTTTAACCATAGCAAAAAAAAAAAAAAACCAAAAACATTGATAGGAGAGGAGAGAAGAGTAAAGAAGATTAACTCATGGACCCTGATCAATAATTATTAATGTAAAAACTGATAAAAGAGAGCTTCTAAAAAAAACCCAAAAACATGGTTTTAGCTGATCATTCAGTAAATACGGAAACAACTAGTCCGTGGAGTATGCTGAACTACCACAGAATGGATGCATGGCCAAGCATGAGTCATGAACCTAGGACTCATTGAGCCTGCCACAGTGCAGACTCACCTAAGAGGCATTTGGCAACCAAAGAAATGCCAGCTGGTTGTGAAGAGGAAGAACCTAGGTCAGGAAGGAACAGGTAGTGGGGCCAATAGCCACCAACCAGGTAGAGGGCTGGCTTCTGCAGATGACTCTCGGTCTGACGTTAACTGTCCCAATGCTAAGTAGATTCACATTTGGTTCAGGTAGGCCTAGCACTCCAAGAGACAGAGTATTTATGTAGCAGAAATCCACAGCACACCTGGGCTGAAGTTGAGCGGATTCCAAGAGTACCTTCAGTAGTCAGGGGACAGAGAGCTGAGTGGATTCTCCTGTGGGACAGGCTTGGCAAGGACTTAGAGAAGAACTAGCCAGAGAAACAGAAGCCAAAGACCCATCAGGGGACCTGGATGATTCCATGGGGCGGGGGCAGGGGTGTAGGTATTGCAATGAAAGAGACACATGGGTGCTCACAGCTTGCTGCAGGCATCCTTGGTGCTTTGAGTCTGTCAACAAGGTGCTTCCCAGATTTTCAAGCCTAGTGGGCCGAGACCATAAATGCACATTCAATAAACATGATGTCTGGATGCTAGGGGCAGGAATGAAAAACGATGATGGGCCAGGGAGAGGGACTGAGCCTTCAGGTGCACTGAGCCAGGGTCAAACTCTCAAAGGGCCGGGCGACACTGAGACCTAAACCGTCTCCCTCCTTGTTCAAGGTGCTGGACATCGTTCCTTTAAGCTTTCTAAGAACTTCTGAAAACGCCTGCTGCTTTTCTCTTCTCGGGAAAGCGAAAGCGCAGATATGTATTTAAGGGTGTGACACACTAACAATTATCACCAACTCACAACACGTGAACCCTTTCTGGAGCTCAAAACAGCACACCCCTATTGTCTTTCCTTTCCAAGTGCCAGAGGCGAAGAGCTTTTAATAAATGCTCTTACACTGTGCTCCAGTAGAATTGCTGTCATGTGAGCACAGGCCTGAGGAGGGTAACACATTCCCTCCAGGGCATGCAAAAAAATACTGGAGATTCTGGCAGAGAAATAAAATGGAAATCTGATTACTTTGTTTTATTCTATGTGGGGATAATGTGTGAGAATGTTTAAATACATAATTCAACGTATTTCAGCTGTGGCCCGGGATGATGATTTAATGTCAGCCTTACACTAACCTTGTAACGAGAGAGGTACATTTAGAGCTGACAACTAAAAAGAAAGTTGATGAAATTATACTTTATTTTATTTTATGCAGAGCTAAGCTGACTTGTTTATTTTTAATGCCTGCTACCGCCATAAATTTGAGGAAACTAAACCTACCAGAGAAGGCCATACATATTAATAAAGGGGAAAGAATTGTCTGCTTACCGTAGTAGAATAGATTCAATAAAGAAATAAAAAATAAATAAATGTAGAGATTATTTTCATGGGTTAAATTATAATAAGTGATTTAAAGTCCAAATAGATTTATAGTAACTTACCTTTTAATTATATAAAATCCACAATTGTATAAGCAAATAGCTACTTTTGAAGAAATACAGAATGGTTTTAGGAAAATGCAATGAAGACAATTTGCATAAATCGTTAATTGTTTAGGAGGCAACTAGTAAGGTATTAGGTAGAGAATATTAATATGCTTCAGTAATGTAGGAGAGTTGAAATAATCTTACATTATGAAATAGTTTCAATGGCAATAATATTAAGCTGATCATTTAAAAAAATTTTTTTCTTCCATTATATATATTTTACTTATTTCTTTGACAGTAAGCATAGGGTATCCCAGAAAATTGAAACAGTGACTAGTTTTCATCCTAATTTTCAGGCCACAGACACAGCAGGTAATGCATCATGAGGAGACTTGCAGAATCCCGTGAACATGGGAATGTCTTATAACATCCGTGTAAATGTTAGGTTACATGCCAATGTTCACATCTGAAAAGCAGTCTCTCTTCAAAGGTCAGTTTTTTCATGGCTGCTTCTGTGATTTAGAGCCTAGAAGACAATCGCCTCTCCTCCCACAATACAGGAAGGACATTAAAATGGAAATGTTAGGGGGTCCAGCTGTTTTTACATCTTTACCTGAATGATTTTGGGGGGGGGCGGGGCATGGAAATTTTTGTAAACAAATGAATGAATGGTGAACTAATACAACAATACTGGAGCACCAACCCCAATTTTACTAGATGCTTACTGGGTTATGAATGACGAGGGTATATTTTCATTTAATGCCAAATTTCTGCTCTCTATCTCCTTACCAGAGTAAAATAGATGCTTAGTCTGAAAGTAAGTTATCTTTGACATTATCAGGCCAAATAAAAGGCCAAATCATGCCTTTTGCTGATTACATTACTTCATTTGGCTTCCAGTGTTGATTTTAGCAGTATTTGTATATTTATGTTTAATTAATAAATTATAGTCTATTTTGTTGTGGGGGAAAAAAGTGTTTCGAGCAACTGTCTCCCGCTTGGTCCTGGCTCTAGATTTCTGTCTGAATTCATTTAATCCCCATGCATAATATATAAAACTGTCTCCCTTAATTGCTACTGTCGCTGCTTCTGTTTCTGTTATTCTGTACCACCACTTTTCATGTTACATCTACCTCTGTCTCTTTATAAAGACACAGATTGTACTGAACTGCACAAGACGCCTGGAAATGCTCATGTCTGCTTAGGAAATTATGTGATTATTTAATCTGCTACATTTGGGGGCAGAGCGATTTGACTCTGATGGAGAGGAGGGGCCTTCACAGTGCCCAGGGTGAGGCCACACTAACCTCGGACCCAACTTCGGGTTCTTTCTTCAGTCCCCTCAGACTGATGGGTGTGTCCTCTAAAGGGCCTCCCCAATGGCCATTTATAAATAAGCATTGTGGGGTGGGGAAAGGGATTAAGAAGTACAAATTGCCAGTTACAAAAATAGTTACGGGGATGTAAAGTGCAGCACAGGGAATATAGTCAATAATCTAGTTACAACTTTGTATAGTGCCAAGTGGGTGCTAGACTTATGGGGGAATCACTTTGTAAGGTACACAAATGTCTAATCACCAAGTTGTGCACCTGAAACTAATATAATATTGTGTGTCAACTATAATTCAAATATGAAAAAAAATCAAACCAGTTGCAACCCACAGAGAAAGAAAGCTCAATGCCTCTCATATGAAATGTAAATTAAAATGCTTGAACTATCAGATTTTTTCTAAATTAAAATATTCAATAATATGCAATCACTTTTATTTATAATTTTTAAAAGGATTGTTAAAACCCTTTAAGAAGGCAATGTGGAAATATTTGTGTTTATAAAATGTGGCAATGCTATGTCTCAGTTTCTTCAACTGAAAATGAAAATAATACCTACTTATAGTATGTTTTAAGAAATAAATTAATATATGCAAAGTAATTAGAATTGTTCTCGCACACACACACAAAAACTCTACCTAAGTGTTAGTTATTATTATTATTATTACCAACATTTAAAATAAGTAGACCTTTGATTTAGCAACTTCACTTATATGAATTTATCTCAAAAATAGATGCAGATCTAGTCTTTGTGAGGACATAAGCTCATACAATTTGGGAACCTCTTTTTAAGAAAAAGAATACAGCAGTATGAATTCAAAATTAGTTACAAAAGCGAATATTTATAATGAGAAAATAAAACAAATTGTAGGAGTCTTGGAAAGCAAGTCCCCCTTGACTTGTACTAGCAAACAAATTAAATCCATAAAAATAGTGGAAGTGACACTGCTAGACCTGCCACAGAGGGCAAAGACCTTGCTGCTTAAAATACAAGTTTCGGGGGATGCACAAAGGGCTCCTGAGAAAATAGTAAGAGAAATCAAGGGAAGCGTTAGCCAGTAATTGAGAACGAATGGAAATGCTTTGATATCGTGACGTGAAACATCGCTGTAGTCTAGAAGCGTTGGGTAACAGTAGCATGAATCTTGGAAAACTAGAAGACACCGTGACCAGAGGCATGGCATGACTCTGGGCGATCAAATGAACACAGGACAGTAACTGCCTCTACCTGGTGCGTGAAAGGTATCTCCATGCTGACGGCACCCCACATTTCACTTGTGTTGATTCACTCAGAGCTCCCCCTTCCAGGAAGCCCACTACCAAAGGATGCATGGGTCTGAGAGAATTAGCGTGCATGTGTGTTTCACACGCACTTTTACGTGAATCAAAAATGCCCAACAGCACGTGTAGGAAGTTCATAAGAATAGGTAATAATGGATCCTTCTGTCTCGGGACAGGATTTGGGGATTCAGATGGTCTGTGGGAAGGGTGAGGAAACTTTACTTTTAAATTTCATTTTTTTAAAAAGAAGAATGCAATACTTACATAATTTAAACGAAAAAAAAATCACTTTTACATAAAAGGGTCCAGTGACAAGCATGAGGCTTATCACTTCCCTTCCTGGCTTTCTCACAGATAACACAGCAGTGTTTTTGTCCTGGCAGGTTTTCCTCTGCTCCCTTTCTAAAAATGACTGTACTGAATAGTGGGTTGTAAGTAATCATTTTTAACATGGAATGGTTATAAAATGTCAAACCGTTCCACTTTTCCTTTACATGTTTTAGTTGCAAAGGTTTCCAGGTTCTAAAATTAAGATAAACTTCTCTCCTGAGTTTATGCACCTTGGGCAGGCTTTAAGTATACAGCAGTCATCCACCAAGTGTCATCTCTGAAGCATCTAATGGCAGACATCAAAACTGTGTTTGCGATCATCATTTTTTCTTTTCAAGCTATTTCCAAGCAATCCCAGAAAATGTTCTCTCGTGATCAAAGCAAATCATTGCCTGGAAAAATGTACTATGTTCAGTTAGCCTGGCCACCAGCAAGCGCCAAATGCACCCAAGAAGACAGAGTGTTTCACACTACACAGAGTTACGTACAGCACTAAAAAGCAGCCATGAGCTCACCAAGAGAAATCAACACAAAAAGCATGTGGGTCGACCGTATGTGTTTATTCGGGGCACAGCCACCATCAGTGTGCAGAGCTTAGCTTTATATATCCCACAACATGCCCCAGGGAATAACCGAGACTCGAAAAAGACAGAAGGAAAATATGCATGACTCCCAATTGTCAAAACAGCCAGTTGGGCAACTATATTAGTCATGACTTAAGAGCCCTGTAACATACTCCGCTTCAGTGGTATTCCATTTTCCCCCCTGTGGAAAGGAACACAGAGCTCCTCTAAGAAAATGGGCAATCTGAACTAACAAAGCCCTCACCAAGGACAGATATCATAGCGTTTTGCCCCTGGATCATTATTTCTGGTTAAGAAGTCCCCAGACCATATAGAAAGGGAAAGCCACTAATGCAAACTCAGAAGAGCTTATGATCAGGGAAAGGCAGTCACAACAGACACATGCTTCCTCTTTGCAATTCCCACCAAAATTTATGTCAACTTAACTATCACTAAGGTGCCTGCCTCCTTATCGGGGCGGGGAGCGTGAGGGAGGAAGGGGAAACACACTTTATTTTAGGATAGTTATAGTCTTGCTACTCATTATCACTTGAAAGTCACCTGTCATTTGCTACACAGCTTGTCTTGCCCCAAGAGCAGAAATGTTTGAAGTGGGTTGTGGGAAGAAAAGACTGGACTTCCATTTATCCTAGTCTAGAAATAGGAACGGAAATGAAGCTTTCTAATGTTTCCTGTTGAATGAACCTGCGTTCCCACCCTCAGTCATTACATCAGAGTCACATGGCACGTATGCTCTGCACAGTCCTGGGGGAAAGCCTGGACTCCCCCAAGTCACCATTTTCACTGGTCCCTTAACTCTCATCATATCGCGATGCTTACAGATGGCTTACAGATGCCTACTTAGGCAGATTTACAGGCCTTATTCATAAGGTTTTCAGCTAAATTAGATCTCAACGTGCTCAACGGGCTTTAAAAATATCTCTGCAAAGAAACCCAGACTGAAGATAAAATTAATGATGTTAAGTTCATGCAGATAAAAAATAAAATGGCAGAGTTACCATGTCTATTCTTAATATGAGTTTTTGCCATGTTGCAAATAAAAATAACAATAAACTAATCATATGTGGCCCTATGTCATCCCCCAAATTGAAGACGATCAAAAGTTTCCCACCTACTTTCTCTAATGACGAACTTCTAATTATATATTGTTCTTTGAGATATTAACTAGAAAACTAGAGATGGTACATATACATATATATATATATATGTATATGTCTTATAAATAAATATATATTTGTGGAGTGCATGCTTATTTTCTTTTAATGATAGATGTGCACATTCAAAAATATCGATGTCACTCTTTTAAAGGGGCAAGTAGAGGATAAAGAGCATGCCAATTGTTAATTTCTAGCTGGTTTGCTCTGAAATGCTGACTAAACTCTCATTTCATAAGGAAACACTAATCCAAGCACATACACATTAAAGCATTAAAGGGATTGCTGTTTGTTTTTTGTGGGGTTTTGTTGTTGTTGTTGTTTCAACTACCTGGATTTGCTAACTCTGGCCCACCCACCTCCAGACCCATTTTCCTGAAGTGATTAACTTAAGAAATACATGATGACACAGTAGACTCCAAGTGGAAATGCTGATTCATTTAAATAAGTGAGTAATTTCCATCTTACTTAAGTAGTTTAAATGCAAATGATCCACATTATGTTTTGTTTCTGTGTCTTGTCTTAGGAGAAATATGCATATTATTTCACAAAGAAAGCAGAAAAAAGCTCCTTAGAATATTAACATCTTCTAAGAGGGGAAACACCTGCCAAGACAGCCTCTGCCTGTTCCCCTATTGTATAGCTGGAGGGGGCATCAGAAACCAGCCCCTGCAGCCTCCTCATTTTACAGAGGGCAAACCTGGGGCCTGGCAAGATGGACTACATCAGCAGTACCGCTCGGTTCATTAGCCACAAAGCCTGGACCAAACTTTTCCTGACTCATGGACCCACCATCTCCAATAAAGAGACTGAAGCAGAAACTCCATTGTATCCTTAGCAAAGAGTTCACTTAAAAAGTCATTTTGATACAATTGTTTCCTAAAGGGGCTACTTTCCATAGAAATAAAAGATAGAAAAGTGAGAAAGAGCATTAAAAAGAGAAGAAAAAACTTCAGACTATAAAACAACCTAGAAATGGGGTTTTAAAGGGATCGCACAACTCAGTCTTTTCCCAGTTGGGCACAGCGACACTTCCCTTCTTTGTACAGAATCTCTGTTATTCTCAGGGAAATGTTGGAAGGCATAGAATCACATTTATGATCGTTTTACCTAAAATAAAGAGTACCGTGTACTTGTGTTTAAGTACAGTACACCTGTATACTCCAGAAAATCATGTAGATTCTCTGACTTGGGTCCAGTGACCCAGTCACTTGGATGACAGGTGACCCAGTCACCTGTTTTTTCTCAGTACTATATCTTTCTCTAGTGTGAACTATTGTTTGTCCTCAAATGCCTTTGGCACTTATAAGCAACAAAATTAACTAAAAACAATACTTTTTTTTTTCCAGGAAGTGATTTGCTTTGATTAGAAGACATTTCAAGGTAGCTCCTCACCAAACAAAGGTATATACAGAGGGTGTCAAAAAAATGTATACACATTTTAAGAAAGGAAAAAAAAAACACTACTAAAATCGTAATAGTATCTACTGATAACAAAAGATGAATACAAGTCACGTTTGACTTCTGCAATTACAAGAGGTGCTCAAAGTGGTTACCAGCAGCGTCCAGACACTTCTGATTACGGCAAACTACTGCTTGAGCAACGTTGACCAAAGTGTCCACTTGGATACAATTTTTTGGCACCTCTGGTTTTTTCTGATTCATTGCTTCTGGAAACCAGCATTTTTAACAAGCCCTTACTTCTGTGATTCTGATGTAAGACCACACTTTGAAACCTGCTTCTTTCTAAGATCTGAGGACTACTTCAGTGCTTACCTAACCAAATCTAAATTTTGAAGCCCTTTTTGTTTCGTTTAGAATAGGCCTCATTTGTTAAAGACTAAATAACATAATGAGCATCTAATAAAGAAAGCATTTTATATTTTAGATGAGTCTGTCACAGAACTTGTCTTGAGATGGAAAGAAGGAATTCCTAATGGAGAACCTTTTCTTTTATGCCACGTTCAAATTTCCTAAAAATACCTGTTATCTTCCAAATGCCATGTAGCATAACATTAATCCACCAATGGTCACTAACATGTGAATGGAGATCGACTTATTAGAAAACAGTCATTGGACAAGGAACTGGGAACTGATGCCTTAAGAAGATGGCAACTCAGTAAAGATTATAGATTCTATTCTAGGTTTGGTGTCTGGCCTGGGAAGGTCTGCCTGTGAAGGAGCGCTGTGGACTCCTACAGCCAGGAAGAGCAAGAGGGAACTGAAGCCTGCAGCGTGAAGGGAAGAGAAATGAAGAGAAGAGAGAAAGGAACTATGATGGTGCAAAAGTAATTGTAGTTTTTGCAATCCTTAACCTTTTAAACTGCAATTCCTTTTGCACCAACCTCATACAAAAGATAAACTAAAGCTACCTCCCAATTTGGGCATGGTGCTCACCTCTTCCCGTGGCCCTTTCATCTTCCGCATGCACACAGACCTGCCTTCTGGGAGTAGCAAGGTAGGACTGCTTGGCAAAGCCAACAGACCACAATTAAAATCCAGTCTCCAACAGCATCTGCCTGACCTTGTGCATTCCGTCTGTACATCTCAGTTCCCCACCTGTAACATGGAGATAATCACTGCTACCCATGGAACTGTGAGAATTAAAGGGATGGGTGTGCAAAGGTCCCAATATGGCACTTCCACGCTTCTCCTGCTCACGCTTCAGTAAAGGAAAGGGGAGAAAGAGACATTTTTCCCTGGTAGCCCATCTGAGGCCTTGTGAGTTAGGTTCTGATTTTCCTTACAAGTGTTTGCATCTTTTATTATAAATTCTACAGCAATTTCCAGGGAGAAATAAATATCATTCCATGAACATGGCCTGGTTATGCCTCGTGTTCTGTCGTGGCAGCACTCGTACAGAAAAGGCATATATAGATGTGAAATATCATGCATCTTTATGAAATAAAACAAAACCAACATTCCTTTATTGAGGGTTCATGGTATTTGGCACTGGAAGAGATACAAAGAATTATAAAACACAGTTTCTACACTAAAGAAGCTATCAATTGATTAGAAGTTCAAGGCAAGTGAAGTTTCAGAGCCGTAAGAAATTAAACAGCATCAGACATAGTAGGAAAGATGTTATGAGGCAGTTTGTGATTAGTTTCAAAATGAACTGCACAGACAACAATTGTTACATGAATTTAGAAGAGAGAGAAATCATTTCCGTTTCCATACTGAAGAAGATTTAAAGCAGAAGATTTAAAGCAGAAATTCAATTGTAGAAATTGGTGGCCTATGGGCTGAAATCAACCCACAGGCCTATTTAACTGGAAACTCTTAGTGGTTTTCTGCTTTTGTTTTTGTGTCCTTTTTTAATAAGTTGCCAACATCAAAAATGGGGAGAATAATGCCTATGGTACAGGAAGGTCTTTCCAGACTAAACTGGTTATCGTGGGAACTTGAAAGAAGAGAAACAAGAAAGAACATCCAAATGTAGCCCTCCATCCATTATTAGTTCATTCACTTGTGAACAGCATGTCTCTTCTATCCGGGCACTTCTGGCATTGAAATACATGTCCTGTCCTTCCTGCTGTCAAAAATGCTTGTTAACAACAACCTTAAAAAGACTTACTATTTCTTGAGCTACCAACATTAATTAAAACCATCATGGTAAAAACCCGCAGCTTCTCCTCATAGGTGATTATCAGCTTAGAGCTGGCTTTAAGGGCTGACCACTTCATAAAGTGAACAAGCAGGTAATTAAATCCTCAAACCTGCCGGAATCCACAGGGACTACACGCCAACAGGCAACTGTACATTTGAGACACTTGGGGGATCAGGCCAACAAATAAACAGATAACTTAGATTTGATGCCAGGCACATACCCTGACTGCAAAGCAGCAAACTAAAAAGAGCTTTGTTCTTAGTCACTGTCTTTTTATTACGCACCACTTTATTGGTAGAATATTGAAATGTTGTCATTTAAATATTCAGAAGCTGGGATAGCTTGTTCTCCAAAATTCTTCTTTATTATATAAAACTGTCTACCCTTATGGGATGTAATTGATATTTACTGCTTCAAGGTGCTTTTAAAACTCATATCATTCCTTGAAATCACCAAACATTGTGCAAACCAGTCTGCATATCCAAAAATTTCTTTTCATACAATATTTCAAGATGGTTCTACTCTAACTTTTATTGAGTAATGTGGCATATTTTAATATATTATCTTAATATCTCTTTCGACTCTGGATTCACCTTCTGAATTTTAATTGACAATCAGGAGAATCACTCTTATCCATATGTACTGTTAGAAGCAATGATTTGAAATAGGAGGAGGAAAGATAAATATTTTCTAGCAGAAAGAGCCACTAAACCATACACATTCCCATAGCCATCTAAACCACCTCAATACATGGAAATTTGACTTTCCAAAAATAAGAGACTTTTGTAACTTCATAAAACATGTTGAGTTTGTTACTCGTACATAGCACCCCTTTCAACAGACACTGCCTCGGTGTTCTACACATGATTCATTCATGGGCTATGAATTAAAGACTAAATGAGATGTTCATCAATATCCAAGCTTTATTTTCAACATTGTTTCTTAGGAACATGTGTATCTATCTGTCTGTCTGGCTGTCTATCTATGTAGCTATTTATGTATCTATCTATCTATCCATTTATCTATCTATCTATCTATCTATCTATCTATCTATCTATCTATGTATCTATCTATGTATCATCTATCTATGTATCTATCTATCATCCATGTATCTATGTATCTATGTATCTATGTATCTATCTATCTATCTATCTATCTATCTATCTATCTATCTATCTATCTATCATGTACCTATTCTATAGTGTTTAAGATCATCTTCACTTACTAATCTCCTTAACAGAAGATAAAAACAATTCATTTTGGTCAAGCCTGGGGCATCTACAACCTTGTCATGTTTAAAGTTAGCCCTGAGGATACCCAGGAATCTGTTAGAAATTCATAGTTTCAGAGGATGAATAGCATTAGCCACCAACTTGGCAGCTCGGCTACTCAGCGTTATAATTAAACAGATTGCAACCTTTCATGGAAATGTTCGTTTTTATAGATATAGAAGAAAGAACCATGGAGAGCAAAGTGACCTTTGGTACTCAACATACTAATGTATTTTCCACCTAAACTAATACAGGGACATAAACAAACCCTAGTGATGGAGCTGCTCTGGCTGGAATGCAGATGAGGTCGTAAGACTGCTAGACTCTGAGAGGACCGTCCCCGTTTCCTAAGGCTGCAGTTCTAAAAATCAGGGCAGTATTGAAATGAGAGCCGTCTGCTGGGCAAATTGGACCCTTTCAAAGAAACAAGAGCCCTTCACAAACTCTCCTGTGCGTATAAAGCAATACAGTCACAGGGCTCCACAGGTTCAACAAAAGCTGGCGAACCATGTCTCCCTCGGGTGTCTGTGCTCATTTAAGACGGAGCACAAGCTCCTGCTTTGCCCGTCTCTGTGGCAATGCTCCCTAAGTCACAGAGCTGAAAACAGGGCAAATATCAACAGATGCCAAAGGGCTGAGTTTGAACCCTATCAGTGACAGAAAGTGGGAATTTCACGGTGTGGCTCCCCACTGTGTGTGAAACCTCCTCCTTCCTCAGTTACTACTCACTCGACAGCTCTGCTTCTATCCTCGCTACGCCACCGAAACTGGTCTTACCAACATCACCCGTGACTTCCTAAATACAAACGGCTAGTGACATTCTTAGGAGTTACTTAAATACACCTCTCTGCACACTTGACAGGTAACTGCTGCATCCCCCAAAGCCCCTTCCTGTGGGTCCCTGGAATTTGTTCACAACCAGCTCTCTTTCTACTTCCGGTTGATCTCTCTCCATCACCTTGGTCTAACTCTCTACCTCTGCCTCCCCCTAAAATAGCATTGCTCCAGTATTTTGTTCTCTCTGGACAGGGCTTTGTTCTAACTCATGGTTTTAACTACAGCTTATTCATTAATAAATCCACAGTGGTTGCCAGGGACTGGGGGGCAGGGTGAAAGGGGGAGTTGTTGTTTAACAAAGTTTCATATCGGTAAGATCAAAAGTGCTGGAGATCTGTTTTAAAACAATGTAAATATACTTACCACTGCTGTACACTTACGAGTCAAAATGGTTACGATGGCAAAATTTTTATGTGTTTTTTGCAGAGATAAATAGATAGATAGATGGGGGTGGGGAGAGGGAGAGAAAGAGAGAGAGAAGCAATGATTTGAAATAGGAGGAGGAAAGACAAATATCTTGGACAGATCCCAAATCTCAAGTTTAAGATGAGTTTGGTTGCAAATAGCAGAAAAGCAATCATCAGCATATTAGCGAGCTCACTACATGGCTTCAGCAGGTTGCACCTGCTGCAGGCCTCATATTCCCACACTTCAGTGGCTCTAAAAGCCTTAAGGGACTCTCCCAGCCGGGGCCCAGAAGACACCCCTTCATTTGCCAGTGACCAGAATTGAGCCATCAGCCACTTCCTCCGCAAACGGCGGGCAGAGGGAAAGGTACCACTACAACCAAGAGACCATCCAAGCTAACAGGCATTTCAGCAATGCTTGCTGGGGACGAGGTGAGCCTCACCTTCCCAGAGCACGTGGCTGCAGAGAGGAGGGTGAAGGCACAAAGTCAGAGAGCTACCAGCAAGGAAGGAGGGACATGACGCATCTGATAACACTTCCACACAATCAAAAGCGAGTCAGAAACCTGGGAGAGGGCCTCAACTCCTTTTTCCCTTTGAACGAGTCCCAATTCTGATCGCACTGGCTACTTCACTTTCATCGCCACACTCTCCTAACCCATCTCTCTGTCGCTAGCCTGGCCTTTCCTCACACAGCCTAACGCTGACTGGACACTAACTGGAGCGATTACTATAAAGCACAGGCCTGACCGTGTGACTGTCCTTGCATTGTCTAAACAGTGGTTCTAAACAGTGGTTCTCAGCGCTATGATGCCCTTGAAATCAAGTGCAAAGCTTTTCCAATGTGTAAATCTGTGAAACTTTCTAGTAGATGATCCATGAATAATCCATGACCCAGTAAAACTTAAAAAACTACTGACATATTGGATAAAAATATCTAAGATATTTAGCCTAGAATATAAGACCTTTTACCATCTGTCTCTTCCCTACCTCCATCCCTCCAGACTCGCCTCTTACATCTCTTTCCCTCACATCTTATGTTCCACTTAAACTGTTCTACTTATACTAGTTACTCTAGCATACCCCGGAGCTTATGTATAAATCCGTACATCTTTCTCGATTTGTTTTCTGCCTCAATCCATTTAGCACATACCAATACATCCTTCAAACCCAAGTCTGTGTATCAATTTCTCGGTAAAGCCTTCATTTATGGCCCCAGAATATATCACACCCTTCTGTTAATATGTACCTATCGTCTATAGATACACTTCCATTATGATACATTTGTCACTGTACTGTATGTGTACCTACTTCATCCACCCAATTGAGCTGCCTAAGGAAAAGACAGCATCTTATACTTTTTGCATGTCCCCATCTTATACTTTTTGCATGTCCCCATCTCCTAGAAGAAATCCCCATACAAACGAAATGCTCATGAGGTATTTGTTGAAAGGAACAATGTGAAAAGAAAAGCACATGCCCATAGTGAACACATGATAACAGGACTCTGGTGTAAGCAGATATTGAGCACTATCCTTCTACCTGCCTCTTTCCTTACTTATGTGTGACAACACTGGTTCTCAAACTTTAGTGTGCACCGAACTTACCAGGAAGGTTTCTCAAAAACACAGAGGGAAGCCCTGGGCCCTGTCCACACCTCTGGAGCCAGAATTTCCAGGGCGAGGGGCCTGACACCTGCTTTATCTTAAGCTGCCCGGATGAGCATCTTGCACTCCGGAGCCTAATGACTCCTGCTCTCAAGAATCAGCAGAAATCACTTCCATGGCAGGACAAGGGCCAAAGAAATAGTCTCATTTTCTCCTCACTGTGACCTTAGGCAGAAGGGTCTGTCACTTCTTATGACATCAGAGGAGAGTCACTGCCGACCCGCTTCCCTTCAAGTTCCAGAAGAAATGTGAAAGCAACTTCAGTCCCGCCAGTCATTTGGTCAGTTCCAACTGAAGAGCCAAAGCAGAAAATTAACATCCCGGCTCCCAGAAGTTTTACTTCCACACTTCTTCTGGGCATCAATAATTGCAAGCCACATACAATTGTTCTGGCCTTCGTGGTTTTGCATAATGGCTCACAGCGTGGTATTGGATTATGGCTTGCATTCAGTATTATTCCTTATATTGTCATAGAACACGACCACAGCGTTCCCCTAGCATCCCAAGAGAGGCCCCAACCCACACTCAGCCCCTGCTCAGGCCAATCACACATGGAAAGACAAAAAACTAAGATTGCCATACAATAAATCAGCAATGGCACAGAAGATAAACCTGACCAAGACTTGAGTGCTTGCAGCCAGACAACAGCTCCTTCCTCTTTGGTCATCGGGTCTCCTCAGACACTCCCTCAAAGCCTGCTGAGTCTTCAAGACAATGCTTCCTGTCTGATTATTCACCATTAGGAAGTGGATCAGACACTGGTGTTTACTTATTCATATGAGCCCAATTACTCAACGTATCACCATGTTTCATGTTCACCATGTTACGTGTGCATCGTTTACCTGGGTAAACCAGGCCACCATGGAAGTGCCTTACTTCCCCGGTGTTTCCTCTCCGTAAATCTCTAGCATACGCAACCCCATCCTGGCTTCCTGAAGGACCCAAATGGATACACAGTGCTTCCTGTGTTAAAGATGTTGCAAGTTCTTTGCAACTGCTTCCATTAGAAGATGGAGACCAGGAAGCCCAGTTTTCTACACGAGGATGCCAGGGGAAACATCTGGGAACCCGCCGCCCAGTCCATCGCCAGCCGAGGACCACTAAGTCATCTCGTCAACATCATGAGTGGCAGAAAACTCACACAGCCAAACTCTACCTGAATTCCAGACCCATATAATGTCTAGATGAAAGAAATAGTTGTGTTAGCCATTAAGTTTTGGGGTAGTTTGCAACAATAGATTTTTCTCTCTTGTTTAGCTGAGTTAAAAATCAATACCCTATGTAAATCATTCCTCATAAAAGAAAAAGTTTTAAGAGTCTGTATGAGACAGTATTTTCCATAGTCTCTTAGGCTACAGTTTTTAATGTAAGATGAAGTTTTATCCAAATTTAACCTGCTGCATTCAATAGAAACGACTTGTAATCTCAGGTGCTAAGAAAGAACCTTTCAAAAGCTCCCCTATCTACGGGTTTTTAATTCATTGGCTCACTTTCTATCTTAACCTTATAGAAAAAGCAGCTCAATAATCTTCCAGTTAGCATGCAATTCTGCAAGATATCTTATGCTCAAAAGAGAGGTTGGGGGTTTGGGGGATTGCAGTGGAAAGCTTTTCCAAAAATCAGGGCTGTGGAAAAGAGCATGCTGCTGCAGGCAGATTTGAAATGGAATGCTGGTTTTATTTTGATCAATAAATCCAGATAACACAAGGCATTACCATTCTCAAATACTGCAGTTTTTGCTCCATTTTAACTGAATGTGTCTTGTGGAATCTTGTTTTATTCCATAAAACAGAATGACATTTTTTTCCCTGAGCCAGACACGCTAAACCTATCTAAAATCAATCTTCCAGCATGGCAAATACATTGTAAATTGTAAGGGAATGTATGTACTAAAGCAAGCGCCGTCGTTAATTTTAACAATTTTTTAAAAGCATGTCAGGATTTTGATAATACCAGGGAGATGAAAATTTCTTACACGGCACACCAGATCAGCACAGTTTTCAATTTGAGATTACAGGCCATTGACTAACATGTCATCAGTTCACACAGTATTTATGGTCAATATGCTCAAGAAATTAAAAGCATTCCATCTTGGGCAAGACATAGATATGAATGACTGAAACAGAAGACCTGAAAATATTACAGCTGTGCTGTATATATATATACCTTTAATCGATGTGCTGATTTATTTTCCAAGGAGCCTGACACCTGATTTAAAATCACAGGTCCGTGGAAGTCTTCTAATGCCCTGGTGTCACCACGTCCCTTAGACTCATCTACGATTCATTCCAGTGCAATACCTTTGTCCTCATATTAAGAGACCCCAAAGAATTAAGACTGCATAATCCTAGCTTTTTACTATATCTTTAAAGGCCATTTTTTCAAAAACCCTACTTTTTTGAAGTATCACTCATTCATTTATACATACATACATCCACATATACCTTCTGTTGGAAAAAAGTAAAGAAAGAAGAAAATTATTCAGCACAACACACATTGTTTTGTTTTGTCTTGCCATCTTGGAGGTCTGGCTGGTGATCCAGCTCTGAGACTGATGAAAAAGGCTGGTTCCACACGCACAGATTGTTGATGTGCATTCCAGTGTCTTCTGTGCTCCTCTTCTGTCTCTTCATTCCTCGTCTGGGGAGCCTATGCACCCTCTCGCTACAACTAACTGCTACCTCCTGCCAGATGACCCGACATCCAGCTTACGGTTCTAGCCCAGGCTTCTCTGCTAATCTCAGCTCGGAATTTCCACCTGGATATGGCACTTCTCCACACAGTTGTCCTTTTCATAACTCAAATATCAACATTTTATTTAAGGCCAATGAATGCCCATTTAATCTAAAACCTGCGTTTTCCAGATGTAAAAACTGAATCCTAGAGTGGTTTACGAGGCTATCTGTAATGGCCTATTAGAAACAAATCCATTTCTCTAGAAACGCAAACAAAAAACAATAAAACCTAAAGTCTATTCTTTGAGATAACTAATAAAATGAAAAAAACTACTGATTTACCAAGAAAATTAGAAAAGCCATTTGAAAATTTATTACCACCCAGAAAGGGTGATTTTCAGTTCTTGAATTTTCCATATTTAATTATAGATTTCATCTTTCCAGTGAAATTTTCCATTTTGTCATTAATTTTTCTTGAACATAAATTTTAGAGTTCTTTCAAATTCCAATGTCTGAATCACTTATGGGTATTTTTCCTGTCTACTCTTTCCCAAGATCTTGTCTAATAAGAAATCAAGACATTGTACAGAAAAATTGTAGAGGAACCAAAAAGGTGATGTCTTCCTGCAAGGGCTTTTTTCTAAGCTTCTAGAAGGCAGTTCTGAGTAGGATCAGACCCATTAACCCAGTCAGGGCTTAAGCTGGTTGGGATAAAAGCTTCCATTTTGATCAGCCCTGATTTACTTCTGGTTTGCCTTTATTCCTCACATATCTTTTAGGGCTCTCAGCTGAGAGTCTGGGCCCATCTATCCGGGAGGCTCTGTGCTCCAGTTTGTCACCTCCCAGCGTTACCAGATGTCTGAGCACTGCTTTCTATCAGCTTCTCTGACGCCTGGCCTACACTGCCTTAGGCAAAAGCGACTTAGAAGGTAAATATTACTTCCCTGCGATTCTCTTTATTCTGGAATTATGACAGCTCACATCCTGGCTATCTTGGAAATCATACAGTGTCTTCAAGCCGGTGTTTTTCTATATTTTATCCAGATTTTTTAGTTGCTCTCATAGGAGAATTGGTTAGCTCCAAGCCAGCCCATAGATGGAAGCCAGGATAAATTTTGAAGATACAGTAGATGGGATTATCCGACAAATTGGATGTGAGAGCTGAATGAAAGAAGCTAGTCAAGAATAACTCCAAGCATTGTTTGGTTTTGTTTCTGTCCCGAGAAGCCATAAGAATGGAGTTATAAGCCACTAAAATGGGAAAGGTTAGGTGGGTGAGACAGATTTTTAAAGAAAATTAATAAGCTCATTTATAAAGATGTTGAAAGAGAGAAACTTATAACATACACAAGTGGTGATGTTGAGTAGGCAGTTGGATAAATGTATCTGGAGTTCAAAGAAGACCAAGATGGAGATGAATTTATGAATCTTCACAGAGTACTCTTGCAGTTTATAAGGCAGAGGCTGACATACACATAATCTTGGAATGCAAAACAGTGAGTGACGATCTTTAAAAGATTGAAGAGGGCAGGACTTTCAGATCAGAATGGCTGAAGGATAGCAAGAGGGAGAGGCCCACCCTGGGCTGGCCACACGTCCTACCAAGCTCTCGCTTTCTACCCTTCCTCCCAGAGGACTCCATCTGTAGAGAGGAGCCTGGTACGTATTAAAAGGAAACTAAAGAGTACCAAAGGATTCAGGAAAGAGGATGCAAAATGAGGAGAGGGACAAAAGGTCAAATAAAAATACAAACACACGTGAAAGTAAATATCCCTTGTGTTATATTTCTATTAGGTTGGTGCAAAAGTAATTGCGGTTTAAAAGATTAAAAATAATTGCAAAAACCACAATTACTTTTGCAGTAACCTAATAAATGCTTTTATTAGGAAGTCCAGGGGTGTTTCAATCCAACCTCAGTTTTCTACAAAAGATTCAGCCCCTCATCATTAATTACCAATTATATTTTTAAAATTAAAATATAGTTAATAAACAACATTATATTAGTTCCAGGTGTACAACATAGTTATTCAGCATGTACATACCTAACAAACGATCACCATCATAAGTAAATAACCATCCAACACCATGCAAGATTACTAACAATATTACTAACCCTGTCCCCTTCACTGTGCATTACATCCCTGTGAACTAGTAGCTGTCTTTCCTTATTTACCTTACTAAGTAACATTTTAAGGGAGGAGAATAAAATTGTTTTTATAAATCTAAGAATCCCTATATCTGCTTTTTAACAAGTCGTTTTCTCCTGTTGGCTCCCCCGACATGCTTATTTATCATTTCATAAACACCATGACCCACCTGGAACAAAATCAGAATCACAAAGTTTGAGGCGTGGGTAGCCAGCTGCCTTTTTCAAATTCCATAGATTTCAAAGCCTTGGTTAGGAACCACGACAATGTACCATCTTTCTTCATCATTGGCGTTATACAGTCGCCAATTGCTATAGACTGAACATCTGTGTTCCTCCAAATTCCTATGTTGAAACCTTATCTCTGAGGTGAGGGTGCTTGTAGGAGGGGTCTTTAGGAGGTGAGTAGGTCGCAAGGGTGGAGCCCTCCTGAATGGAATCCCTGCCCTTATGAAAGGATTCCAGAGAGCTCTCTTGCCCTTGTTGCCATGTCAACACAGGACGAAGATGGCTGTCTGTGAACCAGGAAGTGGGCTCTCAGCAGACACGGAACCTGCTGGTGCCCTGACCTTGGACGTCCAGCCTCCAGAACTGTGAGAACTGAATGTTTGTTGTTTAAGTGCCTCAGTCTATAGTGTTTTGCTGGAGCATCCTGAAAAGACCGATGAGGAGTAGTCCAAAGCTGTCACTGTTACTAGAAGGCACACTATCAGGTCAATTCCAGATTACCTCTGACATTTAGGTATCATTGTCCTTCTCATGGTTTCTATCTGACTCAGCCAATAGCCATATAAATGATAGAGTAATCTTCCCAGAACACCATACTAATCACAACACTCCCTGGTGAAGAATCTTGGTTTACTATTACACCATGTCCTTTTTGTTGTTTGTTTTATTTGAGTCTTGCTAAAATGCTCCCATAATTCTCTATTCTTGCCTCTAATGTCAATCTCCCTAATGTGTCATATTACAAAAATTCAATTCTGTTTATATTTTACTTAGTTTCATAAAGTCTCCTTATGATTTGTAATTCGCCATACTGTTTGCGTTTATAATATATGATGTAATTTGCACCAGACTCTTCAGGGAATGACTCTCAAGCGTTGCCACAAAGACCACCTCAGAGACTATTAAGAAAACCAAAACTTCATGACCTAAGTGTCAGGTGATCAGAATTCTAGTTTCAGCTCCGGTGCTAACTTGTTACATGGCCCTTGGGAGGTTCATTTTATTTCCTTGAGCCTCTGCTCAGTCATTTGCAAAATGCAAGGCTTGGATTCAATTATCTCTCAGGTCCTTGTAACTCTTATGCTTTATGAGGGTTTGCCTCTCATAGAGAAGGGCAAATAAATGACTAAAAATAAATAGCATTGGCTTGCAAGTTTGTGATTTTGTAGGAAAAATACATTTGAAGCAAATTAATAAGCTAGGTAATACTATGTTTAATGGATACATAAATTAGCAATTTATTCTTATAAGGACTTTTATTTGTCTCTTGTTTCTCTCATTTGTGCATAGTGTTTTGGCTTTTGTTTATGATCTAAGGCAGTCTACTTCTGACTGATGTGTCTGCTTATACAAACTCTCCAGATAATTCTAATTGCTTTGAATCTGCTCACATCTGGTCACAAAGAAGCTGAGATATTTCTCAAAATAAGTTAAAATTATCTGAGAAGTCAAAAAACAATAACCATAATAATAGAGATTGCTACACCTGGTCAAAAATAAAGGGAACTACTGCAGATTTACTGAACTTTGGTCATTCTTGCCCCCAAACTTTGCTCATGCTCTCGCCCACACAGGTTACCCTGTATTGTTCTATCAGTCCAAACCCATCATTTCTGTCAAGATCAGAGTCAAAACTCACTTCCCTCCTATATCACTCTTATTCCTCGTGAGCTACAGGCCAGGCTCGGCTTCCCTGTACTTCCTACCGCTTTCTGAATCCTCTGGGCCACTTTATCATCGGCAGGAAGCTACCACCATCATCACTCTCCTTCCTAGCTGCTCAGGAAGCACACCCACATGTGCCCATTGCAACTTCTCCTCCCCACCCCAATAGTCCCCAAAACACTGGCCACACCCCGGCCTGTTCTGCTGCTTTACAGACACACTAAAGCAAAAAAATACATTAATGATTAAATACTAGTATCTGCAGGTAGGAATGAAAATATATTTATTAAATTAAAATCTTAATGCAGGTTATGGAGAAATTTTATAATGTGAAAAAAAGGGGAAAACAGACTTCTGCACAGCACAATTAGCTTCATCATGTTTCAGCCCGATGGGAAGTTAAAACCTTCCGTCAAAATAGAGCGTGCTCCATGTAATGCTTCCGATTGCTGGGCAGAGGACAGAGAAACCATTCCAGATGCTGCTGACAGCCAAGTTCCAGAGGAGGAAGAACGAAGCTCTTAACAGACAGTGAATGATAGTGGTGAATGGTACCGGCTCTGGATGCAACTGCCCGGGCGCACACGTCTCTACCACTGACCGGCACGGAGGCCTTGAGCATTTTACTCCCGTCTCTGTGATGAAGGCTCCCAATGATGAAGTGGGGACAGCACCTCCTTCCTCATGGAATGTTTGTGAGGACTATCTTGTTCACACATACGAGGGGTGATCAAAAAATACGGTGAAACCTGCTGCTGATTGAGGTCCAGTGGAAAGGCAGAGATCTTCAATACGGAAAGCAGCACGTCGAACCTTAATAACAGTGTGTGACAAGTTTCAATTTGTCCAGTCAGCTGTGAGCTATGGTTGAGAGAAGGTGTGTTTTAAAGTGTGCCGTAAATGATCCTGACAACATGACAGCACTCCATGTCACACATTGCTTCTGGTATGGCAATTTCTGTCAAATAAAAACATTACAGTGTGTCCTCATCCACCTTATTCACTGGATCTGGCACCGAGCGACTTCTGGCTCTTCCCCAAAGTCAAAACGATTCAGGACATCGAGGCAGCCACGACAGCACAACTAAAGACACTCATGAAAGAGGACTGTCAGAACTGCTTCAGAAAGTGGCAGGAATGATGGGATAAGTGTGTTCGAAGCGAGGGGGAATATTTTGAGGGGGATTAATGGCAATGTGACTTTTACTGTAATATTTTTTTTTACTTAAACATTCCCCATATTTTTGGATCACACCTCTGTAAAGTATGCAGAATAAAGGTTTCCCATTATTGTTGCTATTGTTAAGAAGTCCCTCTATTAAACACGTAAAACAGCAAATTAAGAATAGATAGAGATGGAAACAAAACCTGCCCTTCAGTGTGAGTTTTACCAGTTGCAAATAAAACAACTGAAAATTTTCAGCAAGTGGTCAGTGAATCCTGATTCAAGGAGGGAAAACACATTACAAAGAACCTGATGGAACAGAGAAGAGGGCCAGCACACACAGGAAGATTTAAAAGAAAGAAGACCCAGAGTAGATTCAGAAAAGAACAATCCCGTAGCATCCAATTCCTTAGTTCCCATTAATATGAGAACAATACTGTGAGCTATAGTGGAGTTTTCTATAAGTAGAAATAAAGTATGCTGTTTATGCTTATTTAGTATTACATTGATTAAATACAATTCATATATACATGTTCAGCTCCTCATCCAGTTGTACTTAACGTTGCTTAATAAAACCCAAACTCATTGGAATGTAAGGAGATATATTTGTACCTTGTGATCCAAGTGTCTGGGGCAGCTGTGATGCGGATCAGCAGATGGACAGGCCAAGCGAGAACCTCTTCTTTCAGTGCGATGGCTTCCGGAGGTCGACTCCTCACTGTGTTGCCAGTTCAAACACACGATTCCTCTGAAGTGCCCTGTGAATTATTACAAAGACGTTTGAAGGCTTAACCTACAGGAAGGTGTTCAGTCATTTCACACAGTCCCCTCCTTCCCTCCAGACTCCCATCTATGGAAGTCTCTGGAATATGGAGAGACTTCTCCTTACCTCCTTCTTCCTGTTATCCCCCAAGGCTGCTCTTACACCCCTCTCCACCTAAGGAACTCACACCATGTCTTCTTTCCAAGAGCTGGCTTTCTTTGTTCTCATCAGCATGTTGTGTGACCCCCTCACTTTCTGCTCTTCCCCCATAACACCACAATTCTATGTAATTTCCATGCTCTAACCTTTTGGTACATTATTGTCCTTTTTCTGTAGCTTTGCTGCCTTCCATTTAACCAGTTACGTGCCAGACCACCAGTGCCAGTCATTAACCTCAGGAAAAATGCCTTCCCTCTCTTCATTCTATTTATTGTTGAGAAGTTAGCCTAATCATGCTGATTTAACAATAGTGCTGACAACACACGTGTGTTAATTTAAAAGTTTAATATCTGTCAGATATAGGGTATGATATTCTTATTCTTATCTCTGCTTCTGTACAGCAAGGACCCTGAGCTGTGATACTAAGGGAATTCACCACATCACACTGCATCCCTCCATCTACTATGTGACAGGCATACGCTGTCACACCCACGATGGCTCTCAAGGTCCCTGCCCTCTTCACTGCCCCAGGAGGGCACCCTTCCATCACACCTCTGCCACACAGTGTGGCCACTGGATTCTGCTCTGCATGTCCCAGCTACCTTGTGGCAATGGCAGGACTTGATCCTGCTCATTCGTTTTGGAGGAAAACATGATTTGGGGATTGAATTACAGCTACACGCAGGTTGCCCACAGCACAGAAACATAGTGTCAGCAGCTCAGAGATATTAGTGTTTAAACAGTTCCTGCTCAATCTAATATTGGTGCCAGTTGGACAATAAATTGGCAATGGCCCATTGGATTTTCAGTTATGGCAGATTTCTGGACTGTCCAATGGAAGGATTTTTCTGAGTCTTTTGATGGGACTAGTGTCAAGAACACAATCACACAAAATACACTGGACTCCATTTTTGCCACAAGCAGCTCCAACATAAGAAACATAAACATAAGAAACATAAACATAAGACACATAAAAAGAACAAGGGCCATCAATTTCTAAGGCTTTTGAAAAGACCCAAATAATTTGCTTGTTTTATCCTCTTCCATTTAAAACTGATTTTCTTGAGTACAGTCATTTAAGAAAAATCCAATTTTAGTGAATATAATTGTTTTAATACAGGAAAAAAACACTGCTCACTTATAGGGTATTACAAGCTTCATAAAATGCTCTGTGAGTTGAGTTCTGTGTCAGGGAATTTTGGAATGCAAGTTAGCAAGTGATGCCAGTCATTGTAGAGAGGAAAAAAGAGAGACAGAGAGAGAATTAGGAATGCCAGGGCAAATCAATGGAAAGGACCTCACTGTCCCCTGGTCAAAGATGAAAGGCGAGTGACTTGCCAACAGTGGGCCTCCAAGAATTCAGGGAACAAAGAAAACAATGAAGATGGGCTACATTCAGGGATCCCAGAGGAAACTGAATGCAGATTTCCTGGCAGACAGAAGAAGCTGGATGCTGAATGGCTACAACTGGAAGTGGCCCACATGGCAATGTCCTCTGATGGGTGATCAAGGGCAGGAAGCCTCGCCAGCCAGGCCGCGGTGATCACGAGGCAGATGGGCTGACATTCACGGACTGACTGATTTGCTGGATCCTCACCTGCCTATGTTCTGTCTACACAGAACATATGTGTATGTGTGATGTGTGTGCAGCAGGAGAATTTCAGTATATAGTTTGTGGTTTGCCCAACATTCTCCTGCCCTTCCTTTGCTTTTGAAGCAGACAGTGGACTCCATGTTTGTTTGTTTGTTTCAGGGGAAGTTCACAGCAGGGCAGCCTGGTCTTTCCTTTCACAGGCTCAGCTCTTTGGGAAGAACATGGTTTGAAAAGAAAAGGATGGCCCCAGGCTAACTCATGAGCCTCTGGACAGGGAGCGGTACTGTAATCCACAGCCACACAGAACTTCAAGAAAACTGGATTCTGCATGAGTCTCCCGGAGCCAACAGAGTCCCATGATCCAAGCACAGCGTGGGGAAAGCACAGCCACCTGAGTGAAAGAGTAAGGCGGGGTAGGAGGTAGGGAGTTCAGGGGTTCCACTTCCTTTCCATCTCCAAACCTTCAGGCTAGAAAGAGAATCCAAGCCGCGGACCACTAGAGACCCCAGACAAGTTGACAGGTGAGGAAGCCAGCTGGTTTTTGAAAGTGAAGTCCCTCAGGCGAGGGGAAGAGCAGGCAAGACCACGTGGGCATGCTTGGGTGATTATCACTGCTTATTACTCGTGCAAGTTGCCCAGCGGCTCCAGCCTCTGGGATCAACTTGGTCCTTTTATAGTTAAAAAATACTCCCTCATTATTGTATTCTTTAGCTGCAGCATGAAACCATCAAAGACATTTTTATGAACTTGCCCCCAAGTAAAACCACAAAAACCTCTAGTTTTGTTCACTGACCCACAATCCTCTCTGCTCCTCACTCTGTCTCTAAGTCTCCTTGAACTTGGAAAAAAACCCTCTCACTTAAAATCCCAATGGGCTTCAGCTTTGAAAACAAAACCCATGAAGCTGTCCCACAAACTTCTCTAGACAAAGGAACAGGAGACCTAACTATGTTCTTAAATAAAGAGGAAAAAGGAGTTTTTCCTATTATAAAGTCATTATAAGATAAAGGCCCATTTTCTGGGCAAGTAGGAGCAGAATATGGCACATATCGGTCACTCCTGAAATGTTCATTCTACTGGGTCTATCTAACACCTGTATTTCAGGCTTTTCTCCTTCCTTGGGCAGAAAATAAAAGCATCCTCTGCTCCAGTCAAGATTTTTCTAAATGTACCCTCTTAACAATGGGTGTCTTCAGGCATACCCACGGCAAAAAGATGACCAGTGACCACAGAGGCCTATCTGAAACTTTGGTAACGTATTTGAAACCTGGGGAGAGGACGCTCGAAGGTGACTATAGTCACACTCCCTTCCAGCCTGGCACAAAAGGAGTCAGGACACTAATTCTGTTTCCCTCCCAAGAGAGGAAATAATTACACACATAATCTCAGGAGCTGCGCTTCCTGAGTGGGAATCCTGGCTCCATCAGGACGACCTGACTTTGGAGAAGGTACCTGGCCCCCGCTCTGGCCTCACATTCCTCACCACCAGAGTGAGAATACTAACAGAGTTTGTTTCAAGCATCACTAGCATGACTGAGTTAAATTTTACTGACATCCACGCTACTGATAGCAAGAAAGGGAAGACTCCTTCCCGGAAGTTTCACCCACCACTTGTGCTTAAATTCCATTGGCCAGAATGTAGTCACAGGGACATATCCTAGAGTCAAGAATATGTGGTCTTTATTCTGAGAAGCCATGAGCGCAAATTTGCTTCTGAGCGAAAGGGAGAATAAACATTGGAGAACAAGGAGCACTTTCTACCAGAGGTATCTCTTGAAAGACTAAGTTCGTGGATAGAGATTTGTTCCTGCTACATAAGCTTATGTCTTATGTTTCAACGCCCTGCGTTGGGGTCTTGCAAGATGAATGAGGTGAAGAATGTTGTTTTTCTCCATGATGATAAGTCGGTCCCCAAGGATGATAGAAGATAAGCTAACGAAGGGATATTCCTAAATTTAGAAACCTTGCCTCCTGCAAAACAGCGTGAGCAAAGTTAAGAGTTATCCAAAAATAATCTCATTTGATGCAGTAACTAGCTTATAAGGTGGAGGGGCAAGCATTATAATCCTGAAATTATAGAGTCAGAAAAATTGAAGCTGCCAGAGGTTTCTGTGTTCACACAACTGTTAAATGTCTAAACCTGATCTCTTATCCATGACTTCTGATGACGAAAACAAGTATTCTTTTCATTAAACTATGTCTAAAACCATAGCCTATCTAAATATCTAATAACCATTTACAGCACTTTTTAACAGAAGAAATGGGTGTGAGCAAAGCAGTGTTACAATCCATTTGTATCTCAGGAGCTGGGCCTCTGAATTCTGTTCTCAGCCCAGCTGCTATTCAGTGTGTGGCATAAAAAAGCGAGCAGTGTTCCTGTGCTTCACTTACCAGCTTGAAAATGTAATAGCTCTGTAACGTTACTCTTAGTTCTACTGTGATACAACGTGTCACAGTAGAATCCATCCCAGGCAAGAGCCTACCTGCATGCAACAGACAGAGAAGCGCCTGTCACTGAGCACAGAGAAATAACTCTCTAGTATGTGATCTGTTGGACCAGAGGACCTCTATGGTTTCATGGAACAATGTTTAGATACTCACAAAGCATCCAGAAGCCCTCGGTAACTGCCTGGTGAACAAGTAAAAGCACCTCTGATTTACACTGTTTGGTGAATAAATCAGTTGATACCGGTGGCAAGTGAACCGAAAGGAAATTGAGATATTCTAGGAATCAAGGCGAATCTGACAAGTGCCGGGCAAAACAATTATTTTTTAATGAATTTAACCGTGAGTAATTAGGATTGGCAGTAGAAATTTGCATAAACATACCATTCAAATGGTAATGCAGCTAGAACATTGTTATCAATTCTTAATGCCTCTTTTAAGACTAGAAAATGACAACTCATCAGAGAACGACTCATTGGGGTTCAGCAAGCACTGACCTGAGTGTGACACTGGTCTGATCTGTGGCACCATCACCAGGCAAAATGCGTGGAGTGGAGAGAAGAGAATTTTCACATATTAAGAAACTAGACTGATAGTTTTCAAAATTTCTTGGCTGAAGAAAATAATTTTAATTTCCAAAGGCTTTAGTAAGCAGAAATCCAACGTAATAACAGTAACAATAGCAATAACTAACATCTATGAAGCATTACTATGTACCAGGTACTGTTCTCCATGCATGTATTAATTCATTTAAACCTCACAGCACCACCTGTAAATCGGCAATATTGTTACTCCTAGTTTACACCCGATGAAGAAAGTGGTCAGTAGTGAGGTTAAACAAACTGCAGAGATCACTCAAGTGGTGATGGAAGGAGCCCGGCCTCAAGCAAGTGTGCCGTGGAGCCCAGTTCCACCCTTTGCTTCCTGTGTACACAGATGTAGCAGAGCTGGATGTGAATGGGTGCGATGGACTCTCCCACATGCCCCACTGTCTGAAGGAATTTGCCGTCCAAGCATCTCACATACGGATATCTGGAAAAGCACCCCTGAGGTTGTGCTTAGATTTACTAGATAGAAGTCTCTCCCTTAATATTTTTAAATACATCTGACCCCTCTGTATTAAGTTTTCCAGAGTCAGATCTAAAATACAGCCATGCCTGAATGAGACAATAATCGATTCTCTGAAGCTTCCATTCTGGAGCAGAGGTGCAGAAGTAAACAGTAGATTCCCCATAATCACAATAAATGTTCAGAACAACTGTATGTGTCTACAGTAGATGTCACATGACTGTGGTAGATTCGTGACCACGTGGAACTCTAGCCTTTCTATGCCCAAGAGATGACCATCAGCCACAGAGGTTAGGAGAATGTACTAAGGAGTCAAAATCTATGTTTTTCATGTCCAAGTGGTTGGCACTTTAGTTTCAGTCTGTTTCAAGGCTAGTCTTGAATCTTTACCTGTAGTGAACGCCATCAGAAGTACAAGGTCTTTCCTCTTTCTGAGGCCCTTTCTCTTTTTCTTTCTTTGTCAGATGAAGAAGAATGTACCCCCAAATCATTGTCCCCTGGTCTGAGATAAATGCAAGTGACCAAGACAGACTAGGGGAAAATGTGACCAACAAACCATCAGGAAGAATTGTACACCTGAAACCTATGTAACTTTACTAACAATCATCACCCCAATAAACTTTCATTTAAAAAAATAAAATCAACCACCCTGGGAGACAGTGAAGCACATCACCCTGACTATGCCCCAGGATATTCTCTTTTTTAAAAGAAAGCACAATTTTGTATCCTCAGGAATCTAGACCTCATACGGTAGCAAAGGAACTTCCACATGCTTTTAAAACTCCATCTTATAATTCAACTCAGTGCATGTGTATCTGGCCTCCTCTTGGTTCTTGGCCATAATGACACCAAGAGGACAGTGACACAGTATCACCCTGTCAGTACAATGCTCCAAACTTGATCATCTTTGCTCGTTTGTAACCGTTATCTGTCAACCACTTGTCTCCTGTGATGGGTGAAAATTTTCATCCTTAATTACTTTCCCTCAACAGTGAACCTTGCCCGTGTCTCTCCTGACCCCGCCACAGCTGGGAGGACGCACCACTCATTTCAGCATCACAGATGCAGCCTCAGAGGCCAAAGAGCCCCCAGGACTGGTCGAGGCCAGGGTTCATCCCTGGAAGTTAAACCAGCTTTGCCAGTGGCTGTGAAGAATTACAGGGTACTCACCACTCAGAACAATCCTGGTCTTGCTTTGGTATGTGTATTACTGAGGTTTTACCAGCAGGATAACTTGGTTGTTCCAGAAGAAAAACTCCTCTATACAGGGAACAGTGTGTAAATAAAACAGATCCAATAGGTAGGTCGAAGGTATAGAATGACGATATTTTTCATGTGTAAATCTGAAAGTTTCTCATTTCTACCAGAGAAATGGACAGAACAATGGAATATATGCCCTGCATAGAAAATGAAATTTCCAGTTCTAGGCATCAGTCCTTTAAAAGAAGCTTCGATTATTAATCTTTTCAAAAAACATAAATGAAGAACATACATCAGTTTATAATACACTAAATGTGGCTTGAGATTTTGAAAGCCGGTTATTTAGATATGCAACTAGATGTCTTATACCTGCTGTGATCAGAGATTATAAAATATGCAAGTGTGAGATTGCTATGCTTCACTGCGTACTTTTTCTTTCATTTAATGTTACTTTACTTTTTAGTAGAAAAAAACAGTTGCATGTACAGACAATCCTTTGGTGAAGTATGACTAACACAATATTCAGAGTTCATACTGGAAAGTTTATAATTGATAATAATTTAGTAGCACTTAAAAAAAGAAAACATAAAATTCCTGCACAACTCTAGAATACACAGAAGTTGTGCAATTTAGTAGTCATTTACAAAGGCACATAAAAAATAAAGTACCCATTTTTCCCAAGAGAAATGGAAATGCAATTTCCTAAGCAAAATCTATTCATGTTGGAATTTTTATTAGCTTTCTGTAATGGAAAGGCTATTAAATATATATTGTTTTGTGCTTCGGAATAGTTTCACATAGTCTTAAGTGAAGACAAGATGAGTATTACATTATGAAAACCACCATTCACGCCTCATAAGCACCAGTTCACAATACAATGGGTTGGATGACGCAAAGTAAGTTCCCAAATCCAAATAGGACAAATGTGTTAAGATGAATGATAGCTTTATTACTTGTTCCATCGATGCCACAGGAAGGAACACAAAACTCTCGGGTTTGCAGCTAGCTTTGGTGGAAAAGGTCTTCAGACATTTGTTTGAAAATGCAGTGACATCTAGTGGCAGATTCAGCGCATCACTACTGTGTACTCACTGAGAGATCTTTGGCCTGCCGCCATTTTAAAACATTCCAAACATAGGAAAATGAATCTGACATTTTTAATCAACACGAAAGATGCAAAGAGAGGTTGCTGCAACTGAAAGAGCAAGCTTTCATTTAAGAGTCAAGGTTGACAAGATGAGCATAAGAGAGCAATTTGAGAGAGGGAGGGGGTTGTCGTCTCTCCTTATACGCCTGCATACTGGTCCTGCAAGTGAACCTCAACATGATTCTCCATGTTTAAGAGTCAGTTCCATCATTTCAATGAGGACAGTTAAATGAATCAAGCCTGGTTTGATCAGTTAGTCCTACTAGAACTAGTTTCTCTAAGAAGTATGAGCACGATGCAAAATGTATTAGAGAGGACGCACACAGTTTGGCAAGAAATTTTGAGCCTTATATGCAAGCGTAATCCTTCTATATGTGTGTGTGGGCTGGTGGTTTTTATTGCTTTAGGAAACTGCAAAAAAGTTCTTGAAATCTTACTCACGTCCAGATTCCATCTGGAGTCAGGCTGCTCCAACATTCCTTGAAGCATAGCTTGAAGATATGACTACTTTCTCCAACCTTCACAGAGCAAAATTAAAGTAATGAGCATAGAGCTGACTCAACCATTGATAGGATTTCAGAAAGAAAAATTGGATTTTATTCCTTACTTGTTTTGTACGCATAAGACCACATACACATAGTAGTACTTACATGCAGGCAAGAAAACAGAGAGCAGAGAATAGTGGTCAGCTATGTGAGCTTTAAGAGGCCTTAAGGTCAACGAGGTGAAGGTGATAATTGGCAGCTCAGACATGAGGTCTGAATTGGACGTAGAGGTATGGAAATCAGCAGAGTTGAGGCCAGGGCAATGGGTGAGAGAATGAGACTAGCCAAGAACAAAAAACTCATCCTTCGGTAATACCAGTATTTACAAGCTCCTGAAAGGAAGAGAAACCTAGGAGACTGACAAATAGTAGTAACAAAAATTAAGAGGAAAATAGGGAGAGAGCAGTGATTCAGAAGCCAAAGGATGCTGAGTCATGGTAAACGCCACAGCAATCCTGGAGGATAAAAGTTGAAAGGAAGCCATTAATTATGGCAGGTAGGAGGCTGTCAGTAACCTTTGAGAAGTTGCCTTCTGTAGAGTGACGGATGTGAGTGAGAATCCTGGGGAAGTTGAGGAAGACAGAGCAGTGACTATAGACTTTCTTCCAAATTGACAGGAAAGAATAGTGACAATATTGAGCAACAGGGGGACTCAAGATGAAATGAAGCTGTAATAATTCTAAGTATGTGGACATTTCTGTATATTGACAGGCTGGGAAGGGCCAGGAAAGAGAAAAATTCTGAAGATATGAGAGAGCTGGGAAATAAGACTAATTCCTAAGAATCAGTGTGGAGTGTTTAAGGATAAACAAAGCTCTCACTTTATGTACTGGTTTTCCTTTTGTCTCTTGCCAGTCTCCCAATGTCCTCAGAGGAACAAGCTCAGCTCACTGATGTTAGGAGCCCAGGTTAAATCCTTTTCAGAAACAATAGGTGGCCTTTCTATAGGCAGTTATTTTTTATAATCTCTTCAGACTCACAACCCACTATTTTATGCAATGTCCAGCAATCTAGGGTCCTAATCAAGATGTTTAGTAACAGGGACCCGTAGTTTCAGAGCATGACACCTCACCAGTCTACCAGTCTCCTCCCTCCTTAATTTCTATCCAGGCATTTTATTTACAGCTGTGTTTCTCTCTCTCTCTCTCTCTCTCTCTCTCTCTCTCTCTCTCTCTCTCTCTCTTTCTCTCTCTCTCTCTCTCCACTTACTTCAGGGTTTATCCCACCTACTACTCATAAACTGGTATGATTCATGACATGCAGTTAACTTTCATCCATTGAAGCATCTGAGGCTAACTCTGGAAGCTTTCCAAACACTAATTCAAACCTTAGTGAAGCCAAACCCCTCTCTGTTCCTGATTCTTTTACAGAATACCTTAGAGAGAAGTCAGTTTTGAAGGCAGCCGAAGGTTCCCTCCATATCAGGCATGGGCATGCCCCTAAGAAACACTTACACTACCCCATTCTTGAAATGGGTTTCAACTGTCTGGTCTTTTTTAAATTTGTTTATTTTGATACATAGCTCCAATTCATAGTCAATCTTCTATGCATTTTTCACACACAAGTTACAATACATATTTCGTAACACATTGTCTGAATGCCGTAAGGGAATTAGTTCTCTTATCAGTAAGAATTTAAGCGTCCATCGCCTGAAAGCAGCTGGTTGATTTGTACGTTCTTTTCCTATGTGGCATAATTAACTGTGGTCTTGAGAGACCACAGGAAGAGCTTCTGGGTGTTTAGTTCCAGTCTCTGTAGTTCTTCTTTAATCACTCCCATCATCCAAACTGGGGCCATATTTCCAATGTAAGATGGGTGGAGGAGCAAATTTGGGGAGGAAGAGACAAGTGAAGTTACAGAGGCTTTTGAAAAAACTCCAGATAGAGTTTTTACTCTGAAACTTATGGTGGGGTTCAGGGCTAGAGATAACACCTCCCATGCTGGAAGCGAACCCTTTTCTTATTTCAGGAGAGATTCCTGACGTTCATCAGTGGGGAAAATGGCTCAGATAAATTATATTTTATTTTCTCCAAACTGGCATTCAGCAGTCCCAATGCCAGGACTGTCATAAATGACAAAGATTAGTACTAGTTTTGCAAGGCTTAACATCAAAAAGTATCCCCAAGGCTTGAGGCTTCTCACTTGGCAACCAGAAACATAGAGCGGATAGAAGCACATGGCGATGAGATTTCAGATGATAAGTTCTCATCCATGACATGAGAATAACAGGCTTCCATTTAACCAAATAAATAGTTGTTTCTTAGCTCATTTTCCCCTTTATTTAGTTTTCAAGCTAATATAAATGACTATGAACAGGGCAAAAATAAATTAACAGTAAATCTGAGCTACGAAAACATAAGGGAGATAAGATTCTGTGTTCATGAGCAAAAGGGAACAAGTGGACTTTCCATAAGAAGTTACCATTATAAAAAATACTTTAGGAAAAATGGTTCTCCTAATTTATGAACATAGAGAGGAAATAAGCAAAACCGTTGTCCCCAAAATAACATGTAAAAGCAGAACACTTCTGCTTTCTTTTGATAAGCCATTAATGACAGGAAATAATTAATGATAGTATCTTACAAATATTCACCCACAAAATTTCCTTAGCAGAGGCATTTTCCAGTTCTGTAGTTTATAAATGGATGGAGGCTGCCGGATTCTGTATGAAAGCTCTAGCTAAATGAGTCACTGTATTTCATAACAAGGTCCTTGCCGCTCTCCTGAGATCACAGCCCGCACCACCCCGCCACCCCCATCAAACTCCATGGAGGATTGCCTGCCTACCTTCAGCTGATGTCTCTTCTTCATTAGTGCCAAGCATTAGAAAGACAGCATGATGTGAGGATAGAAGAAATTTAGGCTCAGGAACCCATAAACAGGGGATCTATCTCTGCATCCAACCAGAAAGCGATTTCAATAAACTACAATCTCTTTGAAGATCAGTTTCCTCGTCTGTTATAAAAGGGGTTTTACGTCTTCTTCAAACTCTTAAATAAAACATGCTTTTCTTGGTACAAAAGAATTTGGGGTTATCATAATTACAATGAGCTAGCACCACTTTTTAAATGAGAGTGCTTCATTTAAAAAAGCCAAGAGACAGAATTACATTATTAACTCCTTATATTCTCTCCTAAGTTATCTTTAATTGCAAGCATAGTCATGCTGATCATATACTTTATATTTTATATTTAGACCAGTTAACATGTTCAAAGGACTTTGCTTTTTCTGAAAGCTTAATTTCCGTATGAATCATAAACACCCTTGTTAGCAGCTGTTCCACGAGAATGTCTTTCTTGGAGCACATAGGTATGATAGTATTGAGACCCACGAACTGCACAGAGAGATAAATATCCTCTTAGCCTATTCCAGTCATACAGTATTTCTTCCTGTGGTGAACATTTTCTAAATAGTCATTAAAACACTATTTTCGCTGCATAACTAATAGCAGCATGGGGTTAAATCAAGTGAATAAATGACTAAATGGAGATCATTTTCTTAGAGAAATTGTCTGCTCATATTTGTCTAAAGCTTGTGAATTATCTGACCCGTCGTTTTTAAAAATTAGGAAGTAAACACCACATGTACACACTTGCATTCATTTACATATCACGCAAAAGAGAAATAGACATGTCTTCACATAAAAGTCAAAATTATAGCACAGATCCAGAGTTCTAGAAGGTGAATTAGATAACTAGATAATTAGTCTCAAAGAGTAATGGTTCCTTTTAGCGCACAGACCTCACCCTGACATTGCCATTCATTCATTCATTCATTCATTCATTCAAGCACATGTTAAAGTACTGGGTCCCTATCTAAATGCTAAGAAAATAAAAAATAGTCCCTATGAACAAAGACTTCCCAATTTATGACAAAAGTGGACATGTATTCAATAAAACGTCTTAAGTTACATAACAAAGTTATGTCTGGGAACTAGGTACTGTGGAAGCAAACAGCGTTGTCACGTGTTTTCCAATTGTCCTTCTAGATGCCCTTTCTACCCTTCTCTGTGGTGCTCCCAGGAGGCAGACCTTATGGTACTTCAACAGGTTTACCTTCTGCTTCAAACAATGGGAGATGCTAAAAACAGGGCAGAGTGTGAGAACACTGAGGACAGGGTATTTATCCCCCATTTCCTCCTTGAGAGGTAGCTGCAGGTAGTACAACAGACTACATCACCTGTTAGGTGGTCCCCTCCAGGGCAAACCACAGGAAATACCTCCTCTTGACCCATCAGGCAGAAGGTTGATAACAGCTCCCAGCTGTTGCTAGTCCTGGGATCCCGCCCTATCCTTTGTGGGTTTCCCTGAATCATATCTCCACCTTTGTAATAATCCCTTTACTAAACGCTCCTCAAGTTACTCATTTTGAGATGCTATCTGTTTCCTGCTGTTTTCTGGATACATCACCCAACCAAAAATGGGTTTGGAAGGATCACGAAGTGTATCATCTGGTCATAAAGCAGAAGTCCACGCTGGATAGGAGAAGAAAGGGATTGGAGAACGGACTTTGAAAGTGGAATGAACGACATTTGCAAAAACATGGAGGACAAAGAATACTTGATTTGTTTGAAGCATCCGCATTTGTTAAGAAAGCAGCAGAACAGACAGCCAAAGAGGCAGACAGGGGCTACATCAGGCAGGGCCGGGTGTGCTAGTCAAGGGAATTTGCATCTCATTATAAATACAATTCATTTTCCTTGAAGCATTTTGTTCAGTGCAGTTTCAAAGGGTCACTATGGTAGCATTTTGGAAATTAGAGGGGAGAGAAGAGAGATGGGAGACCGGGAGAGAATTTATCAGCTTGCAGTTATTACCACAATGCAGTTGAGAAGTGATGCATACCGGACTAAGGCCATGCCAGAGGGGACAGAGAGAAGGAAATGGAGACTCATATATTTGATAGCACTTTGTGACCAATTCCATATTGGGAGAAAAGTCATGAAATATACTGATTAACTTCCTTTGGAAGGTGCCACCCCTGCAATTCCATTTGTCTCAACCTTTCTCAATCTCCGTGGACCATTTCAAATCCTACTTCTTCACTGAAATTTGGTCCCAATTCTCTCATTCTAGGAATTATAAGTGGCACTTTGCTATAAAACTCATGGGGATTCTCATTTCCTTTTGTGGATATTTACCTTTGCTATCTCCCATCCTTTCTTTGTTCCGTAACAATACGAGGTCAAACAATTAAGTTCACGAACTCATCCTAGACAAGTGCTACATACCCAATTGCTGGATATCACTATAGGCACCTTTGAAGTACTCCCCTTGGGAAGCTACGCACTGATGCCAGCGCCGAGTCCACCTTTCAAAGCAATTTTGGAACTCTTTTTCTGGAATGGCCATCAAAGCTGTCATCGTATTACCCTTAATGTCCTGAATATCATCAAAATGTCTTTCTTTCTTTCAACATTTCCTTTATCTTTGGGTAAAGAAAGAAGTCATTGGAGGCCAGATCAGGTGAGTAGGCAGGGTGTTCCAATACAATTACTTGTTTATTGGCTAAAAACTGCCTCACAGACAGTGCCGTGTGAGCTGGTGCACTGTCGTGATGCAAGAGCCATGACTAGTTGGCGAAAAGTTCAGGTCATCTAAATTTTTCATGCAGCCTTTTTAGCTCTTCCAAATAGTAAATTTGGTTAACTGTCCAGTTGGTACAAATTCATAATGAATCATCCCTCTGATATCAAGAAAGGTTAGGAACATCGTTGCAACAAATTCTCAAACTTCTTTGTCAGACCTCATATATCCCCAAATAGATCATAGACTCCCAAAAGGAGAGAACATTCTTATTTTTATATCCCATTGCTCTCAAAATAGTGCCTTGTGCATGATGGATATTTGGTAAACAGTGTGCACTGGCTGGTGTTAACAGGGATTAGATAGCATACTTGGTAGCAAGTATATTCTACACTAAGTCTGTGACAGGAGCTATAAGTCAGCTGAACTCTTTTACTCCACTTCCACTCTTTTCTCTCATATGCCTAATATCTTCATGTTTATCAAGATCACTCTCTCAGAGGAAAGGTCACAAGCTCTGTCCCCTTTCTAATCTATCATCTATACAAACTCATCTGACCACAATGCCATTCTCTCAGTGCCATTTCCTTTGCAAAATGAGAACTGGCTAACCTGACCTTTTCTATCCCTCTTGCAGATCATAGGTGTAATTTCCAAGTTCCATCAGGAAGAAATGCACTAAGCCTATAAACATAACTCAATGGCAGGAGCTTATGTACTATAGAATATATTTTGAGACAAGCAGGGTTTCTGACTGTCTTCAAATCTTACTACACAATCCCTTTGCTAATTATTTCTAGGATTTTGACCTGAAACCTATTAAAATACAAAGATATCTGGAGTAGAATTTTCCTATATAATAAACTCAAAAAGTTATCATTTCTTTCCATGTGACTTTAGACCAATTTTTAGGAATGGAATGTATTTCCCTTAAAACATATATTAGGAAGAACAACCTATTCAAAATTTTTTCCATCTCATATGTTTGGCATGAGTGAACAATCCACTTGCATCAACTTGAAATCCTATAAATCTTAATGTCTAAAATATCTATAAGTTCACAATAATGCTTGCTTTGTCTATAAGATGAATTATGTATGTCTTTTTTATTCTTCAATATAATTGTACATGGGTTATTAAAAACAAAATGCATAAATTATAATATTAATAAAATACTAATTTGTGCTCTAACAATGGTCTCCCACTGATAGAAAAATGCTAGAAAAGATACGGTGATATTATTTCTGAAGCAATTCTAGCTCATTACAAGAATGGCAAAATCTCCCATCTTTTTTTTTTTCTTAAAACAACAGCACAAAAAAATACCATCATCCATTTGACTTTCATCCAAAGAAAGGCTGAAAGTAGCTCTAAAGTTAATAAACTCCAGATTAAGTGCCATTTCTCACTAATTAGTTTTCCTTCTCGGGGATAAACTTCTCCCTATTTTTTTTTTAATCTTTTAGGGAATGAACTCAACATTTAAGGAATCCCTATGGCTATATCCATTTTAAATATCCACACAGATAAGGAAATCGGACAGCACAGTGTGTATAAATGAAAATACTACAATTATTCAATTAGCTACTAAATGTAATAAGTAAGATTTTTAAATGGAAAAACCCTGTATAAAAATAACTTACTAACATTATCCCAGGTCTTTAAAGAGTTTAAATATGGAAAATGCAACATATCCAAATGTGCTATCCTGGAAGGAAAAGTAGGTTTTGGAATCCAATACCACCTTCTGTTATGGAAACTTGGATCATTTATTTAATACCTAAATACCAAAAACCTCAGTCACTGACTTCCCACTTCCACTCAAGATACCAAAAAGCTACAAGAAATTATCACTTCAGCCATTGTTTCTAACAGCAAAAAAGGTAAAAAAAAAAAAAAAAAAAATTACAAATTCATAACACGTTGTGAGCCTGTCAGAGAACTAAAGCCAGCAGGCAACCAAATGAACTAAATTCTAAAGAGTAATAAGCCATGTTGAGGGGAAATACAACACAGAACCTGTTTCACCTTTGACAGAAACAGTAGGGTTTCTGACTGTCTTCAAATCTTACTACACAATCCCTTTGCTAATAGGCTAGCATGACAGTTTAGCATAACTTGGAAAAAATGACAGCCTGGAATAACACAAAAATGACTGAGGGAAACTAGGAGACTAGTTTGGTGAAATAGATACGCATGACGTGATCAGCAGCCCTCGTGGACAGGATGGAATCCTGCCTTCTTCCCCACATCCTTCTCTCATGTAAAGAAAAAACATCAAATTTTCAACTATTGAAAAGTAAAAGTCAGTTAAAGAAAGCTATCTGGAAAACTACTGAAGATTTGGAAAGTAACCAAACACAATTTTAAGTACATGTATGGAACCAAGAAAAATATCACAAGGAAAGTTAGGAAATACCCTAATGACTGAAAATAGAAAATGCAATATATCCAAATTTGTGGAGTGCAGCTAATGCAGTGATTAAAGAGAAATTTATATCATTGATTGCTTGTATTAGAAAACACAAAGTTCTCAAGTCAGTAACAGAAACTTACACTTTATGAAAATAGAAAAAGAAGAGCAAATTAAAACCAAAGCAAATAGAAGGGAAATAATAAAGGGAAGACAAGCAAACAAAATTTAGGGATCAAATATATGGTGATGGAAAGAGAACTGACTCTGAGTGGTGAACACACAATGTGATACATAGATGATGTAATACAGAATTGTACACCTGAGACCTATGTAACCTTACTAACAATTGTCACCCCAATAAACTTTAATTAAAAAATAAAACAAAATTTACAATAGAGAAAATCAGTAAACAGGAAAGCTGGTTATTTTAAAAGATCAACAAAATTGATAAACATCTAGACAGATCAAAAAATAAGAAAGAAAAGACAAAATATTTTGATAAGAAGAGTAAGGGGGGTGGGAGGTGGGGGGTGGGAGATGAGGGTAAGGGGGATCGAATATATGGTGATGGGAGGAGAAGTGACTCTGGGTGATGAACACACAATGGTATTTATAGATGATGTAATACAGAATTGTACACCTGAAATCTATGTAATTTTACTAACAATTGTCACCCCAATAAATTTAATAAAATAAAATTTAAAAAAAAAAAGAAACTCAAAACACTACTTTGAAAGGAAAAAAAAAAAAGAAGAAGAAGAGGGGGCATCACTATATACAACATAGCTAAAGGGCTATTAAGAGAATATTATTAACAGCATAATGTCAGTAATTTTGATAACTTACATTAAATAGAAAACTTTCTTGACACTACCAAAATTCAACCAAGAAAAAGTAAACTGAATAGCTTGATTCAAATAAATTTGATTTGGGATTCAAAAATCTTTCCACAAAAGAAATTTGGAGCCAGATAGTTTCACTGGTGAATTCTACTAAGTACCAAAGAAACAAATAATATCAATTCTACCCAAAATCTTCTAGGAAATAGAGGAAAAGAAAACCTTCTCAACTCGTTTTATGAGGTCTACATTACCCGAGTATCAAAACTAGACAAAGATATTAGAAGGAAAAAAAAACTCCTCTTAAACATAGATACAAAAATCATTACAAAAAATATCAGCAAAGGAAATCCAGGATGATTACATAGGCCTGATCCCAGGCATGCAATATTTTTTAAGCTTTCCAAAAATCAGTCAATTTAATTCATCATGTCAATAAACTAAAAAAAGGAAAACCATATGATCATCTCAATAGATGCCCCCAAAAATGTATTTGACATAATTTAGTGCCCATTCATGAATTTCAGCAAACTGGAAATAAGAAAATAGAAATAAATATGACAGAAATGTTATAATCCTTAGAAATAAATATAATAAAATATGGGTACAATGTATATATTGCAACTGAGGAAATTTACAGGAAACTAAAACTAAGTCCTGTTCATGAATTAGAGACTTATTAAGATGTCAGCTCTGCCCAAATGGATGTACAGATTCAATGCAATCTAAACCAACATCACCACAAGGGAGGGGGCTGTTTTGTTTTATTGGTAGACATTGATAAGCTAATGACAAATTTTACATACAAATGCAAAGAACTTAGAAAACAAAATATTTAAAAAAAAAAAAAAACAACAAAGCTGGACAATGCTGGAGGATTCATTCTCCCTGATTCCAAGATTATTATAAAGCTTAAGTAATCAATTATCAGTCTAAGAACACACATGTAAATCAATGGAACAAAATAGAAAATTCAAAAATAGGTGCACACGTATATGGTCAAATGAATTTTTACGAAATTGCTAAAGAGATAGATAAATGAAGACGGTATAGTCTTTTAAGCAATAGTGCCGGAATATCTACATAAAAGAGAACATAGAGAGACAGTGAGTGGTGAGAGAGAGAAGGAACGAGAGAAGGAAGAAGGGAAGGAGAATGGACAGACACTTGACTCTTGTATCCTATGTAAAAATCAACTCAAAATGGATCATAAACCTAAATGTAAAAGCTAAATTTATAAACCTCATAAAAGAAAATGTTGGTGAACATTTTTGTAACGTTGGGTTAGTAGGCAAAGATACAACAATCCATAAAAAAATAGATAATTGAGACAATCAAGATTTTAATTTTTTTTCTCTTTAAAAGATTTAATGAGATTAAAAAGGAAGTCACAGATTGAGAGAAAATATTTGTGGAATTCATATTTGACGAAGAACTTCTACTTAGAATATATAAAGAATTCTTACAATTCATTTACAAGAAGACAAAAATGGGAAAATATTTTCACAAACACTTCACAAAAGAAGAAATATTAGTGACAAATAAGCACATGCAAATACATCACTATTTATTAGTGAAATGCTAATTTAAGCCATAACTTGGTACCATTCTACACCTACTAGAATGGCTGAAAGTAAACAAATTAACAATAGCTATACAGGATCTGGAGCAGGTAGAACTCTCAAACACGTGATGGGAATGTAAAAATGGTACAATTACTTTGAGAAAGTTCATCAGATTCTTGTAAAATCCACCATCTACTTACGACATGACACAGCAATGGAACCTGTAGGCATCTGCCTAGGATAAATGAGAATATGTGTCCACACAAAGACAAGTCCACAGTCATGTGTACTGAGTTAGGAGAATACTGTATTTGCTTCTCACATGTGTGGGTGTGAGCTCAGGGATGTGATTTTTAAAGACCTTGTCAATTAAAGGATCTTTGGTGATGTGGGCGCCATGAGAAAATTGGTGTTGGATTGGTCCCTCTCTAAAGGTGCTGAAGGAAATTCCACCTATATGCCAGTGTAAAACTCAGTTGACTGGAACAAAAGAAAATTAAGAAAGAGAAGGCTGAATCTTATTGTGGCATGTGGAAGGGAAACTGATTTTGAAAGTTTAATTTCTCTTTGGGACCAAGGGTTGAACTTCTCCTTGGCAACAAGCAGGCTGAGCTGAACAGATAGGCTGTTATATGGCACGGCCTTGAAATTCATACTCTGGACCCGTATCTTTAGACCATGAGACGTTATTAGAAAAGCAGACACACTTAGGTGGTGGTAGTTTTCCCTGACACTTCTTTCCCTCTTCCTCCAACAGGAGAAGGCTGATGAATTGTACATTTGGTTTTCAGCCCAGTGGCTGCAGGAAAGGATCAGAGCAGGAAGAATATACACGTGGCAGGGAAATGTCTCAAGGTGTCTTCCTCGCCCTATGCTTTGAGCCTTCCTCAAAGAAAGACGTTAATCTGCTTCCAGGACTGAGCTTAGTCTGGTTTACTAGTGAACAGGGTCACTGTATTTAAAGAAATGAATAAATTAAGTAGCCATTCCGATGTGGCATCCCGTAAGTGGGGCCATTCCTTCACTCTGGTACATTTTGTTTTCCATGTTTTATCTTTCCCTGTAGAAGCACGGATAGCCCTCAAGCTTGGAGCAGGAGGCAAGGAAAAGGTCTAGGTTATCAGAATCCTCTGTTGGAACCTCAGGCACAAGTGCAGCCAATAAGACAGTATTCCTTTGCTTCCATGGTTGTGTTCCTGTATGTAGGGCTTTCTTGAGACCACAGAAAGGGTCATCTGTAATTTGAGGCAGGATTTCATCATTCCTGAGTACCTTTGGCATAATAATGCCATAAAACCACCTTAACACAAGCAAAACCTCACTAAGATTTCCAACGTAAATCATAATAAAATTAAGAGAGAATGTGTTTACTGCTGCTATGGCATATGTTTCACCATATCTAGGCATATAACTATCTACAGAATAATTAAGTTTTAGGAGAATTGTATTGGAAACCTACCAAGTGCCAAGAGCTGTCTAGCAATTGCAACAATTTACTGAGGTCCCCCCAGTGAGCCAGGGACGATGGGAGGGGTTTAATGGGCTGTATTGAATTCAATCTCCCAACAGCTCTATGGAGTAAATTTCGTTACTCCCATTTTACAGAATTCACTGAGGGTTAAGAGAGCAAGTTTAAAATTACTCTCAGTAAATTATATCTGCAACTACAGACCTAATTTTCCTACCATATGACATTGTTTGGTTAAGCCATTTGAATTTCTTAACTGGCATTAGTAACTTAGTGATGTAATCATTTGTAATGCTTTATACTTTAAAATATCATACTTCCCAAGAATAATAGCCCTTGAAGTATCACACCCTTGCAAACTGCAGCTTCTTATGCTTCCTCAGCTAGCTCCACGCTGCTTTCTGTTTCCATTTTGAGGTCCCCATATTAGATGCATCTCCATCTCCCAATGTAGAAACGATCTTGCTATGAGGCACGGTGTTTCCAAACATGTCTCCATTCACATGTCCCCACTTAACGGAAGGAAACCATACCAAGTATCAGGAAAGATGTAAGGTCTGTTTTCCTACCACTCCCAGACCCAAGTATGGTACCTTCTCATGGCAGCATGCTGAAAGCCATACCCAACACACAGTCCAGAATTTTGAAATAAATAGAAAAAGAATAATATCCTCCCAAGCCTAACACCAAGTTCACAGGGAAAGAACATGGACAAAGCTCTAAGCCCAGACCTGGCTGGAAAATCAGAAAGCAGAAAGAATGGGCATACGGAGCTGCTCCTACAGAGTTGGACAAAGCCCTTAGGGAAAATAAAAAGGAGAAGGAGGAGAAGGGGGGGGGGGGAGGAAAAAGGGAGTGGATAATGAAACGTGGTCAGTATTTCCCTGATCCTACAGCTTGGATCAGTTTGTTGCTTCAACAACCTGGAGAACAAGGAGAAAACACATGACGCGCCGATGTCGTGTGTAATGTATCAACGTGCAGTGTCCCTGACCACTGGCAAACATCGCCTAATTAATGCTCTGAAATGTAACCTGTTAAATTAGCATCCCTCTACTTTGGGGGGGATTGAAGATGGAGGGTGGGTATGAGGAGCCTACAGATATTCCACATCAAAACACCAACATTGTATGTCTAGTAAAATATTTGTAAGGAATAGCCACCACTAAATCTTTAGAAAGGGGTGTATTTTCTTCTTTCCATCATTGTAATGACTTCCAGTTCTCCTAGTCTTATTCTCAAAGCTTCGATTTATCGAATTCCTCATTAATAGGCATTTGTATTTAGGTTCTCTTTCCCCTAAGTGACAGGAAATTGATGCCTTATTTCTCTTTGTGTCCCCTGTTGGGCCCTCCACATATTAGCAGTTCTATCGATATTACTTAATGGAATTAATCTTCCTACTGTTCTTTGCAACCCAGTAGCCAAGCCAAAAGGGGAGAACGCAGAAGCTTTATTTTGCTTCACATTCTGACTCAGCTAACATATTATTGACTCTGAGGTGGAAGGTAAATTTTAGCCAAGATTTTATTACTTCTTAGCAAGGTGCTTCATTAAGACTTTATTTGTACTTGCAACGTTTTTTGCTAGAGCATAATGGTCAGTCTCAGATCTACTGGATTGGATGACAGAAATTCCATTTGGCATCATTTATTATATCCAAACATTATTATATACTCTCATTAATATTGTCATTTCATCTGTGAGAGATCTAATCTGACAAAATAACTCAGAGGAGAAGCTGAAATATAATTATGGTTTCCGAGCCAAAAGACCCATCTTTTGAAAATCTAAAATAAGTCATCCTCAGCAGTCATATCACTCATCAGACCAGAAAATATCAAAGAACTGGTACTTTCCTTCCCCTACTGTGTGTTTCGGGGGGCAGGAAAATCAGCTGTGCAGCCGATGAGGAAACCACCCGCCATTATAAATACTGTAGAGTGTGGAGATGGTGTTGCACTTGAACAAGCAACGTTTGCAGTGTTCTACGATGTAAAGGCATTTGGGACCAACCAGTTCTCAGGACTGAAGCAGAGCACTGTACACATCAATACAGCTCAAGCTTCCCTTAGCGCCCTGGGCTGTGACGTGCCATCACTTCACGTTTCTTCTGTAGCTGCTTTCCTGTCTGACCTTCCAAGAGATTATAACTGGGTTTGGACACCCACTTAACATAAACTCTACTGTCCTGGAATATGTGTGTCTGCTCGGAAAATACCTGCTAAGTGCAGCAATGACATGGCGATGACGTGGATATCCCAACCAATCACCCTGAGCCATCCAGGGCCACGGAACTGGCCACTGTTGGGCCCACTGACCCAGGATTCCTTGCTTCCCTGGATCCTGTTTCTCTACCAGTGTTCAGGATTAGTTCTCCTTTCCTCAGCCACTGTTGGCAGCTGCTAATCTAGAATCTCTATGAATCTTACAGATTCAGAGGACCTCAGAAGGACCACTTTTGCTATAGACAAACTTCAGCTACAGCCTATATCTGCTCTTAGAACAACCTTAGCTGCCATGCAGGCCAGGTGCTGGCCTTACCTAGGCTTGGCCCAAAAACAGACCCGGTCCTTGAGTACGTCTCAGAATAACCAAATCCCTCCCAGTCTAGGTTTCCCATTCTCCATAGGGTAAGCCAGTATGAATAAAAATAAGGAATTCAGATCAGTACATTTACTAGTACAAGAGGGGAAAGCATGCAGGAAAAGAATGAAATCATATTTAAAAGGAACTTCCTTCTCCCCATAAAAATGATATATACATTATATTTTAATCCTTTTAATTCAGATTAAACATGAGAAACATTAGGCAGTTTGCATCCCCCAAGTTGCCGCACGTGCCATGACATATTTCACATATTCTTTGCTGAAGATGCTTTCTTTTGCAGCTACTCAAAAGTGAACTTATTTGCCTTACTTAATTTTATTTTATAAAATTGGATTACCCTTCTTGTGGAAACATATAATTAAATCTCTTCTGCTGCTCCAGAGAGGTTATTGTCTTAAATAACAATTGTTATTACATTTTTCTATGGAAACATAAAACCAAAGTTCCTTTTGACACACAACTTTGGGTAGAAATCATGGAAAATCAATCAATAGAAGCAGGGCTGTGTCTGACTCTTGTTGCATTCAGGAAATCATTTCTTTCTGCCAGAATTTATTAATTTTAGCTAAGCGCACTAAGAACTCATTTACCAAACTAAACTTGTGGACTATTTTAGAAATATAATTTGAATTCTCTAGTAAACTTACTTGTAAGGTCCATAATTCATATTTTCTGTCAAAAGGTGTGACCTTTCATTTAATGAGCATTGTTGACAAATAGCATAACTAGTTTTTAAAATACAGAATAGTGTATTAAGATCAAAAGCTCTAATGTCTCTGAAGGGATCATAAGAGATTGAAGCTAGATACCTACCTGAAAAAGACTAAATACCCCTGGAGTTTCGAGTATCACTGCCGTACCACCTACTTATTCTCAAATATCAGGTTCATGTGAGATAAATGTTAGAAGTCCATCAAGTAAGACAAAGGTCTTGGATATCTACATATGTTAAGCAGTTACTAAGGAAAAAACATTATGCTTTTAATAACGTAAGACAAAAAAAAAAAAAGGTCAAACTCAAAAGAAATCATGCCCATCTTTCTTTTTTATTGACATGGAAATAATAATTTTCTAATTTTTTTATTATTATTATTTAATGCTTATGACAGAAACAGATCTGGTAGAAAAAAATTGGTATTATCCTTATTGAGTATCTCAGATGGCAAAGAGGATCTTTAAATTTGAAGATGAAAATATGGTATCACTGCTTACAGAATGTTCAGACTGTACTTGACTCAGTACTAAGAAGGGCAGAGGTTTGGTTTCTGCCCAAAGGATTATTATCTAAGAAATACACATGAAGCCATTTGCATGTAACAACAAACTCGGTGCTTCCATTAAATGTCAGTTACAGAAATACAGGCTTTCAAGCGCTCTTAATTTATTCCTCTTTCTTCCTCCTACAACTTCATAGTTGTGTGGTTTTTTTTCTCCTCTTCCTTCAGTTTCTTTGCACAAGGGATTTTCATAGAAAGGGTAAATGAAAAACTTGCATTTTTAGGAAAAAAGAGTAAAGAAAGGGACAGTTTCAGTACACAGGGCTACCAACAGAACTAGGGAACACAATAGAGAGTAGAGAAACATCTAACCAGGACACAACAGGCTTAGAAAGCAGCAAGGCTGAGAGATGGAACCAATTTCTACAACTGGCCCTGTGTTCTCTAATACTGGAAACTAAATATTCAGTCTTATCTGATTTTCTTTGATTGCAGAGGAAGAAGCATCTGTTGAAGAAAGATCTGGTTTCTCCCTCCTCTGCCTCTGTTCCACTTAGAGTTACATTGACTAGCCCTGCAGGTGTTAACTGAATCAGGTAGGAAAAAACATCCTCAGCGTCAGTGTGGCATCTCATTTGGCTCTGAAATATTATTATTTTAGGGAAAGTTAAGGTGAAATGATTGCAATTACTTGCCTGCATGAGAATAATTATGAGAACATATCACAAATTGATTCCACTTTACTTTTGTTTTCATCAATTTCTTAATGGGATAACTTTGATTGAGTTTACTGAAGCAAACGTTGATCATCTTTTAACGATATGGACAGCAAAAGGAGAGCTAGAATAGTTAGAAAATATTGGTTTCTGCATGCATTATCCTAATAACGCCTCATAACAATTCTTCAGGTAAGAACTACATACCCTTTCTGCAAAAGAAGAAGGTGGAGGGTACATATCCAAGGTCACACAATTCGTGAGTGGCAGGTCAGGATTTGGACCTTCTCAACCAACTCTGGAGCCAACACCAGATTCATTGCTATGCACACGAAAGCATGAGCTCATCCCAAGGATGAGTGGAGATGATCAGATAGGCTGGGGAAGGGAGGTTCGCCCAGCCTTTCACGAAGAGCAGTACAAACAGCACTGGCGATGTGCGACAAATTTTTGGTGATGAATGGATAGACTTTTAAAAAATTCAATAGTAATGTATGTATCAAGATATGTGAAGAATTAATATGACCAGCTTATAAAACTCATTATTTCATGGATACTTTTTTGTTTAAAATAAGGCTAAATTTTGAAATGTGGGCTGTTTTATATGTAAGCAAAGAAAATAAAATTAGGAAAGTAATAGTACAGATGGGAAGTAAATGAGGGGAAAGGCCCAAAGATAAGAAACGAAATTTGGGAAACACAGAATTAAAGTGCTCCTAAGCTGAAGAAACCACTAGCACGAAGTCTTAGGGACATGAAAGCAAGAAATATTCCAAAAAGCAAATGTGTCATTATGAGTAAAGAGTGAACAGAAATGAGACCTGAGAGTTTAGCATGTTAAACTCAGAATTTAAAACAAGAGAAATTGAGAGTCATTAGTAGATTTGATGTGTCAGACTTACAGGTAAGAAAAATTACTCTGGCCATAGAGAAGAAGATGGATTGGAAGAGAGAGATCCTGGGGACAAAGAGGCCAGTTAAGAGACTGTACATCGCTTCCATTATGATGGCTACCACTGAAAAACAGGGAAATGACAATTATCGGTAAACATGGGGAGAAACTGGAACACTTCATGCACTATTGGGCATGTAAATGGTAAAGCTGCTATGGAAAAAAAACATGGAGATTCCTCAAAAAATTACAAATAAAATTATCAAATAATCAAGCAATTCCACTTTGGGGTATATACCCAAAAGAAATGAAATTAGAAACTCAAAGAGATATTTGCAGTCATGTTCACAGAAGCATTATTTGCAAACAAGTAAATGGATAAACACAATGGGTTCATATATACACCTATGTGTGTATATATATGTTGTTTTTTTTTTCATCCTTAAAAGGAAGGAAATTCTAACACATGTTACAACATGGATGAACCCTGAGGACATTATGCTCAGTGAAAAGCATTGGTCACAAAGGAAAAATATTTATGGTCCCACTTACATGAAGTACTTAGAGCAGTCAAATTCCCAAAGACAGAAAACAGAATGGTGGTTTCCAGGGCAGAGGGAGAGGAAATGGAAAGTTTTTGTTTGATAGGTATAGAATTTCAATTGTGCAAGATGAAGAGGGTGCCGTGGATGGATGACGGTAATGGTAGCACAGCAATGTGAATATATGGAATGTCATTGAAATGTATACTGAAAAATGGTTAAGGTGGTAAATCTTATGTGTATTCAACTACAAATTCTTAAAAATTCTATAAAGAAACAAACAAAAGGACCATTACCATCACTCACACAACAAACACTGAACCCTTAGCTAAAACTTGAACCAACTGAAGGGCAAGAAGTAATAGTTGATGAGTCACAGTGACAGCTGGATACCCAAAAGAACACAACTAACTCAACTGTTTACCAGGTTGGATCACTTCAGATGCTTTCAGCAAAACATTCATTCATGGAGGCCAAAAATGCATTTATATAAAAGTAATTATTGAATGCTTCCTGTGCACTCACTTGTGTGAGTCCTAGGGATACACAGTGAACAAAATAGGGATTATCCCTGTCATTTTCCAAAACTAGACAGAGGAGGCAATGAACCATTCCAGACTTGACAGGTTTAAACCCTTTTTCTTCCATCCCCAGACTACTTTCTTAGCCAACGTGTCCTGGACTTGGGTAGTGACAACTTCTTATTTTGATCAGGAAAGATCTTTTTTAATTATCATCAATTCAGAAAATAGAATTCTAACATACAAATAGTTCGACACTAGACATAACCTTAAAATAATAACACAATAAATACAAAACATGTACTTTTAAGTCACTCCTTGGACCTTATATATATATATATATTTTTTTTTATCGTTTTTTTTCCATAAAACAGTATCTTCAAGGGTATTTCCTTTCCTTTGAACATTCCTGTGGATTGGCATTTAGAAACCACTGAGCTAGAGTACAGACAATTCCTTAAAAGTCTGGGCCAGGTTATCTCTACCTTCTTCAGAATAACTAATGGCTTTGTGGGCTCTCACTTTGGCTGTCTTGGTACATTAATACCTATAAATAATAGATATAACTAATAATACCTATAAAGTACCTAAAGGTTTCTGCCAGACCTCTAACAGTCCTTCCAGCCATTAAATGATAAACTCAATTCAAACTCACTGAATTGAATAACCTCTGTGTTCCACATAATAGGCTAAGTACCAGAGATAGAAATTCTCTTCACTATAGGATGAATATATCATCTATTATCCAAACTGGGACACTTTGAGGATGAATGGAGGCTCTCTTAATACTTATGCCAGAAAAATTGACCCAAGAAAATGAAGACATATGGTCACTACTTAAGGAGCTCCAAGTTGATAAGTAGCATGATCAAATTGTTATGAAAACTCAGAGGAAAAGGCAATTAATTTGGGGGGATAAGCAGGCTAAAAGATGGTGGTGATCAGGGAAAATTCCAGAGAAAGAAGGTTTTCATCACATCTCAAAGCACTAGTAGGATTTTACTCTTAGGAAGAAAATAAGAAGTACACTTCAAGCAAAGGAAACAGCAGAGAGCTCATTAAAATGCTGGTTGTGATTCTAATAGCACCCATTAGAGTGGAAAATGGTAAGCATTTATAAAATAAGCATGTACCTTTATGGAGCTTATAATTTTTAAAAATCTAACAACAAATTTTTAAAGACAAAATAATGAACAAGGCTTTCCCCTTGACTATAGAATGCACACACAAGATTCAGATATGAGAAAAATACCAGAAAAAAAAAGGAGGAAGAAGAAAGAAAGAGAGAGAGAGAGAGAGAGAGAGAGAGAGAGAGAGAGAGAGAGAGAGAGAGAGAGAGAGAGAGGAGGAAAGGAACAAAGGGAGAGAGAGGAACAAAGGCAAATTACCAGCATAACTTCCAGTAAGCGCCAACATGACAGTTTTATGGATTCAAGATACATTTCAAGGAGTGGATGCACAGAACTATGCAGGGTAGATTATGTTACAGATTCTAGGACCATATTTTCAGTAGCTATTGTTCTGCATAGTTCTGGAGTTACCAGCAGAAGACAAAGCTGGTCTGGTTTATAAAATCTCTGAATTGTTTTTCACATCATGATGTGTTACTTCCTGGAACTCAGCGTGTGAATGCTGTCCGACTCACTCCCAAGACTGCATATGTGCATGAAATTTATGTAAGATACTTTCCCCCATTACAATATTTTATATCCTTCTCCGGGGTTCAGCTTCTTCCCATCACCATGACAACACAGAAAGTTATTAGGTAAGAGTCAACCTGCCCGGTTGTCCATTATTTTCTATCCCCTTGTAATTTTTCATCCCCTTTGATTTTTAACTATACTTCCAGGCAATTGGGTCCTCATGTCCTGTGTTACTAAATCAGGCAAATACACATAAATTTGTAACTTCTACATGTCAACTAGGGTGGTGTTCCAAGGTGTGTTTCACTGGCCACCAACCACAAAACTACTTGAAGGTTTACTAAAATGAATATTCCAAAGCCCAGTTTCAAACCATTGAATCAGAAGCTTAGAATATGGGTTCCAGAAATTTGCATTTTTAACAAATTCCACGGCAATTTTGCCTCCAGAATACTGCCATTTAGATATGAGGTTTGAAATAACTTCCCCAAATCTGTTTGGGCTACCTTAGCAACTTGAAGTAAAAAAGGCAGGAGCATCTCAAAAGGAACTAAGGGAATGCTCTCTCAGAGGATCCAGAGATATGTTAGAAAACTAGTATATGATTAATAACTCACGTAGCTACCAATGGCTCACCTGCTAAAACTATCTTAAGAGATCACAAAATGTTATCATTGGAAGGGTCTACCGGAGGCATTTAGAGCAACTTCAACTTGACCTCCATGTTAAAGCTGAGGAACCAAGGATTACGAAGTCCAGTTATTATTTGTTATGTTATTTATTTTAAAATGGAAGGTTTTTGCTTGCTTTTTCAAAAATCATACATAATAATGACACATACAAAACATATGCATTTTGCCAGAATAGTCAGTCTCCTCATCCATCGAGGGAATGTAAGTATAACAGGCCTGACTTTGCTATAATTTAATCCAATTATCGAAGCTCCAAAATGTGAAAAAAAAATTAACTTATGTGAATAAATGGTTCAGTTCTCACAGTTATAAGTTAGGATGTGTCAATCATCCTGTGCCCTCAGAAGGCAATGAAGACAATTTCAGATTCACTCTTTTCCTTGCTGTGAACCACACGAGGCTATTGAATTTTAAACATAGTTGTATGCTTAACAAGTACAGATTTTTCTATGTGCTTGCCATATAAGCACAAGTACACTTTGCTTATTTCTGTGTTGTTTACAGAATCATCTAACTTGACTCAAATCACAGAACACCATTAAAAAAATGAGACTTTTTTCAGATGAAATGCAACCCACAGAAATAAACATTTGACCAAAAGCTACAGAGATTTAACCAAGACTGTCTAACAGAAATCCACAAAATTCAGTCCTCGGTAAGGGAGGGAAAGTGTGTCTTCTGTTCGGATATGTAGCTAATAAAACTTGTTTTCGTTGGGAAAATAAGGTTGTTAGTCACACATTGTTATAATCACTTCAACACCTGCTTCTCTCTCCTTGCTCTCAATGCAAGTGCACATTTCACTGAGGAATGAGAAACAATCCTTAGAGGATGTCCACACGCTCTGGCCGCAGCTAAACACATCTGTGCTTATAAATCCTGCCTTCTCTCCTTAGTAAGGATGTGCTGTCCATTCTCCTGCCAAGGCCACACCCTCCACCCTTACCCTGAATTTTAATCCTCTTACCTTCCCAAAAGAAACCCCTCCAATAACTACTTCTCCTGCATTTGCAATGGTTTTTCCTCTCTCCTAGATTATTCCCATGGGCAGATAAAAACCTATTACATTGCACATCAAAGAAAGAAAAAGAAAGAAAAAAGAGAGGAAACAAAGGACAAAGGAATGGGAGGTGAAGGGAGGGAAGGAAAGAGGAAATGAGAAAAGTTAAGAAAACCCCTCCCATGCCCCTTGCGTTACCTGAAACACATGGCTTACCTTGTCAAGACTAATCTCCTTTACACTGTTGTTGTCCTACAGGGCTCCCATGGCAACTGGGAAGCTAGTACAGTGGTACCTTGGTTTTCTAATATAATCCATTCCAGAAGACGATTCGAGTTGTGAAACGTTAGAAAACCAAGGCGCGGTTTCCCCATAGAAAGTAATGCAAAATGGATTAATCCATTCCAGACCTTTAAAATCAACCCCTAAAACTGCAAATTTAGCATGAATTTTACTATCTAATGATACCATAGATCCATAAAATTTACAGCGTTCGTAAATCGAAATGTTCGTCAATGGAGACATTCGAAAACTGAGGTATCACTGTACTTATAATTATCAATCCTGCTGAACTAGAAACTTTTTTTTAATTAAAGTTGATTGGGGTGACAATTGTTAGTAAAGTTACATAGATTTCAGGTGAACAATTCTGTATTATATCATCTATATCAACAATAAACTTGAACCCCACCCTGCGAGCAGTTAGGGCAGGGATGGAAGGAATCAGGCTGGAACCAAAGTATCCCAGCCGTCCCGGATTCCATCACAAGAGGAGCAGTTACAGCTTGGAAGCCCCACAGCCTGATGTCAAAACCTCCTCCTGGAATGACACTGAGCCCTGCTAGATCTGTATAAAGTGCCTTGAATACAGTGAGCAGTGTGGGCTCACGCTCCTGACACTGGTCCTGCCCCTATGAGTTTGTCACCAACAAAGACTGCTCCAACAGGCCTGGCATGTGTGCTGTCTGGCCATTCACTGAACATAATCGGAACAATACCATTCTGTTCATAGCCAAACTTAATATTTATCGATACCGCTCTCTTTTTTCATCTTCTTGTTCTCTTGTGAACCCATTCCAGAAAGACTGTCTCCTTCGTTCCTCTGAACAACTCACAAGATGCTCAACAGTAACTCCCAGGACAACACCAGCTTATTGTAGGTACTCACTGTATGTTGTTGAGTGAATAAATGAATATATAAGTATTAAAAGGATGTACAAATTCAACCATGCATCTTTATATTTCAATCACAGTTTGACTAAAAGTACAGTTATTTAATATTCCAATGAAAGACTTCTACTGGTCACACAAGAGATTACTCTGAGATAGCTGATTAAATGTCTTTTCTGAAACTAAATCTCTCTCCTTGGGTCATTAATTTCAAACAACCTTTCAGCCCTTTTGAAAGAACCCAACATAGATTATTATTTACTGTTTTTACTTTTTCATAACATTTTCCAAGATCAAGTAAAAAACGCACATCAAAGCAATTTCTCCCTGTTTCTTCTGATTAAAATCAATATTCTCCATGCTCTTAACAGCAGTAGAAATCAACACAATAGCTTCTGTTAACTCAGTAGAATGTCAAGTGACATCTTAGTATACTGTCACCAGCGGGGATATCAACAGAGGACTACCAACAGCCTATAATCATTGTTGTTTTTATTATCTACGAAATGCCATGTGTGCATATGGCATTTCAGAAAACAACACAATGAAAACAAGGTTTCTGTCTCAAGCAGTTCAGAGCTTATTTAAACGGAGAACTAAAGAATGGGGAAGTGAAACTTAAAAGGAGGGCCTGCTGTGGTTGAGAAAAGGATTTGACTGATCCAAATGGTTAGGATAGGTTGGTCTCATTCCTACTCCCATCACTATAGAGCTTGATCCGACTCCTGGATCACAAAGAGCCATGACCCTGATTGGCTTTCTCAAACCACTGCTTCTCTTAGTCATAGACAAGCTCAGCACGTACCTACCAGCAAACACATGGTTAGAAATATCCAACAACAATATGAAGCCATGTCCAACCAACGGTTGCCAGCAACATCTTGCAATATCTTATGATTTAAAGAAAAGTGACCTTTCCCAAGAAATCTCATAAAACCTGTACTGAGCTTAGCCAAATAGTGAATTTCTAAATTTATATAATTTAGAACATCTAATTAAGGATATTTACAATAAGGATTATAACAATAGTTCATAGTAACTTCTTTTAGTTACTAAGAAATGATTGAACAAATACATTGAACTGTGCATTAAAAAGGACTAAATATAGTAAAAAAAAAAAAAAAAAAAAATTTGACACAACCTAAAGATCCAAAGCAAATTGAATATAAAGGGTTGGATAAATAAATCTACTACCACGCTATATTATAGAATACCACTAAGTCATTAAAAATGGAGATTTGGATCTTTATTTATTGTTAAAGAACAAGTTTTGTGTCTAATAGTCTTATTTTGACATAAATATATACATAAACACACAATTATACATATATAAACATTGACATGCTCTATACATATGAATACATATATGGAGAATGTAAAAGACAGCAAGAGTGTCACATAAAGAAGATGAGGGGCAGAGAGGCAAAAATAAAAGACAGCGACAGATGTGCTTATAGATAGAGTGGAGAAAAGCCCGAAGAAAGAGAGAAACCTCAACAAAAAGACAGGCAGGCATACGCAAGACTCCCCAGAATGAGAGGCAAGGGGTGAGTTACACCCACAAAGATTCCTACAGACAGGAAACAGTCTGGAAGGATATATACTGAAAGGCTAATTGGTTAAGTCTTAGTGGAGAGGTTATAAGTAATTTTCACTGTACCTTTCTATAATGCTCGATTTTTTTACACCATGAAAATGTACAGTTTTTCTCATCAGAAATAACAAAATATAAAGCTACTTACTAAAAAATTGGAACTCAAAAATGAAATGAACATACTACATATAGAAATAACAAAAAATAATCCTCAAATTCTTGAGTGCTAAAATTTGATGAAAATTTCAATTATCCTTGAAAATCCCAGACATTTCGGTCTCACTTACTTAATATATCTTAGTATATTTATAAGAAATAGCAGGGAGGTCATCTTCCAAGAGCCTCTTAATTTATCCTATAAGACCCAGTGTATGCCAACAAAGAAGTTATTTCTCATTCAGAACATAATTTCCATATGAAAACAGCACATTCATATTTGTATTTCATATTTTCTTTAAATCTTAGAACTTCAAAGTCTTGAGGCAATTTCACCTATCTGAGGAACAAAGATAATCACCAGCATGTCATCTAAAATCAGAGAAGAAAGTTTTTCAGGGAGAAACAAAATTCTTGATCAGAATTATATAGTTCTTAAAAGTAGCTTCAGAGACAGATCCAAATGTAAGGAAAAGTTTGCAAAGGTGGCATACGATTTTTGCTTTATAGAAGATCAGAAAACATATACAACTTCAGTAATTCATAAAATAACTCTTGCCCAAGAGTAATGAAACATCAACTATTTTTAATTCACCAAATTGTGATTTTTAGTTCTTTCACCAACGTCAAGGAAAGCTGAAAAGGAAAGCTGAAAATGATCATTTTTTTAGTATAAAAAGCACTGGTATATAAGCTGTCTTTCTGAATTTTAAATCACTAGACAAACTGGAAATCAATAGTAGAGCAAAAACTAATCATTTTCTATAGTCAATGATATTGCAATAGCTATGTATGGTGTCAGACGGGTAGTAGACTTGTTGGGGTCATCACTTTGTGAGGGGGGTAAATGTCTAATCATTACGTTGTTCTGTATACCTAAAACAAAAAAAATTAATTTCTTATTTATATAAACATAGCTGTGCACATTAAAATAGTAATGATCATGTATGTTAGATTTCTCAACACCACGCAAACATAACGCTTAGTAGATTACAGATTAGAGTTTCATTCACACCAAAATTTGGAGTAGGCACCATTTAAAATCATGTTACTCTAAACATATTAATTCCAAATACTTGAATAGAATAAGTCTGAATCACTGGTAAACAGTGGAAATTTATTAGTAAACATTATTTACAGAAATAATTCTTTTAAAATACACACATCAGAGCATCACTACTTGCTCAAAATAATTCAGTGGTATTCCATTGCCTTCAAAATAAAATTCCAAAATTAAGCACTTTCCATGATTTTCCCACCAGTTGTCCACTATTTAACTTTAATCATGAAACTCACTGCGATCTTTTTTGCAATTTACATATATGTCTATTGTCATGTAAGTTGAACTGTAATCAAGTAAATGTATAATATTATATATATATGTGCAGTGTATTACAGAAAGAGAGCTATAAAACATACAGCGAGATCCACAGGACTTACTATCAGAAAACCTGATTTAGTAAATTGAGAATAGGGGTCCAGCCACCCAAAATTGCAAAAGCACTTCCTGATGCTCCAATTTTGTTAAAGGAAAGTGAAGGCTTGGAAACTGTTCTAGATCATGGTCCTAATAACAAAGCCTCCTAGTGTTATGTGACTCTTTGCAGTTTTCAGTGCTTCATGTACGTTAACCTAATTGATTCATACCCCACTCCAGCCAAAGAGCCTTCCAATGACATATCTCCCTTTGAACAGTTCTCCTTTGAACTCTACTTATTTTCTATACAAAATATTTGGGCACAATTCTATACGGGATGTTGAACGGTGGTGTGCATGTCTTCACATACATGTGTATTCTCTCTCCCTAACTCCAGAAGGTAGAGACGGTATCTTACACCCCTCTGGTAACCCTTCCTCTCCTGTGCGCTCATCCTGCTTCCATATCCCAGACCACCCCTTCCTTTCACCATCTCTCTCCCATTATCTCGTGGCTGACCTACCTCGTAATCTTTTCCAATTCTGGAGTTCCAAATCCCACCACAAATATTCCTCAACCTCCTTGGTTGCTTTATAGGATGTTCTTCCCATTGTCACGCTTAAATAAAAACAGAAGTCTTCTCTTAGGAAGTCTTTTCTTACAACTCGTATGAATGAGAGCTGCCCCTGTCTCACGATCCCTGTACACCAAGGAACGGAGGTGGGGCATGCATTTTCTTGGCTCCCCATTGGCTCTCCTAAATTAACTCATGAATGAAAAGAAAACATTCCTGCTCTGACTGCCAAACCATCACACTACACTAATGTCACCCCTTTCAGTGACGTCACTTCAAAATCATCACACATTCATTGCACGTTAGCACACAGATCATTCAAATTCCAGTTTCTTCCAGAGGGACACTAGTACCAATGGAATCTCATAATCTCTTAACCTGCTCAACTGCCATGACCTTCACCTTCACTCCTCTTCAATATTCCTCTTTCAAGGCCATAGAATGAACTTTATTATCTAGTTGGAAGACTTCCACCTGGAAAAAAAGGAATTCAACAGCCAACTTCCTGGTGGCATTATCATAAACAGCTGTGGTCCCGGTCTTCATTCCATCCCAGATTTTTTCTCCTGATTCATTTTCTCTTTGGGAAATTTCAGTCATGCCAACAGATTCAACTCCTTCTTATGTCCTCCTAAGCCAGATTGCCCCCCTAATCTACAGGCCTGTGTGGTTAGCTGTCCTGCAAAATTCTATCAAGTTGCCTCATAAACACTTTGAACGCATAATCAAAGCCCAAATTTTCTCATCCATGCTCTCAAATCTTCTCCTTTTTTCTAGGTTCCAGTTTATCAGAGAAATGATACAATTATCCACCAGGTAGCCAAACACCCAGGAGAGTCTTCCTAGACCCACCTCTTTCACTCCACCACACAATTTCCAAGTACTATGCATTTGCCCTCCCAGCTCCCCCTTTGTCCAGAATATCTGCTGTTTTCCCTCCCAAAATCAATTTTCACCTTGTTCTGGGAACCAACCCTGGATTTCCTTTTAGGCAGCCACCTCTCACAGCTTAGGAATATCTGAGAAAATGAAATTGGTGCTTGGCTGGTGACTGAAAAGAGGGCATGTATGAGCTGCTTTATGGTACAATATGAATTTGCACTGTCCCATGGAGAAGTAGGTTGCTAAAGCACCATTTCCCCCCTTGCATTAACTGATTACTAATCTTGCTTTCATCCCCCAGAATTTTACTAAGTGTTATTAATAGGACCGCCCTTTAAACAGAATTCTGATCAGCTAAAAGAATGACCTGCCCTCTGAGAGGAAACAGGGACTGCTTTCTAGTCTCTTCCATATGCCTGTGGTTCAGCTGAAAATGGAAGTACATCCACCTGCCAGAGACACATCTCTTAGCTGCCCGTCATGCTGTTGCTCTGAAGAAAATTTCACAATTCACGTATTTAACACTATGGTTTTCACCCCAAAATGATTGTCGTAATATTTTGACAAGATTTCTTGTTAAAGTATTCATTCTTCAACCCCAGATAATGGCTTTTTTAAACCATCTGATAATGGTTTAAAAAAAGAGAGAGCGAGAGAGAAAGAGAGAATGTTTTCTTCTTAGCTATTCTAGTCTCATTTTCCACATCTGTAAGCTGAGAGAACAGACAAGGTGATTTATACAGCTCCTTTGGCTCTAATAATCCATGATTTGAAAACACACCAAGCATGGCAGTTGGCAGCGCACTCAGCCAGAATGACCTCTCACCCTGCGCTGCCATTCTGAGAGAGCAGAAGCTGTCATTCAACGTGTAGATGAATTGGCACAAGACAAGCTGACATTGTCTCATCAGGACTTCGGGATAAAAAAACAAAGTTGGAGAGCACAGTGCATTACAGAACTGAGTTTCTGTGGAACAAAAGCCCCAGGATTCATAGGTGTGGAGCTAAACGGTGAGCTTCAAATGCAAGGGAGCTTTCATCTTCTCTAGAAATGTTAAGCAATTCTTATAAATCCTATTCAACAAAAGACATAATCATAATGACATTTTCTAGGAATCCTATGAAAGGCACCAAGAAAGCCTACCCTTTGTCAATGTCTTCTATCATGAGTGATTTAATGAAATTGGAAGTTGACAGTAATAGTTTCACAATGTGACATACTACAGATCAATAAAATAAAGGTGAAAAAAATAAAATCTAGAGTATATGCCTGGCATTTTAAAAGTATATACTTGCAACCTATCACAGGAGTCAAATATTCTAACACATTGTATTTACGTATATTAGTGCATGTGACAAATACACTAAAGGAAAGGTTTCAACTTGAATCATGTAATAGGGACTGAATATGGGCCAGTCACCTGAGACAATACAGCAAAGGTAGACTCTTTGTGCCCTCACTTACTTATAATTTCCAGGGGATGCAAAATATGACGTGGGTTTTTCTTCATGTTGTACCCAGAATGCAACCACTTTGTCTCCATTTCTACTGATACCCCCTGGACAAAGCTACCATTGTACAGCTTCCCTTCTGGATGCCGTGCTTCCCGCGGGTCCCCTGTAGCTATTTCTCGCATGCAGCCAGACTCATGCTTTGAAAGCGTTACGTCACAGCTCCACTCTCTCCCGTCCATTGGTTCTCATATCATTCAATTCAAGTCCAAGTGTTTACTAGGACCTGATGCTAAAGCACAGCATCAATACCACCAGAGCGTTTGTTAGAGATGCAAATTCTCAGGGCCCACCCCAGACCTACTGAGTCATCAACTCTGGGAGTTGGGCCCAGAAGTTGGTGTTAACAAGGCCTCCAGATGCCTGGGGTGAAGGCTAATGTTCGAGAACAACAGACTTGCAGGGCCGTCCACCCCACCCGCTCTCAGTACCTCTTTGACCCTGGGATATCTGTGTAGCTTGTCCCTTCCCATCCTTTAGGTCACTGCAATAATGGCATCGGATAGAGCAGTCTTCACTGACTCCCCTATATAGAAGAGTAAGCCCTGCCTCCAGAACCCCTTTTCCTCCTTACCTTGTTTTTCTTGCCCTATTGCATGTTTTATCCCTGATATGATGTTTATCTGTTCATAGCCTGTCTGAGGCACTAGAATGTAAACTGCATGACGATGGGGGTCTTTGCTACTTACAAATAACCAGTGTCGGACACTCAGATATTTACTGTCTTAATAAATGGATAAATCCAGTTCCCAGGTCTGAGAAAGAAGACACAGAGACCCAGGATCAGACCAACATGTGACTGTCACTTAAATACCTACTAAAATCTGTCCTTTTTAAAAGTCTGCTTCCCTACAGCTTTCCTATATTATAGATTCTTATAATATTAACTGAGCCTCCTTAAAAACCTCATTAAGGAGCAATGCATTTTAACAAGCTAAAACAATACCAGAGATGTTTACCTAATTAAACCCATTGCCATATATACACCCAGGACATTGATTATGTGACTTACAATACGTAGGCATTTATTTGGAGGAAAGGGTTGCAGAAAAAGTTGGATACTGAAGAGATTCAGCTTTAGTTAGCAAGAGATCTATTGAAACAGAGCAGGGAGCTACCAAATAGTTGAGAAAAACAATTCTGTCACGGGCACTGCTGTAGATATCAGGAACCTGGGAGCAGGAATTCATATGTTGGGTGCCAGAATAAGAAAACAAAATGAGCAGGACAGACCAAACATAACAATTCGAAATTAAGAAGTCAAAATCATGACAGGAGGGAAGATATGGCAACACAACTGGGGGGAAAGTCGTGATTTTAGTTGACTGTAAGCCCAGTGGTGTTGTGCAAGCACTAGAAAAGCACTTAGAAACATCAGTTATTAGTTGTAAAATATAATAATCAGAAAGAGGGAAGAAATAATCTCTCGCTTTACTATGCTGGTAAAAGTAGGATGGCGTGCTCTGAGAGGGTCACTGACTAACAAGACAAAAATGAACAGAATAGTGAGAAGGAACAAAACTGTGTCACAGGAGGGGACACGTGACTCACATGAGTTGAAGAAACTGAGGATATTTATCCACAAGAAAAGACTCCATTGTGATGGAGACAAATATGGAAAAAAGAGACACTGATGGCTGCCTTCAAAAATATGAAAGATTGCCACGTAGAAACAATTAAATTTGTTCCATGTGGCAAGAGGAAAACAACTAAGATAAGCTGGTGGAAGTTCTAAGACCATAGATTGACTTTGTATAATATAACAAGACCCAGTGAGCAATTACAGCCGTCCAAAATTAACAGAGGATATCTCCAAGTTCAGTCAAAGTCTGCCCATAATTCAGGCCACCATCCCGCTGATGGGTTACTTCTGCACCCTCCCACCTAGACTGCTATCTCCATTTCCTCTCCAACACCCTAAGTTAACCTTCTGAAATACAGAACCACACTAATCTTCCCCTACCTAAAGTCCTTCGGAACCTTCCATTGGCGTCAGGATAAAATCCCAACTCCACACTGCATTTTCAGGCCCTCTTTCACAGTCCTAACTTTGCACTCTGGATTGCAGCCCAGGGAAACATTTTCCAAATCTTTGAACAGGACGTGATTCTGTCACCTCCAGCTTCAACTTGCACTGATGACTCTTACATACAACACAACAACTTCTCCTCAATGCCTGGGTGAGTTTTTTGTATCCTTCAGATCACAGCTTTGGTATACAGCTTAAATCTCCTCTAATTAACCAACCTCAAGTCACCTGTAAGCTCACTGTATCATAAACTGACAAAGGGAACAGACTCTCAGTGAGCTTTTAAAAACATAAGCCAGATCTCATCACGTGCATATTCAAACCCTCCAGTGGTTTCTGACCATGGTTAGAACTAATCCCTCCTCACACAGTCTGCAAAGCTTCAGGACTTCACCTCACCAGTCTCCATCCTCACCTGCTATCTGTCAGCCCTCATCTCTGATCCAGCCATGCTGGATTTTTAGTTCATGCAACTGAAAAATTCAGGCATATCAGCCTCAGACACCACTAGACCTAGAGGCTCATCTTGCTGGTAGTTATACCCCCCCCCCTTTTCCCACTTCTGCCCTCGTTTTTAGTCAGCTTCATTGTGCAGGAGCCTATTGCATGCAACCACAGAAATGGAGGGAAATTAATTCTAATTCCATGCTATAGTCCTTACAGCTTGTGATACACAAAGGAAGACCGGGTCCATATACTCAGTCTCCCAGACGGCCTCTGATAGACCCTACTTTGGGGTCCTGGACCAGTCGTTATGGCCAGGAGAATGAGGGTGTCTGATGGCCACTTCTGGAACCCCTCTATCTCTGTGGCTGGTTGGGGATGGTGTAAGCGCCACACACCATGACCTGATACATATTTCCCACAAGAAGTTCTGGACCAGAGGAGGAAGGGGAGGAAAGGAAGCCAGGAAAAGCAGACTGGCACTCCCAGGGTGCACTGCCGGATCATTCAACGTTGTTGGTTTAGGGTCTGCTCCTTATCTATCCTCAGATTGACTTTCTCTTGCCGGACTACTACTTCTGGACTTTGTCTGAAAAACATCAGCCCATAGAGAATGGGGAGAGAAAAAGAAAGAAAGAAGACACAAGATGTGCAGGGGTGTGATTTGGGGCACCGTGGAAAAGAGACAAGCACAGAGTTGGGACGGTGTGAGGAAAACAGACGAGCGATAAAGGAACTACTTGAAGTATTGCTTTCTATTAGGGACTGCCTTTCACGTGGTTTAAGCAAGTCGAAGGCGCTATTCTGAATTACTGTCAGGTGTCTAAATTGTTCCTCTGATAACTTCAATAGGATCTGATCCGTTATTGTACAAATATTCTATTGTTCTAGTGTTTGCACATCTCTCTCCCCCACCGGAGCAAAGACACTTCGAAGGCAGTAGTTATATCTTAAACATCTCGATAGTGCTTTGAACACAGAAAGGACTCACAAGTGTATTTGGTGAATGAATGACAAATTCTTGATGTTTGATTATTCACCCTCAAAACACTCCAGTGAGGTGAGCCCTTCAATTTTTTAAAAATCCTCAAGAAGGTGTTTCCATGGCCTCTGATTATAATCCTGCCTTTAAGTAAACAAGATTCCTTAGTACCTTTCAAAAACTCATTCTAAAGCATTTTCTCTCTTCATCTAAAACAAAGATCATTAAGGCAATAATCTTTCAAAATCACAGAATCAAAGTAATCCAGGCCTAGAAAAGACCTAGAAATACTGAAAGCATCTCCTTAGTTTTACAGGGAAGGAAATGCGATCTGTTTTTAGTTTAATTAGTTGTTCACCCAAATATTTGTTCAGTGCCTGAAACAAGGACTTGAATTCCTACACTTCAATGTCAGGATGATTTGCACACGTCATCCGGCCTCCCAAACATCGTGCCTTCTTAGAGTCACGTTCAGTCCTCTTCTCTTCACACTAAATAAGCATAATCACCCTCGCCTTCCCCTTATATACAAAATATCTGTGAACAATATGCGGTAGTATAAATGCACAGCTTTAGAGTCTGACAAGTCGTGAGTCAGCTTCTTTGAAGCTGTATGATTTGGTGAAAGTCCATTTATCTATAAAATGAGTTTAACAATATGTATAGTTATGGAGTACCAATAAAGTACAAAATTGTGAGCACAGAACAAGAGAAAACACCTAACACATCATAGACCCTGAACAAGTATTAGGTTTTGTTTCTGTTTTTGTTTTTTTACATCAAAACCACACCCCATCCATAGCCAAATAATGTTTTTAAAAAATTAAAAACACCGAAACATATAGAAGTCTATGCCAGAGGTTATAATTTTATCTCAACGAAGAAAGTTCAGTTGAAAATGAAATACCAAGGGACTTAGATACTCTATGTTAAATTAACTATTCTTCAATTATTAATACTTCTTGGCTAACTCATAGTCCCCTAACACTAATTAAATGAAACATTCCTTTAAATTTATTTTAATCATGAGAATATATTAGCACCAAACAAGTGCAGTAGCCCCAGACCACAAAGTACTCAGCTGGGTCTTATGGGACTTACTTAAAAGACAGTTACTTTGTCCGCGGTAGAAGTAGACATTAAAACTAAGTAACAACGCCCTTTTTCAAACATTACCACCTAATTTACAATACCATCGCAGCAAGGAGAGCAGTCTTGTAGATAAAAAGTAATTTGATAAAATAATGGCTGCCATTTTTCTACCGCAATTGCTCTACAACATAATTTATAGAAACCATACTTTGTTCTCTTCTTGACGACAGGTAATAGAAAAAAATTCAGCAGCAAACCTCGGTAGCAGGCTAAGACCATCTGGATCACTACAATCAAGTCATTTTTCACTGTTTCCTCAATTAATTTTTTTTCAACTTTTACCCCATTTCAACAAAAACGACAAAATATGAAGATAAAAAAGGTCTCTGTTCAGAATTGAGATTTTTAGATTAAAATAGCTATAAAATGATTTTGACTCTACATTGTAAGGATACTGGTTCATTTTCTGCATTGAGGTGGTTATAACTTAGTGCACAATTTATCACCAGAAATATTAAAGTATGTAACACAGAGTAACACATACAGGTCTTCGAAAATGAAGCTCACAGTTGCCATCGCTTTTTTTTAATTGGCTCTATGCCCTGTGCATTTCAAATAGGTCCTGAAGTAATTTAAAGATTATCACAGAATGTAAAATGTGATCTTTAAGAATAAAAGTGAAACAGATGACCTGAAGGATATTCGAGTAGAATATTACTTTTAAGCACCTGAGTTAAGTCGATTAAGCTTCTTGAATCCCAAATTTAGCTGCTGAGTGTCTGGAATCAAAAAATATAAATAATAGACAATCTCAGTAACTTTCCATTTTAGCCACTCACATCATCTTTTCCCTCATATTTTGTATGGATCCTAATTTTTTATTTATTACTGCAATTATTCTTTGTATGGATTTTATCTTGATTTTGGCATTATACGGGGTAAAATGATAAACGGATTAATTCAGATCTTGGATCTTTACTCTCAAGATGCCATGTCTCTATGCAAAATATAGAAAAGATAATTTAAACACCAGAAATTGAAAGTTTAAACTACTGAATAAGTTTAGAAGTGACCGGTTAGATATTTTATATAATATGTGGTAAATATGACAACTCAGATTATGCTATCGATGTTTAGCTGTTCCTTCTGGAAACTGCTAAACATGAAATCTATCTTTTTAGAAACTGCTCCTACAACAAGGCAAAATACTCTATTCGACATAGTTCATCATTTTTTATACAGCTGGAGGACAACTATACAATTCCAAAATATTTAGATAAAGGTCCACACGTTCATTCTTTCAACAAATACTCAATGAAGAGCTTCGGTGTTCTGGGCACTATTCTAGAAACACGAGATTCAATAGTGAAGCTGCCTTCATGGTACTTCCTTCCATTCTAGTGGAGAACAGAGACAAAAATAGTAGCTATGGAATATCAGGGATAAGTGCTCATGGAGGAGGGAGAAATGTAAGTAATATTTTAGATATTATTAAATTTGAGATAGTTTAGATTAATATTTTCCAGGGTGACCAGAGAAAGTATCTTTAAGGAGAAGACTTTGGTGCACCAACCTCAATATGAATATCTAGGGAAAGAGAACTTCAGGCAGACGGAATAGCATGTTACAATATCCTGAGGCAGGATATTACAAAGGAGTCCTAAGGTATAAACCAGACTAATGCTAACTAAAAATAGAATTTTTATATTCATAAAATATAGATTTATATCTCTCTAAATGTATTCTTCTCTCTAAATGTGTCCTGACACAATGTTTTAAAACAGACTAAAGAAATGACAATCATCTGGGATCAACTTCCTGGGCATAATTCGGCCAATATGTGGTTTCTGAACGTTGAGAATAATTGTGACCGGTCAGTTAATCATTAAACAACCTTTAATCATCCTTGACAATTTTCCTAATAAAATGAAATTGCTTTGTGTGCTGACCAATAATAAAACATGTGTTCTTGAATTATGTTTCTCACATAAAATACATTTGAGAAAACGATAATTCAATTGTTTCTAAGCGAATACAGTTTGAAATGTGTCTCACAAACCTTGTCTATAATTCCAAAGTCATAAAGTGATCCCCATCCTGAGCGAAGCATAAAAATAGAATTTAATAGTTTGGCAAAGATCAGAGCTCACAAGTCAGGGAAGATTGCATGTGGTTTTCCTGCCACATGATCTTCTCTTGGCATTCTGTTCACTTGACTTGTGAGAAACTCGGAGGGAAATGAGGCTGAACTAGCCTAACTATGGTGGAGGTGTTGATGGGTCGCTATGCGAACAGAGAAAGCCTCTCACAGGTATAGTGTATATACCTCAGCAGAACTCTCTAGGTTTTATGGAGAATTCCTCAACTACTAAAATTGTTCTCTATGATATCTTAGTCATCTCAAATAAAAAATCTCCAGCCTGAGCGCTCTACGAGGTGTCAAATAATGACTTTATCCACCCCCCGCCAAAACAAAGTACAAACAAGATGTTTTGTTCTCTGATTAACTACAGTTATTTTACTCTCACCACTCTCTCTTTGAATATTGATTTTCCTTTGTCCGTATACTCAGTCTACCAACTCTCTCAAATATTTGAGTGTACAATTTTCATTCAAAATAATTTTGAGAGTGTGCAACAATACCCACGTAAAATGTCCCTGAGTCATTCCTTATCTGGGTTTTGGAACTATTCATAATCTTGATTTATCCTTAAAGAATCTGATGAAAGTTACTGAATCTCACTCCAAGAAAATGCAACATATCCATACACGTCAAATTTTACCCCGAATCATAAGCTTCTAGAAGTATCCCTTTATGTGGTAATAGCCCCTGACTGATAAGGAGTAATCGACTTCTCCCACGTAATCCACAAAAAGCTTTTCCAGTTACAGTTCAGACAGGGACACGCTTGGCCCTAAAGTCATTTACAAATATTTGCCCTTCCCATTTTGCTCTACCAGGAAGCTGTACAGTGGACACAGTCTCTACATCTGTCACAAGTCTGTCTTGAATACTTGATAAAACGAGCCTCCTTAGAGAATATGATGTGTTTAAATTGCTACATGAGCCAACGAAGCCTTTGAGTGGCTTCTAATGACTCGCTTATGATACTGTCAAAACAGCTTTGCCTGATAGTTCTGGTTTCCTATGGGATTTGGCCAAATAATAAAGTCAATATTATCAGCTCTGTTTCTTTAATCAAGTCTGATTGTTGAGTATATATTCTCACATAATTATAATCACTTCTTTCAGACAATATCATAGGCGATGTATTCTCAAAGCCCAAGAAATTCTCCAAAGACAAGACAAGATCCTCACTGTACCTTAGCGGCCTTCACTCACAGCTTTACCTTTCCAGGTCAGCATATAACCAGCTTGATGACAAGACATATAAATGCAAATTGGAAATGATCATTTTACATGCTCCCCAATATCATTATACCTTACTGAAGTACAGCAACTTGTCATAAGCTGGCACTGAATCCGCGTTATGAGTGTGTGCATATGTTAAAGTTGAGATCATGTATCAACTCCAAAAATGCAGAAACCTACTTTACTTGGTAATTTGCCTTGAAAAAGTGAGTAACTTGAATGCTTTCTAAAGCTCACAAAGAAGGCTATTTGTTGATATTAAACAAATGTTCAGTAATCAGTGCTTGTGTCCTAAATGCTATTCGTTGTCAAACTGAAACTCGCCCTTATTTAAGTTACCCTGAGTATGTATCCTGCATCTCTCATTGCCTGATAAAATAGTTGAGATAAGCACAGCACCAAAAGCCCTCAACCAGGTCACTTAGCAAAGCTCAATGTTGAGGAGCTACTTTCCAAAGTTTCAACATGTCCTGTGACAGCTTTTGTCTCTACCATCTTTCCACAAATGACTATATGGCAAGAAGTCTTGGAAGATAAAAACAGTGTCTCAAATTGGGGCAGAGGGCAGATTTTTTTTTTTTTTTTTTGTGACAATAATTTTTTTTAAAGTCTTCCTCTGGAACACATTTTGGCAAATTAGCTAGTATCTTCTTTATAAGACTGAGGCTCAAGATTCCTCAGCTATGACACAGATCCGCTCTTTGTCCCATTTATCTAGGCCACTCCACATCACTCCACAGGATTTATAGGACAAGGCGAACTAAAGAGAACATGAAGCTCAAGCTTCTGGCTGTGTCATGAGTAATAAATCCTTTGTCTCTGATCCAGGAGGCTCATGTCTCCTGCCAGCATTGTAAAATTGTGGCAAACCAACTCATTAGTTTGCAAGCAGGGTACAATCTTAGATTCTTCACAGGTCTCGATACTAAGTTAAATAAGCAAGTTGGGATAGAAAATAATATCCAGGCACTTCTGCAACCTGTCCAAGATAGAGTAACAAGCCAAATTTAGCCTTATGCCTAGAACAACTATCACACAGTGGAAAATATATGAAAACAATGGTTTTAAGATATCTGTATATCAAGCAGTGATCTCTGAGAGGAGGGAAACAAAGTCCCTGCAAAAATTTCCAATCTGTGAGAAGAACCCAGGAAGAATGTCATAGCTCTCTAAGTTAAGGAGACAAGAGTTGAGAAACCAAGGCAATTCTAGTTTGCAAGGCAGAGCACAGAAGAAGGGATTGCTGCAGAGAGAGAACTCCAGAGACTTACCGACGATTCCTCTGGAGTCATCACCTGAGGACTGATCAGTGCATGTGTGTGAAGAAACTACCAAAGGCTGAGAAAAGAATTACCCTAAACTCACACAGGACAAGGAATCGTTGTGTTCTGACAGCCAGAGTGGAAAACTCAAGTTGTTGGAGCACTCAGAAGAATATTGCCTCAGTCGGTAGTGGGGTAAAAGGATTCCTGACTAAAGACCGCTCAGGACCCAGCTAAGCCTCGAAAGCATCAAACTGTTTCCAGCTGCATCCCCGAACAAGGCTCAGGAAGTTTTACAAGAACACAAAAATATGCAGCATCCAACAAGGTAACAGTGTCTGGCATTAAATTAAGTCACCATACATAAATGTAATGTTATGTCGTTCCTCAACATAGTTTTTGGCATTTCTTGCAAATTGCTGATAAATACCTACTTCATTTTTCTATTTAAAGAAAGCTTTGGTAGGATAGATTTTTAAGTTTCTTAGTTCAAGTTGTAAAATTCCATCCGAAGACCCAAATTACACTCCTCTGCAGATCCCTGAGAAGCATGTCAAAGTCCCCCAAAGAAAGCAGTAAAGTGGAAAAAGGGTGTCATACAGACAGCCCAACAAGCCCTTTCAAAACCTGCCACAATGTTCAGAAAGGGAGATTAACACATCACATGACAAAACGGAAATGTTACAACTCCTTTTGAAGTCTGGATGGGCTCAGTCTTTAAACAGACATCAAAAACCATCCATTCTGCTTCTACAGTGAAAGAGCAGACTGTGTTGTTGATAGCATATAATGCTACTATACACAGGGAGAAATGTGTGGTAATGAATCGCCTGAACTTGGCGGATGAGAAAGCAGTAGCACCCCTTTCCCCGGAAAATAACAACTTAAATTATTTTTTATGCTAGAAGAAAAACTCACGGGTCTTTAAATGCTGAGTCAATTTTCCATGTCAGCTTATCCTCCAAGGGGAAACGAGTGTCCTGGCTTGAACTAGTTCTCATTCCCAGTGTTGAATCTCTGCTTACAAAAGTGTTTTTCTGTGTCAGGCTACCAGATTATCAGCACTGACATGAAAATTGTTCTGCATAGAGATACTGCTCTCCACATTGGCCACTTGGGCATTTCAGTTCCTTCCCTAAACAGAAGGATAACAGAAGGAAGGCTAACATGAAAAAGGCATACCCAGAGCAAGAATCTCCTCACCAAGAAAGATGAAACTGTATTAAGAACACGTCGGCTAGCTGAGTAATTTAGAATCATGTTCTAAGAAGACACAGTTCACAAATTCAAGCCCTGCACTTCGTTTCCAATGGCTACAGACTGTATGCGACTCTGCCCAGATGATTTTAAAAGGCAAGTAACCTGAAAGAAGAGTTATCAACTCAGCACAATCCAACCCCACTCCTGGAAAACATATATGAGGCGTTTGCCATCATTTGTGCCAAAAAAGAAAGTGAATTCACTTAGGAGAATTCTTATCTCATATGCAGATTCAGACCACAGAAGTCTACACCCTCAGAACACTACCCCAAAGAATAAATGACTCTCTCCATCCACACCTGCAAACCTAAAAAGAAGGTTCATTTTTCATATCATTTGAACAGAAAACCAAACTCCTATTTCAATAGCCAAAACACCGGTCCCCTTAGCGTCTCAAGAGCCATCATTAAAATTACACTAATTGGTGTTGTCGCTGATAGCACAGAGCAACAGGGCAGAATCTGCAGAAGAAGCACCACTCATTGCTGGGAGGGCATGCCAGCTCACTCACGGAGGGAAGCCAGGTAACCGCACACTGAAGCTACCCTTGTCACTCATGGTCAGGAAAGACAGAGGACAACAGGGCTCTTGCTTCAGCACTTCCTTCAAACACTGTTTACTGTCACTGCGTCTGTGCACATCCCCTCCCTTTCCAAGCTGAACTGAGGAGGAAGAACGTAAAGGCAGTGAGCACTTGTCTCTGATCAATGATCTACACATGGCAGGTGCTGAAAGGCCCACGCTGTACCCACAGCCATGTCAGTTGTATTGACAGGAGCTCAAGACTGTGATGCTAATGAAGCCCATACAGCAGAATCATGTCCCAGCCCAAAGAAGCACCACACACCTGAGTGCTGGCAAAATCTTGGGTTCCATTGATGCTCATTCATGGTGTAAACATGGCAAATCGCACCCTACTGCTAACTGTTTTATTCACACCCAACCTATCTGTTTTTAAATAGCACTCCACTTCTTCTGACCAGGACCCTCGTATTCATACCAACATAACTGCTATTGACCTGTAATAGTGTATCAGGAAATTTACATTATACATGCAAAAGAACATAGACTTAAATTGAACCCACTCACAAGAAAGGAAGAATCTGTTCTTGTTAGGGCATGATCCAGAATGTTCACCTTGAGACAATTTCTACAGAGATATAATCATTAAGTTAAAAATAAAAAGATAGAACAAAAACAGCCCAGCCTCCACATGGAAAATGGAGGTTTATAAAGTAGTGAAGGAAAAGAGAATAATTTCAAAATCAAGTATTGAGCTGCCATTGAAAAAGTAGAGCTGCATGAATGGATTCGTGATAAATGCATAGATTAGGGTAGTACCTTGAAGAGAATAGTCTAAGTGACCTGCACACATACTTTTCTGCCTTATCTTGAGCTCACAGAAAGGCACAGACAGCAGGGCTCATTTCAGAAGCCATGCTACTCGTACTAGTGCCTCCATATGTAAAACGGCAAATGAGGGGCACGAGAAGCTCGTAATAATACTAGGAGTTACCACGTTTCCAGTTTAAAGCACAAGCTTTGCAAAGTCGGAGGATATGTCCTTATTCGCAAAATCATCTCATTAATGGGGGGTGGAGGAGGGAGGAATAAACAGAACAAGTTCTGTTTCTCCAGCAATAACAGCCTCCTAATCTACTTTGGAGGAAGATTTCGTTTCCAGATTGTCAGGCGTAGGCTCACGCTACATCCAGTCATGGAAAGAAGCTCGTACTGGTTCTGTGTCTTTTGGACTCACCCACTCAGAGCCCATTCAGAGAGAGGAGTTATAGCAGCACATAAGACCACCATCCAAATAAAATAAAGTAACCACAACAGTTAGCAATGCCTTCAAGTACCACTAAACTCATAATAGACACACCGTGGAACTTTGAAAACAAATATTCATTAAAAAAAAAAAAAAAAAAATGTTGCAGAGAAATATACCTGACACTCTACATATGTGAAGAATAAAAGTGATTTTTCAAATATGGTTATCATCATAGTTGAATTAGAAATTCCACGATTACTTAGTGATCGATGAAATTAATAGTATTATTTTACTTTAGTTTAGCAGCAGTGAACACAAAGAGAGCTGGCATTCTCTGTGAACCCCTTAGGCACAAATAGGGAAGAGGTAGAAGTGAGACATTACTGCCTTTTGGCATGTGTCATGCAGGGACTCTGGTCCCGCTCCCCACATAAAAACGCAGGACATGGTGAGGCCGAAAAGGAAAACCAACGGAGCCATAGGTAGGGGAGTCATACCACTATATTCTCGCTGGCGGCTGGGTTGGAAACACAGGAAGCAGGAGCCACACGATGCACAATCCGCCGTCTGCTTCTTTGCCAGCCAACCCCTTTGCTAACTGCAATCCGCACTTGCTAGCTTAGCCACGGCAGTTATGTCAGTGGCTAATGGCTAACCCGTAACAGCTGACGGCCATCTGATCACAGCTGATGGCCATCTACTACCCGAGCCAGCACCTTACCACGTGAGGCCGAGAGCCTGGAAACTGCTCTCTGGGACTCTGTCCCCACAGCAAGTTCTTTGGTTTCCCACAATGCACCTTGCACATCCCTTAACATACCCATGGATGAGAGGCAGAATGGCAGGAGGAGCTGCTGAACTGGAGCACAGCAGCAGCAGCGGCCTCAGCTCATTCCACAGGGATCTCTGGAGCTCGCATGGCTCCTCAGAGTTGTCCCCATCTAAGGCAAGGGCCTTCTTTCCTCTCACTGACCAGTTACTGGGTGTGGGAAAACCAAGAGGCATAATCTGAACGAGGTATATCTGTTGGGCCAAGGCCAGGTCCTGGAGAGAGACTGAGGTCTGAGTTGTCAGCAGCTGGGAGGACAGGTGCTTCAGTCCTGGAGGTGGACTCTGGTGACACAGCACTGATTCCACCCCATCAATATCCATTCAGTCCCTCATTACTGCTCCCAACTTCATCACAAGCCATTATATTCTCTCCCCTTGATAACACATAGCTCTGACCTGGTTTCTCTGCCTCCATTCTTGATGTCCTCAGACCCATTCTCTACCACGTAACCAGAAGTATATTTTTGAAATGCGGTGCTGATCATGTCACTGCCCAATTCTCAACGACTTCCCACTGCAGTGGAAACAAGAGGCAACCCCCTAGCCCTGCCCATGTCTGCTACTGCCCAAGCTTTCCTGTCTTAGCTCATTCGGGCTGCTGGAACACAACAACACAGGTCAGGCGGCTGACACAGAAGAAATGCATTTCTCATAGTTCTGGAAAACGGGAAGTTCAAGACCAAAGTGCCGGTGACTTGGTGTCTAGTGAGAGCTCACTTCCTGGCTCACAGATTGTCTTCTCACTGGGTCATCACAGAGTGGAATTGGCCAGGTGGCTCTCTGGTATCTGTTCTATAGCAGCACTGATCCCCTTCCTGAGGGCTCCACCCTCAAAAACGAATCACCTCCCAGAGGTCCCACTTCCGAATACATCACACTGGGGGTTAGGATTGCAACATACGAATTCAATCTAGAGCACGTTCCCTTTAATCACTGATCTCCAGTCAATTAGTTAATAATTTTTTCTCTCTTCAGAACCTCTACACAAGCTCTCTACTATCACCCTAACCACCTACCTACACACCGATTTTTTTTGTTAATAGCACTATTTTTTTCAATTATAGTTGACACTCAATATTATTTTATAGTAGTTTCACGTGTACAGTGTAGTGTAGTTAGCCATGTACATAACTTATGAAGTGATCCCCCCAATAAGTCTAGTACCTGTCTAGCACTATACGTAGCTATTGCAATATTATTGACTATATTCCCTATGCTTTACTTTATGGCCCCATGACTATTTTGCATGACTGGATCTTTTCACTTTTCATGCTTCCTTTGATTGACACCTGCTCAGAGAGGTCTTAACTAATTACCTTTTTACTTAGATCCTCTTTCTGTCTCCCTATTTTCTAACATAGCATCTTATGATACAGCAATTTGCAAATGTGCATTTGTATGTGTATTTATTTTTCTTTCTCACTACATTGTCAGCACTGTGAGGTCAAGACCATGAAGATTTATTCAGCTTCGTAAGCAGAATCTAGTACGGGGCCTGACAAGAACCCCTCAACCTCTAATACTTGCCAATTTACGGCGGCTCTCAGGATAAAAGCATGAGCATTACACAAACATACAGAATTGAAAGAGGAAGAAGGAAGATGAATACGGCGAGGAACATATAAAGGGGAGAAGAGTTGCCTAGGAGGAAAATAAATCCTTGCCCATGAAGAGCAAGAGAAGACTCAGCTTTGGCTTGAGAGTAGAGACCCCATGGAAAGCACCAAAGGCTGCACTGATGTTATCTTGGACCTTCCACAGATGCTAACTTATAAGCATGTTGGAGAGAAACCTAACAATCTAGCCATCTCTGTAGTATTGGAATTCCAGCAATCTCTCATGCTTCATTTTTTTCATTGGTTCCAAATATTTGCATTTAATTTCCTATCACAAAGTTACAGCAGACTGTTTATGCAAAAGACATCTGTGTTTACATCAACTTTCAACTAACCTTGCAATTGTAAATGTGATTATTATGGATAATCCCAAATGGTGCTAAAACTAAAATCACATATACATGGCTTCCATTATTACATACATTTTGGGTTGTGGATTGCTCTTCCTAAGTATGTATTTCAAAAGTTATCTGTAAGTTAGTAGTGATTACAGAGACCCTCACTATTAGAAAAATAAAGAACCTTCCTCATATTACAGATGAGGACATGGAAGTCCAGAGTCGTGGTGGCTTTGTTATTCTCTGGGAGAGCCAGATCCACAATTCCTCACTCCCCGCTTCATCGTACGCAGTGGTAGAGCCAAAACTTCAGGCAGGGACTGCTTCTCACCATCCACTGATTTCCAAACGTACCCGTGCAATACTACTGTTGGCCTTTTGGGCATTACCGCATGAGGTAACTTAAATCATTGTTTAGAAAAATGTCATCCTCTAGAGAACTGGGAGCATATTCCAGGGTACAATAATACAGCTGAGAATTACAAACTGTGCAGTTATTGTTCATTTAGTCCCTTTAATTCATTCTTAGCTTACCTCTTCTCTTCTCTGTCTCCGGGAGACTGGTCCAATGGCACACATCATCTGAGCCCTTCTGCAGTCTCACTTATGGAGGGTTTGGTCAATGGGCAGCAGCAGAAGGAAACCAGAGGCTGGGAGGAGAAAGAAGTCACTATATTTCTTCCCCTTACACTCTATGCATTGGAGTATATTTCTGCCAGTTACATTTCTCCAGGACTACAATTATCATGAATGGATTCCTTCTCCAAAGCTCCAGCTCTCACTAGGCTCAAGTAATGCAGTGTCTCTTCAAGCCTAGGGACGGGATGGCTTCCCTTGTTACTAGTTGCTGGAGCCTTGAAATCTTCATGTGTTTCCTTACTGCTGTTTGCCCTCTGTGAGTAGGCCCTTGAATCAACTGATTTACAGTTGTGTTGTTGTTCTGGAACTTGACTGATGCATACATATACTGTAATTATTTATGTCAAGGTGACTCCATTAAATTTACACCTCGCAACTGCACAGGTATATACGTAATTGTAATTAGCTGAATCTTTATTAGAAACACCAACTGGAAAAAGTTTTATGTTCATTTGCAGGTACAACTTGTGCTTTTTGTCATAAGGAGCAGCAGTAGTAGGTATAAGAAAACCAGTTCAGGGGAGAAAGAAAAACAATGGAAAAAACGAATTCAGATACTTGAGAGAGTGTCCCTTCTCTCCCCAGTCCTGGACTTGTAAAGCAGTTGAAGTTCAGGTCTCACAAACACCAGTCAAATAGCAGTAGTATTAATTAGATATAAAATCGTGATGTGATCAGAAAATACCAGAACCCCGTCTGAAAAATTGCTACATTACCTGCAAATCCCTGACAGCTCAATTCAACGTGAAGGTGCTTTTCAGCAACACTACGGCTTAATCACTTCATCACAAGCAAAACTGCTTTGTTAACTGCTAAGGGTGCACTAGCCCCTGTCCTTGGCAGCAGCATGTAGGTCAGTCCATGAAAGGGTGACCCCCACAAACGTATATCATAAATCCATGCTTCGAAAAACGTTTAGCTTCAACAGCTCCTGCGTCTCCCAGGGATAGCAGTCGCCTGGAGATTGGGATAAACAACTTTGGTATTTTATGTAAGAGTTTAGGTGCATGGATAAGCCAGTGTTGTCATCATTATATCGTCTTCGGGAATGCACGGCTTATGGAACTGCCTATATCCAGCATAGAGCTGTTGAGAAGGCCAAGAAAGAACCACAGTAATAGAAAGAAATGTAAACCCTGACCCACATAGACTATTTGTATTCTACATGAACTTCTCACACATTCAGTCCTCAGAAAAATTATATGACTTTGGTCATATAATTACCCACTTAATTACTTGATCATTTATTTCTTTAGCTGTCTGCTTCCTGGAATAAGGAACACTAAGGCTCAGAACAGCGAAGAAGTCACCCTAGGTCAAACAAGTCCCAGGAAGCCAAGTGCCCATAAAGAAAGAGCTCCTGATTCCAAGCCCATGTCTCTTTCCTTCCACCACACTGTGTGCTCGGGCTATTCAAAAGCACACTCCCTCCTAACAGAAAAGTTCATAAATCCTACTTCAACCACACTTCCAAAACATGCCCCATATGCGATCCCTCCCACTTTCCTTATTCCCATTACCTATTGCTAACTACCACCACCTCTCTCCGGTACTTCTCCAATAGTCCCTAACCCATCTCCCTGCTTCCGCCCTTGCCCACCCTCACTCCCACCGTCCTTCACCCACAGAGCAACAAGAGGGATTGTCTTAAATTTTATGTCACTATCCTTCCCTGAACATCTCATGTTTTCCCATTCCCTGAGATTGGACTGCAACTCCTTACCTGGCCTACAAGCTCCTGTATGATCTGGCTCCTGTCTGCCATGCTGAACTCCTCTCCCACCATTATATCGCCATTATGTGTCAGCTACACTGGCCATCGTTCCACCCTCGGAGCTACTGAGAATTTACTATTAATCCATTGCCACAGCAAAAACTCCGAACAGTTATCACTCTATGAGTTATTTATTTGTTTGTTTACTTGTTTAATGTCTATCTCCTAGACTAGAAGGTAAACTCCATGAGGGCAGGCAGACATTTTGTCTTCGTCACAGCACCAAACGTGGCATCTAGTATATGACTGGTACTCAATAATTCTTGTTGAAACTCATTAGCAGGGTCTGATGCAACCTAGAATTATAGAAAGTTTAAACTTCACTAGACAACATGAGACTGTAAGATAATATTTAGATGTTAAAATGAGAGAAAATTCCCTATATTTTTCTGTTAGTTGATAAAAGGGAGTTTTTATATTCCCTAAAATCAAACGAATTGAAAAGAAAAACAACTGAATTATAAATATGTGAACTGGCAAAAAGCAGCAAACTTGAATTATTTTTTTCCAGGATAATAAAGGAGTTGCTGTATGTTGAGAACGTTCCTTAGGTTTAGTCAAGACCGAAAGTCGTAGACTAGCCCTCTAACCTCACTCCCCCTTCAACCCCACCCTAGACTATTCTCTCTCTCCCTGCCCTGGTATTTGGGCTCATACTCCTCCCTTACCTGGAACACCTTGTCGAGTATTCCTACATTTTGAGATTGTGGCTATTCTTTAGATGCCAGGCCTTTAAAAGTCATCTCAGTCTTTGCTATATAGGATTACTCTTCTCCTGGGAGTTTGGGGAGGCTATTGGTACCTCCCATGTGACATTATCACATCCCGCCTTCTCTCTGGGCATGAGGACCTCTAATAAGCTATGAGAGGACAGGAATCATATCTTATGATGATTAGCATGATTATGTCTTATGGCACTTATGAAAATAGTATATTTCCAACCAATAATTGTCACTTTCAAAATTGCAGTAAAGTTTTCAAACGTCCCTCACCATGAGGGCATACATTAGGACTGGAAAAAGAGAAAAGGCCACATTACAAACCAAGCTTTGTCATGGTGAGAGAATGTTGTGCAGGTAAAGGGAGGTCAAACACTGAACCCGTTTTTTGTCAATTCTGGATTGTATACGGAACCTGAATCTTTGCTCTTATGTTGACATCCACTGAAAAGAATCACCCAAGTTGATTTCAAAATGTGTTGTACCTATGTTTGACTTTGCCACTAAATAGCATTTACAAAGCTTATCCCTTCTTTTATGAAAAGATCAATTTGAGTATTTTTACATCCAAGCAAGCCTGGTTTGTGAGACAAGGAATAGGCGTATGCATTATTAGTTATGATTAGAGAAATATCAAGATGCACTACCCTTTAAATAAAATGCATTATTCAAGTTTCATTACTTCGGCCTAAAGAAGTGTCCTCTTTAAAAATTTATATACACTTGAGACTGTCCACAGACTAAGTTAAATAACAGTTATTCATATACTAATTGAATTAATTTAATGAGATTGCTTCCCTCCTGACAGCCAGTAAAAAAAAAAAAAAACGGTGGCCCTGGATGAAGAGCAGGTTTAAAGTCAGAGAGAGTGAAAAGGAACTAACGAAACTGCTCCAGGAGGATGGAGCTGATGGAGCTTCAGCTGACCCAGAAGAGCAGCTGTAAGGTATTAGGAAATGGGAGTGGGGGGCTGGGGAGGAGAGGAATAAAAGAGCAGATACATGAATGCTAATGAGAGTGCCAATGCCTTACCCAGAGTGCCCTGGGACAATGTCCATGTGAGCTGAGTTTATACGATGCTAAGGAAGTCCCTTGGGTTCAGTCATCTAATTATGTTGGAGTGTGGGAAAAATCAACACTATTGTCTGACTACTGGCAGATTTCCTGATTCACATTAAGAAATTTCCCCAAGGTAATCCAGAGGCTGTGTTTACATGATGCGGGTGGGGTGGGGTGCGGGGAGCACACTGAAAAGCATTCAGAACAAATGTCTAGATGACCAGCTTAATTTAAAACAAAATACAGAATGAAGCTTTGACACCACCCCAAAAGATACTAAGATAAACTTCTTTCTTTGTCATTTTGTTTCAAATCTTTGAAACCCTGCCATGAGCTAGAAATTGGATTAGAAACAAAAATAAATGAGGTATATTTGCTGTCTTCAAAGAGCTAGCAGTGTAGACATGGGGACAGACATAGAGATATGATTTCAATAAAATGTAAAAAGACTGACTTTTTTGGGCAAGGCAGAAGGAAGCAGTACCTCGTGCGGACCAAACAGTGGAGTGAGCTGTTTGGGGAACCACCATTCGTTCCGCCTAATCTATGACATAGCAAAAGATGGGGCTTTCCGTCTATGGTGAATAGACCTCAAACCGTCTTTTCTGTCATGCTGAGCAACTTAGAGATTCTTCTCTAAGGAATTGAAATCTATAGAAGAGTTTTAAGCAGGGGAGTGAAACAGTTAAATGTGTGGAAATGTGTTCATGGATTGATGTGGGGATACTGGGGAGTTGAATTCTAACTAGGCTACAGCAATAATTTAAGTGATGTATGAACCAGGGCAGCGATAGCAAAGATCAAAAGAGACAGGTCAAAGCAGCAATAGTTTTCTGGCTCTTGGGAAGGTGGGGGGTTCACTGATATTCTCTCTAATATTACAGGAAACACATATACAGAACAAACCCTTTTTCTGTATTAAATATTTAACTTAAAAGAAAATTAAGCAGAAAAGAAGAACAAGCTATAGATTACAGAATTGATCAGATATAGTGTGGGTAAGAAAGTAGAACAAACTGGAATGAGGATTGTCCCATTCAGTTACGTATGTCATGTCCTGAACTGAGGGGAAAAGTGGTGACTGAAATCCAACCTGAGCTTTGTCTACCAAGTACATTCTGTGTGTACACAGAGAAAGGGCCCCTCTTTCTAGCTGGCAAAAAGGCCCTGGGCCTGTGGCATGTGGCAGCCCTGTCTAGGGTAACTCCCAGTTTTCTCATCTTGAGCAACTGGATGAGGGTGATATCCACAGTGACTGGAATACTAAGAGAAGAGCCATTCTCAGGTAGCTCTGGTGAAAAAGGCATGTATAACGTTCAAGTGAAAAACACCAGGAAAATGTATCTGATTCTCAAGGTAGAAGGAAAGGTCAAAGCTGGATCCAGAGGTCAATGGCACATACCGTGCTTTCCCGAAAATAAGACCTAACCGGAAAGTAAGCCCTAGCATGATTTTTCAGGATGACATCCCCTGAATATAAGCCCTAATGCGTCTTTTGGAGCAAAAATTAATATAAGTCCCGGTCTTATTTTCAGGGAAACACGGTACAAGCGTTAAAGCATAAAAGTAGGAGAGAGTAGTGGATAAGACTGAGTATCAATTAATCTGAAGGGGCAGGAAAAGATGAACCCCACCAAAAAATGATCTCTGGACATACTGCTGTGACTAGAGATTTAACTCCCCTAACATTTTGTTCACTGATGTGGTATCGCACTTACAATTTTCCTGAAAACTTCAAGTTCTTTCCCTAAGAACACCCATTCTGTCCCCTACAGCACCAGAAAGCCCATTTCTCATCAACATTAAGGCTTTTAACTATATCTTTATCTCTTCTTGAAAAACAACTGATTGCCTGTCACTGGCTTACACTTTTCAAGACGGATTCAGTAAAAGGTATTTCATCTTATACATTGCCTCAGTCAGCCAAGGATATATTGCCTCGTGTTTCCAGATACATTCAATTCAAAACTGAAATGTGAGCCTCTGTCTGTAGCACTTTGCCCTTTTGACCCTGTGGAAAATGGATTTTTCATATAATGTTTTTGGGGACATGCTTGCCATTCAAATAGCCCCCAATTTTTTAAAAGCAACATTGCACTGTGCCATCTTATTAGTGAAAAGGAAGAAGTCTGAGATGAATTTCTGAAGAAGTCTGAAATACTTTCATTCACAAACTGTCCACAACGTCTGAACGGGTGGGTTGTCAGCCAAATGCAGCAGAGTTACCTAATAAAGACAGAATTTACTATTGCGAGTTACACTTCCTTTTTGAGGGAGAGAGGCCAGACTTTATATTAGACCCTGTGAATGCAAAGAAGAATAGCATTATCCTGCCACTGTGGAAATTCAACCTAGCGTATTATCAAGAGCAAAATGTCCCAAATTATCAGTTGCCATTTTCTTCAGTTCTAATTATATGAGAAAATAGAAAGAGGTCTTCATCAACATTAAAATTATATTTTAATTTTACTCAAAAAATGTTACTTCATAGCCAATTTCATTCCATTATTGCATCCTTTCTCCCCTAAGTTTTTAATTTTAAAATTCCAAAATAAAACAGGCTTATATGACTTATTATTTATGATATTTTCAAATATACTTATCAACCCTCAAGGTAAATGCCATATAAAAAGAGATAAATGATGTACCCAGAAGGGCTGCAGTGCATAATTCTTGCTCTCTATAATGTTAGTGAGCCCCAAACAAGTTTTCAGGGACAAACTAGCAGTTAATATAGATTATATATGTATTCAACCTTAGCTATCATTTTATGACCCAGAAACTCCTAGATTTCTAAGCCCGTGTTACAAATCAATTTGCTATCACATTTTTATTTTTTATTTTACTCACCTGATTATATCCTGCAAAATAAAATGAAAAGACCAAGACAGTATATCGTGTCATATATCCTCTTCGGAACCAATAAAACATGTACCTTGTCTACTTATTGAACAAATAATAACTGAGCACATTCATTGTGCCAGGTACTTTATTAGTTAAGAACGGTGTCTACGCCGCCCCTGACTTCTTAGAAATACCTTTCTATCTATCACACTCCTTTATGGGAGTTTGTGAACTCTCAAAATGACACTTGTGGATTATCTCCTATAATGATGTCTGGGGGGGGAAAAAACTGAAAGTCAGAGCTATTTCCTAGGATATCAGTTATCCTAAGCTTATTTTATTATAGTCATGTAATGTAACATCACATGAACAACCAAGAAAAGGTTATACAGAAGAACCCAATCTGTAGCTCAATTCAAAATGAGTTTATTGTACCATTTGATGGTTATCACAATGTGGCTCGAGAACTAGAGAATCCACCATCAATTTGCTTGACAAACACAAAATAGGCAAGTCGAGGGGGCGTGGGGAGCATGAAAGGGATGGATAGAGTATCTTCCCAAAACAAAGTGCAACACATTTACATTGTTCCATTTATTTCTTTTCCAATTCCCTACAACGCTCTTACCATTCCCATTGTAGACAGAGAGTAATCCATCCCAGTTTTTCTCCTCCCTTCCTTCTCCAATCATGTTTAGATATAGTAGAGCCTTTAGATTTTCAGTAACTGTCATAGTGCTTCTGTAGGAATTGTTCTGGATCTAAAAAGAGTTTCCAAATATGAAAGTTATTTTTGTGTTGTTCTTTTTAAAAAAATGTATATTTTCAAATCACCACCTGAAAATCTAGTTTTCTAATCCTTAGAAGATATTACCCTTAATTATTAAAAATAATTCCCCCATTTCTACACACGCGTGCACACACACATACATCTTGTATTTACCTTCTTTCCCTCTACCCAATATTCAAAAGAATCTAAATTTCAGATATGAGAATGACTGCAAGAACTAATCCTATAGACTCTTAGACGAATAAAACATCTGAAATAGGCTCACGATTAGTAGCCATTTCAATTGGTCTTTCATATTCCTGAAGGATCGTCCCATTAATTCAATCTACTTAGAAGCTGCTGTCTTTTTGGCAACCTCCCTGTAGAAGGAGTCAGGCTCAAAAAGATCACTCTTTGTCATCGTATATTTGGCAACCAGTGGCTGGAACAAAGCATTAAACCGCATTTAGTGACTCATTTGTACTGAACTTGGAAAGGAATTAAATATAACTCTACCAAGCATATTACATGAGCAACATTTAATATGAAGACAAAGATTTTTTTAAAAATCTTACTTTTGTTTAACAAATGTGAAACAAGCCATCTTATTATTTTAAGGTCCCAAGTTATTGGTGTTCACCAAAGTTTCATAGTAATTCGTGGTGTAGTAAAGAAAAGAAAGAGAAACAACAACATAACAACAGCAACAATAAAATACACACACACACACACACACACACACACACACACAATATCAGGATATATATACCTATCTATCATGACACTAAGGATATTCATTTTCTCCCTATCTGTCTTTTCAAATAACATATCCATACTTAATCTTCATAAAATCTGCTGTCATAGCCTAAGATGAAACTCTGGCCCAAGCTGATTGGAAGAAAAGTCTGAGCTGTGACAATTAAGTTGTCTCGCTCCAGTCATTATATGAAAGTTTGGCCTGAGAGTCAGTCTCTGTTGCATATTTTAGCTCTGAGATAATTTAAGAGGGCCTGGGATGGTCACTCTTTGCCTTACGCAAAATTAAGTAGTCAGTGAACAGAAAAAGTGAAAGAATGAAGCAGACACCAGAGAAATGCAGAGAGAGGGGCCTCTGCTGGGCAGAGAGCCAGAGAAAGTTACCGCCCTGAATCTGGATGAGTTTTTTACATCCACTACTAACCCCTCAGAGGTAAGACTGTGCATCCCACCTGGGAGTTCTATAAAATCACCTAAATCTTCCTGTCGACTTAGCATATGTTTAATATGCTCTATTTCATATAGTCAAATCACTTTTGATGAAGGTATTGGTCTCTTTTAAGTACAGAGGTAAAAGAAAGGTGCCAGGCATTCTCAGAAAGCCTGACTTCATCCTCATGTTAAACTTAGCATCTAACGGAACATATATCGTTGTTCAAAAGAAATGTATGGTTTTAGGAAAGTCGCGGTCACTCTGAGTCTGTTTCTTCACCTTTAAAATGAAGGTACGGGACTTCTACATCTGATGATACGACAGGTTTGATACCATGAGCAACTCTTTTGAATGAAATAAAATGTCACATAAAAACAGTGAAGTATTTTTTAAATGCATCACTGAGCTAACACAAAAGTAATAAACATGTTGAGCCTCAAGTAAAGTAACGCAGAAGCTCTAGCAGATAAAGGAGTGCCAAGGCTGACTTTCGACCTGAAGATTTTTACTGAAGTTGTGAGACCTTGAGCTTCCACTCTGACACCTACTCAGGAGGTAGGGGACATGAGATAAAGCCCAAGGGCTCCTCAAGCCTGGGTAATCTAATAAATGGCCCCTGCTACACTCACTGCGTGAGGGTGAGTGACACGAAACCACACTGCACAGAACTGAACAGAAAAGAAACTCCTCTGTGCCAACTAAGCTCTCTGGAAGGGAAAAAGGCATATATTTACCCTAGCATTCCATAACTAGAAGCCATCTTTAAATCAGATTTGCAATCTGAGTTCACAGTATCTGTCTGAGCAGAAAACATCTTCAAGTGGAAACTGGAACTTACGGTGATTCCAGGTTGGTAGCAGCCCCAGGGACCTGGCAGAGTAAATGCAAATTTCATTTTGAGCCATATGATCATCAACTAATTAAACAATGAATAATGCCAACAGTAAATTAAATGCAGTCATATTTTCTAAATACAAAGCTAATCATATCACCCCAGGCTTAAAAAATGTCATTGCTTTTTAAAAGTCAAATTCTGTTGTTTTCTCCCAGTCGCACATAAGGATGAACCCACAAAGTGTTTTGTTTCTTAGCCCCTCTTAGCTGAGTTGCTTAGAGATTTTTATCACACAGAGGAGCAAATTCCTACACAAAGAAGGAATTTTTACACAGAAACACCAACAACCATTCACTGAAATAGAAGCTAAGATGCTACTTGGCCATGTCGAGCTCTTTAGGCGACTAGGAACATAGGCAAAAGGGGGTGTTTTAGTATTGACCAAGATTTGAAAGGTGCTACTACGATTGTAAGTGGGATCAGAGAGAATGGTGGGAACCCAGGTGATTCCCTGTGATACATTCATTTGCGATCATGTTTAGTGGTAAAAATTAATAACTCAATTTTTAAAATGGCAAAGGCCTTGAACAGACGTTTCTCCAAAGAAGACACATAAAGAGACAACAGATACAAAAAAGGTGCTCAACGTAACTAATGATCAGGGAAAGGCAAGTCAAAACCACAAGGAGAGATTATCTCATGCCTATTAGGATGACTATTATCAAAAAAATAAAAGACAACAAGTGTTGAGGCTGTGGAGACATTGGGACCCTTGTACACTGCTGCTAGGGATGACAATGGTGCAGCCACTATGGAACACCGTATGGAGATGCCTCAAAAACCGAAAACAGAACTATTCTATGATTCAGAAATACCATTTCTGGGTAAATTCAAATCAGGATTTTGAAGAGATACTTGTACCCCCATGTTCATTGCAGCAGGATTCACAATACGGAGGATATGAAAACAAGCCCATGTCCATAGACAGATGAGTAGCTAAAGAAAATGTGGCGTATACGTACAAATGCAATATTATTCAACCTTAAAAAAGAAGGAAATCTTATCATTTGCAACAACATACATGATTCGAGGGCTTTATGCTAAGTAAAATAACCCAGTCTCAGAAGGACAAATACAGTAGGATTCCACTTCAAGTGGTACCTAAAACAGTCCAACTTAGAAGCAGAGAATAGCGTGGTGGTTGCCAGGGGATGGGGGCAGGAGAAAACTGGGCATAAAGTTTTAGCTGTGCAGCGTAAGTTCTAGAGATCTGCTATACAACATAATGCCTATAGCTAACAACAGGGTATTACAAACTTGTGAAGAGGGTAGATCTCACGTTAACCTTTCTAACCACAAAAAAGGAGGGGGGACACAAGGGAACTTTTGGAGGTGATGGTTGTGCTTATCACCTTGACTACGATGATGGTTTCAAGGGTGTGTACACCTGTGTCCAAACTCATATACATTAAGTATGCAGTCTCTTCGCGTTTCAATTATACCTTGATAAGGCTATTTTAAAAATTAATGAAGGATCACGAGGGATTCAGATATAAAGAATGAACATTTGGAGATTATCACTGGGCAGAGAACCTCTACCAAGGGCAAAGGAAACTGGAACGGCTAGTGCAGAAGAAATCATAAATGCAAGAAACAAAAACTCTAACCCTCACTCATGTTCCCTTCACTGCTGAATCATTTTTCTTTTAGTAAATTTCCCTTCTCTTTCTTAGTGCCTTCCACCAATAGTGTAAGTAGTGATCGTAATTAACTTTGCCATTTAGTCATTACATGGGGAGTATCAGGATGGACTGGTCACAGGAATAATCGCAAGGAATAACGTGGCCCAGATACCTCATCCATGGACTGAGATGCAGGAAGTGATCACGTTAGGCTCTGTGTAGATGGTCAGCAGGTAGCCAAAGGATGGACTATGCTGCGTAGCTCTGGGGGTTGGGAGCACTCCTGCCCATTGCGCTCTTCCTTGGTGCTAGGAAACCAGGTTTCCTTTAGAGAATAGGCCTTTCTTCATTGTGTGCAGCCTTAATGGACCCGTACATCAGGATTCCCTGTTTTTACCAAGGCAGCTGGTGGTCCACTGGACTCTTTCCATGCGCCACAAGAAAAGGAGAGGCTCAGGTTTCATTCAGCATCTTTGGAGACTGTGTAGAAGTTCTCACTTCCATACCTCCTGGCTTTTCTGCTTTCCTGGTTCTTCAGCCTCTCCCTCGCCTACCCCTCCTCTTCTGGAACTCCAGCAGACCCTTCCAGTGTACTCCATTTTCGCTTGAATTGGCCAGAACTTTTTGTTGTTGTTGTTGTTGCATGTATTCAAATAACTCATTCAGAATAAGATATTTTAATTTCTCACACTACTATAATATTTTGGGGGTCTAGGACTTCAGGAAAAATTAATAATTCCAAAAGTCATTTTACTTTCATGGTGAGTCAAAACAAAGGAAAGAAATCAGGCAATTTAGCAATGAAATAACCAGAGCGGCACTTGCTAACAAAACGTCCTGCAATGGTGAAATGTCCCCTGTCTGTGCTACCCAACACCGCAGCCCCTGGGCACCGGGAGCTAAGGAGAAATATGGCTCATGCAACTGAGGAACAGAATTCATAGTTTTCTTTCATCTCAACTGATCTTAACTTAAATACTCACACACGGTTATTTGCTATCCTACTGGACAGAGAAGAATCAAAGTCTTTATATTTTTATAATCATTAATAGTCTTAGGTATGATAGGGCACCTCAAGGATTAGATCTGAAACCATGAGTACTAATTCCTCTAATATTTACAAATACTCTTGAATGTCGTAACAGAGATGCCTGGTCAGTGGGGTGGATATTTTGTTGGCTCTTTCAAATCAAGTCTCTGTCTTTCTCTTCACTACACTGGGCCCCTTAGGCTGACATGTATGGATTATATAAACGGACTCCTGTGCCCTCTGGCTGCCAGTGGAGACTGAATTCTGAGAATTCCCTACAGATGGAAGGGAGGGAGCAGAGTGGAGCTGGCTGGCTTATCTCCCTGTTCCCTTCCTGCAAGGTGGCTGTGGGCTAGCCAGTCACCGCCACGTCATTTTCTATCTGCAGGTTCTGGTAACGACTCCCTCCTTTTGCCTCCTCAGGCCTGCAGACAGTGACGGCACCCCATTGTTACTAGCTCTGGGGTGCACCCGTGCTATGCCCTACTCCACATACCCTGCCCTTGCTCATTACTCCTTTTGAGCACCCCATCTGTTTCCTGCTGGGATGCTGACTGATGCAATCAGTCAACAGTTTTATTTAATAACTCCCGAGAATAAGGCTTAAAACCTTAAGCTAACAAATGAATATGTTTCACCACAGAGCTAAAAGAGGACCCTAATCAAATGTGCGATTGATCACTGCTACAGATGTTAGTCATTTTAGACATATACACACTGCAAATGCACACGCGCACAAACACACACGAGTAACATTCAAATCAAAGCTCTACGAGACAGTAACAATATTTCTATCATTAAAAGCAAATATCAAAGGTTCTTCTACAAATTAAAAAATGGGTTGACACAGATCTTAGATTGCAGTTTGGTCAGACTCCTGGGAACTGAGTGTTTTCAAATGCAGGTTCCTTGGAAAAGACAATAAACTACCATTAGATTCCCAACAGTTCAGTCTAGTTAGTTTACTATTAATCAAAAAAGAAAGTGGAAGCAAAATTGAGCGTTATTTGTCAACTAAACACAGTTGGAAGCAAAAAATGGGAAAATGTGTGTTGCTCCAAGAGGATGCGAGCTCGTTATATCTGACAGAAACTTGAAAAGCTCAATTGTGCAACGAGTGGTCCCGGGGGCTCTAGGAAGCTTCTGCAGAGCCTTCCTTTAATCTGACGGGATTCAGTCCTCCACTCACCACTCTCATTTCAAAAGAAGCCATTCTAAAGTTAACCTCCCAAAGACTTAATTTGAGCAAACAAATCACTGCTAAAAAAAGAAAAAAGGAAAGAAAAATACGAGAGCCACTTCTGATTCAAAGCCATCCCTTTACTTCCCGTTAACTAATGGGGTCCGATCCAAGTTAAGTAAGGGATTTCCCCCAGCATCAAACATCTTGCACCTCATATCAGGTCCCTAGAGTTATTTACCCATCGTTCTTACTATTATATTCCCGTCATTTCAATTTCCTTTTACATGCATGTGTGTATGCATGCATGTGTGTGATACACGTATGTGAAGATTTTACATATATATAATATATCCCTATGACATATCAATATATAAATTTGTATTTATTTATTCAGAAACTTCTTGAAGGTCTTTAAGTAAGGAGGAGTGAATGGTCCAAAGTTTAGTTACTGGCTATATTGGCTAGAGTAATACAGTAGTACCTCGGTTTTCGAACGTCTCGGTTGACGAACATTTCGGTTTATGAACACCGTAAACCCGGAAGTAAATGCTTCAGCTTTCGAACACGCCTGGGAAGGCAAACATGTCACGCAGCTTCCACTGAGTGCAAGATCCTGAGGCCTAACTGTCAGCTGTTTTTGAACATTTCAGAACTCGAACGGTCTTCCGGAATGGATTACATTGGACAACCACTGTACTAGCTGCCAAAACGTATGTTGCTTCACACTCAATAGGACTTTATTTCTTGTCAGGCAGCTGATCAGTGGGATCGTCCTCACCATCATTCAGGAACAGAAAATGCCAGCGGCATTACCACCCTCAGTATGTAGCTTCCACGGCCGTCATGGTCATCTCCCGCCACGCCAGCCAAAAAGGGAAGACAGGATGGAAGATCACACTTGGAAGATTTTCCAAGGCCAGATGAAGGTGGCGCATATCACCTGCTCTGTGAGTTAGCACCAGCCACATAACTACACTGACTGCGAGACAGGCAGGGAAATGAGCCTAGCTGTGTGTTCACAATGAAAAGGAGAACAGGCAACAGGCCTTAGGGAACGTCCAGTGGGCTCTACCATGATCGCATTGAACTTTCTTTCAACCCTCCCCCCCCAGTATATACCTAGGAAGAAAGAGAATCGCCCCCATGTGCTAACTGGCAAAGCTAAAGCGATGACAATGTGCTTACAGTAGAAACAAGAAGGGCCACCCCACCACACACACACACACACACACACACACACACACACACATTCGGCCTGAGGCAGGTATTAAATGTTCCCCATTACCCTGCCAGAATGAAACACTCTGAGCTGAAAACACAGCTTGTACTAGAGGACAGGAGCCAGAGAAACGAGTGACTGTCCAAGCTCCACCACTGGCTCAGAGAGCAATCCCGCTCCATCCATCGCTTTCGTTGCCAGTACATGAAATGTACCATAAACTTCACTGCCCGCAAACAAAAGGGGAAATTAAACCTATGGACCTGTGCTCAAGGATTATACATTTGCCACTTATTTATCAAGTACTGGTCTGGGGCTAAACCCTGTACAGTCATTCCAGAAACTTATAACGGTTAGTTAAGGTAGCACCAACTTCTCTCACAACAAGAAACCCTGAGATCTCCACAGCTTAACACATAAATGCATCTCGCTTGCATGTAAAGAAAAACAATGGGTGTTCTGATCAACTGCCAGCTCTCCTCTGAGCCGTGTTTCAAGACCTAGCTTCTATCCAATTTACTAAGCTCCTATTTTCAACACGTGGTTTCCAAGGTTACCCCAGGGATGTTCACCAGCCAGCAGGAGAGACAAAGAGAAGGAGGAGAAGGCGTGTCTCATGCTCGCCCCTCTGTTTCTGCAAGTGACACCTGTCACCTTAGCTTGTATTTCATTGGCAAGGCCACTGGCATGGCCACACCCACATGTAAGGGAGGCTGGGACAAACCTAGGCATTTCCCAGCAAGTGTTTTACACTATAATAGAAAGACACATGTTTTTGATGAAGAGCTAGCTCTCTCTGTCACAACCCACCAGGAACCAGTGGAAAGAATCCTGTACTTGCCTAGTTGTTATCTGGGCCACAAAGAGTTCTGTTTCCATAAATAATCACAGTTTTTCAGCCTAATGTGGCTCAGCTGCAGGGGTAAGTAAGTGAACACTTAAATGTATGCACATATTTCTAAGTAGGTACAGACTGCATTTTTAAAAAGATCCATAGCCTTTATATAAGTTTTCAGAGGGCTTCCAGACCCCCTCAAATATTTTTTAAGTCACTGACTATATATAGAGATTTTCTCAACCACCCTGTTTCCCCGAAAAAAGACCTAGCCGGACAATCAGCTCTAATGTGTCTTTTGGAGCAAAATTTAATATAAGACCCAGTCTTGTTTTACTATAATATAAGACCAGGTCTTATTTTGCTATAAGACTGGGTATAATATAATATAATATAATATAATATAATATAATATAATATAATATAATATAATATAATAATATAATATAATATAATATATAAATATAATACTGGATCTTATATTAATTTTTGCTCCAAAAGACGCATTACAGCTGATGGTCCGGCCAGGTCTTATTTTCGGGGAAACACAATAGCTTTGTCCCTCCACATCTCATTCCATATGCAGTGGTCCCTGAACTCAGTAATCAGACCCACTAAGGGTGACTTTGAACGCAGACATCCCAGGACCCTACCCCAGCCCTATTCACTGACATTTGAGTTTGGCGCGAGGACAGGGGAGGGTGTTGGGCAGTCTGGGAATACACGTATTTTTTTAAACTGTCCACACAGCCATTGTGTGTCCTCCTTGAGCTAAACTGAGCACACGCGTCACCTGTTAGAGGGGTGAGCATCCTCACTCCGCCCAAGGCTGCCAGTGACTTGCTTCCCCACTCACAGGGGACTCGCCTTCCGCAGAGTCTGCCCACCGTTAAGCTTGTTTCTGATGGAAACATCTTTTGATCTATTCATGAGGCCCACTTGCCCTTTCATATGTCCCTTAAGCATCTCTTTCTAATTATGATGACTGACACGTATTAAGCCTCTCCCATGTGCCAGACTTCATGTTTGTCACTTCACATTTCATTTAAAACTAACAGCAACCCATTTACAGATGGGGACACTGGGCTCACAGACCTGTATAGTTTGTCCAGTGTCACCGGGCTTCTAAGTGCCCTGACCTAGGTTCAAACCTCGCTGCCTAACTGCAACCTGTTTTTCTGATTCGAGAACTATTTTCAATCCCTCCTCCTCCTCAGCACGTCACAGAACACTGTCACGGCTTTGTTATTTGCCTCGTTCTCTCAGCAGTGTTTGCTCCCTCGCAGCTACGACTTGAGGTTTTCGCTTTCTCTGGTTTAAAATGTTAATACTGAGTAGTCCATGTATAAAAAAGACAAACGCTATGAGTTTCCCAGGGGTAACAATTCATATGTTATTTGTCATCCATTTTTCAAGTCAGAAGCATCCAATGAAGTAGATGTGAAACATTCGGGTCTTACCACGATGTCAGCTTGAGCTACAGTGTTCTTTTTCTCTGTTTGAACAGACAAGAGGACGGTGGCTACAAGTCTCCGGCTATCCTTAGAGCTTTGATCATAACATGCATGGAGGAGACAGCCTGTTAATGACAAACATTTCCAAAAATAATTCACTGGTATGTCTGACTTCACGGCTCAAGGAACCCAAGGTGAAAGAGGAAGAATTTGTGTTGGGAACGTAAGTTGTTTTGTGGTAGATGGCACATGGTTACATTTCCTTCATTCATTCTGCATGAGTGTCTCATGCTATGTCTTTCAAAGACCCGCCTCTGCTCTGCAACCCTGATGACAGGGGGACACTGAGCTCTTGGCACCTGAAAGGCATCAACCAACACCGTCAGGCAGTGGTTACGATACTTTAAATGGTGGAAAGCTCCTGTCACAAAAGCTTTCTTTCTTTAATGTCCCTGTTGTGTAGGCCATTTTAATCACTTGGTTGGAGTTGGGAGAGGTGGACAATATTTTGTTAAATCTTTTTTTTTCTGAAGAAAATGTTAGAATTTTTTTTTCCCCATTAGTATTTTTGCCTAGGGGTAAATTGGAAAGGAAAGAGGTATAAAACATAAGTCGATGACATTAAATATTGAATTTCACTAAAATATTAGGCAGATCCAAATGGGTTAAAGTAGTTTAAAAATTATTTATAATGAATCATCTGGGGATTTTCATTGTTCCGGCCATCAATGTCCGAACAGCAGTGGTGCTGTTTGGACACCATTATAGAAAAGAAAAAGATAAAAGAAAGATAATGCCATCACTTATAATAGATCAGAGCCACAGATATCAATGTTTAATAAACCAATTAAAAATTAATAAGACATTACACCTTATATACATATATATATATACATACACACGTGCCCACACAAGTGTGCACACACACGCACATACATATATACCTTTATAGCTATTTACTGCTGCCCAACTCACAGACTTGTCAGTCTGTTACAGACAACTACCTACCGATGTGAAATCTTCCTCCACATTACCCATCTCTTATTAGGATTATATTTTTTTCAATCTTTCAGTCCTCTTGCATCCACCAGTCTCCTCCCCGCAGCTAATAAACATACTCAAATTTCTCCTGTCTGAAAAAGCATCTCTTCTTGCCCAGGCTTGCGTTCTTTGTCTCTGTTCAGCTGCTTCTGAAGAATATTTTACTCGAATTACCTCTACTTTCTCGCTTCCCATTCCCATTTTCTTCAAACAATGAAAAGCTGGCTTTTACCTCCTACCCACCACACACTTGCCTCAACTCTGAAAAATGGCACTGGAAATAGCAACCAATGACCTCCACGGTGTCTAGTCTGTCAATTGTCTCGTCTTACTTGATTGGTCCTTTCTGTCCCATTTGAGAACGGTGGAGACTAAACCCCTTCTAAAATTGTCTACCCTTGGTTTCCACTGTATTATTCTGCCCAAGGCTTACCCCAAACCTGACTATTCTATTATTATCTCCTACATGAGTATTTTTGCTTCTCTTCTGCTTGTTTGTCAAGTGTTGGAGTCCCACGGTGTTTTCTTCTCTCCTCACTTCTGTGCACACCGCCCTTCTCTCCACATGCTCTTTTCTGGTAGCCTCATTTGAGCTAATGATTTGACTGTCACCTATGTGATAATGACAACCAAAGCCCATTCTATATCCCTCCCTGTGCCTGCACTGCAGACTCCACCAACCAAATGCCTTCTATGTGCAGCCCCGTGGATAGCAACAGCCACCTCCTGTTTAATACAGACAAACCTGAATTTGATGTCTTCTCCCTACAATACTTCTCTGGATTCAATCGTCCTTTCTTACCAATAAAATCTTTTGTAAGTATCTGGAGATGATATTTCATCCTTATTGTCAAGAAAAAATTTCCTGCCCTTTGCCCCTGCTGAGTGGACCACTGGCTACTGATTCCCCTGCCCCACAGTTGATTGGACCAGAAGACAGAAAGACGCAGGGGGTTAGAGGGCAGCTAGCTGAGTCCCAGCCAGGAATGGTCGCTCACAAGAGGAAAGATGCCTGAGCTCCTGCCAATGAGGTTCAAGTGCAGTCTGGACTCTAGAACCACCACTCCAGTGAAACCCAGACCTTTTTTGACTCCTGTTCTTAGAGGAAAGTCCTCTTGTGTCTGGCACACTTGCGAAGAGTCTTTCCTGTTGCAACCAAAATAACCCTGACCAATCATTAAAAAGAAAAGCACTCGTATCTGTAACCACACTGACCTCAGCATGTAAACAGGATTACTGTGCAGTCCCTATTAGCATACAGTGTCACCTTCTTAGGGGTCCTGCTTGACATGAGCCTCTGAGAACTGATTCTAATGACCACATGGCTCTCTAGATACATCTCGCTAAGTGAAAACTTAGGCAGCAAACATCCTGCCTCTGTTCCAATTCTCTCCTCACTCAGAAGCTGCCCAGAATCTAAAATGTCAAATATAAATTATTAAAGGATGCATTTAAGAAGTCATTTCAATAGGTTTCCTGAATTTCTGATGCTGCATTTTTGCTAGCTGTCTTAATAATCCTCTTTGAAGTTCCATTTGTCAAATTACCTTTAATCAGCCAGAGTGCTGTTGCATGAGGTATACAAATGGGGAAGAAGAAAATGTTCGTCAAGGTGCCTCCTCTTGGAATGAGCCACAAAAGTGGCTCCTGTGGAAAACTGATTTGAAGAAAAGGTCCACTCCGGGTTCTGGCGTGGACTCAGACTTTATCATAGAGGAATCCATATGCCTGGGTGCCGCCGGACATCTGCTGATAATATTCATAACCGTTCAGCTTAAAGGCACTTCACATACAATCACGTCTTTCAGGAGTAAAACAGGGGAGGGTCCTTTCTGAAGTCAGCTTGGGCCTGACTATTCTTTAGCGACTCAGAAGTGACACACAGTAGCTGAAAGTTAAAGCCATTTGTCATAGTCACATGTGGGCAATTCAAAGTTCTTTAACCCCTTCATTCTGGAAGGATGTTTTCCTTAAAAGCAGGCTTTGACATTATTTTACAGCAACTAAATAGTTCATAATAAATAGGAGGAGCATCATTACCAGCCTCTCTGATAAAACTTCATAAAGAAAATATATAATCTCCCAGTCTAATTAATTTTAAAAAGTCTTAATTGGATATTTGGTCAAAGTTCCCACCTCAGAAAAATGACAAATACCTGCAGCTTATATAATGCAAATTATACATAGTTAATCCTGTAGTTTTTCAAACCAGTATGATTCACCAAGAATCATGATGAAGAGAAAAGAAAACAAAGAAAAACAAAATAAAACAAAACAAAAAAAAACACTAGGTTGAGCTGTATTTATGCATTCAACAGCGTGGTTCTTTAAGCTTTTCTAAATCTCTCTGTAGTCAGTCATACCATTAAAAGATTGATTCTGTATTCAAAACAAAAAGTGAAATTGGGAAATCGTTCTAAAAAGTTTCATTAAGACTTTTTTTTTTTCATATTAACCAAGAAACATGTGGGCCAGATCACCTTATGAATTCGTTTGAGCTCAGCTAAAATCTACAAATATTCTCATTAAAAGGCTAGTCTTATTTCATCCACCTACAAACAATATCATAAACTTGATTTTCAAATTTGGGATACAAGAGCATATTATGATATAGTTAAACCACTAGCCTAGCTTATCTAGGATATCATCCTAGGAATTAAATGATATACTGATAATGCATATTCATAAATTTTAATAAAAATATAAACTGATTGTACTGAGTTAGGCAAATTTCAAATCATGAAAAATGGCTGTCAATCATATAAGATAATTAGATCAACTTTTCCCTCTACGATTTAATATGCTGCTTTAGAATTTCAGCAGAATTCAATTTATGTGTATATTTGTTTACACACACACACACACACACACACACACACACACATTCTCTAATACAACTTGTGCCAAAAATAACAGATTAGGATTACCAAATTAGAAGGAAAGTGGATTGTATCCGACCAACTTTGAAATATGTTTACGCGATCTAGGAGAAGAATGGTTCATTACTGATAAGATCAACTACAAGCCCAGTATTTATGTATACAGGGATAATTTAACAAATTACACATAAAATTCATTTAAGACATACTCCATGACAACAGGGAGTATATGTTCAAATTAGAAAAACAAAAAAATATGAAGACAAGAGAAAATAGGTGGAGTGCAAAAGGTATTCAGAGAAGGGAGAGTTCAGGTGGGCTGAATTCATCAAGAGAGTCTCTCTACAACAGAGGTCCTCAACCTAATTCTGCACATTGGAATTACTTTGGTTTCCATTTATTTAGCTTCTGATTTAATTGGTCTCAGGTGTAGGCTTGGTACTGAGAATTTTTTAATTCTCCAGGTAATTCTACTGAGCAGCCAAAGTTGAGAACCACTGCTCCCAATAGAAGGAAACATTGCACTGCCCCTTACGGTCAATTGGGATGGGTAGAAGAAAGTGAGTAAAGGAAAGAGGGATGGGGGGTGCAGTCAGACACTGTAGTTTGAAGAGAGATGTGAGCTGAGAAGAAAGTCCTGTTGGCCAAAACCCTAGGCACCTGACATCCCAGTCAGAGCTTCTGATGACGGCACTTATTTAGTGCGGTCCCCACGGCTCAAAGCACAGCCTTCCGTTTGACACATATCAATTATCAGATGATCAATCCCTTAGACATGCATATCAAAAACTGGACTCAAAAAATACTGAAGTATGAGTCAGAACGCCCAAGCATCCCTTCACAAGAAGAGCCGTATCAGCCTGGTAGATCAGATATATTGACATTGGGACAAAGCTACAGGGGAAGACAGATTATAATCAAAGTTAGTATGAAGAATCAGAACAAGGATAATTAATGGTACAATTTCAAGACTACAACAGCAAGTATGGAGAACTGGGTGCTTCCATCCTCTATATATGCATACTTGATCTATGGACCAGACACCCACGCAGTTCCAATGCAATTTTCCCCCAAGATGATGCTCTTATTCCTCATTTTTCTTTGCTTTCATGTTGTCTGCTTTCATTGCTAAATTCTTCCTTTAGTGATGTTAACACCATTGATTATATTACTTTTAAGCTTGGTTTATCCTTCCAAATTTGGATTTGAAAAGCATATTATCTGTAATAATAACATATTGATTTTTTTTGAATTGTCAGGGATTTAGAGAAACCTAAATTTTGTTATCTATAGGAATGAATTGGGACTAAAAGGCAGAGAACTGAAGCAGAGGGGACATACTCAGAAGAAATGAGAAATCAGTTTGTACAGCTCTGATGAAGACAGCAATCATGACATACTTATTTATTTATACCTCCCACGGCCCCTGTCAAAATTCTGAACTTAAAACAGGCTATTTATTTGAATATTATGAATGATATATACATATTCATACACACATATAGTATATTGTACACATGTATTATATATATATAATGTGCATATATGTAATTTAATTATGTGTGTGTATATGTATATATATCTACATATACATATATAAATAGAGAGAGAATTTAGTTCATTTCTTTGTATTTGCTTATCCTTAGAGAGTAAGTTAGCTGGTAGTAGAGCTTCCCTCATTTTTTCAACTGTTATTTGAAAAGGAACTCTTCTCATTATAATGCTACCCCAAAACTCTAGATCAGATTAGCCTCTGAATCACAGTATTTATGCTATTTTACGAAATTAATCCTTTTCTCACCTCAACAAGATATTAGTCTTAAAACCTGAAATCAATATCTTGATTTTGAAAAATTCAAATGAGAAGAAAATATTATGATAAACTGCCTACAGAGCATCTATGAGTGTTGCTGCTGGTTTATAAAAAGGAAAGAAATATCATCACTTCTAATCATTTGATTTTAAAGCTAAGTAGGCCATTTCAGGTCCTCTTCTGGGTACAACTGTAGTCTTGGTTCACAAAAAAAAAAAAAAAAAAAGGAAACAGATTAAGACACCATATACATTTACGTTTTATTAGAATTGGTTAGTTTTAGGCAATACTTGACTTGCTTTCATTTTATATTTAGGCATAGATACATCTCAAAGCACTTCTGATAGGCTAATGTGATTCATCCAAACCTGAGCTATCAAGAAATTGATTCAGCGAAGCTATGCTCATGAATTCATGTTCTGGATTTCAACTCAGTCCACTGGCTGGGTTAAAATCCTGCTTAGAGGCTGGGTTGACCCTCACTCAGATCATGATCTGACTATCAACTCTCTGGATGGACACTCTTCTTGCCAGTTATCTCTAGCATTAACCCAAGAGCTACTGTGGCCCCTGGTCATCTTACTTTCAGTTCTTCTACTGAGAAGTTCACGCTAATAGACTCATTAACCCATAGACAGGAAGCTCTTGCTTGTTCTCTTCCCATTCTCCAGGACTTGGGTCGACCAAATGTTCCATAAATTAATGGCAACACCCTTCCAACGTTTTCTCTCACTGACCCACAAATCAAAGACACGTAGCTTTAAAATTTTACCCCTTCTTTTTTCAACACTTGCTATTTCCAGCTCCTCAGAATGTATGGATCCGCTGCTCTTAAATAGTTGTGATAGGTTGATTCCAAGAAAGAGATCAATATATATTTTTTCTCTAAATTTGTAATTTTAATAAATGCTAATGGTTCCAGAAAGTTTCCAGAATTCAACATTTTTTAAAGAATTCAATTGTGGAAGATATGATACATATGATTTCAATATGTATCTATTGAAACATTTGCTCAAGCTGTCACTTCAGGGACAATAGATGGTTACATTTCTATCAAATATTTAAAAGCTTGGGAGGTTTAAATGGATATTGTCTGCATTATAAAAATAATCTTTCTTCTCAATGGTCATTTTCAAATTCTATAAGAGTTTTCATCTGAATGAATACAAATCACTATTATAACATTAAGAGTAAGTAATGATATTCTATTTTACTCTTTTTTTCTGGGTTTCTTTTTTCACTAATCTAATTCTAAGATAGGTATGTCTGGAAACATACAGGGAAACAGCTCATCGTTAGAAACAAAGACATTAGAAAATAGCAGAGAGAGAGAGAGAGAGAGAGAGAGAGAGAGACATTAAAACAAAGTACAAACATGTTTCTGAGGCCTGAGCAGCACAGTAAATTCACACTTTTTGGTTGACTTTGATCACACCCAAAATTGTTTCTTATGCTCCCAACATGTCAAGAACAATGATGGCAATAAAACAGTGCTCTTGTATCTTTCCATTTCTACAGAACTCTGGGGCTGCAGTGTTTGCTCATACTTTTACAGACACATCATTGTTTTTAGCTCCCTTCTCACTGGGAAAATAGGTGAAGTTAAAAATCTGCTGGGCTTTTGACTTGAAATAAGAGATCTGACCATTATTCACAAAGCAAGACTTAATCTGGGACACTACAGCCGCCTTTGAAAGCACTCAGTTGTTCAACACATTTCCCCATCTGTGGAACAAGCATAATAGCACCTAGCATGGTTGTGAGCACAAATGAGAAAGCCTGGTGCAGAGAAGGTACCTTTTGGGTGTTGTTATTTCTGGGAGATACTTTTTGATGTGAGAATTGAAGGAAACTTATGTCTCCACTGCTGAGTTGAGCAAATAACAGCTTCGCCAATAATGAATCCAACAAGAATTCACACTCTTTCTATATGGCAGAGTTGAGAGAATCCTATGAATATTCTATTTTAGGAGGGGTGATAGCTTTATGTATACTTTTTTATGGCAGAAATGTGTATGGTAATCTTATTTCTTTAAGTTAAATATTATTGTGAATTATTAGTAGGATCCACTATTTAGTGTTTTGTCACATCATCACTAGTATGTCAAGGGTCAGCGGGCTGAGATTTACGTGCACTGGGTTTTCTAAAAGGGCATCTCTGTGTATTGCCTTATAGATGGCAGGCAAGGATCTCTTCTCATGAAGTAGCACCATTTGGTCCGATAGGTGAAATGTGCCTGGAAATCGAGTCCAAGGCTCACTCCTGAAAATCTGATTATAAAACCTACATTCCTCCATTGTTCCAAGGACAGAAAACTTGTAAAACACATTAGAGAAAATGTATAGGTATCACTGTGGAAAGGCGTATAGCTGTCTTCCTCAGAGAGAAGGTTGCAGATGGACATGAAAAGGCTGGCTGAGGCAGTTCCCAAAGGGAGTCTCAAACTCCATTTAAAAGCTTTTTGCATTACGAGTCCTTAAACAAACCTAGACCAGCCACATTAAATACCTGCTCTGCTTCCATAAGAAGTAGCCTCATGCCCCTTCCACCCTGTGAGGACACAGCAAAAAAGTGGCAGCAACGAACCAGGAAGAGGGCCCTCACCCAAAGGCATCCATGCTGACGCCTTTACCTTGGACTTCCTAACCTCCAGAACTGAACAAACCACATTCATGGGGATGGTCACTTGCTGAGGAGAATATATGACTGTCACAGAATATGTCATGTAATACCTTCTTCTTCTGTGATACAAGAGCATCATCAATATCCTTTTCAACATTCTGATTTTGTGACATCTGAATGACGTTCATCTCAGAGACTCAGCTTCTTCCTCTGTAAATTGGGTACAATATCAATATCTACTATGTAATATAAATTGTTTAGAGGATTAAATAATGCAAAAATAAGTCAATAAAGTGGCCTCAGGAATCCATACTCCGACTCTAGAATTCATCCAGATGATTCTCACTGGTTTCTTCAGCACAGCTTCCCACCAGCCAAAATCCCAATTCCCAATTATGCTCTATGCTTTCCTGACCAACTCAGTTGATTTTTACAGCCCAGCATTCAGTCTTTGGCACCAACACTCTTCAAAAACCAGACTGTCACCATTTATAACAACTCAAATTATTGGCAGCAGAAACCCAGGCTGGAGTCCTGAAGAAACAAATGGCCAGACCCACTCCTCACCAGGAGTTTCTCTCCAGGGGAGGGTGATGAGACGTTCCTCAGAGGCAAGAGAGAGAAATCATGGAGCAAAACAAATGAGCAGTTGGAAGTGGTCAGAAGTGCATTCTGAAGGGGAGAAGTCGTCTCTGGATGGGTAACTGTTCATTTGCTTAATGAACAAATATGCACCGAGTTATTCCTGTGCCAGGCAGTGCTTTATACACTAGTGAAGGGGAAGAACAAGACAGAAATTGTCTCTCTTCTCCTGGAGCTAGCGTACCTGTTGGGGGAGACAGACACCAAATAAAAATAAATAAATACGTATACGAATGCGTTACTGAAACACTGGCCGTGGACAGCAGTAGAAATGACTAAGGGAGTGGGGGCAACGCTTTAGGCCGGGCAGTCGAGAAAGGCCGACTGATGACAGGATCCTTGAGTTGAATTTAAATAAAGAATCTAAATAGTCATGGGAGGATACAGGGCAAGAGGATCCCGGACAAAGGAAACGGCACACATAGAGCTCTAGCCTGAGGTGTATCCTACTTACTGGGTTAGGTTAAAGAACAGAAAAACAACAGTGTGGCTAGAGCACAGCCAAGGAATGTAGTCAATGATGGCAGAGACATTAGTGGGGCCGAGCCGTAGAGGACTGTGCAAAAGCATGATAAAGTGTTTGGATTTTATGCTAAGAGCCATGGGAAGCAATTAGAGCATTTTATGTAGGATAATGCATGGTGTGATTTATGTTTTAAGATCTCTCCAGCTACAAAGTGTAATATACATTATCGGATCCAAAAGTGGTAGCACGAACAGCAGTAAGGAGGCTTGCCCACGAGAGCCATGATACAAGTCCACCAGGCTTGAGTTAGGCTTTGCAGGAGTAGCAAAGGGGCTATAGCCTTCAAAGGAGCCAGAGTGTATTCGGAATGGGGTGCTGGGAGACTGATGCATGGGCGCTGGCCGTGGAATTAAGCACCATTTACTACACGAGGAGGAGAGGAGGGACTGCTCTGAGGGGGGAATCTAGGATGGGCAAGTGTAGAGACCACCCTGCTCTGGCAGATGCTGAGAGTGTGTGCTTCCTTCAATTTAGCACCTTAGATGTCAAAACGGCCTCCCCATAGTTCTGGTCCTGCCTGGAAATGACTACTGAATTTCACAACAGGGAGCTTGCTGGAATAAATGTCACTGGAGAGGAAGGAGCAGAGCCCAGCCAGAGTCGGTGATGGGAAGACCAGCCTTGAGGACGTCAGAATATGAGGGCTGATGATGACACTTGCCCCGAATTGTTTCTGAGAAGGGGACGCAGGAATGGAGCATTAGCTGGAGGAAGATGTTGGGTAGGGGGTACTGGAGCATTTTCCTATGCTGATGCCAATGACCCATAGGTGACAAAACTAATGGAGAATAGAAAATTGCAACCCAAGGGCAGGAAGAGAAGATGTCCCTCTAGCTCCCATGGTAAGAAGACGAAGGGGAGGGACCTGCAGCCAGATGATCACATCGGAAAAAAGCCTGGGTCTCCCCAGATACAGCAGCCACTCAAACTTCACATTTCAGATACGTGACTTGGGTTGCAGAAGACGTGCCCTCCTCCCAGACTGTACGCTGAAAAGACTTGTCCCTCACAACACTAGCGACATTTCTGCCCAGGCTACCCTGAGTGAAAGGCACTGCTAGTTCTGGTGGGTACATGCTGTTCTCCAGGGCCACGGGGAGATGGTAGAGAGGGTGGAAACAATGGCTAGCCAAACAATGGCTGCCCCATTTGTGGCAATGACAGTGGGTCAGGCTCTGAGGTGCTCGTCAGAACATCTGCAGCACGGAGGTCATCTGTCACAAGGTAAGGAAAGTGGAGGAAGAGAGGGAGGGGGAAGAGAGAGAAGACCCATCCATACGACTGCCACAGCTAGTTGGTTTTGGCTTTGTATTTCTGGCTACCATTCCTGGTATGTACTCAGCACGACACTGTTTTACTCTGAGAAGCGTTAGGATGACCTAGGCCACGTACTAGGTTCTTGTCGTGCCTGTAATCTACACAGCAATCCCGAAAGTCGGGGTCACAGGTGAGGAAACTGAGGCTCAAAGAGAAGAGTGCAAAGGATTCGCCCATGGTCACAGAGCCATTAGCAAAGACAGGACTCAAACCAAGTCTGGTTAACTCCAAGGCTTGAGGGCACTGTGGACAGAGGGCAGAAGAGCGTGGAAGACAGTGCTTGACCATAAAACTGGCCAGCGCTGGCCTGCAGACCCAGGGAACCCTGTCAAGAGCCACAGCATGGAGAATGGGGACAGCACCCCGGACGGCCCAGAAGGGAAGAAACATGGGGACAGTGGCAGGTAAGAGATTAACAGGAGCTTTTTTCATGTCCCCGCTGTTACCATGACTTCAATGCCTACCCCTTCCGGTTGGTGAAACGGGTATACTGTTCCATAACTGCGTAATTCTGCAGCTAAATAAGCACAGTATAACGTCCCACTCTGCTCCCAAGTTGCTGCAGCTAGAAAGAAAAAACAAAAAGGCTTATCTCCGTGTGTGCAATTCAATCTCTACAGAGAGCAGTGTTAGTCTTACTCAAACAACATCTGCGTTCCCCTCGTTTTATGAAAGCATCACGAAAATGTTCCTTGCTGAGTAATGTCCTGAAATCTTTGAAGAAAACTTTAGTCTCTCTGGATTTGCCTAACTTTCTTGAGGTCTGTGAAACTGGAAGGAAAAGATAAGGTTGCATAAGCTTCAATTAAGAGTGTCTTTTAAAACATCCACAACTTTATACACATAAGAGGAGTAAGCTGCCGTTAGTACTTGCTTGCAATATAAACACTGATAATGTTTTAATCTGCACTTTTTACAGAAGCAATATACTTTCATACTTAAAAAGTTTCATATTTTCATGTTAGGAAAGTTGGAAAGTAGGTTCTCTGGCTTCTGACTCTGGCTTCTTTATCAAACTCCGTAGGCACCAGTTTTTCACCTCTGACAACACCCCCTTCCCCTCCACCTGTCACCCCCAAAAAGCACGAGGTAAGAGCCACTAGGCGTACCATACACAAAAACCAACTCAAAATGGATCACAAACCTAAATGTAAGAGCTAAAACTGCACAATATCTGGAAGAAAACAGAAGAAATTAGTTGTGACCTTGGGTTGAGCAAAGAGTTATTAGAAACAACACCAAATCCATGATTTATAAGAGAAAAATGATAAACTGGACTTAATCAAAATTAAAGTCTTTTGCATTTCAAAAAACACCATTAAGAAAATGAAAAGACAAACCACAGAATAGGAGAAAGTGCATGCAAGTCATATATCTAAAAAAGGACTTGTAACCACAATATACATAAAGAGCTCTTTCAACTAAGTGATGAGAAAACACAACCCAGTTTTAAAATGGGCAGAATGTCTGAATAGATATTTCCTAAATAAAATACATGGATTGTTAATAACCACAAGAAAACTTGCTCAACATCATCCGTAATTAGTGAAATGAAAATTAAAACCACGATGGGACACCATGCAAACCCACTAGAAAGGCTATAAACAAAAAGACAGACCATGCCAAGTGTGGGGGAAGACGTGGAGAAACGGAAACTCTCACACACTGCTGGTGGGAACAGAACATGGCCCAGCCACTTAGGAAGACAGCTTGGCAATTTCTTTCAAAAGTGATATGTAAAACTTCCATGTTATGCAGCAATCCCACTCCTAGAAATTTACCCAAGAGAAATAAAAACATATGTTGATGCAAAGACATGTACACTAATGTTTATAGCAGCATTGTTCATTACATCCAAAAAGTAGAAAGAAATCAAAGAACAGGCAGGCATAGCAGTGTTCCAATAAAACTTTATAAAAACAGGTAGTGGGCCCTACTTGGTCAATAGGATGTAGTTTTCCAACCTCTGATATGAGTCATCAGTGATTTATTTGTAACTCATACTTAGTATCGATAGCAAGTCACCTAGAGGCTTTAGTCTGTGTCATCCTCCCTGAGACCCAACGTGATGAAGGCATCACCACGTGGATGATTCAAGTTCACTGAGGCAGAGCCCAGGGAGCATGCGGACTTCCTCACTGGGTCTTAGGGTTCTTCTCGCATTTCTTTCCTAAACAATCCCATGGCCATGCCCAACTTCAAAAGGGCTGGGAGAGTGCAATGCCAGCACATGCCTAGGGAGGCCGAGAACTAGAAGTCCTTGGAACAAAACTTAATACTACAGCAGAGAGGATGCGGGCAAGTGTGAACTCCCATTCACTTCTAGAAAGGATGTAAGTTGCAAAACCAAAGTTGGGGATCATTTAGCTCATTTAGCAAAATTAAATATACCCTACAAACTAAAATTTTCATTCTTAAGGGGGGGGGGGGCTTTAGAATCACCCACACAAGTCCACTAAGCATTACACACAAAAGATTTCACTGCAGTGTAGCTGATAACAGAAAAACTGAATGCAACTTCAATGTCTGATACTAGTGGAATAAATTATGATTGTTTTTTTAATAAAATTGTATCATACGTAGCAGTCTAAATGCATGATATATGGATTAATGAAAACAACTTACTGCATCAGTACAGATATATCTACAGAAAGTAATGTTGAGTAAAAAAGGGAAGGTTGCAAACAAGTACACGCACAATGATTCCATTTATTTCAATTATTAAAACCACATTGTTTGTGGAGACAAAAATATAAACAAATGGGCAAATATTAACTTTAAGACATTGCTGCTCCCTGAAGCTGTTGGGTGTAGAGGCTTCCCAAGGTATCCCCAATGTTGTATTTCATTAAAAGCACCTGAAGAAGTTATGGCAAAATGTTAATATGTGTTAAATCTAGATGGTGGAAAATATGGGTGTCTGTTATATTTCTCTTGTTCTTATTTGTATGCTTGAAATCATTTTAAATTAAAAAGCAAAGTAATTACTGCAGCTAGTGTATGAGTGTCAGCAGAGAGAATTATCACGGTGATTAAATGACACTAAAAAGCAGGCTGAGCTAAGAGCAAAACAATGAGTGACAAGCGTAGCAGCTACAAAAACCGAGCCGGGAACGGGAACAAACCCCCGTCACTGCTGAGCAGTCTGAAAGCAAAACTGTCGGGGCTGAACTCTGGTGTAGGGAAAGCTAGCAGTGAATAAAATTCAAAAAATGAAGTCCATCTTTTCATGCTTTTGAGTGACACATCGTGGTCACTTAAGAGATGTTTGTTAGGACTTTTGTGTTATAAAAATTATTGTGCCTTATACATTGTGAAAGTGATCCCATGTGACAGAAATGAAACGGGAGGGAAGGGGGAAGAAAGAATGGAACAAAGAAAGTGAGTGAGTGAACCGTGGAACGTAGCATGGACGGACGGGAGGGCCCACGCTCCCTGGGAAGTCGGGTAACTGAGCTCCCGTCTCAGCTCTGCCTCGTGCAAGTAACTTCAGCTCGATGAGTCTCAGTTTCCTCCTCCTTAGTAAGAAGACAACGGCCTAGATTCCAGCTCACTATTCTATGATCCTTGAAATATCCATTGAGGTTCACGTTTGGAGAAGTGGTATTACCCTGGGATAAAAAACCCTCAGCCTTTGTCTGATCCAGTGAGCAAAGTACTAGAATAAAAAGTCAGGGTCACATTCAGCATGAAGGTCAAAGCCACACATCATTCATCATGGCAGTTGCTATGCTAAGGGGAGGTGGGGTGGGAAGTGAGTGAAGATAACGGAAGGAAACTGCTGGGTTTCAGACTTCTCTTTTTGAGCAGGATCCGGTGGCCACACCCTCTGTCAGGGTGGCCTAAAAGAGAATTGTGAGGGGAATCAATGGTTTATACCTACCTCCCATTTATCGTGGATCTCAGAACAACATAAGAAAACTCAGGAGACCCTGATACATTCAAATCTTTAACTTGCCCCAAAGTTGGTGTGAAAAGGTTTAGATTATAGGATGTGGGACAAAGTCTTATTGGAATGGTTTCTAAAATACCAAGTATGTGCCAAATACTGCAGTAATCTAAAAAAGAAAGTTTTCTTCCTATGTCCCATTTTTCCTCATCACCAGGCCTGCAGAATATCAGTCCTTCCTACAGAAGCCATACAATTTCTAGCATTTCTCTCAAGCGTGGGCTACATCAAACCATTTTTCCTCTAGCTACCCAAAAGAAACCATGCAGGAGATTTAATTTGAAGGGGTGAAGGGAGCATGAAGACCTCTGACCCAGAAAGGCCCCCCTGAGAAGCAGAATGTGACTGGTTTAAAACATGTTTTTCCTAGCATTACAGATAGACATTCTCACATGGAAATTTTCCAAACAATTTAACCATCTCTACTTTACAATTGATACGATGTCAACACAAACCAAGGTCTTTCCATTAAAGTGTCAAGACTCAGATTTATACAACAAACATAAAAAGCAAAGCTAAACACCAAGGCAAAGAATGTTAATGGAAGTTATGTACATACATGCATTAAGGGGAAAATGCATCTCTGAGTGTTGTTTATGGAAAAGACCATTTATAAGTGTGAGGGTGCAGTTCCTCAGACATTATTTGAAAGTGTCTATGTTATGGATGTGCTAGAAACATTTCTCACATTTTAATTATGTTGTGCAACATGCTGATTTCAATCAACACGTCGAGGATAGTTTTAAAGTCCATGAGCGAGAAAGATCTCCCTTTCCTAGAGTCCAGTGTTTATTCATGCAGATAGCACATGTATGCAGCACCTACTATGTGCTAGGCTCTATTAAACACAGGTGTTTAGGGACCAATCCCTCTCCGCTGCTTGGATAATGAAGTTTCCTCTGCGTGCCCCCAGGTTGACATGCGATCAACATTTTCTGTGTGTCAGAGAGAAGCAATAGGTCATCATGATGAGGCAAGCAGGGGCCAGATCATGAAGGATCTTGTGTGTCAGACCATATATAACCTTGAAAACTATAAAAAATACAGAAAATGTTAATCTGAGGAGGTATGGGATCAGATTGTCAACCAAATGAGTTGCCGGTAAAAAACTGAAGGCAAGGACAACGTATTGCTTCTGGGCTGCAGCTACTAGACAGAAAATGGTACCATTGACTAAAGGAGGGAACAGAAGAAGCAGCAGGTTTGCAAAGAGAGGAGAGTGATAGGTGGGGAGCTCAGTTCTGAAACACGCTGAGTCTGAGGTACCTGTGGGCAGTCCCTGTGGAAATGTCTATAGGCCTTAGGAAATGAACCCAGAGCTCAGAAAAGATATACGTAAAGCAAATACTTGGGACTTTGGGTGTAGATGAGCTCTGGCAAGGAGAGTCTGGGAGAAGAGATCGATACAATACAGCTTTCCTTCCTAAGAGACGATGGCCACAGAGGTAACCCTGAACAGATGTGAGAGGAAGGAAGGAAGGAAAGCATCACTAGAAGAAGTTTTAAAACGGGACACTAAAAAAGGAAACAGGAAGACCAGAGGGAAAAACAGCTTTAAGAATTCAGGAGGAGTCAAGAATGTCAAATACTGAAAAATATCATTATTGTCATTTGTAAACACACAGAGAATTGTCAAAAAGAAACGAAATAGAACTTACAAGTGATTTAGTAATAATGTTCAAACATTTCTGTTAAAATTATAAAGGGTTTCTGTCCCCACTGACCACATAAACATGAGGTTATGTAATGGGTATGAATTTCAAAGTACAAATTCATGCTATGTAAAATAAAGTTCCCTTCCATTTCTCTTCTGTACGTTATCTGGAGTTCAGCTTTGCCTTTTTGGTAGGGAAAAGCCACTGTAAACCAAAATGATGCATTTTGCCCAAAGAAGACAGTGAGATTAGTGAGGGCACTTCCCATCAAGGATAGTAAACCCAATTTGGCCAGCACTAACTCTCCACTGCCACTGCCAAAGAAATGAAAAGAGGAGGCAGGGAAAAGGCAGCTTTGCAATCTGCCCTTGAAAGAGCCACAGTCAGATCAAAAACAAACAAAAGTCTATCAAGCATTTAGATATGCTCACTGAAGGTGGTGATGTGCTTTAAACCTTGACATAGCATTCATATTCCAAGAGTCTGCAAGTGACTGAGCATCCATAAATCTAATCTCCCATTTCAAAAGAAAACTATAAAGGCAAACTTCAGAAAGCCTATCCTCTTCTCATTTTCAGCTGGGGAGATACACTAAAATATCCTACTCTGAAAAGTTAGGAATGGGTATCTCATTAGCTCCATTCTCACCTTCAATGGCAATATGTCGCCCTCTTGTGGATTTGGGGAATATTTCCACCCAGGAGCATTCCAACTTGCACTTAATCACAATGTCGCTTTGTGTAATTATAAGCGTAAATAAAAGATGGGATATCTGCTGTATCCTCCTATGAACTGAACTACTAGACAGAATACACACCCTAGCAACCTTCATTCAGTTCTTCTTCTGTAAATGAAGTAGCTGTTAACCAACTGTGATCACGCAGCAAATATTTATTGACCTATTATGAAAAGCATGGATACAGGGCACTTGAAAATGCAGTTTGTTTCTGCAAAAATTTCCAACTTAAAGGAGAAGACCAAACAGTTCACTGAAAATTGGGTGTCAGTTGTTCTGGTGGTAAAGATAAACGTGAACTGTCTGCTCTCGAGGAAATCCCCACCTGGAACCAGCAGTGCCAGACATCTAGATGGTAGAAGAATCTAGCCCTCCTGGGTGAAGTGTGCTGAAATCCTGTGACTAGGAAACGGACATTTGTACTTAGATGCACAGAACGTAAGTCAATACAGGAAACGTTTCAGTCAAGAATCATTTCCTCCCAAGACTAACTCTTTTACCACTTTTCTTAGCTCCATTTTCCTCTCTTGGCCTCTTTTCCTCCACCTGCAATTGTGCTCAGGTCTCTTTCCTCCCCTCCCCTGATACTTCTCTGAACTATGAAGTGCACTAAAATTATTCCCATTAGAATTAAGCTCCACTCTGCTTCATTCATTCGCTAGTGAGTCGACACCAACAACAGTGCTTAGTACATAGCAGGTATTTATCTATTTTGTTTTGGTTTTTGTCTATGTATTTTTTAATTCCTACCATAAAATTCACCCTTTAAAGATTACAGTTAGGTTTTTAGTATATTCCCAAAGTTGAATGATAGTGGTACAATCTTCACCACTATCAATATTTTTTCTTCATTTTCCCTTTTTTCTAGCTTTGAAGTATAACTGACAAATAAAATTGTAATAATGTGTATAATGTGATTGGATGTATGTATACATTGTGAAAAAATTCCCACCATTAAATTAACTCATCCATCACCTCATATAGTTTTTTTTTTTTTTCTTTCAATGAAAACACATAAATTCCACTCTCTTAGCAAATCTGAATTATTCAATACAGTATTATCAACTATAGTCACCATGATACATTAGATCCTCAGACCTTTTTTCTCTCCTAACTCAAAGTTTATAGCCTTTTGCCAACTACTTCCTCTTTCTCCCACCTCCCCATTCCCTAACAGCCACCATTCTACTCTCTATTCCTGAGTCCAACTTTCTTTTTTTATTTTTACTTTTTAGATTCCACATATAAGTGATATGATGCAGTATTTGTCTTTCTCTGTCCAGCTTATTTCACTTATCATAAAATCCTCCAGGTTTATCGGTGTTGCAAATGGCAAGATCTCCTTCTTTTCTAAGGTTGAACAATATTCCATTGTATGTGACTATCACATTTTCTTTATCCATGCACCCATCGACAGACTTAGGTTGTTCCCATACCTTTGCTATTGTGAATAATACTGCAATGAACGTGGAAGTACAGATATCTCTCTGAGAGAATGATTTTCTTTCCTTGGGATGTAGACCCAGAAGTGGGAGCACTGCATCATATGGTAATTCCACCTTTCGTAAGGAATCTCCATACTGTTTTTATAATGGCTGTACCAGTCACATTCCCACCAACACCAATTCCCTGTCGACGGTCCCCTTTTCTCCACATCCTCACCAGCATTTGTCATCTGTCTTTTTTTATAATCGTCATCCTAACAGGTGTGAAGTGATAGCCCTTGTATTGATTTGCGTTTCCATGATGATTAGTGGTGCTGAACATCTTTTCATGTACCTGTTGGCCACCTGTGTGTCTTGGGGAAAATGTCTATTCAGGTCCTTTGCTCATTTTTCGATAGGGTTATTTGGGTTTTCTTTGGCTTTCCTTTTGCTTCATTTCTGCGATTGAGTTATGCGTTCCTTGTATATTTTGGATGCTAACTCCTTATTGTGCATGTGATTTGTAACTATTTTCTCCAATTCCATCGGTTGCCTTTTCATTTTGTTGACGGTTTCCTTTGCAGCACGAAAGCTTGCTAGTTTAATGGAACCCCACTTGTTTTTTTTGCTTTGCTTTTGGTGTCAAATCCAAAAACTCATTACCAAGACCAATGTCAAGGAACCTATGCCCTACTTTTTTTTTTTAGGAATTTCATGGTTTCAGGTATTACATTCAAGATTTTATTTCATTCTGAGTTCATTTTTGTGTGCAAAAATAGGTGCAAGATAGGAGCCCAGTCTCACATTCTTTTGCACGTGGATATCCAGTTTTCCCAGCACCATTTAACGAACAGTATATACTTTCCCCACTGAATGTTCTTGGCTTCTTTGTGAAAATACAATTGACAATATAGGTGCGGGTTTATCTCTGGGCTCTCTTTTCTGTTCCATTCATCTACGTGTCCGTTTTAGGCCCAGACCATACCATTTTGATCACTATAGCAACAAAGTAGTTTGTTATCAGGTAGCATAACAACTCCAACTTTGTTCTTTCTCAAGGTCTCTTTGACTGTTCAGGCTCTTTTGGAGTTCTATGTTAATTTTATAACTATTTTCTCTAATTCTGTGAAAAAATTCCATTGGAATTTTGATTGGGGTTGTACTGAACATATAGATTGCTTTGCGTGGTATGGGCATTTTTACAATATTAATTCGAAATCAAAATTAGACCTTGGATAGTAACAGAGGAAGTAGAATCAACAGTGAACTATAAGATAAATCTGTGTTATAGTGAGCTACCAAGTCTGTGGTAATTTGTTACCATATAGCGATAGGAAACTAATACAATCACTTTTCATTATTTAACATGACCTGTCAAAGTGCATGGGCTTCCTGGCAATTTGAAATGATCTAGTGGCCCATTTCTAGTGATGGATGAGAGGCAACTTAGAATTAGAAAACAAATGACAAATAAAATAATAAAGAATTTTGATATTATTTTATTTTAAGTTGCCCCAAGAGTATTTATATAGTATGATGCTTAATTTTATGGGTTAACTCGACTGGGCCACAGGGTGCCCAGAGGAAACTTTATTCCTTGGTGTGTGTGTGAAGCTGCTCCAGAAGAGATTAGCATTTGTATTGATGGAGAACCCAGTAAACTCCTCTCTCCAGTGTGGATGGAGCTTATCCAACCTGTTGAGGGCCTGAATAGAGGTATTTCGAACCTCTGCCTCAAGACTCCAAAATAAAGGAGGCTGTTGATGAACTGAAATGCATTTCATTTTTTTAATTCTAGCATAGCAGAGTGGTACTTCTCAACCTGTGAAGGTCTAATTACTCAAGAATCCCGTCCTAGAGAAGTGCCAAGGACCTACATGGTTTATTATCTTTCCACACTTCAGCTTCTCTAGAATGTGGGACTCCCGAAGGGATTTATACTATTTCCTGACAGCCCCTAAGCATAAAATTAATAAAGAAGGGAAAAGAAAATCTGAGACAGAGATTCAGAGATGATTAACGTGAGGCATGCCCGCCCGTCACTCTCTGGAAACCAATTAAGCAAAGTACTCAAATGTAACACTTTAACACCATCAATTAAAGTTGGCAAAAAGTTTAAATTCTATTATAAAATTAACCATTGTAAGTAAAGCCTCTGTGAAAATGTATATTATAAAAATAAAATATATTTATGCCCCAATGGCTAAGCAAAATAAAGGAAATTTTCATTGTGAAACAGACAAAATGACCTCATTGAATTTTCCTAGCTTTCCATTAGGGGGAAGAGGGATCGTTGCACCATGAGGTACGTGAAATTAATCTTCTTCAAGGGTGTTATGCTGCAGGATCTTATGCAAAACCCCATGCGGACTCACTTAAAAATAAATATGGACACACCCCAGAATACATCTTCCTCCCCTGAGAACTGGTGAAGTTCAAGGCCACAACATGGTCAGAAACAGAAGGAAGAGGAAACAGGGCTCGGACTTATTCTTTTCATGTTAAATAGTTTGAGCACATTTTTCATCCTCTGTGAAACTTTGTTAAGGTCAGACATTGTCACACCCAACCACATCCCCACACACTGAAAAAAATAAACGGATAGACTGTTAGTTAGATTATATAAACTAGTTCTATAACTCTATCTTGTGTGCATGGTCACAAAACATGTTTTGGGTCTTTCAAACTCCATTGTCAAATACCTGGCTTCTGAACCATGGCTTTCATGACATAGTCAGGAAACACATCATTATGATGAGAGAAGAATCTCATGTTCAAGATCTAAAGGCCCCGAAAATCAAGAGCCCCGGTCAACTGATGATGCCAGGTCATTCTAACTTTAGCTATTACCTCAACCACCCACACCACACCAACCTATTTCCCTAGCCTGGAGCTCTAAAAGCAGCAAATACAACCACTTGTCCCCCATTTCCACACTATCCCTAACATGAAGACGGAGGCCCACACTTTATGCGCTATGGATAAAACTCAATCCCCATGCTTCACTGCAGCAGCTCGCACTACCCTCCTCCCTGAAGGACTTCTTCACTTGGAGTCCGGGATCCCACACTCACCTGGCTTTTCTCCTGTCAAGGGGCTACTCTTCAGTTTCCTTGGCTGGCTCCTCCTAACCTTTATGACAACCTTGGAAAGCTCTAGAGCTCAGTCTCCAGGACTCTTCTGTGCCTACACTTATTTCCCTGATGACTCCCAGATTTATATTGTCAGCTCTGACCTCTCCCATAAACTCCAGTCTCAAGTATCTAATGCGTTAGTCATGCTATGCTTGAATAATGCTACGTAACACACACCTTGTGATAATGCACTTCTTGCTCAGACGTCCATCTGCAGGTCTGCCAAGGTAACACACAGCTTGTGATAATGCACTTCTTGCTCAGACGTCCATCTGCAGGTCTGCTCAGGTCTGCTCCACACATGTCATTCTGGAAGAGAAGCCCCTCAAGGTATATGCTCTTTGTGTGACAGACAGTGCAGTCTTCGAAGGGACTGCCAGATCTTCACCACACCACCTAGCTTCTCAGGTCAACTGGCACACTGTTACTGCTACCCACCTTTAACTGCCAAAGAAAGTCACGTGGCCACGCCCAGCGTCAGTGAGTTGGGGAAGTATACTCCAGCCAAGGGAAGCCATGATAAGGATGGGGAGAGAAAGAACTGAGAACAAGTAATATAATCTACCACACCAACTCCCAACTCAGCATCTTCACTCAGATGTCCAATAAATATACCTCAACTAAAAATTTCGAAACTTGTGAATAAAGATGATTTTACCCCCAAACCTGCTTCTCTCACAATCTTCCTCATATCCGCAAAAGACAGTACCATCATTTTAGTTGCTCCAAAAGCCTGGACATCACTATTGACTTTCTTTCCCACACACACCAAGCACATCTACTCCTATTGGCTCTACCTTCAAGTACGTCCAGAATCTGAGCTTTTCTCATCAACTGCATTGTAAGCACTTTGGTTCAAGTCACCATCATCTCTTGTCCAGAGTATAATAATGGCTTCCTCACCAGTCTCCATATTTCCTTCACCATCCTATCGTGTACTCTCAATATGAGATTCAGCATGATCCTTTACAAGTAAGTTACATCATGTCACCCTCTAGTTAACCCACCACCCGTCTCCTTTACCACTCTGACGTTGTCTCTTACTATTCTCCCGTTCATTCCATTCCCACCACTCTACCCCACCTGCTAATCACTGAATACAACAGGTACATTCGCACCCAGTGACTCTGTACTTGATCTTATCGCGGCCTAGAAAACCCTTCCTGCAGACATCCGTATGCCTCCTTCCTTTGCTTTTTCTGGGACTTTATTCCAACGACACCATCTCAGAGAAGTCTCCCTGAAAACCCCAGCTGCATAGTGCACCTATAAGTATTATGATGAACACAGCTGTGGGAACACAGAGGCTCACCTACCCAAACAATGAGTCAATATATAAAGTCCCTGTATAGGAGGAAGGTGCCACTGAAGAGCAATGGCACATTACACCTTGCCATGGGTAACCCTGCAATGTGTTTCTAAGAGGGATGTGATTCTCCCTGGATTCTGCGGGAGGTGTGTGCTTCCGACTCAGTGATGTTGGGCTAGACCATGTGACTTTCTTTGGCTAACGGAGTCTGGGAAGGGGCATTATGCAACCAGAAGCTTGAAATGTGCTGTAGTGCTTTGGCTCGGTCACCTGTGCTTCTATCATCTGCCTTGAAAACAACATACCCGGGTGTGGCCTCTGTTGCCTGAATGACAGCCACATGGAACAAACATGAATCAACCCACAAAGAGCACTGGGGTCCAGCAGAGCCCAGCAAATCAGACCCAACCCGCAAACCCATTAGAAAGCAGTCAGCGCTTGTTATTGAAAGCCATTAGATTTGGGAGGGTGTTTGTTACGCAGCAGCGTTACTGCTGCAAAACCCTGAAGGTATTTTCATGCACAGCATCACATCTTCTAGAAAGATTTCTACAACACTTTCTCCATTGATTGTTTTCACCACATCTCACAAATGGTTTCATCCTTTCTCTGATCCCCAACTACCCCTATCATACTTTCTTCTTCAGTTATAACTTCCCGAAGCAACAATCTATACATATTTGTCTCCTTTTGCTCATTTCCCAACATGCCACAACCCCTCTACATCTTGACATCATAAAGACAATTTTCTCAAATATCACTCATTCTTTTACCAAAAGGGCAGATATGACAGAGAGCTGGGGCAGTAGCAGTCATGACGACTGAGTCCATTAATAAATGACAAGCAAAGAATTGGGTTGAATTGAAGCAGAGAATGTAAAGGAATATGAGAAGAGCTATTCTTTCAGTCTATTGAGGTTTTTATATCACCCACTTCCTTTCAATTTGTATATTAAAAATTAAAATAAGTCATCTACTGCATGAGGGATCATTCTCAGTTTTCTCAAAAACTAGTTTGGTAATTGTAGGTAATGCCACTTAACTTCTCTGGACCCTGGTGTTTTCATTCTTACATGTAGAGTTCTAAACTGAATGGGTTTTTGAGCTGGAACTCCGGGGAACTTTTCAGAATTCATGTAACCAATGGACCCCTATTCTTCCGTCCAGTCTGATACAACCCCTTAGGGTCGGCCTGGATTCGGGTGATCTGAAGATACCTGGCTGTTGATTTTTATCTTCTCAAGCCCCACTGTACAGCTCCTGACCCACATGCACACTGGTCAGTCAGGACCACTGAGGCAGATGCTCTCCCACATCCCCTTAACTACTTAATAGGTATGTTTATCTCCTATAGCCTGTGATCTGAACACATTAACTGAAATTAGGTTTTGTATCTCTAATGCAATCTGTTTATACAACCTGATGAATATAAGCTTTCTTTTTTCTTTTATAATATTCATCAAAGCACTAGATGTTAATAAATACTTGTTATATTAATTTACCTCCCACACCTCCAAAAATACCGTATATGCAAGAAGTCTTATGCCAAGCCAGAAACTGTGCAGTGAAGCAGATTAATTTCTTCATCTAATCCAGAGTATACCGTGCTAAGAAAGAATCTAAAACTAGTGTGAGTTTGGGAGTTGTATAATTTAGATATAAATTTTCCCCACCACAAACTCATCTGAAAGAATTACAATAATTGGATGTTTTCTTCTTTTCCTCAGCTCCCTATTTACAAAGAAAAAAATGGTTACATAGTTTTAATTTAATCTGAGTTTTTAGGATATTGAAGCATTACTTTTTTTCATACTTATCTTCAGCCATTTCAATATGAACTCACACACACACACACACACACACACACACACACACACACATGCACACACTCACCCCACTTCTGAAAGTCTACTACCCTGCTGCATAGACAGGCATCAAGCAGTTTCCAAGAGAACACGGCTTCAAAGCAATGATCCTATTAAAAAGATCCTCTGAGAACAAATGTCCATTTCCTTCCATATCATTCGAAAGCATTAAATTAGAGCCACTCCTCTTGAAGTGAAGAGAACCACCCAGCACTTAGCCATCACAGGGTGGCAGAGAACGTTTTCCTTAAAGCAGTCATTCACAGGTGACAGTACTGGTGTGGGTCATTGGCTCTGACAGTGAAAATCTTCTGTTTCCTTTGCAATTGAAAAGCTGCTTGAGATGACAAGAGATCTCCAAATCATGATTATCTTAAAAATCAGAGAATCGGACCGAGTCACTGAAAGGACCCTCCAGAGAGCTGGGGCCCAAGTCCTCTGGCTTCAGCAGGGCTTGTAGCCAGAAATTGGACTTGTTGAGGAGTCTTTACCGGGTGCTCCTTGCCTAGTATTAGCCATCAGAGCACTAGAAGACCTCTTGACAGTAGTTATTTTTAGTATTTTCCTTGTTAGAAAATAAGGTTGAGAAAACACAGAAAAGCACAAAGAAGAAATAAAACTCAGCCCTACTCCTACCACCCAGTGAGCCTCTGTTAACATTTGGGGGCACAATTCTAAACCTATTCTGTGGCTTTGTATTCGCTTTTTCAAAAGTTTAGATGAGACTATCGCATACACACTATTTCATATGCATATTTTCACAGGAAACTTTGTTGTAAATATTTTCTCCATGTTACTAAATATTTTAACGAAGATTTTTGTCGGCAGTGAATTCCAACTTGCCATTTAATAAATACCCATTCTGGGACGTTTAGATGGTTCCTGATTTTTCACTGTTCTACCTAGTAGGGTAGTAGACAAATTCAAAATTTTACCTTTACGTACAAGATATGTAATTTCCACAGGATAAGTTCCTAGTAGGAGAATAGCTGGATCATAGAACATAAGGTGTTGAGACTTTTGACAAAGTATTCCTCAGAAGGGTCCTAATAACTGAAAGTCCACCAGCAGTGTATGACAATACCCACCAGACAGGGCACTGAAGGCCTCAGGCAAGGAGCGCCCAGGACAGTTATATCTGTACTGAGTGACAACAAGAGGGATTCTGCCACCTCTCAAAAGGCCCGAAAATGGTTTGCTGAGAAATACTAGATCTACACTAAAAAGTGAAAATTAAGGTTTAGTAATAACGTTGATGTGTGCAGACTTCTAAGCAGCTATGAATACAGTGCGATTCTGGCTGAAAAGTCTATTTTTTCCTCAAGAATGAGAATGCCACCCCAGAGGGACTGAGGGTGGCCAGTCTCTCCTTGGTTTGGATACTTCTACCTGCCTTGACAGAATTCTCAAAAGTGACCTTATTGTTTTTACTGAAACATCTGCTCTTCTTTCTGAATTTTCCTGTCTTTGTGCATAGAACTGTCATCCCCACACCTGGCCAAGCCAGGCCTGGGAATGATATGAACAGACCACCTTAAGCTCTGACCCCGACCCAGCAGGCCACTGCCTACCAATTCCTATCAATTCTAGTCCCTATGTATCTTTCAAACATAACCCTGTTCTGGGGCAGTCACTTACACCTTTGTCATTTCTTGTTCCCTCACGTTCTTGGGACCTTCAGTCTTATTCTTCTCCAATCTATCACACTGACACTACAGTGAAACTCGAAAAGGCCTATCAGATCGTGTCACGTTCCTGCTCAGGATTTTAAATAGATTCCAACGCCTACAGAATAGACACTAGAACTAATGTCCGGCTGTCCCTGGTCCTGTTAGCCATAAAGCCCTCTGCCATGTTACACAGCTGGCAGCACATAGCACCCGGGCGCTGGTCATAGTTTCCATCCTGAGCTGCCTGCCTTCGCTCATCTGAGGCCCCATATCCTGACTTGGGCCTTATCCTTCACGCTTGCGATGTGTGATTTATCTTCCTAGGTACAGCCTCCCTTTTTCCTTCCCACCTGATGCTCAGCACCACGTCTCTGGCTTTGACTTCGTGTACCTGCCCTGCCATTACCGAGCGTCTCCCTGTGTCCTTGCTGCTGTCTGTTACTGTGGAAAAGATATCAGGAATTCCACCAGAATCAGTGCACGGTTCCGAGCTGTTCAGAGCAGGCCCACAACCTCGAGAGAGACAAAACATTCCTGAAGGGGTTCAGTTGGCCAAGCCTCAGGGTTGAAGGTCTCTAGCACCACAACCAAGGCTGACCGTGGCTCTCAGCGGCAAAGCTCCATCTCAAAGTTCTGTCTCATTTGTTGTTTTTCCAAGAAAGCTATCAGAGGAGCACTGTAGAGACAATGGAGCTTCTCACAAAAGTATCCTCCTGAAGGTTTAGAAAGAATGATTTGTATTTGTCAATTTTTTGGAACTGAGGGAAGAGTTAGGATCTGAGCAAGCAGGGAAGCACAATATCCTGAATCTTAGTCTATTAATAACTGAATTTTAGACTATTAATAAATGAGAAGGGAACGAATCAAGCCAGCTATCTAATTTAAATGTTTCCCATGCTGAAATGCAATCGGTTAATGAAAGAAAACAGAAACATTTCTCACGTAAAAAACACAGACATAGATTTAGTTTATTAAAATGCTTTTTAATGTTTCTGATTAAAGAAGAATAGACAGAATAAACGCATTTTAAGAAAATCAAACATTGACATGATGGTTAGTTTCCTTAATAACACAACTAATGTATTTATAATTTACCTGTTGAGTTTGAAGGGCTCTGCTGCCAGCTACTTAACAAGAACTTACATGTCTAACCTTTTGCATGAAAATAAGACTTAAATTTTCTTATGTGCACAGAAAATGAATATAAATATTGAAATAAAGCAGTGTCATAAGATGCATAAATAGGCCTTATAAGAATCCAACTTGTATGCAAATCTTTGTCATAGTTTTAAAAAATATGATAAACAATAGTTTTAGGTTGGAAAGACTTCTGTCGGTTTTCAGTCATAAAGTGTGTGAATGGATGAGGCTGATTTAACTGGGAAAGTACCTGAGCCCCAAACAAGAGCATGGGGTCTAATTTGTCAGGGAGTCATGGAGGCCAGAAGGGGTCACAGAATAGAGAGAGAAGCAACAACCATGTAGCCCCAATCTGACACAGGCCGTGTTAAAGAGATGCTCTCAAATGCATGTGAACGTATGATCTACATTTTCACTGAGTATTAAATAAATACTCGCCAGATTAACACTTAACACCTCAAAGTGTAAGACAATGGAAGGTGCAAGATTCCTTTTCTTTTTCATGAAAAAGAGAAAATATTTATGTTTACACAAACGTTGATTATTAAACATGCTGTGGACTTGTTTCCAGATCAAAATCATCGCTTCTCACTAACAGAAGCACTCACTGACGTCCCCTCTTGAGTAATAACAAACATTTTAAAATCTATCCAACTGATTAATAGTTTTTGGCTTTTAGGAGAGCTTTCAGTAAGATAGAGAGACGGGAGTGGAGAGGAAGGGAGGCCATCTGTTTTAGTGTTGAATTTTAATTTCCATTATTAATGTAACAATGGATAATTATTTCAGATAAAAGCTGTGTTCGTAAATTAAAACCAGGACAAGTATGTGGGTTGGCTAGATAACTTGGAGGGGATTTGGATCAATGAGAGCAGAATTTAGTGGTCATATGGTTTGTGTTTCTTGTTAAATTCTGGAATGGCACTGGGATATAGGACAGAAGTAAATTAATTTCTTTTTCACTGTCGTTTTCATGCAATTTTCCACATTATACCCTTTGCTATAAAATGTGCCATGTTCAATTAAGGTGTGCTAGTATGTTGAAGTATTTTTCAACACCTCCGTTGAAATCTCATGAATGAGGTCAGCTCACAGGGTCAAACTAATACATGCTAAATGCTTGTATGTAATTTTTTAGCTTGAGACAGGCTTAGAGGCATTTATTTGACGAACTCTTAAGAATAATTGGTTCTCCAGCAACCTTGACAGAACAGGCTTTTTGAGAATAAAATAGGTCCTCTTTCATTCCTTTCCTGCAGCTCATTTTAAGTAGCATCTTATAAAAATCCCAACATTAAAGTGGCTTCTATTCACCCAATCAAAGGAACTTTTTTTATCCTTTTGGTTGTTGGGTCCTTAAATTGCTCAGAGCCGCTCTCTCCAACTGTCACTGTTCATCATGCATATTTATTTTGCCTTATGCTATTAGCAGGATGGAATTTACTAACTTCCTTGCATGATCCTGTTACACTGATACACTTAACATCTGCCATAAATGATTTATTAAGATTTAGGGGAAATTATATTTCAACATATTTAAGGAGCAAACTTCACTGAAAACATAAATGGTTTACTCACGTTTCAGTACTCTCCAAAGTGTTCTAATTATATTTAAGATATAATTTCATTTCATTATTCTTTTGGAGGCCCAAGCTGTCACAACATATCTTTTCCTTTATGCAGCATTTTCCCCTTAAACACATTCATAAAACTTTCATTTTATCCCAATAAATACAGGACTTTGGTTGTAATGTCTTTTTCTGATCAGATGCGTGTTTCAGAATATAGAAGATTTTGTGATTTTCAGAGTAATACAAAGGCCTAGGCTAGGAATGTAACCCAACAGATGGAATACACACACACACACACACACACACACACACACACACACACACGGAAATTTAAGTCTTTTTTTTTTTTTTCTTTAATTGCTCACACCAAAAGTTATGTTATTCAAATGGGTGAAATCACTTGGGTCACTGAAGCTAATGTAGTAAGTCTAGCCTGTTATGTTAAAGCATTAGCTTAATGGATTAATATGTCTCCTCTGAATAAACAGCCCTCTTGAGATTCTTCCAGCTTGTGAGTTCAGTCAATTTACCACCCTCAGAAAGCATTAGGCTTTAAACAGAGTTCTACTCCCTTGGGACATCAGCCTCACCAACTCAAAATGAAACTTTGCGGGGCCACCCACTGCATCTCCTCAACCATGTTTCCTTTCCTTCCCTCTATTGCTCCCACATGTTTGAAGAGACCTGTGACAAAGGAGACGCAGTTGTACAGTGTTTAGATTTGTAACAGTTTTAACTACACTGCTGTATCCACAGGCCAAAAGCACCATTTAAATTTGGGCAACTCAATTCTTTGGAGCTGAGCGACCTCATCCCTACAATAAGGAAAGAATTTATGTATTTTTGTGGATAAAATGGTTAAAAGGAACACTTCCAGAGCAGCTACGGGGAGGTGGGTAATGGAGAAATGTCTTTTCAGCTAAGACAGAATCCGTTGACCTGAATTCAGTAAGTATTCAGTAAATATTAACTGTTGTTATCATCATCGTCATCATCATCATTAACAAATTTACAACAATTTTCCACGTCCAGGGTGTAGATAGCACAAATTGCTATAGCAACAACATAGGACAGAGGCTCGTATCAGAACAAAACCCCATTTCTGTGTTAGTAAATAAAATGTCACAGGGTTTAGTCTGAGTATTTCTTTTTAAGGAACATACTGAAGCAAACATCCATAAAAAACCTTCAATGTCTGTTGCCCAAAGCATAAACAATTATTAATCAGAGACTGACACTAATCTACAATAGTGGAAAATGAAAAAAAAAAAAAAGGGTTGCAATCTGGAGGTCCATTAGTGAAAATTTCCCTTCAGTGCGTTGTGCTTGACTTTCAGGATGATTTGAAAAATAAATTTGAAATGAAAATTAAAAACAATATCAAAATCGTAGAATGCTGCAAAAGCAGTGCTTAGAGGGAAATTACAGCACTGAATTCATACATTAGAAAAGAAGATGTAAAATCAATAATCTAAGTTTCCACCTTAGCAACCTAGAAAAATAAGAGGAAATTAAATCCAAAGCAGCAGAAAAAAAATTATAAGAATTAGAGCATAAATCAATGAAATAAAAATAGGAGATCAATAGAGAAAATTAATGAAACCAAAAGCCAGGTCTTGGGAAAGAGCAATATAATTGATAAGCTCTCAATAAACTAAAAATAGAGGGGAATTTTCTCCACTTGATAAAGACTATCTACAAAAACCCTACAGCTAACATCATACTTAATGGTGAGAAAGTCAACGTTTTCCCACTAAGATCAGGTACAAGGCAAGGTCCCCTTGCACCACTCCTTTTCAACATTGTACTGGAAATCCTTCATAACAAAATAAAGCAAGAAAAATAATAATAAAAGGTATACTGATTGCGAAGGAAGGCATCAAACTGTATTTGTTGTTCACAGAAGACAGGATCATCTGTGTAGAAAATCCAAAATAATTGACTTTAAAAAACTCCTGAAACTAATAAGCAGTTATAGCAAGGTTGATTTTCTTATTAGTTATTGTTAAGGTCTTACTGCACCTAATGTATAAATGAAACTTTATCGTAGGTGTGTATGTATAGGAACAAACCTAGTATATAGAGGTTTGGTACTATCTGCGATTTCACGAGTCCATTGGGGGTGTCAGAACACATCACCCATGGATAAGGGGGTTTCTGTATACATTTGTCCACACCCACAGAATGGACACTACCTGAGTGAATCCTAGGTTCACTGACTTCAGTCATTATGACGTGTGGATGTAGGTTCACTGTTGGTGAAAAGAGCACCATTCTGGTGACAGGTGTTAGTAACACAGGAGGCTGTGGTAGGGCAGGGGGATGTGGGAAATCTACCTTACAATTTTGTTGTACTCCAAAAACTGCTCTAAAAAGCTTTCAACAAAAAGTACAGTGTCTCTGTGAAATAATTTTATTTTATGATAAAACTATAATGGAACTTGAATGACTATTCCAGTTTGCTACAGGCTTCACGGCTCCCCCGTGCTTTGAAATCGGCCAGGTTCAGGTCCCCAGGTACCTGTTCGGGTTCGGCGGCCGACTGAGTTGACGCTCTCTGAGAGTCAGGCAGAAGAACGTGCCAGACCAAACCAAAGAGAGACAACGCCTTAGCTCAGGCTCAGTAGTCCCATTTTTGAGGAGGAGCTAGAACTGACTGCTACAGTTTTTCTGTAGACTATCCACAGACGGTTAGAGATATTCATAGATCAACACAATTATTAAACCTTAGTTCTTACTTCTTACTGTGAATCTAGCATTTTTCAGTGAACCAAGTTCAGGCCTTTGAGAGGTGGCAGAATCCCTCTTGCTGTCACTCTGTGCAGATATCTGTCCTGGGCGCTCCTTGCCTGAGGCGTCCAGTGCCCTGTCTGGTGTGCGGTTTCATACACTGCTGGTAGACTTTCAGTTCTTATCTTTTTGAGGAATACTTTGACGAAGTCTATCAGAAGCTGAACACACTTATGTTCTCTGATCCAGCAATTTCCCTTCTAGCAACTTGTCCTAACGAAATGATCAGGGATGTGCACAGAGATTGGTGCATGAGGACGTCCAGCACGCTATTCGGTACAAGAGTGAAGAATTAAGTACGACCCAATGGAGCTGTTTAGGGAGCAGTTTCCCCCGTTCCAATGGGCACGTTTAATCTGCAGATCTCTGTCCTTCTCCATGTCTTCCATCCTCCCCTAACCCAGATCTTATTCCTGCCCTCACATTGCTTCATGCCTACTTCATGTGTGATCCAACCCTATTCTGCCCTCTGAATTTCACCTGTCTGTTCTTCATCCAATCCTCACAACTCTGTTCTTCCCTAGGTAATAGATGGTTCATCTGACACTCAAGTGCAGGTGACAACACAGATAAAAGGCCAGACCCATAGGATGCTCTCTGCTGTTCTCCAAGGTGAGATGTTTATGTTAGCACTCATCTCCTGAACCCCAGGCCCTGTGTTTGTGTTCACAAGGGAGGAATTCCAAAGATGGAAATTCTACACAAAGCACAAGACAGGAAAGATATGAATGAGTCAGGTAAACAGTCTAGAAATGGGGCTTTCTGGTAACCGTCTTTATCTGGTCTTTCATCCTAGTCTAAACCTGGGTCCATTCTGGTCTCTGATCTGATCCATTCAAGGGCTGCTTGTATACTGCTTTTCTGGAAAGTTAAAATAAGTCAGCGTTTCCCACAAATATTTATCTTGCAAAATGTTACCACTATTCCTGAAATAGACTAAAATCATTATTACAAAAGGATACTGACTGAGTATATGAATGCCTTCTTTAGCAATTAATGACAATAGTCAGCTCAAGAAATGGAAATACTAATAAGACATGTAGCTTTGGATAGCTAAACTATTAAGATGTATTATAAAACTTGCCAAAATACATTGCCCTAGATGTGATGATGTCATATCTTTGTGAAACATTTTCAGCAGTGAACATAATAAAAAGCGAGAACTAAACATAAATCAATGTTAAACAAGAAATGAGAGCAGTGGGTCTATCTGATTCCACCATTGCAGAATTTATGCAGTGGCCAACAGTCATACAGATACTATTAGTAAACAACTGTGGGTATTTAAGAATGAAATAAAATATTATTTTGCTTTCCACTTATTTGTATTATTTTTTCCAAATGACTTCTATGATGCTAGGACATAAATACTTGTTAAGTTATTTGGGCCTAAATGCTTAGTAAGTAGATGTACTGGGTATTTCTATTGCCCTAGGGAGGCAATGAAAAAATTACCAGACACTGAAGGTGCTGTTGACAGAAAAAGTTTCAAAACCTCTGCTAAAATGCTATGAAACTCTAGATATAAATTATACATTACTATTGTATCTTGGCCGGTTCACAAAATTGAATGAAACACTATTCATAAAACTGTATTTGGTTACTACAAAAAGTATTTAACTTCCAAATTTAAAAAGCTTCTTAATTTGTTTGCTTTTTTTATGAAACTAAATACTGATAGCCATTGTATAGGATTTTATAATGGTAAATTTTAAGTCCTTCGTTTCAGAAAATTACTTTTCCTTCTATCCTTGGTTTCATATTTCTGTAATTTAAGTCCGCACAGACTTTTAGGCAAAGTGCCTAGCAATCAGTTGCCAAAGAATGTATTTGTATGGAAATTTCTCTTCTAATGCATAAATACAATAAGGAAACTTTAACCTCATTGATAAAGAAACACCTGAGGTAATGGTAATCAAGCTAAAATCTTTTATAAAATTGCAGGCTTGTGTTTTGTTTTTAGTATCTAAACTAGCACCAATTATCCAAATCAGTTTACTTTATGTAAATGAATCTCATCAGAAACCATCCTTAATCCGGGCAGTTATTAAGAGAAATGGGGTTTACCTCAGCTAATGTCTGCACAAAGAGAAAATAAAACGCCAGGGATATCCTGTTATTGCTTCCAGCACTGGGCTTCCCTTTGTTTACTTACAATCCCACCTCGGGCAAGAATGAGCAGATGTAATTATATTTTTGACTGTCATTTTCACAGTTTTAATTTGACCCCACATTTTACGGAAAAGAGAAGAGGCATACAATAAAGGAGCCCTTTTATTTATACCAGTCTGGCTTAGTGATTAAGAAAGGGAGGCAACAATTTTGCCACTAATTTCAAAAGGGACATATTTAAGAAAACCTGTACTTTCATGCTTAGAAAATACGATAGACTGATTTTCCAACTGGCATGACTATTTCATTGCTCAAAATAAAAACGATTTTCATTATAAAATGGACTTCCAACTTGGATATTTTTCATCCCATTAAATAGGAATGCATTTTTTAATAAAATAATTTAGAGCTCTCAAGAAGATTTAGTCCTAGACATGAATCAAACCCGGGTTTTACATTATCAAACTGAAGAAGTTTAAAAGGAGATGAAGGTGACTTTTGATGTCGGTTTTAAAAATTCTTAATTGTCATTTTTCACGATTAAAGGTTAGCCTAAGAGAAAAATCACTAAGACTTGGAACCAAAGGCACAGTCACTTGCAACAGACTTATTATATATTCTTTTGTTTACGTCCAGACCTTGCATGCGCTAATTTAAAACTGACAGACAAAACCCTCATCACCTAGAAGCCTGGGAAAATGAGTTCTCCTCACAATGTCCCTTTGAAGGTAATGGCTCACATCCCATCCTCAATAGAAAGTGACACTTAATTTTGCAGATCCTGGTTTTAGGAACCCAAGAGGATAAAATTGTCCTGGTAACATCAAATACACAATTGAGGTTGAGTCGAGTGAAATTTGCTTCATTAGAGTGTCATAAACAGCCAAAGTTGGGATCTGGTAGAAGCGGGGGTGGGGGTGGGGGGGGGGGGTTAGAGAGACTGTAGGATTGATGATTTTATGTTTTGCTATTTTATTTTTCAAAGACCTTCATTTTGCCAAGTAATTTTTTTTATTACTTTAATACATTATTCCAGATTCTAAGCAAAAACAATTAAACCTTAAACACATAGTAATTGCCACACATCTATGCCACGCTATTCCTCTATCCCCATGTCAGGTGAACCCTACTGAAGGAAAGACAAGATGATATTTTTGGTCTGTTTGCCTTGTTTAATCATCAATACATAATCAACTCCAATGACTAAAATAAGAGTCACTCATAGAAACTGACACAAAATCAGAAAAGTCATCATCTGCTATTGAAGTTTATATTAATGAAAATCGAAGGGATATGATTAGCCTCCTGCAAGAGTGACCCAAGAGGCACTTGGGAATGACTTGTGCGGGAGACCAGGGAGTCTCTGGACCTCCTCAGGTCCCCAGCTCACAGATAAATCACTACATCTGAGTTCTGACTTTGGAAAACCTGCATGGCCACATGCTAGTAATAAACGCAAACAAAAACCAAGTGGCTCTCTGCACGGAGTTCAGAAAATGAGGAGTTGAAGAAGAGGAATTGGTTGGGTTTGATTCAGAAAGACCTGGAATAGAAGTCATTAGAAATACGTACTCTGTGATAATGCAGAAGTGATCTTCCAGCGTCGGCCACAACCTGAGCGATGTATCTTTCAAGACTACCTAATCTATTTTACCCTGGTCTCCTAGGTCCACGTTTGCCTTGCAATTTCTTGGCTAGCAACTTGGGGTCCAGGGACGTTTGATAATAGGAAGAGCTGTCTTAGATAAGGATGTTCTAGTGACAAGAAAGGCCAATCCCCCTAAATAATAATGTTAGCACTTATTTATAAATAAATTCATGAGACTTGTTAGTCTGAAGTCAATCCCCAGAAACTCGCCATTCCTACGTGAACTGACAGCATCAAGTTCCCCGAATCTAGATTCTGGACCCACAGAGATTTCTTCAGTCTGCCAGAGTAAATGTGTGAAATGGTTCAAAAGAGAGCATGTCATGACACAGGTGTCAAAACGCACAGAATGTACAACGCCGAGAGTGACCCCTGGTGCCACCTACGGGCTTGGCGTGATAATGGTGTGTCAGTGGAAGGTCCCGGATTGTAAAGGACGTGCCCCTCTAATGCAGGATGTCAGTGGTGGGGGAAGATGTGGTTAGGGGACAGGGGATGTACAGCAACTCTCTGTGCTTTTATTTTTCTATGAATCTAAAACTGCTCTAATCACGCAACAACATGGATGGACCTAGAGGATACTATGCTGAGTGAAAACAGTCAGACAGAGAAAGACAAATACCACATGATTTCACTTACATGCGTAATCTAAAGAACAAAACACACGAACAAATGAAACACAAACAGACCCATAGATACAGAGAACAAATTGATGGTTGCTAGATGGGAGGGGGGTTGGGGAGATGGGGGAGGAAGGGGAAGGGATTAAGAAGTACAGATTGGGCATGGGGAATATAGTCAACAATATTGTAATAGCTGTGTACAGTGTCTGGCGGGTAGTAGACTTGTTGGGGTGATCACCTGTGAATTATATAAATGTCTGACCACTATGTTTTGCCGTATGCCTGAAACTAATAAAAAAATAATAAGAAATAAAATAAATATGGAAAGTCAGAAAGGGAAAAAAAACAAAACTGCTCTAAGAAAAAGAAACAGTAATGCACACAACCAGAAGTTAAAGGCATATATTCTGCAGTCAAAGAGACCCACATTAAAATCCTGACACTTCCACTGGTTGGGTGACATGGGACAAGTCATTTGTCCTGTCTGAGTTTCATCTTCTTTCTCTGTAAAATGGAGGTAATAGTATGTACCTCCAGCATTGTGAGAGTTAAATGAAACAATACACGTAAAGCATGTAGCATAGGGCCTGGCACACAGTAAGATTCCGTAATTTCCATACTCTGCCCAAAGTCAATCCGATAAGCGTTGACAAAAATATATAAAGCTCAGCCTGGCTCCTCAGAGAGCCTATGGAACACAAAGATAAGAGAAAAGACAGCAGGCTGCAAAAGCCGGCGAAAGAAAGCTTCCAGGCAGTAAGAGAGGGTCAAAAATTCTGCAATTCATATCAGCTGCGTCAGTTTTTTTTTCATTAATACAATTGATATAAACTTTATTCTACTGTCTAAACTTTAACCAAATCACAGACCTAGAGACTGAGAATTTTCTGCAATTAATCATAAGGGTCTTAACGTAAGAAAGTGATTCTTATAACAAATACCAAAGGAGGACACAAAACAATAGAGTCTGAAGACCATTCCGCAGAATTGGGATGATGAAAGAAAAACTTGACAGAGGTAACAGCTCTCACCGAGTTTAGCTCAGGGGTTTGAAAATCCAATAATGATAAAACAATGGAAATTAATACCAGCTTACACTGACCCATTGTATGAAACAGCTTGATGAAACTGAATGTTTTACTAACTGTTTGTAGGGCGTCATTGATGATATCACTCCCTACATCCAAGTGTCCTATTGCCATAGTACCAGGGACAGGTATACTTTCCTGAGCAAGTTGTTCCTGTGTGCCTTAGGAATCCCTAGGAATATAACAGCTGTGTTTTCTTCTTCATGCTCGCTGCTACAGAAACTTGTGCCTGACCTCTTGTAAAGATGATATAAGACATCATGACTCGCATTTGTATATTCATGGATTCCTCTCCTTTTATTACTCACATTCCCTTTGGCCAAGTTCCCTCAATTATTTTTAATTGATTCCAACATGACATAGTAATGTATGTACCTTTGTAAGCCATCATTTTGTAATAATATGAAGTGGAAACAAATTTTAAAATTTAATAAGGTAGGAGCTTTCAGGACACAATCCAAAAATGAAATGGGTGCTATGTGGATGGCTAGGTCCCATTAATACAGGTTTCGAGGTTGTTGTTGTGTTTATTTTCTTTCTGTTGCTGGCTTTGTGTCATGTATTACAAGCACCAGAATTTAAGATAAACTGCACGGCGCTACATGGCATGGTTTACAGCTTGGTTGAGGAAAGAAAAGAGCAGGAGTAGCAAGAAGAGAAGCAAAGCCAGAGTCCCCCCACTCCTGAGCAGTAACACACCGTTAGGTCATATCGCCACAATATAGACACAACAGATGTCCATCACTTCGAGATCATAGATAATCATTAAATATAGTAACATGAGCAGAAAGTGATAAGTTTAGCGCACTGCCAGTGTTTTTAATTTAGTTTAATTGGAAATTTATGTAACTTAATTTTTAATGAGGGCTCTGCTTAATAGGCTCCCTAAAATAATGACAATGTAGGAATTGACTGTCGCGAGCCAGTGCCAGGCTCCTCTTCCAGACCTCGTCTGGTTCCACAAAGTGCCACGAAAAGTCCACTGACAGTTCAGTGCTGCTAGGGAATGTTTCCATCTTTTTTTTTTTTTTTTTTTTTTATTCAGGAACAGAAGGAAGAGATCAGTACCAGATTACAAAGTCTGGCTTACACTACCCCTTACCATCAATAGCATTTACAGCACATAAAGCCCAGGAGCGTCACACAAATTCTAGTGTGATACCACTAAAATATAAGAGAGGTGAGATGATCTCACAGCTTTTATATATATACATATATACACGTGTGTCAAATAAAAATAACAAGCATCACTTTTTATTCCCTAAAATACTTTTCTTTTATCACTTAATACACACTTCAGTATTTGTTCATTATTCCCAGAGTCAAAACTAAGAATGGTGTTTCCAGACCTTCCTCCAGAAGCTCTCATTAATTCACAATAAAAACATCACTGAATGAGTCCACTTTTGATGTGGTTAATATTGGAGGAAATAGGTTCTGAAATTAGAGCGACTAGTACTTGAACAGTATCTCATAGTCTGTATATACCGTCTTACTCACTCTTCCCTACAGCCCTCAAAAGCACGTCTTATTTTCATCTCTATTTTGTCTATAAGGAAATAGAAGATCAAATACAGGTGTCGGCAGTGACTGATCAAAACCCACACAGTCTAGTCAACAGAAAGACCACACGTCTCCTCCTACCTGCCTTTCTTCCATCCTTTCCTCTTTCCTAAAGTATTCTTTGGGGTACTGAATTAGTCAGCTCGGGCTGCCATGACAAAAGACCACAGACACGGTGGCTTAAACAACAGGAATGTATGTTCTTACAGTTCTGGAGGCTGCTAGTCCAAGATCAACGCGCCATCAGGCTTGGTTTCCGGCGAGTCCTCGCTGCTGTCCTGCAGATGGCTGCCTTCTCATTGCGCCTCCCAGGGCCGTTCCTCTGTGCTGGTGGGAGAGGGGGAGAGAGAGAGAAAGACAGAGAGAGAGAGGGGAATCTGGTGTCTCTTCCTCTCGTGATAAAGCCCCAGTCATAGTCCTACAGGATCAGGGCTTCATCTTATGACTTCATTCAACCTTATTATCTTCATAAAGCCCCCATCTCCAAACATAGTCCCATTGGGGGTTAGGGTTTCAATACATGAATTTCGGGGGGACAAAATTCAGTCCATAAAGGTCGTTAGCTATTATGTGACAGACACTAGAGATGGAAACATGGTGATGACCGAGAGACACCCGGACCCTGAGCAGACACTGAGACACCCCATTGCCCCTTACACAGCACTACCTATGGAAGGCACAATGTTGCCCCGTCTTCTTCATACCATAATTGAAAAAAAAACGAAATCATGGACCTATAAAGAATAAACTTCAGACCATTCGTTTGTCTTAAAATGTGTGGAGGCTGAGATAATAAAATTTGCTCACAAGCCCCCTGGGAGGAAGGTGAGTGGGGTCCTTTCTAAAGGGAGAACAGGGCTGGACCAAGACTTGCCAGTAGAAATGGTTATTGCAGTGGCGGGCAGTGGGGGCAGGCAAGAAATGTCACTGTGAATTCTGGGAGGTGGGTGCTGTGCCTTTCTCTCATCTAGCCTGTGAGCCACAGAAAAGCTTTTTTTTTTTTCTCACCAGTTCCAAAACTCAAGAGCCTTTCTAGTTAAGAAGTGTCTGCTGTGAAGCTGAAGCAAATTCACCAGTGTGTCAGAAAGGTTTCTAAAAGAACACAGAGAAGGGGGCTGAACGGCATCGCGGCCCCTTGAGACTGTGATTCTGTGTCACCTTCCTACAGGGCAAATGGAGGTTAAAAAAAAATGTGGGAGAAAACGCGTTCTAAGACCTTTTGTTTAATGACATGCAAATGAAACAGTTACTAGGTAGCCAAGCACCATGGATGCTAATTCTGCAATGTTCTGTGAATCCATTCTTTGCTTCCCAGCTGGCAGAAACTTTATATTGAATTAGACATAATATGGGCTCTGAGTCAGACAAATCTGGCTTCTGCTCTCACTCCAGAGCTTACTTGTTTTATGAACTTGAGCAAAATACCTAGTCTCTCTGAACTGTGGTTTCCTCAGCTGTAGAAATTAGAATAAGCTGCTGCGTTGGGCTCTCTCGGGTTCAAGGAAAAGCGGTACGGTCCAGTTACCACAGGATACTTATTATACAGATGAAACGGAAACTATCTCAGTCCCCATCCAGATAGCAAGCATGTGGCTCATTGTGATTCTGAGAAGGGCAGGTGCTGCTCTGATGGCCCTCAGGGCTCAAGGTCACCCAAAGGTGAGGGTTCATGACTTCCTCCAGGAGCCGCTCTGCCAAAAGGGTGAGTCTCTGTCTCTGTCTCTGTCTCTGTCTCTCTCTCACTCCCACTTCTTCCCTCTCTCTCTCCGCCCCCCTCCTTTTTCTCCACCTGCTTCTTTCTATTCTACCAACTTCTCTCTACTCTGCATTTTATGACTCTTGTTCACTCCCTGCTTCTATTGCCTTCGTTCTATGGCCTTTTCTTTGTGGATTCCTTTCCATCTGCTCCTGCCACTCATTGCATCCTTGTGTGTGTGTTATTTTTAAGCTGCCTAAGAGACAGGATCAGATCAAATTACTACTGAGAACAGAACTGTCTTGGGGACAGAAGTTGATGTCTGTGCCATGCAGACCACTCTTCAGCCTGTGGGGGCCTGCCCTAGACACTGATGCTCTTAAGTGTGGCTGCAGGCTCAGGTCCCACGGGGCAAAGCGTGGTGATGCCTGCACACAGACCTGCTGAGCAGGCAGGCCCTCTGGGCTTTCTCAGGAGAGCAGTGGAAGGTAGCACTCACTTGCATGAACTGCCCAGCACAGGCGCTAGTGAGGGTAAGAAAAACGGGCACGCATCTTGACTAGTGCCTGGCTTATAGCAGAGGCTCAATAAATCTTAGCCCCCCCTCTTTTATTCCCACTGCTACTAGTCTAGTGCAGGCCTAAGTTTTCTCTTACTACTGTGGGTTCCTACAAGTCTCCTTGCCTCCACTTCATCTCTCCTCCTAGTCAATCTGTAGAGACCAGGTGGAATCATTCATTTATTTAACATATTTAACTTAAATCGAGTGCTCATTATGTGCCAGACACTGTCTTAGGTGACAGAAATACAGAAATTAATAAGGCGTGTATTCTTCCCTTGAGGGACTCAAAGAAGAGTGAAGAAAACCAATAATCATAAACATATACCATAAAAGGTGCAGCGGAACCCCCAAAAACAAACAAGTTCATTCCTGGTCGGCAAAGACGTGTCTAAAGAGGAGGCAACAGGCGAGGCTTGAGATAGCGGCTCAAAAACAAAAAATGCTCAGGAAGAAGGCGTTCTTTGCACAAAGAGGACCGGATCATGAAAAGTTTGAAATTTTCATGCAAGGAATCGGAACATTGTAAGTCAAAGAGGCAAACACAACTTTTAGGGGATATTAACAGGGAATAATGTAAAAAAATAAATACAGTAGTCCATAATCCAGCTGGGTTAAAAAAAAGTAAACAATGGCAAACAGGTTTCTTTACTGTAGGATTTCTTAGTGTTTTTTAATATGCAACTGTGTTCTGTGAATCTCCAAGAGGAGAATTTGATACAGGACATTTTCCAAACTAATTTGACCTGGAATCTCTTTTTCCATGGAACGCCTGGCAGGATGTGTCCTTAAACCCGTGTCACTATATCATATCCTAGGATATAAGGTCACTGTCTAAGAGGAGTCGGTAAGGAGTTTCTGCAGGAGAGTGAGGTGAACAAAATCCTCCCACAGAACCCAACGTCCCATGGAATAAAGTACAAACTCCTGCCCTGCTCCCCCAGCCTGGCCCCACACTGCCTCTTCAGCCACACTTCTCCACTCCTTCCTGTTACGTTCCCCACACACTGGACAAACTGGACACTTCATTTCCCCTAAGTGTGCTGCTATTCTCCTGCTTCTCAACAGTCTCCTTTTGCAATTCTACTGCTCCTTCAGGATTCATCTCCAAGACCACTTCTTCAATAAAGTCTTTCATGATTCCCCAAATCAGATTCAGAGTTATTCTGCTCTCCCCCTGTGTGTGGCTTTTATTTCTAAGTAGCCCGTATTTCATTCCATTCCACCCAACAGAGGGCAGCGTTCATGTGTAATGGGAGAAAGGAAAGCGTGGGGCATGCTGGTCACTGCTTGCCAGAACCACTCAAGAAGCAGTTCTAAATTTCTCCTTCTATATCACTACTTCCTCTTTGGGTTCTGAGATGGACCCCTCCACCACTAAAACACACACACAAAAACATACACAGCAGAGGGTTCCAAAATTCTCTCACTGCACACAAATACGCAGAGGAAATTCAGCTTCTTTATTTTCTCTGTAACCAATCTAATTTTCTTCATTAGCACCCACCTGCTGAGTGGTGATAAAAACTGAACTCATTCCAGTCTTGTAAATTCATCTAATTCTCTCTAGAGAACAGTCTTTTTTGGGATAAATGTCCAGTGTTTCAGATGTCCTCTCTCTCCCTGACTTCTCCAAGAGACCATCTGGACATTTGAGGCAGTTTCCTGTGTCCTCCGGACAGTAGGGGAGGAGGTCCAGGATTCTATTCTCTGCCCCTCTGCTCTTTCCTGGGCTGGCACCCATAGAAGCACCCATAACTATCCCTGGGGCTTCTGCTGACATCTGCTCTGAAATTTCACAGCTGGCGGGATGTATGGCCTGACCTCTTGCAGTTTCCTTAGGCCTCGTGGTCTGATTTCAGCCCATTTTATCTCTCGTTGAAGCAGTTGGTCCTGACCCAGGTGGCTTACCACTGTGACTCTCAGCCACAAGGTCACCTCCACTCTGCCACAGAAACCCTGGACAGGCCAGAGTCTCAGCTAATTTACTCTGCCCCCATCCCTGCTGGGGCGTGCAAGAAAATCGAGGACTCCATCCAAGTAGGACTGGAAAAAAAGACAGCCTAGAAAGCAACAGTCAGGGTGAGGTACAGGGTGGTAGCTCAATCAAAATTTGAATGGAAGGTTCCAAAAAGAAAAAAAAAAGTATAAATTTTTATTTTATCAGTGCCTACGATATTTTTTTAAGAAACTCTACTATAAATGATAATACAAATTTCATCCAAGGATTTCAATGTTTCTTAGAACCATTTTAACATAAGCATATTTGATTTCTCACTGATTTTGGCTTATCATCAGCAAGGTCCCTACCTTCAGATACTTTAGATTTTAATAAAAATAATCATGGCATAGATAATCAAATGAGGAACAAGCAGACAATAGTATCTGAACAAATTGTTGACTGTAAACTGAAAAACAAAATGAGGACCTCACAGACTAATCAGCGAGAAAGTCGTCACAGAAAGAGCCTGAAAGTGAGATGGGAAGTGACAGGAGAGACGTGGGATTTGGAATTTAGGCCACAAGGGGTCAGGGAATTTCTCTCATATTTATTCTCCACCAACGTAAGAGTCCCGTATTACTCTAATGAAATTAAGCGTCTCTAAGAGTGCCTTAAGCTCTTCTCCAAATATGAGACTATCTAAGTGAATTCCAAACTGATAGAATCTTTGAAATTGTTTTCTAAAACATAGGCTCGGAATAATAAAGAAGATCAAAGAAGAAAATTAAACCCTGTCTAATATGTTGACTGCATCTGTATTAGTTCACTGGTCAGCAATTGGCTTCTGGCTTCCTGTTAATTGTGACATTAGCAGAATGTAAGGCTTGCTATTGAATCATTTAGTGGGTAGTAGGGGCCTATAGGGGGAGGGGGGATTAAATTAAATATCATTTTAATAGTGGGTCAAAAAAGGCAGGAGCTTTAGAAATCATCTTTCCTGGGAATATCTTTGAAGTGATGATCTTTAAAAATACATATATTTTATATTTGATACAGAGTCAGGATTTCATGGGTTTATTTATTTTTTGTTTTAAGTAAAATCTTCCCTGAAGATCAATGCACCACCTAAATATGAAGCCAAGCATTGACTATTTCATCACACTAAACACCATTTCTTTCCCTCTGAAAGGTGTTGAAAGGTTCATTTAATCCAATGACTCAATTGGAACCTTTTATGATGCATTTTATGTGGCACACAATTCATCTAAGTTTTAAAAATGCGTTGGAAGAATACCTTTGTACATTTCAACGACCCTGCGTGAGCCCCCAGTTATTTTACATTCACGGATATTGTGCTACAACCTGCTTGCTTAACTGTAAACTTTTATTTCCAATTAACTTCTGCCTATGATCTATTTAAACCCTCAGAGAAGGTGGGAGAGGTAGGAAGTCGGAGAGGCAAAGGGTTTCTCCTGGAATAAGGCAGCTCTCAGTCAGTCGGCTTACAGGTATCAGAGGAGAAGGCCAACAACAGCCGCAGAAGGCGGGGGAGCTTGCCTTTCTTCATTCAGCCTACGCTGAGCCCAAGTGAGCTCGAGCTGGCAGGTGGAGCTGAAAAATGGAAACTTTCCAGCAAAGCAACAAGGAGAAGAGCCCAGCCAGTCCTCCCAGACTCAGGAAGCATTGGTTCCAGGTGACCACCAGGATTCAGGATCTGAAGATCCAAACCATAGAAGGCACTCATGAGGACAAATGAGGACAGAAGCAGAAATAAGATGCTAGAGCCCGTACAAGCATATGCATGTCAGTTGGAGGAAGGCTGTGTCAGACAGCAAATGACTGATCCAAGAATAAAAGAGCTGAGGGCTATTGCAAGTGAAGCCAAAGGAATGGCAGAAGACAGGATGCCACCGCCCAAAGTGAGCTGTGTCCACTGGGCTCATGTCACCATTTTGGAAAAGTGCAAAAGAACTTCCTTTTATGTACCTACCAAGACATGACCCCTTCCTTTCTTACGGAGATGACAGCTCCTTGATGATGTGGACCTTCGTAACATGCTTAACTCTACAAGCACTTAATTGGCACCGACACACCTGACTTCTCCTTCCAGACAGATGACGTCAGACCCCGCTGAGTGCTTGCTCTGGGTTGGCTAATGCCACTCAGAAGTGTGATGTCATGGTCTGCTGCCCTCCACTAAGCCACGTCAACCAGTCCTCTTCGTGGTGCCTACATCCCTCTGTGTCCTGGGCTCCCGCTTACAACAGACAGACAGGACACCGAGCAATTTCCACTCAGAGTCCCTCCCTAAAGAGTTAATGGTCTGAGTTCAGAGTCAAAACCTGAGCTGCATATCGGGATCACTTGGGGAACGTCTGAAAAACAACCCGAGTCTGGGGTGGGGCTCAGATGTGGATAATTTTTAGAAGCCCCCCAGAAGAGTCCACTGTTATGAACGATTGTCCAAGTGTGGGCATTACACACAGCAGCAAACAAACGCACCACAAAGAGAATATACACGGAGTGCACTGCAGGGAGACGCCATTGCTCGGGCGAGTCACACCATGATCACACGCACAGTTAAATATTATTTGTTTAACGAAACTGAAGCCAAAAATAAACTTAAGTTTACCATTAACAGTAACTGTGTTACGTCCGTCACTTTTGTCCTGGCTATAAGTTCTCCACAAATGGCAGAGTTCAGGAAACGACAGTGACTTCCTTGGAATACAGACTATTTAATGCTGTGGTAACAAACAGACCCCAAATTTCTCAGCAGCTTAACAGCAGTGAAGGCTCATTTCTCACTCAGGCGTCATGTCTGTCACAGGCTGTCATCTGGTCCTGCTCCCCGCATAAGAACGCAGGATATGGTGAGGCCAAAATGGAACACCAACGGAGCCATGAATGGGGGAGTCACACCACTATAGTCTCGCTGGCGGCTGAGTTGGAGACACAGGAAGCAGGAGCCACACTATCTGCAATCCGCCATCCACTTCTCTGCCAACCAACCTCACTTGCTAACTGCAATCTGTGCTTCTCTGCCAACCAACTAATCCCCTAGCATAGCCACAGGAGTTATATCAGTGGCCAATGGCTAAATGGTTACAGCTGATGACCAACTAGTTACAGCTGATGGCCATCTACTACCCGAGCCAGCAACTTTCCATGTGAGGCAGAGAGCCTGGAAACTGCTCTCTGGAACTCTGTCCCCACACAGGCCAATTGGGGATTTCATTCTCCTTTGTCCTCAGTTCAGAACGCTGGGTTACAGAGTACCCATTGCCTGGGGCATTCCTGACAGTGGACAACTGTCCGATTTGCTCAGAACTAAGGGTTTTCCTGGGATGTGGGACTTCCAATGTTAATTGCTAAATCTGAAACAATCCTGGGCTAATCTACGAGTAATGGTTACATTACCCTCTTATTGATCAGGCTTACAGTAAATGACAGTGCTTATTGTTTTTCAAATCAGGGAAAAGCTCTAAAACCTGCTAATCGGTGTGTAAAAAAACAACATAACACAGTTCCTACCCTGCAGGAAAATGATTCCCAACCTTGTTTTTTCATTTTTGTTTTTTTTGTGTTGCTGTTGTATTATCATAGTGGCAGCCCATCGTGGATATGCCTAAGAATCTCCTTGCCAGAAAATCCTCAGTGGATTTTATTCATTTAACCTGGGCTTCCATGGACCACGCAGACCTGCAGACCAACACTGCCGTGGGGACAATCACAAGGCAACTGATTCTACCCCAAAGCAACCCGTCCTGTCCGCTACACTGTGAAAGTCCTGAGTGGGTCATATTCCTCCTTGGCCATTGCAGCCATTAGTTTTCTGCAGCCATTGCCACTGTTGTGAATTCTCCTGCAGCTGCAATTCCTGAAAGCTAATGACAAACTTCTGCTTATTGATCAACCACTATATGCGAAGCAGGACGCTAGCCCTTTACACGGTAGCTCAAGCCCTCCCTGACCACAAAGGTTGGGTTACTCAGCCCTGCAACATACTCCAAGAGTTCACTCTACCTACATTCTGACAAGAGTTTCTGTTCTTTTCCAGACCTGGTGATTGCCGGTGTCCTTGCTTATATACCCTTGTATGCACCATGAGAGTGAACTAGGCTTTTATCCATCATTCTATCCCCAACAATCTCTTTCTCCCTAATTATAAAGCAGGACCCCTTGGAGACAGTCCACTTAGAGGCAACCTGACACTGAACCAGACTGCCTGATTTCAAATTCTGACTGTCACTTACCAGCTATGAGACCCTGGGCAAGTTTCTTAACCTCTCTATGCAAGCATTTCCTCATCTGTAAAATAGGGGCAATAAAAGTGCCTACCTCACCAAGTTGTAAAGATTAAATATGAAGCATTTAGAACAGAGCCTGACATTAGTGACAAATCATTCTGGTTTGCCTGGGATTGAGGGGGTTCCCAGGATATAGAACTTTCCATGCTAAAACTGAGAAAGTTTGAAGCAAACCAAGATACCAAGATGAGTTGGTTTCCCTACCTGGCACATAGTTAGCTATATACACATATTAGCTTTTTTTTTTTTTTTTATTGATGTACTTGGTGATATATGGAAAGGTGGCGCTTTTGGACCATAGTTAGATTGTTACATATCTCCAATTTCTGTTACTTTTCAAAAGTCAAGTCATTTGAGCAAGTAGGACGCATACTCATCCTGGGTCCAGGACTCAGTATGTTACGGATGCTTCTGTCTTCAAACGTATCTGAAGTGGGGGCCTGAATCATCTCTGGTCCATCTCCCCCAAGGTTTTTATATTAGAATCACAAACTGACTTCTCATTGATTTATGTACCCTTAAGACCTGCTTGTTAGAAATGGGGCTTTCTACTTATTGGCTCATTTGCTTGATCTTGTTTAATGAGGCAAAATTTTGTAATTCTAGGAGGTAAAACATTATTACTGCCAACAGAACCCAACATTATTTGGCTTTCCATGCATTTGCTATGTATGAACAAACGGCATTTCTTTACCTTTCCACATCTTTCAAAACTACATAATCACAAATAGAATATAAAGAATATCTCTTAGGCACTGACCCAAACTTACATAGATACGCACATAAATGTAACATAATTAAAAAGCAACGTGCACACAGATCTGGACACGTGTGACTTAATTAAAAAGTAACATGAATTTTCAGAATTTATCATTCCAAAATGACGATGTCACCCTAGAAGGAGGTGATAGGGAGTGTCAGCAACAGGAGGACGTGTCAGATCAATCCCAGCTCTACAGTACCGCTAAGGAACCTGAAATTACTTAAGCATTTTGATTCTGGTTCCCCACCTGGATGACAGGGATCATACCTGCTTCGTAGGACTTTAGTGAAGATTAAACGAGAGTAATGTATATTAATCATTGAGCTTTCTTCTTCCCACTTTTAAAGCTAAGTTTCCAGGGGCGGAGGAGGAGGCCCACAGCCATTCCAGAGAGGACGCTGCCCCACAAAATATTTTGGAATTGCTTACACCACATCCTTGTAAATTCTAAACAAACAAAAACTCACTCTGAGTCGAGTTTGACGAATAAAGTGGGTGACTCAAGCAGAGCCCCAGGAGCTGTAGTAAAAATGGAAATCTAAAGTCATTGGGAGCAGTCCCAGCCACTTCCAGTCTGGCGCTGCCTGATGGGAAGCGATGTTTGCACAAATAAACTCTTAAAATGTGTGATGCGCCCCAGTGGATCTTTTAACAGTGGTGGTGTCAGCAAAGGGAACGGAGGCAGACCCCCACCACCCGAGTCGTGCCCTGTGACCTTGGGGCTTTCTTGCTGCCTCGGGAGGTCGTGGGCAAGCCCCTCGCGGATCCTGGATCCCAGCTCCACAGCTTTTGCGTTATAAGCTTTCATACTTTACTTGAGCGTTTCTTTGTCCGGAGAGGGCCCAGGAACCAGCGCGAGTCTGACTGGGTCTGGGGGTGAACTGGGTCCGACTTCAGAACCAGACTGGGTCCGGGAACCAACAGGGTCTGACTTGGAAACCGGACTGGGCCTGGGGACAGACTGGTTCTGGGGATGGACTGGTTCCGACTTAGGCGCTGGACTAGGTTAGGGGGTAGAACTGGGTCCAACTTAGAAACCAGACTGGGTCCAGGGACGGACAGGGTCTGACTTGGGAACCAGACTGGGTCTGGAACAGAATGGGTTTGACCTGGAAACTGGACTGGTCCCGACTCTGGAACTGCACTAGTTTTGGGAACAGAATTGGGTCCGACTTAGAAACCAGATGGAGTCAGAGGATGGACTGGGCCCGACTTGACTGCGTTTGGGGACAGACTTAAACTGGACTGGGTCCACTGTGAGGCTTCAAGTGAATACAATTTTGTGTTAACGGTACAAGTAGGTTAAGTTAACCTTACCCAAGAATCTTGAATTCCAGCAGCCACGGTGGAGAACTTTTAACCATCTTAGGTAAGCTTATCCATTTTCTTATCCATTTACATTGGACGTGCCCTAAGGAAAAAGGGATCTCAGCCAACCACTCACTATAAAGGGCACAGGGAAAGTTATTTTTCTTCTTCACCAGTTTCTGATGAACAGGATGAGAACTGCTGGGACATATCACTCACTCTGGAGCCTGAGGGTGGGATCCTAGAAAAACTGGAATTCTTACCAAAGTCAGCTCTCCCAGATCTCTCTCTGTGGTGCCTGGTAGAGAGAGGAAGGTAAAATGTCACAATGTCACTTCTTTTCCAAATTCAGATTAGCATGACAAACATTGATCCTTTTTCTCCCAGGGACAGTTATTGCCTTCTTGTTTGTCTCCTTTTGTACCCTGAGAAGTTGGCTTGGCAACCGTCAGGTTGGGGGACCCAAAAAATATGGCCAGACAAAATGTGGGTTGCACCCCACTTGTGGCTAAATATAGCTGGGTAGAAATATGGGTTATATTGTTTGTGGCTAGGGTTCTACCAACTGTTACCAGCCGTTGGGGGAATTGTCTCAGTCTTCCTTTTGGTTACCTTTGGGAGTGGCTCTGGATCTTGGGGGAGTAGTATCTTTTGCACCTTCTTTGGGGGCCCCTCTTCTGTCAATGGGGTTGTTCAGCACTGCCAGGCTCCTCCCCAGAAGCAGACGGCATCTTGAGGTGGGTAGCTCTCCCAAGGTCACAGATTCTCATCTCCAGTAATGAAACCTGTATTCCTTTTGCCTTTCTGCTGCTTGCTTTTTCTCTCTGTTAATGCACAAGAAGACAAGTCTCCTTAACTCTGGCCACTATCACTGAATCTACTGCTGAGGCCACAACTACACAGCAAACATCCCTAGATTTTCTTGCTAAGGTGGTTTAGTTAATACAGTTGCTTTAGATGACTTATTAACTGAAGAAAGAGGAGGGTATGCCATAACAAATACCTCCTATTGTACCTGGATCAAGACCTCTGGTATTATAGCAAATACAGGAAATCAACACAGAAGCCACATGGCTAAAACAGGTTGATACCTCTTCAGGTGCATCCTTTGGTTTATTTGATACCAACTGGTTTGGTCATGGGGGCCTTGGATAAGGAGTATCCCCCAGCCCCTGTACACCATGTTCTCTCAAACGTCTGAAATGCCTGTTCACAGCCATTAGCAGGCCATCAGATGGTTGCACTGTACTTGGAGAAACAGAAACAAAATGCAAAGCAAGAATTCTTCCACAGATCTGACATCATAACTGATGCGTTTCACAGTGAGACAAGAGCAGTCGAACTCTGATAGTACAGTGACGCTAATACCAAATCCTGGGTCAATCTTTCAAGTGTGACAGGATGAATAAAAGGTGGAAATAGTTTAATTAAACAAGAAGGCCATTAGATTGAGGTGGTCCTATTGCAGTGGTGGCCTACATAAGCCTGTAACCTAAGCCTGTAAATGTCTTAAGGTTCATAAGTCAAAGCTCTAAGGACAACCAAAGACAAGCACCCAACTAGGCTTTCCACTATAGTCAATCAATACGTTCCTTACTTCTTATCCTATACAAGTGTCTCCCTGAGCACTTGACTTTGAAGGGCTCCTAACCACTTCTGGTTCAGCATAGCCCAATTCCGATTGGTTTTGTGCTCAAAGAAACTCTTAGAATGTAATAAATAAATAAAGTAATATGAAGAAGCAGGTCACAAACTAACTCTGAGGCAATTCTGATAGAGGGGTTTCAAAACGTTTTGAGACATGATAGAATTTTTCAAATTTGTTTATAGCTTCCAAAGGTGAATGAATTGATTCTATTTTCCTTTAACAAAAAACATCACATTTACGATAATCCCTTTTACATAATTAAAATGACTTCTATCTGAAACTAAAAATAAAAGAAATGAATTCTGATTTCAGACACTGATTTAAATATTCTAATCACCATTGATGCTTGATATGTCATAAATTAAATTCGAAAATTATTTCTCCTTATGTTCATTCTTCAGGGTTTATGTAACAACAAATACTGTTATGTATATTATACATATGTTACTCTTGTGGATGGCTGGCTACAGGAAGGGCAGATTTCTGTAGTCAGAATGAAGAATAGATTTGTGTTTCTTATCTTGACTTTTAGGATAAAATGCCCATATAAATTGGTTAAAAAATTTTTGGGCTCAGTGTGATTATATAATACGCCTGTATCCCTATCTCTTCACTTTGTTGTGAACTCTTGGCCTCGGTGTGCATTATCAGAAACAGTGAAACCTACTTCCTAGTTCTCTTATTTCTCAAAATAAGGGGCATTTCTACTTGTGTTGACTGCTATAACTGTCTCGAAGAAAAAAATACATCCTCGGCCACAAAGATAACGTATAGGAGGATTTATTTTTAAAACGTTCGGTTTACTGATTTAAGAGACACTTGGTAAGTCTTCAGACCTCAGTTAGGGCTGTGATTGGAGAAAAAGAAAATGAATTTTCCAAGCAATTAGGTGGTAATAGATCTAATGGCTTTAGGGGGGGGGAATGGGTATATTTAACTCTGACAAGTGGCTGCCACACATGTGCCATATGACCTCTTTAGAGAAGTATTTTTGCTTGAAATACCTCTTTTTAATTACCTGAAAATGTCTTTTATAGGGAATTACCAAAAGCAAAGGACACCGGCATTCTGCCCTACTGAGTCAATAGCATTCACTTCCCTAAAAACATTTCACGTTAATTTCAAAACACTTATTTTCAATGGTCCAAAACTATGTGCTTACCTATAAACCAGATGGTCTCAGAAGGGTATTTTACAAGAAAATGTGTCAGCTTTTATAAACTTCCACAGGGGACCCTTTTCCTTTTGAAAGAAAAAATTAAAAATGACATTGAAAATACAGTGGAATTTGAACATGAAAAGACTTCCTAGCAGCATGAGAATGCAATAGAATCCAACAAAATCAGTATATTTCATACTAAAGGAAGGCCCGGTCTTCAGCTCCTTGCTGGGAAAAAGAACAAACGATAGACTACTGTTTGGGAGCAGAGGTATTCAAAATGAATGGAGATTTCCATTCCTCGTTTACTTATTGTTAAAGGACAGGCTAAGATCCATTCATCTGAATATAGAGCCACTTTGCGATAACCCAACGTAAAAATCTGTTTTAAGCTTTTTTTGTTCAGTGCACAATTTCATCATTATTTAACCCTACTTTTTTCCCTGACAATTCTTTAGAGTGCCGAAATGTGTTCTCCAAAGTCTGACAAGGGAGGGCATCCTCCATCCTCCAGTTTCATAGGAGCGGGAAGTAAATTCTCGGAGCTTTGTTGCCATCCTCCCCCAGGTCCCGGAAGCATAACCTCTCCAACCTACAGCACAGCAAAAAGACTTGGCCTTTGGGTAGCCCAAAATTTTTCAAGCTAACCACTGGATGAGCATTCTCTAAAAGAGGGCATACAAAATTAAAACATAAAAAAAAAAAAAAAAAAAAAAAAAAAAAAAGCATTAAAACTGGTGAACCTAAAACTTGGCTGGAGACAAAAGAAGTTTAATGTCCACTCTGTTGGAGTTGAAATAATTGTTTATGAAATGAGGACTTTGAATTCCTACCATCAATATCAATTAATCCATCGGGATCAAATGGAATAACTGCCAACCGTTTCAGTGACTTTAGCCACACTGATAATGAATAGCGATTTCTAAAGACAAACCATTCAGGAGGTGATCCACAGAGTTCACTCAGACGACAAAACCAACAGGTCCGTTCCACTGCTAGTCTGGCCCCTTCAAAAGAGAGATGGGAAGGGTGCTCAGTGTTGTCTGACACCGAAGCATAATGTACCAGTGCTAAGAGAAGGGCAGTGGCTCTCCTGACCCCAGGAGCCCTGCCCCCAAGAGAGGCAGCAAGAGGACAATGGTAAGAGAAGCAGAGGGTGCGACCAGCGCAGAAAAGCTGGGACTGGAAAAGCTGGCCACGTAATTCAGCCAAAGAAAGCAGCACAGGCCATGGAGCCAAAGTGACATGGGGTTCAGCTAAGACAGGCTTACTCGTAAGCATAGCCACAGCTGGCGTAGATTGAGCATGAATATTTGTCAGGAATTGGAGTGATCTCAGCGAATGTTGACAACCTTTGTGATAGGTTCTATCCCGGTTTTAGGAAGAAGGAAACTGAGCCTCAGGCAGGCAGTGCGGAATCAGAATCAAATCCAGGTTTTTGCCAGAACCACTCAGGAGCCCTGGCTAGAAAAGCGCAAAAGGCCAACGTGAGCGTGAACCTGACATGACTCAGGCCAACGTCAAGGGAGGGTCAGTGGGGAAAAGCGGACTTTCAAGTGGCCAAGTCCTACAGGAAGGACCAACAGGGACATGTGTGCTGCCACTTTGGGAGGCTCTGCTCAGCCTCGTCCAGCAGCTCTGACCTGTCCATCTTTAGCCATCTGCAATTACAAGCCACCTTCAGACAGGGATAACAGAAATAGCCATTTGGGTAAGCATGGATATTCAAGAGCAAATTCTGCAAGTCAAATAGAGCACCTTCCTTTCTCCTCACCTAGTTTTTAGAAAATTGTGAAATCTGTTTGAAAAACTTGCTTGAACAGTGTACAGTGTACCAACATGTGGAATAGTCTGTCTTCATCTGAGGAGCTCAGAACATTTCATAAACAGCCTCACAGTAGCCCTAGTGGAAAAAGAATCCTTACGATCCAATGCCCTGAAGCTAGACTGCGAAAACTGCAGGAGCCAAGGAGCCAGTATCTTCTTGTGGCCCTGGGGACAGGGGGTGGGGGACATATGCGGTAATGCAGTGTCACCTGGAATGGAGAGAAGACAATGCTGGTTTACAAACTGGAATCATGCAGCTTGTTTGGTAGAGATTACACACACAGGCTTCCCAAACCTCTGAAGGATGAGTGTGTTGCTATCGTGAATCAGGATACAAGCAGCAGAGGCCATGGGGCCTACCAGACCACCCGCTCTTCCTAGGACATGTGCCATATAAAGTTTCACACCCATTAAGCCATGCTGGTAAACAGCCAGCCTTAGTCTTCAGTGCCTTTAAACAGTCTCCATCATGTTATATTGTCCTCTGTTATAATGCATTTCTGCTTATAATCCTTCTATTTCTAGAAGTTCGTAATGAAATAGACCTGACCGGTAGAACCCATTGTATGGAACTGATTATCTTTACTAAGTATATTTATAGCACTACACGTACAGAGAATTTTGTTGTTGTCACTGCTAGTTGCCTTCGCCAGTGGATCTGTTCAGGTCAGTGTGGCTATTTTCATTGCACTCCTAAAGGCGGGAGGAGATGACATTGCTACAAACGACCCACTAAACTCAGGACTAAAACCGTTACAGGTCATACGCTGACACCCAGCACAGTTGGTGACCCATTTTTTCTTTCAGTGAGGCAAAAGGGAAACAAATACCGACGACGAACCACTTTCCATGTCACTAATGATTATAGATATATAGACTGAATGATTCTGACCAAATGCTTCTCTCATCTTCATTTTATATCAGTGCCAGTATTTCTGATGAGAATTACTCCCTAAATAGCAGATGCACTGGTCTCTCAATTCATCTTCAGTTACTAAGACTTGGTTGCACAAATGCCATCTATCAAGCGCTGTGCAAGCTCTCCAGGGCTCGAAGGGCCACTTCAAGTGACAGTGTGCTCACAAAGACACAACACACATACACATAAAATGTCCCAAGAAACTAATGTCCCCAAAAGTGTGCGACAATATTCAGGCCAAATCCTAATCAATAAATCCAACTGCACAGCTGCCAAAGAAAACTTTCTGAGCCACCTGGTGTCAAACAACATTTAGCCAAACCAACACCCAGTGTAACAAACAAACAAGGAGCATTCTTTAGACTTTGCCGGGATGCTATTTGGGAACACAAGCTGAGTGAATACACGTTAAAACAGCGGTTCTCAGAGCGTGATCCAGCCTCACCTGGACCGTGTTAGAAGTCCAGCTGGCCCTTGAAAGACACGGGTTTGAACTGCACAGGTCCACTTGCACACAGGTTTGTTTCAATCAAGTTGGCCCTGTGTATTCCCAGTATTTTCACATTCCCAACCGTGAATGGGAAGTACTGTTTTCCATTTGCAGTTGGTTGGGTCCCCAGATCCACAGGGCAACTGTAGAGTCCAAAGTTACATCCAGATTTTCAACTGCGAGGGGATCAGCGTGCCTAACTCCTGTGTTGTTCAAGGGTCAACTGTACATATTCTCAGCCCCTGCCTCAGACTTCCCAAACCGGAAACGCTACAGGAGGGGCCCAGCAATCTGTGTTCATCACTTTTCCAGGGAATTGAACTGAGCACTGAAAAAGAGGCATCTTCTTCAGGTGGAGTCAGAACAGAAATGATTCTGGAAGGAAGAGAATCGTGAGTCAGACTTGATAAAAAAGACTTGCCTGATTCTCTCTTGGTAGAAGGCTCTACAGGCAAGACCAGAAAAACAGATTGAATATATACCTTTTCAAATAAGCTTAGTCTCTGCTTAAATGCTAGACTACATCATGTAACTACTTTGGCTGATCTATTGCCCACTGATGTTCCAGCCTCAAAAATATACACTCCCCAACCAGCCAGCAGCTATCTTAAGAAAACGGGGAATCACTCCAAAATATTTCAGATTTCATGTATTATTCAAGATGAAATATGAAGTAGTTCCCTTCACTGATAACTGTCTTTTCTTTATTTTGTAAACCATACGTTTAAAGGAAAAATTTGAAGTCACAAACTATAAAAAGGCTGAAATTAATGTGAACATGAGGCCAAAAAGATTATTAAATTCTAGTGTGTGTGTATATATATATATTCACGTTCTCATTTCTTGCTACATGTACTGTTTTTCTAAACACAAATACACTACACCTTTTCATTAGGCTGCATTTCACAACAATGTTAGTGTTCTGCTGCCCCCTTGTGATGAAAATTAGAAGTTCACTATTCTGAAATCGAAAGGTTGACTGAAAGGCTCATTCAGACCCAGTATCAAGCTTAAATAGAAATTGACAAATCCAGCTAACCATTTAATTGATTCCTCTATAACATCCAAAATCAGATCTTTCTGAAATACGTGATGGTAGGTAGAATTTGCTTTTTCTCAACTAGACATATGGCATTATCTAGATGCAGACAAAAACAACTGATGAGAATAGTCAATATTTTTTTTTCAAACATTATATTGTTAGCTTTTTTAAGGTGCCTGGAAATAGAAATTCAAAACGTAAGAATAATGTGATTATTACTGGGATTATTAATTATAAAGTCGCTGATGACTACACAGAGAATTTGTGGTGGGCGTCTCACCATTTATTTTGTAAATACAGCTCTAGTTCACAGATAACTATCACTAGATGAAAAGTCCAGTTTAATCTAAATTTTATTATAAAAGTATAAAATTTACAGCTCTAGAGATGACTTCTCAATGGTGCCATGTTAAATGCCACCACAATAATAAATTTCAGTGATTCATCAAAATGCACTTCAGGTTGAATTACTGGGCTTATGAATGTGGTGTCAAGACTGACAATTTCAAAACAACTCTCAAAAGAAAAAAAAAGATAGAGATGACAATTTCAAAAACTAACTACATTTGCATTTATAATATGTCAAGTTCTCAACTCTTATACGGTATCTGTTATAATCTCTGGGCCAAATGACAGGCCGTGCTAGGACCATGAAGGGGTCTGATTAATAAAAGTAAACTGATTCAATCTCAGTCCAAGCAAAAAGCTGCAAAAAATAATTATTGACTCACCCTTCAAGGTATTCCAGTTCGCTCCACCTCTGAGATTATTAGGTGATGACATTTATTAAATGTTGGCTAGATTCAGAATGCCGAGCTAATGATAGCCTGAGAAACCGTCTTGTCTTTCAAGGACCATCTCAAATGCTAGGGAGTCTGTAAAGACAGAGAGAATTAACTCTTCCTCTTCGATGATATGACAGTGTTTTATTCCTACAACTGGCAACACACTTCACAGAATATTTCACAGCTACTGTGCACCCATCTACCTTCCTCACTGGGCTCTGGCCTCTTTAAGGAGAGGAGCCACATCTTAATCATTCGGAATCACTAACATCTAGCACAGGGCCTGACACATAGTAGGTGCTCAACAAATGTTTGCTAAATGAATTGAATAAATTAGGGTGAATGGTGTGATACAAAGGAATTGAAAGTATAAGCATTGCCCTCAATCGGTTTATGGTTTATCTGCATATACTCCCTGTGTATTGACTAGTTTGGTCTTTGCATGATTGTAAGTAGGGTAAGAAAGCACTTAGGCTCTCTCCTGACTATATGTATATAGTCACAGAATGTGGAGTACAGCGCAGGAAATGGGGGTGGACGATTGGGGGGGGTTGTCACTTTCTGAGGGGTGTAAATGTCCAACTATTACAGTGTTTTGTATACCTGAAACTAATAATATTTAAAAAAAAAAAAAAAAAAAAAAAAGAAGAGCTATGAGAGGGTACTTTGTTAGCTAAATTCCCTTCATAGCAGCTTTTCCAGTGGCTTCTTGCACAAGCTTTTCCCTAAAGGCACAGAACTGGTTGTGAAGCCAAATGAAGTGGGGCCCCTTTATTGTCCTCTCTCCACAATGGCTGGATGGCCCCCAGCTATTTGCACATGGGCAAAATCAGGAAGTGGCTATAGGGCATGTTTTTAAGGATATGAAGAAGACCACCACTGTCCAAAAATAAGTTCTCCACAACTATGTCCAAAAAAGCCCCACTAAAAGAATTGATTGCACTGTGTTATAAATTGTCCTAACCATTTAAAATGAAATTTCCCCTTGGAGGGGTAGCCCACCCAGTTCCCAACACCTTGGCTTGCAATGGTATTTACTAACTATCTACAGTTCTGCTCTAACAAGAACTGAGAGAGACCAAGAGGATTCTGGGTACTTAATAAGGGAAGTGACGTGCTGAAGGGTGAGAAGGAACATAAATGCTCTGCCAGTGAAACAAGGCAGCCCTGCCATTCTAGACCCCTGCCTTCCTGGGGCAGCTCAGGAACCCACGCAGGTGGCTTTCCTGTACATTTCCTGCTATCATGGATCCACCCAGTTTATCACTGCTATGCCTCCCCTTCAAAGTGACAGCTAATTAATTGGAGAGATCATTTCTTGTACGCTGAACCCTCAGAATCTTCTTCCTTCCCAGGGAACATATGCTCGCCTACGTGATGTGGACAGTCTGCGACTAAACCAAGGCCTCAGCTCAGCCTGCACAGTAAACGACATCCCCGCCAAGAAGGTTTGAAAGCCCTCATCTCATAGTCTCGGACAGAGCAGCCTGATTGTCCCGTAAGAGAGTAACCAGATAAAAGGACACAGGCCCAGGGCAAGATAATAAATCAACAAATGGGGCAAATGAGAAGACTGTAACAGACGGTGAGAAAACGCAGAGATGTACTTATCAGGGCTGGGTCCGAACTCTGACTCTGAGGCCCATAGCTGCCAAGGCGGAGAAGGGGACTTGATCAGTTACAAGACACTCCTCATGCTTGCACGTGGACTTGAAAAACGCTCTTCCAGAGGCAGTGTGCTTCTGTTGTCTAATAAAAAGTCCTGGTGGGAGACTCAAGCCAGGGAGGAAGAAAAATAGCACCATGGCAGTCCAATGGGAAATGTATTCTTCAGCAGCCGTGATCTTACAGATTCCTTCAAAACACAGTCATGGGGCAACTGTATTTCAAGATTCTGGGGGAACAAAGAGTGTCCCTGAAGAAACCAATGTTTCATAAACAGTGCATACTTATAAATGTTTGCATGGAGTAATTTTCAAAAATTACCTATAGCGGTTATTTTAAACAACTTCCTATATTAACAATAGTTCTAATTTCTCAACTACGTGACCAAAAATCACAAGGGATCCTCAGATCTATATAGGCTCTTCAGAGTTTCCAGCACGTCCATGTCTCAAAAATCATCACAACGCAACGGGCCAAAGATGAGAACTGTCCAGGTGCTGGAGCCACACAGGTTAGCCTCTGATCCTATGCCCTGCAGACTGCTTAGGTTAACTTTGAAAGGGTCCTGGATATTTGGAAGTGAGGAAACAGACAGGCATACACCAGGACGAATGATGTAGGGTGGGAATGTGTCATCAGCCCTTCCAGTCCCATACAGAGATAAAGTGTGCCTAACAAATTGAAGGGAATTATTGAGTAAAGCCTCCTTTCCTGCCCCCAGACAGGACGTCTTGTGTCGTGCTAAAGAAACTTGAGGAACAGTCTACCTGGACTGGAATCCCAGAGTCACAATTTATTAAATGTGTGACCTTAGGAAGTTTCATTAACCTCTCTGCACCCTGGCTTCCCCATCTGTTGAGGAGAACAATTGCACCCATTTGGGGGGTTTGTTATAAGGACTTAGTTAAATATGTAACATGCTTACAACAATACCAGGCTCATAATCAATGCTGATTATTAAAGAGTTCCTTAAGCTCTAAAATTATAGGTGGGTATAATCAAATGTCTGTTAAATTGATTGACTAGAAATTATAGAACCGTTTCAGCCACATGTACATTTAACACACCCCAAAATGTACTCTGTACTGGGAACATGTTTGTTGATTCACACATGTAATGAGGAGTCCATTCTGTTAGTGAAGACCGACAAGAGTTCGTCAGTGCTTCGTAATGAGACACCTCTGCATAGAAAACCCAACAGGGACTTCTTCCTTGGCAGAGCTGTTGTAATACCTTGCAATTCCCATAGAATTTACCTTCTGCTTTCACTCCAGTTCCAGGCTTTACACATTGTTTTTTTTCTCCAACTGGAGAAAAAAAGTATCTTAAAATTATTTTCTGCAGATATGTTTGTGTTCACTTTTCTCAGTTGAATATTGTTTTGTTTTGTTTTTTATTTTGCTTTTGGGTTTTCTTTTTTTCCCCCTGCAGTCTCTGTGCTCCCTTAAGTCTCTAAAGGATCTCAGTCTGTATGTCCTCCGCTGGGCACATCTCTTGGCCAGACCATGAGTGATGCTTCCTACATACACATCCAAGCATCCCACATCCTTTCTCAGGATAATGTCTCTGGTTGGCTGGTTCCCTCCCTTTGTGTGTCTCATTCATTCTTTCTCATTCTCCCATATTATTTGTCCTTTTAAAAGTGACGGGAAACTTTGTTGGCCAAATAGGCTATTATTCCAAATGGCTGCTCTTACTGTGCTCAGCGCAGATACATAATTAATTTGGGACATATATGGGTGGGATAATTTGTTTCATAAATTATAGCCACAGACTCATTTGTTTTGTGTGTACTTTTCCCTTTTCCCTAGTATCTAAAGTAATAGGATTTACGCCACTGCTTATGTTGACTCCCTGTTGTTCTTGTGCAATAACATCTGTTATTTTACAGTATTTAACGCATGTGTACTGGCAGCCAGACACTTACTGGAAATAACAATTAAGGGCATAAATAACACACATATGATGAGCTCTAGCATTCACTCATGTATGAATTCTACTACCTTCCAGATTGATTCTCTCCTGCACTGTGATAAACCTTTGATTTTGAAGAGTTTAGCTTCTTTCCTGTGGGAATTTTTGTCATCCATTTTATATAATTGTCTGTTTTTGTGGGCTGGGAAGTGTGTGTGTGTGTGTGTGTGTGTGTGTGTGTGTGTGTGTGTGTGTTGGGTGCTGTCTGATAACTGATCAGGAAAGAGAGACACTCCCCACTGTACTCTCCTCTTGCAATGCCAGCCTTCCCACCTGCATAGTCTGTATAACAACATCAAGCACGACTCATCGGTAATCCCTGCTGACAGGAAATTCACATGTCCCTGGGCCTCCTTCTAAAGGCAGCGATCTGCATTTCTGCAGAGGTTTGACAGACTGCAGAGGGTTATTATCTGTTACTATTTGCTGACCACCCACAGCACTCACGATGGGTACAGGAGGCAGAAAGGGGAAAGGATGGTTCCTTAACGTGTACGTGTAACTAGCTCAGAGCCAACGGAAGCATCATAATGGCACTTTAATTGGCAGCTTCCAGGGTCAGAGAATTCTAAAGATTCCTAACGTGCACTTGGTGCCCATGGAAACTGTCACTTCACAGACTCATGAGATGGGAAGGCTGGCAGAGAACAGCTGTGAGTTCTCTCCGCTTTACTGTGAAACGTGAGGGCTCCTCCTTTATAGAACGTAGGGCCAGGATGCGCCACGGATGTCACTGGCATCTGTTGGGTGCCACACACAAGCTTTGAGTGTTTACTTTCCTTCAAGAAAACAGGAATAAAAGAGAAAGGAGTCATCTGAAGTTACTGATGGAAGGGATGGTGCTTCAGTAGACGGCATTACAATGGCAGGACAAGCCAGATGCATTGGGAGAGAATGAAGCTGAAACACAGCTGTGAGCAACGAGCTGCTGTGATGGCGAAGGCAGGCTGGGGTCCTGCTCCCGTTCTTTCTGGAACTGGCTGTCAGAAATGGAATGAAGAGGCTTTTTCTTTTTTTCAAAATGAAAACATAGCTTGTAACACTAACAATAGTCTTACTTAGAATTTTACATTTTTTTCTTTCTAAAGACCTTTCAAATATTTCTAAATGGCAGAGCATGAGGTTGAAGAGTTTTCTGTTTGTTTATTTGTGGAGGACGACAGATGACTGAGAAGGTTGAACTAGGTCATGTGCATACTCTGCGTTCCAAATAATACTCAGGATTCTAGCATTAGAGGTGAAGGCAAAGCTTTAGGTGCTGAAATATGTCATGATAATATTAAAACCAAAAAAAAGTCTAAATATATAAATATCCAAAGACAGGGAAATGATTATAGTATAGCTATATGGTGGAATTATTAGACAATCACAGAATTATGCTTTCAAGTTATTTTAATGATCTGGGGAAATGCTCACTGTATATAATGGTAAATAAAAGAAGCATAATATAAAACTACCTGCAATGTGATTTTATTTATAAGTTCGTGTGTATAGATGTCTACACACACACACACACACACACACACGCTGGTGGTGGTGGTGGTGGTGGTGGTGGGGAGTCCAAGAGGAAAGGCATGAAAGAGAGAAAGAACAGTCTGGAACTCAAAAGGTAAACGGAGAAGGGATACCCTGAGCCCTGGGAGCAGCCAAGCCATTAGCCCTCTAGGGACCAAAGCTCTGAAAAGGTGTGTGTTGGGGGCAGGCTGGGAGGAGTGGGATGGAGGCGTCAGGGAGCGTGGACACTGCATAATTTTAGATCACAATTTTATCCCTTCCCAGGAAACACACAGACACAAATTCAGTAGCAGACAGCTATGACAGTCCTAAGATTTGCTGCCGATGATTTACATCTGTCAGCTTGTTTGCATCAAGCAAAAGAGCTGCAACTGCAGTCTGTGTTCATGATAAATGGAGATTTGGGAGACATTTGCTTTATCCGGCCTTTTGCTTACTTAGGCATCGTGCAGATACAAAAGACACCCCCAGAATTTGCTTGGAACATGGGGTAGGAACGATAAGGGAGAAAATCACTGGGAAATATTGCCACTTGCACTGCAGTTCTGGAACCATCATTTTCACTTGTGAAATGCTCACTGCCTCATACCAGTAGCAGGAGCCTTTCCTGATAGATTCAGAGGCGCAGGCACCAGGCTTCATTTGTCAGGGAAGGAAAATGCTGAATTCAAAACGACCCGGATAACTTGACACAAATGGAGCAAAACTTCATTCTCTGCGTCAGTGCCAGGGAACCACTGCTGCCCCCCAGATACGCCACCCCACCCACCACCCCCATTTCTCACTTGCTATTAGACCCTCTGAGCACAGTAAAGGAAGAGGGCTAGAGGAGCATCTTCAGGATAATAAAATGGAACTGTGTTTTGTGCATTTGACTTCCGTGGTCTTGGGAAAGTAGCAAGCACATCTCTGTCCCTCACTCTTGCCGTCACTCGCTCCCTCTGTCCCTGCCGAGGACAGCTTGAGTTCTGTGTCGGAATGATTACCAGCCACGCCAGGATGTCTGCTGGCTTCTCTCTCCTGACATCCCACCCTTTCCCCTTCCCTTTCTTCTGCATCTCAACTCCTTTTTCCAGCCTCCCTGCCCATGAACCCAAAGCTGGTACATGATAACGAGCCATCCATTCCTCCAGCCTCCATCTTTCTGACAAATACTTATCTATTGCCTGTTGGAGAAGGGAGAACAGTCACTCCCTCCCTCCTCCTGCAGTCCCTGCTCCTGAGAGATTCCGAAAACTCTGCCCTCAAAACGACTGTAAACAATTTGCAGCTGTTGTGTGTATCGAAGTACAAAGAGAAGGTATTACATAAAAATTACCAATCTATTCTAACAATGCTCAGTGCTTCCTGGCTGAAAGCCACCCTCCGTCAGCAGCCAAGTGAAAGGAACCAGCCCAGCAAGTAGGATCTGGTGCCCATGGCAACATACATTCCTGCTTTGAACTTGTCAGTCCATCACAAGGAAATCATATTACTGGGATGTTTTTCTGCTACAAATAGCTTTTGTTTTCACATTTTAATTACAGGGATAGATTTTCCTTGATTTCTACCTAAATTCTTCAAAGACCTGGACAAAAAAAGGAAAATAAATAAATAAAAGTAATGTTTCCAAAATGTCCTTGAAATTCCAAGCAGCCTTTTCGCTGAAGAAAGGGAAGGTGGAGAAGGAGAAACAATGCATCTGTCCCCATTTTTCCCAATTTGTAAATAGGACCGTGAAAAGTCAAAGGCTTAGGCAGACAGTCTCTCAGCAATTTGCTTCTTACATATTTAAAGAAAGTTTCTCATCTGTAGATATAAAGACACCAATATGTGCCTCACAGGAGTGTCGTGAGGTTCATTTAATGTATGTGAAGCACTAAGGGTAACTGCTAAGGATTACCAAGTAATAGTGCTGGTTAAGGCTGGATCGGGGAGCCTCGGTTTCCCCTGCGGCCCTGAGCGCCTTCCTAGAGTCATTATCAGCCAGAAAAATGCTCATTTTCTCTGCCTTTCACTGCTGAACTGTGGACCATGGCAGTGGAAGTTTATGAACACATTTTATGAACAAATGAGTAAGTTCATTAAAAAGGCTTAGAACTAATTCCCACCATGAGGAAGCTGAGGACATAGGAGACGGCACCTGTGCACCACTGTGCATTTGACGGGAAGCTCCCAGGAACGGAGTTGGACAAGGAGAGGGAAGGAGCCACGAACATTTCAGCCGCAGATTTTAGGCGTCTTCCTTCTGACCTCAGAACCAGCCATATGACAAAGGGGGGTGGGGGGGCATAAAAACACTCATTGGAAAAGAGGACTGATCATCTCTGATTTGTGAGAGCCTGTCTCTGTTCATTTTTCATCCTGATTTTTGCGAATGGAAAGAACAATGTATACAAAATGAAGAACTGATTTGCAGACCCTGGCTCTCCTCACTTTGTCCGCCTGTAGGCAGGGAAGATAAAAGAGGTGACCTGGACCCAGGCCTGGCGCCCGCTGGACTATTGGTTCTTAAGAAGGCAAGGCTGCTGCCTCGGGATTCTGTTGACTGAGGAGATGAGACCAGCCTCAGCCACCCCGTCCCTGCCATCTGACTGCGTCCAGTTCAACAGACAGACCAGACCCCATAGAGTACAGAGTGCAGGCAGAAGGTAGCTGTCCTGATTCCCCTCAACTTTTCACCCTGGCTCTCACAGAGTGCTCTGCCCTGCCCATAAAGGAAGTCATGGGCAGGTCAGTACAGGAAACAGAAAGTCCTCTAAATCATTGATGGAGAAATTGAAACACTTTTGCTTTGCTGGTGGGAATGTTAAATGATGCAGCTCCTGAGAAAAACAGTTTGGCACTTACACAAAAAGTTAAACAGAATTACCATATGACCCAGCCATTCCACTCCTAGGTATCCACCCAGAGGAATTGAAAACAGAAACTCAAACAGAAACTCAAACATTGTAGGCCAATGTTCATAGCAGCATTGTTCACAACAGCCAAAAGATGGAAGCACCCCAAGTATCCATCCACAGGTAAATGGATAAACTAAATGCAGTCTGTACATACCAAGTCGGACAATGAAGTCCGCGAATGCATCCTAGAAGAAGTGCTACAGACCTCACTGCTGAATAGCACTACGGTCACCTTCGAAGTGCTCCCCTTGGGAAGCTATGCACTGACGCCAGCGCCTAGTCCACGTTGCAACAAGTTGGCGAACTTAATTGTCAGGCCTCATACAATGGACTATTATTCTGCCTCAAAAAGAGAAGGCAATTCTGACACCTGCTACAACGTGGATGAACCTTGAATACATTATGCTAAGTGAAATAACTCAGCCACAAAAGGACAAAGGCTGTATGAATCCACTTACATGAAGAATACATACAAAAGTCTAATTCACAGAGACAGAAAGTAGCATGGTGGTGGCCAGGGGCTGGGGAGAGGGAAAAGGGGAGTTAGTGTTTAATGGGCATAGAATTTCTGTTTAGGTGAAGAAAAAGTTCTGGAGATGGATGGTGGTGACGTTGCACAACAGTGCGGATGTACTAAATGCCACTGAACTGTACACTTAAAAATGGTATATTATGTATATTGTATCATAATAGTAAAAACAAATTAAGTCCTCTAAGCATTTTGGGCAGAATATCTGACCAAATTTGATACTAAAACTTGGGTCTTTATCCAGGTTCCTCCCCCTCCTTCATGCAGAATAGACACCCCTGAGGCTAGACGACTTGCAGTGGGGACCCCAGGACACACTGGACCCCTTCGTCTCTATGGCTCTAGTTGCTACCACACGCTAGGGCCCCTGGGGTGGGAGCCAGAGTGAGAGCAGGAGGAGGAGGGGGAAGGGCAGGGAAGCTCTTACTGGCTCCGGCAAAGTTGTTCTTGCTTTGGGGCCCACTGAGGTGCGCGAATAGCCTGTTTTGTGGAGGACGTTGGTGGGCTCTTGAGACTACTCCTCAAGAGAAACACACCTACATGTACACACACACACACACACACACATATATACACCCGACCTCTTCTGTCCTTGACTTCATGCTGTTCAACTTCCTGCTCAGCCCTGTAGTTCCCAGTGCTCTGTTCTTACGTCAGTGTCACTTTGACCCCAAAGAAACTCCTCAAGGAGGAAGACTCTCTCAAGACAACCGAGTCCAGTTGCCTTCTACCGTGTGTCTGTATCTAGCGAACACTGAGGCAGCCCTGCCCCCACACCCTGGAGGAGGAGGCCGCTCCCCACACAGCCATGTGTCTTTCGCTACAGTCCCTGGGGCAGCTCCAGCCATCATCTCCACTTGAGACCTTCCAACCTGAGGCAGATTTCAGTCCCAGTGACTCCCACACTCCAGGAGACACATGGCAAGCTATCTGAGCAGGTTTCCTAAAGCTCATCTCAACTCAGGAGGGACACAGGACGGGGGCAAGTGTCTGCTCTCTACGCAGAAATCCTCCGAGACTCTTCCTCACCTTCTCTTCTGTAGTCTGGAGGTGGAACAGTGGCGGCTGCACCAGACTTCACAGCATCTTAGCACATCTGGCCATTAGCTTTAGAATGTGGTTAGCACTCAACCCAACTGGATGGCTCTCAGCCTCTGAAACCACAGGAAAATTTGCCTTTAGCATCCTGTTAGATTCTTGTTTGCTTATTTGAGGCTTTTGATCTTTTAGTAAGATGTCCAATGATGCAGAAATGTAATAAATAATATATGTGTTTATTCTGGGGGTTGTGGCAAACACAGCAAGAGAAGCTACTGAAGATGGATGGAGGGTGTGAACAAATTTGCGTAAGTCCTTAGAGGCCGTCTAGGAAAGAAGGACTCAAATCCCCAACCTTTTGTCTCAAGATTCAACCATTAAAATCTGAGCACTACACTGGCATTGACCAAAGGTCACAGCCAGAGAAGGTCAAAAGGCCCCTGTGATTTAAAAAACAAAACAAAACAAAACAAAACAAAAAATCACTGAGAGAGAGAAGAGCCAGAGAGCAGAGAGCTGGGCCCAGCACCAGATCAGGTAGTCGGTGGAGCAGGGGAGCCAGTTCCTCTCTGAGTCTCACTGCAGGGTTTCTGGAGGCAGAGCTCTGAAGAGTCTGGTCTGCGGAGAACGGGAAAACTCGCAGCTTAATTTCTCCAGGTCTACTAGCCCACTGTAGCACAGGATATTTGATTTACTAAAACATTATGGTTATTAATATCTTATGCAAGTTAGCCTTCAGATTGTATTAAGATCTTTAAAAAAGTATTAATATCCACGATCTCCAGTAAGTGTAAGGCATTAAGGAGGGGCAACTTGGGACAACTGAAAGCCGTAATCCATCACCCAGGAACTGATGGTAGCAAAGAAGAAGGCTGCTGCCTTTACCTCATGAAGTACAAGGAGGCACTGGCCTTCCGATACACATGCAAGAAAAGTGACAGCAGAGATGCTGTAGATAGTTCTATTCTAGCCAGGATGGTGATGGTCCAGCTCCTGTCCTGGGGATTTAGCTCCTTTCGGTCCCTTTCTTCCCTATAATTCTATGGAGATGCTAGTTGCAGCTAGGGTCCTCCGAAGTCACATTTTTCATGAGAACACTTGGTTTCCCAGAAGAACATTTGTTCTACCCCAAGAGATCCTGAGACACCACGGACACAGAAGGAAGGGTTTTGTATCACCAGCTAGCAGAAATACTATTGATGGGTGGGGGCATAAGGACTTTCGCAGCCAGAAGTCACTGTTACTTAGGAAATGCCTCCAATCAATAGACCTTTTTAATAGTGTCTGTCACCATGTACTTCAAATTAATTGGACCACAGTATTGAAATATTGTGGCACATTTGGAAAACATTGCATTCCCAGAAGAGCCAACGGCCACCTGGCTGAGACATGGATCATACCCTTTGTCCTCCCAAAACGTGAGAACGAGAACAAGACGGCTGATGTGAAAGTGCCCAGTACTGTGCCGGAAACACAGAAGCTGCTTCACGAGTAGTAGATGAGCCAAATGTGAATGTGAATCCATGAGTAAACAGGACCCGGAAAAGGTGTATCTCGCCATATGTCAGGAATGGCCAAGAAAGAGAGGCCCCTGCAGCCATGCACGTGAATCCCGGCATCGAAGAAGAAGGTGGGAGTCCTGAAGGGACAATGGGAGGAACAGAAGGAAAACCTCAGCCTTCCTCATGGTGGAGCTTTACTAGAGGCAGTTCTACCCTGTTTCCCTACTCTTCCCTTTTATGACTGGATCCTCCCTTCCTTCTATGGCCCACTGCAAAGGACAAAAGCATGCACGAGGCACAGACGACGGCCAATGATAGAAACACATCAATGGAACACAGAGAAAGAAGAAAAAGTACAGAATGTCATTCGTTGTACACCACAAGCAGCACCCAGGCTGTCCACAGCCCTAAACAAAGGAAGGCCTCCACCTACTGGGGAAGCAGAGGGGTTTGACCTTGAAGATGTTATTTGAAAATGTAATATTTGAAACCTTCCTCCACCCTCCATGTTAAATCTGGCAGCTGTTCTAAAGCTATACGCCAGCTAAATCATGCTTGACAATCGTATTTATTTCTGGCTACTTAATGCATTCATTTAGCCCAGTATTAGATATTAACAACATTATATTCCCTACAGCAATGCAAATAATTATGGACATTTGTAATATTCTAGCTTCTGCTATGACGCAAATGCTAATGAATCAGTGAAACTAAATGAAAAAAAAGAAAAGAAAAAAGAAAAAAATCTGCCCCTCAGGCAAGAGGCTAAATAGAATAAAACTTTTTTTTTTTCTTTTTTACTGGTAATAGTGGAAACAATGAAGAATTAACCATTTTCAAAAAAGCCTTTTCACCTTGGGGCAATAAATTTTTTTAATCCATCTAATTAAAACAAATACTACATCTTAAACTACAACTCCACCAAGTGATTTTTATGGGAAATAATAGCAGCACTGAAGACATCAGAGACACTTTATGTTGTGATTTAATATGGAAAATAGTTCAAGACACAAGAGAAATAGCATCTGACCACCCAAGACACAGCCCACACGTAAAAGTCCATGTCTCAGAGTATAGCTGGCAGCTTCCTGTCACCACGCAGAGTGGTCTGGCCAACACATGACCAAGGGCCACCCATGTAAGAATGTATTAGCCCAATGACATTGGAAATGAAATTGAATTTAATGGCTCTGTATTTTTACTATACACCAGAAACAGCTTAAGAAAAGAGGGGAGAAAGAAAAGGAGACGGAAGAAGAAAACAGTGGAGCGGAGCGAAGGACCAGGACTCAGGAGATGCAGAGGTGAGGAGGAGAAATCTACAAACGAGAATGACATGGAGCCCCGGTGGGGGACAAGAAAAACCAACAGGCTGGTGCTCTGGGGCTAAGTGAGGGAAGAATAGTAAGGAAGAGAGTGTTGAACTGTGTGTTGGACAAGCCCTGAGAGGGAGAAGTGGCCAATGTGTTTTTGAACATTGATTTTGCAAAGTGGAGCTCCGCAAGAACCCTGACAAGGCAAGTTCTGGTGGAATGGTGGGGGTGGAAACTCTTGGAAGAGATTTTGCTACAAAGGTGAGCAAAGAAAGGAAACAATTGGTTATAAAAGTGGAGTCAAGAGAAGCACTTGTTTTTAATGTGGGAGAAATAGCAACAGGTTTGTCTGCTGGTGGGACTTGTTGAATAGAAGCAAAAAATCGATCACAGGAGGGGAAGAGAGGCATTTCTGGTGCAATGTTTTTGAATGCCCTGAGTGAAGTGATCCAGTGCACAAAGGAGGGGTTGGCTTTCGGTGGGGATGTTATGTTTGGTGACAGCAGGGGGCCCCCAGAAAGGCAGACAAAGTTCTAGGAGGATGGTGGGAAACGTGGGAAGTTCTTTTCAGATTACTGCCATTTTCTGAATCAGTATAGATACATTTATCTTTGCATTGCTCTTTGTCCGTCCAGGTGAAGTTTCTAATTTCCCCAGTACTGGCTTTCTATATTCATAATTTTTATGTTATTTTCCAGGTGACAAACAAACCCAGAGAAGTCAATGAGAACTCTGGGAATAAGAAAAAGAAGGACTTTTAGGCCCTTGTTCCCTAAGATTCATTACCGTGTATGTTACATCTCTTAGTCATGGGTATCCTACCCTTATGACGAACGTCCAACTTTATCTGGAGCTTCCTAATGTTGCTAACAGAGAAAAGCAAGGTAAAGTATACACAGGTACTTAAAGTCATCACTCTCTCTTCAGATCACTCTTCTAATACATTTTCTCTACTGCCCACAGTAGCTCTCTAGGGGACATGAGTCCTAAAACATGTTCATGGGAAGCATTTCAAGTTTTCAGAAGTTTGCCTTTTCTGCAAACATTTGTTCTTTATATGTCAGTCCAGAGTTTCCAAAGAGTTACCCAGAAGTTTTCTTTTACTAAATTGGTCCAGAGAGACGCTCACTGAAAAAGTTTCTTGATCATAGATTTTAGCAATGCCTCAAACTATATCTGATTCTTGGAGCTAGCCAATGAAAATTAGCATATTAAGGACTTTGAGAGGCCTTAGAATAATGAGGAAACTTTCGTAACCCAATGTTTCCTATACCTGACTACAGAATTCTTACTTTCATTGAACACACACATAACACTCTTTGGAAAAAGCTAATTTACAGCTATTCCTTTTGCCAAAATATAGTATTCCATGATACAATCCTTAGGCATATTTTATTTTGATAATATTATTCCGTATTTAAGAAAATGAATGTGACTAATACATTATTGCAGCATATGAGTACACTAGCCTACGCCAATTAACATATATCTCTACCTACACAGGGAAAGGAACAGGGGTGAATGGATCACGGGCCTCTCTGAAGAGCAAAGAACAATGTTTACCTCCATGTCTTAAATCCCACATCTGTGTGTCAGGGAATGAGAATCAGTATTATCTAAATGATAAGACTGAATACAAAATAACAAAATAATATGCGTTACCAAACACCATGCAATTTCTAATTATGAAATATATAATGTAATATAGAAAATGCTAAGGTAAAATATTTAAAACAAGAAAATGATGTAGCACTTTTAAGTAATAATTATATTATTTGAAATCATAATTTTAAAAAATTGAATAGTTGAAAGTGTTTGTAATACTGATTTAAAGTGCTAATTTAGTGAGTGACAATTACATAATGTGTCATAACCCAAAAAAAGACTCTACCATGAGGCATGGTTGGCACCTCAGCAGCTTAAGCTGGTGGGGGAAAAGGTGAAAACAATGAGTCGGCAAAGCCAAGGCTAAGGGAAAAATCCAGGTGTAGATTTGACTCCCTGAGGCCAGTAGTTCAACATTCAAAGCCAGTATTCAAATAAATAAGGAAAATTGAGACTTAACTGAGGCAGGATGAGTCAGGACAGAAAAGGGTAGCTGGCAAAAGATTTGATCAGTGGGCCATGGCAGCGACCATCTTCATGCAAAACAGAATCTAACAGCCTTGACTTTGATGAAAGAGACTCGGATCTCTGATTTAGTGAACACCATTTAGCAAATAATTCCCGTTAAAAAACCTACACAATGATAAATACAAACTATTCAAAGGTATTTTGATATGTAGATATTAAATAGGTGGCTAGGCCTACTTCCTACCTAAAGGACTATATCCTGAATTGTCGACTAGTAAGGCATGGAATTCGGTTCTGTAATTCAGAAAAATCACAGATGATTACATTGCGGAATTTAGGGGTCTGTCCCAAATAGTTGAAACCATAAATGTTAAACATACCAAAACCAAGATTCTGCAGTATTTAAGGGGAGCTTGCTTCATCATCATCCATTCATCATTCGGGGGTACAAAGAGAAGAGCCCTATTGTCTTTTAAAAATCTAATGGTAAAGAATAAATCACAAGGAAGAAAAAACATTCAATACCACTGATGTCTTATTTTAATATTCAACTGTTAGTAGTATACACAGCCTTCCCCTCCACCCTCCTAATTCTTCTCTAATAGAGCACCTTTTTCTCCAGGTATGAACACTTTTTCAGGAGACCATCAGTTTTAGGGGAGAACAGCCCAGCCCCCGTGGGTGGCCTTCACTGGCCCAAACCAATCATGGTGGACATATTCCCCTTGTTAGTGATTGGTGTGGCTGTGGACACGTAACAGCCGGGGACACTTTTGGCCAATAAGATGGGAGGGGAATGTTTCTTGAGGGCCTTCTAGAGAAGGTTTCATTGCCCATGACAGTCATCAGGATGACAGCAACAGAGATCAGAGCCAGGACAGCTCTGAAACAGCAAAGCCTGATTCCTGCCATACTGCTCCTGAACTGCCTGACGTCTGCCCTCCCTGCTAGAGAACAGAATAAGCTTGTATGGCGTGGGTCAATTGAATTTAGGAGTTTTCTGTTAGTTGCAGACACCCTGATACACGGTTTTGTGTTGTTTTTGTTTTTATTTACAAATATACTAATGTACAAACAGTGCATTCACAAACAGATATTCAAACATTATAGGTTGATGTAAAATGTAGTCTTCCCTGGCCTGCCAGCCCCACTTCTCAGAAATGATCATGTTACCAGTGTCTGTTAGTAGATCCCGTGGTTGTCATTAAAATTGAAACTATGTTTAAATCACTCATCTTTATCAATGTTAGACACAATCGATTGCCTACCATGACAGAATCCACGAACCTTTTTCTTCCACCTTGCCTTCTCATCTTCGTCCTTCCGTGAGGTACATTTTACATAACTATCCTATAAATATAATTACATCTTGTGTGAGTTGTTTATAGATTGATCTGAAAACATTTATAATACAGTTCTATGAACAACTTTGCTGTAAATTAGATCCACGAAAGAAACAAAATCCTTGTTTTCCAAATGAGAAATTCCTGTGTTAAATTGTAAGGCATGCTTTCAATTTCTTTATTCCTCCATGAGGATACTCAGCTGCCATTGTCTTGTTTCGCATGCTGTACATTGTAATTTACAGTAAAAAACAGTAATTTGTTTTCATAAAAAACATGTGGGTGGTAATCTTTGAGTTCTTGCATTTTTAAAATGCCTTTATTTTGGTCTCACCTTCTATCACTAATTTATCTGATTACCAAGTTCTAAGTTAAAAGGCATTTTTCCCTCAGATCTTTGAGGACACTGCTCCATTCCAACACATGGTACTATTTTTCAGGGGTCAGTTAAACTAATTCTTGCTACTTTGTAGGGAAACTTTTGATCCCACTTCCCCACCAATACTGCTCATTTCTCTGCAACTCTTCCCAGCAAAACTCTACACTGCTTTTCTAGACTTGTGTCTTCTATTCCTCTCTCTCCCCCTCCCCTTTTATAATGATTTTTTGGTGTGGTTGGGGTTAGGAAAGAATCCTTTTGTTCTCCCACGAGACTATCTTGCCAGCACTTGCCAGCTTTATTGTAAATGTTTACATTAGGAATAAGGTAACCTTTTACTTATATATGGAGAGTAAAAATAATTCTTAAGACTGTGATACTCACTTATATTATTTTTGTTTATATTTACCTCTTTATTTTGCAGACACAAAGGATATTTCACTTTGAAAAACATATATAGGTTTCTTTTGCTGTGCAGCTTTTTAGTTTGATATAGTCTGCCATAGGAAAGATGAAATACTGCCATTTCATGGATGGATCTTGAGATTATGCTAAGTAAAACAAGTCAGAAAAAGTCGAGAACCGTATGACTTCACTCATATGTGGGATATAAAACTGAGAGCAACAAGGAACAAGACCACGGAAAAAAACAGAGACAACAGTTTAGTGGTTACCAGAAGGTAAGGGGGGAGAAGGGATAGAAGAAGGTAAAGGGGGTCAAATATATGATGGAAGAACTGACTCTAGGTGGTGAGCACACAATATATAGATGATGTAGTATATAAATATATACTTGAAACCTATGTAGTTTTACTACTGTCAGCCCAATAAATTTAATTTAAAAAATGTATGTGAACATGTGTATATGTGTTTATTCTATTCCTAAGAATACAATTCACTACTCAACTGTCAGAACTCTTGATACCATATCATCAGCTATTAATACTGATCCAATTAGTAAAACGATGAAACTGTGAGCATGATTTGCTCTTTATCCTAAGTCATTTTCATTCTTCTGTCCTCAAATACTGTCTTATTTTAAAAAATACAATTTAGTAACAATAATCACTAATTGTTATTTTCTTGGGACAATAAATTTTTCATTTACATACATTGTACTGTCATAATTTGCTTGATGATGGCTTTTATAGGTGTAAAATTGTGCTGAAAAAACAATTATTAAATAACTAGAGCAGAGATCAAAAGAAAAGCACGTTGATGAAATGCAGGCTAAATAAAATCATAAAGGGTCTTGTCTGATAGGATAATCATTTTCAGGTACTAGTTAATTGAAATGGATGATGGAGGAAAGAGGCAGGGAGACAATAGGAACACAAGCATAACACCTGTTTTCATCGTTGCTCTGCTGTGTGTGCTCATACACATTCTAAAAGTTCATCATGATTTTTGCTTCAGTTTTTATTTAGGCCAATATTTACCAAACTTTTACATTTGCACATTTGGATATGATTAAGGGTACTCAGTAAAAATGGTTTATGGTCTAGAAATTTGGCAAGGCATACATGCACAACATAGATTAGCATACTGAAAGCTCAAAGAAGCTCCCTAAGAGTATTCCCGGGTCCAAATTTCCAATGCATGTTGGGAGGGGGGTTCCCCCACACCACCAAGTGATGCTCCAGACACGAAATGGGTGTCCTACAATTCAACTCGATTCTGAAACTATCTACTCAGAGATAGAATCAGATCCCACAGGCTAAGGTGCTCCGCTTCAGATGCCAACTGCATGCCCAAGTTATTACCTGTATTCTGACCAACTGGCTACAGATTAGCAGTTCCCATGACCTTAGCAGTTCCTCAAAGAGCCAAAAGAGAGGTTAAAAAAACAGAGAAAAGAGGGGGTTCAAATAAGTGTCAAGAATGGAAAAAATAGGACGATAATAAGGCCCTGGAGAAAAAGGGGACAGATGCTAACGATATAAAAATAATCCTTAAAATTAGTCCTAATTTGAATTTTTTTCCCCTCATTTGTTCTGTTTGATAGGCTACAGATAATCAACCCTTAGATCAAAATTCAAAGTATGGTTATTTTCTTATTTTCAAACAAAAGTAGTAGGTATAACTTCTAGGAAATTAAGGTACATAAATATAGTAAGTCCATTTTGTTCAGTTTTCAAAACAAGAATGTTAACAAATACAGCTTTATGCAAAATTTCTGCTTTTTCTGAACCAGGCTTAAAGAGGAAAGAACGGTGGCAAAAATACTTGTTCCTAGCAAATACACCAAAAGTATAATAAAATCTTCAAGCTACCAAAATGTATGAGGGAAGGAGGGTAAGAAAGCAAGGGAAACTGTCAAATGGCAGAGAAGGTCATATCAGGTTTTCAGGTTAGTCAAAAGTAACTTCTGGAATATGGCCTATAATTGGCATAAGCAGCCTGTTGCTTGTAAGTGTACCTCCAGAACCGCAGAACAAACTTTTAACAATGAAGTGATAACAAAGAACATCATTGTGTAAATATTATATTTCTCTCACACAGTGCTTTATGACACGTTGACTACTTTTAATATGTATCCATAGGATTAATACTCATACGGAGTATAATGTGGAAAAGTGCAGGACTGAAGAAATAAGTCTGAAAACAAAAGCACATATTTCTTAGGATTTAAAAATATTGCACATAATAAGGTTGCGCAGAAATTACTGGCTGTTTTTACAAACAGAATGAGGTATTAATCTCTAGATAAAGATGAGTGCAAAGAAGAGGAACCACACACACACAAAATACTAAATCCATATTAAGCCCTGCAGAGCCAAGAACTAAGAAAGACATGTGAAAAGATATGTAAAGTAGCTATGATTCCAACATTACAAAATCATTAGCTAGGGACCAAACAGGTAACAATCTCTCGGCAATATTTCTTAAATTTTTAACTTTCTTTCAGCCTAAATGACTATGAGTGATACAATCATTTCCTTTACTCCAATTTGATTGAAGAAAGGCATGGCTCTGTGGTAAATACTAACCCATGCCTTTCTGAAGCTTTCCGTGGAAATTTACCTAGATACTGCTATTCTTTGCTCAGTGACTCATTATACAGTTCCACTACACTTAGCAACCCAAGTCAGAGATGCTACAGATCATGCAATTTTAAATTAGCAAAGGTTTCACTGCAAAAGTCATTCAAGTTCATACAAGTTAAATCTACAATAACTTTTACAGTTTAACCTAAAAATATGTATCAGGCAAACTCAATCTTTTCTTGGTAATAAAACTGGCCATGTTAATAAGCCCAAGGGCAGGTAGAGAGAAAAGACCAGGCAGGCTTTTTGTTTTTCTTGTGGTTTTTTTTTTAAAGAATCTTTCCTAACCAGGGAAATTAATAATTAGCTATTTCTCTAACTGAATGTTGCTTAATTTGTCAAATACAATTTACATATATGTAATAACTATATCAAGTTAAGTGAAATCATGCACTTGTCTAAAGAGTTCACAGAACATTGTTTTGCATCAGAGATATTGAAGAACAGTCCTCTAGTTGGGTTTAATGAGAACAGAAAAAAGAATGAACTACTGTCCTGAACAGTCAGTGTATGTAGTAACCATGTTTCCTCTTCGTTGAGTGACAGTCCTGCAGTGCTTGCTTGATCCGTGGAATCTATTTTCAGTCTGTACTGTGTGCCGACCGGTGGTGTCAAAACCACTGAAAGAAAACATTTTCTCCATATCTTCAAACATGTCATCAAACAGTCCACCTCCAAAAGAAAACTCCTGGAAATGATGCCTTTGTCTACTAGAACCATCCTGGCGTGTCTGGAAGTGATTTTCAAAATGCTTCTTGGATCGAGTGTTTTGGTTTTGACCAAAAAAACCAAAGTCTTTAAATAAGTCATCAAAATTGAAGTTAAATGACTGCTCAAAAGGACTTCCACTACCTCTTTGTCCTTTACCATTGGTAAATGCACTGTGTCCAAGTGTATCATACTCTTTTCGCCTATTAGCATCTGAGAGTGTTTCATATGCTGGAAGAAATAAAAATACTTTAATAACTGAAGGTAATCAAAATTACATACATCCAAACATCTTCAAATAAGTCCATTCAACTCTCTATTTCAGAGAAGGATTTCACATTATAAGTAAAACCAAAACACCAAAAATATAATAACGTTAAAATGAAAGTTACAAAAGGCAGGGACTTTCTCTTGTTCGGTACATACTATCAGCAGTTAGCACAATGCCTGCCCTGAGTAAATATCCAATAAATATTTGTTAAATGAATGTTACCATTTACAAATAAACACGTGGGCAACAATGACATAGAGTCATTCTTCCTGTTATTTGTGTAAAATCATTACTATTAAAGAATGTGACGGTCCAATACAACTAATTGGAGGAATTTAGATTTTTCATTTCCTTGCTAGTTTAAATGTTTAACTCCAACCCCCTACTCATTTAACTCCACCCACCATTAATTACCAAATGTTCGAGAGGTTCCATTTATTTTAGAACTAGTCTTAAGTCAAAATCTGTTTCATACTTTTCCTTTAAAGACAAATGTGGCTTTGAAATGTACATCAAGTGAGGAAGAAAAAACAACATGGCATTTTAGTCTCTTTAAATTTGTTTACACTTGGTATTTTTTATAGTCAATCTCCATACTTAGTAAAAACTATGTTTCATTAAGTTAGTTTATAAGTTTTGGATACCAAAAATTCTTCTTGACTTAGAAACCATAAGCAATTTTAAAAATATAAAAGAAATGAAATATTATCAACATTTTAAAATCTGTATGCCAATAAAAAAATATGCTACCATTTATCCATCCATTCAGAAACCAAAGTATCTGTTACAAGTAAACAGTCTCAAGAACCTCACTATATTTAAATGCAGATCCAACTCCCCCTCCCATCTCCACAAAATCCTCAAATACATACACTTCTTAGCTATCATTCTCTCTTACTAGTTTATACTTGCGAGACCTCAGATAGCCATTGACTTACCTTCTGCTATCTCTCTGAATTTTGCTTCAGCATCAGGGCTCTTATTTTTGTCAGGATGGTACTTCATGGCCAACTTGTGAAAGGCCTTCTTGATTTGGCGCTCTGATGCCGATTTTGGCACACCTAAGATATCATAGTAACTCTTGGAGGCCAAAATTAATTCCGTTATCATTAAAATGCAGATTGCAAAGATGAAAACTGACTGGGGAGTAGCCATTTCCAATATCCTAAAAAAGGGAAAAAAAAATCCATGAAGCTAACCTTAAGTATTTTTCTTTTGAAAGAAACTCAGTGAACGTTTAGGATACAAGCTATACTTAATACAGTACCAAGTGTCAAGCGTATAGTATCTTGTACTTATCCTCATGCTATTTCATTTACATAGGTTTTATTAACCCTAAATTGGTCGTAACCTTCTTCAGAGCACTTATAATTCAATCAAATTGAGAAAAAGCTTTGTCTTTGCCTTTCCACCAACAGTCTGGCTATACACAAAGTAGACACAAAAATACTCAATAACTGAGTTTTACTAATTAATAGTGAAGACATCCTACGCGACATTGTAAAAAGGGTGGAAAATCCAAATAATATTCTAAAGGATCTCAATCAAGAATTCATATTCCAAGGAGGTTAAAAAAGGGTTTTAACTTCACAGAAAATAAAAGTACATCACCAAGGTGAAGAGCTCAATATGTTTAAATTAGCAATCTTTCCTCCCTAAGAAAGCACCAACTTCAGCTTTCATTTCAGCAAGGTGAACCAAGGATTTAAGCAGAGAATCTCAGTATCGCAATAATACTGACAATGCAATCATACAGTGTAATCACTCTTTAACTGTCAGATCCCAAATATTTAACAGAAAGCACGGGTAAGTCTCGTGAAAAACTCCTGATTCACAGAATTCAAGATTTCTGCTAAGGCTGATAGAAAAAATGAACTTCCATAGCTTGTGCTTTAAATTCTTATTCTCAAAATTCTCAGTAGTCATTAACGTACTTCTCTAACCTTAGAGAAGATTAACTTCAAACTCCTGATCGCACCGAGTCAGTGACTTAGGATTCACAAGACACGACCGCGTCTGTGAACGCGGTATCGACTCCTACACAACCCCCGCGGATGCAGCGAGGCTGACGAAAGACACTACGGTTTGTGGAAACCGCCTGCCTTCCTCTCCTGAGCGCAATTAGCAGGTGGGTCACTTCTTCCCAGCGAGTCACTCACAGTCACGGGCACCAGGGATCAAGTACAAACTCCCGGGTAAAGCACACGAGCCGAGGGCGTGTTGCGGCCGCAGCCACTGCAGGCAGCTCCCGAGCAAAGGGCGGGTCCCAACCCGGCAGGGAGGCTCCTCGCTAGTTTTATAAACGTCATCCCTAATTGCAGGTCGAGTACCTAACACAGTTAGCAGACTGCCTTTTGCGTGACACTGACATCTCGGTCCCGACAGGGACCCAGCGGACAGCAGCCCGGGCCCTGCTCCCCCGAGCCGGGGGCCGACTGGGCCGGCGGTGCCTTCGCCCAAAGCGGACCGCTACCGGCCCCGTCCGCCCAGGCGCCGCCGCCGGGGTGGCCCGCGGCCCGGGCCCAGGCCTGGGAGGAGCTGTCCGACGCCCGAGGGCCAGCGGCACAGCCCCAAACGCAGAGCGCGCCCCGTCCTTTTCCTACTCCCTTCCTCCACAAAACACCAGGCAGCCCGAGCCCTGGCGGCGACCGCGGGGGACAACCAGGCCGGGGCAGCCCACAGACGCCGACCGAAGCCTGGGGACGCTTTCAACCCTCCCCCCTCCGCGACTCCGGCCTCGTCCCCCGTCCGCACCCTCCGTCGGTTACTGCTCCCTCACAAAGCGGAGGCGCCGACCGGACCAACGACCCGCTCCACGCAGCTGCTCGGGCCCGGTCCCTCAGCCGCGCCTCCGCGGCTCCCGGAGACCCGCGCTCGCCCCACGGTCGCTACTACCGACCTCACCACCCTCCTCCTGCCGTTCCCGCCGCCGCCACCGCCGAGCCCCGTCTCAGCCGGCTCCTCACTGGCGGGCGGCCGCTGCTGGCGTCTCCACCTCCCGAGAAAACCTACACGAAACGCTTCCCTATTGGCTCTCGCTTCCCCACCTGACCCTGGCGCCCTACGCGCACGTGTAAAACTGTTGTTGCCGCTCGGCCTATGCGTCACTTCCGGTTCCAACGTCCGAAAGGGCGGTGCTGAAGCGCGCAGAAGCGGAAGTGAGTCGACAGTGGCGGCGTCTTTGGTCCTGGTCCTGCCCCGCGCAGGCGCGGTGGCGCGGCTGGCCTTGACTTGCGGCCCCGCCTCAGCGAGCGGGGTACCCCTCGTCGGCCTGGGTCTCCCAGGGCCACACCAGGGAGATGCCTCGCTATTGCGCAGCGATTTGCTGTAAAAACCGCCGGGGACGGAACAATAAAGACCGGAAGCTGAGTTTTTACCCGTAAGTCGTCCCTGGAGCAGAAGAGTCAGCCTTGTTTGGCCGCGGTCCCGTGTCACTTAAGGCCGGGGTTTGGGGCATCGCCTGTCTGCTCTAGAAATTCGTCCTTAGCTTTCCCGGCATGATCAGTCCCTGCGAGGGAGTGGGGCGTGAAGGCTCGAGTTCAGTTTACCTAGAAATGTGCAACTGAGCCAGGCTGCTGGGCCGGGGGCGAGGCTCGGGGACCCGTGTGGGTGTTAATGGCAAAGTTTGCGCGGTGCCCCGTTTTCACGGCGTTTCCCCGCCTCACCTGACGTCATTTCGTAGCCAGACAGCAGCCGCCACTTAAGGTGCACAGCAAACCTGCCCAGTGGGAAGGTGCACGCGAAGTTGATTTACACCCACTGTGAGTTAGGTCGCATAATGTTATTTAATTCCATTTTCTCCCGAGGAAACAGGCCTGTCAGAAAGTAGGGAGCTGATCTTGAAGGTTTTGCGGCAGAGCCGGAATTAGAACCTGTCTCCTGCTCAGGGCTCTATAGTCTGCGTTCATACGGAGAACGGGGTGTTACTCTGAATGCTAGTTGCACGAAGTTGTGCCGTGAAACCGCAGGAGGACGTGCTCATCTTTATTCAGAAGAACGGGCAGGCAGTACTGTGAAATAATTTTTAAGAGTCCAGGCTCCAGAGCCAGACTCAGGAGGTTCAAATCCTGCCTCCACCACTTTGTAGGTGAATGACCTGCAAATTATTTGAAATCTCTGTGCCTGTGGTCTCTCCCCTGTAAAGATGTTGGAGGTATTAATAGTACCTAATTCACATTTCGTGTGTAAGAGGTAAAATAATTCACATGTGGCAGTATTTCCAGAATTGTTTCCTACTTGAAGTCCTTCCACAAAATAAGGAGATACTTTTGGGGGCAGCTGGGGGTGGGGGGGACTCAATCCATGGGCAACTGATGGGAAAATACTGATATATTAATGGCTCTGAGGTTTGTAGCAAAGGATCATGTTGAACTTGATTTAGCCCGATATTTCCCAGATTTATTTGGCCTTGGATTTGGAAGGCATAACCCAGACTCAAAATTCTTTAAATTAATCTATCTATGTTCACGTAGTTACTGTTTTTTAAGGAGGGAAAAATAATAATACCTAAGGAAGTCAATTATAAAGATTTTTTTCCTCTTAAAATGTGAATTTACTGAAAGTGGAATTTTTTAAATGACTTTTTACAGTCCATGTGTAATCCAGAAAAGAAACATTGAATTATTTTTATTACCCTAATAGCACCAAACTTGAAGAATTGAATTTACAAATGCTAACATTGTAGCGAGTTGTAGTATAAATTTATACTAATTTGGATATTCAGTTAATATAGACATATAGTGCACAGTTTATACTGTGATGATTTTATGCTTTTTCAGGAATTAATGAGACAGTGAAGCAAAATTACCAAACAAATGGAACCAATATAGATACTAAGTTGTACAGGAAACATATTCTAGGACTTTTCTTAGCAGATTTATCCCATTGTGAAGGCATTGTGTAGTACAGTTACCAATAAGAATAGTCACAAAGTGCTTTTTTTGCTAAATTGTCTGTAACTTAGCATATAGGTACAGTAGAAATAATTTACAAACAACATCCTTATACATGAACTTACATTATAAAATATTGTAAAGGTGCGTTCTCATTTTAGATATAACAGAAAAAGTAGGAACTTATTTCTGGCTAGCAGAATAGAGGTCCTCTGAAAATTCTTTTTGCCTTTAAATGCCTTTCTTTGGTATGCCCATCTTCTTTGTAACCTGTTGCTGATATATATGTGCAAGGTTGAAAAATCTTTAAACCATGTGTGAATATTATATTTATGGTAAGAACGTCCAAAGGTAGATCATCTGATTTTTCTGTGTAAGGATATCAGGGTTAAATACTATTTCCTACAAAGTACCCAGACTTTTCCCCTAGCATCTTATAAAGTTATCACTATTTAGTGGAAAAAGCATGCTACTATAAAGCATAAACTAAATGGTTGGTTGGGATTGGCAGGAATATATAACTATTGCTTTTTGAATGAGAAACTTTGTTGTTACTATTTGTAAAAAATAAGTTATTATGTAATATATCTTAGACTGTGTTCTTGAAACATCATTGAAAAAAAAAAGTTACTGTTAACTGTTGCTTAATACAGTTTATCCCAAACCTATTTAGACTAGTTAGAAAAAAGTTTTCTGGCATTATCTGGTTTTGCCTGTAAAACACATTGCAGTATGTTGGAGGCAACTCGAAATCCAGGTTATTGTCAGTACACATATGTAAAGAGCTGTCTTGCCTTTCTCTGTCTTTTCAATTTGATTTGTTTAATGTTGTAAAATATCTGAGTCTGTTCTTTTTAACATGTTTAGTTCTTTTCTTGTGTCAATTTCTTTTTTCAGAACTTGGATTTTAGCGTTCCCAGTTCATTGGTTATTAGAAGTGTAGAAATATTGGACTAAATGACATGTGGATAGAATTGAGGCCGATTCTGGTAAAGCGAATGGAATATTAGTAGTTTTATAAGATTTGTTACTTTATTTTCAGCTAAGCCATTTGCTTGATTAACTTCTTATTTTAAAAATACTAATATAAATCAGAGCCTAAAGCTTGCTACTTCTTTGAATTACAGACAAGAATTCGTTTGATTTATAGTATTAGTATGAAATACATTTGAATAGGACTTTATAGTTTATACAAAGTTCTTTTCTAGTTGTAAGCAAACTACACAACAAAATAAAAATAGGATATAATCCACAGAAAATATCAATAGATTTTATTTTTTGTTGAAACAGATGTATTTTACTTGACGGGACTCTGAGTTATGTTTCACCAGCCATTTTTCACAGACAAAGTTTTGGCTACACATCTTACATCTTAATCCTCTTTCCTGCAGAGGTGATGTGGTTAGTAATTATCATGAGGATTCTCTCATGTGGTCGAGATGGTTGCTTTGCTTTTGCAGCGCTTGATGCATGGGTTACTTATATATATGCAGGCCTGGAATCTGGCAAAATTGTAAAAATACAGCAAAGTTTTTCTTTTTTAATTTCAGGTTTCCTCTACATGACAAAGAAAGACTTGAAAAATGGTTAAAGAATATGAAACGAGATTCATGGGTTCCCAGTAAATACCAGTTCCTGTGTAGTGACCATTTTACTCCTGACTCTCTTGACATCAGATGGGGTATTCGATATTTGAAGCAAAATGCAATTCCAACAATATTTTCTGTGCCTGAAGACCATCAGGTATTGGAGGCAGGGTGCACGGGAGGGGGGATAATGCTGAGCAGGGTGGTAGAGGGCAGGGTGACAGGTCGTCAGGTGGAGGGAGTGAGAGGGCAAGACAGCTGCTGGGAAAACAGATACTTGAGGAAAAGGAAAACTGATTTATGCTTTTACTGAAAATGTGATAATGTTTTTTTTTAACTTTAAACCACTGTGAAGCATATCTTAAAAGGAGCAAAAAATAAGACATACATAAATTATTAAGTTATTATCCTAAATTAATGATCTGAGATTTTTTTTACTGGTCTTTTGAATGATCTGAAATGTTTCCGTCATATAGTGACTATGCTTAATGCTTTTTAAAAAAAACACTTTAAAGTTTATTTGAGTTATTATATACTTAGAATATTTTTTTTCAACTGAATAAATTTGCTTGGCCAATATTCTGCTCAAAGTTGTAATTAAGTATTCAGCACTGACTAATCAGAGGATGAGCCTAGTAAGGACATCTTTTTTAGAATTTGAAAATGTTATTTTCTAGGAAAAAGACCCTTCCCAAAAAAAATGTCAGAAGAAAAAATTAGATGATAAGAAAGAATTGTGTCTAAAAGCCAAGTCAGAAGAATCAAATGAGCCAAAGAAAAATACAGTTAACACAGATGTCCTCCCTGAACATGCAGAATTACTTGATTCGTCTGCCTTGGTGAAGCCACCAGCTCCAAAAACAGAAATTGTGCACAATAACATATTAACTCTTAATCTAGTTAAACAAGATACCGGAAAACCAGAATTTACCTTGGAAACATTAGTTAACCAACACATAGGTATAGGTGGTTTTCCCACATCCTTTGAGAATCTAAATTCTACAACTAATACTTTGACAACTTCAAAGTCGGAAGGTTTCCAGCAGTCTTTGGAAACCCAGGAAGTGCTTGAAATAACTACGGATCATTTTACTAATCCGAACATTACAAATAATTCCATGGGAATTAAGTCAGCACAGGAAAATCCATTCTTGTTCAGCACAATTACTCAAACGGTTGAAGACTTGAACACAAGTAAAGAACCTGTTATTGCCATTTTTGTGCCCACAGAAAATTCCAAACCTACAATTAACTCTTTTATACCTGCCCCAAAAGAAACTGTGGAAATGGAAGACATAGACATTGAAGACCCCTTGTGGAAGGACGTGGACTATGACACAGAAGTTTTGCAAATTGAACATTCTTACTGTAGGCAAGACATAAATAAGGAACACCTTTGGCAGAAAGTCTCTAAACTGCATTCAAAGATAACTCTGCTTGAGCTACAAGAGCAGCAAACTCTAGGGAGATTGAAGTCTTTGGAAGCCCTCATAAGGCAGCTGAAACAGGAAAACTGGCTCTCAGAAGAAAATGTCCAGATTATAGAAAACCATTTCACAACATATGAAGTTACTATGATATAAAGAGTTCCTAACGCTGTGACTTTTATATAAGCATTTTGCAGCCAAAGCAAATTATATGAAAACTGAATTTTTTCCTGTATAAAATTCTCCTTTAACGGAAGCTACGAAAGGCCTCTAGTGTTAGGACCTGCACCCTGTTCTTGTCCTGCTCATTTTTTAGAAAAACTAGAATGTTCTTGGGCTGTAAAGAAAAAGTTTTATTGCTGGGTAATTTTCTAAGTTGAAGTTAAAATATAGTGAGTAAATAGTATGTTAAGTCATAAAATAAGAGCAAGGCTCGGGAATAGTCCTAGTTCTGCCATTGGCATATGACTTGGGCAAGTTGCTTATCAAGATCTCTAATCTGTAAAATAAGGACACTTGCTAAAGCTCTAAATGGAGTGTGTTTCTTTATAGTTCCTTCCTTTTATAGTGAGATATTTTTACTAGAACAACTATTTTATAAGGTAATCTATGCTTGTGTAATACTGGACGTTGGCTAGAATTTGATATTAACTATTGGATTATCCTCAATATTTATTGAATTCTGTGTTGTTGACCTTTTGGCTATAGTTATCCATAATAGTAAAGGAAAAGACTCCTTCTATAACTTTATTCCAGTTGAGCTAAAATAAGGAACCACCACTCATTAGTCCTGTTCTTAGGAAAGGTACTTTAAACTTAAAAGAATATGTTACTTGAGTACCTAATATGTGGCTGACCATCATAATACATAGTCATTTAAGCTTCTTAACATCCTGTATTTAAGATTCTAATTTATAAACCAAAAATTTTAATGAGGTTAATTTTTTAAATATAACTTTATTTTGGAAATCATACTTTGTATCTATTTAAGATGTGTAGCTTTTTAAAATGTGCCATTTTAAAATTCCAGAATGATAGACTAATACTTAATACTGTACATTCCCACTTACATATAGTTTATTAAAATTTATAAGCAAAAAATAGATATGTAGTGATGACCTTAGGGAGACAAGTTAGGAAGAGAAGTGATAGTGATGTAAATAAAAAATACTGCTTCTATCCATACGAACTTAAGGAAAGGAGACATAAAAGCAAAAACTTAGTGATAACAACAGAAATGTGAAAAATTGATGATCCCTTAAAATTGTCAGTTAATATAATTAAATATGTTTCTGTTTATGGTGTTGGCCAAGTTCCTATCAGTCTGATTCTTAGTTTTATCTTTTTATATAAAAAATACTGTTACTTATCTTGCGGGATGGACTGAGAATTCTGTAAGGTAACGAACATGTTTTTGGTCCTGGAAAATAGGAGGAGCTCAATAAATATTCGTTGACTGAACAACAAGTAGCACATTAATTGTTTTGTAAATGCATGGTGATTATTTTTTATTATTATTGCACTTAGTTTTTTCAGGCTAGTAAAGTTCTTTGGCATTGTATGGGTGTGTGTCAGCTAATTACAAAAAGTTGATTAGAGGTGTTGTTATTGTGTGATGGGGGCGGGGAACTTAACATTTTTATGTAAATTATGTACAGGTGATTGGTAGAGTTAATGTTATTTCTAAGTATTTCCATGTAGTATTTTGCTAATAGTTCTTTAAAATAAATAATATAGATCAAAATAGCATTTATAAGTCATTATAAAATGTTACAACTCAGTTTTTAATTGTATACCTTGTAGTTATTTTCTATTTGTTTAAAGTTATTTAACTAGCTTTATTCCTTTAAACTTAATAAATTATAAGTATTTAAGGTTTTTTTCTGGATTTTCTATATTCAGTTTAGGATGTTCTCAGCTTATTAATGTCTAAATATATTGAGGGCTCTAGCCAACTTTATTTTTCACTTGGATTATTATAGGAGCCTCTTCCCTAATGTTGCCTATATTTTCAGTCCCCCATTTTCATGTCATCCCAGACTCTGCTGTTAGCTTTTTACCTAAACTATAGATTGAACCGTGACACACACTCACCACCCAACTTTGCTGGCTCGGAAAGCTGTGATTACTCTCTGGTACCTGCAGATGAAGCCAGACTTGTTGGCATCATATTGTACGTGATCCTCTAGGATTCTCTTGTGCTAGCCACATTTCCCAAACATGCCAGACAGGTGTCTGTCTACCTGACTGCGTGTTTTATTGCCTATAGTCAACCAGTCTGTCAAAATTACATTTTGAGTTGGGTGGAGTTTCGCTTCTTTCATCCCAGGCAAAATTGTTTTCACTATGCTCCTCCAGGGCTTTGTTTTATAAAACTGTAACCATGTTTACCTTATATTTTTGTATATCATGATATCTATGGCTATGTCTTTGACTAGATTGTAAGCTTTTTGAAAGCAGAATTTTCATTAATCACTTGTTTCTTTGACAATGTAATAACCATGCAATAAATAATTATATGAATATTTTGAATTTGCCTGCTTCAAATTTTTGGTGCTTGTCACTTAAAATCAAGGTCCTTCTTAATAAAATAGGTCTTTGCCACCATGAGACTGATTAGGGAAGGACATAGGTCTTCCTATAATCTTTTAAACATTCCATGTTTCCAGTGAACAGTATAATTTGCCAGTTATCTGCTATGCTATCTGCTAATTGACTGTTTGTTGTTCAAGGCTGTCTCCACCCCAGACTATTTCCTACCTTCTATCCTACGTAATTAAAAAAGGAAGTAAGCCCAAGAAAGCTGTATATGGGAATGCCTGCCTGCCAGGGAGATACGTGTATCCAATTTAGAAAGACTTGGGCGATACAGTACATGGTATTGCTCAAAACATCCAGCAGAACTTCTCTGCATATTTTTTCTCTAGAATAAAAAATCAGCCATGTAATAAGCATTGGAATATTAATGTGCAGCTGAAGTTTTCTATTTCTAACTAAATTGGACAACTCTGCCAGCTAATTTGGTGTTCAGAATACATACTGTTTGGCTTTTTAGATTATGCTGTTATGTAATGTGGGGAAGGTGGGTGGGTAAAAACCTCATTCTCAACTCTCAGGAAAAAAACTATAAAGATAAAGGGGGGTGGTGAGATATATCTGTATTAAGAGAAATTCCTGCAAGGAAGGGTCTTTGTTTCATTTTTTTATCTTAACCTCCCATTTCACCCCCTGGCCTCTCAGTTACTTGACCTATTTCCAGTGAACTTGCTCCATCCCTCCTCAGCCACCTCCTCCCCATGGTCAATGGTAGGCCTTTGTCGTCACCAGGAATTGCATTGCCTTGAAAAATGTCAGCTTCAGTCGCCTCGGGTGATTACCATCTTATGTTCTTCAGCAGTTACTGGAACAACTCACACTGCAGCCAACCACTTGTCCACAATCCATCTCTGCAGTAGGTGTATTTTCCAAATATGACTATAAAATACATCTCATCCCATATTCGCTTCTGTAGTGTGACCGTGCCACCCCCTTATCAAGAAGTAGAGTTTATTTCTCTACGATTTTGAATCTGGTGGGTTGTGTGCCTGCTTTGATCAGTAGAATACAGGGAAATTGACACGGCCAGTTCCAAACTCAGGCCTTGATTGGCCTGGGAGCTTCCACTTCCTCTGGAACCATCCCTCTTAAAATACCAGAAGCCATGTAAGACGTGTGATTACCCTGTAACCGTTCTGGAAAAGCCAAAGACACATAGACGCTGGAGAATGAGACATCAGATATGTGAGTGAACAAGCAACCGAATTATCACAGAATCCCAAAAGACTCAGTAATTGAAGTCAACAGATACTTCTGGAATTGGAGCAGGGGGTCTGAAGACATGCTAAAAAAAGAATTCATTAAAGTTTATTAAGTAGCAGTAGCTATCCCACAGAGCTTGGCAGGTATCCCTTTCCTAACCTGCAAAAGACTGGAAGTTTATTCTTTGAAGAGGACAGAGTGTGTCTAGAAAAGATAAAAAACCAGGCATGGACACCATGCTAAAAGAGGTATTAAGGGAAAGTTTATAAACAATAGTGAGGTCCAACCCCCATCCGACCCCGGCCTCTGTCACATCCCCAGGTCCCAGAACTCTGGCAACCAAACTAATACCCTTCAGGTTTCTCTTGGGTATTTGACAAGCTCAAGAGAAAAGAAGATGTCACTTTGGGCATTCCAAGTGGGTCCAGCTAAGGCACTCTACAGCAGAGAATCTCAACCCTCACTGTGCATCAAACTCACCTGGGAACTTTTAAAATTTTTCATTACCTGGGATCTCCCAGGGAATCTGATTGGTTGGTCTGGTAAAAGCTGGGCATCCATATTTATAATTATCCCCAATGATTCTCATTTACAACAAGAGCAGAGCATCATTGTTCTATAGTGAAGCTTATGGACAAAGCTCATCCCTGAGTACAGAGCTTCACATCAACTTATAAATGTGCTGCTCACCAACAGTCCATAGACGATTGAGGAGAGCAGTTAATATTAAAGATAGTGACCAAGATAAATGAGTGGGAAATGGCAATTTGAAGAAAACAGAGACTACGTAGGCAAAAGAAAATTTAGGGGAAGGACCCAACTATATTTAATGTTCTTGCTGAGACGAGACTACATTGCATCCCTAAAAGTAAACACAGTGCCTTTTTAACAAGAAGTATAATGAAAACAAAAAGAACTCTAGTGAGTGTGATATTAGAAATAAAAGATTAATAGGAGAGTTACAAGATTAGAATTGAAGAAATCTCCCAAGAAGTAGAGCCAAGAGACCAAGAGCTGAGAAGTAAGAGATTCACGTGAAACAAGTCCAGTGTTAGGGCCTGTGTCTCCCACCCCCAAATTCATATGTTGAAGCTCTAACTCAATGCCTCAGAATAGGACTATTTGGAGATCGGGCCTTTAAAGAGGTAATTAAGTTTAGATGAGGTTATTAGGATGGGACCTAATCCAACTTGACTGGTGTCCTTATAATAAGAGGAAATGTCAACATACAGAGACATTAGGGCTATAAGAGCACAGAGGAAAGACCAAGTGAAGACCCAGTGAGAAGGCAGCCATCGGCAAGCCCAGAGAGGCCTCAGGAGAAACCCAAACGTGCCGAAACCTTGGCCATGGAATTCTAACTTCCAGACTGTGAGAAAACAGATTCTGCTTAAGCCACCAATCTATGGTATTTTCTTATGGCAGTCCTAGCAAATTAATATATCCAGGAGGTTCAATATCCAAATAACATACATTTTAGAAACTTAGAACAGAAAAAAAAAAAGGACCAAAAAAAGTAATAAAAGAAACAGTGAAAGAAAATTTTCTAGAATTGAATATGTATTTCCAGACAGAAATACTCATTGTGTGGTGAAAACAATGGATGGTAAAGTGTACACACCAAGGCACATGATTTTTAAAAATCAGAACTTTAGACATAAAAAGGATCTTATAGACTTTCAGTAAGAACAAACAAACAAACAAACAAAAAACATACAAAGGGTCAAGAATAGAACAGCTTCAAACTTCTGAATGGCTACACTAGAAGCGAGAAGACAAGAGATCAATGACCTGGAAAATTCTGAGGTCCTAGGGATTGTGTTGGAAAATGTATCCTAGGGAAATAAGGCCTTAAAAGAAAATCCAGAAAATGGTTTATCTTCTGGAATCATTTCCTAGATGACAATTTATCATTCACTTGATGTAGACATTGAAAATAGGAACAAGGAAATCCAAATGAAGAAAGAAGCAAAGGGAATCCCAAGTTAGTGGTTTCGGAAGGCTGGCCCATGAAAGCTGGACCACAGGCTTCGACAGCCACCAGCCCGAGTTGGGAGGTCCGAGGCTCAGGGACAGAGTTCGTCGAGATGAAAATAGAGTCTGAATGTGCTGATCACCTTCGGAGGAAGCATATCTGGTGTAGAATTTAGGGTTGAATTAATGATAAAGCCAAAGAAAACTATACAAACACATCAGGCAAATATTGACACAGAATGTGTGAGGAAAGGTCAGGTCTGCATACTTTACTTAGTACATAAATGGATTTACATAGTCAAAAAATTTAAATACAATATAGACATGGATATATTGGAAAGATGAGGGGTGGCGTGGGAGGGGTGTGTGTGGGGGGTGGGGGTGCACACATATGTTTGTACTGAGGCCAGGAGCAAGGGTTGGGATTATAAGGTAATTAAAGAAACCAAAATCCTCATTGACCATAGTAAGATATCAAAAGATGCAAAAAACTTGAAACACAGCAAATTGAGCATGTTATTTTGGGATATGTAGGTACTCCCTAAAGAATCGGGTATCCATTGGGAGGAGTTGATTCTGGGGAGCAGGAAGTGGAGGACGATTGCCTTTTTTTGGAACAGGCCTGTAGAATGCTGACTTTCGAAGCTCATGTATAAGAACTCTGGGCTCATTCCTACTCGCCCTTCAAGGACTGACCCACTCATGGTTTTATCTCGAAAGCCTTCATTCGTCCTTCCATATGCCCTTATTTAGGCTTTTAGCCACCTTTACTTACCCCTATCATAACACTTATCACCCAGTCTCATTATTGCCTCTTCACTTGTTTTCAGACCCTCACCGTGCAAGCTTTTTGCAAGCTTCTCAGCTTCATCGCCGTGCACAACTCCTGCTGCAGAGTAGGAGCCCCATAAATGCTATTTGTCACGTGGACAACTTGACACCTACTAACCCATGTGTCAGGAACTATTTTGCTGAGTCTAATTCTGTTGCCACATTGAGAAAGTCACCAGATAAATGAACCCATTTGCAGCTCCAGGAGTGTGTCATTGTCCCATTATTCAGGCAGGCCCTGTTAAATTACTAACTTGAATTATAACGTAAATAATGCGACTTTAAATCTTGTACAGCATGCTATAAACGGTACCTTGTACAGGTAAAGAGCTTCCTTCTAGACACAAGTGTTCTAACTGGGAATCTGGACCATGGGAAGCCTCCAGGAGGGTCACTGGATCTCCTAAAATTTAATGCAAAATTTTGTGTATACAGACATTTTTTTCTGGAAAGAGAACCCATAATTTCTGTTATATTGGGAAAGGGATAGATGACTCCAAATATTTTAAACTCAACTGCTCGGGGCAATAATATTTTACATTATACATTGCACCATTCTTTAGAGAATCATAAAGCTCATTACATATTTTATTCTCTAAAAACTCTGAAATATAAACATGGAAAGCTACTATTCTAGATTTGAATCCACAGAAAAACATCAATTCAGCAATGTGATTTTAATTAATTGGGAGTAGAACACTAGGACGGCAAGAAAAATGGGCCCATATCCGAAAGTGGGTCGGGTAAATTCTACTCAGAATTCTTACAAGTTTTAGACCAGTGTTATTTCTTATTTTCTGGAAAATAAATTTTAATGTTCAAATTACTATATAGAGTGCCAGAAACATAAATTCAGAGATTAAATATGTATTATTTTTGATGATTGGAAAATACTGTTTACGATTAATTCACTTGTTTCTTGCTTACTGAAATATAATTCAGGATGCAAAGCAATGGTACAGGAGCCAGTTTTCAGAGCAAGCCTAATCTTTACTTTTTTCTGTGCATGGTTCAGGTTTTCCATTAATATAAAGGCATAGTGTTTAAATATGCACAACAGACTACAATATCATAAATGTGAAATTAGGTTAATTTTATTGAGCTTGCAAACATGCTTAGTCTACGTGAAAATGAATTCACTGAAATGAGACTAAAACGTATCAGAACCATGAATGAAAAATAAGTCAATCAGTTCAGTGTTGTTTCATTAAAATACGAGGAGTTTTTGAGAGAGTGAGGAGGGAAGGGCAAAGAATATCACTCAAATCTTTCAGACCATCCCCAGAAAGTCGTTCAGTAGGAAAGCATCCGTGTCTTTCTCTTTGGAACATTATGTAATATGTTAAAGAGATAGTTGTTTTGCCTTGTTAAAGTTTGTTACTTTGGAGATGCTGAAACATTCTTTGGCATATCTCCTTTCAGTCCCCCGGTTTAGTTTCATTAATTTGGGAAATGATACAATGCAAAGGGAAACTGCAGAACAGAGGAGGGCCACAGAGCTAAGACTCAAGACTGAAAAATCTGGCTCGCCTCAGGAATGTAATCTAGTTCCCTTTGTCAGTAGGCGGAAACGCAGTGCTGGGTATCAACACAGAATTACTGGGTATCACCGAAGAAAAGTACTGTAAACAAGCCTTTCGACGAGGAAAAAAGAGAGAGCAAAGCCAGTCCAAGTAACACTGAGGTAAGCAGCTCCTGCTTCAGTGAAACAGCTAGTCCTGTAGGTAAGAGGCAACGGAGAATGGAGCACCTGGTTTTAACAAATGTTTGCCGTGGGAGAAATGGCTTCCAAATTTACATGAAGTTGTCCACGAATGTCTACCCTTTCCATCTTCTTTTGTTAATTGGGCAGAACTGAAATTAGAATTTCACAGTGTGTGTGTGGTGGGGGTAGGTCCTATATATCACTGAGGAACCAGTTCAAATGTCACCTTTCTAAGGCACACACACCCACACACACACACACACACACGTAGTTCACTCCTTTGTCTTCACAAACTCCATTCATATCATTATTATAACTAAATCATCCTTAGTTGTAATTACCTCTTTATGTGTCTGTGTCTCTGATTAGACTGCAAGTTCCTAGAGATGGAGATCAAAGTTTATCCATCTTTGACACTGTAGAGGACGAAAAAAATTCCTGTCCCCTTAGATGCAGTGTCTGGATCTGTGAAACAAATTGACAAAAGACAGATTAAGGAGAAAACCAGTGTATGAACACATTAACATGTGCATGGCTCATGCATGTGGGAAAGCTCAGTGGTGAGTGGTCAGAACTCGGGGCCTCAATAGCATCTTAAAGAAAAGTGACAAGACAGAGGAGAGGGGTTAAGTCTAAGAGAGGCAAACCGGAAAGGTAGATATCAGGGGGAAACCAAGGGAAGATAAATGCTGTCTCAGTAGGTGTCTTACTCGTATGTATAATAGATGACTGGTACTGGTAAAAATCTGGAGTTGTCCGTGGTGGTTACAAATTTTCCTATGCTCCCTTGGTAGTGGAGAGGGGCAGGGCACAGAGGTTTTTTGTGTCTGTTCCCTCTCAGTTTTCTTCAGCTCAAAACAATGCTTATGTCAAAGTGTGATATATTTTGGGATGCATACAATGAACGCCTTCAGCACCTCGTAGGCCCTTGATTAGTTGTGGAAAACCTTGATAGTAATATGTTATCTCTTGTGGTCATATTTGAACGATGGATGGTTGATAAAGTGTACTGCCTGCTTTATGCTCAGATCTAGTTACTTTTAAATACTATAGAACACTGACTGAATTCAAATTTTAAATTGCTCGGTCTCAAAGCATAACTAGCTCTGTGCTGGCTCTTCTGCCTAATGTGTGTCTCAGACTTACCTGTGAACAGCAGATAGAGAAAGGCCATAGACATTAGACCATCAAAGGAGATGCGAACCTCAGAGAAGATTTAAATAGGCACAGAAGAAGTTGAAGATAGTTAAAAATATGGATATCACTCTTTTAAATTTGAGGCCATACTCAGAAAGTTGTGAAGTATTTACTCTAAGACCTACATTTCCAATTGCAAACTATAGAATGATTAAAAACTGAATAAAACTCAAGTCTAAAAATCCAGTGGTAGTAAAGGTAACCTCTTGGCCATTCCTAAATCTTCTTTGTGTTGGATTTTTCTAAATTCTAAATTGACTTTTTAAAAATCAAACCTCTGATTATTTTCAAACTAATTATCTTCACCTTGAGTGATTTATGTCTTGATTTGGATTTTATTTTATGAAGTTGAAGCTCTATGTGCATTTATTCTATAACTTCACAGATATATTATTTCTAGAAGTGTTTTTAACTGTTTCAGTCAGTCATGATTTTTGCAGTTGAACTGAGAGCAAATTAAGTATACTTTGTGATTCTTAGAGAACCTTCCATTCTAACTTATTGCCAAGGAATGTTTGCTGCTAACTCCCTCGAGGTGACACATATTTACATTTTATGGTTGGTCTGGGAACTATGTGATCTATTTAGACAGGAAAAGTCACTTTCACTACCCTTTAATACAATATGGATTTTCTTTAAAAAAATCATTTCTTTTATTCAGTTACATTTGACATTCAATATTATTTCATATTAGTTTCAGGTGTACCGCATGGTAGTTAGACATTTATATAATTTATGCAGTGATTTCCTCCCCGTCCATTATAGTCTAGTAGCCACCTGCCACTATATATAGTTGTTGCAACATTATTGACTATATTCCCTATGCTGTACTTTACATCCCCATGACTATTTTGTAACTACCAATTTGTATTTCTCAATCCCTTCACCTTTTTAACCCAGCTCCCCAACCCCCCTCCCATCCGGCAACGAACAATATGGATTTTCTTAACGTTACATCTTAACGTGAATAATGCTATGCTTTATTTACTGATCTTCCTAAATTTTATATCAATTCATTTTATAGAGTAATTCAACTTTGTCATTCATAGCAGTGTATCTATTTTTCTTAATGTAGCAACATCCCAAGACATGTCTCTACAAGCCTGTTTTGATTATCTCTTCCTCCTAAACTTGTTTTACTGCATTTCCAATGTGGGATTTTAAGAGAACCTATGGAGAATTTTGTTTGTCTTTGTTTTTGTTTTACCTACGTTTTGCCAATGTCCTTCTTTATGTGGAAGAGTGTTGGTAGTTTTGACCATGGATCATCTCATTGTATTTCTTGAATGTTTGGTAGACTTCACCAGCAAAATCACCTGGCCTGGAGTTTTCTTTGTGTCGAGTTTCTGGGAACAAATTCAACTTGTAAATAGAAACAAAGCTATTCAGATTTTCTTTTGATCTTGTGTTAGTTTTGGTAAGTTGTGTTTTTCAAAGACTTTGTTGCATCTAAGTTGTCAAATGTATTGGCATACAGTTGTTCATAATATTTGTGTATTATCTTTTGATGTCTGTAGGATCTCTAATGCTATCTGTCCCGTCTTTTATTCCGATTATTGCTCCACCTTGAGTTAAGTGTCATCTTTCACCCCCTTTACATGGGAAAGCAAGGCCCCAGTGGTGACGTGTGTAACTTGCTGGCTCAAGACAGCACGGTTTGCTGTTAACCTCTGACTTACCGTGTACTGTGTTTTCTCATGTGTATGTTTGCCTGAAATAGCTCACAAAATTTTATTTGACAAAGGATGAACACTGTCAGTGGGATGAAAAGTAATACCAAGATAATCCATGTCAAGGATAATCCAGGTCTGACATATCCTTAGCTGCCACAATTCAGGTTAGCTATCAAACATACGTAGAGATATTTCAGACCTAAATTTTAAAAATTAAGGATCATAGCTGCTACAAATTGCAGTGTTTTAAGGATTTCTTTTCCCATGTCATCATTTGGTGACGGACTGTTTGGTGCTGACCATAGTGGTCACGATTCTGGCATCATCGTGATGGTAGAGGCTAGCATCAGCTTCTCCCCTCCCTGTGCAAGCATCCCTTACAGAACCTACCGTGGCTCCCTCCCCTTGAATCCAGGCTGGCTTTAGTAACTTGTTTGGTGAATACCCTGACAGAATGATGTTCTGGGACTTCCAAAGCCAGATCATACAAAGTCTCGCAGCTTCTGCCTGTGACTCTTGCAGCAAACACTCCATCTTGGGGTAACAGGCTGTCATGTGGGAAGTCAGACTACCCTGAGCTCATCATGTGGAGGTTCTCCAGTCCCTAGTGTGAGCGTAGCATTCTAACCATCCCCACAAAGGCAGCAGACAGGTAAGTGGAACCATCATGAACCCTCCACACCAGCCCATCCGCCAGCTGTAAGTGACTTCAGTCAGTACCATATGGGGCAGAAGAAGCCCAGCCACGCCCAAATACCTGACCGGTAAAACTGAAATGCAATGAAATGCTTGCATGCCTTAAGCCACTAAGTTTTGGAATTGTTATATAGAAGATAACCATAGCAAAGACTATTATGTAAATGGAGGCAAACATCCCTGCCATCTGGCCTTCTAAAGACATCTGTGGTATTCTGGATTAGCTGAGAGAGACCTGGAAAAATGCCACCACCAAATCTGCCGCGTTAAGTAGTATATCCTAGGCAACCTTGATCTCCACGGTGCTAGGATGGGAATGCAATTTCTAAAAATTATAAAAGTGCTTGCTAACATATTAATTTCAATTTAAGGTTATTGACTATATCTGGTCTTCAGCCAACAAAGACTTGCTTTTTATGTTCAGGAGACTGTAATGAACAGGACTTTCTGATTATTGGGCATCACCCTGAAGAGAAAATAAAACAGCTTCATGTATAAGGAAACATCCGAGTTGTGATGCAGAGGTTGAGCTGGGAGATTTTGGCTGATACATATTCTGGGCCAGCTTAGATTTCAGAATGCTGTGAAACAAATCTCTGTGATTGAATGAGTCTGTGATAGGGGATTTGCTTCCTGAAAGAAAGATCTTTTACTGGCCTGTTAAAAGGCTTTATGATGGATGAGTATGGGGCGTCCTGCAACTTAAAAGTTACTCTGTGCTTTGCCGCTGCTTCCGCTAAGACAATAATAAGCAACACAACAAAGGTGAACATGTAAATAAAAATGACTGCTAAATTTAATCAAATGTTTAGTGCGTATTAAACAACATCCTGGATCATCAATTCCTTACTGTAAAAGCCTAATACCTAATTTGGCTTGGTGAGAACCTAATTGAAAAGTACATATAAAGTAATTGAATGTGTCTTTTGTGAGTTTTTAATCTTGCTTTTTATTCTTTAATGAAGAATAATTGTATAGCCACAGAAAACGCAGTCAATATCTAAAGTCATTGAATCCTTCTCTGCTCAAGTAAGAATCATTTTCATTAAACAACAGCAAAAAAAAAAAAAAATGTAGAGAAAGAGTTGCCATTAAAAAATAATCTCCTCGGGGCATATTAAAATCACTGTAAGCCTCAAACAGATGCCATGCTTCTATAAAGCTAGCTCTTTCTATTTAGCTTTTAAGTGGTACTATCCAAATTGTTCAGCTCACTGACGAAAACAAGAGAAGTTGAACTGACACCCATGCCCACTGAGAGGAAACTGAGTAGAATCACCTAAAGTTCCAGCCTTGTTTTTAACTCAGAAGGGCAATTTTTAAAGTATCGTTCTATCGCCTTAACCAAAGTCATTAAAAACAGGGCAGACTTTTTTAAGAAAATGGCTTGTATACACCAAATCATATCGATCCTAAAGCTCAATGGCTATGTAGGTTAATAATAACCACCAGTTAGAAAGTGTTCATGTCTCAGGATTCAGGAAGGCCTACATCAGTGGTAGACAGGCTTGTATTTGGCAACCATTGTTGGGGAGTGAGAAGAGCTACGGTGTCACTGTGGCCAGTGAAATAGGGAGATATTTCACTCACTGAGCAGACCAAATTGTTCCATGGCTTATGATTAGATTGTAAATACAATAAAAGCCGTAGTAAAACAAAATCTGTGATTTTCGATTATTTATGTATATGTCAAAAGGTATTCTTGTGGATTATTCTTATGCATTGTGGAAGCTCTTGCTCCCTCTCACACCCTGGAGTATTCATTCATTCATTCATTATCAACAAATATTCAGTGAGCATGTGTTGCTAAGAGTTATTCTATATTCTAGGTTTGGAATATTAAACCAGAAATAAAAAAAAAAGTCCTGCCCTCTTGAGGCTTACATTCAATTTAAAGAGAGAAAAATCTGATTTTTAGTTTTCTAATCAATGTATTTTATAATGCATTAATTATAATGCATTAACAGTGTGAAGAAAAATAAAGCAAGGTATGGAATACAGTGTATTAAGAATATATTTTTGATGGGGTGATCAGCGAAGGTCTGTCTGAGGAGGTGGCATTTTAGTAGAGATGAGATGTAAATGAAATGGAAAACCAAGGGACTATGTGGAGAGAGAATGTTCTAGGTGGAAACAGCAAGTGTAAAATCCCAAGGCTGGAACTTGACCTGTAAATTCAAGGACCAGCAAGAAGGCCTGTGAGATTAGAGTAAAGTGACTCACTGAAGAATGGTCTCAGTGACGCTGGAGAGCTGTCCAGTAGCTTTGGGTTTTATTGTGTGGTGAGAAGCCATTAAAGAGCTTTTGAGCAGAGAAATAAGGGATCCCTTTAAACTGCTGCATCAATGACAATAGAGAGGCAAGTGAGAAAGCGCTGAGAGCAGTGACTAGCCCTTAGGAGGCTGTGGCAAGAGGAGACAGTATCTTGGATTAGGGTGTGTGCTGGATATTGTTTGCTTCTCCAGATCCACTTTCCATCCTTCACTGTTTTGTGCCAGCCCAGGAGGCTGGTTTGATTCAGCTGCTGGGGGACACTGGCAGAAGTGGGGGGCAGGAGAAGGGTGAGTTGGGTATTTACCTCCTGGTTCACCCCCCGCAGGGTCACAGGACTTGGTACGTCTGTACCATGGCTCCTCCTAGGTGGCATTCTCCAAAGTCTATTCTTTCCAGGTTCTCAACATTTCCACCAATAACCCCTTCACACCTATGGTGATAAAGTCTCTGCACTGTTTCTAATCCTGAGATTTCATTTTATTCCTTGTTGAATTTCCTAAACTCTACTCACACCTTTAAACCATCCCTTCAACGAGCTGCCTATTTCTTGCTGGGCCTCCAATGGCACAGGATGACAATAGTGAAGATGGTAAGTAGTTGGATTCGGCGTGTATTTGGACAGAATCTGCTGAAAGTCTGGATGTGTGCATTCTGCATGAGATACGGAGAAGGGACACAACTTGCCTTTCCCCTGAATAAATTTGAGGTCTTCTACCAAGTCAGAACACACCTCAATTTAGTTTCAAGAAATTCATAGAATTTTCAAACATGGATATACCAGAGTGTATTAATTAACCACCCCAGGCACTTAGTTATTTTCTGACTTTTTGCTAATACAAGTAATGCTGCAGTGTATAGACTTGAATGTATATCTGCATGCGTGTGTGGCTTTCTTCAGGACAGACACGTAGAATTACTTTATGAAGATAAAAGAACCTTTAAAACTCCTATAGGTTTTTCCAAATTGCTCTCCAAAAATCAGTGCTAGTGTGCCCTTCCAGCAACAGGCCCTGTTACCCTAACCATCGGGAGACGTTCTCAGGCTTTTAGAAAATCTGATGAAAAATGTTTTGTTGTTATCTATTTGCTTTTCTTTGAATGCTAGTGGTATTGAGCCTTTCCGTGATAGTTGGCCAATGTTTGATGAGGAATAGGATAACACACAGATTCAAAATAGTTCCCCACATAATACTTCATTACAAAGGAGAAAAAAAAGAATTTTGTGGTGGAGAAATCTGTCCTACACCACCTTCATTGGGGGACCAAGGTGAAAGTCATCAGTAATGGGACAAGTCAAAATGGGGGACCACCTCATGGTAATGAACATAATGGGAAAACAGCATCATTTCTGTGATACTGCTACCAAAGATGTGTGATGTGAATCTAATCATGAGGTAAACCAAACTGAGGGACAAACTACAAAAAACGAATTGGTGTCAAGTTCATGGGAAACAAAGAAAAAATGAAGAACTCTTCCGGAGTGAAGGAGACTGAAGAAACATGACAAACGAGGTCCGTGGGTTAGATGGCAGTTGTGAATCAATGTTAATCTCCTGATTTTGAAGGTTGTATAATAATTTGTAGGAGAAACAGTCCTTGTCTGTAGGAAATTCACACTAAAATAGTAGGAAGTCATGGGGCTTCAGGTCAGCAACTTACACTAAAATGGTTCAGGAAAAACATGTTATTTGTATTCTCTTTGTAATTTTTATGAACACTTGAGATTAGATTATAAAACAACCCACTTTTTCACATTAGTAATCCAATACATAATCCTCGTGAACATTTCTTTCTTCTTGGCACCCAGTAGACAGCACATATTTATCCTTGTGGCAGAGAGGATAAATCTTGACTTTTTTTCCTCTTCCCTTGTGTTTTTTGCTAACATAGATTTCAACAGTCGTAAATCTCATGTTATCACACTATCTACAAGTCAGAATGAAAGTGTGTGAGAGCTAATCAAAGGCTGTCATTGAGGAGGAAGATGTGAAGTACTGGCCTGCTAGTCATACACTCCAGCCTTTTCAGGATTTCAAATGTAGGAAAGTTTCCTGAAATTCTGTCTTAAGGGCATTCACATGTTATACTAACTGGCAAGCACTGGGGAGAAAATACCACCTAATATTAATTTGCAAGCATCAACTTAACTTAGGTTCAAACATTAATTGTAGGAAACCATTATTCAAATAAAGCACGCAAATCTCTACATGTGAGCTAAGCTCCAAAATACTTGCTTTCAGAATTATATTTGTTCATGTAGCTACAGAGATATATTTTAACAGTATCTTCTCTGTTGACTTGCCACAGGAAAACAGAGTTGCTATGAAATATTCCTTTTAAGAAAAAACGCAGGATCTAGTGCAGAGTTCCGAAAACCCTAAAAGGTTATTATTCTTCCTTCATTTTCCTTCTCCCACTTACCCTTTTTAAAATAAGTTAAGCATAAAATGTAAGATTGGAAAAGCAGATACAATTTGTTATTTTGGGCTGCCATCTAGTGTTAAAATAAAGAACACATTTACTTTTTCCCTTTTGTAAACTTGTAGTGATAGTATTTTCAAAATGACAGAAGTTAGAAGTTAATACTACAGCTAAAAGATTTTTAAAATAAAAACTAAATATATTTAAGGCATCTAACACGCTGGTTAAATATATACGCAGTGCAATGGTTACTACTGTCAAGCTACTTAACATAGTATCTCCTCACATAGTTACCATGTTTTGTGTGCACCTGAAATCTACTCTCTCAGCGTATTTCCCGTGTTCAGTACAGTGCTAAGTGTAGTCATCATGCCTGTAAATTAGATCTCTAAATTTATTCATCCGACACAAATACAACTTTGTACCCTTTGACCAATATCTCCCCATTGCCCCCACCATCCCAGCCCCTGCTAACTACTGTTCTACACTCTGCTTCTATGCCTCTATAACTTTGATTTGATGTTTTAGGATTCCACATTTTATTTATATATATATATATATATATATATATATATATATATATATATATATATCATATATAGTATGTGGAATCTTAAAACATGGATAAATGGATACATGGATAAATTTTTCCATTTATCCATTGATGGACACTTAAGTTGTTTCCATATCTAGGCTATTGTGGATAATGCTGTAATGAACATGGGAGTGTAGAAATCTCTTTGAGATCTTGTTTTCAATTTCTTTGGATATATATCCAGAAATTAGATTGCTGGATCATCTGATAGTTCTCTTTTTTAATTTTTTGAAAAAAAATACCATTTTCCATAGTAGTTATACCAATTTACATTCCTACCAACAGTGCACAGAATTGATTCCCTTTTCTTCACATCCTCTTCAACATTTGTTATCTCTTGTGTTTTTGATGACAACCATTCTAACAATGGGAGGTGATATCTCATTGGTTTGCGTTTCTCTGATGATTAGTGGTGTCAAACATCTTTTCATACACCTAGTGGCTATGTGTATGTCTTCTTTGGAAAAATGTCTGCTCAGTTCCTACCCATTTTTTAGCCAGATTTTTTCTTTCTTTTTCAGTTGAGTGAGCTTTTTATATATTTTGGACACTAATCCTTTTTCAGATATATGATTTGCAAATATTTTCTCCCATTTGGTAGATTGCCTTTTCAGTTTGTTGATGGTTTCCTTGGCTTTTGAATCTCACTTGTTTATTTTTGCTTTTGTTGCCTGTGCTTTCAAATACAGAGCAAGACCTGAGAATTCTTTATTGTGCAGACAGCTGTGTGCAAGGCCCCAGCCACCAAATGCTAGCAGTACTTTCTTTTAATTGGAACATCCAAAAATGGCCTGAGAGGCCATTGTCACCCTGACTCCTGTATGATTTCATTTTCATAGCAATTAGAGACAAAGCACGGGCAAGTTGAAAATTTTAGTTTATTCTGTAAATATTAATGGATAATATAGTTTATATTATGGCATATTGCATTTCTATATTTTGAATAATATTTCTTATAGACCCACAGAAATAGGCCTTTCATTATAGTATATAATAAAAAAAAAAAAGCATAATTGCCTGACCTCACATATTTAAAATGTGGAAGAGATTATAATACAATCTACAAGCTAACAGATATAATGATAGTAAGACATAGATATATAAGAAGAGAAACTTGATGTAATTCCTATAAGTAACTTTTTAAATTTTTAAATATTTTGCTATAATTATTGTCTTATAAATTTTCTGAGTGTTACAAATTTTCTTAACATTTTTATGGGCTTAGACATTTTCTTACAAATGTTATGGACCAAAGTGAGGAAAATAAAAAACTAAGAAAAATAGGAAATGAAGACAAATAAGAAGTACAAAATATAGTTTAAAAGACAACAAAGGATACAGAAAAGAAAACTTAAAACAGGAAAAAATTTGGGAACAAGTCATATACAGTATGTTGTTGCTTTTTCTTCCTCAAAATTAATTTTTATGACTCAGTAATTTTAGTAATCATAGAAACTCACAGGGTATTTCTTATTTATCTGATGAATTTGTGGATTCACATAGTATAGCAAATTAAGAAAAATCTTTAAATCTTGAACATTTACCTTGCTGGGGGGGAAAACAGCGTTAATTCATTCAGTTCTATTCCTACCGTGAATTGCTTCAGGTTTTCTGAAGCATTAAATATGAAACTGGATCAGCTCCTTGGAAAGTTTTGAAAATATGAAACTTTAAGGGAAATAATAGAAATATGGGCAGGACGGAAGAAAACCTATATGCCTATGTATCAATTTAGCAGCCTGATCTCATAATCTAATGATTTTTCTACATATTTCTCAGAAGTTCTATTTTAAAGAATATCCTTTTCATTTATTTAAAGACATAACTTTGAGGGTTGAAGGGAACTCTAAAGATTACAGTATAACTTTCTGTCTTGAAGGAAAATCTAAATTGCCTGTCGACCAAGAAAGTTTTCAAAAATAGAAAAGGAAAAAAATTTTAATCACTTCCCTTGGGAACTGATTTTCATGCCTAGCAGCATATTGGTCAGGAATATTCTGTTACACTCTCACCATTATTCAGATATGTTCAATAAGTTCTGTAAGGATTTTTGGAGATATTGAGGGAGTGGATCCAAGTCCTTAAACTTGACCTTTCAAAGGATAAATCTAGATAACCTTCTTATAGAAGTAGGCCAGGAAGAGTTCTGTTTCTGTTGTTTCTACATACATGACTTCCGACCAAAGTTATGATAATCTAGAAAAGTTTCTTGCTGTTCTCCCCCATTACCTGTTTTTTGTCAGGAGGTGAGTTGAATGGACATCTTATCTGGTTAGCAAAATAGCGTTTGTGGCTTTGGAGCTGAATCACGGCCAGCATTAATTTACCTAAGGTTTTAAGTGGAATGAAAAGAACTACAGGGCTGAGTCCTGGCCAAAGCTTAAGAAAAGACCATGTTTCCAAACTGAGGGAACTAACATAAGCTCATAAAGTTCAGAAACCATTAGACCCACAGTGCTTGGATGGGCCAAGTAGACCCTTTGTTATTGGAAAAGAATGCACTCCAGGTGGACTGAACATCACTAGTCTTTGGATGGGTATCATAGTACACGGCAGGGATTAAACAAGGCCTGGAACGAGTGCTCTGACATCGTATAGTGCTTTTGTGTGGCTGCATCAAACCCTGGTTTTCATCAGTAATGAGAGAGCATTCCGACCTCCCTATCCCCATGTTCACTCCCAGTGTTCAGGAAGTAATTGTGAATGCTGTGGCTAACGGCACAAAAGGCAACGCCACAGGTCGATTACCTTCTGCTTAAACCAGTGGCTTCCCCCAAGAACGAAGAGCAGCAAATCAAAGCAGCTGATCGCTGTTACACTCAAGAAGATTTCATTGTAAAACGCCATGTTGTTGTTGCAGTGGTTTGAGTGGGCCACCGTGTACAAGTAATAGAGCCTGAAGAACTGGTAGGGGAGGAAGCAGATAAAGATGACCCCGATGAAAAACAGGTTTTTCACCTGGGCCCAGAACTCCTGGTGGGAGAACAAGGAGTGGCGTAGCTTCCGCACCATGGACATGGTGACGAAGACCTGGAAGACCAAGAGGACCGCCGCAGTGGCAATGACCACGGTGACTATCAGGTAGTTGACCACCTGCACGGAGGGATGCGCCAGCTCCTTGTGGAACCTGAAACACTGTCGCTCCTCATACTCCTCGTAGCTCCCGTACTGAGAAACAACCAGAGGCACCATGATGACCACCACCAGCAGCCACATGGCGGTGCTGGCCGCCACGGCGTGCAGCTTCCTGTAGAACTCCACCTTGTCCTTGCGCTTGAAGAAGATGAGGTACCTGATGACCAGGATGACCACGTAGAACAGGAAGGTGAGGTACATGTGGACGTGCAGCATGGCGCTCACGAACTTACAGAAGGACAAGCCGAACAGCCACTCGTGCTTGACGAGGTAGGTCAAGCGGAACGGCACGGTCAGCAGAAACACGCTGTGGACCACCACCAGGTTGACGACGGCCGTGGTGGTCACAGACCGCGTGTTCATTTTCGCCAGCAGGAACAGGATGGAGATGACCCCCACCAGGCCTCCCACGAGCACCGCGCCGTAGAGCGTGGTTAGATGGGTTGTCGGTTTCAGATCGCAGATGGAACCATTGTGGGCGAACATACTTCAGAAGTCACCTGGAAGAGACAGAGCACGCGTGTAACTGACAGGCTTCCAGAGCGTTGGTCATGGCCCCCTAGCACTGGCAATGTGACTGAGGCACGCAGCTGTTTACGTGACATAAACTTCATGGACCTTAAGAACGAAGACTGCCGTTCCATGTCTGTCCACTCCAGACTGAAAACACAGAAAATCAATGATGCTGAATCTTTAATAGCTTAAAGACCTATTGAGAGGTTCCCATAGACATATGTATATATATGTGGTCAAGACAGTTCACCTAAAACTGAATTGCAGACCATATGATGATGAAACACCGACACTACTATATCTTGAAAACTGCTCTTCCCTGTTTCTGGATTTCTCACTTTCCTATTTCCTTTACTTGGTTTATAGCAGATCCCATACTTAGTTCATTCAGCATCCCTTCCAACCCTTTCTTGCCTGCCTTTCTGTACAGATTTTTCACTTTTATGTGACCTAGTTTTTGCTAGTCTTGTCACACTACTGCAAAATTTGGAGGCAGAAGTGAGGCCGGTGAAGAATGTCAGTGTGAGATTATCTCTAATCTCTCAATGAGAGATCAAATCACTTGGCAAGACCATAGGGGATATTGGGTTGCTCTGGCACTGGGACCCAGTGCTACTCATCAGGGACTTCAGGAAGCGGTAGCCAGTCAGTGATGTTTCAGCTGTTAACCCCGGGGTGGTGTTGGATATTTTTCCCTGACTACATGGATCATGGCTTTGTAGCAACCAAGCCTGGTTCCCAGACATTCCAAGATATTCTGTAAGCTATTAGCTCTTTTTTTAAATTTAAATATAATATTTTATTTGCATTTTTTTTAATTAAAGTTTATCGGGGTGACAATTGTTAGTAAAGTTACATAGGTTTTAGGTGTACAATTCTGTAATACATCATCTCTATATCACATTGTGTGTCCACCGAGTCAGTTTTCCTTCCATCATCATATATTTGATCCCTTTTATCCTCATCTACCACCTCCTTCCCCTCTTACCCTCTGGTAACCACTAAACTATTGTCTGTGTCTATGTTTTGTTTCTTCATTTGTTTGTCTTGTTCTTTTGTTGTTTTCAGTTTTATGTACCACATAACAGTGAAATCATATGGTTCTCTGCTTTTTCTGTCTGACTTACTCCGCTTAGCATTGTAATCTCAAGATCCATCCATGTTGTCGCAAATGGCACTATTTCATCTTTTCTTAGGGCAGATTAGTATTCCATTGTATATATATACTACATCTTTATCCAATCATCTATCGAAGAACACTTGGTTGTTGCCATGTCTTGGCCACTGTAAATAAAGCTGCGATGAACATCAGAGCACATATATCTTTATGGATAAATGTTTTCAGATTTTGGGGGGTAGATACCCAGGAGAGGAATTGCTGGGTCATACAGTAATTCTATTTTCAATTTTTTGAGGAACCTCCACACTGCCTTCCATAGCAGCTACACCAATCTGCATTCCCACCAACAGTGTATGAGGGTTCCTTTTTCTCCACCTAATGAAGTTTTTAAAACTGTAAATATTGTTCTCAAAAACAAATGTACATATAGTGGAGTGTTTAACTATAAGTATACAACTCATTGAATTGTAACAGAGTAAATATACTTTTACCAAAGAAAATCCCTATCCTGACAACTAGCATCATACTGTAGGTTTGTCTGCTTTGAATTTTATATAAATTCAGTCTGCTTTTTGTGTGTGTATCTAGCTTCATTCACTCAATATTCTATTTTGAGGTTCATTCATGTGTATAGTTTTAGTTCATTCTTATTGCAATATATTATATCGTTATATGAATATATCACAGTTTATCCATTCTATTATTGATGGACAATTAAATAGTATTATTTCCAGTTATAAATCTATTATAAATAATGCTACTCTGAACAGTCTTATAAACATCTTTTGTAAAAATAAGTATGCATTCCTGTTGGGAATTTGCCTAAGTGTGGAAGTGATGGATCGTAGGGTATGCATATGTTCAGTTTTAGTAAAAACTGCAAACAGTTTGCAATATAAATTCCCACTAACAGTTGGGGAGAGTCTCAGTTGCTCCACAACATCAAGAATGCTCAGACTTTTCTGCCTTTTTTCATTTTTGTCATTGTCATAGATGTTGTTTTACTCTGTTCCCCTGATGAATAATAAAGATAAGCACATTCTCATATATTTGTTGGACACTTGGCTATCCTGGTTTTGTGATGTGCCTGTTAAAATCTTTTGCCATCTTTCTATTTGGTCATGTGCCTTTTTTCTTATTGATTTGTAGTAGTTCTTCATATAGCCTAGCTATCACTCCTGTGTTGGATATATGTATTGCAAACATCTTCTCGCATTTTAATTTTCAGTATTTAATTGGTGTCTCTTTATTAATAGCACTTGTAATTTTCAGTTAACCAATTTATCAAATTTTTCTTCAGAGTCAGCGCTTTCCTGTCCTATTAAGGAATCATTGTCTACCCAAAGGCAATAAAGATAGTATGATGTGTTTTATTCAACTTTTTTTAAAAAGTTATTTTTGGAATTCACTTTTACAGTCATGTACATTCCATTAAGAATTGATTTTTAATATAATATAAGGTAGGAGGCCATGATTAGTTTTTCCCGTATGGCTAGCCAATTGACCCAGAATCATGAATTAGAAAGATCGCCCTTATTTCCTCTAAACTGCAGTGTTACCTTTGTTATAAATTACGTGACCAGATATGACTCAACTTAGTTCATTTGAAGGACTCCACTATGGACTACTGGTTTATTGATCTACACGTGTGCAAATATACACTGTCTAAATCACCATTGTGATTTATATTGGGTAGCGTTATACGTTGTATATGTAGTATAGCTTTTCCAGCTTTCTTTTCTTTAAGATCACCTGAGCTATACTGACTTTCTGTGTCAATTATAGAAACTGCTTATAAACATTTCTGGGGTTTTTAATGGGTTTGCATTGAAATTATAAATATTGATAGCTTTCAGTATTGAGTCTGCTACTCCCTGAACATAATATGTTCCTTCATTTTCTTATGTCTTCTTTAGTTTGTCTCATAATTGGTTCTTCATAAATAATTATTAAATGAATGAAACCGAACATTAAAAAAATAAACAGATAATCTATAAAAGAATTAAAAATAAATCAGCATCAGATTTTTGACATATTGAATGCTGGGGAAAAAAATATGAATGGTTTTGAAAGACAATTTTCAATTTAGAATTCTGCTTTCAACCAAACTATCATTCAAGAGGGAGAGAAGAGGAAAGATTTTCTGATACATGAACACACAGAAAGCTTACCTCTCTCAGATCCTTCTTGAATTATTGGTGTATATTCCAGCAAAATGAAAAAGGATATATGAGATACCAAAAATACAGTAGTGAATCAGTATATAAATGGAACACAATTACATCTAAAATAATACTCCCCCCCACAATACTATAATGCCTGATGGTTTTAACATGGAGGGAATGGGAAAAATAAAAGAGAATTTGTATGTTAAGATTTTTGTCTTACTGGCAGGAGGTTAAAGATAGTATTTACTATATAGAAACAACTTTTATATATATATATATATGATTTTAAATTATATATATATATGATTTTGAATTATTGATGAAAATTTAAGAATAATCACTTGGTAAATAGAAGTTGGTGTGCCTTACAAATTATCAGAAAGGAAAATGAAATACAGTAAACCCAATAAATCCAAGCAAAAGCAGGAAGGAGAAATAAACAGGAAACATGGTAAATGACAAATTTATAAAGAAAACAATAAGTCCAGACTTATCTGAAATAATAATCAATATAAATTGTGTTCTGTTCCTTCCTCCACTTATAAAAAAGAGAAATTATATACAACTCTGTGAATATGATAAAAGCCACTGATTTGTGTAATTTAAAACAGTGAGTTACATGGTATATGGATCGTATCTCAATAAAGGCATTAAAGAAAGGGAGAGAAAAAAATGGTGTCTTATTGGGCCTCTAGTGACGAGGAAGAGGAGAGTACCATTATCAATAAAGGGCAGGAAGTAAGGTAGACTCCATGGTGCTGCGTGGCTGCTGCATGTTGGGAGCACAGCACTGAAGCCTGACTCAGATCCCTGGGTGCCAGCTCGGTGGCCTTGGTGTCGGTAACGGGGAGCTTTGGTGACCTGGCCAGACTCTTGTTAAAGTCCTGGCCCCACCGACCTTGTCCTCCATTCCTCTTTGCTTCCCACTCCACCCCTGGCTTCACTTCCTCCTGCCACACGTTGAGGCCCGGGGATGGATTCAGCCTCCTGATGACTCAGTGCGAGAGAAGCAGCCCTACCCCAGTCATTCTCTCCCGAGCAGTCATCACCCTCCTCTCCCTTGTCCCTGTGGTCCTCCATACCCACCCTTGTCCCCAGGAATGAAGGCGCCACCAAAGCTGTATGATTCACGACTGTGTCTTCAGGGCCAGAGGACACCTGCACCAGGGGTCAGAAGGCAAAGTCATAGAATCTTAGCATGAGAGAGGAACCTGGAGCTCATGGGTCCAACACGCCACTGAAACCGAGGAAGACACTGCAGCTCCCCCAGGCACCTCCGTGACCTCACCCAGGAGTCAGCAGCTAAATATCAGTGCTCTGTTCCAGTCCAGAAGTGTCCTCTACTGCAGGAGCTCTCCAGAGAGGGGACAGCCAGCCCTCCAGTGGCACAGCCACGCTCTGCGCCCACCCTCGTGTACCCCTCTGCAAGGACACCAGTGAGCAGCCAGGATGAGCCCCAGCTCCAGCCCAAAGAGGCAGAACAGAGAGAAAAGGTTGCTGGACAAACGGTTTTCCTGCCTTTGAGATTTCCTTAGAACAAACTGCATTCTGTCATGTTCATCAAAAACAAATAGGATCATTCACTTGAATCATTCAGGGAAAACTAAGCAGCATTTCATCCAAAATATTTTGAGAAAAGATTCTGGAATGACAGCTTCACGCTAAGGACAGCCTCAGGGTAGGTTAAAAAAAAAAAAAAAAGTCTGTCTGAAAGTAGCAGAAGCCATATGGAAACAACAAAACAGAAATGTCAACTCTAAAGAAATCCATTTGAGGGCATTATATACGGCTCAGGATCATGGAACCATCCCCCTCCCTTCTTTTCTTCGGGTTTGTGCTCTCACAGTCGTCTTCCTGGGCCTGTCCTATTTCTGAAGTTTGAAAGGAAACTCCTGGGTCTTCAACCAAAATTGTAAACAAAAAATGCTTGTGTAGACGATTTCAAGTGAAGTCAGAGCTGTAGCCTCACTCATCAAAAACACCAGTTCCAACTGCCAGCAGCATGTGGGGTTCGAGCCCTTATTTCTGCCGTCAGTGTTTCTGACTGTACAGCTCCTGGTTACTCACAAGGGAAATGAAAGCTAAACGTGCGGCCCCACGAGGCTGAAACGAAGAAGCTTTGTTTTCGTACCAAGCAAGAGCCACATCGCCTTGTCACTACTTTCCCTTCTCCACATTAAGGAGCACCCTGACGTCTTCCCATTCTGGGGAAGCGCTTTGCACTGACCTGTGCGCCTGTCGGTACTAACGTGTGCTGTGAGTTCTCACCCTCACACGTCCCCCCATCTCCTTAGTGGGAATCTTGCTGCAAAGATCTTGTTACCCAAGGATTGTGCCATGTTCCCGGGGAACTTCAGTCTGGGGGTTTGTGTTCCTGGAATTCCCAAGTGCCCAGCGTTGCAGTGGTCGGGCCACCCTCGCCACGTGATCTGGCCTACTTAACCCCCGCAGCCTCAAAAGACAGAGAAGGACATGTCAGGGAGCTGGTAAGGGAGGAGGCTGCACACTCACAAAGTTTGGTATTCAGCAGTGCTAGTAACTCGCTCACCGCCAAGCTTCCTTGCAGCCCAGCGAAGAACTAAAACAGCTGTAATAAGGCACGGAGAGGATGTCACTGGACAAGGCTGTTTTTTCATTTTCATGTCACACGATTCTACTGGATGTGTTGCATCAAGCTTATCACAAGGGGGGTGGGGGGTGGGAGATGAGGGTAAAGGGGGTCAAATATATGGTGATGGAAGGAGAACTTACTCTGGGTGGTGAACACACAATGGGATTTATTGATAATGTAATACAGAATTGTACACCTGAAATCTATGTAATTTTACTAACAATTGTCACCCCAATAAATTAAAAAAAAAAAAAAAGATTGTCACAAGCAGGGTTTCTTCCGTTCTGCCCCTCGATGACCATTCCTTGCATTTATCCAAATGCCCATCTTTTACGTTATCTTCTTATCATAATAACTACCTGGGTTTCGCTTCCTTTTCCTTTCTCAGTGTGTCTGTTTCTTTCTTTGTTTTTAATTTTATTACAAAAGAGAGGCAACTAAATTGCAGAAGCTAAAGAAAACTCAGAAGATGAACTGAATTTTCCCACTCTTAAATATTTTAATGTATTTCTGCTAGTATATTTTTATGTATCTATGTTTCTAGTGAGATAGTTATAATCACATTGTACCTCAATTTTCAGCCCACATTTTTCACTTGTAGTATAATTGAAGTACTTAGTCTTAAAGCTTCTATACTTTTAAATGACTACATAACATCTGATCTATTTGATATTTGCAACGTTATTTAACCACATTTTCACTGATGGGGTGTTTCTAACGTACTGTTGTTATAAATAACTCTATGATAAACATTTTTGTGAATTAAGCGTCTTACATATTTTGGATTATTTTTAGAAGGTGGTAGCCACAAAAAGTGTGTTCATATGACATGAAATATTTGTGGATAATGGTTTATAGAGCCAAATTGCTACATTGACAGGTACGAAATATTCAAGTAAACATTTTATTTCTGCTACCTAATTTGAGCTATTCCTATAAGTAGTTTTTTTGTTTGTTTGTTTTTAATGCTTTATCCAAATGACTCTACTCAGCCAGAATCTTGACTCACTGTTCTTGTAGGCAGAATTCTGAAGTGAACAAAACAAGGGGCTGTGGGTAAAATACTTTCCCTTTAAACCTACGCCATACTCTCTGCCCTCAGCAAGCTAAGCTAACAATGAGGGAATGCTCTTCCAGAAGTTCTAGAGGTATTCTGTTCAAATCGTACCTTCCCTTCACATCTAAACAGAGTTCTGGAAAAATCGTTCACCTCTGTCTTGGAGCCCAATATAATCTGCCAACAAAGCCAGATGCCCCAGAGATGACCTGGAGAGGACATGACTTTAGAGAACATGGAGCCTCTTTATTAAGGAAAAGATGACATTTCATTTGAGAATTAGCCAACATCTGTGGCTGAGAGGCACCAGCCCCCCGGGGAATGTGAGACGTAAGCTGACGCAAAGCGGGAAGCCCTTCCTCCAGTCACAGCTACTGAGAAGTGAGCCCGGCAAGGCAGTCGGTTGAGGCTCCCCCCTGACCCCCAGTACCAGGTGCCTCTGGGTTCATGCTTGGCCACCAACAGTGAATGTTTCTATTCTAGCATGATCTGTAGGTAACAATAGTGGCCCTAGCTTTTGTTCCTGGAGCTGTGATGGGAATTGCACATACATTACTTCTAATCCTCCCAAGATGTCTAGGAGGTGAGTGTCTTATCCCAAATATCAAATGAAGAAATTGAGGCTCAGGAAACAGGCAACTTGCCCGGGTTCACTCACCTAACAGGTGGTGCTCGGAGACCCAGATCTTGAGTGCCACCTCCCAGGGGTGCAGCAATGCACAAGTCCTCCTGTGACAGAAAGGGGACATCCCAGCTGTCGTCTGAGCCAGGGTGCTGCTGGGCAGCTGCTGTTCGTTTCTCCACTGTGCTGGTTTGTATCTCTACGACCAGTTACCACAGTACTGAGAGGCAATTAACTTGAATGCAAGCTGGAGACTTGAGGGGGTAATTAAAATAGACCCACTCTGAAGCCAATAAATGTTTGCGAAGCAATTCATCAGATTGTAATATATTAGAAAATAAAACAGCATTACCATTTAAATACCCACATTTAATTTGTCCTAGAGCCCTTTTCTTAATTCTTTTTCACTTTTTGCACTATAAGTCCTCAACTCCCCTTTTTTGAGATTGGAAATCACACTGAGACTTTATTACGTGGCTCAACCCCAGCCCAGAGAGGACCATGTCTAGCCATCGAAGGGCACGAGGGGCTGGCATCTGTAAGTGCCTGCTCCCTGGACTCAGGGATCCCTGGCTGAGCAGCTGGAGCACAGCCCTCTCCTGGGAGCGCCACGCCTTCCCTCTGACTGCTTTTTTGCCTGGTCCCTGGCCCACTTCCCAGCCCCCTCTGCGTATTGAGCCTCCCTGAACCCCGTCCATCTTCCCTTACTCTGGCACTCCTATCTTCACTCCATGCCCTCGTATTAATTTATATGTAGCTCTCTGATCAACGACCCTCCCAGGACCAGCCAGCCCCTGGGACGTCGGTTCCAGCCTGTCTCTGACGTTCTTGAGGGCCTACTCCCTCAGTTATTCCTGCCAGCCCCTGTTTCCCAGGGCTGCTCCTGCTTCTTTTTATCCTTGCCTTATTTCTCACGGAAACCCTGGAGGATTCAGGCTTTGTCATGCTCTCATTCCCTCACGGCTTCCCTTCAAAGTATATCCCCTTGCCCGATCCCACAGGGGCTAAAGTAGTTTCCTGTAGAAATTTCCAGTGTGGGAGGAGGTGCCACTTACTTCCTTCATTTCCTGTATCGTTCTCAGCCGCTTTTTTCTTGGTCTGCTACCCAGCCGCCTCTGCACTGTACGTTCTAACCATGGCCAAGAAGAGCTCTAAGACTAGAAAATGGAGTCCCTTCTTACAGCAGTGACTCATGACTCTCATACGTGTGGCAAAGGGTAAGTGTCAGGATTCGGGGAGAGAAGAGCTAAGTTGCTGGGAGCATCTCGGTCCTCTATACAGGAAGACGGGAACCAGCTTGTCCATGACTAAACACAGATGAGATCCCTGTTAGACGTTACTGAAGAATGGATAGACAAAGCTACTATTAACCATTAAGCTGGATGAGGGAAGAGGCACCACATATCCAAACATGGGTCAGAAAACGTCTTGGCAGATTGTTGTACAGAAACACTCATCACTGAATCTGATGGTCAAATAAGATGACCCGTCTCAGATTCTGTAATTTAACAAACACCTGGCTTTTGCAGTCAGATCTTACTCCACCTCTTCACTCACCTAGACTTTTCCCTAGGTCCCAAACAGCAGGACTCCCTGCCATAGTCCCGCTGAGCAAGCAGCCGGAGGTATTGCTTTCTGACCTTCTGGCTGACACTTCAGCTTCTTTAAAAGTCACAAAGACCAACATCAGTAGCTTCTCTAGGTTCTGACCACAGAATTCACTTCAGTCCTCAAGGGCCTTACAATAGAATACTCAGAAAGTACGTGGCCCTCACTGTTCCAAGACTGGGCAGTGGGGAAAGGCATTTGCTAGAAATCACAAACTTATATCATTGACTTAGTTTCAGTATTTTTCCCCTGGACTATTTTCCCCTTAAATATTTTTTTCATCTCAAATGACATTTTAGCATTGCAGTTCATATTCTGTATTTGTTCATTGATAGCTACAACTGCTACATGTAATGAGAGTAGAAACTCTTTGCCTTTCCCATGTTTTCTGAGTAGGCTGGAACAGTGGGGTTGAGTGGTGGCCGGCCCCCAAAGAGATATGCCCAAGTCTTAGCCCCAGAAACCTATGAATGCGACCTTATTTGGAAAAAGAATCTTTGCAGATGTGATTAATTTAGGGATCTCAAGTTGAGATCAACCTGGATTAACCAAGTGAGCCCTAACCCAATGACAAGTGTCCTTCAGACAGGCTCACCAACAAGGGACACAGAGGAGGGACACAGAGAAGAGGAGAAACCACGTGGAGACAGAGTCGGAGATTGCAGTGATGCAGCCACAAGCAAAGAATGACTGGAGCCACCAAAATCTGGAAGACACAGGAAGTTTTCCCCCTTAGAGCCCTTGGAGGGAGCACAGCCCTTCATTTTGGACTTGTAGGCTCCAAACTGTGAGAGAATAAATGTTCCATGGTCATTTGTTAGGGCAGCTCTAGGAAACTAATACAGGTGGCTGTGATTTTGGCGTTTTCATTGAACTGAGAGAAGAAAGTGACGTGTGGCAGAACCTCTGGGTCTGTAATGTCACAACCACCCAGATCTGCGTGGACATTTTCAAGTACAAACTGGCTGGGCTCCATACGTCAGCCTCCCCAGATTCCAGGAGAAAGTTAAGCTTATCCGATGAAACTCCCCATTTACAAATAGTAGAGGTGGCTACTTGTCCTACCTCTAGTAATATCCCCACGACACTTGGCAGGGAAGCCCACAGTGGGGCTCTGCTTGACATACTGTGTCTTCACATTCCGAGCTGCCGGTGGGCACCTGAAACTTCACAATGTCCCCCAAGTTCTGTGGGCCAAACAGGTCTTCATGTTCTCACCACCCTTGTGATCTCAGAAGAGCCAAGACTTAATGTGGATGAGCTCCTGGCACCAGTTCACCTCTCATTCCTGCTCAGGGCAAATGTCAGCTTTCCTTTGCCTTCGAGTGGCTTTTTCAAGAAGTTCCACAAAGGGTGTCACTCCATTCGTCTCAAGTCAAAGCCACCAGCAGAAATTATTTTCTAGCGCACATGTTCTCTGAAGCTTCTAGATTATCCCGAATCACCATTCCCTGTCTTCATATCGTTGAAGACAACATCTAACTTAATTGTTGCTGTTGATTTGTATATTGATTGAGCATTTTCTTCACTGACAAGAGTCTTCATGAGGGCAGTGACCATGACTGTTTAGTCCAGTATTAGTGTGATGATGGGTACATAGTAAGCACTAAATATTGTGTTGAATATTTGTTGTATTTAAGTCTTCTAATCTCTTTAACTCTGTATGAATTTTTTAATGATGGAACTTTCAATATAATCGATCTATTTCATGCCAGAGAGAAAGGATATGTTGCAAAGCTATGGAACCAGGGGACTTATTTCCTGGTGTATTTATCACCTTTGAACAATTGCATGTAATTTAAGATGCTTATGTTTTCCCAAGAGATGTGTAAAGATTACATGTTAATGAATGAGGGACACAAAGTGAAAGCAGACACAGTCCTGTGCTCAGTGGCTTATGATGTAGTGAGGGAGGTAGAAGCGTGTGGTGGAAATCCAAGAAGGCAGAACTGAGACGGAGCTTTGAGAGCAGAGTGGGGGGAGAGCACGCTGAGCTGGGGGGAGGAGGCCAGGAAGGCTTCAGGGCAGATGCTGCTTTTGAGATGGAACTGAAGGGTAGAAGGGATTTGGTAGGCCGGAAAAGATTCGGGGAGAGAAGGAGGAGTCAGGAAACGTCAGGAGATGGAACAGCAAGAGACACAAAGGACAGACAGCAGACTCTGAAAGGTTTGTTAATGAATAACCCTTCTCTGTTGCAGCCAATCAGCAAATACACAACCTCCACGTAGACTTTGATTATCTAGTCCTAGTTGTTCAGAGATGTCTTCATCTATGTAACTTATGGGGGGAAGGAGGTGACAGTAATTATCTTTGTATTTATCTTTTATTGATTCTATTTTAGACCACGTGCTTTAGACTAGAAGAAAGGAGCATAGCTTTTCCCTTTTGTAGATTTGAAAGCAGCTCTCATTCTTCTGACAAGACCTCAGTCCACATTTTTCTGGGCCACATTCCCTGCTGATGGCTATTATGTGTTTAATAAATGCTCAGAGACACACATTATTAAGAAGGCCCATTCGTAATCAGAGACACCCATGGTTTGGACATAGCCTTGCTCCCTTTCGATCTTACCCACCATGGAAAATTGAAGCTCATTGGCTAGGGAACCTTTCACATTTGTCCTGGGCACCATACATAGATAGAGCTGTGACCTAATAAATGCTCATAACACACTTGGCCCCGTGGGAGGCACTTTGTTGACCTCCAGTCTATGTGGGAAGAAGTTCTCTTTAATATTTAGATACGGAGTCTGACTTGAAAACCTAGCTGAACGTTCAGCAACTTTATGTCCTCTTTTATAACAAATGGGATACAAGTAAATAGAAGTTGAAAATTCATTAAGAAATAGAAATTCTGAAGAAGGGAACCATATACACTGAAAGAAAAATATGATTTACAGTACCTGGCTTCCTGAGCAACAGAACTTAACTCACCAAAGAATGCAGAATTGCCCAACAAGCTGTGTAGCCAGCAGTCAGTTTCCAGGAGGTCCAAGTTATTAAACAATCCTGGTGCACATCTAACACTCTAGAACCTAGCAGACCATCAGACTGCACAGTAACTGTCTTTTACCCACTGCCTTTTTCTCATAACAGTGTGGGGAACACCTCCTCTGTTGCTAGTCCCAAACGCTTCTGGAACATGATAGGAAAATACAGCCCTTTGGAGTCAAGTTAACTGGCTGTCATGTTTCCCCGAAAATAAGACCTCGCTGGACAATCCGCTGTAATGTGTCTTTTGGAGCAAAAATTAATATAAGACCCGGTATTTATGATATGATATGATATGATATGATATGATATGATATGATATGATATGATATGATATGATATGATATGATATGACATGATATAGACACAGTCTTATATTATAGTAAAATAAGACTGGATCTTATATTAATTTTTGCTCCAAAAGATGTATTAAAGCTGATTTTCCGGCTGGGTCTTGTTTTGGGGGAAACACGGTAGTTCCATTAGCAAAATTGTAGACTATCACTCTGTCAATGACCATGAATAAATATAGTAATTTAAATAATATAGGAGAACAATAGCCTGAGCCTGGGTCCTAGCTCTGCCACTTATTGGCTGTATAAATCTTTTCACTTCAAAGTACTACGCCCTCAGCTTTATAGAGGACAATAATAGCACATGCACTGCCAAATCTGTAGGCTCTCAAGAGAATAAAAAGGAATACCACCCACATTTGTCACCAAAATACCTGGCATAAAACCTATCCTTCTCTGTATCTCAGAGGAAAATCCAGAACTCCAGGTCTGGGGTGGGGCCAAGGGCAGCAGTGATGGGAAAGGGATGATGAAATTAAAGACATGCAGAAAATAATAGAACAGCCATTCGCTTTGCAGCCAAACACAATTGTATTTGAATCCTGATATTATTACCAATTTGGTCTTAAGCAATTTATTTAATCAGTCTGGGTTCAGTGTCTCCATTTGCATAATGGAAATTACATTATCAATATTGCAGAATTGTTCAACAAGATAACAGAGAGATGGAAAGGGCCCAGGATAGATGATGGTTGACAGGTTGACATTACACAGAATATTCAAGCACAGAAATAAGATTTCCGTCACATCAATATGTGTATATAGCTAATGGGTACTTTGCATTGTGAATTGGAGGTTCTTTAGCAAGAAGATCGCATGTATTGAAAATGGCATATGTTTAAAGTTATAGAGCAACTGCAGATACAGGGTCTGGGAATTTTCATTAAGTAATAAACCTCAGTGCAGACAAGTGTGACGGGGGGACCATGTGGAACACAGAAAAACAATTAGAAGAATCTAGGCAGTGAAACAGGAAGAAAAATCTCAGCACTGAACAGATATCCCTTAGGCTATAGATTTTGTTTTTAACAGTTTATGCATAAGACAGCGTAAATTAGCACCAGAATCTAATGGCATTTTATCTGATTTTTTTATATCAGTAACAATGTTTAGCTTAATTGAAAATGCACTGCATATATTTGCGACAGGGACATGATTTGCCCAATGCCTCACCCTCCCTGAATGCACACCCTCTGACATGTGACTTCGCAGTCCCTCCCACTGCAGGAGTAGAATGTGTTTCCAGCCCCTTGGCTTTGTGTTTGGGCAGGTGACTTGCTTTGGCCAGTAGGCTAAGGTAGAAGTGACACTGTGCTGGTTTGGAGCTTAGGCTTTAAGAGACAATATTTCTGCATCTTTCCCATGACTCCACCATGACCCTGAGAAGAGCATGCTGGGCTATCCGCTGGTCCCAGGCAGAGGAGAAAGGGCGCGTGGAGTGCAACTGAACCACCCAGCATTGCCCAGCATCGTTAGTAGATACCGGATTTGGGAGCAAGCCGGATTTAGAGGTGCAGAGCCACCCCCGAGCCCAGGCCAACTGGCCGACCCTCAGCAAGTCACAGGTCCACGAGGATAAACAGCGGCTTCTTCATGCTACTGAGTCTGGGGTGACTTAGTGGCAGTCACTAATTCAATACCACGTTTTTCAGAGGTGTCTTGTTTTTTAAAATACTGTCCCCATCTGCTCATGCATTGCCCCCGGAAAGCCAAGCACTCTTTGCCATCTTTCAAGTACCAGCTTTGCTTTGAAAAGAAATGGTTTTTGATTCATAACCTGATACATTATTCGCAGAAGCAGACAAAGGTGGTGTGAGGAATGAATGCCAGTCTAGCTTCTACGGTCCAAACAAAAGCAATATTAAGCAGGCAGAATTGACCCCCACAGTCCCCTTTCTGTCTTTGTTTCTTTCATACTCTTTATCACCCATCTCACCCACAGCAGGCACGCGTGTGAGGACCCTGAGTCCCTTAACCACCAGCATGAGCCCTTGGGTCCTTGTCCCTTCAGCAGCATATGTGCCTGTCAGGGCCAGCGCAGGGAATATGGAGGTGAACGTCACTGTTACCAAGGGGACCACAGGTGGCACCCAATCACTCCTCTTCCATGTGTGTCAAAGGCCCGCCAGTGTCTCTGTCCCTCAGTAATGTCCCCACCCACTTTTCCTTGGGACTTCTCTCTGGGAGAGTCTATCTCCCTGGGATCTTCAAATGTTAGGACTTAGCGAGTAGGAATCGGGAGATGAAGAACAGATGTCAAGGGAGCGTTACAACGCGTCTGGGCACCTCCAAGTCCCAACGGTGGCTCTGGGGCTGAGAGTCCTGAGTTGCTACACAGGGGACGTGTTTGTCCTGCCTGTTTGGGTATCTGTCATCTGTTTTTCCCATATCAGAGGACTCAGGTCTCTAAACCTCTAACATCCCGGCTGCATTTAATCAAACCTTGCGGCTGTCATTCAGGTAAATCAGTGTACTCTTTTATCTGGAGCTGAGAATTTGCCTTTCTGCGATACCTGTTTGCTAGATCACTCCCTGTTCAAGAATATCTAAACATATCCTCTAGGGAGTACTCAAAGCCAAGGAGGGACACAGGCAGAAGCTGTGGGGTTTCAGAGAAATTGCCTGCACTAGGCGACTAATATAAAGGTTCCTGGCAATGTTTGAAACTGGCTTAAATTGAAATCAATGGCATAAATTCGTTGGCAGAGGTAGACGAATTTCTTAAAGAACTGATTTTTAAAAGGAGGAATTAACCTAAAGGAATTAATCTGTGATGAAAATTTGAAGACACCGCGTAGACTCCCGGAGGCGGCCCAGTCTTCTGCGTGAATCACACTGTTCAGGCAACCACATAGCCAACACACAGTTTACCTGCTCTGGACCCCAGGACGTGATCTTTCTGGCATCTGTTCCCAGGTAGCTCAGAGTGAGTTCATCTGTGCTCCAGCAGGGCTGTGGCCAGCAAGACACTCACTTTGGTTGTTTATCAGGAAACCTCTAGCTTGGTGCCACTCAAAGTCAGTCAGTGTCACCATCAACCAGGGCCCCACCCAGGCCGACTAAGTCAGAACTTCTGGGTGAGGCTCAGCAGTGCTTTCACAAGTTCTCCAGACAATTCTTGACCATGTTAAAATGTGAGAACTGCTCATTTAGAGGACCTTGAGCAAGTCACCTCTCTCTCCTGGGTGTGTCTGTCTACAAAACGAAAAGCTCAAGTTGGAGCACCTCAGTAGACGCTTGGGGCTCTGTCATTGTGTTATTTTACTCCAAGTAATTTCAGTGTCGCCCAGTCCTTTTTCAATTCCATTTTGATTCATGGGTGTTGCAGAGTATAAAGGAAGAGCCAGATCATGTGGTGAACCATCTCCACTCTCATCCTAAAGAACCTAGACCACCATTAGTTGTAAGAAACATCCTGAATATTTAATTAAGCAGGTGTGGCATTCTGAAACTCAGGAGAAACAACCATCCTGTTATATACAGAAGTAAATAGCTAATTAAAATAGTGTAAGCGGAACAAAAAAAACTTCCTGTTGCTGCCTAGCTCTGTCAAGAATTACTGACCATCACAGTGACATAAGCATCCCTAGCGCCCAAGCTGTGGGTTTCAAATGCAATTTCCCACCGAGAGAAACCGGAGCTGCCACTGGAGAAAAGCGAAGGAGAGGAGAGAATTCTAGATTTTCAAAGATCACTAAACAAGTCAACAAAAGCAGTGCCTAGACCTGGTTTGCAACCCAACGCAAGAAACCAACTGAAGAAAAGGTACGAGGCAATCAGAAAATGTGAACAGTAACTGGCTATTTGATCATATTAAACAATTATTTTGGGAAAGATAGTAGGATGTCAGTTTTGTTTTCTAAGGGTTCTCTTTACAGATACATATCAAAACATTTATGGGTAAAATGATATCACATCGGATTCAGGTGTCGGGATTTGGAGGAGGTAGAATGAAGTTGTAAGTCAAGTTGCTGTAGCTGGGCAATGGATGCATCGCTCCCGATTGTACTGTGCATTTCAAATTTTCCATATGACACTTGCAATGAGTAATATGAAAAGAATAAGGACAGAAAACATTTTGCAAAGGAAGACAAGCAATGGTGAAAGACAGCTATGCTTCCATTTTCTGTGATGAAGAGTGAATACGATTCGAGTCAGTACCGCCCACGGAAGCATCGCCAGTGGGGCTCCCTGCAAATCTCCTAGTTTCTCTACTTGGAACCCGTCCTTGTTTTACCCTCTGCAGAGAGCACTTTGTGAACAGAGAATCCATGCTGCGAAACAAATGCTGAGAAAATGCTTAGTGCAGGCATGCTGGGCACACAACAGGCATTCAGAGACTGTTCACTCAATAAAAAACCCTCCACATGGAAGAAACAGAGGCCAATGGACAGACAGCAGACACCCTGTAGCCCCTGCCCCTGCTCTGGGTACCCCAGCCTCCCCGCCTGTAAGAACTCCCCGTGCCCTCGGAGAGCCTCTTGTGATGGTCTGACCTTCACCCTTGGCAGGAAGCAGCTAGTTATTGTATTGTACCCCTGCCTTCAATGGGTGGTGCTGACAAGGAAAGGGGAACGTGACAGCAATGACTTTCACATAAGTGAAAATTAAAATAATGATAAGATCTTTTTCATCTGTAAAATCGGTGAAGTAAAATATTGTGATAATCTTTAATGCTGGCAAAAATGAGGTGACACTGCTCGTTAGAGTTGAAATTGGGACCACAATTCTGGAAACTGGGCAACGTATGGCAAGTCATAAATAGTAATCATTCTCTTTGAGGCAGTAATTTCTCTTCTTTACTAAGAGAGGTACCAGCAGTGCGTAGCAAATGTACACACTAGATGCAAAGAGATTTGTTAACAATACGTTAATTATGTTATACCCATATGACCTACTGTGTCACTAAAATGATGCTTAGGAAGAAATATTAAATCAGGTAGAAAATTCCTGTGATAAATAAAGACAAGACGGTTTCTACACTACGATCTCTATACTATGAATATATGTATTTATTGAAAGTGACTATATCAAGTTATCTAAGAGTAGTTGTTTTGGGCAGTTGGATCATGAATTTTATTTCTTTCTGCATACTCTTTCAAAGTTTTCCAAATTTTCTGCAATAATAAGAATACTATTTTCGTAGTCATAAAAATATTTTTTAACCTGTAAGTTCTAATATTTCTCCACCATGCAGAATTGCCCTGTATTTCTTAATTGCCCGACACTAATGACTTCGCTGACAGAAACAAAACTGCAGCATACACTCAGAATAGGTGCTGTGGCCTGTGCGTCTCTGTATAGTTTTCCTTGTCTCAATTAAAAATGCAATTCAATAACTCCTCCGTCTCAAGGTCGTTTGGAAGGTAAACATGACACTATATGTGAAAGATTCTTTATAAGCCTTTAAGTAATTTAGGGAAGTTTTTTCATATCCCGACACTTCCAGCACCATAGAATTCCCCTCTTGTTTTACGAGGCAGTCTGTGATATTGTTAGACAAAAATTACTGTAGACAAGTTCTCTATTATATTTGTACAGAAGTCGGCCTCCCTGTAACTACTTCACCATAATTCTGTTCTTGGCAGCTATACTATATAAATGCTTTCCTTTCTAGGTGCTATTTCTTCATCAACTGAATATTTCTATCTGCTCTTTTTTTCTCAGTTCCTGTACCCTGCCATCTTTTCTTATTCAGGCTTGTAACTAAGGTTTCCCCCAGAGCGTAGGATTCTAAGCTTTGGCTCTGGAGTCCTACCTTTATCATTTACTAGCTGGACCATCTTGGGCAAGTTACTTAATTAATATCCCCATACTTCATTCTCCTTGTCTGTAAATTGGATGATTACAATGCTACATATTTCATAAAGTTGTTGTGCTAAGTGTTTACTTACACGCCTATAGCCTACATAAAACACATCATAGGACATGTATAGAAATTGCACTTCATAAATGTTCATCATTGGTGCAGGTGATAAAGATAGCATGGTTTCTGGGACCTTCCTCAGATGACCAGACTCCCTGGACACCCCAGTTTGCCAATGGCCTTCTTAATCTGTAATGGCAGAACCAGAGGCATAAACATGCTCCAACCAGGGAAACTCAGCACACAGTGGGATGCTTGCCACTTGATCGGGATATTAGCTACTTGAAATTGAGCAAGAGAGTTGATCTCCCTAAGCCTACCATTTCCTCATCTGTGAAATGGAGATAGTAAGATTGTCTGCTTTGTAAGGTAGGTGTGAACATTTCATTATGATACTACACAAACGTACTAAGTGTAAATCATGACTCTAAGAGCTCTTTTTAGAAGCTCTTAGGATCATCTTGGCAAGCAATGAAGGGTCAATATTGTTGTGACAGGAGAAAGTCTGGGAGGATGTGCCTGTCTGCCTCTCGGGTGATGTTTTCCCCCTGGGCGGGCGGGCACAGAGGCTGAGGTTGCACCACCACTGAGAAACCTCACACATCTGACCACATCTCAGCCCAGCTCCACTACCAAACACTTGAACAGGAAGAAGGTAAAGAAAAGAAGAAGAGGAGAAGAAGGTTAGGAGAAGCATAGGGGAGAAAGAGGAAGAGGAAGAGGCTGAAGGAGTGACCAGGAGGGTGGTTACTCTCCGGAAGAGGGAATAGGAGGAGAGCCACCAACATGAGAGGGGCTTCTCTTATTTTCCAGTCAGTCTCTTTGCAAGGGCTGATGGTCAATTGTTTTATGATTTATGTGGAAACCACCTGCAGACTTCACACCCTCACTCGCTTACACAGAGGGACTGGTGTGAAGAGTAGAGAACACGAGCTTTGGTCTCAGACATGTTTTCTTTGTCTGTAGGTGCATTTTCAAGGCACTTAGCATTCAGCCACACCCCTGGTTGGGTTTAGCGGAATCTCTGCGAAGTGCAGCCTTTAACGCGTTCGACTAAGACTCTTCTTACAGATTCTTTTTGCCATTCATTTGTGAGTTCTTTAGCACGGCCAGAAAAGTTACAGGCACCACAGGGGGGAAAAAAGGGATACTCCCACTTCGTCTTGGTACTTACGGAAATCTTGAGGACCAAGAAAAGTTCCCTCCACTGGGAGACTTAACCTCAAGCCTTTTTGAATCTGTGAAGTGCTTCTAAGCACGTTGGTGTTCAGATTTCCTGACGGGCCTGAGCCCCTCTGTGCTCTGTATGTTGGAGACTCACTTGTCCCACGCCCCTAATTCTCAATCTACTGGCAGATTTGCACCATTTCCCCTTCTCTGCGTCCTCTAGACTCTTGGCCACAGAGTGTAGTGGTAGCTGCCTCTGATAATAAGAGGTGTCCCTGTGACAAGCTGAAGGTGAAACTAAATAGAGCCATCACTTTTGTTGTGTCAACGGCATGTAGGCCAGAGGGCTTTGGGAGAGAGCAGACCAGCCATGCAGGAGGAGGGTCTCAGGCTTGCTCTGAACCACCCTCCTTAGAGCATATGTAGCTGTGTAGTCTTCAGTGGTTTCCGGAGATTCCTGCACTTCCTGTTCCCCTCCTCCAAAAAGCAGCTGCAGCTGCTCTAATGTTCACTCCCTGGGCCCTTCCAGCGCGGTTGCAGCCTCTGATCCCCTGCATGAAATCCCTCCCTCTTTGGAACCCTTGGAGTGGTTTCAGGGTTTTTTCACGAGTCTCTGGTTGGTGGCTTCATGCCGGCTGCACAGTAGAATTGCCTGGGAAGCATTTGAAGAACAGCAATGCATGGCTCCCACTTCTGGGAAGGGGCCGAGGGACCGGTATTTTTTAATGCTCTCCCAATATTTCCAATGGGCACTGAAGGATAAAAACCACTGTCTCAATCTCACGTTGAATTCCCAGCCTCAGGTTTTGGTTTCTTTTCTGTCAGACCTTCATAGTCATTTCAAATCAGGTTTATCACATCAGAGAACTCGCCCTATCTCCTCCCTCAGTGTTTTTCCTACATATTCAGGCCGGTACAAGCAGTTTTCAGAATGGCCCAGGGTTTCTGGGTACCTGGCAGAAGCAAGTGCCGGTGCAAATGTAAACATACGAAGAAATAAAATGATATAAGAAAAGTAAATGATTAAAAAAAGATCAGACAGTTTGAAAAATAACCAGAATTGTACTTCTGAACATGAAAGATATACCAACAGAACGAGCATCGCATAGGACATATTAGGTAAAATAAACCTTGGTGAATTGAAAAAGTTGCTTAGAATGCAGCACAGAAGGAAAAAAAATAGTAAGAGCAAACGCTGGAAACCTTCCTTAACATTTTACTTGTAATTCCTCTTGGAACCCTCAGAGCAGTGCCATGAGGTGGGTACTGCTGCACTCCCATTTTAGAGATGAGCAAACAAGTACTCATAGGTTACGAAATTTGCCCAAATTTCACACCTAATGAGACAGTTGTAACAGTCAACCCAGAGAGTCTGACTTCAGCTGTTTCTCAACAACTATGCTATGTTCCCATCAAGAAACCATTTAAAAAAAAAAAAAAATGACATTCAGGTTAAATTTGTTCCCGAATACCCAATAGAGAGAGCAAAGTAAGGACAATTTTTTGAGAGAGAATGGCTGAGAATTTTCCAGAACTGATGAAAAATACCAATCGTCAGATTTGGTAAGGTCAAAAAATGTTAAGCAGGGTGAAGAAAAAGAAATCCGTATCTGGACCCAGCAGAGTGAACCTGCCAAATGCTAAGGAAAAACACGATGCCGATGCTACATGCAGCTCAGTGAAGAAGGCAAATCACCTAAACACAAAGGTTTTTGCACAGACAGGTGGCTTCTTAAAAGCAGGAGGGTATTACCTTAAAAACAATAAGTACAAATGACCAGCATCCTATGAAGTGCACCCAGCAAAATTACCTTTTGAGAATGTGGGGATGATAATGACCTTTGTACAAACAAAGCTGAGACGCAGTAACACCAGTTTGTCCTTACTAAAGGAGCACGTAGGGGACATATTGAAGCAAGAGAGAGAGTTATGTAAGAAGGAAAGTCTAAGTAACAAAGGAAAAAATGTTAATCAAAGACACTGTAAATATATGGGTAAATCTAAACAGATTTTGTACAAATCAATAGCCCTAATATCTGATTTATTGGACGAAATTACAAGACAATGCTGAAATGCTAGGCAACAATATCGTATTCTCTGTCAGTGTGTTCTAAGAGCTGTGTATTGTTTGGGGAGAAAGGGACACATTGTTCAAAACTTCAGGGTTGTTAAATGAATGTGGAAGTGCATATTTCTTTGAAAGCACTGAAATAATAAAAATAGAACGTATATCTTCCAAACTAGGAAAGGGAAGAAAATGAAATGAAGTAAAGGCAAGTCCAATTGATTCAAAAGGAAACAAGGAAGGAAAGAAGGGAGGGAGGGAGGAATTGATGTATCTCTGTCATCGTTATTACAAAACAGGCCGTCAGTCATATAAAATGAACGCTGTAGTAGAAATTGGGACGGGCTACCATGAGGAGAAGGAAGCAGCACCTCATTCTTTCTGGAAAGTTTAGGGGCTGAACTGAAAGTTGAAGGAAGGAAAGGAAATGAACATTTGGCCAATGTTTGTTGAGCAGCTGCCTGTTCCTGGCCCTGAGGTAGGGATTTATTTGCATTCTCTCCTTTTAACCCCTAAAACAACTCTCTACAAGATGAATTACTACCTTGTGGTTGAGTAGATTGCCTAAGGGCTCGTATGAGGCCGAGCAGGAAATCCTATCCAATTCTGTCAAGCAGAAAACTCTCTCTGTGAAAACTGAACCATAAGGATTGGTTTGGTGTCCAGCGTTGACAGATACCTGGTTAGATGTGAAATCCAGACGAACAACACATTTTTATATACCTATCCCTTGCAATATTTGGGATTTACTGATAAACAAACAAACAAACAAAAAATCACTACTTATCTGAAATTCAAATTTAACTGAGATTCCTGTATTTTTGTTTCCTAAATGTAGGGGGTGAAATGAAAGGGAGGCAGAGTTGAGCTGGGACACGACAGTCCTTATCAAAAGTCTCCCCTCGCATGACAACCCATTCAAACATACAAAAAAAATGTATAGAAACTACCATTTTCTTAATTGTTATTTATTTTTGCTTTTTATACCGTTGTGTCACATATAATCTATAATAAAAGGTTGGTGAAGGAAAGAGGCTCAGGAAAAATATTCATACTGTCTCTCTCTGCCTTATTCCATTTGGAGCATTTGGAGGACGTGTTTTTACTAAGTCACAAGTGAATCGTATGACTGATTTGTTGTCCTTAAGTTTTCAAATGAGACTCCTAGGGGTAGATTCCCTAGAATGATGTCCCATCACAGTGACAGTTCCATGAATCATGGGGTTCACGTTTGCTTTGTAGGACAGGCTGACGGTGCAAATCCTGGCTGGACTGGAAGAATGAAACACCTCGGCTGGGTTACAGAGATTTCCTGGTGGCTTTTAAAGTAAGCTTGGTGGGAACAAAGAACGTAGATCGGACTTTTCTACAACGCAGAATATTGCCCACTGGGCCATATCCATAGAAATATATAGGAGCTGGGTGTACAAGATAATGTATACATTATATGTGTTTTAATTTGCATGAAAAAAATAGCATGTGGTATTCAATTTTAAGTATAAAATGACACAACTCCACATGTGCCAGCTGCCCATGCACACTTGTATTTTTCCTGCATATTTGGCGAATGAGGATTCTAATTGAAAATTCCTTTCAACCAACAGCAAGGGCATAGCATGTGGTTGGAGAGGTTTGGAGTTCAACCTTTCCTGTCCTAGGCCCCACCCCATCTTTCCACCCTCACGTCACCAATGGACACAGCCTGACGTGGTGGTGGTAGGTGACCTCTGATTTCAGCCAGGGCCTTATGTTATGCTTTAATGAAAGAGGAATCTCTGAGAAGGGAGCTGGCCGCTGAGGCTGGGCATACAATGCCCCTCAGATACTATGGCACTGAACTCCAGTTTCCACATTCACCCCACACCCCGCTCACCCTAATTTTCCAAAAAGTCAGAGTGTAACAAAGTACACTTTGCACTAAGTTTACTGTCATCGTATAATACTCCTTCTTTGATGATTCAGAAGGGAACCCAAAGGTCTCATGCCCCGAAGCCATCCACTCAATAATTTATTAAATTGAGGCATAGGTTACAGTGAAAAGCTTGTGGGGTTTAACACCAGCTCTGTCACCATCTGGATGAACTGAGGACCAGTATTCACCTCTCAGGCTTCAGGTTAGTGAACAAGAGTGATCCTTTGAGGAGCAACAGGAGGAAGCACAGACTGGCTGGCAGATACGCCCTTCAGCCTCTCAAGGCCCAGGTGCCACTATCTAGGGTCAGAGAAGCAAAGGGTCCGAGGCACCGTTCTGAGTCCCTGCCATGCTCGGAAATTGGCAGTTTATGTAAAATAAATAAACCCCTGGTAAAAATAAGACACCACATTGGTATTTATACATGTTTAACTATTACGCATATTTATATTTAAATGAACAATTTGCACATACATAATGATTCAAAATGTAAAACACTTTGTCAAACTCCAAGTTGATTTGACATTTCTGGCTCTTCATAGTCTAGATCGGAGGTTTGCAAACTACCGCCCGAAGGCCAAATCCCACCTGCCAACTGATGTGATAAGTGAAGTTTTATTAGAACACAGCCACATGCATGTGTTCACATAGGCTCTATGGTGGCTTTCCTGCTACGGTGGCAGCTGAATAGTAACAACAGGGACTTATATGGCCCACAAAGCCCACAATATTTACCATCTTTTTATCCCACCCAAATCTTGCCAGTCTCTAATTATGGATCAAAGGAAAGTTGAAGGCAGTCTACTTAGAGTCAGTGTATTTAGGGCAGGAATTCATTCCTGGGTCCCAGTGGTACCAACAAGGTGGCAGGGCACCAGACCGGAAGCCCTTCGTCATTAGAAGTTCGCTAGATCGGGCTTCAGATCCCCCTTTACGTAGACAATCTAGTGCAGTCATTGGAGGATCAAAGCTTAGCACCATGTTGGATATAGTAAGTGCTCAATAAATGTTCAGTCTCTCCATTTCAGTGACTATTTAGATAAGTGTCAGCTTTTCCCCTGCACTCTGTTTATTTCAGAAGTGACAAAGAGAAAAGGGAGATAAAATATGGCCCCTGTGTAATTTTGTCTAAGCGCAGACAAAACAAGGCTACTGGGCCACCCAGGAAATACTGAACCCCCATTTTCTTGGTTAAAATTGCTATTTCTTCACTGAAACATAAAATCATACCTGCTTTCTGACACCTAGTGTCCAGTACAGGCAAGCCCCCCTTTCTTAGACCCTCTTCTCAATCACACCACAGAAGCCCAAATCCTGGAAGAGATTGTTTCTAACACCATCTCACTGAGGCGTCCAGTACGTAATAAGCCCAAGTTGTGCAACTGAGGTGTCCTCCTCGTCTTTGGCTAAAAGTCACTGGCAGACAGCATGGTCAGATGAGTGGGGATAGTTTGTTTGCTTTATTTGTGGGCATTATAAAAACTAAAACATGTGCAATGGTGGCCGGAGGAAAGAAGGGTATAATTATTGAATAATACTATGCCCTGGGCATGTCTCATTATCTCCCCCCAGATAGGGAAGAGGGGCTACAATTGATCGTGCCTGTGTGATGAAGCCTCTGTAAAAATCCCAAGGATAGGGGTTCAGAGAGCTTCTAGGTTGCAAACACATCCATGCTGGAAGGGTGATGCACCCCAACTCCATGGGGACAATTTCCTTTGCTGGGAACCCTCCAAGGCCTTGCCCTAGTATCTCGTCATCTGGCTGGTCATCTGTATCCTGTATCGTATCCTTTAGTAAGCCGGTAAATGTCAGTAAACGTTTACCTGAGTTCTGTGAGCAAGCCCAAGGAGGGGGTCAATTGGTAGCAAAATTGGACAGAAATTGTGGGGAACCTAAGGGCCTACTACTTGCTATTGGCACCTAAAATGTGGTGGGGGCCGTCTTGTAGGACTCGGACCTTAAGCTCTGGCATCTGACACTATCTCAGGTAGAGAGCATCAGAATTGAGTTAAATTTTGGACACACAGCTGATGTGGAGAATTGCGTGGTGTGGGAGAAAAGACCCTGCACGTTTGATGACCAGAAGTGTGAGACGTGAAGTGTTCTGTGTGAGCAGTATAGGAGACACACAGAGGGGGAGACTGGGTAGTTTTTCTAACACACCAGGGGACACGGAAACAGGAAAGAATTTGTCTTCAGGGCAGACCCTCCCTTTGGGCAAGAAAAGAGAATGTGGGTGAGCCTTTTAGGAGTAAAAATGGAAGGGAGGCGCCACTCTAAGTATGGCAGAAGCTCAGACCTAGATTTCTGATCAATGGGCCTGCTCTTCAGAGATGATTATTTGAACTTATTGTGGATCTCCTCTAACTGCGGCTTACCAGGAAGGGAGAAACCTGGATTTACGGACATGCAGGTCAGGAGGAGAGAAGACCCCCGCCTAGCAATGATGAGTAGGCCCCAGTAGCGTGGCCTCAAAGCTGAGCCAGCGAGTGAGCAGTGGCAGCTGGGCACCTATAGGAAGAAGCACCAATGCCCTCAGCAGATGGTCTTTCGAATTGAGCTTTTCATTTCCCTCTACAACATTATCATTTTTTTCAAGTTGTCATCAAGCCTTCAATATAGTTCACAGGCCAGGGAAGGAGAGCCTACAGGCCAGCCCCTCATTTTGTAAGTGAAGACTTTATCTGATCACAGCTATTCCTATCCATTTATATACTGTCTGTGGCTGCTGTCACATTAAAACTGGAGAGCTGAGTCGTTGCGACCGAAATTGTGTGGCCCACAAAACCTGAAATAGTTTTATCTGGTCCAAAAGTTTGCCCAAAAGAAGTCTGTCACAAACAAGCTAGTTATGTTTGACAGGGCACCGGAGGGGCTTGTCCACCTTTTGGGGTGAAGCCGACCAGAGAGGTGCAGACGTGGTCTGCAGATGGATCTCAGGGCAGCAATCAGAGCTCAGGGAGGTGGGACCCCCGCTGTTTTGGGTTTGTAGAACCGGGCAGCCCCCCCCCCGCCCCCCCCCGCACCCCCCCGCACCCCCCCCGCCCCCCCCCCCCCCCCCCGCATCTCAGAAACCCTTCGGGAGGGGCAGAGCTTCCTGTCATCACTTAAGCAAGACCTGGGACCGTGAGCATCACTGGCTTATGTATTTGAGGTTCCATTTATGAAGGTTTTGATCTTCAGACTGTGTCTGGGATTAATCTCACACCCCGGGCTTTCCAGACTACGACCTCAGTGTGCCGTTCGGTGCGGAGGGATAGGATACTGCACAGGCGCACCCCGAAATCACATCCCCAAGTGAACAGTGCGCGGCTGTGTCCCTACCAGCTTCTGAGGTGCAGGGGAACGACAGGAGGGGCAGATGGGAGGCCCCCTGTTGAATAAGAGTGTTTCCGGCATTACACGAGATATATACAGAGCTGTGCAGGCTTTTCATCTACATTTCTTAAAGTGTTTAAATGCTAAGGTTTAAATTTCCCTGGAGAAGTGAGTGGACCATAAACCAGCTGTTGTGGACTGAATGTCTCCTTCAGAAAATGAAATCAGTCCTAGAGAGAGAAGAGAGGTGCGTTTGGATCCCAAGTCCTCCCCTCCCTCATGTAGCTGCAAGGAATCCCCAGTGAAGGGTGCTCAAATTTCAGTAGCCTCCGCCGGCCAGGCCGTGGGGGACACACTGACCTCGGAGAGCAGAGCGGTATGCTCAGTCCTATTCCATCTGACTGTTGGATGGCTTTCCTGGACATTTATGCTTAATGCTTCCACTGGTACCGCCTCCTACCCGCTCTCAGAGCAGAAAGCGCTCAGATGCTGACTGCTGCTCTTCCCTAAGGAAACTTCACTCTCCAGTCACCCCATTCCAGAGACCAGGTTACAGGACAGTCTGCAAGAAGTGTTTCTCTCTCCCTTGTAAATTAAATTCAACAAATTAAACTCTTTTAAAACAATGACGTTATCGCCAGGAACGGCAATCTTTAGCTGACCAAGTATTTTGAAATCACAGTTATGTCCAAAGTTGAAAAGAGAAGCAATCTTTGGATTTAGCAATTACCATTTGTAGAGCATTTTGAGATCTAGCTTTCAGTATCTAATGCAGATACTGTGTTTCCCCGAAAATAAGACCTAGCCAGACAATCCTCTGTAATGCGTCTTTTGGAGAAAAAATTAATGTAAGACTTGGTCTTATTTCACTATAATATAAGACCAGGTCTATAATTAATATAATATAATGTAATATAATATACTATACTATACTATAATATAATAATAGGATGTAATAATGTAATATAATAATGTAATATAATATAATATAAAATACGGGGTCTTATATTAATTTTTGCTCCAAAAGATGATTAGAGCTGATTGTCCAGCTAGGTCTTATTTTCGGGGAAACAGAGTAATCTCAATGATGGTGTCTCTTCACCTTTTCATTCATTCTTTCATTCATTCATCCATTCATTCATTCATCCATTCATTCATTCATCCATTCATTCATTCATCCATTCATGCATTCATCCATTCATGCATTCATATATTCATTTCAGAGATGTGGAATACTTACTATTTGACAAACACTGTCCCAGAATACAAAGATGAAAAAAGCATAGTCCCTGACATTAAGGAAGTTATGTTTTTAGGGAAAAGACTCTGCTTAGATTGTTTCATTTTGATTGTCATGAATAATGCCACTGTCATCAAAAAAGGATGGAACAATAAGAGTATTTTATGAATATTTTGACATAACTCATACTAGATTTGAAGACACTTTGCAAAGTAATATCTCAGAAATGTTTGACCAATTACAAAATTTTGCTCAATGTTTACTTTCAAGGATATCCCTGATTTGCACGTATTTAAATCATCTTTAAAATATTTTTGACACGTTATTTTAGTCATAATGTGCTAACATCTCTTAGAGTGCTAGCACAGTAGCTTACACATAGTGGGCACCAATAAACATTTTGTAGGTGCGTTGAATTTTAGATTTGGAAGCCATTACAAATCAGCTAGTCCTGTGGTCCTTAAATTTAATTGGGTTATGGACCACAATGAAAATCTAATGAAATTTGTGGACCTTTCTGTTTCTATTACAAAAGCACATATTTACGTATGCAGGCTTTTGTATACCACTCCTGCGTACTTGGATCACCCCGAGTATCATCCATGAATTCCTCCGGGGTCACATAGTGCAGTCTACATCTTCCATTTTATGATTGTTGAAAATCATTGCCTAGAACAGGAGTTGGAGAATTATGGCCCTGAGGCCAAATCTGGCTCATCTCTCATTTTTGTTCATCCTGTGAGCTAAGAACAGCTTTTGCCTTTATAAATGGTTACATTTTAAATGGTTATGTAAGTACCTGCACGTTCCCTTCAATCTTGGCCTGCAAAACTTAAACTATGTACTCTTTAGTCTCTTAGGGAAAAATTGACCAACGCCTGGCCTAAAATGGTTAGAAAATATTTTCCAAATCACTCAGCCAATTACTAGGAAACAGGACTAGAATTCAGACCATCTCATTCTTCAGCTATCAGTCTTCGCATTACTCCTAATTGATCAATTAAAATATTGACTAATTGATTGATTTAAACCCAATATAAAAGAAAACAGGGAGTTGTAAATCTGGAGTTCTTAATATAATAGTTTCTTGGATAAATAGTTGTGCAGTTGTGTAGGAAGTTGAAATCCAGAGAACTAAGTGACCCATCCAAAATCATATTACTAATTTGTTAAAGAAGCAAGACTAAACTCTTAGACTCATGTTGTGCATTACTGACTTGTTTTTCTAAATATTCCATTGCACATAATGCAATACTTTTGTAAAAAGGAAATAATGGTATGGAAGGAATTTAATGTGAAATTATTTGAACAGATGTTGCCCTTAACTTTTTTCAGATTCCTCCTGTCAGGTAGTACAGTAAAAATGGAATGAAAAGAATTACAATAACCATTATTATAATGTGTTATTTTGAATATACTTCTTTCAGAAATTTCCAAGTGCCCCAATGCTATTGATCGTTTTCTTATATTGATTAGGGCTGCCAGAGTGGTTTCAAACTGCCTATGACAATATTACAGTAAGAGAGTTTAAAGATTTTCATAGTGGAAATAAACAAATAAATAAAACTGCCTAAAAGATAAGCATTTGAACAATATGTAAATGCAACACCAGATCCCCTAGAGATCTCTCTAATGTGTCAGCCAGAGTCCCTTTTATTTTTGACAGATTCTGAAACCATTCTGTCCATATCTAACCAATAATGAAAATTGGGTGTCACCTTCACCATAGTGCATACTACATAGGAAGGGTTGAGCACTTCCTATAAAGAAGGAGTCTGGTCAGAGTTAGGAGCTTTGCGTTTTACAGCAAGACGGCCTAAAGATTCTGAATTAGAAGTGTACTGGCCAGTTCCGCCTGCCCTCTTTATGCATAACTTTCATTGGTGTGACCCCCACCCCCACCTCCCCAGCGGCCCGTATCTTCTGCACTTACCTGGGAAAGCCAGATTCCTCAGGGGGAGGCGCAGAGATGGGCCACCTGTCAGACTTCCACACAGGGTCCTTTTCTAGTCGCAAGACTGCTTGGGCGCTTCCATGGTCTGTGTGCACTCACAAGGCTTGGCCAAGCACAAGGAAGCAAGTGTTCTAAGTTCCGCAGAGCGTCAACAACCACCACAAAACCTCAAAACCATTTCAAACCCACGAGCATTGAAGAACCAAGCTCTTAAAGATGAACAGTCCCAAGTTGCAAAATGACACAGGCCAACTGTCAGGAAATACGTATTAAAGTTTCATGACTATTGTAAGAGTGTAGTTTTTTAAATTTCATTCAAACTGAATTTTGTAGAGAATGAGGGAAAAAAAGACAGTGATGTTATGAAAAGCAAAAAGGGAAGATAAACTTTGCTGTGTTTAGGGTAAAAGAAGATAAACAGGATATCTATATATAATATCTATATATGATATAGATGTAATATACATAGTATTTCCTTTCAGGAAATTTACAGAGTTGTTCTGTGCCCCATTGGGGACTTAGCACTGCAAAAGACATTATGATAAGCTCATTTAATTAGAGTTAAGACAGAGGATGTTTAAACCAGAGGCTATTAGAGTGTCAGAGAAGGGGAGTGCATTTGTCCACCACCTAATGTTTAGACCCTTAACATCATCTCCAAAAGAAGCTGTACACACAGTCACAGAGATATCACGCAATGATTGAAAGGAAATTAAGTTCCTCAAACTGCTCTAATTTGCCTACTGTTGTATGCAACACTACAAATTAATATTTTAAATGTTGTAATTATCTTGTAAATCACATGATAATGTGTAGAAATCTGTGAGTTTAAAATGTTAATTTATGAAATGTCAACATTTCAATACTCCCATTTTTAAACTCTAATTTGACATTTCTTCATTTTAAAAAAAATATGGGAACACCAAACGGGTACCACTCCTGGTGCTCTCTACTTTAAAGGTCCAAATTAGAATTATAATTTTGGTCATTTCTGGCCTCTTTTTCAATGCTGGAACACTAATATTCTCAGCAAATACCATGTTTCCCCAAAAATAAGACCTAGTTGGACCATCAGTTCTAATGCGTCTTTTGGAGCAAATATTAATATAAGACCCAGCCTGATTATATCATATCATATCATATCATAACATATCATATCATATCATATCATATCATCACATTATATAAGACCGGTCTTATAGTAAAATAAGACCGGGTCTTATATTAATTTTTGCTCCAAAAGACGCATTAGAGCTGATGGTCCGGCTAGGTCTTATTTTCGGGGAAACGGTAGTTTGCAGTTCTTGTTTTCTATTGTTCCACTTCTCATTCCAAACATAACATTATATTAAGTGCACCTGACTTGTTTTTTTAGTTTCAAGGGAAGAATTCTACATCTGGAAAGTCTTCAGTTTCAGCAGGTGTATAATCTTTGTATTATAGGAATAAAAATGTTATATGCTTCAAAATAACTCATACTGGAGAAATTTCAAATTTTCGTAAAGGTAGAGAAGACTGTTACAGACAAACCAACCTTCTGAGAACACCTAAAAAAAAAAAAAAAAACATAAAATATAAAACCTATTGATTTGAAGTCTTTAGAAAATTGGTGAGGCAGTGAGAACCTAAAGAAACAAAATCTTCAGGAGCAGGGAACCTGATTCTCATCTCTGCTTTTTACTCAATGTACTGCTGATTTGTAATTGGCCACTGAGAGTCAGAAAAATTGAATAGGAAGGGGGTAGCTAGGAAGCTCAGATGGGAAGGACATCTGCTTCATACGCAAAATTGGAGTCCAGGGATCACCCAGGAGGTGGTGCCCCTGAGGTCAACTTAAGCTTTCAGGTGGGACCCCTGCAGGGCAAGATGTTAGGAGAGGACATGAGGTAGAAATACTGTGCATCACAAAGATTGAAGCCCACCAAATCAACTAAATTAGATAATCACTGAATAGATTAGGGGATTCGCCACCATCATAACAGCCTCCCCCAACCCCATGCAAAAGGAATCTCTGGAGAATGCTAGCACTATGCAGATCAGCAAATCACCTCTCAAATCCGTAGGCGCAATGTCCACATTTCAGGAAATCTTAACAAGTGTGTCAGAAGATAAGACTAAATAACCAATACTATGAAAATAAACAGAAAACAGAAACAGATGCACAAGGAAGAAGAAGATTGAGGGATTTTAAAATAACTGGTCAATAGTTTGAAGAAACAAGATGAAATACAGAGAATTTTATATTTATACTAAAACCTATATTTTTTAAATCAAGTGGAAATTCTGGAATTGAAAGACAAAGTAACTGAAATTAAATACTCCATTGATGGGGCTAATAGATTAGACACAGAAGATGAAAACTGGAATAGGTCAGCAGAAAATATCAGATTGAAGAATAGAGGAGGAAAAGAAGGATAAAACATACATAAAATCACATAGAAGACATAAAGAACACACAGGAAAGGTCTAACATGCCCATAATTGGTGTCTTAGAGAAAGGGAAGAGAAAGAATTGGGCAAAAGCAATATTTAAAGAGGCTGGAAATATATATATATATATATATATATATATATATATATATATATATATATATATATATATATAAATTTTAAAAAGACATAGACTCAGGAAGTACTATGAACCCCAAACAGGATAGCAATAAAGAAAATCCACACCCTGTAAAAATTGTTAAAAACCAAAAGGAAGAAAAAATATCTTAAAATCAATTTGAGAAAAAAAAATACTTTCAAATGAGCAACAATAAGAGTAAAAACAAACTTCTCAACAATAACAATGAAATCCAAAGGAAATAGAAGAACATCTTAAAAATTATGACAGAAAATAACTGCCAATTTAGAATTCTTCATCCAATGGTTTATTAATCATCTTGAAATCAAAATAATAACATTTTCAGAGAAACCCAAACTACTATGAATTGTTACCTGCAGACATGAACTAAGGGAACTAGGCAAAGGAATTATTCAGGAAGAGCAGAAGTGCATCCAAGATTGAGGTCAGAACTACACACAGAAACGAAGAGCAAAAGAAAGAGTAAATACATGGCTAAATCTAAATAAATTTTAAAGATAGAAGATAATAATAATAGTGCCTAATGGGTTCAAAATATAGGTAGAATCAAAATACATGACAATAATAGGGTAAAACATGAGAAAGAGGTAAATTAAATTAAAATGTCCCAAAATGCCTGCATCTTCCCGGTGGTGGTAGAAGTATTCATTTATTTTAGACTTTACTCAGTCAAGAATGCTGATTGTAATCTCTGGGGTAGGCACTAAAAGATTAACAAAATAACATATAATGAACAAGATAAAACAAAACAAAAATGATAAAAATATTAATCCAAAAAATGCCCAAAGTAGAGGAAAAGAAATATAGAATGGATTGACAAGTATAAACAAAGACTAAGGAGTCATTTTAAACTCCCTAATATAATAATAATATGGAAATGAGTAGTCAAGAACAGTTTTTCAGACTAGATAAAAAAAGTATTTACAACTCAGTGTTAATTAAGCGATTCACCTAAAATACAACACACACACACACACACACACACACACACACACACACACACAGAGCTAAAATAAAAGAATGAAAAATGCATAACATGAAAAAAATATTTTCAAAAAGGTCAGGATAATTGTATATATTTATCAGACATGATAGACTGTAAGACAAGAAACATTATTGGCAATAAACAGAAATTTCAGTAGGATAAAAGGGTCAATCTTTATAAAACATTACAATTCTAAATTTGTTGCACTTAGTGAGGTAGTTCCAAAATATATAAATCAAAATAGTGACACACTAATAGGAAAATGGATAAATCCATTATCATACAGAGATTTTAACAAATATCTCTTAGTAACCAATAGAATACACAAAAATTGAAGGTGGATATAATAGATTTGAACAATGCAATCAATAAACTTGATCTAATTTACATACCTTCTACCCAGCAAATGCAAAATTCACATCAAATGCCAAGCCAATTAACCAAAGGATGGGTTTAAAGGAAATCTCAACAAATATCAAAAAAGTAAATTCTACAGAGTACATTTTCTTACAACAGTGCAGTTAGGCTAAACAATGAAAAAAGGTAATATTAAAACTTTTATGTGTTTGAAAACTACTCGATATACTTCTAAATAATTAAAGGCTAAAAAAATGAATACCAATGAAAATTAGGAAATATTTTTCTTTGAATAATGGAAATTCAACTTATCAAAACTTTCAGAATACAACTAAAGACAAATTTAAATGTTTATATTAGAAGTAAAAAGCTGAAAATAAATAATCAAAGCATTCATTTCCACAACTTAAAAAAAAAAAAATTAAACCTAGAGAGAGCAAAAAAAAACCAACAAATAATAAAAATAAAAGCATATTCAAAAAAACATAAAACATGTCTTGGCCACAGTAAATAAAGCTGCAATGAACATTGGAGCACACATGTCTTTATGGATAAATGTTTTTAGATTTTGTGGATAGATACCCAGGAGAGGGATTGCTGGGTCATATGGTAATTCTAATCTTAATTTTCTGAGGAACCTCCACACTGCCTTCCATAGCGGCTACACCAGTCTGCTTTCCCACCAACAGTGTATAATGGTTCCTTTTCCTCCACAGCCTCTCCAACACTTGTTACTACTTGTCTTGATGATAACATTGATGGGGTGACAATTATTAGTAAAGTTGTATAGATTTCAGGTGTACAATTTTGTAATAAATTATCTTTTTCTCACATTGTGTGTTCACCACCCAGAGTCAGTTCTCTTTCCATCACCATATGTTAGACCCTGTTTACCCTCTTCTAGAGCCCCCCTTCCCCCTTCCCCTCTGGTTACCCCTAAACTATTGTCTATGTCTATGAGGTTTTTTTCTTCATTTGTTTGTCTTGTTCTTTTGTTGTTTTCAGTTTTATATACCACATATCAGTGAAATCATATGGTTCTCTACTTTTTCTGTCTGACTTATTTCGCTTAGCATTATAATTTCAAGATCCATCCATGTTGTCACAAATGGTACTATTTCATCTTTTCTTACCACCGAATAGTATTCCATTGTGTATATATACCACAACTTCTTTATCCATTCATCTATCGAAGAACATTTTGGTTGTTTCCATGTCACCCCAATAAACTTTAATTTAAAAAATAAAAATAAAAAATAAAACATTAAATAAACATGCAATAAGAAAATAAATCTAAAAGTTGTTTTTTCAATTACATTTATTGGGGTGACATTGGTTCATAAAATTATATAGGTTTCAAGTGTACATTTCTATAATACATCATCTGTATATTGCACTATGTGTTCACCACCCAGAGTCAGTTCTCCTTCCATCACCATATATTGATCCCCTTTTCCCTCCTTCCCCTTTACCCTCTGGTAGCCACTAAACTGTTGTGTGTGTCTGAGTTTTTTTGCTTTTTTGTTTGTCTTGTTCCTTTGTTGCTTTCAGTTTTATCCCACATATGAATGAAATCATATGGTTCTCTAATAAATTTGATAAATCCCTGGAAAGATAGATCAAGGAAAAAAGGCATGTGCACAAAATACCAATATCAAGAAGGATTTTTACAAAGGAGAGGCTTAACTACAGATCCCACATTTAAGAAAATGAAAATAAGAGGATATCATAACAGTTTTAAGGTAATACTTTCAGTGAAATCGTGAAATGGTTTAAAACCAAAACTACCAAAATGTCATAAAAGGAAATATAAAATATAAGTAGTTTACTACCTAGTAAGAAAATTGAATCTGTAACTAAAATCCTTTGAAAAAAATCCCAGGCCTGATGGTTTTACTAGTGAACTCTTCCAAACACTTAGAAATAGTATCAATCTTACACAGACTACTCTAAAGCACAGAAGGAAAGAAATAATTGCCTAAGTCATTTTTTGAGGTCATCAGAACTTTGATAGCAAATACTAGTAAGAATACTACAATAAGTCACCCAAGAGGGGCCAACTCTCTCATTTATATAGACACAAAACTCCTACACAAAATAGTAGCAAAACAAATCCAGTAATCTATACAACTGATACCACACTATGGCTAGGTGAGAGCAATTCCAGGAAGTCACGAAGGTGTAACACAGGAAAATCAATGAGTATAATTCACCTCATAATCAGAATACAGGAGAAGACTCATATGATCCTTTCAAATAGAGGCAGAGAAATCACTCAGCAAAATTCAACATCCATCCATGATTTTTAGAAATGAAAACCTATAAACAGAGAACAGAAAGATATTTACAAAATCCTACAGCAAACATCATGCTTCAATGGGAAATATTGAAAGCATTCCTCTTGATAATCAGGTATAAGTCAAGGATGCCTTCTGTCACTACTTCTATTCAATATTATATTCTATTCAGACATCATAAAGAGAGTGAACGGGCAAACCATGGAGTGGGAGGAGATTTCTATAGTCATACAAAGGACTGACAAAGGGCTCCTATCATATATGTATCCATAAGAAAAAGACACAATATAATAAAGTTAATATATACAAAATACGTGAATAGGGAATTGTCAAAAAATTCCCCAGTAAACGCAGGACATATTCAGTCTTATTAGTAATTTGGGAACTGTAAATAAAAACTGCAATGGAATACCACTAACTATGCACCAAACAGCTGAAATTCAGAAGACTCATAATCCCAAGTGTTGCAGAGGATGTGTAGTAAATAGAATTTTCATACGACACTGAAGGGAATGCGGAAGTGGCACGACTAAAGCTTGACTTCTAAAGCTAAACATACATGTACTTCAGGAACCAGCAATTACATTCCTAGATACCTACCCAACAGGAAATTCATACGCGTGTGTAGGTGTACCCACAAAGTTACAAGAACGTTCGTAACAGCAGTACGTATACCAGCCCACATCTGGAAACATCCCAGATGTCCATAAAAAGTAAACTGCATTACCAACAAAATGTGGGATGTGTAGGGTCTTCATGGTAAGATGAAAATGAATGAAGTAATGCTATATGCCAAAACATGAATGAATTCTGCACAAACACTGTGTTAATAAAAAGAAATGAGACACAAAAGAGGTCACTGTGCAATTACATTCATACACAGTTTCAATACTGGCAAAACTGACATGAGATGGTATAAGTCAGGTAGTCATGCCCACTGGGGACGAGTGGGAGGAGTGAGTGGAAGAAAGGGAACTTCTTCTGTTCTATCTCTTGATCTGGCGGGTGGTTTCTCAAATGTGCTCACTTCTTGGTAATTCATCTGGTTGTGCCTTTATAATTTGTGCACTTTTCTGTCTGTACATTATACTGAAACAATAAAAGTTTATTTTTCAAAGTGACCCATACTGGAAATTCAGTGCTATAAGTGACCTAACATTAATTATTTTCATAGTTCTATTGTTTCCAAGAAAGTGTGCAGCCAACATTCTCTCTTTTCCCCGAGGCTTTAGATAAAATGTTCTACTTCTCCGAATTACTTGTAGGCTACCACTCGTTTTCCTGGGTTTGATGCTAACACATCCTCTTGCTCACTTTGTAATCTGTTTGACCAGTGCGTCATCTCCACTGAAATACGTCACAGAATGATTAGCCCGAAATCCATACTTAGATCTCATTTGGAACAAATTTGCGTCTGGAAATTGTGAGCTTCCAGCTCTTACCTGTTAAATCAAAATGCAAAGTAAACTCTGGTTGAACTCTGCTGCAAATCTTCAAAATCACCTTAATCGCATAAAAGGAATGGTTTTCAATATTGGGGCCCCATATAAAAAATGAAGCTGGTGATGATAGCATGTCAAATATTTGAAGAGCAGGGGAGGGATCTGTAAGTGCAGAACCTCAGTGTTTGAAGAGACGCAGATACTGGAAAGACCCTTCCAAGTAATCATCCAACCTGCTTCTCTTCTGACAGCTCTGACATTTCACGTTATTCATTACTTACAAGCTGAAATGTCTCACTGTACCATCCACCCACACATTCAATTTCCCCTTATAGCCACGGAGAAGAAGCTGAGTCCCTTTTCTGCACCACAGCCCTGGAACTGCTGGAGGATGTTTGCCTTGTGGGTCTGAGCCTTCGCTTCTCCAGGCCTGTAGCTGTGGTCTGTTAAAACAATGCTCGCAGGGCGTAGTGGTGAGCCCCTCCACCCTCACGCTGCTTTCACTACCCTTCAGTTTCTTTAACTTCCTCCTTCTTCAGGGTTTATCCAGAATGGTGCCAGAGGCCGTCAGTGGGCTCTGACTTCTGTTCTGTGGTGCTTTCTGTAAGCGCTGCCTGCACACCTCCCATCACCCTGTGCTTTGGGACCCAAGAGAAGACCCTTGATCTTCACTGAACTTTATTTTGCTCCAGGCCTTTACTGAGCTTTTTGGATCCTGGCTCTGACCACTACATCTTCATTGAAGATGTCCGACAGAATAGACTGAAGTGCAAGGCCTCCACCAGCCACCGGAAAGTTTCCCGCTGGGCACCAGTCCATGCATGGGTGTCCTTCTGCCAGAGTTACCCTCCAAGTATCGCAGAGCCTGTGCTTCCAGAATGTCAGAATGGCCAGCAGTGACCTTGACAAGTGCCTGGATGAAAACCACGTAACCTATGTCTAATGAATATTTTTCATCTTCATCCTGGTAACCTGCTTAGATGTCCCTATCCCAACTTGCCAGCCATGTGAAGTAGGATGTGACTGTGCACTCGCCCTAGATGGCAAGGATTTGGAAGTTCAAGTACACTCAAGTTCCTCCCTCTTGTCTAGTAAACTGAGTGTCCTTAGCAAGACCTTCTAAACACTCTGAGCCTCATTTTGCTAATTAAGTCAATGGGGGTAATTATGAATGCCTCTGTTGTAGAATTTTTTTATTTTAATGTTGTTTCTTTTATGATATGTGTGACCTTTGTCTGAAGCAGCACTTTCCCTGTTAGGTGTTCTATGAATTTCAAACTCCACATGCAGAAACCATCAAACATCCCCGCCAGTGCAAGGCCCAATATTTTTACCATGTAAGACATTCAGACACTATATTTCCTTATAGAAAAAAAAAATCACCTTTGTCACCTTAAGGAAATATGATTACAGGGGATGGGGACGATGATGATAATGACAGTGATGGCATCCTGATAACAAACTGAGGCTTCCACCTGAAGTCTAAGCCCGTCATACTCTGCTGTTGGAATAGCTGGTGTCACTCACCTGGAGTTCTAGTTGTATGCATGTCAGGGTAGGATAAGGTATGTCAGGGCAGTGTGAAATGAATTTTACAGGGGAACAGAAATGCACCTCAAAGCTGTATTTCCTCTTAGCAAAGGACTAGATTCAAGGCCTCTGGAGTTCTCAGAAAACAGATTCCATGGTGCCATTTTTAAAGTAGAACCTGGTTTTTTTTAGAAGCAGAGCAGCAGTCCCTGCACTGCAGGACACCACACTCCTGTAACTAGAGAGGAAATCTAATGATATTTTGACTTAGGCAGGAAGTTTTAGAATGTGGGGAAACAATTCCACTTTTCAATGTATTTTTCACCAATAAATTTCACACACACACACACACACACACACACACACACACACCCAAATAGATCTAGGAACTGAAGCATTCCAGGCCAAGCCAGACCAGCCCACAGTCATAAGCTTCAAACATCCCAACCCTGTTTACAAAAATAGTCTTGGGACTTTTCTCTGAACATGATGCTTCTTGCCTCACCTTCTATTTCTGTATGCACCCAGCTCTTGACAGTTTGGCTTTGTCTCTCTTTAGTAGCCCCGTGTTTTCTCCTTGTAGCTGAAGGTGGATTTGGCTTCTGCAGTTGCTGCCTCCACCCCCGATGGGGCCCTAACCTGGAACTCATCATCAGGGATGGTTTCCTTGGTTACCTAACACTCACTCCTCAAGTGAGAAGTTCAGAGAGTTTCCCCCTGAGAAAGGCCAGTAGTTGCAGAGACATTTAAATGACAGTTACAGTGGGCCTTTTCTTTAAGGTCCCTAAAGTTTCATTCTCATTAAAAAAAAAAAAAAAAAAATCATCTCATGGTTTCCTGTTTACTTCACACGTTTTTATCAGTCTTCTGTGTTGGTCATTGTGCCTCCAGAGTGTATTTTTCTCAGGAAATAAGTTAATTTATTCCATGAATACAATGGTACCAGGCCCTGTATGTAACACCATAGCCCCATCAGCCACCTATTAGATTGATGCCACCTCTGCCGGGGCACATATCATCTGCTTGAGCAGCAGTACTCACAGGCCTCATCACGCTGGGCAGTGCCCTGCTGGCAGTGGCTCTCTGTCTGTGAACTGATTCACTCGGTGCACAAGGCTTCCCATTTATACACTCTCTCTCGTTTTCTACCGACTTGTACACCGAAAACTTAATTTCTACACCATAATATACTCATTTCTTTAACTCGGTATCCAGTATACCGTTCAACAGAAGATGAGGTCCATGAAATCAAGGACTGTGGTTTATCCACAATTAATTGACCAGCACTTCGGACAGTAGCACAAAACACACTATATACTCAACAAATGTTTGCTTCGTGGGTGGATAGATGAGTGGGTGGGTGGATGGATGGATGGACAGATAGATGGATGGCTACTTAGTATGTGCCAGACAGATATTAAGAACTTCATCTAAAATAAATAATATACAGGGATGTAATATACGGCACGGTAAAAATAGTTAATACTATATTGTATATTTAAAAGTTGCACAGAGTAATTCTTAAAAGTTCTCATCACAAGAAAAAATAACACAATTATGTGCGATGTTAACTAGACTTACTGTGGTGATCATTTCACAATATATACAAATATCAAATCATGTTGTATACCTGAAACTGATATGTTATACGTCAATTATATGTCAATTAAAATAAACAAATAAATAAGAATTTCATAAACATTTTATATTATCCCCTCAGCAATACTAGGGTATAGGAATCATTAGCCTCATTTTATAGGTGGGGGAAAAAAATCAGAAATATTGTGGTAACTTGCCCACACTTTTGTTAACAAATACTCTTATTACTTGGTACTATGTTACTCTGAGTTGTATTAATAATTAATAATGATGAATAATCCCATTAGCCAGCATCGACTGAATATTTATGCCTTCAAGAAGTATTTTCTTCGTGTTTTCTTACATAGTCCTCAGGCAACCCTGTGAGATAGTGCTGTTATTATGTCCATTATATGTATTCTTTAGTGTCACACCCAAAAATGTTCTATATTGCGTGACAATCTCAATGAGAGGTGCGAAATGCTCTCTTTTCACTTATTCACACTTCCCTCTCCGTGGCCGACCCAGGAAATAGACCATACAAAAAACCTCAGCTTTTGCTTTAATGGAAACACGATTATCCAAAACAAATAAAATCAGTGGATACCTACAGTTACCCCTCCAGTTCCTCATTACTAGAAAGATAATCATCTGGGTCATTCAATTGTCATCACTACATTAATTTGAATTTATCTCCCATTAGTGTTAGGGGTCAGGATAGGACCCCAAGGTTTTGACATGCTGTAATAGTATTACAAAATATACATTTGTTTTACATGTCATCTCAGACAACTACATAGCTAGTTAAATGGGGTGTTTTTTTATGATAAGAGAACTCAACTAGGAATCAGGTTCATCTAATGTCATCATTCCTAATTTGATTTGGTTTGATTTTTAATTTTTATCGAGGTATAATTGACGTATAAAATTGTATTAGCTTCAGGTGTACAACATAATGGTTTGATATTTGTACATATTGTGAAATGATCACCAAAGTCTAGTTAACATCCATCACCACACATAGTTATAAGGTTTTTTTCTTGTGAGGAGAACTTTTAAGATTTCTTCTTTTAGCAACGTTCAAATATGCAATACAGTACTGTCAACAATAGTCACTCATTAATTTTACATTGGCTTTCCTATCAGAGTTTGGTAACGTTTGTAAGGTTTCTTCATTCAGAAAAAAAATCTTATTCTCTCTTTTCTTTCACTTGAGTAATTTCTAAAGTCCTATACTCCAGGTCACGTATTCTCTCTTCCATCTGCTCTGTCCTATAACCAGCGCTTTCTAATGCATCCTTCGTCTCATTCACTGAGTTCTTCGGCTCCAGAAATTCTGTCTGTTTTTGTTTGTTTTGTTTAGCTTTGTTTTTTTTTTTTTTTTTTAATTTCAATCTCTTTGGTAAAGTACTCCTTTTGTTCATTAATTTTATTCTTGAATTTACTGAATTGTCTTTCCGAGTTTCCTTGTATCTCATGAATTTCCTCCTAACAGCTCTTTTGAATGTTTTATCAGTTATATCTCAGTATTCCATGTCTGTGAGTTCAGTTGCTGGAGAATTGTCATTTTCTTTTTGTGATTACTATGTCACTGTGATTTTTCGTAGTGTTTCATTAAATGTGCCTTGCTGTAGCGTTTGAAGTAGCAAACACCTTATTTACCGAAGACGTTGTTTACTTTGATTCTAACAGTTCAACAGGCAGGCCAAGTGGAAACCTTTCTTTTGTTTTCCAGAAGGTGGTGCTATAGCACAAGTTTTGGGGCTCTCAAGTCTACACATTTTCACTTTCCACATCTGCCAGAGAGGCAGCGCCACTGCCACTGCTGCCACCACAGCAATCCCAGCACATTGCAGGGTCCACTCTGGGGAGTGGAGTCGCCTCGGAGACTTCCTCCCTTTCCTCTGCCTCCAAACTTGTCTCTATCCCATTGGGGTGGCTGCTGTGTTCCCCCCTCAGGTGGGTTTGACCTCCACAGATTCTCTCTCTCTCATGAGTGCCGAGTTTTGCACTCTCCAGATTACCTTTTTCCTGATGGCAGCAAGTGGCAGAGGCAGGCTCACGACTTCCTTGGGTCCTCAGCCTCCTCTGAGGTCCTGACAACCCACTTTCAGATGCACAGCTGGGTGGATCTCCCAGGTGTCCTTTGCAGGCACTTTTGTGGGGTCATGGATGGTCGGTGCGTTGTAAAAATGACTCATGTCTCCATGATGCTGAAATCACTCCTCGGAAAAACTTTTCTTTAAAGAGGTGTGGCTCTAGGGTAACTAATTTTTCTTGGTTTTCCCAGAACATTCCTAGTTTTAGCATGGAATTCCCACGTCCCAGGAAACTCCTCAAGACCAGCAAGCATGGATGTTCAGGCGCCATTTGTAGCCCTTCAAAACAAGCCTCTGGGAGCTCATACCAGCTCCACACAAAAGTAAGGCTACACGGAAACCTGTTAAGCCCAACTCTATCCTTAGAAAACGGCATTTCTTTTCTGTTTCTTAAATATTCACCTTTCTGAAAACACAAATCTAAATGACATATCTTGGTTCTGGTCGGCCTTTATCCTGATGGTGCTGATGCTGAAAGGACAGTTGCCCGGCAACTACAATGAGACTCATGAAAAATGACACTTACGTGTCACGGCTCCTACCGAAAGCCAGGATACACAGCCTCCATGGCAGAGGGTGGTCTCCAGCCACCTGATGCTGCGTCACGGCCATGGTACACAAAGGACTAAACCTCCTGGAGCTTTGGTGCCGAGGGACCAGGATAACTGTGGGCACACCCCATGACAGGGCCAGTGTCCCTGGTGGTGACGCAGTAGTGACCCAGCCAGCTTCAGGCCCTCCCCTGGCCGGGCTCACAACAAAGGTTAGTGTAGTTTGAGTGGCGTTTTCTCCACACGGGTGCACTCACTCGCGTTTTGTAGCACGTTGTTACTCTCCACTCTCAGGCCCTCGCTGGAACGAGCATCTTCAGGAAGCGTGTATCATGTTGAGGGATGCTCTAGCCAGGGATTAGAAAACTGTTTCTGTCATTGGCCAGAAAGTACGTAGGTTAGGCTTTGCAGGCCACATGAGCTCTGCCACCACTACTCAGAGCTGTCATTATAAGTCAAAAGCAGTCATAGACAAATCACTGAGTTCTGATAAAACTTTATTTATAAAACAGGCAGCAGGCCAGATGTGGCCTTGGGACCATAGTGCATGGACCTCCGCTAGTAATAAAAATAATTATAGTTAGATGCAGAGTTCTAGAGCCAACAAGTCTTGAAGCAGTCCTGGAGAGCATAAGACGAAATCCAGTTTTATCCTCCTTCACCAGAGGTTTCAGATCATCTCAGTCTTGATGCAGTTGAGAAACTCTGTGAGCCTCAGACCTCAGAAGTTTCACTAAAGTCCTGCCATTCTTGCTTCTTGCCCAGGAAAACTGTGGGAGAGTACACGTAGATCTTCTGAAATTCATCTGGTTAATTATTTATTCCCTCCTCACTATCTTTGAGCGTATAAACTGAGCAGAACCTCTGTTTTAAATATTATGCCAGGGTAAACAGCTCATCTGAATGCTGGTCTTAACACTTTTTAAATTTCTCTTCTAAAGACTCTCATCTGTTCAGCTGGTCCATAGTGGGCTTCTAGATTGTTCTCTTGCCAGCCACGGTACATAAACATCTCCCAGGCCTCTCAGGAATTTGCCTGAGTGAACGCAGATGGCCTGGGAGTGTGAGAGCCTGCAGCCAGGTAGAACCTTGTGGGACATTTCGTTCTGAAATGAATTTTAAGCTGTAAGCTCACCCATTTCAAATTTCAGGGTCTTGTTAACGAGTCAATATCTCCTCCCTTAGCTGAACCATTACAAACAAAATGGTCTCATTATTCACAGGCTTTTAAAACCTCACACTTTAGAGATTGTGAAACCTATTTCCTGATCAATTTCCTTCCCCTCGAAATGTCCCAAAGTAAAAGTCAACCCCATTTGGGCTGCTCACAGCTCCCCCCAAATAGTAAATCTCTTTTAAAAGGGTCTGTGCCACAGTCACTTTAGAGAGCTTTGTCATAAGAAAAAATCACCTTTATTCACATAAGCAGAGTCAAGGGGAGGGCACGTATTTATCACATCAGAAAAATTTTTTTAGATAAGCTTCCTTGGGGCCAAGTCTCTCAGTTGGCTGCTTTGGGCAGGTGGCTCACTGGGGACACACTCTGACCCAGCTCCGCCCATAACGTCTGCGGAGGCGTCACACTGGGGTGTGACATTGTGGCAGGCTCCTGTATGAGTTTGCTGTCGTCCAAACAGCCCAGAGTTGCTGACATAAAATGAACAGTTTCCCTAATAAAACACAACATCTGAATTTTATGTCCATCGTGGGTCACCAGCCCCAGCCGAGTGGGGATTTTCAGCTTATCTTCTCACTAGGTACCAGGAAAGCTATGCTGAGATCCAGATTGTAGAGGTTATACTGCCATCCATCCACCAGAAGATGTCTGGAAATAACTCACCCCAGGGAGGCCTTTCGCATCCATCTCAGAAATAGCCTGGCTGATCTTAGGAGAGAATTGTGAGCAGTGGGAGCTGGAGGCTGGTGGTCCATCCACGCTGGCAAACACACCATGCCTTCATGCTCTTGGTCAGCCATTAACACTTAACACACAGAGGCAAATAACGTGAAATAACATGAATTCCTATGAAATACAAGCCAACCCTACTAATACTAAAACCCACCTTGACTGGATTTCCAACCCCTCCTTGGTATACAGCTTCCCAAATACAAAGCAACCACTAACTTTGCTGATGGTAGCAATACCCCAGATAATACATATTTTTAGCATAGGGTCAGAGCCAACCTGTATAAACCACATCAGGCCACTTCTCCCTCTGCACTGAATTCTGGGAGTCACTTCTTTCTATCTCTGAGACCATTAATTCATTCTTGACTCACGTCAACTTTGCAATTTAATTCGTCTATGGTTTCTTTTTTCTTAATTTCCAAGAACTCTCTTTTGATTTATAACAGCTGTGAATCCTCCTTTGCTAATGTTTTTTGCTCTTTCCCCCATTAACTCCATTTCCTAGCATACTTCTTGTGTTTTCCGGATATCAGTACCTCTGTTTCATACTATTAGTTTTCTTGAAAGAATTTATTTTTTAATTTTATTGGGGAATATTGGGGAACAGTGTGTTTTTCCAGGGCCCATCAGCTCCAAGTCGTTGTCCTTCCATCTAGTTGTGGAGGGTGCAGCTCAGCTCCAAGTCCAGTTGCTATTGTCAATCTTTAGTTGCAGCGCACACAGCCCACCATCCTATGTGGGAATTGAACCAGCAACCTTGTTGTTGAGAGCTCGCGTTCTAACCAACTGAGCCATCCGGCCGCCCCTCTGGAAGCTCAGTGGCAGCTCACTGTCTTCAATCTAGTTGTGGAGGGCGCAGCTCACTGGCCCATGTGGGAATCGAACCAGCAACCCTGCTATTCAGAGCTCGCGCTCTACCCAACTGAGACATTCGGCCGCCCCTTTCTTGAAATTTTTGAAGATTGAGATCTCTATGTTCCTATTTTGAGTTGAGCCTTTAGACTTCCCACACTGTTGGTCACAAGTCTGCTTTCATTCCCAAAGCTGAATCCTTCTCCCTCTGCTGTGACTAGTAGAAGCCCTGACATGGTGTGTTTGTTGAGAGGGGGCAGGAGATGAGACTGGGCAGAGTGTGCAGGAGGCCACGTGAATGGCCTCCAGTGCTTCCTGTCAAGCACATGCTTCTCTGGGAGTCTCTGTGTCAGAACTTGCTCTGCAGAAACTCACGGGTCCGCTGCTCCTTTTCCATTTTTAATTCCTAGCTGTCACTCAAGGCTGCAGGCTCATCTCTGCCTCTGGTCCAGCCCACAGTCTCTCCTGGGCTCTGCCTGCAGTGCAGTGTAAGTGGAGAAGCAGCAGGGCACCAACAGGCCCAGCTATTTTGAAGGAAGACTTTTAATGAATTACCCTGGTGATGGTTGCCTTGTTTGTATTTGACTCCAACTTTACAATTTCTCTGGAGCTCTTTGGGGAGAAAAGGATCCCATCTGAGACATTTTTTTCTCCAACCTGTATTTTGGGGTTGTATTCTTTTAGCTTTGATTCCTTCCTAATTTCAATGCCTCAAGATGGAGTCCATATTTTTCTATCACTGTTAAGAATCATTTCTGTTCAAATGCATTAAAATCTGTCAAAGAAATTTGGAACAGAATAGGGGATAGATGCAAGTGCTGCATCCCTCAACTTAAAACAGAGGTTTCAAGAGGTTATTTAACCTTATTAACAAAAGACAAATCTTGGTAAAGGTATATGGATTAGCTTTATCATTGGCTGGGTCTCTCTCCGTCTCTTTGTCTCTATCTCTCTGCCTCTCTCTGTGTTTATGTGTGTATGTGTCCAAACCTTAAAATTATCATTTAAAGTATTATGATCATCAATTTTATGAGTGAACAAGTACAACTGAGGCCTAAGAACTTCCAGTTAACTTGGTCAAATTTCAAATAAGTAGGAAACTTTGTACTACACCTGACCTAGTACATCCCTTTTATCTATTTTTATCTATTTTTAAGTGATTTGCCCCAAGTAGCCTTTGAACTCTATCATTTCAGGATATGAACGTATTCATCTCTGGCCACTGGTGCGTAGCGGTGGCTGACACGCACATCGGCACTCCGTCATGTTTGCTGAATTCAGCCGACGTTAAGAGCCAGCGTTCTAGTCAAGTGTGTCCGACCTGAGAGCTTCCATTGTTTTCACAGCACTCTACCATCAGAGCTAACACCGTATTTCCCCCCAAATAAGACCAGGTCTTATACTGATTTTTGCTTCAAAAGACACATTAAAATCATGCTAGGGCTTATTTTCCAGTTGGGTCTTATTTTCTGGGAAACACGGCAGTGGCTCTAATTCTACAGTGAAGGCACCAGTGTCTCCCAACGCAATGCAAGGAAACTGCATTCTGATGCAATCCCCTTCCACTCGCCTGAGGCCTCTTTCCAAGTAACCTTTCACATCTCCAGGAACTGTTCTGGACAGGAGTCTCCGACAGCGAGTTTTAGAGACCAGAACCCTAGAGAGGACAAGAAGCATGACTCTCTTTTGCTTTTTCTAGTTACTTCCCTGGTGGCCCACAAACAAGTTGGAACTATTGAGTAGATGTGAAAATAGAATGTAATGTCAGGAGCAGCAGCTTTGGAGAAGAACAGGGGCAACTAGTTGGAGCTGAGGTTGCACTGGTGCTAGAATTCAACAGTGTTTGCTCAGGATAAGCAAACAGGGCTTGAAGGACATAAGATCGACTGCGTGCAAGTGCCTGAGCTTTGGTTTAAGAGGAGAAGGGAGGTTGTACAGGCAGGTTGATGTGGATACGAAAAGGCTTAAAATGGGCTGGTGGGATGTAACTTCAATTATCTTCCCAAGACTGAGCCCATGAGCCCAAGGCTCAATCCTAGAGAGGGTAAAAGTTTTATTTTTACAAGGAACACTCTCAGACCTGGGCAGCAGTAGAGGTGCTTGGCTTTCCAGACTGTCAATAAAGTGCAAACAGAGTGATTGCCGTGTGCATGGTCCTCATTTCTGCTCAGATCTCATGAACCATTGTGATTTTAGCCCCGTGGACCAGTGCATGGGTCATGGGGGCCACAGAGTAGCGACAGGACACCCCTGGAGACCAGGATGTCCAGCGGTAGGCAGTGTAAGCCCAGTGGACACTGGTGCAGAAAAGCAGCAGTACCTGAACCGCATTTGTAATTACTGAGACGAATGAGATGCCTCCTGGGGAGCTCTCAGAATCCGTGTGACAGGGCTAAGGAAAGTGGCTTTCACTGGAGACTGAGGTCACACTCCAAAAATAAGGTAACAAGCCAAAATCATTTGAGAATTAATATTAACATGACCTCACTTTTACCAACAACTGTTGGGGTCTATGAAAATTCTGAGTTTATTTCCTTTATTTTTAACCATTTCCTCCATTCCTAGTGTTTAGACATAGTGTCACTGTTTCACCTAATACAATAATAGGCTGTGAAGTCGAATTGCCCGGCTCGGACACCCAGTTTTGCAGTTTATTAGTTGTGCTGCTGGCCTGTGTTTACTCCTTAACCTTTCTGGGTTCACTGTACACGTCTGCGAAGCAGTGCCTCACTCGAAGCATCACTGTGAGTATTACATGAAATGATGGGTGCGAACACAGCACCGGGCTTAACCCACCGTAAGCATTAAGTTTCTGTCAGCTGTGTTGTTATTGTGGTTTGTGTTATCGTCGTCTTTATTATTGAGTTCATTTTCATCCGGGACATTACACCTACTCATCCCATTCCACTTTTCGTTTCCTTAACACTTGTTTTAGCATAGACTTCAGAGGTTTTCTGAATAGGCATCTGTATGCCAAAGCTAAACTCTCCCTATGAATTTTCCTTTTTCCTTTTGATCAGCAGTGGTATTTGTTGACTTATTTATTCCTTCATTATTCTCTAAATCACTTATTCAACCATTATTTATTGCGCCTACTGTATGCTAAGGCCTCTTCTAGGAACTGACTATGTGATATTAAGCTGCCCTCAAGGAGCTTACATTATAGTGGTGGAGATAGGCAGCAAATAAATATGTAATGTAATGTGAGGTCTATGAAGAAAACTACAGCAGGGTAAATTAAAAGAGTGACAGGTATTAAGTTGATGCTAAAGTAATTGCGGTTTTTGCAATTATTTTTAACTTTTTAAAGCGCAGTTACTTTTGCACCAACCTAATAATATGAGTTTAAACAGAGAAATCAGGAAAGGCTTCTCCTTATTTATAACAGAGCATGGAAAGTTGAAGCCCTAGGGCACTGATAAAAGCAATGGAGTTCTCAGAGGTGAGCAATGAAGAGCAGTCGCCTTCATAGCAACAACAACAACAACAACAACAACAGCAACAAAAAGGTAGAGCAGCTAGAAATACAACAGAGAGAACAAGAGAGCTAAGAAGAGCCCTTCTGGGGCAAATCAAGCCTCAAAGACTACTCCTTAGAGTGTCCGATGGACACTTGTCTCATTAGGGAGACCACCTCAGGGATGATGTAGATGCCTGATCACTGCACTGTACACCTGAAGCTGAAGCTGAACAATAATCAATGTCAACTCTAATTTTATATATATATATATATATATATATTCACAAGAAGTGGAGTACAGCATTAGGAATAGAGACAGTGGAAATGTAACGGCTGTAATGTGATGTCACAGGGGTAGTGGATGGGGGGAGGGGGTTGTCACTGTGTGAGGGATAAAATGATAAATGTCTAACTAGTACATTGTTTTGTACACCTGAAACTAAAATAAAAAATAAAAAGACTACCCCTGCAAAGGGTCCCAACTTTAATTGGATCAGACTGTGGAGCAATTTATGACACAAGGTGTTGTCAAAAACAATAGAGAAATCAGCTAGCAATTAGTGAGGTTAACAGGCAGGTGTGATAAGCAGGCTGAGGCTTAACAGGAATTCAGGGAAAGAGACCGTTAAAGAGAACTGACTAAAACCATACTCATCCCTGGGAAGGAGGTCAAGGAAACTGCAGGAGCCTGAGGCCGCACCCTCCAGGGGGCAATGTCAGAGCATACACACTGCATGGGAAATAGACTTTGCTGAGCTAGTCCAGCCATGTCAGTAAATAAATAAGCAAGGAGGTAAGTAAGCAAGCAACAATAAGAATACCCAAGGGGATGGGGAGGACGCAGATGACGCAGTATTCTTATTTGCTACAATACATTATTGAAAATGTCCAGTTTTCAACAACAAAAAAGTGTTGAGACATAAATAACAGGAAGGCGTTGCCCATAAACAGAAAAAAGAGCAAGTAACAAAAATTTGCCTTTGAGGGTTTCAGAGCAGCTATTATAAATATCAAAGAGCTAAAGGAAAGCGTGCTTAAGGAAGTGGAGAAAGGAAGGTATGATGACGGTGGCTCATCAAATAAGGAATATCAGTAGATATATATTATATATAAAAAGAGCTAAATGGCAATTTTGGAGTTGAAAAGAACAATAACTGAAATCAAAATTCACTGAAGTTGTTCAACAGCAGATTTGAGCTGGCAGAAGAAAGAATTAGCAAACATAATAGATTGATAGAGATTATGTAATCTGAAGAATGGAGCGAGAAAAAGACAAAAACCACACGATAATCTCAAGAGACACAGGAAAAGCATTTCACAGTATTCAACACCGTTTCATGACAAAATAAATTCAACAAACTGGAAAGAGAAGGAAATTTCCTCTATCTGATAAAAGGCATCTACAAAAATCACACAGCTAATAATATCATACTTAATGGTGAAAAACTAAAAGCTTTCCCCCTAAGATTAGGAACAAGGATGACCGCTCTCACCACCTCTATTCAGCATTGCACTGGAGATTCTAGACAGAGCCATTAGACAGGAAAAATAAATAAAAGGCATCATGATTACAAAGAAACAGGTAAAACTAGCTCTAGTTTCAAATGACATTATTTTTATATAGAAAATCCTAAGGAATATGTTTTATACAGAAAATGCTGAGGAATCCATTCATAAATGAGTTCAGCAACTTTGCAGGATATAAGATCAACCCACAAAAATCAGTTGTATTGCTGTACAGCAGCAATGAACAATCTGAGAACAACATGAAGAAAATAATTCCACTTGCAAAAGCATCAAGAACAATGAAATATTTCACAGTAAAATTAACAAAAGAACTGTAAAACTTGCACTGTTAAAACTACAACATTGTCAACAGTATAGAAAAGACCAAAGTACATGGAAAGACGGCCATGTTCATGGATCAGAGACTTAATGTTTTTAAGATGACAATACTCCCCAAATGGATCTACCAAATCAGTGTCATCTTTATCAAAACCCCAGCTGGCTTCTTTGCAGGAAAGATGTCATGGGGACTGTGGAGTAGAGAACAGACGGAGGAGGTGAGAGTGGAGGTGGGAAGCCAAGCTTACGGGCAATTCCACTCGTCGAAGTGAAAGACGGTGAAAGCCTGGACTAGGCATATGGTGGTGGCGATGGAGAGATGAGTAGATTTAAGTCATAGTTAGTGGATAAAAGCTGCAAAACTGTGAAAATAAACATAGGATGGATACCATGAGTCTGGAAATGAACATGATATTGGGCTAATTTATTCTAATGAGCTCTTCAGAGTACAACTGCCAGATAAATCTAAATAAATAATGAGAAACTACTCATTGACTAAGAGGTAAAGTGATTCTTCAGCAAGTGTTCTGCCTAAAAAACATCTTTCTTGATTGTTCTTGGCAACTTCTCAGAAATTCTGATTTAATTGTTTTATCGTCAAGCAGGAAGTCTTATGGTAATTTCTAAAACCTCCTTCCCCAAAGTAATGTCTTTGGCAGGGAATTAGGGGGGGAAAACCAGCACAGATGCTGGGGACTCCTAATAAATAATAGAAAACTGTTTATTTCAGAGTAGATCTTTAAAGCTATTACCTTACTAACTTCAAGGATAAATGGATGTCGGAACTTTTTTTTTTCTAACTTCAGTTTTATGGAGCTATAATTGACACATAGAATTGTAAGATATTTAAAGTGTACATCACGGTGATTTGATATACTGATACCTTGTGAAAGGATTCTCCCCTTCTAGTGAATTAACACACCCATCACCTCACATATTTATCTTGGTGTGTGAGAGAGAGAACATTTAAGCTCTACTCTTTTAGCCAATTCCGATTATACAATACAGTGTTATCAACCATAGTCTGCAATTTTTTCTACTCTCGTCTTCAAGATAACTACAGCAGATAGCAACAAAGAGACAAATAGGATAAGTCGTGGTTTTCTTGTAAGTATGAGTTCATTCTCAGGTTGGTAAATCAAAGAGATTAAACGTACTAATGTCTATTTAATCATGTCACTAAGTAATGGTATCTTTTACTTTTAGCTCCATATTTTATACTTCAGGTATCAGCTTTAGTTTCTCAGTAAAATTCACCCTTTTAATTTAAGACTTTCATTCTAATTATTGATTTCTTTACAACAATATATTTAACCCTACTTCTGTACCTGGTATTATCTCATTTGAAACTCATTTGATCAAAAAGCATTTTAGCATCTGCTATTGTGTGTGCTTTCAAAAGTAGATAGCCTAGAGGGAAAATGTTCTGCTGAACCAACAATAAAAATACTGTTTAAAAATTCTCTGGACTAGCAGATGCAGTTGACATGGATTATTAGAATTTTTAGTTCACTATGACAACTCTAAGATTTTCTATTCACTGAAATAAAAGCCCATGTCTCATTTATCTTGTTTTTAATAAGTAGTGCATTGTTTTGTTTTGGACACAGAGTTCTACTAAATAGATGCTGAATTCAATAATATCCAAACTAATGTATTTTTACATTGAACATTTATGCTGTAACTATATTAAAATGTAAGAGTTTTATAATGTGACAAACCCTGCAACGTGTTTATAGATAGAAATTTCAGGATCTGAAAATTCGATATCTTCAGGACAAATAACTTTTTTGTTCTAGTAAATTTAATTTAATTTAATTCCAGGTAGGTAAAAATCAGGGAAAGGGTTGGCTAATAAAGTTAAGGAAGAAAAAGAGTAGGTCCTTACAGGAAACCCTCTGTGAAAATATTTTTAAATCGAGTGCATTACATATGATAACAATATGTATTCATTTACACAGACTCCAGATAGAACCAAGCAAGTGTGACGGGATGTTATTCTGGCTGCAGTGAGACTCCACCTATTCATATAAGCATTCTTTGGCTTAAATCTCACCACATATCTCTCCTTGACAACCAAATTATGTTAGAGGGAAAAGGAACATTAACAGTTGCTCTGGACTGGTCATGGGGCTTGGTCCCACCTTCATAAACTGATTTCAGACATTTAAGACCCCAAAACCTCAGTCTTATCTGTATTAAGTAATAGCAACACAGTTAACTCCAAAGATACCAGGCCAAATTATTACCACAAATAAAAAAAAAAAGACATCCAGATGTATAGCAGAAAAACGAGCTAGTAGGCCAAAGAAGCAGAGATGATAGATGTTAATCATTACCCACGGATATTACAACTGTTACCGCTTGTGCACTTGGCAGCACAATGTCCGCCCAGAGCCCTTCATTCCCCAATCTGGTGTATTTCAAGAGGGAGAGGAGGTGTTTTCGTCGCATGTTCTCACCTTGCTTTTGCTCTTGGGAATAGGGTTAAACTTTGAATGCAGCTCTATGAATTCAGTGGGTCGGTATCTCCGATGTGATTTGGTCTCACAGAAGCGGGTCCTGCAGACCATGACAAGCCTGTGTGAGACATAGCACATGAGGGGTGCGTGCGTGGACACTTAGAGAGAGAGAAGCCACTACTTCCTGAGTACTTTCTGTGCATCAGACACCGTACCATGAACTTTGCAGAAGTACTCCTCCCAGTAGAACTATTTTCTCCCTGTAAAAGTATTCAAACAGCAAGGTTTATTAGTGTACCAAGTTCAAATGGGGGCACACTAGGAATGCAACCCAGACTTATCCGTTTCCAAATCATGTGCTTTTAAAAAATCATTACATCATGTTCTGTCTTATAATATTAACAATTACATAGGAAATGTTTACCGGGTGCCCGTGTGTTTACGCTTTGATTGCATGTTATGTATTTCAAACACATGATCTCATCATCTAAGCTAGGTATTATCTTTCACATGAGGCCCACGGAGGCCAAATATTAGATAGTTTTATGACCACCAAATCCTCAGGGTTCTTTGTTGACCATCCAAATTCGATCACTTGGAAAATATGATGTCTTCACCCTTAAGAATTTTAATAATCAATGCATAGGAAGGAGCAATGTCTTTTTTTTATTAACTTCCAGATGAGGCAAGTAAATCAGAATGAATTCAGTGACGCATGATTTCCTTGGGCAGTTGGTGGTGAAGTCAAAATGACAGCTCCTGGATCTGAATCATGCAGTTTCTCTGGAATGTTCCTCACCTGAAAAGGTACAATCAGCCTTTATTATTCCACTACCCATCACGCTTCTGTGACGTCCCTGCTGCATTTCTCTTCTTCGTGGTCTCCAAGGAGACCAGGATGTCACTGCTTGGTGTGAATAGTGGTCTCTTCTAGTGTACAATAGGACCGCCACGGCCTGCCTGCAGCGTGTGTGTGAGTGTGTGTGTGTGTGTGTGTGTGTGTGTGTGTGTGTTGTTTTTAATAAAAGACACTGTGGAGATGATAATATGTTGGCTTAAGTTCAGTTTTAAAAATAAGCAGTTTTTCAGCTCATAATCTAAATGACTCTCCAAAAATGAACAAACTTGATGAAAATCCATAACGAAGGACTCACAAGCAGAGCCTGTCCTGCACATACATGTGAGGCCCCAAGGGGAGCACCAAAGTGCTTTGCAAAGCAGATCTACAGAAAAGTCAGCGTCTTCCACACCCAGGAGATGTATGTACTGTGAGAACACAAAGAGCTGCTTCCCGCTGGCCTCGGCAGAGGAGGACGTCCGTTCTTATTCCCATGACACTGGGTAATGGGAGTTGTTAGCTGTCACAGGGGCCAACGCAGGGACCAACCCCGGTCCTGAGCCAAATGGCTGCTATGGATAAGAAGGACAAAACAGCTAAGGAAACTTACACAATCCATGTTCCCAAGAGGTGTAGGAAAAATGGCACTCACCTAACCAGGTAACCTGAATGAGTTACATTTCCTGATCAGTAAAATGATGACAAAAGTAGTAACAACTACAATGATGACCTTACAAGGCTTTGGGAAATTTTAAATTTAAAGAAAATCTGTCTGTGGGGGTGGTGGTGTGTGTATTTTATATACAAGTATGTTATATATACTATATATATGCTACATACATAGAAAGCACTTAGTACAGCATTCATGCAATGATTGATTCATTCATTCATCAAACACACAATAAATGCTGGTTTCCTAGGTTTTCTTCTATTCCTCCCTCCTTCCTTATCTCAATCCAATTTTTGTCCCAATGCTTGGGACAGCTCTGAAATGCCTTTTTCTACTAACCTGTCTCACAATGGTCTAATCCCAGCTCACATTCCCTATTAGTGGGTGAACAACCCAACGCTTGGCTAGTGAATTCTGCTTCACAACGACAGGAAGAGCCGACATCGAAGGATCAAAAAGTGACATCACTATGAACATTTGGGTCAAACGGAACCCCTTCCCAGGAAAAGTTCTGGGAAGGGCTGGGAGCCCTGAGACCACCAGTGCTTGTGAAGAGCTGCTCCTGGGAAAAGATCCGCCAGCGCTGTGGTGAGCTCCAAGTGAGGAAGTTTCAGTCCGATGGCTTATTCAAACCTACTGGGAGGGACAAAAAGCAAGAGTGAAAAGCATCGTGACGGGTCCTGGGCTTCCTGATTTCACCAGCTAACCACTGGTGTGCGGCTTTGCCTATGGTTTTTGCTTTGGGCCACAAAGCTGGGTTTCGATTCCTCCACGATACGGTAACTCTTTTCGTGGGAGATTATGGTCATTTGGGGGGGGAAGGAGGGCTACCATGTGTACAGGGTAGTTGTGGTAAGAAGCCAGTTTATTTTAGATCTGGCAAGTGTGTCTGCATTTCATGGTTCTGTAGTTTCTGTATGGTCTGTGTTTTCCTGGATTATAGTTTAAAGTCTCTGAAGCTATCTGTGTGAAGAGCAATTAAACCTATCTATTTATCATCAAGAAAAAAGAAAAGAAAGTCACTTTTTGGAAAAGAGCAGTGGGGGGGGGGTGGACTGGGGTGACTTGCAATCCTAGATGTAAATGTGCGTCGCTTAAAACACTGAGCTACAGACTAACATTGGACAGAGAGGTCAGTGACGCATGTTAGCAGGCCTAAAACATCCTCTGGTGTATGTGAAAAACATGTTCATTATAAAAGTGATGTATCATTTAAGATGACGTTGGCTGCATGGAACAGAAATCCAATCCACGTTTCTATTTCTCACAGACAAGCCACCCAGAGCTAGAATGAGTACCCTAGAAAGTCACCTGGGGCCAGTCTTCCTGGCCTTGTCCCTCACCATCCTCAGCAGGTGGGTTTGCCCTCATGGTGAGAATATGGTTACCTCACCCACAGGATCCCAGCCACATTCGAGGAACAAGAAAGGAGAAAGGTGAAACGACACTTAACAGCGAGGCCACCACTTCAGAAAATATTAGCTGTCTCAGTAGTAGTTCCGCTTTCTGCCTCACGCAGCCAGCTACCAGGAAATGTGTTCCCACTGCTCCCAACGATTGGGTTCCATTAGTAAAAAAAGGAGAAATGCTTTTGGATAGTAATTACTGTGTCATCCATGAGTGGCATTTCAAATAAAGGATGAAAGGCTGGATTCTTCAAAGCATAGGGTTAAGACATCTGGCTAAGCATTGGAGGGAAAAAAAACCTAATTAGAGCTCTACCTCACATATTACAGAAATAAAAATTCCATGTGGATAAAAAATTGTAATTACCAGGATAAATCATGGGTAATATTCATGTATTCATGCAGTGGGGATGCCTTTCTAAGCCCAAAGCCATGGCACAGAACCCATAAAGGAAAAGATGGATAGATTCGGTTACCGAAATGTTGGAATGTTTTTTGCTATAACTTCTATGCAACAAAATATCCATGAACATAATTCAACAACAAACTATTTACGAACAAGGATGTTTTCAATATATACTACAAAGGGTAAATATCCTTAATATAAGATTTGATAAGAAAAGAATTAGTCCAATAAATGGCAAAGGTTCATTAACACAATTTGGAAGAGAAGATAAAATTAACCAATCGATACATGAAAATATGCTGAACTTCATTCTTAAGCAGAGGAACGCAAACTGACAACCAGTTACCGTGTTTTACTCATAAAACTGTCAACTATTTAAAAAATCTGATTCTACTTGGTGATTGAGGTGATGGGTGATGTAGGACATGAACATATATAAATACTAGGAGAAAAACTGTAACTGTTTTTCAGTGGGCAATATAACAGTATATATAGACAAATATGTACATACACACACACGAGGTCTGACAATTAAGTTCACAAACTTGTTGCAATGATGTTGCTAACCTCTTTTGGTATCAGAGGGATTATTCATTTTTAATTTGTACCAACTGGACAAACAGTTCACCAAGTTTGCTATTTGGAAGTGCTGAAAAGGCTGCATGAAAAAGTTAGATGACCTGAACTTTTCACCAACAATTCATGACTCTTGCATCACGACAATGTAATAGCTCACATGGCACTGTCTGTGTGGGACTTTTTAGCCAGTAAACAAATAACTGTATTGGAACACCCTCCCTACTCACCTGATATGGCTCCCAATGACTTCTTTTTTTACCCAAAGATAAAGGAAATATTGAAAGGAAGACATTTTGATAACATTCAGGACATCTAGGGTAATATGACAGCTCTGATGGCCATTCCAGAAAAAGAATTCCAAAATTGCTTTGAAGGGTGGACTAGGCGCTGGCATCAGTGCATAGCTTCCCAAGGGGGGTACTTCAAAAGTGACCAGAGTGATATTCAGCAATGAGGTATGTAGCACGTTTTCTAGCATGAGTTTGCGAACTTAATTGTCTGACCTTCGTGTGTGTGTGTGTGTGTGTGTGTGTGTGTGTGTGTGTGTACAGGAACATATATCAATATCTTTACCTTAAATACTACTGCTAATGTTTTATTCTCTGGAAGTTTTAGAGATCTGTGAAGGTTTAGCTATGAAATTTTTATCACAATATTACTTAGAGTGAAATTTGGAGACGCATAAAAGTTCACAGTAGGAGATTGATTAAATAAATTTTGTTACACAAAAAGACTTTATTCTATCATTACTAATTATGCTAAACATGAAATCTTGTGGTATGGAAATACTCTCCTGATATATTAAAAGGAACATACAAGTTAACAAACATTAAAAAGAGATTGACAGGGAGACGAGGAAGATAGAGACACGCAAAGAAAAAGATTCAGATGGATACACACTAATTAAATATAGCTATGTGAAGGGATTCTGGGTGTGTTTTATTTCGTTTTTCACTATCTGTACTCTTTTACAATTAATATGCGATGTTTGTAACAACAGCAAAAAGCAATAAAATGTATTCTCTCAGCCGTGAACAGCATTACACCAAAATATTCGCAATGATTGTCTCTGGCTGAGAGGACCGTGAGGCCCTTTGTTTGCATTTTCATTTAAAACTTTTCTGTATTTCCCTTTAACACATGGGCATACAAACAAATGCTGTTAAACAAATGCTTTAAAACAAAACAGACCAGCACTGAGCTGCTCTCTGTTGTCCTTTGTAATAGAGCCCAAGATTCATTAGGAGGTGCCTGAGCTTCTCCATCACCCGGCCCTGGCTCACCACAACCAGCTCACCTACTGTCTCCTCTACCACCGTCCAGGGCTGAACAGAATGACGTTCACATCTCTGAAGAGAGCCACGCTCACACTCCCCTTTGGTTTCCTCCTGCCTGCATGCCCCTTCCTGGCTTCTCGAAACTCCTACTGGAAAACGCCCCTGACCCATCCCACCCTCACCCAGTCCATGCAGCTGGGTGGGTCACATGCCCCCTGCATACCCACATCATTCTGTTTGCTGGTCTTTCTCCCTCACTGGCTTCTAAGTTTCTGAAAGGAAGTACTTAATGAATAATCAATAATTATCGTTGCCAAAAGAGGTAGTGAAAAGTAAGAGAGAAACAGAACCAGCCTCCATGTATCAGAACCGGCTGTGGACATCTCATTCTCATTGAATCCTAACCAAGATTTTGTGAGGCAGGTATGTATTATCATTGAGCCCCTTTTCCAGATGAGACCAAGGGCCAAAGAATTAAGGAATTTGGATCGCCCTCAGCAGCCCCCAGCACACAGGAAGTGCTAATAGTTACAGAATAAAAGAACACACATAGACTAGGGCCATTTCTCTAAAGGCAAAACTAAGTGAAGAATTGAGTTAATTATCTGGATAATTAAAGCACAATGCACCTTGCCATGAGGATGAGGTTGAGAGTAGAAATAGGAACAGATTGTTGATTTTTTCCTTTTTCTCCTGGGTTATTTCAGGTGTCTACGTGGAGTGCCTGGATTCGTCTGCACACAGAAACTCCTTGAGAATTTTTATAGGTTGAACCAAACCATGACAATGAAATAAACCCTTCTAGGCAGGAAGGCAGAACTGGACATGAAAGGTGATTTCTCTACACTATTTGGCCTGTGTAGAAAAAACCATGATGAGCTTCTAGAAAATGCATTATTGGTATAATGTAATAAGGTGAGCTTTCTTTTTTCTTTTCAAATAATGGCTTATTTTGTATTAACCGTGGTATAAAACATTGACGGTAAAGGTTGTTTTTCAGCACAAGTGAATTGTATTTGATTTCATATCCTGCCTTTTCCATCTATTTCAATAGCTCTCATGTTTTGTCAATGAGGCTTTATTCATGTCGTTATTGGATTTCTAGTTCGGCATGGATTCAGTGAATTCAAGAGATTTTTCTTTCCGAATCACATCCTTTGTTTCCTATGTTTTCTTTGATTTCCAAGTGATTCCTGGTCAATTCATGCTCATCTCCATATTTCATTTCCTGCTACAAAAAAAAAAAAAAAGATACTCTAATTGTGCTACAGTTGCGAAAAAAGATTTTTGTGAATAATTAAATATTTTGTTTTTGAAAAGGGCAGCCTCTACGTAATGTCTTGAAAAATATTAAAATCCACAGCCCTTATTGTATATGCAAATCCCCACTGCATGCCCAATTTTTGTTGAAGCACCAGGACAAACAAAACTCAAAATCCAATTAAAGGAATTTTATTTAGAATTAGAGGAGAAAGGTTAATTAGGGCTTGATAGAAAATGTTTAAGTCTACATTACACCAACATAAATGGTCTTCCCCAGATACATTTGATACACATAATTTATGTGTTGTCTAGTTAGCATTCAGTTGGCACTAATTTATAAATGATACTGAGCGAATATCCACTTTCTTCCTGTCTCTGATGAAAGTCTCTTGTGTGCCAGGCACTGGGCTACACGCGGTCTCTGTTCTCTCGGCACTTGTGGTCTAGGAGGAAGACAGATCAAATCACATGAATGAATGTATCACTGCAAACCAAGGTGAGTGTCCTAAAGAAAAGAAGCACAGTCACAGGAGCTTCTCTGGGCCAGGACAGGCCAAGGCTATACCTTCCAAACCTTTGAATCACGGTCTCCGGCAAGTCAGTGGGATTCCCGCCCTGCCTGACATCGCATTGAAATATTTTCCCTGCTAAACACTTAAGGCAAAAAAACTTGCTAGACCTCACCTGGCCTGAATTTTGAAATTCAGTTAGAAATTCTTCTGTTTCTATTCTTGACACCGTAGCACATCATTGTTTCAGATTTGATGTAAAAAGTTCCATCTTGGAGGTGGCTTCCCACCGACCAAGGCTTCATTTAGAATGTGAGGTCCAATGTGTTCGCGTATTCACAGCAACGCAGGGCGTGGGAAAAACACAGGGGAGAATCCTAGGGTGTGTGGCAATGGCCAGGCCCCGTGGGCACGCACAGGGGCTTTAGCAGCAGTGCACGGGGTTCCCTGGACAGCTCTGACCCGTTTCACCATGGCTCACAAACAAATTCCTTTGTATCACCCTCCCCCCCAAAAAAAAGCTTCCATATCAAATGTATACACTTAATTAGAAACATTAGGAAAAGAGTGATAAAGCAAGGTCTTGAGTCCATCCAGGAATACTCAAAGCCAGGGGAGGAACTGAATGAGTGGAATGAAAAATTGGCGTTTTGGCAAATATGCGTGGTCAGGCTAGGCATTGGACTTGGGAGTGACCATTTGGGTTCAAGGATTAATGAGTTCCTGTTAGAAACAGGAACTGAGGTGGTTGATGACTTCACCTGGGATAAGTATTCTCTTCCCAAATTGCAGAAAAATACATCAGAAAGTTAAGTCACTTGTCCAAGGTCACTTGGCTTCTAAGGGGCAGATTAAATTCAAAGTCATTCATTCAGGGTTCTTTTCCCACCATCATTTTAGGAGAAAATGTTGAAATTAAAGATGTGATGAAAAATCTAGAGTTCATCTTGTGACCGCCAAAAAGGCTCACAGAGAGGATCCTGGGTGGTGAATAAACGGTCCTATGTCCCATCACAGCAGGGCCACCAACATTATAGGAATCAGGGCAAGCCATCCTTTTTTACAGAAAAGCAATTATTTCTAGGGCTACAAACAAGGCCCTTACAACACCAAAGGCGTGATCCACAAAAGAAATAATTGATAAGCTGGACTTCATTCAAATTAAAAACTTCTGCTTTGTGAAAGATACTTAGGAGAATAAGAAGACAATTCATAGACTGGGAAAAAATATTTGCAAAAGATACATCTGATAAAGGACTGTTATCCAAAATATACATAGAACTCTTAAAACTCAATAATAAGAAAACAGCTCAGTTAAAAAGACCTTAACAGATACCACACCAAAAAAGATACACAGATGGCAAATAAGTACATGAAAAGATGGTCCACATCATATGTCATCAGGGAAATTGCAAATTAAAACAATGAGAAACTACTACACACCTATTTAGAATGGCCAAAATCCAGACCACTGTCCACACCAGATGCTTCGAGCAAGGGAAGCAACAGGAACTCTCGTCTGTCGCTGGTGGGAATGAAAAAGGTCCAGCCCCTCTGGAATACAATTTGGTGGTTACTTACAAAACTAAACGTACTCCTACCATATGATCCAGGAATCAAACTCCTTGGTATTTACCCAAAGGAGTTGTAAACATGTCCACATAAAAATCTGTACATGGATGTTTATAGCAGCTTTATTCATAATCGCCAAAACTTGGAATCAACCAGGATGTCCTTCAGTAGGTGATGGATAAATAAACTGTGGTCCATCCAGACAACAGAGTGTTATTTTGTGCTAAAAGGACATGAGCTACCAAGCCATGAAAAGACCTGGAAGAACCTTAAATGTGCATTACTAAGTGAAAGAAGCCAATCTGAAAGCTACAAACTGTGTGATCCTAACAATATAAACAAAACTATAAGGACAATAAAAGATCAGTGGTTGTCAGGTGTTAGGAGGGAGGGAGAGATGAATAGATGGAGGATTTTTAGGGCAGTGAAACTGCCTTGTATGATAACACAATGGTGGATACATGTCAGTATACATTTGTCAAAACCTATAGAATGAACAACACCAAGAGAGAACTGTAATGTAAACTGTGGTGGACTTTGGGTGATTATGACGTGTCAATGTAGGTCCATCGATGGGGGTAACAAATGGACCCCTCTGGTGGGGGTCGTTGAGAGTGGGGGAGGCCATGCAGGTGTCGGGGTGGCGGCATCTGGGAACTCTCTGTACCCTCCTGTCAACTTTTCTGTGAACCTAAAACTACTTTAAAAATAAAGTCTTTAAAAAATAGAAGAAAAAACGCCTGTATAACAGTTTACTTCATCCATTTCTCCAGCTGATAGTCTCTGATCTAGAACCCAGTTAGATGGGAGATGATTTCATTTTTTTTTTTTTTTCTCAAAGAAATCCTATGGTCTGCTCCTTTGCTCTCCCATCTCTTTTCTAGTCTTTATTCTGATTTCTGTAATAATGTGAGTTACATTTTGACAAGTATGAGTTTATCTTTATTCTTCTGTCTCCTAGAAACATATTATCAATAGTGTAATAACAACTTAGTATTGGGGAAAGGGGAATTTGTAGCAACTTGTAAAAAAGACACACATGTAAATACTTACAGTTAAGTAGTTTCCAAGCAATTTAGTACATCCAGGGAGAGCTTGAATCCTCACCACAACTCTATACATCTATACTATTATCTCCACTTTCCATATGGATAAGCAGACTCAAAATCAAGGTCATACAGCTCATGTACCCATAGACTATTTTGCCTGAAGTAATTGCACTGTAATATTTAAATCTGCTCCAATGGGAAGAGTCGCTCAGCAGTGCCATGAAATGATGCAATTAGGGGATCAATTGGAGGTTTGGAGTCAATCTTCCCCTGATGCCACACTGCTCCTGCAGGCGGACGCAGAGGCTGGATCCACCGGGACAGCAGAGGAGGGAGTGGGTGTGCGTTGCAAGTCATTTCTAGGTAACAAGCAATAGCTAAGGGCGATGTAAAGGCAAGAAGGGACATTCATCCATAATGAGGCCAGAAAGAAATGGATCAGAGTCCCCGGAAGTGGGCCGTTGGGCCTGCTGGTTAAAGGCCACGCCAGTCACAGTCACCAGCACCTGGATGTTTATATCACAACCTCTCGCGTAGCCTTCAGAGCTCATCAAATAGGTCCGTGGTGTTTCCATCAAATTGTATGCGGCTCTCACCACAGAGTAAGGGCTAACTCCTCCTAGCTACAGATCTGATTACCAGCTTCCTAAGGGCCTCAGTTCAAGTATCCCTTGCAGGCATTGTTCATGCCTCTCAAGGGGCCGACTCCCAGAAGATGCCACCTGGTGGTCACTGTGGATTTGCTCATCATGATGATTGGGTACAAACCGCAGCTCGTTATTGGGAAAAGCTGAATTGCTCTGTCTAATGGGGGAGGAGACTATTGTAATGGGATAGAAGAGAAGGGAGGAGAGGCAAGCCAGTGGGTGATGTCGGGGGAGAGGAAAAGGAGGCTGGTGTCCAGCGGCCATACGGCCAGGAGGTGACTCCATTGATGGATTCTTAGCAGACAATCTAAGACAGATGCAGGAGCCTGGGAGACGGCACAGCTGACACAGGTAAGACATTTCCATCGGGCATTCGTTTTGTTACTCAGAGTTGAGAGTCTGATGTCCCAAAGGGGGGGGGGGGGGCAGGGAGAAGAAGAAGAAAGAGAGAAAGAAAGAGAAAGGCGGGGAGCAGGACTCTCCCTGTCCTCAGGGTCCTTTCATTTGTCTTTGGATGTGCAGAAAGTTGGGTTTGAACCTGAGTCTCTCTGACCTCAAAACCCTTCATTGTCTGCTAATGTGTAAGTGTGCAACAAAACCTCGGTTTCTAAGTCAGCCTGCCACGGAAACTCATTCTGTGCTGATTACAAAACTAGCGGAAACTTGACTAGTTCCCCGTGACACAAGGAAAACACCCAAACTCCCAGAAAGGCTTTCAGGGCCTCCCACCAAAGCGCTCCAGGTCACTGGTGTAATGTTACTTTCCACTTCCAGAAACAATCCAGTCTGCAACACCTTGAGTTGTGTTGTCAGTTGTCCCCCTTCCCCCAATTCTCGTCTGTACTTCTCTCTGTCCTTCTGTCGCTGTCTCATGTCTGAGGTCTTTAGCCATCGGTACATCACTCCAGAGACATGGCACATAACTGATTCCCAATGAAGACTGAGTACATTAAATTTAAAGATAATGGGTCTATAATTTTATTTCCAGCTAACCTTGATGATTTGGCTTAACAGACAGTTCCCTCTAGAGGTTTCTCCTGGAAGACAGGAAAAAATCACCTTTCAGTGTTCTAACACAGAATTCAAAGGCAGCAAACCTAGCCTGGCTCTCTTGTAAGTGGCTCCTGGTACTCCTGGTACCTGATTTAGAAGGTTTCTGTCCTCAAGTTATGTGTTTACATTAGAACCAATGAGGAGGATGGAATGATGCTGGACAAAGAAAGTCCCACTGATTTTTGTCTCATGCACCTGAGCTCATCAGCTGTCCCCGTGTGCCAGCCATACCCAGTGCAACAAAAACAAGAGGCCTGAGACGGTTGAGCTGAGCCCCAAGGGCTGAGGGGGCTCGGTAGTGCTTCTGGGAGATGCACCTTCTTAGATGCCATTGGAATTTCCGATTTCTTGGCACAGATCCTTGAAGCAGCTAGAACCACCGCTCCAGCAGACCCCAAAGGGCGGTCTGCACTGCCCTCAGGTTCACCACGAGCAGACCTGCTTTGCAGGACTCTAGAAAAGCAGCAGCTGTGTCTCCCTTAACTCCTTAACGGGCCAGAGGAGATTCCATCCTCCTGAAGAGGCCACAGGGAGACAGGGAGCAGCGTCATAAAGCATCTGCCCACTGAAATCATATGCATTTATTCCATGAGCACTTACCCCCAGATGGAAACAAACATAAATCAATGAAGCAGTGTGTGTCGTGTTCCTCATTCCTTATTGCCAACATTATTCTTCACAGCCACCTACCACCTTCCTTCAAGAGGCCTCAAAGCACTTCTCTGTACACAAACATTCCTATCAAAAGAGCTGGCCCTGCTTCAACAGGCTTCTTCCAGTTCAGCATTATTGGAATGTGAGGAAGGAAAAAATGGTCAAGAAAGGACGTTGGTTAGACAGACAAAAAGACAGGGGCAGAAATAAAGGTCAGACAGAGCCAGAAAGAAAGAAACAGGCACAGAAAGGGAAAGTCATAGAGTCAGAGGCATAAGTAGAGACAGACTGATTGATATACAGACAGGTACACAGAACCTGGCAGAGCAGGTGACAGACAGACAGACCACAAGGTTGGTCCAAGACAGCCTGAACCCAAGCCAGTGCCAGGGCCGAATGGTGCCCCAGCACTTTCTTCCTCGGAAGCACCACTTCCTGTGCCCCCTGCCACAGTCCCCCGCCCCCCTCGCCCCTCCCCAGAACAATAAAAATTAAAAGCATACATAGAGAAACAGAAATAACGCGAATGTGGCCAAATGTTAATTCTTACATCTCTGTGGGGGCATACCAAAGTAAAGACTACTACTCTTTTAGCGTTTCGGGATGCATAAAGTTTTTATTTATACAAGGTTGGATTTTTATTTTTATTTTTTATTTTTTGAATAATAAAAAGCAAGGAAAGCTCGCGCCAGGGCCCCTCCCTGCATTTCTCCCAGGCGTGGCTTGCTCTGATTTCCTGCGCCTGCCAAACCTTCTCACTGCCTTCTCCTCGCCCCACATGGACCCAAACACGGATTACAGCCCCGCCTTCCTTGATTCCTGCAAACCGCCACCCCCTCCACACGCACAAGGCAGGTGCCATCACTTTGAGCAAAGGTCCTGGAGAAGTGGTTGGGGATGGGGCTTAGGCGCCAGAGCATCAAAGGCCATGAGTAAAGATTTAATATTTTTTAAATCAAAACTTATAAGCACTGCTTGCCTTTATGGTTCGCAAATGAGTACTACACCGTCACATCTTGTTCTTGTAGTAATGTTTTCCATACAGTGCAGCCGCTGAAGGGGGGCATGGCTGTTTCTGTCAATTCCCTGCGCAGGAAGGTCTTGTGCTGGACATTTCTGCTCCTCAAGACCCAGCCTCCCGTCACGTCACGCTGCTCAGCTGCTTCTCTTTCCTCGTCCACCCCCTCCCTCTTTGCGTCCACACAAACTCTGAATTCGACTCAATTTCTCTTGCAGAACCACTCTGTTTTCTCTGTATTCTGTCTTCTGCTTCCCAACCCCGGGTCTGTGTGTGCGGGAGGTGGGGGAGCTGTGCCCTACACACCCACAGACCCATTCATTCATTTGGCTAAGTGAACAATCGTATCTGTCCCCAGAGAGCTATTAGGCTCGCAGAGGGCAGAAGCATGGATGCAGTGCTCGTTTGAAATAGAACGTTTTAAAATCCTCGCGACCCTGAACTGTGGCTGCGCCAAAGAACCCTATTTAAAATGTGGCGAACACTCCCTAGCAATTTGTATGGGAACTTTGTCTGTGACGTGTGCCACAGAAAAGCAGACCTTTTGACTGCCTTTAAAGGATGGGCAATAAGAATGCTACTGTCATCATATTTTCCTGGGTCACTAGCCTGGGAGAGAACAGTGGAGGCCATGGAAAGACGTCTCCCCACACCTCATTTTCCCAGCCCAGTGATCTGCCCAGCCACCATCTATGTTCTTGACTCAGCCCTCCCCTGACAGCTCTGTTTAGTCTCTTTTGACCCAGATCTCAACTCCTCTTTGGGGCCTTCCTTTGTCCTTCCTATGCCCGGACCCCAGACCTGTTCTGGATCTAGCCTGTTCATGCACAATCTGGTTTTCCTGCATTGTCCCTGTTTGGCTTCATGTGAGCAGGACTCAGTGATTTCTGTCCCTCATCTCATTTTTGCCAGCCCCCAACTTCACAGGCGACTGACAACCTTCAGGAACGTCATCCCTCCCCTGGCATTTCTTCCTCCGCTTCCCCACTCCCACAAGATGTCTTGCCGGAGAAGGTTTACTCCGGTTCCCCACTCTGAGGGAAGTCGTGCCTTGCTTCTGGAGCTTTAGACCACCAGAAAGAACCATGGAAATCTTACTGGTCTAAGACCAGCCACAGCCTCCTCCTTCTGGCAACGCCAGCTTGGAGTCTCCTGCTTGCCATAAAATGGAAGCTTCCAGATAATAAGAAATAGAAACTGTTCAAGGGTCCCACTCTCCCATCCTCTATGAAATGCAGTGCTAGCTAATATTTAAGTAGCTTCTGCTTTTCCAGATAAAAGAGGGTTTCTTTAGCCGCAGAGCCTTCGGGCCACATACCTGCAGGGAGGGAACCCCAGGCAGTGGGCGGTGGCCCTCAAAGCAGCCAGAACTCTGTAACCAGCACCACCCTTTCCAGAGAAAGGTCGCCATCTCTACCCTCTTATTTTGTTCGGGCCAAAAGTGATGATCGTAATGTTCTCTTACCAGAGTTGGGACACTTTGGGGTAAAAGTCATCCTAACTTTGGGAGAAACGTAAAAGCAAATGAGCATGATTTCTAAACAAATGGACTTTTCGCCTAGGGTTTGCAAAAGTTACACGTTTTCCTTCGTCATTTTTGTAATCACCCTGCAGAGGGGAGCATTTAGAGCGCCTTGTACCTTTCCCCAAAATCTGCAACTAAGAGCCACAGCCTGTTAACCTTATCTGCTTCCCATAACTGGGAAACATTCTGACTGAGTCAGGGGTCTCCTGTAGTGACATGCCAGCAAGCGGTACTGTTGTGACAAGAGCCTTCACCGGGAACCCCCTGCCCACCCGTCTTCTTACAGGTGCATTCCCACACCACACCTCCGTGACTGGTCCAGGCTTGCCAACCTCTCCGTCCTTCCCATGGAATTCTGTAACTTTAGACAGCCCTTTTCTCTCTGGAGGAAAGAGTGGGAAAGTCCAGAGCCATCGGCTGCCCCACTGCAGGAGAGAAGGAACCCCACACAGGCAAGAGAAGGACAGGTGAGTGATGCTGGGGCGCCCCAAGGTTCCAGGGTCAGAGTCCAGAGAAGAACACTGGGTACTGCCTTCCAGAGGCTCTGCTTTGGGGCTGTGTTTTCTCATGTTGGTGTGGACTCTCTGAACCACCCCAATCCCTCCAGTAAATCTTTTTATCCTTAGAGGAATCTAAGTTGGTTTTCTAACACCTGGAAGTCAAAGAATCCTAGCAGATGGTCCATGATTTATTTATCCTGGTAAGTGACATAATGACAAGTGCCAGGAACTGTGTCAGGACTGGAGGAAACGCAGATAGTAGGACAACCTCCTCCCTTACGGGGCTCGCAATCCACAATCCGGGGGCAAGAGCAGCACTGCTTTCCCTGAGTTCCTGGGTTTCCCACCCGGCCTGTGAAGAAGCCCTTCTCAGGGTGTTTCAGCAGCCCTCCCCACACAGCAGGGGCCCCCACCCTTCCCCTTTATCTTCCCGTGATCTTGTGCAATCGTAAGACCCCTGAACATTCGTCCAGGGAATAAGTGAAACACAGCACTAGTAAAACAATGCTGCTCTATGGTTTCCAAAGCCTCGTCAGATAAATGATCTCAACTGAAAAGAACTTCCAGTCCATGGGCATTTTAGTGGAGAAAGTTGACGTTTATCATGCGTCACAGCCAAATAAACACATCCTGTGAGAGCTTCAGCTTTCTTGCTTTTCTTATCTCAGTGTGGCTTCCTAAAGAGGCCTCCTTATTGGGAGGAGGATGACGCTAATGACGAGCCGGCGAGGAAGGGCGGTCAAGTATCTGCTTAACTCCATTGCTTTTCCTGAAAATAAAATTAATTGGCTTCCGCTGACGATTAATCTCAGGGCATCAGGTACCTAAGAGCCTGATCCCCCAGCACGGACCTGCAAGCGAGAGTTCAGGACCCGCAAACTGAGGCCCCAGCACCTCATTCATTCATTCATTCATTCCACAGGCTCTTATCGCACCGATTATGTACCAAGCACTATGGTCATTGTCGTGACTGCCCCACTCTCAGGAGTTTACAGCCTTGTACAGTGGTTCCCAAAATGACTCGTACCCTGAAACCCCCAGCAGAGCTTTAAAAAATATGGATGTCTGAATCCCACGCCCAGAACTTGTGATTTTGACAGTCTGGGATGTGATCTAGACATCTGGAGTTTTAAAATGTCCCCATGTGATTCTAAATGTGCAACCAAGGCTGAGAAGCACTGGTCTAAGGGGAGAGAAGAGAAATAGGCAGGGAATGACTAGAAAGGGCTTCAACATGTGGTACAGCGGGGCCATGGGAGACCCTGTGGGCCCAGGCTTGGAAGGTTCTGGGAGGCTTCTCCGAGGAGACAGCTGGGACCCAGGTGATCATGAAGCCTGTCCGGGTGGAGATGTTGGGAAGACGAGAGAAGAGGATTCTGAGCACAAAGAACCATAAATGTTGTAAGACAGTGCCCTGGAGAGAGAGAGAGAGAGAGAGAGAGAGAGAGAGAGAGAGAGAGAGAGAGAGCGCGAGCCTGGTGTAGTGGAGAACAGAAAATGACCTTATAGCAAAGGGAGACAGGAAGTGATAAAAATTGAGCTTGAAAAAGGAAGCAAAGATCAAAACACAAAAATTGAAGTTTTGAGATGTGATTCTGAAGGCAGTGGGACTGGATCACGAGGTGTGCAGGAGAGAGAAAGGATCTGCTGTGTTAGTGACAGAGAACTCTCCATGCCCTCGCTCCTCAGAGTGACTCCATGGCCACACCTACCTACAGGACCGGCCTGCTAGCAGCAAGGTTAATATGGACTGAGGGCTGTGCTAATGCTTCATGTGTCCTTTGAAAATCCCATCTATACCTACTTGCTGTGTTTGATATATTTATAGGCTTCTTTTCCCCCCAGGAGATCAAAGCAGCTGCATCATCTCATCCACCTTCACGTGGCACCCCTGGAGGAAAGGACAAGGTAAGTTATATTGTATAAGGCAACGTTTAAAACAGTTAAGGTTTGAAGGACTTGCCAAAAACTCAGCATGAGAAGCTGAGGAAATACCAAGTTCTAGGGCTGTGTTTCCCTGTGACTCTGGGTCTCTGATTTATCTGTAAGGTGAGATTGTCAAGGAGGACAGGCCAGCTTGGGGTATTTCTGCAGAGCGGGACAGCACTGAGCTTCCAGCTAACCTGCGCTTAGAAAAACATCAGAGGGGAGTGAAATTGCTTTTGCTCAGGGAAACTCTTCCAATCCCAGTTCCAGGGGAAATAGTTAATTCATGAACTGAGCTGGGAGAGGAATGAATGCACTGGTTCCCTGAGGAAAAGGATCTGGCCAACTTTCCCACTGCTAATAAAATGTGGGCTATTTTACATTTGTCCTCATGGAGGAGAAACTAGATATTGCTTATCTAAAGCTAAAACACTTTGAATTGGATTTGACCCGGTCAGTTTTTGCTCACTCAGCCACCGAATGTTGAGGTTTGGCCTATTTATTCGGCTTTTAATCAGTCGACTGTGATTTCCAACAAAATGCCAGCTCTGAGAAGCCTAGATCTGATTTTCTCCTGCTGTGGCTGCCTAAAGCTCCCTCTCATCTGGTGGCCTGGAAAAGAAGGTTTGAGTTCACCTCCCAGGGCTAGCTCTGAGCTCAGCCCACTGCCTGAGTGGAGACAAAGAAGTCGGAGTAAGGATTAGACCAGTCCTTCTCAAACCCTAACTTACCCCGGCTCATCTGGGAGTCTTGTGCAAATGCAGACCCCACATTGTGCATTTCTGACAAGCTGCAGCTTCCTGAACCACACTCTTCTCTACCTGTCCTGGAGGTCTGAGAAGATCCCACCTCTCCAACCATGTCTCCCATCAGCCCACTTAAATTCTTGTCATCAGAGAACCATCTGAGTCTCGAAGGTCTTGCCCTTCCGGAGTCTCCTTTAGAAATTCTTTCCCTGGAGGATTAATATTGGATGCCCTTTCTTGGCTAACAGTACCAGCAATTAGGTTTCAGTTGGTTGAAATCCAAACCAAACTGCAATTAAGTCAGGACTATAGCTACTAAAGAGACAAAGGCAGCAGGGAATAAAGACAGGGACCTATTGGTGACATAATCTTCCCCAATGAAAGGGAAACTAATGAACAATAGAAAGTGAAGCTACTCTTCTGCCTTTAGAAGAGTCTCAAAGGAGATGTCACTTAAAACACAGTAGAGACTGACAGCCGTGGAGCTAGAGTCCCACTGGGCCCTAGGACTAGGAGTGGGGGCACATCAGGTCAAGTTCTGCACGTGTTTCCTCATCTGTGGAACGGAAATGACAGTGTCTACCCCGCTCACCCGAGTTATTGTGAGGGTTAAATGAGATGTTTCATCCTAGATCTTGCCAAGCACCTAGTATAACAGCTCTAATAGTCACTCAAAATATAATCAAAATGTAACGAACAATGCTGGTAAAGTTTGCAAAATTCAGATTAGCCGAAGGATTCAAACTTGAGGGATTTGGTGAGCTCCAGTTTTGGGGTGAAGGAAATACAGTCTGCCACACAGTGTGCCCTCTCATAGCTTGTGTTCCATGTCCGCTCTCGTCTTGAATGATGCCATCTGCTCCTCCTGTCTTTAACGATTGGTCCTCTCTGGTTTCTTTGTCGAGTTTTCCCCTAGCGAAATGTTACATTCATGAATGTTTGTTCAAGAAGAAAAAAAGTAGCCCCAGCAATTATTACAGACCCCCCTGGGGATACCTTACTCAATTAGACAGCAGCACTGGAAACCAGTGACTTCACTCGCTGTGTTTACCAGCTGACCTTGGGCAAGTAACAAACTTTCTCACCCTCGGTTTCCTGCTCTGAAAAGTGGGGGCCACAGCAGAGGTCTCAGAGGGTTGTCCTGTGACTTAAACGGAATGTTGCATATGGCCCCTTGGTGATTGAAAATTGCGGTCCCCTTCTGCCTCAACCCGCCCCCCCTTCACTGTCCCTTCACCCGATTGTTTCAAAAATGCAAGTCCCTTAGGAGCAAGCAGACCAAGCTAAAGATTGATTCTAACCTTATTTCTTCATCTTTTCCCCGAAAATTGAAGTGGTCACTTCTGTTCTCTTAACCTTTGCCCAAGCTGATGCTTTTCCCCAAAACTGTAATAGTGCAAAGAACTCTTGGAGAAGTTGAGTTGAATATGATGATTTGGGTCTGTTATTAGGTTGGTGCAAAAGTAATTGCGGTTTTTGCAATTTTTTTTTTAACTTTTTAAACCGCAATTACATTTGCACCCCACCTAATATTTCTAACACTAGGTCTAAACAGGGCAAATTCAATTTTTTAAGCATCTCAGCCGCTCAGTGCCAGGATGGGAACTGCTTTCTGGAAACGGCGACAGGGGCACAGTGAGGTTCGGCGAGGGGTTCTGCCTCTCCCCCTCAAACTCAAATGGCCACAAGCCAAGGATCAGAAGCAAAATTTCCAACATATGCTTTGTTTCCCAACAAATGATGTTCAGTTTACCATGATGATTTTTGTAGAATTGCATTTAATATAAATTTTGTTTTATATGGGCTAGCAGATGGGGCCTGAAAGCCGCAGAGCAGAATGGCTCTACAGAATGCAGTAAGTCACGTTGGTCGGGTGACAGGCTCCATATGTCTGTGCGGGGTAGGGAGCAGTTACAAAAAAAAAAAGAAAATCAGGTCAACACCTAGATGTTCTGAAGGTGGGAAAAAGATCATAATTGGAAATGTAGATGGAGGCTGTCGAGATGGGAAATGAAGTGTTGAGACAGCACTTGGGCAGAACACGGCCTTTGTCAAGTCTCTTCCTCTCTGGGCCTCAGCGTCCTCATCCAGAAGATGAGGCTGCTTTGGGGGTCCGAGGGGGCAGAGAGGTTTCACTTCATATGCTAACTCTAACCCCGGGCAGTGGCTGCCCTGAGGACTGGCCTGAGAAGTCAGAGGCTGTGGCTGGACTGGTGTCACAATAGACATTTAATTAATATCTGTCATGTGTCCAGGATAGAGTCGCTTATATTTGTGCTAAACTCTTGCAGCCCATGGGAATCCGATAGTCTCTGAACCCCTTTGGGTCCGTAATAGTTGCGGACACAGGGTGAAAGGCACAGGCCGAGGAGGAGCTGTAGAAGGTCAGCTTGGGAGGCCAAAGGGAGGGAGGTCACCTTGGGATCACCCAAGAGTGTCGCTTTGGCTGAAGGACACCCTGAAGTCTGACTCACCTAGCCACTAAACACCACCCATAAATTCAAACCCAGGCAAAATATGTGTCACAGAGACCAAAAACAATTTTTTAAAAAACAACAAAGTCTTAGGTCCTCACAGTGCCCCTGACTCTCTGGGCACTTGTCATGGATTGAATGGTGGCCCCCAAAAGGTTTGTCCATTTCCTTATACCCAGAATCTGTGAATGTTACCTTATTTTTTTTTAAAAAAAAAGGGGGGGGGGGAGTTGCACAAGAAATTAAAGATCTTAAGATTAGATCCTCCTGGATACTCAGGTGGGAACTGCATCCAATGAAGAGTGTGCGTATAAGTGACAGGAGAGACGACACATGGAGAGGAGGAGGGACTATGAGCAGGAAGCACAGACTGACGCGGGACAGTAGCCGAAGCCAGGAGCTCTGACCGCCAGCAGCTGGCGCAGGCAAGGAAGGGTCCTCCCTGGGCCTGCAGGACTGAGAGGATACATTTCGGTTGCTGTCAGAAAAATGCTGTGGTCATTTTTACAGCAGCCACAGCCAACGAATGCAGTAGCCTATGGGAGTAATAACGGTGGCCATAGAGCGGCTCGAGCTGGCCAGAGGAGGATTCAGGGCAACCGCTTTGTGTAGAGGACACTGGCCCAGACCCTCACCGCCCCTTCCCACCTCGCCTGCCTCAGACCCTCCCCTTTATACAGGAGCGCCTCTGCAGCCCCCAAGCAAGCAGCCTCTTCCTGATTCCTCTGGGCCCCCCCACTCGCTGCACCACCTTGGCGCTCAGATGGCCTCACCCAGGCCGCCCCTCAGCTCCGCCTTGCCCTTGGCCAAGCTCTGTAGTCCATCCAGCTCAGCTCCCAGCCTCCACATGCATCATAATTTTATTTGCACAGAATGCTCATGGCTGTGTTGGGGAACGTACGCTCACATTAGAACCCCTCCCTTTTCTCACCCAAATGACAGCTCACGACTAAAGGCACACACAAATACTGCCAAAACACTGCCAGTTCTGGGGCGGCTGAGGAATGCAGCCAAAAAGGAACTCAAAAGCAAGTGAGCTCCCTATAATCGTGTCTCATAAGGAAAGTTTCCTCTCCAACTGGCAATAAATAATGGGCAAAGGGGTCATTTCTGAAATTTCATCTCTCTGGCCTCAGAATTTCAATCTACGAGAACAGCAATTCACAGTAAGAACAAGTGAACCCAACCATGAATTTCTTTTGATGCGCTCGCCCTGCCCTACCTTTTTCTAACGATGTGCATTCCTCGCACATCCTGCAGAAATCTGAACTGCATCACCTCGCACCCCCACCGTGTGGCCCTGAAACTTGCACACTCTGCCTCCACTTCTCATTTCATTCCACAGCCGCTTGTCTACCCTGAGACCTCACGAGGAAAAACAGTGAGCTGTTCTGTCAGCTCTGCCTCCCGGCCCCAGTCACAGCCAGAGGCCAGGGACTAACGTGGCTCAAATCTCTCCTTTTAGGAAGAGAGTTGTGATAAGGAAAACCTGGGCTCATGGGATTCTATTACCATATATTACTATAGTCTACTGCTTACCATCAGTGTGATACAGCACATTTATTTCAAATCTGGGAGACACCATCTAGGGGAAGGAATAACAATAGCTTCCCTCCACGACCACACTCACTGTGCCAGCATACCTAGTGCGGAGCCTGGCACGCCTCAAGTCCTCAGGAAATATCAGCTACTGTGATTTGCTATTATTGTGATCCTTGTCGCTGCTACCCTTCCCCAAAGGAACACAGTCCCCTGCCTCCCCTTCCACCATGCTGCCTCCATGTTTTCTCATATAATGACTGAGGGAGTGATGAGAAACAGAGAAGAAATGGAAGCAAAAGCGTGGTGCCTGCTGGATGAGACAGACGGGGTCTGAGCCATTCAGGGACTAAGAGGTGTGTTTCTATCTCGACCTCCTTGATTATCTATGTTTCGTATTCTGTCCACAGAGCCCTCATTAGACACTTTTGCTTCAGAAATTACAGCAGCCTGCCTAGCACTTGGTTTTGTCTCCCAAATCACCAACCTGCATATGAAATATGCATCACCCCCAAAACCCGTCTTGCCTTGTGAATGATCAGACACATGACTCCAGAATCGCCTGATGCAGACAGCCCAGGCGGCCTTGACCCCGCCCTTCTCACTGGGACAAGCACAGAGGGAAGGGCTTCTGTTTCTGCCCCTGCCACCTCAGGTCTGTCCACCGAAAGCCCCAGCCTCATCCTCCCGGGGTTGCTGGCGCTGTGCAGCACCTTGTACCTGGGGCCCCGCTCACTGCCCCCTCTTCACTGCCTCAGCTCTGAGTCCTGCCCTCACCTGTCCATTCAGCCATGTTCTTCTGCACCTGTGCACGCCTGGCTCCTGACAAAAATGCAGGTGGTTAATATTGCCTCTGACCTCCTTAGGCAAACTGCAACCTTCCTGATGGCCCCACTAATTTATTCCGGCTCTGTTAGAACTGGGAGCCAGACCCTGGGGAGTGTGCCTGCTCACCTGGGCAAGGCTCCCAGTTCCCCCTCATCACCCCAATCAGAGGCCCCACTTTCCACCATGAAGTCAGTCTCTGAGAAGTGTACGAGCTAATGAACTGGTCATGCTGCCGCATAAATGACAGATGAGAGAGCAAAGTCTGTCCCCTCAGTACTGGTAACCTAACGGGGAGGCCTCCCCTCCCCCTGTGGGACATTCCTTGGGGTCCTCTGTTGGTCAAACCATGGGGAACCTTTGTACACTCACCTTTGTTGAATTATTACAACAATGGTGAGCGAGCGTATTTGTTTGCTAGGGCTGCCATAACCATGCATCACACACTGGGTGGCTTAAACAACAGAATTTTAGTGTCTCACTCCTCTGACGGCTGGAAGTCTGAAATGAAGGTGCCAGCAGGATAGCTGCCCTCTGAGAGCTGCGAGGGACGATGTATTCCAGGGCTCTATCCTGGCTGCTGGGGGCCTGGCCGCGGGCCTTCCTCAGCTTACAGATGGTGCTCTCCCGGTGTCTCTGTGTCACATTCCTTCTGCACACACCTGTCAGTGCATCCAGTTTCCCCGTTTTATAAGGACACTATTGTATTGGGTTAGGGACCACCCTAATGACATCGTCTTAGTCTGCATATCTGCAAGGACCCTATTTCCAGATCAGGTCACATTCACAGGTCCTGGGGACTAGGACGCCAACATATTTTGGGGGGATACAATCCAACCCATACCCTCAGGTACAGCATATTCTTATTTATTGCAAGGATACATTCCTGAAGCCCTCATTTAATTTACAGTATTTGTAGTTAATGTTTTTCTAAAGGAGAAGCAATAGTTGAGGACAAGGTGGAAGGACAACATGTCACATAGTTTGTCCTTTACTATTTCTTCTTTTCTCAGACTTTTTTCTAGTATTTCCTTTTCGGGATTCACAGAATTTACTGCTCAGCCTATCACAGTGGTTGTTTGGCTTGTGTGATGACATTTTATGTAACTTCCACTGTGAAATTACTGATTTTCACATAAGCAATATGACTTACTGACATCTTGGATGATATTGTTATGCGACGCAAAAAAAAAATTGTAAATGTTTTAGAAGCAATTCATTTTCAAATAGCACAAAGAGACCAAATTCCCTCGCAGAAATGCTGGTGCATGTGAAAGGGCGCAGTGTGTTTCCATTAAGCAGCTCAAGTAACGCTGTCATCTGGCCAGAGTGTGAACACGGTGTACAATTCCCATGCACCCCCCATTTTGAAATTGTGATTTTTCTTTTTTTTTAATTTGAGGAATTTATGGGGAGGGGGTTGTTTTTGTTTGTTGTTTTTTGTTTGTTTTTTTCAAATTTGGATGAGCAATTGAGACTTCGTTAATATTTTCAGGTCACACTATTTCAAATTCACATAGTTCAAGTTTGCCCTAAGTTCCACTGGACTGTGTAATAAGCACCTTTCCGTCACTTGGAAGAATCGTAGAGAAAAATCTACGCAAAGGAAACAAGGCAGATGGTTCCTAGATGTCTAGTTACAAAGGCCAGTCTTGCATAGATTAGGAACAGATGGGTTTCAGACACGTGTCTGTTTCTTGGCCTTTAATTTTATTTATCCCTTGGTCCTCACTGCCTAGCTCTGAAGTCTACTAACAAAAGAGATACTACCTTTATGTTTTTTTGTCCTCCCCTGCCTCCAGCCACCAAAATAGGCCTTGGTATGAATGCTAAGCTCCTAAAGCAAATGACCTGGAGGGGTCACGAGGCAGTACGTCCTCAGCCGTGCCGTGCTGTGGGTGGCCACCTATCAGGCGACCTGAGATTTGCCTTTGAGTCTTGCCTCTGCCATTGACAAGTTATACTTTATGGAACAATCTATTTAACTTCTCTGGGCTTCCATTTCCCCATAGTAAGTGGTTTTGTACATTTTCATGAAAGGGATGGAGTGCCAAAGTCAACACACGAGATGCATGACTATCCTCTTATGGAGAGAAGCATGGGTCATGAGCCCTTTTCTCTCCCCACTAAACCCACGATTCTCCGGAGTCCTCCCAGGTGGTACTGGGGTGTCAGGTGCCATGGAGAACCCCTTGGGCTGCTCCTATCAGCTTTAGATCATTCTGCATTGCCTCACCTCCCACACCCTACTCCACCTTCACCCAACCCCAGTGGGGAAGAAAGGCTCCCTTGATAGTATCATGCTGACCCTGGCTTTGTCTGCCCTCCGGTCCTACACAGGCCCACCCTTGGGCTCCTAGATGGAAGGGACCTACGTGGGCAATGTCCATATTTTCCTGAACCAGAACACATGATTTGTTTCACAAATCTTCCAAGAGATCTGTGAATTTTCAAAGTAAAATAATCTGAAAAATATGAAAAGCAAATTACATTTAGTTAAGCCTCTAATTAATTTCCTTAATCCAAAAGGATTAGATTCATCTACCTGAGGAAGTCCAGAATGAGACTCACGGTCACACACTTCCCCCTTGTTAGTGAGGGACCCCAACTACAACTTATTACTAATCCCGCAGCCCAGCCCCATTTCTTCTTTCCAAAATCCTGTCCTCTTTAATAAAGGCAGAAGTTAATTTCCAGCTTCATGGAAAATAAACAAAAGGAAGAATTGCATCTTTTCCCAGTCTTTAGGAATTTCAGGGTAAAAACACGTTCTATTTGTCAAGCAAAGGCTTGTTATTTTCTCCCCATCATCAGGAATGGGGATCCCCAGAAAGCTTTGGAATTCCACGTTTTGCTTTCATGCTCCACATCTGGATGGGTTTTGTTTATGTTTGATTGTTTCTCATCTTGTGAGGGTGGAAGTGAGGCATTAAATACTCAGCATTTGCCTCTCCCACCAGCCCTGGCAGCAACTGGTGTCAGTACGAGGGGAAAAAGTGTAAAATGAGCTGGGATTCCAACATCTGTGAACCAGGTCTCCTGTAGAGCTGATGTGAAACGTGGGACAGTAGGGTGAAGTCAGGTGCAGGGGGGCAGGTGACTTCCTGGGGAAGTAAAAAGGCCTCAGGGGCATGATATAGTTCTTCTCATTTTCTTCTAGAAACAGCGCTCAGATGAGGGTTGATGAAGAGGTCAGAATACAGTTATTTTAGAGCCATTTGGTAGTTTTTTCTGCAGTCAACCAGAAGGTCATTAGAATTGCCCACAGCTAACATCGCATGCCAACTTGTTTGCAGGAAAACCCAATTATCACAAACAAAGCCCTCTTGTCTCAGATCGGTTTACTGCCTGCCAGCTTTCAGAAAAGAGAAAGAAACAGATGTTCCTCACGCTCTGACTTCAGCGGGTCTCCTACCAACCCCTTGGGCAGCAGACACGGAGCTCAGCCCCGTGGGTGCCTGCTAACCACAGCACTGCCTCTGGGGTCCAGTCTGTGCTTGGAGGAGCCAGGTCCCTTCTAAGCTGTTTTCTTTTTTTCAAAACAGAGAAACGATAGTTTTCTGGTTTTGAAAATAATCCAGGGCTGCAGCGCTAGCTCTCAAGGTGATCTTGGCAGCTGAAGTGTTCTTGCAGACTCTGTGACCTGCCAGCTTAAGTGGCAGGCTGTTTACACTCATTAGGAGACGCTGAGAATTGAAGGCCTCTGTGGGTTTCTTGATTTTTTTTTTAATACTTAAAAATCGAGTGTGTTTTATAAAGGTATCATTTAGGAATCATCTAACTATCTTATTTTTCCTAATCTGCATAGTTATACTTCCCTGCAGTTTATCAATACAGTAGCTGCATTAGTGATTAATAATTAGTAGTGAGAAACTATAAAGCTTGAGAATGTGTAGTGATTTGGAGGTCAGCACAACAGAGTGGTTAAGGCAGAGACTCTGGAGCCAGCCTACAATTGACACTGGCTGGGTGACCTTGGACAAGCGACTTAACCTCTCTGAGCCAGTTTCTCCATCTATAAAAAGGGCATGAGAAACATACTTGTCCACATGATTGTTGTGAGGACTAGAGACATGCTATATAGGTGAGAGCTGATAGTATTTATACTTTTTCTGAAGCACAAATTTGAATCATGCGTGCTGCAAAATGGACATGTGAAGCTGACTTGAGAAATGGGCTATTGTAGATCAGCGAAGGAAGAATTAATAAATTAATGATGGTGCTGGGACAGTTGGAGACCCCCAAGGGAAAAAGGAAAATAGATCTCTACCTCCCTACCTTCATACCCCCAAATCAATTATAGACAGAAGTAAATCAAGGCTTTAAATACGAAAGGTCAAACTTTAAGTTTGTTAAAAAAAAAAATACATAAGAAGTATCATTACGGCCACAGAGTAGGAAAGAATTTTTTTTAAAAGATAAAAATAGATCAAATTATGTTTTAAAAGCTATTTATAATTTCAACTACATTAGAACTAAGAACTTCTGCCCCTCAAGACACCATAAAATATTGAAAATATAGGCACAACCTGGGAAAAGATATATCACACTTAACTGATAAAAGATTAATGCCCAGAATCAAAGAACGCCTGTCAATCAGTAAGGAAAAGGCAAACAACCTAATAAAATATGACCAAAGGGCCTGAACGTGTATTTCACAGAAGAGAAGACAAGCAAGGCCAGTGAACATATGAAGATACGCTCGATGCCATTAGTGGACAAGACAAGGCAAGTTAAAATCACACTGAGATACTACTTCACACTCACCAAGTTGATGAACTAACAAGCACAGCTGTGACCAGGGATGGCTAGTGGGAGGTCCACAGGTACAGCTGCTTTGTAGCACAACTAGGTGTTGCCAAGTGGAGTTGCACACGCACAGCCCTACAGCCCAGAAAGTTTGGTCCTAAGAGTGGACCCTAAACTTTGCTGCATGTCACAGTCCCCTGGCATGCTTGTCTGAATCCTGATGCCCAGTCTGCACCCAGATTAATTCAATAAAAAATCTCTGCAGGTGAGACCAAGGCTTTGTATTTTTTAAAACATCCAGATGGTTTCCATATGTAGCCAAGCTTTCTGGCCAGTGGTACCCCCTGCCTGTGGCCTTTGGCCGAGCCTCAGAGGATGCTGAATAGAAGAGGCCCAGATTTGATGGGACACCTTGCAGGCTGTGAGTGTGTTGAGTGGCAGCTTACACACGTTTCCCTCCCACAGGCACTGAGTGCAGGAAAGACTTCCTCTCCACTCTGATGTCTACCTCTCACGCCACATAGAAAACAAAGTCCTTCAGCAGCTCCATTGGCCCAAGGAACAGCGATGACCTCCTCCCCACACACTAGTTGAGTAGCTCAGCTCAGATTGTACAAACTGAGTGGCATTTTCCCTGTAGGGCTGGGGGCGCGGGAGGTCTGGCGGGCCTTCCGGGAGGGGCAGCTTTAGTGGGAGGTCTCTAAATCTAGGGAGGTACTTCCAGCAGTTTATAGATGATCTTCAGGTTTTAGGCATCCACACAGTCATTCTGACTGCTCTAATCAGGCAGGCCTCCTCAGCAAAGAAGAGCTTGCTCATTATTTCATAATAGTGCATATAAAAAATTGTGATTAAATTTAAAATCCAATTGCATTATCAAGGTATTTTCAATCTAACATTTGTCAATGAAAAGAAAAGGAAGAGTAGTTTGATTCTTTAAATACAATTTTTGAGTGACTATATGGTTTAAAATTTTTTATTCCCAGCTTTGAGTGTAATGGTTTTAGTTAATGGTGACTATCAAGAATTTAAAGAGATAGTCATTTAAAATCTTGACCAGAAATTGCACGTAACCATTTCATGTGTAAAACCTGTTGTTTTTTTTTAGAAAAGTATGTTCAAGGAGGAAATCTCAGGTTTCTCTTTTTAAAAAAAAAAATGTGAAAGGTTCTATGTGGAAGTTTCATACAAATTCATTTTCTTAACGTAATTGTGTAATATAAAAAAATATATATTTTTTTCACCTATACCCATGGAGATGCCCCTAAATCCCCTCCAGCTTACCCCAATGTGCCAAACAAAGACCATCATTTTCTATGTGTGCCATGATAGGTAGGGAACCATGGTCTTAAGGAGAAACTTTTGCATGAAAAATATGCAAGAATGTTTAAAACAGCATTTTTCATAACAGTAAAACAAACAGGAAACCACTCATAAGTCCATCACCAATAGAATGAATAAATGGTGTGCTCATTCAATGGAAGGATGCAGCAGGGGAAATCAGTGAACTGCGGCAGCACATCTACTGTACCTTGATCTTAGATATCGAGCTTCCAGAACTTTCAGAAAATAAATTGGTTATTTAAGCCACCCAGTCAGTGGTATTTTGTCATGGTCACTCCAGCAGACTAATACAGGCCATAAAGAGCCAAACAGGTTCACTCAACAATGAAGAGAAATCTCAATGCAGTAAATCTCCCCATAGGCTTCAGAGAAATACGTTTCTGGGACTCCTTTTGTCCCCACTGATTATTCCTCAGCCATCAGCTTCTGCATTTCAAAGAGAAGCTTTCCTTCCTGCTGCCTTGGAGCGTCCTGTAATATAAGGATAGACAAAATCGGCATTGCCTCATCTCAACCACAGAAAGGTTCCTGAGGAGCCACGGACCACAGGCAGACAATTTCATTCTCTTGGCATCTCTGCTCCTGTGCAAAGAGGGGTTAACAGAGAAAGGCTTTACCCCACCTACCAGCATTGTCATAAGACAATTGCAAATGACTTTCCAATGGCTGCTGCTCAAGACAGAGCACCTGAAACCACCGGACACAGTACAAACGCTAACATTTGGGCAGCACTTCTTTGTCTTACACAAATGGTCTTATTTTCACAAGCAACTGAGGCTGCCCAAAGCCCCAGTGAACAAACACAGCTTAACCAAGAACACGAGGTCCTGGAAAGGGGACTGGCAGGCTTACACATGTCCTCAGGTCCCCACAGGCATAGAAAAGGCGACTGGCACAAACTGACCTGTCTCCAAAGTGCAGAGAACAGTATGTGGGAGATGCAGGAGGAGCAAGTGGTCTGGAAGTGTTTTAAACTGAAACAAAACACTTCTCACTACTTTCACCACTGAGATTTTCAAATTTTTCAAAGGCAAAGACAGCCTATAAACAGGTACAAGCACATCAAATCTGTTGTTAAGTGAAAAGAGCAATTCAGGGCTAATTTAAATGCTTCGTAGAAGAGAAATACTTATGTTGGAATCGAAAGAAGAAAAAGGGTTAATTGGATTCTTTTGAGTGAAGGACCATTAAGCTCAGATTCTCACTGGTAGCATCTTGCCCAGGGACACTTGAGTCTCCAGGGCTCCTTCAGGGAGTATGGGAATCACCTCATCTCCAGTGGCAGCCTCTTGAATTCACCCTGTTCACTGCTACCAAGCCACCGTGAGCTTCTCAAAATGCACAACTCTCCACATCCTCCCCTGACTTAAAACCCAACAGTTGTTCTCTTGCTTTGTCCTCAAAGTACAATCTAAAATTGTCAGATGGCCCACAAGCCCCTTCCGGATGGCCTTCCGCCTACCTCTTTGCCATTATCTCCTGCCCTTGGACGTCACCGTACATTAGTCACTACCCCAAACTACTCACGCCCAGCGTTTCTTCATCTCTGCAAATTTGCCCATATTGTTTCCGCCTCTGCTCCACTGACTGAATTATGACCTTTTTTTTCAAAGTCTGGTCAAATCTACCCTTCTTTTCACAGCTTCCCTGATGCCTCTGGGGTGTTACTCGCTCCCTCCTCTACACCCTGGAATGCTCTGTGCATCCCTCACATGTGAGGTTAGTATTCAGTATTATGACTATTTATTAGGGTGTCTTGATATATGTTGAGACGATGGCCCCAGGAGGCAGTTACCGTTCTTATTTTTCTTTGAATCTCTTTGATACCCTGTGGGCGAAGGATATCATTGTTGGCCTAGAAAGAGCTTTTCCTATTAAAATATGTGGAAAGAAACAAACAAATGAAAAACATGAGGCGATTCATAAAATATCCTGAAGCCTATGAAAAAGGTAATGTTTCCTGAAACTTACAAGAACTTGTATCTAAAAATTGCTTTCAACAAGAAAAGAGAAGGAAGGAAGGGAGGGAAGAAGTGAGGAAGAGAGGGAGGAAAGGAGGGAGGGACATTTTAGAGGACATTGGCTGGGTGTCTTCAAAATGATATGGAGGGCATGACCTCCAGGAAGCAGAATCAGGGGCCACAAGGACAGAAGACATTGAGATAAAAGAAGAGCTGCATTAGGAACTTGTGGAACTGAAAAAAAAAGAGAGAAAGAAAAAAAGGAAGGAAGGGAGGGAGGGAGGGAGGGAGGGAGGGAGGAAGGAAGGAAGGAAGGAAGGAAGGAAGGAAGGAAGGAAGGAAGGAAAGAAGGAAGAAAACACAAAGGCAAGGAATTACACAATGCAAAAGCAAAACCAAGCTGAATTAGGGCCATCAAAAGCTATTTCTCATAGTTCAGCTATGTTTCCCCACCTGGCACATTGGGTCCTGGCTTCATTTTCCTGCCCAGTCTGTGCTACAGGAGGCCTCACAGATCTTCTGTCTTAGCCTTCCCTTGTTATGACTCTCTAATCTCTGGAAGAATCTTAGCTGCAGTAGAAGGTACCAGAAGGGCACCTCATGAGAGATCCAACCTGGAAACACCCAGCTAAGTCGCTTGGATTCTGATCCACAAAAACTGTGTGAGACAATATGTGTTTATTGTTTTAAGCCACTAAGTTTTGAGGCAATTTGTTGTGTAGCAATAGATAATGCAGCAGAGATCAACATACACAGAATACAGCTATGACCAAGCGGGACTTTGGGCCCAGATTCAGTACGGAACCCTTAATGGCGGTTCAAGTGACTCTCTCTTGCTTAAACTTGGCAAGTATGAGACTGGGCATTTGCTTGAGGCCCAGACTCATATTCTAGCCCTCAATTCTTGGAGATCATATGACCAGGGAAGGACATTCCAAGGAAAAATATGCCAAGGAAAAGCAAGGGAGAGGGAGTGAAATCTGAATCTGATCAACAGGCTCTGGAGGTGCGAGGACGGGGAAGAGAAAACAGTTTGCAAGAGGAGGCAGCCCTTCCCTCCTTTTAAAGAAGTAGCCGTAGGGAAAAGGAGGGCGCATTTTGCAGAGAGGAAAAAGTAAAACAGAATACGCTCCCTTCTGACCTGGAATCAAAACCTCTTTCTTCCCTTGTTTCTCAAAATTCTCTGCCTCCAAGTGCTCAGACCTGTTAAATATCCTCGCATTCGGATCCATTCCCGTTAGAATTCCTCTGACCTGGGATGGGGTCAGAGGTGAATAGCAGGGAGCTTTATGCCTGCCCTGGAGGCCACATGCTGTTATTTCCTGGCCTTCTAGGGCTCTCTTTCTCTGCTTTCTGATAATAAAGTCTCGAACCTGGTTTAATTGTATGGTAGAATAACAATTTCTAATAATAACCTATCTTCTCAAGTTCATTTGCACTTAATAACATCATCCTCTAGTATAGAGAGTTATTCAATTGAATAATCAACAGTGTTTCCAAATTGAGACCCTGCTAAACTGGCTTTAATAGACACAGTATTTAGGACATTAATTGTTTATAGACAGCAACAAACATTGATTGCCTGAGCTCATTCATGTTTAAAGTTCTTAAACAATTTATGAGGTTTTTAAATATAAATTAAAACTGTCTCCTTTTATTGAATTCTCACAGATTATTTCCATCTTGACAGATAGCTCATAATATGCTTTGGGAGAATTATCAACAGAATCTGAATTTATGTAACTCAGATGGAAAAAAAAACAAAAAACATTTTACCAGCAATAGCTATTTGGCTTATTATCCAGCAGTAAATTCCATTGCTTTTTTAAAAGACTAAGTTGCATAGTAGGCACTTTCCTACCTGGATGGATAGATGGATTGGTGGATGATAGATAGATGGAGAGAGAGAAAACAACAGAGGGAAGGAAGGGGAGAGAGACAGAGAAAGAGAGAGAGAGAGAGAGAGAGAGAGAGAGAGAGAGAGAGAGAGAGAGAGAGATCTAGGTGCGCAGAAACGGAAAGCATGTCTATTGCTTGGCAGAAAGCATTGCACATTGGGATCTGGGACCCGGTTCCACACCCTGCTTTGGTACTTACAACTTTTTTGCCTAAAGCAAGTAACTGGAACCATCCTCAGGTCCATTTCCTTACAAGTGGTGGGGAACGCCCACTGTCCTGCCAGCGGTGTTGAAATACTCGAATGTAGGTGACAGTGCTTGAAATAACAATCAAGAGTGTCAGAGATCACACAGAGGGAGAGAGAATGCCTCCTGTGGCTGCCACCTCCAGTTCCCACCTCTCCATTTCCAAAATGACGTGCACTGCTGTGATGGAAGCTCAGGCGGCTTCTTGTGAGGATTCCAGTGCGTTGGTTCCTATGAAGCCCCCCTCGGGGACTGTGGCCAAGTACCTAGAGGATGAGAATAATTTTTATCAGACTCCAAACTCTATGTTCTTCGCACCCCAAAGCCTTCAGGGTGGACCTGAACTCCTGCTGAAATGAAAAGGAACATAAAAGTGGCTTTAGTCTCTCTGAGCACACGATAGCTAGGAACCAAACTGTGATTAGAGGCCCCTCTGTGTTTGGCCCTAAACTAAAACCACCGAAAGAACAAACTTGTTCACTGTCTTTCCTCTCTCCTCACTTCTCAGGTGTTGTGGAATGATCTTTCCCCTCCCTCTAGGACTAAGACTTTAACCGTGGTGTCCCCAGGCCTTTACCAAAGCCACCAAATTCTCCTCACTTTACAAAACCCACCCCGAGCTGCCAAGACAGTTAGGCTCCCCTAGGACGTCCCGACTCCCATCTCCCCCAACACAGGACTGGGCAAAAGATCATGCTCCCTGCCCACCTCTTCCCATCGTATCCACTAACCTGTGACGTGGCAGTTTGGTCAAAGCATCACTGAATGAATCACAAATGGTGAGAGAGCCTTTCCACTTCACAGGGTTTTCAGCGTGGGCAGTACCTTACCTCAGTGGATTTGTGAACTACTTTTTCCGGCTCAGGAACCATGGCAAACTTTGCAGCATAGCATAGAGCTCAAGAAAAATCAGCCAAGAAACCATGAATGTGACATAAACTGCAAATGAGCCCTGGGATGGCGGAGGAGAAGGCAGACGTCTCATGCTAATTAAATGACTCCCAGGCACTTCTGGGTCCTCTAAGGATGCCCAGGATCCAGAAATGCTTGTATGGTCATTGCAACTGTTTATGTCAATGAAATAAGTTCTTCGGTGGGAAAAAAAAATTACTCAGAGAGGATCTCCAACTTCTATTAATTTAGTTAGTATTTAATGGGTAGAATTTCAGTTCTGCAAGATGAAAAGTGTTCTGGGATTGGTTGGTGGTGATGGTTGCAGAACAATATGATTATATGTAACACCACTAAACTGTACACTTAAATATGGTTAAATGGTAACTTTTAAGTTGTGTATATTTTATCATAATTTAAACGATTGAAAATGAAAAGAAAGAAACATCCGATTACTCTGATGATATTTACCTACAAAATTCATCACAATAGAAATATTTGTCACATCCAAACCCACTTCAACACTGTCTTCTAGGAAGAATTGAGGTGGGGAAATACACATTTTGGTTTTGGGGGTTTTTTTCTGAACAAGGAGGATATATACAATACCCAGCAGAGGGCAGAAGAGAGTCAAGGTGGTCTTTCCCCTGAATTTGGGTTTTGTGGTCATTCTGCCTTCCTCTCTAATTTGCTGTCTTGATGAAATGTGGTTGTCCTTAAAACTGAAAGTCTTTCTAAGACAGCTATGTTCGAGGACAGAGGATAAACAAGTCTCACACTGAGTAGTAGGTTTGTTAAATTATCATATCATTTAAATGATCCCACGAAAATAATTGCTCAGTGTTGAGTTTTCCAGTGGTAACGGAGTTCCAATTTAACCAGTCTTTTTTTTGTTTTATTTGGGTTGTATGTCATTGACCCAGATCATTTTGCAAAGTACTCTATGAATAATGTTATGGATGTCCCCACAAAAGGACACTGAGAGCTGCAGTAAAGTCTCAGTAGACACCCTATTAAAACGCAAGTATAACATTAATGGGATTCAAGTTGCTGGTGTTTCCCTTTCTCCCAGCTGAGCTACGTGGCAATACGCAAACACCACGCAAGTGCTGCCATTCACAGGAATTTCACCTGATGAAGTATCTCTTGCTTCCCTTGATTTGCCCCTTCCCTGTATTTCCTAGAACATGTTTTCCAGGAGTCCTTAATGTGCTCTAATTACGGTGAGGAGATTGCTTTTTTGGCTTACAAGGATATTGTTTTCTCATTTTAAAGCACCAAGGAGATCGTTTTCAAGGAAGAGAGCAGCATTGTCATGACCAGGGTTGACTCTCTTGTCTCTTGAAGGAAGCCAAAGCCGTTTGCTGTTGCATTTAAGGTTACAGGTTGCTTTTTTGACTTCCGGTTTCTAACAGGCTGGAAGTCGCATGGAGGGTGTGTGGAGTCTCGAGGAAGGTTCTGTTTGATGGCGGTGGCAGCGGTATCTGTCCAGGTAATTCTGGCTCTTCCATTTATTTAACTAATTTGAACGCAGATAGCCTTTGTCTTCCATGCATTGAATATGATTCAAGTCCCAAATATCCATTATTATTTCACCTGCCTTGAAATGGGGATTGTAAACACTCTGATAAATGATTTGAAAGACTGTCTAATTTCCGTAAATACCTCTGTCGGCTGTTAACTTGCAATTTTCTAACACCTAAAACAGTCTGAAATTCCTCTGTGCATATCCCTGAGTGAGTTGACAGCCACATGTCCCCTGCATCGGGACCCCCCAATGAAACAACTATTTTTCTCTTTCTCTGGCAGGGGAAGAATACTGCTCTCAAAACCCAGCATGTGTGAACAATGAGCCTTTTTCTATAGAACAGAAATGATGGGGGAGCCCACGAGAAGGCACACTAGGATGGGCTTAGTTTATTTAATTTCTATCTCCAGAATGTTCCTTTTTACTTTCGGAGTTAAGGGGAGGGGAGAGTAGGAGGGAACCAAGATGGGAAGAACATCTAAACAACAGGACAGTCCTGTGTTGTTTCAGAGGCAGGAAATCCTCTGAGTCAATGAACGATGTGTTTGTTGTATGTTCTGTGACTATTTGTGTCAACCTCACGATACGTCCATGTCATCTCTAAACGCAGTTGCCATTCGCTGCATGGTGATCCATTTATAAATAACCTTCAGGAAAGCCAGCTTTCATGTAGAATTCACCACCTTTAGGAGCTTTGTATGAGTTACTTTCATAACCCTAAATCCCGCATTTCCATGGGGAGAATCTAAACAAACTGTGTAGACAAAATGAGTGTCGTTGTGGGGGAAGGGAGGGCTCCAATATGGAAATCATGGTGACACATACATTGGCAGGAGTTGTATGCTACAGTAAATGAAAATGTAAACAACGTTCCTTACAGAAAATCCCATATGGAAAAGGCGATCACATAAAATAGCAGGTCTCCTCTGAGCAGTATAGCTAAAGAAGTCAGTGCAGGGACCCGGAGTCTTATCCCAGTCTTCATGGTGGAGAGTGAACTCGTCTTGTTGAACTCACAGAAGGGGGGTGTGCACGCCTTAAGCTCAGGCTTAAGGCCAGGGTTTGTTTCATTGGGTCCCACCCAAATTCATCACTGAGACTTCAATTTCCGACAAGGATGTAGAAAAGGATCTAAATCCATATTGATTTTTCCCTATATGCCAGACACTGAGTTTAGTGAAAATTTTTAAATTAAAAAAGGAACAGAAAATAATTTAATAAGCACTGTTTCCAGATTAACAATCACCAGTGTTTTGTTCTAGTTGCTTCAGATCGTTGTGCGTTTGTATAAGAGATACAGAGTATCTCCGTTAAGATGGAAGCTCCTTTTGCTCTCCTCCTGAGTCCCTCTGCGTGGCATGGAAGCTGCCATCCCATCCTGAATTTGGTGGGTGTCCTACGGGTGTGGGTATGTTACCAAGTTGTCGCACTTAGTCCTTCCAACAACTCTTTGGAAAGGATGTTATCCCCAGGTTAAAGACGAGTAAACGGACACCCAAGGAGATGAGTATTTGCCCCTAGTTACACAGCGAGTAGGTAAAAGAGTTGAGATTCAAAACCAGGTTGATTTTATTGGAAACCTGTGGCCTTTTTATTGCATCCTACAACCTGGAGGGCTGGTCTTCTTCCTCCGCTAACCTGAAGCCTGCAAGGATTCTTCCCAGCTGAATCATTTCATCTCTTTGGGTCTTGACTCCTGAGCTTTGCTCTCTGATTCCTTAATGGAACCATTTTCAAATGCTTGCCCTTTGGGTTTGTAAAGCCCCAACGTGAACCCAACTAGGGAGGGATGAAATACCAAATAAACATTCTTTGTTCCACTATTGCCTCCTAGATATTTAGGTTAACCATGATTCAGCTCTAGGGGACGCCAAGTCGGCCTTCATCCGTAGGCACTCTGGAGTGGCTACAGCTTAGGTCAGCACTGTGATTGCAGAGACAAACCTGCATTAAATAAACTGGAGTTAAGAGCCAGACACCTCACTGAAATAAAACAATAGCTCTTTAAGGATGTCCTTGAGCTCGGTGACCTTGCAAAATGCAATTGTTGTTAAAGAACATCGTGTGCTAGATACTTCAGGCTTATATAGAGACTCTGGCCAGAAATGCCAACCTGTCCATCCCCCAAGAGGCTCTGGCATGTTTACAGCTGGAAACTGGATGACGATGGGTGCACGTTTGGTCAGCCAACCTTCAATGTGACATGAAATTCATCTGCTAATTTAACCAAGATTTCCTAAAATAGCCCCTCACTCCCTTCCCTTCTCCCTACCACAAACTACCTTTTATAAAGATTTCCCTTAACCTTACAGCCTCACCTGGAAGAAAGGCTAAGCAATCAGTTCACGTAGCTATTCCTACTAATTCAAATTGGCGATAACAAGGTCCAAGTAAATATAAAAATCAAAATAAAGTAGTCTATGCACAAAGGTTCTTCTAAAAATTAAGCTTTTCATGTGGAAGTTGTCATATAAATAGCTGTGCTCGTTTCTTACGGAGATAAATAGCTCCAGGATTTCATTATTTCTTATAACTTTTCAAAAGAACGGGTTAAAAATCACATCTGGCCAGCAGCCCCTGACACAGACTCGCCTATTTTCCACTAACATACATACAACGTATTTATTTTTTTAATGACAGTCATAATACAACTAAAACAAAACAAAAACTCCTTGCTGTCGCTGGCCCCTCCCTGCCTACAGTTTCATCTTCAACTTTTCCTTACTAATAAAACTTCCCACCCATTGTACATCGCTCTTCTGTGCGTCAGGCTGTCCCTTTGCCTGGAACACATGCCCCAGCTAACTCCAATTCTTTGAATGACTAGCTCCTATTTATTCTTTAACACTCAGCTCGAGCACTGTCTCCTCCAAGACCCACTGTCCATCCAACGAATTATGTCCCACAAATGAAATTTCTCATTTCTCAGACAAATGAAGTAAACCTTTGTTCTTATGGTGTCCCAGAACGTTCTGTAGCAGTAGCTCAAAAACGTCTTCACATCACATTGAAACTATGTCTTCTCATGTCTGTTTCTGCCTCCACACAGCTGAGGTCTCAAGGACAGAGCACATGTGCTCACTCCAGATTTCACCGTGAAATGATGACTTCCATTTATACCGGATAGATACAAATATTTTTTTTAGAAACATTATTCTCAAATTAACAGTACACTCTGTAGTAAATTACAGAGCACAGAGAACACTGGTTCCGGTTTTCCAAATTCGTGTTTAATAGATGCATGCCCATCCTATGTGTGTATGTACGGAAAATGCGTCTGAGTTAAAAGAATCCACGAAGCCAACATTTCCCAAAGCAAGTTCCCAGAAACACTTGTTTCATGAACTACTCAATGAAAGAAAAGAAAAATGGATGATGTGTTCTGAGATACTACCCTAAGAACATGGCAGACACTGTGGAGCACAGTGGTTTCAGGGGTCATTTGACCGTGACACCATTTTGTCAAGTACACTTACGAATATTCCAAGTAAATAGAGTTCTGCGAACACACATTGTGAGAAATGCTGCACGACTTATTCTAAGCGGTCCTCTTGCTGAGGTGGAGGACAGGTCAGACCAAGATGTCATGGCACAGAGGGACACGTTCTGTTGGGAGTGAACTATGCTCTTCCTATAGCAGAACCAGAAGCAAAGGACACATTCCCACCCAGATTATCTTTTCTATTACTAAGAGTTCCGCTTTGCTTTCACAGGCAGTCCTTTTAATTTGGTGGATAATGTTTTTTCCTTTGGGGCGTGTGTAAATGGATTGCTGTTTTGAAAAGCACCCATCTGTGACAACAGTCATGCTTAGGGGCGGCAGTTAATTGAGATAACTTGGGAGATGATGATACCTCACAAATAGGAGGGAAAGATAGGGGCCTCACCTTTCTTTATGATACCATCTTTCTGTTTAATATCATGTTAGTGACACATATATTTGTTTATAGTATCATATTTATATTGTCTCCATCTAGGTTGTTGTTTTCTTTTTTTAATTAAGCAGAGTTTGGGGAGGATGTTCTAAAATGCCTTCTTAAGTTACAATTTTGGGGGAAACAAGGACAGAATTTAGCTTCTCCTATTTTATTCATGAAATCTTAGCACAGGAAATGCTACACTATCCATTTATGTTTGTGGGTTTATGTCCAGCACGAAATGAAGTTCTCTGCCTGGTGTTATTTGTCAAGTAAGCTTTTAGAAGCAGTCATTTCCCTGCAACCCTGATAGAGGCAGCCAGTCTTTAAAACCACAGTGTGCCACACCATCCACAATTTGTCACTCAGGAGAAGCAACAACATGCGAACTGGGAGTTATAATGCTGCCCAAGCACAGAGTAAACTGTGTCTCTGACCCAGATCTTCTCACAAATGCAAAGACTCACCTGTCAACTTTAGTAACAATTCAGAAGGTGAACACTCTGTCCTACGCCCCACGAAATAGGCATAAATACACAATAACGAAAACTGCACATGTGTTGAACATACAGAGGTACCCAATGTACTATTAAATATACACGTGTCATATACAAAATGATGAAATGCCAGTCTAAATACCTGAGAAGTTTTACCCTAAACAAAATATTGGTTCCAGCAAGAATAATTTTTAGATATTTGCTTAAATGTATTTCTGCTAAATGCTTAGGATTTTAAGATACTTTAGGGGTATTATGGCGAGTCCGTATCTCTTTGAAATGGACAGAAAATTTTGGTGACCAAATCTCTACGTAGAGCTGAAGAAGCATCCAAATTACTTTGTGTATTTTCAAAAGAACCTGCAATTACCTCTCTTCACGCTAGGTGGTGTACTAAAGACCAAAAAAGCTATTAAATGGATGAATACATTTGATTTAGCCAAGTCAAAAGTAAAGGAGAGGAGAATTTTAAACTCAAAAGGAGGTAACTATTTCATTTTAATTCCAATTTGTTTAGTAAAGAAAATAGACTGAGAGACAGAGAGGAAAGCAAAAACCTTTTCAAATAGCCCTTGGGACACGTCTAACCAGGGCTTCTAGAAGAATAAGTCACCTACCTCCAGGAATGCCAGTTAAAATACACTTTCCTATGTCACACTGCCACACCCCAAAATAGGGAGGGTGAAATAGAGACCTGACTCTTTTCCTAACATATCCTCAGGTTAATGTTTAATGCAAAACTCTAAGAACTAGATTCAGGTTGCTCTAAATCTGTCAAGTAGTAAGAAATCCCAGTTGGTTGACAAATTCTTGATGTTTAGAAACACCTTTTTTCTTTTTCCAGCTTCCTATAGCTTGCATCTTGAAGATCAGGGGTTATCGGTTTCATTGTAAAATCTCCAGATGAATTCTTGCTAAGTTACTAACATTCTACGAAAATTCAAGAGTGGCAGACTCAACCCCATATGTAACAGTATTTGGAAAGCACTTTGAGCTTTGTAGAATGGGAAAAATGTATTTATAGAATGCAGCGAAGATGAACTTCTTCTGTGGGAAGTGGTATTCAAAATCCGAACCACATTGATCTGCCTTTTGAAGTAATTACGTTGATCTCTGGAGTTTAAAGAAATGCATTGCTTGTTCCATGTGGATATTTTCAAAACCCATTGAAAAAAAAAACAGGAAAAAAAAACAAAGCAGTTTCCGCCCCCCTCCAGTTTGAATCACAAAGGAAAGCATCCTCTTGAAATGCAACTAATTATTGGACGGGAGTATGTGCATATGTGTGTGTGTGTGTGTGTGTGTGTGTGTGTGTGTGTGTGTGTTTAAGCATGTGTGTGAGCACACTCTCTCAAACCTCCTGAAAAGAGTTTTCTGTTTTTCTGTTTTTATTTTAAATGAGATTTTTTTTTGTAGAGTCAAAAGGTTGGTCCTTTAAACTTACTTGCTTTAAAATATTTTTAAATGGACTATAGACTAAGATGTATGTCCCACTACTCTAACTTCATAAAATTTAACCATGTCATGGAGACATACCACAATCAGTGTGAAAATTCTTCTGTACAGTATTTGAAAGTCATGGTTTCTTCAGGGTCCACCAAGGACTACAGTGGTCCCACCTGATCCACAATTTCATGTTCCCAGGTTTCAGTTACCCAGGGTCAACCTTGGTCCGAAAATAGTAAATGGAAAATTCAGGAAATAAACAATTCATAAGTGCACCGTTCTGAGTAGCGTGATGAAATCTCGAGACATCCCGCTTATCCCTCTGTCCAGCGTCTCCACGCTGTACTCGCGACTCGCCTCTGAGTCCCTTAGTAGCCGCTTTGGTTATCAGATCAACTGTCGCAGTATCGCAGCGCTTGTGTTCAGATAACCCTCATTTTACTTAATAAAGTCCCCAAAGCACAAGAGTAGTAACACTGGGAATTCAGATAGTTCATAGAGAAGCCATAAAGTGCTTCCTCTAAGTGAAGAGGTGTGTACATATTAGGAAAAACATATACTATATGGGGCTCGGTACTTTCAGAGGTTTCAGGTTCCCACTGGGGGTCTTGGAACATATCCCCGGACTATATTTGTCCTCACAGTACATGAACCCAGGCAGCTTTGCTCCGAATTTTTGCACGTACATTTTATGGTTTTCTTATTTTTCCCCCTTTCTTTCCATTATTCTTTCATGTGCCCCCAATACACCAAAGTGGGCTCCTATTTCTAATCTGCAGAGGTCTTGGAAGGCTAATAGCCACGCACAGTCTGTTAGAAATGTGAGTAGAGTCAGAAGGAAAGGAGGGGCCCAGTGGCCTAAGGGGACACTGCGGTTAGTGAAGTGGCAGATACTCTGCAAAGTCTACTCCGCCCACCCTTTTGAATGATTTTTTTGTTCTTGACTGTTTTCCCGAAAGGTGAGACTGCAGGTGGTTGAGTTGTGGCGATCGAACTATTATTTCAAGCAAGTCTTTCTAGTCTATTTTTATTTGTGGTTATAATCCTAACATTAAGAGAAAAGCCTCGTGGCCCCCTCAAGTTATACAGATCTTAATTGGTTTTTTTTTTTCATGTACTAATACCACAGTACATCTTAATGAAAATGTCTAAATGTACTTCAGAGCTTTCATTTATAAAAAAGCATATATACATTACTATATATGCATAAGTATGTGTGTATGCATACAAATATAAATGTGTGTGTGTGTGTGTTTAACATGGAGGAGAATGAGAAAGACTTCATTCTTCCACTTTAGAAAAAGACTTCATATAAATCTGCTTTCTTTGAGTTATTTTCATTGCTTCATTATCTTTATCAAGGTCACTAAATGGTAGAAATGCTAACAAAAATAAGGGTACTTGACAAAGCAACAGTACACCAGGACTGTAACGGTTTGTGTGCTCTCTCTCGGGTGGGGTGGGGAAGTTGGTGAACAAAAGCAACAGTTTTGGAAGAACAAACAATGGCGTTCTCTGTGACCTGGAACCCAGCTGAGAACATTGAATCCTCAGACATCAACCCCCGCCCTGAACCCAGCTATCTTTTCCTCCAGCCATGTCTACAATGCCCTCATCTCAGTCACTTTGGACATCTTGCTTTTTCTTTGGGGTTTCAAAAAGTGTTTCTTCTAATGGACAAAAAACATATACTATTTCGTATTCCTTTAATTAAAGAACAACTTCGGTAAATTTACGACTCTCTACAGGAGGGCCTGAGTTTGTGTGTGGAGACTTTTATCAGGAATTACTAAATACTCATCCAGTCGTGAGTTCTATGAGGGTAAAGATGGGGCTTCCTTTGCTCAATGGGGTCTTCTAGCATGGCCTAATACCTGGCACACAGTAGGCACGAAACAAACATTGTTGATTGACTGGCTAACAGTACTCACAAACAGAAACTCACTTGTGAGTAGGGATTAAGTTTAGCCATATAAGTATCAGTCAGATCAAAACATAAGTGCATTTTTGTTTGTGTCTTTTACAGATTTATTTCCTCTTGTTTCCCCCCATATAGCTTTGAAAATACACTTTAAATTTTCCAGGAAGCAATTGACAGGTTGTGCTATGTGACCTCAAATTTTCTGAATTCAGGTTTCATCATAATTGTAGAAAAAGTGAGACAGGAGCACTCTAGAAAAAATAAACACAGAAAAGTATATTTTAAAAAATTCCCAAAATCTCACTACCCAGAAAAAACAGCCACTAAAATGTTTGTTGTTTCCTTCATATTTCTCTTCATTCATGTCTTTATATCTGTGTTCACGTAATTGAGGGGTAGTCAGTGTCATATACTATTTTCTAAATTTAACGTTATTTCTTAAACATACACCATGTCATTAAAACCTCTTTAAAAATATCATTTTAATAGCTATGTTATGTCCACCTGAGAGATATGCCCCACCAGCAAGTTAAATTCATTTCTCTATTGGTGGACATTTCTGTCATTGAGAATGTTTTATCTTTATGACCATCTTTACACATAATGTTTGTGCATATCAGATTACTTCCTTGGAACACTTTCCTAAAAATAGACTTGACTATTTTTAAGGGTTTTGATGAAGTATCACCATGTTGCCTTCTGGTTTGATTACATTTTGTACATGAAAGTTCTACCAGCAGCGAAGGAGACTGGAAGAGTCGCTGATGGCAGCTACCATTTTGTTGATGCCTGATGTGCCAGACACTTCCTAAATTCTTCATGTGTGTTATTTTATTTAACTTTATCTATAACAATATGAAGTACTATTATCGTATGCCCAATTACAGATGAGAAACTGAAGCACAAAGAAGTTGTATAACTTTCCCAAGGTCATACCAGATTTTGGACCCAAATGATCTAATTCCGGAGGCCTGACCTGAAGACAGTTTTGCCAGCATCGAAAGGTACACTGCACATCCCGTATTTTAATTCTTTGGTGATTTCATAGAACAAAAAACAGTATCTCGTTTTTCTAAGTTTCATTATTTTTATATTAGCAACTTTATGTGCTTTCTTGGTATAGTTATTAGGCAGTTGTAGTTCTGTGAACTGTGTTTCCATCAGTTGCTACTTAGTGGATTTTAAAAAAAAAATATAAACTTGTTAAATATTTAAAATATTCTCATTTTTCTGTACCTATCAGTGGCTAAATATTGTTCCTGTTTGGCATTTAATTATATTTATATTTTGAACATATGAAAGTTCTTCATTTTTAACCAGGTCAACTACATTATTTCTCTTGGTGGGTCCTTCCATTGCTTTTATGCTCAGGAAGTGGCTCCCTATCCAAATATCAAATCGATACTAACTTAATTTGAAATTTCTTTAAAAACTGTCTCCTTTCCCTGTTGTGATCAAGCAATCTGCTTACCCAGAAGTCTTGCTGATAGCCTTGGGTTTCTTCCCTTTGAGACTGCATTGAGAGAATCAAAGTGGAAACAAATATTTTCTAATATTTCTGATACTCTGAAAACACAATTCATAGGAGTTTTAAGGCAGCAACTTTGCCTGCCTCCCTCCTAGAGAAGGGGAAAACATACACAATTAGATGCATACACAATTGCTAATGACGATTTGATACAGGGGAGTGGGTTTTGCTCCGGGGCATTCTGCTTTGGTGTCACCCACAGAAGTTCCCTCTTTCAGGCACTGTACTTCACATAGGCAAGTTGTCAGTATAAGAAGTCAAGGGACTCGAGTTACTGTAAGGTAGGTATAAGTTTTGAAATATAAGCCTTAAAAGAAAGTATTGCCAATCAGAGATAATCTGCCTTCTGTGCTAACCATTTTAGAGTTGTCTTTGTTTACAAAGCGTCATATTGTCTGGCAACAAAGCCTCCTAAATCCACGATAAGGACTCCTTTCATTATACCCAAGCTATTTGCTGATAATTCTTCACTTAAAAGCATTGAGATAAACCACTCTTATTTTTCATTGTACTAATTTTTACCAACTTAATTGGGAGTATAGTATTCCGTTTAAAAAAAAGCATTAATATGTTTTGGGGGGACAGTGCAAAGCTTCTCCATCCCCTCTAAAATCTAAGCCTAAAATTATTTATATGCAATTTTCAGTGATTTATTAATTAAGTGTGAACTAAAGTAGGGCTGATGTTGAAAAGGGTAGATTTGCTGTTGGTTACTAAACTAGTCTTTAACTGCCAGGAAAAGAAAACCTACAATTATAAATAAGACACAGGCAACCATGGTAACAGGTCTACTTTTCACAACAAATAAAAATGTTTCAAAAACAATTAATGTTCCTTAAAGTTTGACTAATTGTCACAAGCAATTCCAATGGCCTTGGTTACATTTTTGAAGAAATTGGTGTCGAGGTAACTACAGGTCTAGATATATTAACTTTCGTTATATGGGCCTGGGGAATATTAACTTTAGACTTTAAAGTCCTGAAACTGTTTTTGATCCAGTTTTAGGCTGTTTTACAATGCAAATAAATTATCAACAAACAGTTAATATCTGAAAGTTACACAATGATTTACAATGCATTATGGGATACTGAGCAAATGCTATTTAAAATAATCGCAATGGAAATCAAAATACAGCTACTTTTCATACCATAAGACTAGAAGAGATTTCATAAATCATCTGGACCAACTTTGAAAATAAGTTCAAGAAACTGAATGGAATAGAAATTATTCCCCAGAATACCCTAATCAGAGATTGTTCATAACAACAGCTGAAATGTGTTGAGCACCTACTATATGCCTGAGCGTTTCCAACCAATTGGCACTGATTTCTCAGGCATTATGTCTTCATTTTATGCATAAGAAAACAGAGGCTGACAGCAGTCAAGAAACTTGTTCAAACTCAACCTTTTCATAACGGGCAAGGCGGGGCTTCAGCCGGTCCTGTCTGAGGGCCCAAGCTCTTAATTCCTATGTAATAAATAAGTAAATGTCAACCACATTTTGCCAACCCATCCTAGGTACGTGACTATTAATAAGGCCGTGTCTTCTGTTCTTTCTAAGCTTCCTTCAGTTGTCACACTGTTCAAAATATCTGGGGAATTGGATTCCATAAAAAGATGCCAGGAGTAACCCGATTAGCAAAGAACACCTATTTTAAAAGGGAACTAAGATTGTTTGAAGGTTCCTTATTTTTGAAAGCCCCTTCTCCTGAACATTTTACCACCTTCTGCATAGAACATTTTTTTGTGTGAGAATAGAGTTCACGGTGGCTTGGAATAGCTTTCAATGGGATCTTTCTTTTTTGTGATGCATGGAGTGTCCCTGTGTGACTAATTTAGAGCCATTCTTTAAGCAAATAGGGGACCAGAACTCCAGATACTAAGTGTACAACTGAAGCTTTATGCTGCTCTCCCTTGCCATAAAAAATGTTGACTATTCCCTATTATGCTAATAGACCATATTATATAAGATTGTATCATTGGCGAAAGCTGAGTGATGGGAACATAGGGCCTCTCTGTACTATTTGTGCAACTTCTCATGAGTTTATAATTATTTCAAAATTTAAAAAAAAGGTTTTAAACTATTGCCAAATTCTCATCTTGCCAGGGAAATGAACTTCTGATCTTTACAGCTGGTAGCTTTCATCTGATCAAGGTTCCTCTTGGGGAATGGACCATCCATTTGAGGAAGCACTGATGTGTGAGATGGGCACAAGTTGTTGTCATACAAGGAACAGCAGACACGTCCATAAACCTGCATCCCAGGGCCAACCACATGCCCTTCTCCAGGAATCCAGCTGAGGGTCAGGCTGCCTCTGAACAGCCTCACTAGAAATGAAAGCCAACCTGTTGAGGAAGCATCCCGCCTGCCTCTGGTGGCACTAATCCTCCTGAACAAGACCAGCTCACCAGGTGACAGGATGAGCGTGAGACATAGTCCTTCAGCAGAAGGCATTAACGACACACCTCCCCTGGTGACTGCCTCTGCATATTGACTTACGCGTATCAGGGCCAAATCTTGACAAGCACAGGTCACGGGAATGCTGGGTCCTGGAAGGGAACATGCAATAGAGAGAAAAGTAAAGCAATCTTGTGCGGGTGAGCAAGGCCCCTCGGAGCAGGGGTCCAAGAGCCTGCAGGTCCCTTATCATTAGGAGACTGTTCACGTGGTTACCCAGGAGGGCTACTCTGTGTAAACCACCTTGTGCAACTGGGAACAGTTCTGGAAATAAGACACTGATTGGAAGACAGCCAGAGGGTAAAGGAAAAAAAAAAAAAAACAGTAAAGATTTGTTCTGAAGTCAACTGCGTGGCATGCAACCTTTTCTACATTTTTTCTTCTTCTGTTTTTGTTTTTCTTTTTGTTTTTTAGAGGGAGAGGAGGGAAACAAAAGACTCAATTACTTCGCCTAGTTAATGAGCCTGCTCCTAGAAAGTCCTGGAACTCCCTTTGCCCCATCCGGCCCAGAAATGCTGTGCCAAATAAAAGAGGCTTGTCCCCAGGTGATATTCGGAGAAACCTGTTTCAGCTGGTGTTAGGGGAAAGGTCGCCGCTTTGAAAAGATAGAGCACATAGTACAAATTTGGAGGTGGAAGAAAATCTGCTAACAGAATTTGGGAAGACAAATGACGGGGCAGGGACTACGAGGAACTCTCACACGAGCCATTTCACAGACCGCCTCGAAAATACCCATCCGTCTTCTGCCATCAACCTACCAAAAGCCCAGTTGGCGTCTCTGGGAATAGATTGCTAAATAAGCCTAAGCTTTTTTGGTTCGTAGAATTGGTGAATCAAAGGGGCAGAAGATTTATCTCATGCTTCTCAAAATCATTTATAACATGGCTAAGTGGTTCTGGATGAAACCACAATAAAGGTGATTCATGCAGGAGACCCATTCTGTTGAGGCAGAAATGAAAATCCACAGCAAATCACCATCTGTTCTATGTATGGGAGAATTGCAGTAAGCCAAGCTCAGTGGATTCCCACGCACACTGACCGCTGAATGCAATTGTTCTTGGAAAATGGGGAAATGGGACTCCTTTAAAATGAGAATGCAGCCTCCACATCGGAGAGCAGGGAGGCACTCATGACCAGTGGTAGCCACCCAGCGGCCCTGCCAAGCGGGCGTCTGGGACTATATTCTCGGATGGCAGCCAGCCTGGGGATCTATTCAATTACTGCAAGTTTCTTGCCAGAGGGTTTTCATCAGCTCCACTATTTATCAAGAAAATTGGACCCAAGACAAAAGCCCACCTTTGTAAATTGCCATTAATGGGACTGTCTAATGTGACTGAGTTAGGGACGTCTGCTGCCTCTTGGCATTTGAACTCATCTGTAAAGTCACTACATCTTGGGTGAGTTCACCTGAAGAAGTTATCCCCTCTCCTTCACCTTCCTTCTTTCCCCATAATGTAGTAAGTGCAAGAGCACACTCAAAGAGCAATCACACGTGGGCCCATTATCTTGGACATGACCTATTTGTTTGTGACATTAAATTCCTCTCAGCTTCTTTCTCTTCCTGGAGCTGGTACCACATTTCTGTCCCCTTTCCTCCTGATGTCTATTTGTTCTCACTCCTGGGCATTGGTAACGATCAAGTGAAATGCTTTCTAAACCCACATCCTCACTTTTCAGTGAGAGGTTGACTGGTGCTGCATTAAAGGCCTCCAGTTTTATTGTAAATTAACCAAAAATGTGGAATCTTTTTAGTACACCTACTTTGGGTTTTCTCTTCTCCACTGGTTGTTTCTTCTGCATTAGCATCTATGTATAATGTTCCACCTTGAAATGTAGGTATGCGAGCGTGATGAGCAATCTGTATTGCGAGCTGGTGGACAGCAAGGGAGTCTGAACTGGAGAGAGTCCATACCTACACACAGACCAGTGTGGCACTCACCGTAAACCACTGGTCCCCCTCGGTTGTCTTTATTGGAAGCTGACAGTGGTCACTGTGACACATTCTACCAGGTGATCTAAGCAGCACGTCCAAAGCTGTGATAAAGGTAGAATTTCCATCCACGATGGATTTAGCAAAGACAAAACCTCATCAAAGTTTCCATGCACTTGTGCTTTTATCAAAAGTGCTGATATCCTTGGAGGTGAGGGTTAAGCTGTCTATTGACACTTGCCAACTGGATTTCTATGAGAATTGTTGGCTTTCTTCAAAAATAATTCACGTCTATTCTTATGCCTAGAAGGGACACACTGCAAGCATCAGCATGAAAGAAGGCTTATTTTATGGTCAAAGAAATCTGGTAGATTATACGCACAACACTAAATTCATCTGGTCCTACACGTCCTGTAAGCGTGAACTAAAATATACTGAATGCGTCCATTAGCCAGAGCTCCCTACTGGATTTTTCCTAAAAGACTTTTTCTCATCTCAGTACAGTCGTGCTTTTCATTTGTTCCCCATTCAAAGACGAAGGGAAAGGATACGCTCCTGGTAAGAGGCTGCTGCTCATCAAACTGTATGGTGAGAATTAATTTAATTAAGAGTTTCTATTTAGGAAGAAGCAGTAGGAGGAAAGGGCAGCGCTGGAACCGCCATCAGGCTGGCTGGTGGTTTGCGTGCTGGAGAAGCCGCTGGAAATTTGGGTGACAGCTCTGAAAGATGGGTGATAAGGAAAAGGTCACTGACATGGGAATGGTGGGTGGGAAAGGGGAGCCGACCTCGATAACATGACAAACTGAATCATCTCGTGTTAAAACTCTTAAGGAACTCTTTCCTTCTTGCTTCAGACAGTTTGCTATTCTCCCCGTGACAGACTGTCCTATGAATGGCATAGATTATTTTCCTTTTTTCTTCTACCCAAATCAATTGTAAAACCATTTTTAAAGTTCAGTTTATTTGATAGATGCTCCCATCAGACCTGAGTCAAATTGTAAACGTGTGCCTTTTGCTTATGTATGTGTTTTTTTTTAAGTGAATATTTGTTCCCAGACTACCTTAAAAACAACAATGTGTTTATTTACAGAATTAACAAACACTGCAGCTTGGAAAATTCCTTTGGCACAGAATGGAGGGTTCAGCCACAAATGCTCCTGACTTAAAAGCTGAACCAAATAAAACTTGACAGCCAGGCAAAATATTTTATAGGCAAAGTGACATTTTATAATAATGGAATAATAAATGCAGAAGAGAAAATGAACCAAGGCTGTTGGTTATACAGGGAGGTGAATCTCAGTTAGACACTTCCTATTTTTATTACACTAATAATTATGTCTGTGAGCGAAGCTCTCTTTGACTTGGAGAACTCCAGTCTTTCTAATCATATTGTCACATATATCCAATCAACCATCTCTATGATGATGCCATGTGGAAGCCTCAGTAGCCTGCTAACGTGGATGGACACAGGAAGACAGTGATGGGACAATCACAGGACCACTTTATCAACCTCTTCCATTTGGAACCAAGTCTAGCAATGTTTTGAACCAATGTTTTGGTTTGGAACCAGGTCCAGAAATCATCCTGATGAACACAGTCCAACCCAAAGCACATCTATAACTTGACGTCAATCAGATTGGAATAAATAAAGACCAAGTGAGTTTACTGGCCTATTTTCATCTTTGACCCCCCTGCACAACTCAGCAACCAGAGTTGATTTGGGCAAGTTGAGGAAAATCAGCAAGGGTCTGTCAACCATCCTCTATTCCATAGAACAACAATGTTCAAGGGGGTGAAAAGACTTGATGCTTGACTCTGTTTAAAGAGAAACAGTCAAGACTGATCTTAACACAATGGTTCAGAGCAGGATGAAGAGAGCCAGGTTGAAAAAGAGGAAAGTTGGTGTGTGTATGCTCCCCCAGTGCAGCAGACATGGGTCTGCCTTTTTGTGAGTCCTGGTCAAATGCTTTTTGGGTTCACAGTGGACACCAGGCTGGGAAAAGCCCACCAAGATTCATTTTCATCACTGAGAAACAGATATTTGCACAAAAGGGTGGCCATCATGAAATACAGAAGAGACAAACCAAGGCAACAAGAAACTCACAATCATCGAATCAGTAGATAAAACAAGATTTACCTAATGTATTAATTATTCATTTATTTGGCAGACATTTATCGAAGCTACTTTATCTAAAGTAATGTGTGAGGAGCTGCAAGACAACCTGAAATGATCTAAGCATGTCATCTCTGGGTATTTGGCTTTCTTAGGTCTGGAGTGAGGTCTAGAAACAGGTTTTGTTTGTTTGTCTGTTTGTTTTTCTAACTTCTAAAATGATTCTCAGGATCAGCAAGTCGGGAACCCTCTGGTCTGAAACAGTGACTCTCAATCTGTGTCGTTCGGTAGGTCACACAGAGCCCTAGGGAGAAATTGGAGCTGACTCAGAGCACTGATCCCAACGCCAGTCTCTGCCTGTAGGACAGCAGCTAGAGGGTGTGTTGCAGGGGGAAAGACTCAGAATTTTGATCCCAATACTATATGACTGCTTAGAAGCCATGTGACCAGGCACAAGTCATTAAACTTCTCAAAGGGTTATTACACTACTTTCAGAATTGTTAACCTCCCCCCCCCCCCCCCCGTCCCCCAAGTGAGATCATAACAAGCCTCTGCCCACTATCTGGACCACTGTAATGCCGAGTTTCTGTCCATTTTCCCTCACACGTGGGATGCCCTCTCTTGTTTTCCTGCTTTTACTTTAATTTCTTTTTTCCATTCTCCACAACCCACATTCTCCATGAAAGCCTCTTGACACCCCACCACCCCCACCTCCGGGGCTCCCTGACCTCCCTCCTCTGTACTCCTGTGTCCCTTATACTCAGGATCACATAGTCGGGTACTTAATTGTCCTCTAATTACTTCATGAGAATTGCTTTGGTTTCGCTGGCTGGGTTCTCACCGAGGGTTGGGCACTGTTTTCTTCCACAGAAGTGCAAGAGAATTACTTGTGGGTTGATCCAAAGCACCTGTTGCGCTGCTGCCATAAAAGCCATTTAAGACGGAGGGGGCACCCTCCCTTTTCTGTGGACATAATACAGTGGAGACCGGCTACCGTTGCCACCACCGCTGGTAGGCATTAATGTTCTGAAAGAATTATCAGAATGTCAGTCTCTTACCACCCCCACTCACTTATTTTGTTGGAAAAATGCAAAACCTGCATTTTTCCATAAACCAGCTCTCACTCAATGCACAGAGTGAATGCAGCGTCTGTGTTTAGCGTCCCAATGTGATAATTATACATTGTGCTTACTGCATGGCAATCCTACATTTCTCTGCTAAAACACAAAGGAATGACTAAATGCCCTAGTGTGTTATCTTGCCCTTTCTCTCCACTGTGATTTTTTTTTCTCTTATCATCCAGATTGCCCCCATGCTGAAAATGACTGTAAAAGTAACTGAGAAACCTCAGGTGTGTGTGTGTGTATGACTTGAAAGGTGAGTGATGAGAAGAGGTGAATTGCAGAGACATCTGTGCCAGTAAACACATGAGTATATTGGGAAGAGGTAGGACTCTGTGTGTGTGTGTGTGTGTGTGTGTATGCCTGTGGAGAAAGCAGATTTTGTTGTGTTTTTTTTAATGAGGAACAAAAGCTGGGTTATATAAGCAGCACTGTTCGAAAGGGCTTGTATAGCTAGAATGAAAACAAGGTATGAATATTCATAAGTAAAATGGAAGATGTGTTCATGTGCAAGAAAGAAGTGGAGATGAAATTCTAAATATTGTTTGACCACAATTTTATCTAGGAAGCTTTAGGTGTGTAGATCACAAAATGTTTCATACAAACTCAAAATCAACTAAGCCCATTGCCTAAATGTTCCCCTTCTTCAATATACTAATAACTAGTTTATTAATTTTTCTGCACGTTATTCAGCAAATTTTTATTAAACAAATTTGATTCTTGCATCCCTGAAGACCCAAAAGTGAAATAAAAATAAGAACCATATATAAAAATTAACTCCAAATGGATCAAAGGCTTAAACGTAAGAGCCAAAACAATAAAATTCATGCACAAAAACATAGGGATAAATCTTTGTGACCTTGGACTGGGCAATGGATTCTTAGATATGACACCAAAAACATAAGCAAGATAACACCAAAAAAGAGATAAATTGGACTTCATTAAAATAAAACAGTCATGTGCTTTCAAAAGAAACTGTCAAGAAAGTGAAATGACAGCCCACAGAATTGGAGAAAATATTTGCAAATCACATATCTGATAACGACCTTACATCGAGATTATATAAATAACTATAATATAAAGATGACAATTATAAAGGACATATTTATAACTCAGTATTAAAAAAAAAACAGTTAAAGAATGGGCAAAGCATCTGAATAGATATTTCTCCACAGAGACATACAAATGGCCAAAATACACGTGAAAAAATGCTCAACATCATTAGTCATCAGGGAAATGCAAATTGAAACCACAAGATACCACTTCACACTCACTAGAATGACCATAATAAAAAAGTCAGATAATAACAAGTGTTGACTAGGAAATAGCGAAATTACAACCCTCTTACACTACTGGTGGGAATGTAAAATGGTGCAACTGCTTTGGAAAACAGTCTAGGAATTCCTCAAAAGGTTAAACATAGAGTTAACATTTGACCCAGCAATTCCACTCCTAGGAATTGAAATGAAAACATGTCCCCACAGAAAAACATATGTCCATACGAGTGTACATGAATATTAGCAACAGTATTGTTTATAACAACCAAAATGTAGAAATAACCCAAATCTCTATGCACTGATGAAGGTGGTTATTCATACAATGGAGCCATAAAAGGAAGTACTGATTACATGCTCTATTGTGGATGAACCTTGAGACCATCATACTAAGTAAAAGAAGCCAGTCACAAAAGACCACATATTACATGATTCCATTTATATGAAATATGCAGAATAGGCAAATCTCTACATACAGAAAGTACATTAGTGGTGCTTAGGGCTGTGGAGGATATAAAAGGGTGAAAACTGAAAGGACATGGAGTTTCCTTTTGAATAATGAAAAATGTTCTAAAACTGACTGAGATGAGGGCAGCACAACTCTCTGTGAATATACTAAAAACCATTGAATGGCATACTTTAAGTGGGTCAATTGTGTGGTGTATGAAGTATTTTTCAGTATTACTGTTGCAAACGAAAAAACAAAAGAAGAAAAAGGGAACAAGAAGCAATCACCATGACCTTGGACTCTGTTGGAAAGCCCAAACTATCAACTGAAACTCTATCTATAAAATCATTAATTAACAGAATGATCAGAACAAAATTAAAATAAAATGATAAAATGAAACCCATCCTGACCTCTAGTCTGTTCCATAAGTCTCCTTCTGCACCATCACGTCACAATTTAATGATGGTGTCTTCCATAGATGGGATGTTTTTTTTCAAGTAGAACTTTGATCCTCCCTACATTTGCCTTGAAAACTGGAAGCCTCAAAGTGAGGTTGGTGTCAAATGGCAGACGCTAAGATGGCATCCGTCACAGTACTTCAAAGTGATAATATTTTTCTCTTCTGCATGAAGCCAAGAACACCCATTGATTAATTTTCCAGAATTTGATTAGGAAATCAGTGGATCTTGAGAACGAGATCAAATGACCAAATTTCAACTTTGGGATCAGGTTTAGGAAGATCAAAGATTAAATATACTTCCACCTGTTCACAGTACCTGGGTAATTAGCCCAGAATGGAGCTCCAGACCAGTGTTTTCCACTGTGCGCTGTGGAGGCTGCTGGGCTCCAGGGAGCCGAGAAAGGTTATGTTTCAGGTTCTCTGACAGAGAAATGCCACTTGTATCTGCTTAAAGAAGAGATTCTATGGCTAAAACAAGTGTTGAAATCTGTGGGTTTAGACCATTTTAATTAATAGAAACATCCTGAGTTCCCAGCCTCACAAGCTTTTTGGCAAAAAATAGGTCACATTAAAGACCCAACTTCACTCACAGAGGAAATCTCACCAGCTCACAGAAGTCCTGCTTCCTACAAAGGACCCACCCCAAATATTTCTGGCAATCTCCTGCAGGCAACTTGCATACATTCAAGAACAAGTCACCATTTATTCATTCATCAAGCATCAAATTGTGTGTGGCACAATGTAAGTATCTGCCATTCTTCAGGTGAAGCGTTCCCACCCTTGACCTTTGTTCTTTTGGTCAGGCAAGACCACTACTTCCAACCATAAGGGACAGGGATCTCTCCAGGGACTGTCAACCAGCTACTAATTAAAAAAACAAAAAAACAAAAACTGACAGAACACCTAACTTGATGAATCCTGAAACTCCCTAACGTTTCCAACACAAACACATAACAAGATTTTCTGGCAATTTAAAAGTAAAAAAAAAAAAAAAAAAAAATATATATATATATATATATATATATATATATATATATATATATATATATATATATGTGCTGCCTTAGGTTAGAAATAGATGATTTTTTTTTTTTTTATTATGTGGACTTTAGGCCATGGGATTTCAAAGAGTAATGGAATTTCACCTGTTTGCAGAAGAAACAGACTTTTAAACATCTGACTTTCAAAACAAGCCATTGTTGGTTTCACCTGGCATCCAAGTAACTAGCGTTCTGTCTTGGCCCCACCCAGTTTTCCACTGAAACATCAGTGGGACTCAGAGAACAATGAATCCTCAGACAGATAGCTCATCTGTTACCAGAACGTGTATGGTGGCTGCACTAGCTCATTAGTGGAGTTCAGCTAAAACCAGGTTTGCCGGAACCAACGCAACATTTTGTGATGGAAAAAGCCTCACTTCCCCACCCTGATTCAGGGACCTGAGTGTCTCCCAGCCGTAACTTGGACAAGTGTTCTTCTTCCCTACCCCATCTGGGAGGCGAAAGTGTTAGAATAAACTCACCTTTTCCGCTCAATTGAGGACGAAAAGATTGGATATTTAGATTTGTATCTCTATATGTTTATAGTTTGGACAATTGCTCTTAGGTGCTTTTGGCCAATTCTATGGTGACATTGTCTCAAATTTAAATTACGATTGAAGGAATTCCATTGGTTACTGCTGCGTGCTCAGTGCCTAGAACAGGGCCTGGTGTGGAGTAGACACTCAATATTCATCATTTGAGTGTTTGTATGTAATTAGTTTTAAAAATCAATAGGGCCACAATCAGCTTCTCATCACATTTGCACTTTCATTTTTTAGGGAATTTAGGCACAGCATTCTTGAATAATTACTTAACAAAGAATTTTATAAAGAATTTTATCATGAAATTCACCCAGAGCTTAGAGGAATAAAAACAGGAGCTTGTTAAAAGAACGAAGAGTCCATTTAAGAGCAAAGGAACGAAAATAGCCACTGTTTATTAGTGACCTTCAAGGAGTCTGCTCTGTTGTTTCTCCCTTACTGGAAGCGAGTGCTAACAAGCCTGCTTGTGTGTTAGAGCAGAGCTGGGGTCGCTGTCAATGCCACTGACACTGCAAGGAAAAAGAAACACTGACTTCTTTAAGCCATGCATTAATTAAGCACCTGGGAAAATACAATGTGTAAAAACAATTTAAAAATAAAGAATTAAATGGGAACAAAAGAAATACTGTGTTTGATGTCTGAACAGAAAGGTGAGAAACGGAAAGTCGGCGAACGGAATGAAGTGTGTGGTAACACAGTGAGCAAAACCCATCGGGAGACCAACCCCACCCTCTGCAGTGTGGCTCTCACGCACCCCTCCGCCTGTCCAGGGGGAACCTTGCACTCTGCACACTTCCTACCACCTGCTGTGCTCTATCCAGGCAAAGTGGAGAATGCTCACTGGCCTGCTGGGGCTGAGCTGAGTCTGGACTCTGGCGATGTCTTAGGACAGGGCATCAAAATCGTAAGTACAGATTGCAGCTTTATGTGCACAGAGAGCCTTGTTTCTCTTCTTCTTTTCTCCCTGCCCCAATCCCTTGATTCTTGTGTCCAAATTACTTTCTTCCTTTACGTCCTCATCTTAGAAAGCTAACCATGAAGCAGTAGACTAAACTATTTTTAATTCTGCCATTTAAAAGTGCTTTCAATAAAAGGTTTTTAAAAAATGGTTATTATTCAAGTATGGTAAGGCCACCAGATCAGAAGACAACTGCCACTGAAAAGATAGTTTGTTATGCTCACAGATCCCAAGAGGAGGGGCCACCATGCCATGATTTGGGGTGGGGGTACATAGGGAAGCACCAGGCTTGGCTAAGAGGCAGAAGAAGAGGAGAACATTGTGATCAAGAGCCTTTATTGTGATTTCTGCAGGAAGGGATGGGCCTGGCACAGAAAACAGGCTTAGGATAGACTAGTGTAGATCAACTCAGTGGGTTCTGGAGCCCAGGGTCTGTCTCTAGGTATTTAGTCCCTGGCCCTGTGGTAGTTGGGGCATGTAGATAGTGGTCCAGAGTGTGATACCTGGATAAAAGAGGTGTTGGAAATAAGTGCTCTGTGTTGGTTGGTTTGCATTTGAAAGGCATGTTCAATGGCAAGTTGTTATCCTCTCTAGGAACTGACCAGCTCTGGGAGGGGCAGTCCCTCCAGGGTCTGCAAGGCCCCAGATGTCCAAGCATCCGAATACAGAAAACAAACAGACATGGTTCATAAAAAAATGTACTTGTATAGATTCTGTTGACTAGATTAGTAAACCAAGCATTTCACTAGGTGGCTGCCATCACAGCGTGGAAGTGGAACTTCCATTATTGAACTTCAGGCTACCTGTCCATTCAAAACCATGAGAAAGGGTCCCAAACTGAGTGTGAGGAAACTGCTTCTACTGCCTGAGAACCATCGTAGTTTTGTCCTGGGAATCTGCTCTCTTTGAGTACTAAGAAAAATACTTCAGGAGAAGGATATTTTATGTTTTCTGATTGACTGTTAACTTGTCACAACGTGAAGGAAGAAGATGGGTTAGGACAGCTGATGAGAGCAGGGAGATTTTCTCTGTCTCAAGGTGGAAATCCAACCCAGTGTGTCAATAGTAGAAGCTCATATCACTCAGTAGAAGTTCAGAGCCTTGGACAAATGGCTCTGCAGGAAAGTACGTGGAGGGGGAAAAAATGATGTCAGGTTATTGGCCCCAAGTGGCTCTTTCTAACTTCCAAAAATGAAATACAGACGAAGATGTCAGGAAAGGTGGGGTATTCAACCACATCAAAAACTAAGATTTTCTAGTGACCTGTTATTGGTGTTTGGAAAGACTTCTCTCCAGCACTACGGCTGATGGAATTGGATTGAACAATACAATCAGTGGGTCGTTCAATGAATGACAGTTTGCCATAAGCTGAGAAGAGCTTGCTTTCATCTTGTGCTGTTTACTCCCGTGTTGCTGAAACCCAAGAAGAGGCTATATACGTATGTCAATCTTCCTCTGGGATGGATTGGCAAGAAAAACAAACCAAACCCACAGTATGCCCAGTGTGCCCATGGAAAAAAGGTGCTACCAAGGGATAAAGAATGCCAAACATGATGCTAAGAACTCCAGAGGAGAAACAAGCCTCTAAAATGGCTTTATTTCAGAAACCAAGGGAAAGTGTTAGAAACTGTCCACCTCAGCAGGATGAAACAAGACGTAACCTTCGTGAAAAAGAAGCAGAAAGAAATAGAAACAAAAGGGTCTGAGATGAAAAGGGAAATGGATGAAATAAGGAAGGTATTCAAGAAGCTAAAGACATAGGAATAGCAGAACACAAAATCACATCAATTACTGGGAAAAAACAAAATTGCCAATTCAGAAAATCAAATCACTAATACAGAGGGCAAGATTAAGAAACTCTTCAGGAAAACAGAGAAAGAGAATAAAAGAATAAAAAAAAATGGTAAGAAAGAAGATGATAAGTGTCTGGACAGAGAATAGAGTCAAGTAATTATGTGGTATACCTGAAGAAGAAACAGAATAATGGAACAAGAGCAAGAATCAGACATAAATAGGTAATACTTTCCCAGACCAAAAAGTACCGGGGAATTCAACTCAGGATTCACCACATTCCTAGCAAATTTAGATCCATCTTGACAAAATACTTGACCTACAAGAAGTACGAGAAGGAAAAAATGAGCCTGTAAACCCAAAAGTGGATTATGAGCAAAGGATAAAAATCATGCTTGTCTCAGTTTTTGCTTCTGTGACAAAACACGCTAAACACAAAATACTGGCAGAGTTTGGAGAGAGAAAATTGTAACGTAAGAATTTTATTGTATGCAAGATTGTCTTCTTGTGGTGTGAAGTCTACCTAAAAATAGTTCCCGATTTGTAAGGAATCTGAAAATATGTCATTAGCTCTTTTACCTTTTTTTAAAAAAGGTATATTCTGTCTGAATGAAAGAACCTGAAATAAAGACTCGAGATCGTATATTTTTATGGTGTTAAAAAGTCAGCCAATAATGACAAGCACCGCTTAGTTCAAGTAACTGTTGAAGATTTAGTTCCAATACCAAATGCAAGGCTAAAAACAATTTTGAACAAAGAAGATATATATGACAAAAGAATAATTTAATTCTCAAAATCTTGGTCAAAAACTTAGTTATATAACTAAGGAACGAGGGTGATTGTACTAGAAAAGGAGGTTTTAAATTCCACATTTTATATACAGAGCACTCAAAAGATTGTTTTTCATATAAGAAGATTACAGTTTTTTTCACTTACTTTAAAAAATCTTAAAAACAGCCAATAGCAACATAAAACACACAATATATAACCTTCAAATAAATGAAGAGAAATGCAAACATATAATGTGCTCCTAGTTTTTGTTTCAATAATGCCTATTAAAATCTATATGGAACATGGTGGGATGTATTATATTTATTTTCTTTTCAATGTGCAGTGTTTTCAACAATGAACATATATTACTTTTAAATACAGAGGTTTGGTTTTTTTTTTGTTTGTTTGTTTTGTTTTTTAAGAGATGTCTCTCATACATAAATGAAAAGGAATTCATTGGCATTTTCCAGCCAGTTTCCATGACCAACATGTGTTTGCTCTGTGCAATTCGTCTTCGGAACTCTCCTTACGTGCAGATTCAACATCCCATGAGAAAATGGACTTAATGCAAACTCCCAGTTGGAATTTGGAACAATAATCTTGCATTGCCTTAAACAACTATTTGCACACTTACTGAGGTTGTATAGGGGGTTCTTCTTTTCTTTAAATCCTAGGATGGCGATTATCTGTGTACCTTTGTCTTTGATTAGACAGTGGTCTCTTTGAGGCCCCAAATTATTTCTTTTTTTCTATTCCCACCACCTAGCCCAGAGCCTGGATATACGTTTGCGACATTGAAGTGAAATGAAATGATATAAATGAAATTATTCTGCAGATCGTTGCTGCCATCACCATGTCCGTTCCCATTATGGATCAAAAGGTATTCAACTCACAGCTTTAGTTATCCTTAGTGGCATCTTGAGCCATTTCAAACTATTTCTCCCTCCACATATTTTTGAAGTTTACTTACACCTACAAACCCAGGTGGTGTTTGTTACTATATATGCTTTTAATTACCAGTAGCTTAAATGAGCCATAATTGTGCAATTGCATTTTCTGCTTAAATTTGAAAGTCTTTTTCCATCCTCTGATTTTATTTAGGTCTTGACTTTTCTTCCCCCAAGTTCTGTGGATCAGCAATCACTTTACTTTCCTCAGAAAACTTGTTGGATCTAATAATTCAAACATGGCGTACTTCTTCATATCTCTGGGCCTTTGCTCGTGCTGTCCACTTGGCCCAAGCAACCTTTCCCTACCCTCCTCCGTCATATTTATACTCATCTGAATTCAGACGTCACCTCCTCCATGCAGCTTCTCCTTCACACGTGGCTGTCCATTGTACAGTCATTATGATAACGCTTATCAAGCAGATCAGGGCCTGTGTCTCCTTCACATCCAGCCCCATTCTCAGAACACTACGACATACATACACTCAATACACCCATGTTTACTGGGAGCTGGCTGTGTGCCAGGCCCTGTACTTGACTCCCAGGATACGGCGTTGAGCAGATAAGGGGCAGTGACACAGTACTGTCCACACAGAGCTCCCAAACGTATCTAATAAGATAACAATGCGCTTTGACAGCCCGGTGGCCAGAATAAGTGGACTGATAGACACGGAGTGTGGGAGGATCTGCTTTAGGCAGGTGATCAAGGTGGACCTGCTTGAGGGGAAACTAAGGCCAAGGTCTGACGTACAAGGAGTAGCCATGTGGAGAGCCAGGTGAGTGTCTTCTGGGCCGAGCGAGGGGCCTGTGCAATGGCCCTGAGGAAGGCACAAGCTTGCTCTGCCCAAGAAAGACAAAGAGGCCATTGTTGCTGGAGCAGAGGGTGAGACTCCCTTACAAGGGAGAAGAGTGGCTGAGCTGACGTCAGTAGGAAGAAGAACCCAGGTAACTCTACCTCTGCAGTCAGCGAAGAATTTTCGTTTCAGTCCATTAGCCACGAGTTCCCATTCAAGAGTTTTAACGAGGGAAGTGACATTACCTCGTTTCTATATTTAGAAGATCACTGTGGCCGTGGATTGGCATGAGACATATTGTGGGTGGTCGGTGGGTGCCATTGACTGAGATGGGGAAGAAGGTGGAGCATGGGGTTTGGGGAAGGGTGGGGTTTAGATGAGGTTTGTTTGCAAGTGGAAGAATCAAGTAGGCAGGTGGGTGTATGAGCTTGTAGTTCATAAGAAATATCTGGCTCTGAGATTTAATTTAGGAGATATTCACATAAACATGGCATTTAAAGCTATGGGATAGACACAGATCATTTTGGAAAGACCGGAATAGAACCCAGGGCAAGTCCTTAGGCAACCAAACATTTGGAGGTTGGCTGGAAGAGGGGAAATGAGGAGAGGAGGGGTCAGTAAGGTGGGGGCGTGTGACTTGAAGGAAAACAAAAGGAGTGTTTCAGAAGCAGCCCAGTGCCCCCCGTGGAATGCTGCTGGGAGAGTGAGTGCATGAGGATGGGAGATTTCCTTCTTAGTTGACGGATCCCAAGTGGTTGGCAGCCTTGTCGAATGCAGTGCCTATGGGGTGACAGGAACAGAAGTCAGACTGAACAGATTCTAGAGGGGTGGAGGAGAGGGAGGAGAGACGTGAGGGACTTGGCCTTTGAATGAAAGTTTGCTGTGAAGGGGAGCAGAGAAATCATTGTCTGCCTATCTCCATAACACATCCAAAACATGGATGTGTTTTGAATACACTATAATACTCCTTTTTCTAGACCACTTAAAGTATAGAAAGCATCCACTGACCAAATAGCAATATTTATAATAAATGGTGTGAGTTGGGAAAAACCTGTGAATCACAGTATTTTTTGTTGCTGTTGTTAATTTCGGTCCTATCCTACAATAGCTGAAATGTAAAAAGTGTTTCAAATAATATATTATTTTATTTAATGTGCATAACAACTTTATGAGGCAAGTACACTGACTATCCCATTTTATAGAGAAGAATTCAAGTCTTGGAGAATTATTGCAGACCACAGAGCTAGTAAGTGGTAAAAGCAGAATTGGAACCCCTGTCTGACTCCACAGTCTGCATCCTCAACCTTTGCAAAACAAGAAATGGTGACAAGAAAGAAAGCATTCATGAAATAGGATTAAAAACTAGAAATTTAGGCATCCTCATTTAAAGAACGATGGTCTTTCTCAATTCACTAATAATTTTGGTAACAAGATGGATGTCTGTTGAATGACCTCCAGCAATCATTTAGATAATTCTGCTGGTAGCTGAGGATCAATGAATGGAGGTCTTAGGTGTGATTCCTTTTTCTTCCCCTCCCTTTTTAATGAAAACAGGAAAGTGATTTAGGAAACACCATCAACTTCTCACTAAGTCTGGAATATATAGGACTTAATATTCTAAATAAGGCCTTTGACAGTATGTCCCAGACATTCATAATGAAAGTGTCTCAATCGAAGTAGTAATATATCCTTTATTTACTGGATTTGTGAAAATATAGCAATAATTCCTAGGCATTATTTTTTTCTCTTTAAAGTAGGTTCCTCAAACATTTGACCAACCAGAACGCTGCATTCCATCAGTGCTTACCACAACATCCAGGTAGAAAGTTGTCGCATGCATTGCCTAAAGAGATCACCAAATGTGTTCACAAAAAGAAACAATAGACATGGAGTGTGAGCCTACACGGAATGGATGACCCCTTAAAACAACCCACTTGGTTCTTTCAACTAATAGCTGCCTTCCCCACTTAGGGAGCAAACAAATTGAGACAACTCAAGTCTACAGAAAAGTTTAAGGCAGACAGCCGTTCAATCACATGTGCATTTAGTCATCTCGTAGATGGTTTTGAGTTTTTCAAATTACACAGAATGGCAAAAGAAGTAGTTCAGACTATTGAGGAATGTATGATGTTCACAAGGGGATGAGTTTCTTGCCTTATTTGTCAAGTGCCAGAGAAGTGACAGACACCAAAGCAGGTGGTGAGATGACAGAAAAGAGAGTAGTGTCAAGCATGAAAGACTCCAAGACAACGGTATAACACACCTTTTTTTTTTTTTTGGCAATTTTTAAAGGATATACATGACATTGTTTAAATTACAAAGAAAGAAGTACAACAAACACACGTGATTCACTCTCAGAGAGCCTTGCTATTTCTGGGTATACATTTATACAGTTGATATACAACAAATATAATGAACATACAACATCTATATGTGGTGTTTCATACCACATTATGTAATTTCCGACATCATTAAAAATTCTTCATACATACAGGCCATTTTAATGAGTATTTAATACTCCATTTTGTGGATAAATTGTAACTTATTTAAGCATTGCCGTATTGTTGACCAATGGGTTTCCGTACAAGTTTGGTTGCTATAGCTGGTCAGATAAGCTGGGATACTTTGGTGCCAACCATCTTTGTCTTTATCTCGGTTATTTCTTTAAGTATACATTGCCAGGAGTGAGTATAACTTCTGAGTCAAAGAACATAAAAATGTTGGGGTATTTGTCAAGTCACTTTCCAGAAAGACTGCAGCAATTTCTACTTCTTCAAGAGATGTATAGGTGTGTCTGTCTCACCAAACTCTGGACCAGCATAATCATAACTCTAAAAAATACATATTTATTAGTTTGATGAGTAAAACAATTACTCATAGTTATTTGAATTCTTTGAGTTCTTTGAGTTCCATTAATGTTCCATAAACCGCCTGCATTTCCCCAATTATGAATAATGTGTTCAAATACTTCACTCATTTGCTTTTGGAGTTTTAGTGTTGTCATGATGTGTTTGAGATCGTTGTATATCAAGAATAGAATCCATTATCATATCACAGGCCGTTAAGGGCTGTGTATGGTTCATACTTTGAGTTATTGTTAGTATGCAGTGACAAACTATTGGAGGCTTAAATAAAAGGAAATAACACAGTCATATCCACGTCTCAGAAACAGAGACCCAGTGGTTGGGAGGAGAATGGGTTGGAGGGGAAGACCTTCACAGTCTGCTCCTGAATCACTGAAAGAGTGGTCTCCCGGGTTTGACTTACATGATCTTAAGTTTCTTTACATTGATGTTTGAATATTTAAATTTAAACTAAAATATAGAATGGAGTAGAGTGAATGTTTCTTTCTCAGAGAATAAATGAAATAAAGAGGAGTGAAGATATTAATTAGTTGAAAGTTTTGTGGAACTGACATTAAAGGAACACAGGCCTTTCTTTTCTAATATATGTCTGTTTGGTGAACATCTTCGACTAAATTCTGGAAATCGTGTAAAAAAGTAGAAGTGAGAACACCATAAGAGACGGCTAGCGTGAGAGCAGAAGGCATCGAGTGTTAGAGTTTGGAATTATTTCTAGACAATGGGTAACCTTTAAAGTCTTAGACATGAATAAGGTAGCTTACTGGGAACATTAGCTCATGAATGTGTAATATGGGCTGAAAAGAGAGAGAACAGAAGCTGGAAGGTCACTTCTGAGTTTCTTGTGCAATTTGGTAATATATAGCAACATATACAATGCATCCGTCTTTTGACCCCAACAATTTTACTACCAGGAGCTTATTATTATTAAAGAAATAACAGGGAAAGTGTTTAAAGTTGTATGTACAAAAATATTCCCTGAATCGTCATTTATAATAGAGAAAAAAATTTAAAACTAAATATCCAACAATTCTTATGATGATGTACTATGAAGTGATTAAGTATCATGATGCCAATCTGTATTTATGAAACTTGAAATGATTTCATGATATGTTTAAATGAAAGCAGAGGGTCGAAAAAACCCAGTATGCTTAGAGGGCCTCCACCTTCATTTTAATCCACATGTATCACCTCATCCTGGTACTGCTTGTAGGATTGTCGTCACAGTGATGGCTTCTAAAGCAAACCTTATGTAGAATAAATTTCACTACATAAAATGGTCCAAGCCCTCTCTTTTCTTCCCATAAGGGAGGAGTAAGACAGGACAGGGCTTGTTTATACACAGTCCCTGATTCAAAATGGCGCCCAGTCAGTTTGTGCCTCCTGGGAAATTGGTTCAGGCTCTGCGTTCTGTGGGTTTGTAATATACAGTAATATGCCAATTTTGTTTCATTTCAATGGCTGCAAGGGCACTTTTCCCCAAATACAATTAATCATCTGAAAGCCATCAAACTTAAGTCCTCAATGGTCCCCATAAGATCAGTTGTGTGGTATGGATTTCTGCTGTAGTAAAATGATCATGCCTCTGGATTAAGAAATCTGCTTTCAGTCTTCATCTGCCACTTTACAGTTGTGTCAATCTGGCAAGACACTTAACCTCTTTGACTCTGTGTTTTGTCCTTAAATTGGGGATAATAAAATATTTTTCCTTTAGTTGTTGTGGAATTGAACACAAATAAATGCTCTTCCTTTACTTATTTCTCCCCTCTACAGATTAGATATTTCAGACAAGGAATTTACTATTCTTCTAGAATAAGTTATTTTTTATCTTAATTAAAAGTAATATGCCCACAACCCACTGCCTAAAATGCTGAAATATTTTTCCTTTCTAATTAGTCTCTTTGGAAAAAAAAAAAATACAAGATCATTTTTTTCTCCAAATATCAGAAAATTTTCCTATTTTCATCAGTATATATGCAAATTAAAGAGGATCTCATATCAATTATGGATACTTAAGACAATGTTATGTTATTCAGGTAACCTACCTCAAGCTTATATTCAAATCCATAGTGTGTTTTCCAGAAAAGAAAACCTACCTTCTTCAGGTTCTTCTAAATAATTTTGCTCATGGAAACAAAATGCTATTTTTGCCTTCAGGCAAATATATAGGGAATCCTACACGCCTTTACATTCCCCATTCATGCTTCAAATAATACACTCCTTGGGGGACAAATTCACATCCTTGGAAGTGAGTAATTAATATACTTGGTCATAAATAGTATGAGCTTGGTCATAAATAACATGAGATCGAATGTTGTTCTTCCAAATTCCATCCAAATATTTAGCAAAACATGTTTTTTTCTTTTTAATACAAGACTTCAGAATCATATCACGTCCAAAGCTTTAAATTTGGCAATGATTGATCTGTTATCTGACACTATGGATTAGCTTTACCTTTTCTAGAAATCCATATAAGTGGACTCATATACTCTTTTATGTGTTGACTTTTTTCACTGTGTATGATATTTATATCAGGAATTAATTTCTTTTTACTGCTGAGTGATATCGCATTGTACAGATATATCATTATCTATTCATTTATTTATTCTTCTGTGGTTGGCCATTTGGATTATCTCTAGTTTTTAGCTATTATGAATGGAACTGCTAAAAAAATTCATGTAGTTCGTGTGTGAATATATATTTTCATTTCTCTTGGATAAATGTCCTCTTTATATTGTGGCAATGATCCCATGGGTGTATCAATTTATTAAAAGTCTTCGAACACAAAGTTAAAATTAGTACATTTTATCCTTCAGTGGGTGACTGGCTAAACAAACTGTGGTCATCCATACCATGCAATACTATTTAGAAATTAAAAAAAGAATGAACTATTGATACTCATAACAACTTGGATAAACTTCCAAGGACTCATGCTAAGTGAAAAGAAAAATCCTACCCTAAAAGGTCACACACTGTATGATTCCATTGAAATGTCATAATTTTGAGAGTTCTGATGGCTACCCACCCATCAAATGTAACTGCGACATTAAGATATTTCCAGATATGCAGTGTCTCAGAAAAATTGAGCTCCCATTCATACTTTCTGAAAAAAAATATTATTTGGTTATGTATTTCAGTGAAAAAAGAAGTCTTAGAAAGCAGAAAACCAAGGTATTCCAGAAACAGGGGAAATAAATACAGCATCATGAGAACTTCTAGGAACACAGTGAATAAGTAGGCCACATCGGGACAGAAAACCTGAAGACTCCATAGAGAATGTCTTCAAGGGTAAAGTGGACTCCATTTGTAAGGACATGGAAGACTTGAACAGGCTCTGGCAATTTAAAACTCCAAGGAGGGGAAAACACAAAGAAAGACATGGTGCCTCCATGAAGGAGGACACTTAGCACCTTAGTCCTAAACAGGGAGGGATTTGGGTGCTATACACAGCATCTACTACAAGTGATTATGAAAAAGGGCCAATTAGAGAATCTGGACATTTAAACTTCAATAAAAAATAAAAACAAACAAACAAAAAATCTAAATAAATGGGAAGAATGGATAAGTTTTAATTAGTGATCTGGAAGACAGAACCAGGGGTTTCTCAGGGAGGGCAGTACAGACACTAATGGGAATAGAAAGAATGAGAGAAAAGTGAAGTGACATGAATGATAATATCACAAGGTCCATTAATTAAAAAAAAAAACAAAAACAGAATATGATGTTATAATCAAAGAACTAACAAAAGAATTGGGAGATAGGAGTAAGTAAACCGAAGTTTTAGAAATCTTTTATAGAAGGGAGTTAATAGGTACTGTATGAAGCTGATAAACCAAGAGACAATAGTGTTGATAATTAAAACCATGGCACTAATCACTGGAAGAATTAAAAACAGAAATGATGATGTGTGTTAACCTCTAGGAACTAGGACTGGGGATAGGAATGGGAAGACTTTTACTTTTCATTTACTATTTTATACTTATTATTATTTTTTTTTTTTTTACAATAGACCTATATTTTGTGAAAGTTTTTTTTTTTCCTTTTTCTTTTTAAAGTAAAGAATATTGATCTTTCCACCTATCATGGAAGAAATCCATAACCAGTACAAGTGCATACTGGTTAACATCCATATTGGCTCCATTTATTATTTACCATGTGCTGGGTATTGTTTGAGAGAAGTATCATCATCCAATTATCCTCATTTCATAGGCTCAGAAAAAAAATTCAATAATTTGTTCAGGTCACGTGGCTATTAAGGAGTAGAGGGGAGATTTCTTTTCATGTCTGTAAGACTCCCAAGCCTGGACATTTAAATACTTTGCCAGTTTTGCTCTGATGAGATTCCTGGGTCAATTCTCTTGCCATTTTTACTGTACTATTATAGGGATTCCTTGAGTGGTTCATCAGTGCTATTTCTTTGACGTGGTCTTTGGGCTATGGGTGGTTAACTGTGGATATAGATCTGAGAAGTCTTAATAAATGCCCTACCAAACCAAAATCCAAACAGGGGAGTACACACAGTTAACAGGTGACCTTGCAGTTCATAGAGATGTTTTTGGTTTAAAGGTAGGGTGGGATGGCTAGAACAGAAGGGGACTGGTACAGAGTAAAGTTTCCATTTTGGCGTGGATGTGCTGAACAATACTATAATGACTAGGAAATGGGAGCATGTCGGAGATGAACTCAGAGCAGTGGTGTCCCAGAAACGATCATCGGCAAAGTAAGAGTGGAGTCAAGGCTTTCACTCCTTGACCTGGGGGCAAGTGTTGGGGGAGGTAGCCCGCTGGACGCAAGACTGCAAGAAGGTCCATCAGGTCCGTGTTTGGTCAGGCCACGGCGGCAGGGTGAAAGCAAATGGCTTGTTTGTGAGCCTCCTCAACTACGTAGGATGAGCAAACCTTCGATTCTAGGCCCCTCTGCCTCCTTTGTAACGTTTCAGTTTCTCCAGTTCTCCCGAGCCCCCACGGTTAATGCATGATAGGCTCCTATCCTCTCTAGCTTTGGCTTACTGCAGTGACTTCCTGTTTGTACTTCCCATGTGCAGTTTTGTCTCCCCTTTCACTCATTCTGTAATTAGTAGGATGAACCTTTAAAACAAAAAAGAAAAAAAGAGACGAAAGTGACCGTGACAATCTCTTGCTTAAACTATTTCACTTGGAAAACAAACCAAAGTAAAACAAAAACCAAAATAAGTTTCAGTGCCTTCCTATTACCCTTAGTCTATCCAAACTCCATGATATGACTCTCAAAGGCTTCCAAATGTTCACTTCTGCCCACTGCTCTTAGATTCAATTTTGATATTCTCACACTTCAACCAAATTGACCTTTTAAGGTTCCTTCTACCCTATAATTTGTACAGACCTTCATACAAACTGCTTTTTTGGCCTGGAACCCTTCCCCATTACCCAACCCACATCCTTTCCCCTCTTTGTCCTGGCTAACACACACACACACTCACACACACACACACAAACACACACTCTCACTTTAGGTCTCAACTCAAGTGCAGCTTGTTCGGGAGGCTTATACAGATGATGTTAGCTTCCCTGCCCCCATAGGGCGCTGCAACTTCCTGGTGTTAGGATACTCACCGAAGTCTGTCTCCCCAACTAGAAGACAAGTGCCAAGAGGGGGCGCCCCGTGTTTCTCATACTTATCATTGTAGCCTCCCTTTCTCTTGCAGTAGCTCACATTTCAGGCATTATGTGCACACTGAATTAATGAATGATTGACAGAAGGAGTGCCCTTGTACAGCAGATCCCCTTGTTACTTTGATGTCTGGGGGCTGCCCCAGACCTTGTTATCTCTGGTACAGCAACTTTGTGAAGGCCATGCTCTGCCCCGAGAGCTGTCTGAAGTCTGGAGGCAAGCCAACATGAGCCTGATTCTAAGACAGGGAAAAAGAATAGATTCTTCGAGCTGTAATAGATCAAGGAAGTTGAGGCTGACTGGGGCAGAATTCTGAAGCAAATTACTAAATGCATTATTAAATGCACAGGGCCCATTGGGAGTCCAATAAGTGTTCTTTCTTTTTAATGAATTAAAAATGAATATCTGTGAACACTTAGAAAGGAAAGAGGTGACCAACATGAATCATCATTGATTAAAAAACAACAGGCCACTTTTGCAGTTTGGGGTTTCATGGTGACATTTTGATAACCTTCCACTCACCCCTCCGACCTTGGATTCCGTACACATAAGGAGGATAACAATACGGGAACCACAGGATCAAGGTATTAAAATCTGGGAAATTCCCCCAAACACCTGTCCATCCATTAACAAGGCAAAGATGTCTTGTAAACATAGATGGGGAAAGCAGTTTAGAATTGGGGCTTCCACGAGTTTTGTTCTCTAGCCAGCTATCCCCCACCCGCTTTCTTTTCTCCAGCTCATCCTGAAACTGAGATGGGTGGTCCTGCAGAGGACATCTTGACTCCACTTCCCTCACACTTTTGATGTAGATGAGGCGGGCCCTGCTCTCCGGGGCTTACTGCAAGTGCTAGTGAATGGCTGCACTTGGATTCTGACGCTGACCCTCAAATGACCCTCCTTTCTACTACAGCCTGACCTACTGATTGAATGGCTCCAGCCCTGACCAGGAGCTGAAATAAAATCAGAGCAGTAATATTAGCTCTCTCCCTCCCCTGCGGCTACAAACACAGATGTGGGGAAAAGGAGGGGACAATGTTCTTTTTCTGGATTCTGTTACCATGACTTATTGATTAGAGGACCCGAGTAGATAATAATAGCTAAGCTAACATTTATTGAGTGCTTCTAGTGCCGGCCCTGTTCTAAGAACTTTATATGTGTTAACTCATTTCTTGCTTGCTCAGCCCTCCCAGGTAGGTATGGTTTTAAGCCCGTGAATTAAGTCACCTGCATAGGGTAATGTAGCTAGTTAGTAAATGGCAATGCTGGGATCTGTACCCAACAAGCAAGGTCAGAGAGGGGGCCCTTACACATGGCAACACTGCTCTACTGTGAGCACTGAAGAGCACCAGCTGAACCCTGGGTGAAGGCGGGTTTCTCTAAGGCATTTGACACTTCTAAGATGTCTTTATGAATACAGTGGAAAAAAATGGCCTGTCAACTGCACAGTGAAGAAGGTTATTAGTAACTGAATGATCCAGTGAATGCAAAGAATATGGATCCCTACCACGGTGGAGGGAACCCCTCAGTGGGGTGTCATCCAGGACCCCAGTGCTCTTACCTCATCTGTGGATATGGGGAGACACTGGATGCCTGAATCGAATCCAAAGAGCCTTCCTTCTAGAAGGTGGACCGGGAGCTTTAGTCGCAAAGACCAACCCATGAGCATGGATATGGCCTAACAGTCACATAACACAGAGTTTACAGTCTTCCCCTTGCACTGAGAGCAACGGCGAGATGTATTCGAAAAAATAATTGACAAGAGCTGAGGCTGGATCGATTGTTTTTAAAAGTTGACAAGAGCTCAGGCTAACTGATTATATTAATTAGTAAATTAATTTATATAACAACTAAAATTTTTGAAAGGGCAGAGACAGGTGTCCTTGAAGGGGAAGATGACTAAGAGGAAAGAGATTTGAAACCATATCACATGAGGAGGAATTAGAGTAACTGAGAGTGTTGAATCCTCAGAAGAGAATGACTAGATAGAACTCAGGGTGTATCTTCAAAAATCTGAAAGGTTATCTCTTGGAGGAAGGATGGGACTTACTCTGTGTTGGCTGCAGAGGGCCGAGCTGGGAGCAAAAGTTACAGGGAGGTGGGTTTGCCTCATTGCTGTGCAAGGAGTGGGACAGAGTTCCCTAACTACTCTTGGGACAACGATGACAGCTGATATTTACTGACTGCTCAGACTGTCTGCACTCAAGTTAAGGTCTTTATATGCCTTGGCTAGAAAGTTGTGGATCAAACTCATAGTAATCACCACAGCATCTCAGAGCATCATTAGAAAATGCTCCTTTTACCGACTGCTTATTAAATTGCCTCATTTGATAGTTGCCCTGTTGACTGTTATTATTATATCATTATTTTTTTATAGATGAGAAAATAGAGAAGTTAAATTACTTTCCTGGAGTCATCCTGCTTTGTTATTATTGGCTTATAATGATCTGGGCCCAAGTATTCCTGCTACTAATACTTCCTCTCAGGGTTACACATATAATAAGGGGTCAGATCAGGGCTGTTCATTAGAAGTATAATGTGAGCCACTAATGAGAGCCATATGTGTAATCTTACCTCTTCTAGTAGCCACATCAAACATGTAAAAATAAACCAGTGAAATTATTTTAAGTTTCATATATACTGTTAACCCAGTTGCATCTAAACTATTATCATTTGCTGAGATGATGTCATCAACACTAAACTCATGAACAACCTATTTTACATTCTGTTTTTCACACTAAGTCCCCTGTCTATTTTCCACTTACTGAACACCTCAGGACTAGTCACATTCCAAGTGTACAGTAGCTGTTTGGATCTCTGGGCTGCTAATGAACAGCCCGCACAGGATTACAATTTAAATCTCCTGGGGGTGGGGATTGAAATTTACAGGGGAGCTCTGCCTTCCAACTTTGATCCTAAGGCCTCCCTGCCCCCAACTTACCTGGTTGCCAATTTGAATGGAATGCTCAGCAACTGCCTTTGCCTTTTCTGGTGGAGCCAATGTAGATATTTCTGAATTTGGAAAGGACAGGTGTTTCTCCTGCAACCTTCCAACAACTGTCATTTCCCTCTTGGCAGCTATGCTGGGAGAGGACGTGTTTGATTTCTGCTTTGAAAATGTCTGAGGTAGGTTGCATGACTTAAATAATGTACTCTAAATACCAATTTGGGGGTGGAACATCTTGTTTTATGCAAATTTAGGGAGGCCCTGGCTTAACTGATTAGAAATAAATCTTGCAGCCTGTAAATGGCTACGTGAGGGTTAGGGGAAGGCAGCGCGTAGTTATTTTTGCCATGCTGCCCAAGAATAGGGATAGAACGTCAAAACAAACACACCAGCCTCTTAAAGTAGCTTTAAAACAACCCACCGAAGTTTCCCCTCAAAGTTCCAAACCGGTTGCCAAAAATGAAGGTACGTAAAAAGATGCTACGCGCTCTCCGTCTCCTTAAGGTGGCGCTATGAGGGTGACGGAGTTAATTAGTGCCTGCAAAACGCCGCGTGTGAGCTCATCCGAGAAGTCCTGCTCTGTACACTTAGGATTTATGGCAGATCTGAGGCGTGCACGGTGTTTGACATTTTCTTTTTAAGTAAGGGGACTTCAAAAAGTCGTGGGCACTCGCCCCCACCCTTACCCCGCCCCAGGCAAAGTACCAGGCGGGCACCAGGGCGCAGGCGGGAGGCGAACGCGCCAACCACGCTTGTCCAGGCGCAGGTGCCGGGGGCGGCGGCGGCCACTCCGCAGCGTCCGCTCCGGAGGAGAGTTCGCGGCTGATCTCTGGATGCCTTGCAGCTGCAAAATGTGTCTCTGGCCAGCAGGAGGAAGGAAGAGGAAGTGAGAGCAGCGGCAAGCGGCGGAGCAGCAGCCTGCGGACCCGGAGTGTAAGTGCGTGTGCTCGGGCAAGCGCTAGCGGGCGAGGATGGGCACGGGATAGTCAGACCACCCACACCGCCGCGGCCCCGAGCAGGGCGACAGAGCCTCCGGGCCCCCTTCAATGGTCGCGGGTCGCCAGAGGTCTGTTCGCTGGGAACCTTCGCTGCCACTGCTGCTGTCCTGCGACCCCGGGCAGGTTCGTAAAGTTTCCTGAGCTGGCGCGGAGCCCCGGCTCGCTGACCTCGGCAGACCTGGGGGTGGGGTGGGGATGGGGGGATGGGGCTGGGGCAAGCAGGAGGCGTCCTGCTCCGGGGGACTCTGGTCGCCTCGGAGACACTTTTGTTTTCTCCCTGGGGGCGCCGCGGCTCGGGCGAGGGTGGCCGCGGCGTTCTGCGGGGTGAAGGCTGCGGGCGCGACGGGGCGCTGGGCATTTGGGGAAGTCTGGGCAGAGGTGGATGGGGGGCTGGAATGGGAATGGGAGCGGAGGGAGGGGCCCCCGGGGATGGAGAGCGGGGCCTGGGGCCCGGGAACCCGTAGAGACGTTTCGTCCAGGGCCGGCTGGAGGGGGCCGCGGGAGGGCTGCGCTGCCGGCGACTGGGATTTGGGGGCCACGGGGAGTGAGAGATTGGGGGCTTGCAGGCAGTAGAAGCTGCGCGGGAGAAGGAACTGGCGGTCGGACTCCCGGCATTTCTCGAGCACCGGCAGACGGGAGGGAATCCCCCAGCGAGCGCGTTCCGGGGAGGGGGCGGTGATGGGCTAGAGGAAGGGGGGGCCGAGAGGGACTGGAGGGGGTGGTTCGGGCAGCTGGGAGTCCCGGGTGCCACTGTGAGCAAATACACGCCTCCCGGGACACGCCGAGGTCCCGGTTGGGACCGGCAAAGATGGTGGGGGGCTTCGATAGAAGATACCGGCATCAAAGAGGGGGCGCACCCCGCGCGCCTTCAGAGAAAGGGGGCAGCGAAGCTCGGGGGCCCTAAAATTGGAGTGGAGAGGAGCGGCGGAGATGGCAGGAGTAGCTTTGAGGAAGAGGAAATACAGAACTCAGCCGACCCGGGGGTGCGCGCGTGTTTGGGGTTGGGAAGTCCGTGTTGTGCCGCGGGCGCGCGCGAGGGTGGTGAGGGCGTGTGTGTGTGTGTGTGTGTGTGTGTGTGTGTGTGTGTGTGTGACTTCAAGGGGCTTTGGAGCCCGGGACTCCCCGCCGAGTGACCCTTTCCCGCCTGGGGGCCCTTTGAAGTTGGAAGCTTCAAGCTGGGGTTGCTGGTGTTGGAAGCTGCATTGACCTAAAGCCCCCGGGCTTGGCCCCCCGTAGTGACCCGGCTCTGGGCCTCTGGACAGCTCCTGAGACTCATGGAGTGTGTTTTGTGATGCCCTGTGCGCAGGGCATGGGCCTGCTAACACCGCTGCCCATGAATGATTGGAACCTAATTCGTTGTAGTTAAGATTTATTTCAGAGAACCTAAGACAAGAGTTTGTGCCTCCGGGGGCAGAGGCCATGGGGTCCCCATTTAGGGCTGCCAGTGACTTGGGGGTGCGGTGGAGGGACAGTGGAAAATTTTCTGAGTTTTTTTTTCTTTTTGTCCATAAACTAAAAGGAATTAATGACCTGTATGTTTATATAGTATACATACATATAATGTATATACATACATATAATGACCTGTATGTATATAATGACCTGTATGTGTATATCAACTCTTTGAGGGTAACTTTGGGAGCTAGAGGGATTTACCCCCACTTTTAGATGGAAAAGACCTGGCTGGCAGCAGCTGTTATTAAGGACTTCCTCCGGTCATGATTTTTCATATTATCTCACCTCCATACCCACTTCCCAAGGTTGTTTCAAGGATTCCAGTCCCCCAGTTTACAGCACCGGGCATTGTGAGTTAGAAGGCCGCGTCGCCTGCTGTCACGGAGCAGACTTTTTCCCTCAGAACTGACCTTCCATATCTGGGCTCTTGACTAGGTACATGTCCTATCTTTCGAGGGTTGTGGTTAAATGTGTATGTGACCTTTCCTACTCAATTTACTACTCAGAAAAGACGGTCTCTAAATTAGACATACTGGTTGTCTTCTTGGGAACTTGTGAGGGAAAGACCTGGAGTGTTGCAGCTCTGTAGGGGGGATGGTGTCCGGAGGGAAGGGGATGGGGAAGAAACTTGGTAGGTGTCAGGGAGGGGCAGGCTGGGAGGCAAGCTCAGAACTGGGTCTGGTGGAACTGAGGGCCTGGGGTAGCCACTGGGCTATAGGGTGGGTGGTGCTGTTGATGGCCATATTGTCCCCCCTCCCCCCCACCATGTCTCATCTCTCTGCCCTTCTTAACTGCATCCGCTCTGACTGCCTTACACTCTTTCACCAAGTTCTCTCCCCAGGGCCTTTGCATATGTTACTCCTTTTGAACAGGAGGTTTTGCCTACCCGTCCAGATGGCTCACTCTTTTACTTCCTTCAGGTCTCTGCCTAGCTGTCAGCTTCCAGGGAGCCTTCCCTGAATACCTCATATAAAATAGCAACTTGCCACTTCCTGCTCCTCTTACGTTACTCATTTTTTCTTCTTAGCACTTATGACCCTCTGGCATTATATATTGGTTTGTTTATTTGCTTATTGTGTGTCTCCCCCATTAGATAGGAGTTCCATGAAGGCAGAGACCTTGTCTTGTTTATAGGTCTAGACTCTAGACTGATTCTTAGCATAGTAGGTGCTCAATAAATATGTGCTGACTGGCTGAATAAGAGGTGTGTGTTATAGGAGAGGTTCACCAGGGTAATATACCAGCAAAATATTGTAGCACCAGCGGCAAGTAAGGTGCCCAGGTAACAGACTTTTGCTTTTTCTCCTCTGTCCTCCCCCCTGTGCCCAGCTGCACTTCTTGCAGACCCCTGTCTGCCTTGAGTAGAGCCTTCCCTTAGAATTTCAGCCTGAAGAAAGAAACAGAGAGGTGATTTCTTGGGACAGTGGTAAATAGGTACAGGTTATTAAGAACGCATTGCCACTCTAGATCTGGTGTCTGTTTTGTCACTCCCCATGGAGAAAGCCTTTCTAAAGTACGTTGCTTTCCCCAGAGAAATCCTCCCCTAGGAAGAACTGTGTGTGGGGTGAAGTCAGAGACATCGCTGAATCCCAGTCTGCTCTCCCAGCAGGTGGAAGTGGAGAGAGAGGATGAGAGGCAATAAGGGAAGAAGGAGAGGGGGGCAGGAAGAAGCTGGATGGCAGATGCAGGGGAGAAGAGAGAAACACCTAGGAGGAGAAAAATGACAGAGAAAACAGTGAGGGGCTTGTGCAGTGCGTCTAAATCATAAGCACTTATTAAATTAGTGTTGAGATAGGACACTGCATAAGTGTTTTAAAGTAATTTACCCCCGTTGGGTGTTTGGTGTGAATGGGTGGGGAGACATGGAGGATGGCAGTGCTTTGAAGTCCTTGCTAAGAGGATGTGGCTGGGGGCGGGCCAAGGGGCTCAGCTGGGGGCACACTTGGCTTATGTTATCATCTTTGTTAACACTGAAGGTGTGGAGGTAGGTCATTTCTACAGGACTTTTCCCATCTGGATCTATGATAGTGGGTACCCTTAAGGTTTGCCGCCGAAGCCTGCAACTTTTTAACGCCTGAAACCAGCCAAGTGGATGGTTTGGCTAATAAGACATTTATTCTGTTGAATTTGGAAAATGTAGGGAGTCACTAGATCGCCTACATCACAAAGCCTCAAGTGTTTGTTGCTGATCACACAACTCTAGTTCTGCTTCCTTCTATTCAACTAGTCCAATGCTTTTGAAGCTTCGGATTGCAATCCAGGAGTGGATCATAATATATTAGGTCCAGACCCGCAGTTTAAAACATGAAAGAGAAGAGTACAATGGAAAATAGTGTTTTAGAAAACAAACATCGAATCTTAATGTCAAACGTATCGCTTAATGTGGGTCGTGGTAAAAAAAAAATCTGTATTAAAAATTCTGGAGGCCCTAGGAATCTACATTTTTTAACCAACTTGCCAGGGATTCTGATGAAAGTGGTTCACTGGGCCATACTTTAAGAAATACTTAGCGGTCCCTCTCTCCTTACAAAATGCTATTGGTTTTTATCTCCTTCAAGGGATGTTACTTCCAAATGTTGAAGCAGATGCAGTAAAAGTACAAGCCATTGACTTAACTTTGAAATACTACGGTTTATAGAATGTGCTGGTGTGCTGGGCCCTGATGCCGCCATCTTGGTGAAACTGGAAATCCAAGCAGCGTGACTTTCAGTAGAGGCAGCAGATTCTTCCATAATAACTCTTTAGCCTTACTTGGGTTAAAACGACCAAATATACTCTTTTCTGGCCAACTTTTCATTTAGGGCTTTTGAGGTCTTTAAGCTTTTGAAGTCTTCGGAACTTTGCTCAACTTTTCCTTTCATATTTTACACCTAGTACTCCCCACATGCGTGATGGTAATTACTCTCAGAAGTTTGCAAAGACAGTAGGAATCTCATCTGGTGGCGGCCACACTGCTGTGGTACATAATTAGATTCAGCATTTTAGCTGACCTGGACTTGGGACTGGCCAACCAAAGACGAAAGAGGCTGAAGACTTCAACACTGTCCCAAACATAAGGATTTTGAAGGCCAACCATTCAGGGGACAGAGTGTGGCCCTTGTGGCATTCATGTGGCCCAGGACAGCCTTTGAATATTCCTAGCACTGCGTTTTCAGGTACAGTGAAGCCAGCTTGCATGCATAATGCACACACTGGTTGCCATGTTCAGTTCCCTGGATAATTTAGGTTGTTTGAGTATTAACAATTGGAACTTTTTTATTTTTATTTTTTTTTATGATAGCCAGAACTGAAGACTGCAAAACACTATTGATCCACGGTCAAGTTAATTTGTGACTTAGTACGATGTTTTCTAAACTTTCACAGGATAAGTGTACGTACAGTTTGAGTGGAGTTTTGTCACTGGCCTACGGTGGGGTGAACAGCAAAGTATCTGATGGGACTTTGTGTCGGGGAAGGAATGGCAGCTCATCAAACAGCAACAACCTGGCGTAGTGCTGAGTACAGAAATTAGTCACATGTATAACTGGAAGGAGATGGTGAGTCTCAGTCAGTGTTCTAGGCCCCCACAGACCCTGGTTTCCAGAATCTGAGCAAGATTATTTATTGGCACCTCAATTTTAGGAATTGCGGCTACAGTTTTGGCTATTTTAGTTCTAATAGTTAATATCGGGGACAAAACATTCTTCAATATAAAACATTGGAAAACATACTACCTGCTGGACTGCAGGACTGTCAGGTGTGGGGTGGGTAGTGCTGGCTGGAGACGGAGCAGTGGTTTGAGGGCTCCATGGTCAGGTAAGCCCTGAGTGCGCTATCTCCGTGGGCGTGGAGTCACGGGATCCATGTGACAGTTTCTTCCTTGAGCATACAGCTGACACCCTTGCTCCGGGCGTGCTGGTTTGGAAATGGTGCAGAATAGCCAGTGTCGTAGTATCCAATTTCATACTCGTAGATGTGGCTTGGAGGAAGGAAATGTCCCGGGGTATTTGGAGAGTAGATCTGAGCCAATACCAGCTTTTCTGTTTTCCCCCTGCTGTTCCTTTCCCTGGTATCTCGATGCTGTTATTGGTGACTTCCTCCTCTTGCTGATTTTCTTGGACTATCCTGGTCTGATGCCAGGATCCCCATGTCGAGCTATGCTGCCATGCGCCCAGGGGGCCTTTCACTCCTGTACCCTGGTGGAAATGCCCTGGGTTCTGATGGATGTGCCCAGGGTTGCCATGGCACCTAGGGATGTGTGTCTGTCACCACTGAGGCCAAGTTTTTCACAGTTGGTGTCTGCCTCTGGATATCTCATCCCAACGTTGACCTTCTGAGCCTTGAGAATCAATGGAACCTTTTCTCAGGGACAGCATGCCCATCACCCAAACTCATGATATTGAAGCATAAAAGCTAGAATGCAATTCATTAAATAAAAATGAGAATGATGTTTGCCAAAGGGAATAGACACTTATCTAGCCAACACTTTTTTCTCTGTGGGTGAGTCATGGTGAAAGCAAAAGTGTGAAACCCACTGGTGCGGGGGACTAACTGGGGTAAGGGAATGCACTTCACAGAGTATTTTCCAGGTAGCATAACTTTGCTGCTTCTGCTGCCCTGTACATTAATCCCAAGGCAGGGAGCGAGACTGGGGTCTTTAACCAGGGTGATTTCTCCCTTGGGCGATGCTGAAGCTACTGATTCTGTTCTTTTTCTACTTGCAGGCTATTGCCCATTTTATCTTGACTCTTTACTTCAGGCAGTCTTAACCTCAGTGTTATTGCCATTTGGGGCTGGATAATGCATTGTAGAGTGTTTATTAGCTTCTCTGGCCTCTATCCACTGGATGCCAGGAGCAACACCCAGTTGTGATCCCCAAATGTCTCCAAACATTACCAATTGTCCTGGAGGAAGGGTGGGGCCACCCCTCTTCCCTTAGGTGAGAACTACTGCTTTGTTTCCTTGCATAATTCTGTGCTATCAATAGGCTAGACTTTTGGCAGCAGTTATAAACACCCCCGATTTTTTTATTTACTGGTTATTCCTTAGCTGCTAATGTGGTATAGTCACAGCTGGGTGGTCTCACACTTTATGTTCATTTATTTCTTCTCGCTCTCTAAATTTCCTGTCTAGCTTCCTTCTCTCAGCTATTGCAGTTATCTTCCCAACCCCAACTGGTTTCAAGTTTGAATTTCATGTGTGTTTCTTTCTGGTAAGGAAAAGACGAGAACTAGTGATTTTATATCTTGGTTTCCTTACAAGGTCTTGAATTCTGGCCACTGGTTACTGCAGTGGCTGTAACCTGTGCGCAATGGGAATAAGACACGTGAAATGAGGGAGGTAGGTAACCAACGTCAGTTTGGCTCATTCAGAGGCCTCTGTCACAAGATTAAGGAAATGTCTGCGTGGGAAGGAGTGAACTGGGTGAAATGCCTCCTCCTCTGCTTGCAAAATGTACCTTAGCTAGTAGGATAGTAATAGATACTGATAATCCCATTTAGTGTGACCGGGGCATTGTGGCAGGTCGGGGGAGAAGCTTAAAGGTACTGCTTTATGTGACGCCCTTCCCCACTCTGTCTGTTTAGATTTCTATCCTAACGTTGCCACATGTATTTTCTTATGTAATTATCCATCAACCTTTTCTTTACCTCCGTGTTTGGTTGCTGTAGCAGAGCACAGGAGCATTAGTGGCTTAAGCAGTGTGGGAATATTGCTGACTTGTATACTCGCTCTGTCTCCTCCATGCAGCAGGCTTCTTTAAAGTCACAACCCTATAGCAGCCCTCCACCCTTCCTTCCGCCCTTTGTGACTTTTTTTTTTTTTTGAAATTGCACTTAGAGAGCCAACTTTTGTGCTGTGGGGTTCTGTGGCTGAGCAGCACTGGATGAGCTATATTTTCCAGGCTGCTACACACAATTACCCTTAATTTCAAAGCGTAATACATTTCAAAATAATTTTTCTTTTCTTTCTGTTTTCGGGCTCTTTAACCCAAATACAGAGCCACAGCTGGCTTAGCCCTTGGCCCTCAGAAGGCATGTGGCTTGGGAGGCAGAGCTAGTTAGTGAAGGGCCTTTGGTTAGACGGTGTAATTTTGGCTGCGTGAAGAGTGAATTCCAATAACACTCAGTAAGGCTGGTTTTTACTTGACTCCTGGCCTCCCTCACCCCTGCTCCGCCCCGCCATTTTTATCATGGATCCTGTGCCCTCATTATTCCAATTATGGGCCACTCTGTGGGAAGTGACTGAGAGCTCAAGCATTTAGGTTTGAGGAAATGCGACTGATTCTTCCATACACTAGTAAGTGTGTGTTGTGTATGTGTGTGTGTTAGAGAGTCACACACACACACATCCATGCAGCTCTTCTAATAATGGAAAGCCTGTAGAAGCAAAGAAACTATTATATCAGCTGTTCAATCCAATTTTCTCTAGTGCTTGTCACTTTTATAGCAAGACAGCACAAATCCTATTAAATCAAAACTTTTTTCTTCTTTTTTTTTTTAAACCAAGGAAGGAATGTGTTTCCAGCATCTTTAGACTTACTCTACTGACAGGAAGTGAGTTCAACTCATTAGAACTATTTTCTCAATTACTGTCCAATCTTCAATTGAAAGTTTTGAAAGCATTTGTCTGGATATTTATAGGGAGAAGCACAATAACGCTTTATTTATTCATTGAAGTATATTTTTAAAAAGAAATGTGTGGCTTACATTTAAAAGGCATATACGCATTTTCAAATTGAAATAATCCTGAGCCTGCAGCATCCATTGTATTTTATCCATTCATTCACTCATTAATTCAATAGCCATTTTGATCACATTTTATGTTGTGTAGTCAAGCTACTTGCTGGACATAATAAGTCCCTCTTCGTATAAACAGTATGAGGATGGGGGCACTATGGGAGATGGACTCCATTAATAGTCAAAATGGAGTGTGATAAATGTATGTATAGAGCATTTTGCAGATCACAGAAGACGGCGTTCCCAATGAAGTGACTTTGAGAAAGATCTCAAAGCATTAAGTATTAATAGTGAGTCTGAAAGAAAGAACAGGGTGTCTCCAGGGAACAGAGCAATCAGGGCGGTGGGGAGACAGTCTGGAAGAGGCCTTGGGTCAACTCTGCCCGGAGATGAGCATTTGGATTGAGCAGAAGGGAAAGCCAAAGGATTTTAGGCAAGGGAAAGACAGACCTGGAATTCAAAGAGAAATATAACTCCCCAGGGAACATGGAAGCTGGATGGTACAGCAGAAATTAGATGGTATACCAAGGAAAGATGGAAGCTGTAAATCGCTCCCTTCTAGGCCTACTTGAATAAACACACAATCTTGGTCAAATGAGTACATAAATAAAGCAATGTGCATGCTATGTCAATGGACTTGGAAGACTGATTGCTCCGCCCGCACCTTCCAGTCTGAGTAGGGGGCCAATCTCCTCCTTTAAGGAGACAACCTCTGGAGACCCTTCCCCTCCAGCTGGATGCAAGACAGAGGGAAAGGATATTGACACTGATGAAAAAAATAGAAGACTTGGGGACTTACTGGATTTGGGAAAAGGGAAGAATAGGAGTCTGAGGTTTAAAACAAAATAAATACATACTTGTTGGTTGAGGGTTCAAATATCTTTTCGACTCTGTGGGGTGGATGACGTGGTGTAAGCTAATTATCTTTCTCAGCTTCAGTTTTCACCTCTTTCAAAAGGAGGTAATGTACGTCTCTATCTGTTAGAGTTGCTAAGGTAATCAAATGTAATAATGATGGTAGAGCACCCTGAAAGTATTGGGTTGGATTTACTATTACTATTGATGTTATTATTACTAATTCAATAGTTTCTATTCAGGTTTTATATTCAAATAGCTCGCTTAAATCATTTAAAGACGCACATTGATTATTTCATCTTCTTTAGAAAACCTAGGTAATTCCTTCTCAAATCTTGAGTAGACTGTTAATGTGATTTATGTATCTTTTCTTCAAGAATACAGGAGAAGTAAACTGCTGAAATAAAGGCCAGGGAAAATTATCATCGATTGGGATTAAAAGAACCGACATAATGAATCAAGTTAGCCACTTGGGGTCCTCAAATAAAACTCCTGTAAATAGAGTTCTATCCCCCATCGATTTAGAACGAACCTGAAAATTTTCTGTTTTATTAGTATTTTATTTTGGGTAGAGAGACTCGAGGCGGCTAATCAGGGCTCTTTCCCTTCCCTTGACTCCAGCTTTCTGGGGGCGGTTTGTGTTAATGCTTCCCCAGTGTGAACAGGAGCCCAGTGAGACACCCCCAGTTTGTGGAGTGATGGTAGAGGAGCATTTGGCAGGAATGTAGTTCAGTTGAACTGGGTTTCACAGGATTATGTTGCCTGTTAAGGAAGCTCATGTTTCCAATAACACTTTGTAAAAGGCCCTTTTTGAATCATGTGGAAGCTGCCAGTAAGTTAGGGGACTATTGAAATGCTCATTGGCAGGTGGGTGGTAGTAAAGTGTCAATTTTTCTCCTTTAATCTGAGCCCATAAACCAGGTTAGAAAATAGTGTGGAGATAAAAATTGAAAAACGAAAATAGGATGACTATTTTTGAGTGTACAGACCCAGTATTATAACTCTGTGGTCCCAGCATAATTAATTGTACCAACAGCTTTCACTTTCAGAGGTGTCCCAGGCTGGACGCTTCATTTTATGGCCACTTAAGTAGAAGGCTATTGCAGTTTGTTTGGGTGCCTTTTCTTTCTTTTTATTTTTTTAAAGATTTTTATTGGGGAAGGGGAACAGTGTGTTTTTCCCAGGACCCATCAATTCCAAGTCCAGTTGTTGTTCTTCAATTTTAGTTGTGGAGGGTGCAGCTCAGCTTCAAGTCCAGTCACCCTTTTCAATCTTTAGTTGCAGGGGGCACAGCCCACCATCCCATGCAGGCATTGAACCGGCAACCTGGTTGTTGAGAGCTCCCGCTCTAACCATCTGAGCCATCCGGCTGCCCCTCCAGAAGCTTAGCAGCAGCTCATTGTCTTCAATCTAGTTGCAGGGGCATGCGGCTCACTGGCCCATGTGGGAATCGAACCGGCAGCTCTGTTGTTCAGAGCTCGTGTTCTAACCAGCTGAGCCATCCTGCCGCCCCCGGATGTCTTTTCTACATTATATGCCTTCAGGAAGGCAACAACTAGCTGACAGGCTTACCAGCTCATTAAGCTTAGCTCATGGACCTGTCACTGGGGAATGGCTTTTATGGAGTGGGTCGGAGGAAAAAAAAAGCCTCACTATAGACACTAAACTGCCATGAAGTCAGGGTATGTGACAGAAATGTGCCAATGGAAACTACTTCTCTGAACCTGTGCTTTGAAAGTAGTATAGTTCCTCCGCAATCTATTACAAGAGTCATGAAAAGTCACTTATCTAATAACTATATGCAAATCTTGTTTGGTACCTGACAAATTACACACTATCTTCAGTCCAAAATAAAATTTCCCATCACTTTCTCTTCTCCCAAGTAGGGTGGTAAATACGGATTGTTCAGCTGCTAGATTGTCAGCTGTGTTGCAGTGCCTCTTTGCTGTATGTCAGGATTGGTTGTAACTTTAAATAGGATTTAGTGTTAAATGTTTAAAGACCCAAACAAAGATTTATAGAGTGCAATACAGACTTACAGTAAATCACGGGAGAATCACATCCGTACCAAAGTATATGTCAGTTTAACAGTGATTCAAACCTTGTACCCATTCCACAGACGAGGACGTTTACATGTCAGAGAGGCTGGCTGCCCCACATCATGTGGGTCCCAACTGAACACTCCCTTCTGCCACACACCAGATGCTCCCCTCTCCTGCTGCCGGTTTCCATTGGTTTGTCCAGTTCTTTTTTGCCTCAGTTGAACCCGTTATTTTGGAACGTTGTGTTGAGTGGTCACGCTACTTGGGAAAGGATAGGGGACAATTTGCTGGGAGAGCTTTGCATCAGGAGCATGTAAAAGAATACAGTCAGGGTAGCAAACCATCCGTTACCTGAGCCTGGGCCAACTGCCAGCAAAGTGTTCGAGGGGAAATGGCAGTGATGGTGCATTCATTTATATCCCCGTGAGACATCGTTCCACTGTCGTAGAAATTGTGTTGTAATTATTGCTGACTTGTTCAGGGCTATTGGAAATCTTTTCAAATATGCTACTAACAGTCCTAGCATGTGAAAGTGCCCCATAAAACAGGCTGAGAATTGACACCTTGATCCGAGAGTGGAAAGGCACACGAAGGTATACAAAAATATAAGAATCCTTGTGGAAACCTCTAGGCAGTTTTTATTTCAACATATATCTTTCAGGCTACAGGGTAATTTTTCATAACCAGATCAATGCAAGGCCCAGATAAATGGCTTTATAGCAGTTTTAATGTTGAATTCCACTCTTTTTTCAAAAATCCAGGAATTGCATTATGAAGAGTTGGACTCATCCATTTGAAGCATTTTGTGCAAAAGACAGTTTCCTGTGTCAGGTTCAGGGGAAGGAAAACTACCATAAAACTTTGATCTTCAGGGTACTGGAGAGACATTGGAACCTTTGACTTTTAGGAGAGGGACCAGAGTATATTTTAAATTCTTGATGGCTACTGCGGGTCTGAATTTGCCTCCGTGTTTGCTTTTGAAATACTCTTTAACTCATTTGTTCATGCACAAATATTTATTGAGCACCTGCTATGTACCATGGGGTGTGCTAGGTGATACATAAACAATGGTGAGTCTCTTTCCTCGGAAATGAAATAGAACCATTGCTGATTTCATGGGCTGCTTAGACACTGGTGAAGGAAATGTACATTGATCAAAGAATCACACAAATAAATGTGACATTTAAACTGTGCCAAGGGCTGTGGGGGAAAGGTACTGATGCTGGAAAGGCTGATGGCAGGGGGATTAATGTATTCAGGGAGGTTTGGGAAGAGGGCGAATGGGTTTTACCAGGGAAAGAGGAGTCCCTGTGGGGACGAGCTTATGTGAAAGTCACGTGAAGGGCATACTTGGATGCTGATGGAACCGAAGACCAGAGAGCCGGGGGCTGGGAGCACTGCAGGCCTGAGTTAGAGTGGGGAGGACGGCACATGGGGCCATGGGTCTGGCCCTTTAGGAAAAGTACAGTGAGAAGCCACTGAAGTGTTTTGCCCAAGGGAGTGATGTGATCAGATTTATGCTTTGGAACGATCTTCCTGGCTTCAGTGTGTACATTTTACGTCATCTAAAATTGGTCATAATGTGCCTGCACCATCGCTACTTTTAGAATCTAACAATTTCTAAGAGGATCAATTTAGCCACTAGTGTCTCCTTCAGATTTTAAACAGCAATTTAACCCCGTGATTTAGCATGGGTACTGCATCCACTTAAGAATGACAAAGTACCTCGTGCTGTGGCACTCAGACTTCAAAATGTTTTGGAATCACTGGGGACCCAGAAACTTCCTTTTAACAAGTCTCTCAGGTGATTCTGACACAAGTGGTCCCGACTCTGCTTTGAGAAGTATCGTCCTAGAAAGTGCTAAGGAGCGAAAAAAGAATTACAAACCTCCAGATGAAATGTTATTAGGGGACCTTTTTATTGCCAGGGTTTCGACTTGGACCCGCTCTCCCAATACTGGAGGGCTTTTCTTCCAGCGCTTAAAACAGATTCTAAATCCTTTGTGTTTCTTCTATTTCCTAATCTTGTCACACGCAGCTGTTTTCTCCCATCGGTGGCTTTTACTCCCTCTGCGTCTCTGATATTTTAATTTTCATTTTGTTGCTAAACATTTCTTGAGGATCTTTTCTTACGAGTCCTGGATGAGGTTTTGAGGCAGGGAGGTGGTGGGGAGGCTGCCCCATGAGGAGGGGATGGAAGCCCTTCCATTTGCTACTCGGCCCTCTGGGGAGGAGACTCTGAGGCAGGGGAGAGCTCAGTCCGTAGTTACTGCAATAGGGCAGGCATCCCCTTTAGCTCCCCCTTTCTCTGCTGCCCTCTGAAAATTCTGCTGGGAGACTGATTGTGAGGGAAGGGTGATGGGTTCACGGCTCTTCCTCCGTGACTATTAGAGCCCAGAATTCCTGCTCAGGTGAAATCAGGTTGAAATGCATTTTAAAGGTAAAGTTCGAGCAGAAAAGAAGTCACAGAAAAGGCATCAGCCACTTTGGTGGGTGAGAAGAGAGAGTGAGGTGCCCTGGACCCACATCTCTCACTGGCCATTAGTCACCTCCTCTGGGAAGCTCCCTTGATTGCCTGGCATCTCCTTCCCGTTCACATTGAGCCTCTCTGTGCTGGCAGCTCTCATGCTGCCTTACCCTCTGTTCCGTGTGCTTTTTCCTTGAGTAGACTGGAGGTCCTGAAGGCAGATAGATATTCCCATCGCCGAGCCCATAACAGGCACTCAGCAAACGTTTGCAGGAAGAAGCACTATTATTCATGTATACGAGCACTGCATCCTTCTGCAGTCCTTCTGGAAGCGCCCTTTCACACGGCTTCCTTGTCCCTGAGTAAGAGCCCCAGGGACGCCTGGCATGGAACTCTCCCTGCACTCAGATTTGCTGAAGACCGGTCCCGTCTGAGGTCACCGTGACTGAGGCGTGGGCCAGACCAGATGTCAGATGTGGGGAGGTAAATGCCACTGGCTCTGCAACGCCCTGGTCCTGCGGTGGCAGTGGTGACTACTTTACTGTCATTCCACTGTCCCCACATCTGCCCTGGATGTAACGAACTTTCCAGAGGAGGAAACCAACATTCTGTCATCACATTACTGTCTGCAGAACGTTCATCCTTCATGTGCCTGCTTATGATTCTCTGCTAGTCACCAAAAAGCCAGTGGGGCATAGATATTAGAAGACTGTGACTTGGAAGGAAAACACATTTCTTGGCTTAAATCCTGAAACTTCTGTCCCTTGTGTGCCTTCATCCATGGTTCGGTCTGTGTTGAATCTAGAGAGTATGTTTCTCTCATCCTTCCTCCCCACGGCCTGTGGGTGACCAGGCATTGGAGACACACACTGGGGGTCAGGATCCTTACCACATGTGTGGTTACCCACATTTCATTTATTACGTTCTGAGAGTACCGTGGTCTTGGTAATTTATGTGTCTTGGCTATAATTGCACGTTATTTTTCTAGCAGATACCAAGGGTTTCAGCGAGCAATTGAAATTTGATAGGTGTCCTGGCTCTTCATGGCTGAAACGATTTATCCTGATGTTCAAATGCTGAGCTGAGCCCATTGCTTTTAAGCTAAAGAGCACACGCACGGTAAACCCCAAACTTAAGTGTTCCGAGTTCATGCTGGACGTGGGGCGTATTCAGGCCTTTGCAACCACGTGCTCAGACCTGCCACAGCCCCTTTCTCCCTCAACAAAGTACCCAAACAACTCCTGGTTTTCCCCAGTGTGGGGATTCTGCCAGTTGCTGAGTATCTCTATTCCATGAGTATGTTGTGCTTTCTGGAGCTGGGGAAATAACCACAGGATGGGTTTGGAGACCCACTGGCCCTGAAATGGATCTGACCACCTGAATTCCATAAGCATCTACTCTGAGTGGTGGGCTACCAGTGACATTCTGGGTCTCCCTGAGTTAATGTCAGTTCAGAGCCAACGTCCAGTAGTCCCCAAAATATCTGGTCATTTCCTTTTCCCAGTGCACAGTCCCCCTAGTAAAAAGCTTTAGGTCCCTGTGAGGGATGGCTAGGAGAAAGGTTAACAGTATAGAATTCTGGCAATGTACCAGGGCCCTTCCTTAAGGGGACTCAGACTCCCCTACATTTAAGGGGTTCTGGTTCCATCCACTGGTTGAGTCTGGGAATTGATCAAAGGCTTATGGCTCTGTTTTTATGATTCAGGTTAGACTTTTTCACTTGACCTAGACGTCTTCTGCGTCTATGGGTCAAGAAGGTAGCAGGCTTCCTATCTATTTGCTTTCTGGCAACACCGTGATTCACTAGCCAGCACCACCGGTCTGTGGGACTCTGACTCTGCTGTTTATACGGTAACCCCGCCACATCAGAAAGGGCTTACATAGAGCCCTTGGCTGCTTGGAAGCCTGGCCCCACTTGCTGCCTTAGATGTTTCTTTGAGCTGCCTTGGTGGGGCGGGGGTGACAGAGGTAGGATCTCCACAGATGAAGGTGAAATTACTCATCACCTACTTGCTCTGGGCAAAATCGTTAAGTTCTCATAGCTTCTCTTTCCTCTTCTACAAATGGAAATGGTGCCCTTGTGTTGTCACAACAAAACAAAAACTGTGCCAGGGAGCAGAGAGTTCTTTGGCCCCAGCAGGTGTGCAATGGGTGTGAAAGCATATATGCTGTTGAACTTCTCCTGCCAAATCATGTGTTCAGGGCCATCGGTTGGTTGGAAGGGATGGAATGAGGAGTCACAAAAAGGCTCCCAGGATGCACTGTTCCTGTATATTTTCTGTACCCTTCAGATTTGCTGATGACGTTCAAACATGTGCTTGCTTTTAGCTCTTGTAGAAACAACGAAAAAGCTATTTCATTAGAATAGGTTATGTCTACAAAAATATTTCACGAAATTTTCTGTTCTTTGCATTATGGCTTAAATTTCAAGTTCACTGTTTCTCCAGCACCAGAGTTTCATTCCTGGCTCTTATTTTTCGCTCTTTACAGACGATAAGGTCTGTCTGGGACAGGTGACCTTTTTTAGTACTTCTCCGGAGCTGTAGGGAGTCCTGTTTGGGGGCCCCATTTGTAGACTTCATTTATTAACTGATTCTTCAAACACTCGATGCCAGGGGATGGTGGTGCACGGGGTGACTTTGCTCTCTCCAGAGGAGGAGGCGGCAGCCATGGATACATCTGTAATACAGTGTGGCTAATACTCCCTTGTAGCCACCAACCCCCGTCACTACTGGCCAAAAGCATGCTTCACAGACAGTGCTGTGCCGTGAGCTCTGCGGGCTCTGGTGGCCCAGGCATGAAGTCATGGCGTCAAGGGCCAGGGTCTTACTCCCGGGGCTGACACTGGGACCTTGGTCCCCTCAATGGCCTCTGTTTTCTTAGCTGCAGAAAGTGGAGGGAGGGTGCTAGACATGGTGGACGGTGCTCAAGCAAAACAACGCATGGATCAGTCAGCTGCTTTCGAATCATCATATCACCAGCTGAAAAAATTAGGACCTGGGCCTTCAACAGCAGGAATTCTGATTCTGGGTGGGTTCTGGAATCTGTTTATACGAGGACTCCCTGCCTTCATATCAAATGTGATTTGAAGCCCCTTTGGGAGGCCCTGGATGACTTCTAGTTTCCTCTTCTTCCCTGTAGCTCTGTTCCTCATCCTTGACAAGCTCACACCCTCTTCAGTGTCTCTTTCAAAAGCCTTTTTGACCTCTGACTGATTGGCTCTCCATAGACAATTAGTTCATGCTTCTGTGCCAAACAGCAGCAACAAACAAAACAAAACAAAACTCCTCAGTTTGTGCTTGTTTACTTTTCTGGCTCTTCTGTTGGCCCTGGAGCTCCAGAATCTGATTATGGAACCGCATTCATTCTTGCCTCCCCTGTGCCCTTGCCTGTTGCCGAGCACAGAGAATGTGGCCAAACAGGGGTTTTCCAACTGAACGCCAGCCCTCCTCTCTGCCTGTTGGCACTTCTAGGAAAGATTTAAGAGAGGTTTCAAACAAATCGCCCCAGCATATTTCGGATTTCCCATTGAGTCACTTAACCAGTGCCTGTTATCTGACTGTTGCAGAGCTAACTGTGCCCCATCGTTTAGCCCTGAGACCCCCAGGATGGACCTGGACTCACTGAGGGAAGTGGGGGGAGGAAGACGAGTTGGAAACCAACAATTTAAACTCAGGTGTTTTGCAAATATAAGCACTTCCAAAATATGCTTTGGCACCCTCTCTCCATCCCTCCAGCTCTCCCCAATCAAAAAAGACAACCAACAAGATGTGTGCCCAAATCCTCCTCTGGATGGAATGCAATCACAGGGAGAGAAGGAAGGTTGACTTCCTGGTTGTCCTCCCACTCAGAGTTCCGGTGGCGCCATCCCACACTGTTTGCATCACGGAGCCACACACACTGCCAAGGCTGCATCTTAAATTTAAACACATTTGGATGGGCATAAAGAGTAACGCCTTCCCAGAAGAGGTGCGTAAGCATTGTGCATTGTTAGGTTTTACCTCTGCTTTTGGATTAAGCACGCAATGTTAATTGAACCGTATAAAGCTCATCTTCTGAGCAGCAATTTGTGTATCGCTCTACTTTCATCCATGTGGTCTTTGAATTTTTGGAAACAGAAAGGCTGAAAAATATTTCCTGGGGGTCTTTCCAATGTGCCTCTCATTTCATTGTTTTGGTCTTCAGGATACATATTGACTTGAAAAAGAACCAGTGTTATAAAAAGAAATGTAATCGCAAGGTTCTGGTTCCTGATTGTTGTTTGGGTGACACAGCTGTGACAAGGCTCTAAGCATATACACCGTTGTTCACTGGTTCTGCCCAATCCCACCCGGGGTCGAATGTCCCATTTAGTTAAGACAGCTAAGAAGTAAGATAACTGGATTCATTAGCCTGAGTGCCAAAAGCTCCTCTGAAGAGTTATTTTTATATTCATACAATTTTAATATTTGGGAACAGGCTGTACCACTTTCCAGGTGCCAAAAGTGATCACTCAGTTTTTTTATTATGTGCTATTTTAGCTTCAAAAATATTTTATTTTTTATGGACGGCATTGTGCTTTTGACCCAGTTCTTTTCCCTGGGATGTATGTCCCAAGAGGATGAGGTTTATGATACTAGTAATATCTGGAATATTAATTCCTTAAATGAAATCACTGACCTTTTCTAGCACACACACACACACACACACACACACACACACACACACACACACCCTTACACCCTCCCAAATGTGCATCCTTTAAGTTAAAAATGCCTTTGGAGTACGTATGGGGAAAACTGGTTGTTCTCCCCTTTCTATCAGGACAAAGTATGTACAGAGGCGTTGTGGGACGCAAATGGAGTAACCAAGGCATCCGAACTCACCGACCTGGGCAGGGTTGTCTTTACTGCTCCTTTTATAGGACTGTCATGTTCATGGTGGATGTGCCATGAAGGAGGGACCGTGGGCCTTGCAGCAATGAGAGAGTGTGCCATTCACAAAAGTGAGCTGTCAGCAACCATCTCCTCTAACTATAATTTGCTACAGCCTGGAAATGAATCAGTGACAGCTCTGAAAAGGGTTTTAGAATAATTGCAGCTAAAAGTGAAAACATTATACCAAAGATATTATAGACTACCGCTTATCTTTGTTTCTATTCATGGAAGGGCTGAATGTTTGGGGTCCAGAAAATCTTTACAAAATTGTACCCTTGGTCATGATACTTTTAACTAGTCTACAGTATCCCTTCTGATCTTTGCCATCTCGTGGTGGCTTTGGTTTTGCTGACACCGGAAGGAGGGCCACATTACATTGGCATGCGTGTGTGGGGCTTACTTCACCCAAGGTGCAGAGTGCTTCAACTTGTGCTTTTCCTGGGAAGTTCGGGGGTTGAGCAGGTGCTCTTGTTCTTGGCTGGGTGCCATCCTACCTGTTATGTGCATTACGTGAGTTTTAGACTTTGAAAAAGTCTTAGCCCGAAACAGCTTAAAAAATAACTCCTCACCTCTCAGCTAATGTAGCACATCCTAGAGAAGGCAGTTTTTTTTGTTTTGTTTTTTTTTTTCTTCTTCTGTAAATGGAACTGCAGAATAGTTGGCCATTTTGGCAAACCATTTTGTTCCAAATAAGTACCCACATTAATTTGCTTGACAGAGAAAAAGAATTGAAATACCTGAACTTGAGAGAGAATTCTAAATGCCATTCTTGCTTTGGGAAGACACAGAGTCAGTTTCGTGCCTTTTGTCACCTCTGATTTCTGGCTGGTAAATGATTTGAATCTAGCTTCTAAAATGGTCCCCTCTGATGGTCTGAACCATGATACTTCCTTAGAGGAATAAGGTTATCATTTGCAAAGGTTAGTTCATGTTTTTCTGCAGAGAAGACGAGGAATCTTTATTGAAAGGATCTTGGAGATCCTAAGTTAATGTTTCTCAGTGTATGGCGTTGAAGATAAGTTAGGTATTAATGCTCGCTTTTAAAATACATTTAAAAAGCAACAGAAGAAACACACTTATTTCCACGGGAGCTCCCATAAGACTGTCAGCTGATTTCTCAGAAACTTTGCAGGCCAGAAGAGACAGGCACGAAATATTTAAAGTGATGAAAAGCAGGGACCTACAATCAAGATTACTCTACCCAGCAAAGCTATCATTTAGAATTGAAGGAAAGTAAAGAGATTTCCAGACAAAAATAGGTAAAGGAGTTCATCACCACCAAACCAATATTGCAAGAAATGTTAAAGGGACTTCTTGAAGAAGAAAAAAGAAAAAAAAGAGAGAAAAAGTGCGAACAATAAAATGGCAATAACCGTATATCTGTCAACAATTACTTTAAGTATAAATGGATTAAATGCTCCAATCAAAAGATAGGAGGGCTGAATGGGTAAGAAAACAATCCTTACATATGTCGTCTACAAGAAACTCACTTCAGATTGAAAGACACACACAAACTGAAAGTAAAGGAATGGAAAACTAAATTGCATGAAAATGGAAATGAAAAAAGAAAGCTGGGATAGCAATACTTATACTACACAAAATAGACTTTAAAACAATGGCTATAACAAAAGACAAAAGGACCCAGTAATCCCAATTCTGGGTATTTATTCGAAGAAACCCAAAACGCTAATTCTAAGACATATGCATTCATCCACATGTTCATTGCAGCGTTATTTACAATAGCCAGTATATGGAAGCAACCTAAGGGTCCATCAGTAGCTGAATGGGTAAAGAAGTGGTACATATATACAATGTAATATTACTCAGCTATTAAAAAAAGAATGAAACATTGCATCTGCAACAAGCTGGATGGACCTAGAGGGCATTATGCTAGGTGAAATAAGTCAGAGAAAGACAAATACCATATGATTTCACTTGTATGTGGAATCTAAAAATCAAAATAAATGAACAAACAAAACAGAAACAGACTTGTAGATACAGACATTTTGATGGTTGCCAAATGGGAGGGGGGTAGAGGGATGGGGGGAAAAGGGGAAGGGATTAAGAAGTACAAATAGGCAGTTACAAAATAGTCATGGGAATGTAAAGTACAGCATTGGGAATATAGTCAATAATATTGTATTAACTATATATGCTGCCAGGTGGGTATTAGACTTATTGGGGTGATCACTTCATAAGTTATATAAATGTCTAATCACTATGTTGCATACCTGAAACCAATATATAGTGTGTCAACTGTAATTGAAAAAAAAAAAATCAATAATTGTTTGTTTATTTTAATGCATCTTAGAAAACATGTAACAATCATATGAAACTATGATTTCACGGATTTTCCTGCTTAGGATGAGACTAAGATGAAATAATCTCAAGAGAAATATTGACTATAATAGGGTTGGAAATAGTCTTTGAAGAGCTAGAATTTGAGAAACGCTGATGTAATCCAAAGCCTGCAGTTTGGGCTGTGATGACGCTACAGAGGCACCAACTTGCCAGAGTTGACTTAGTGGTGACATTGAGACTGGGATCCAAAAACAATGCATTACATTTGTGAGTAATAGCAAGGGAAGCTAGCTTTTACTGAGTGCTTCCTGTGTGTGATGCAAAGTGATTGATATATGTTATCTCATTTAATTCTTGCTGCAGGCCTTTGAGTTAACTACTATTAATATTCTTATTTTATAGATAAGAAAAATGAGTTTTAGAGAAGGTGAGTAACTTGCCCAAGGTCATAAACCCAGAAAGAGGGGGAACTGAAAGGAAGGAAAGATGGGTTCACGGGTAGGCTGGTCTTAGGTCAATGGGAATAGTAAACATCAAAGAAGACTTGGAAGAAGAATCCTTTTGTTAGGAGATTTAAAAGCCTGTGGAGCAAATATTTGTGGAGAGCTTAAAAAGTATGCTGAACTACCAGGCACCAGGGACCCACAGACTTGCCCAGGGGATATGAATTAAGGATTTTGTCGCCTTATTGGAGTGGGGGACTCATAGGACTTTCTCTGGGAAATTCTCTTGGTACATTAGCATGTTAAATGTAGGGAAGCTTGTAGCCAGCAACCTGTTTTCTTCTGTTATTACTGAGGGCTTTCAAATTCAGTTAACCACAGGTTCTCTTTTTCTCCAATCAAACCTGTTATGTTTTTGCAGAACCTGTCATCTGTGGAGCACCCATTTGGGACCCAACCTAATCCTTTTAACTCATTATGCACATGAGAAATCTGAGGTCCATGATGGCTGCCAAAGTCAAAAGTAGTTGTTGGCAGACTTTGTGTCATTAATTCATTAATTCAACAGCTATATATCCAGTGCCTCCCAGTGGCCAGGCATTCTGGGGACTGGGTACAGCAGTGCACAAATGGACAAGACAAAGGTATCAGAAGACACATCAATAATTTTAGATAACAGTAAATCTGAAAAAATTGGAAATCCTTCAGTTTCTGCCTCTTCTCAAGACAGAAGGCATGCCTTTTGTCATCTTTGTTTTCTCAGTTTCTAGCCATTTTTGGTATGTTTTGGGGGCAGGAATGTACCTTTAAAAAATGTTGAATAAATGAAGGAGTTAATGATTTGGGGTTCTTTCCTGTTCTGTAACAAAATGGTCAGTTAAAAAAATATCTGGTAGTTTTGGTGTGTATTTGGTATGTAACACACACTAAACGTTAAACAAAATGTTGAGAACAGAATGTTGTTGGAGGTCTCCAGGGTGAAGTAGGGACGTTGGTCACCTCTGTTAGGCAGCCCGGTGTTGACCAGTGTAGACCTCAGGTAGTCGTTAGACCACGTTATTAATGAAAGAAATCATATTGGAAAATTATCTCTATGGTTCCTAGCATTGCGAAGTTGTTCTACTCACTCAAATGTTCAGATCACATCAGTTGTTTCGGTTTCTGGGCTTTGGTCATATTGCTAATGGGCCAGAATGTCCAAGGCTCTACCCCAATTGCCAATATCTACAGATTCCTGAGCAGTATAAGGTGTGTTCAGATATCTCAGAGTTGGGATGGCCAGTCCTTCATGGCATGAGTTGGGCGAACTCCCTGTGGGTACTGGGCAATCTGTTTGGTAATTTTCTGGACTGTATAGCACACTGTGGCCTTCCAAATCTCTGCCCGCGAATACTGAAAATAAGTGATGGCGGGATGCAGAGCTTGCGTCCTTTCCGGTACACATTTCAAGCAAACCCCAAATGGCCAGCGTTAGTACAGTATGAGGGGCCTATGAGTCCACTAGACTAAGGGTTCTGAGCTGCCCAAGTGGTTGACACTAGGAGGAAAGATAAAGAAAGTCCACAAAGCCAATGGCTTTTCCACTTGCATATCTCCTTCTCGAAGGAATTTGTGACGGAGGAAGCACCTTCTGCTGTGGAAGAAATGGCAGTCTGATGCTGGCATGCTTATGGCTCTTTACAGTTCGCTTTGTTGCCCTGGGAAGGGGGGCAGTGCCATGCTGATCCCACCCATGAGGTTCATGGACTGCCACCAGCATAGATGTCAGGAAGCAATCACCCAACACCTCATCCCAAGACGATTATTTAGTTTAGGAGAAGGGCGTCCTTGATTTCAGAGAGGAGTGTTTTAGTGATTAGACACACCAGCCTCTGTGATAGAGGGCACTTCTATAATTTAAAAGAAAAGAAAGGGAAGTACATCTGTCAAATTCATTTCTAGGTTTCTAGTTTTGCCCAAGAGGGTAGTTCCCTCAGAACGAATTGTTTGTTTCATTCTACATGGCTTTATGGATCACAACAAAATCAGACATTTATTTTGGGGAGAAAGAGGACAAGAAATACTTATATAAAAAGGGTTGGAATCGGGATAGATGTGTGAGAAATAAAAATAAAATGGAAAGCTATGAGTTTTGTTTAGACTCAGAAGTGAAAGTAAAACTTTTAGAGATTAGGTAACGAGACAAAGGCTTAATCGTATCTGTAGGAGTTTTCTGTAGGGCTGGAAGAGGGATGTCTGTCCACAAAGAGTGACGTAATGATGGCATATGTGAGTGAAGGGAAATGGTGGACGTTTTTCTCTTCCCTATTTTTAGGAAACAATCTGTAATGTGGAAAACACTAGTGCAGTGCTAGGAGCATGATACCTGGAGCCCGAAAGAGCCAGGCTTCAGTCCCACTTTCTCCATTTACTTGATACGAGAATTTAAGCAAGCTACGTGATGCTTTTAATTCTGTTTTTTAAGTCTGTAAAGCCTCTGGAGGATGTTATGCGGTGCTTAACAGGCCTGGCACATGGGGAGTGCCCAGTCAATGGTGGTTTTTATTATGAACCATAAACAGAAAAATAAATGGTGGTCACCACGCCAGAAGAGAAGCTCCTAAATGCCCTTGGGAGGTGCCTCCAGACCCCGGGCTTGATTTCGTGTGTCCTCATGCTTGTCTGATTTTTTTTTTTTTTCTTTTTCTCCAAAACAGCCTTATAATGTATCATTGCTAGAATGCATTTTGGGATTTTTAAAATCAGTTAACTAAGGCTAAAGCCCTTTTCCTAAATAGGAAATCGGGTGTTGCCTGCTTCCTCTGTCTATTTGTACACCTGTTTAAGCATTTTAAAGTCCACCCGAACATTTAAAATCATGAAAACCAATTACTTTATGACTAAACAAAATTCCCTAACGGTGTTGTATATTTCTGCCAACAGCTGAATCCTCTAAGAGGAAGAAAACCACCAGCTTCTCTAGTAATGCTATTGATGTGTTATGACTTATACCAGATCCCTTAGGCAAAAAGGAAGCACAGATTTTTATTTTTTTTTTTTGTGGGGGGAAATCTGATGAATTAAGCCAATAACATCCAACCTCTTGGCCAGAGAGATATAAATTCTTTGTCCAAATTCACAGAAATAAGACTGTTTCGGGACTGGAAAAGATTGATAAGTAATGCAAACTCATTTCTTAATTGAATTTATTTCTCTGGGGGCTATGTGTATAATTGGTAATCAATACATATTGTTTGTTTGCTTTGTGAAATTGTTTCAAGCTGAGTTAGGGATGAGTCTGTGGTGTTAAAATAGAGGAAAGCTAATTTTCTTATACTGGGTTTGGCTTTAATCTTATTAGCCAGATGTTCTAACCATTACAGCTAGCCAGTCAGATTAGGCCACAAATATCTCATTTGCAAATGCAATTGGATTGTGCGCTGCATTCTTCAAAGGCCACCATTGGTATGGGGACAGAGGCACCTCTTGTCTGCGTTTCGGGAGCGTCGGTTGGCTCCCTGGTCTCGCGGAGGTCAGACGCAACACTGCCCATCGCGTTTGGCTCCGGCTCCGGTGGTTAAACCCCACAACATTTGTAAACTCTAAGCTCAGGGGCCAGTTTTGGCCCGTGACGGTGGTTAACCCTTCTGGCAGGCCGTCTTGTGCTGCTGTTTTTGAGGCCCGGCTTGTTCATCCTTGCCTGTTAAAAGATCATTCAGAAAAATCCATCGCAGTCCCCGTTTTCACAAAGCCTTTAGTTTTCCGTCCTTTTCCTTTCGCAGCTTCGTCCATTTGCTCCATATTCAACCCCAAAGAAGCCAGGGTGGAATTGAGATGATAGGTTCAGAACAGACTGGAGCTTAGAAGTCGTGATTATATTAGAGAATCTGTGGCTTTGAGTTTGCTTAGCTGTGAAATCTGGAGGTCTGTCCACACAGGGAAAGATTTATAGTGTCTGGCAGCGCTATGGCCCCAATAAGCTGTGATATTTTGATAAGGTGCTTGAGGAGATTGCTGGATACAGAGCAGTGTAGGTTCCGGAAGGGTATAGGCAATGTTGAGTCCCCTTGGCTGAGAACTGCGGAATGTGTGCCCTGGGAGATCAGAAAATAAATGGTGGGCAGGACACGACAGCGTCCAGTTGGCTAACAGAAGAAAATGAGGAAAAAAGGAAGAACTTGGCATATATTTGGTATTTGTGTCTGTTTTTCTCTCAAAATGGGCTGATGTGTTGGCAAGAAGCTTCTGGCTGTTGTCAGAGATATGAACATCTGTGCTCTTTTGCAGAAAACTCTGGGTTCTAAAGTGGTTGGTGGAAACTGTGTCATTGCCACTCGCTCTGTCTCCTCCTGAAGGGAGTGAAACCTGTACTGCTCAGAATGTGCTTTGAACAGGGGATGTGGCTTCTGGCTCGCTACATGGTGGAAGCGATTTTCCAGCTGTGGAGTCTAAGGCCGTCATTCAAGTGTTCACACGCGGGGCAAATCAGCTTTGCTTTCTTGGTTGGAAATAAGAAGGAAAGATGTCAAGTGAGCAAGGTAATTGTGACGCAGGCATGCAAAGAGAGCCATCAAGAGGTGTGGTGAATTCTTTGGAGCCTTTGCTAGTCACCTTAGTGAATGCTAAATGCTGTTGCGATGACCTTGACATGTCAATGACAGCACAAGGAGAGTGTAGTTGTTGATGATTCCAAAGTCGGGGCTGGTCAGTGGCATCATTCTGGGCACCAGCATCCAGCCAGCACCTTACCCATCTCCCACTTGTCTTCTCTTGGCCAGAACCCAATCACAGGTGTGGCCAAATGCAGAGGACACTGGGAAATGTTGTTTAGCCGTGTGCTTGTGGAAGATGCAATTGGTTTATTGACCGTACAGCATGGTCACTGTCACAGCCCTAGATACATACGGATCTACATTTTGTGGGGTCTGAAGCTTATGCCAGTTTGGGGCTCACTTTAGAAAATAACAAAATTAGGTGCACGAGTAACTGTTTACTGCATTTAGAAGGCGAATGGGAAGGGCTCAGTCAAGTGAGAGGTTCTGCAGGTTAAGCGTCCTTAGCCTCACGGTAAATGTTTCTCTGTGACTAAGTGTCCGAATAGGAAACACATTTCCCCCACTTGCATCCTAACCAAACTGTCCTTCTTTGCGTCTCCACGGAGCACGTGGTGCTTGCGAGGCTGGGCCCAGCCAGCTACTCACACTGCCCTGAGGAGTGAAAATTGCTCCAGGCTTTCTGGGGAGCCACTGGGCTGTGTGCAGAGAGAGCCCGTGGTCGCCCTGGGCTGTGCCTCAGGGGTCCTACCCCCTGGCCTCTGCGTGCCTGCCAGGGGCTGAGCACAGGGGCGTAGAGGCAGGTCCGGAGTAATTGGAACCCTCCCACCCTTTACATCACGTTCCTTTACTTTTCCAAACTGAAAGTTCCCTCCGTGTAGAAAACCAGCATAAATAGAGCACGGAACTCCGTGCTGGTATCAAGATTAGTTGGGGTAATGCATTAAAGGTGCTTAGCGTCGTGCGTGGAACTTAGTAAGAGCTTAGCACATGTTATCTGTTTTTTTAATTATCATTCACAGTAGGCAAAGAGTTATGTTTGAAGATGTTCAATTTGCATTAGTCATAGGTAAAAAAAAAAAAAAGAAAGAAAACGTTCTAATTGTCCAATGACGGGTAAATGCCTGAATTATGTCTCCACACATGGACTATGACAGTAATTCCAAATGATAAAACATTTTACGGAAAGAAAAATACATATAATATAATACATGAAAATAGAGTGATATAAAACACTATGATCCGAATTATGTAAATAACGAGTAAATTAAAAGACACCGAAATTATGAAAATGTTAGCATTGTTCATCTCTGGATGATAGACAGATGACCTAACTTTATTATCCTTATAGTTTTCTGCATCTTGCAAATTGCGTACAATTATTTTAATGATATTAGTGATCCTCCTTTGTAAATACCGTGTTTCCCCAAAAATAAGACCTAGCCAGACAATCAGCTCTAATGTGTCTTTTGGAGCAAAAATTAGTATAAGACCCAGTCTTATTTAATGTAAGACTGGATATACTATACTATACTATACTATAATGTAATACCGGGTCTTATATTCATTTTTGCTCCAAGAGACACATTACAGCTGATTGTCCGGCAAGGTCTTATTTTCGGGGAAACACAGTAGCAATACTGCAGCTTTAAATTTGTCTAATATTTTACTGCTTGGAAAGTGCTGTTGTACCACATTTGATCTTCACAACAACCCAGTGAGAACAAAGGAAAAAAAAAACTTACACTTTCAGTGGAAAAAGATAAAACAAACTCTCCCAACCACTAAAAACTTTTAATTTACTGAAGTTTCCAGGTAGCACAGTCACAGAAATCTCCATTTCCTTCCTCGTGTTCCTCTAATTCATTCTGCTCTTTACCAAGCACAGTATCAAAGGTAAAAATACGACCCTCATCTCAATTAACATAGTTTCCTATTTAGATTTTTAATTACGAGCATTTCAACAGTATTGGTTTGGATAATTTCTTCATGAAGTTCTAGAGTAGAGCTTGGAACCCTAGCCTGGTTCTACTGGAAAACGGTTTCTGCATTTCAGCCATGGAGTTTGGAAACGTCCTTTGGGTCAGAGCCTGCCTACTTCCTGAGCGGCCCCTGTGCTCCCCACCAGGCCCACCCCTGCAGGCCCAGCTCTTGGGGCTCGGGGTGGGGGTTGCCGGAGAAGTCTCTAGGACCATGGGGACTATCACCTCCTAATCAGATCACCCTCGATGCTCTTCTGCCTTGGCTGACTGGTGCTCTGTACTGGGCTTCTGTCTTGTTCCAAGGGCCGCTATCCTTACCAGAGTACCCCCTGGAAAGCTGGGTCCTTGGCTTATACCATCCCTCCTTCCTGCCTGCCTGACCCTCTACTGCAGAAGCTGAAGTTACCCTCCCACCCCCAGCTGTGACTGACAGGCTGTATTCCATCCTGACTACCTGTCTGTACCTGGGAATGTTGTGTGTTCCTAGATTCACCCTCCCCACGCTAGGTCCTTCCCGATGCTTCTTAGTCCAAGCCTGACTGGTAGATGCTAGATGCTGACCCCGTGACTTGAGCTGGCTCTCACGCATGCTTGGCACTGATACCCGGCAGGTACAGAATTCTGCTGCTGCAGCGCTTCCCTTCCAGCTACTGAAGCTGCCTCTCTCTTTGCTTGCAGCCTTGCTCACCCCTGGGGCCTGGTGAGATCCAATTCCAGGATCTGCAATCTCCCATGGGCCTCACCTACCTCACTGCAGTGAACTGGGCCAGGGCACCAGGCACTGCGCTTCGAAACGACAGTCTGTTTTGAAGTTGCTACCAGCTTGAAGGACAGCAGAACTGCAGGCTGCTGGAGGGGCTCGGAGTTGGGGGAGAGGATGGATTGTGCTGAAGCTATACGTAGGGGTAGCATACTCTTAGTTCAGCTTTGATAAAAAGTACCATTCGAGGCAGTTCATAATACGTATGTTGCACTTTCTGCTTGTAGCAGTCTCAAGTCTGGAAAAGTATTGTGGAATGGAAGTTTTCCTTTTCTTCTGTAACAGACAGGTCCGGGTAAGTGGAAAGTGTGGGAGGGGAAAGCGGGAGTGGGTGGGAGTCTGGACCACTGTGCTCGATTCCTAGGGCTGCTTTAACAAATTGCAGCAGACGGGGTGGCTTAAAACATAGAAATGTGTTCCCCGACAGTTCTGGGTGGTAGGAGTGCAAGATCAAGGTGCTGGGGGGGGGGGGGCTGGCTCTCTTGGAAGTCCCTAGGGGAGGCGCTAACAGCTTCTGGGAGCTCCAGGCTTTCGTCAGCGTGTGCAGCATGACTCCTTTCTCTACTTCCGTCTTCACATGGTCTTCTCCTTTCTGTGTCTCTGTCTTTGGAGGGTGGTTTCCTCTTCTGATACCAACACCAGTCATCTTGGATTAACGTCCACCCATTAACAATGACCGCATCTTAATTTGATGACATCAGCAGTGACCCTATTTCCAAGTAAGGTGACTTTCATGGATACCGGGGATTAGGACTTCGGTGTAACTGTTTGGGAATCAGTTCACCTCCTAACAGCTGCCTACGACTCAGTCCTGCTGTGCTCGCTTCTGTGGTGTGGCCACCAGCAAGACTGCTTTGGGTCTCAGTTTCCTGGGCTGTAAAGTGGAGACATAATAGTGCCCTCTCACAGGATTGTTGGGAGAATTAAATGAGATAATGCTCGGGATAGTATCTGCCTCATAGAAAGTGTGCAGTCGGGGTTAGGTTTTTATGGCTGGTCACTTCCAGTCCTTAGATGCCACAAGCTACTTCCTGGAGAAATTGAGGAAGTGGAGGAGCCCGTATTACAAGGTAATACTGGGGAAGCAGTGTTAACTCTTTCAGTGCTGCGACTCGTAGGATTCTTCTGTGCACACATTTTGCTTCCAAGCTTCTAGTCAGCACTAATTTTGCTCTAATATTAGCTAGATTGAAATCTCTTATGCTGCCCTTTAAAGTGAATGCGAAGGAACCATTTTGGGCAAGTTCTAGAGAATCTAGGCTTTGAGCTGAACTGAGCAAATGTATCTGTCTTTTTGCGGTTGTCCTGTAAGACATGTGGTTTGTGTATCACTTGACTCCAGGGGCACAGTTCACATTGTGGCAAATGACGTTGCTGCCAGGATTGCAAGGGGCACAGCCAGGGCCACTGTGGAACGTGTCCCAGGTTCCTTCCTGGGGTTCCAGGAAGTTGGGGTGTAGCAATGTGAAACTCGAACCCTATTCTGCTGGTTTAATTATTCAATGGAAATGGGATTCCCAAGATTCTAAATAATCCATAGCGTTGAGGACGATAGAGCTATTAGATTGTCCATCCAGGTAAAACCTAAGAGTGACTGTTGCCCAGTGGCTCTTTTCCTCCCGGCTTCGTCTTTATGAAGTTTGTGTCATCAGTTTTACAAACTTAGGAAGAAGATGCTACAAGTTGAAGGCCTACATAAAGCTTAGTTTCAGCTTGAAGTCCAGTAAAGGACTTATTTATAGTTAGTTCACTAATTTCTGTTTCAAGTCAGTTGCAAATCTGAAAATCCAGGCTTAAATTTGCACGCTCATTTAGTGGTGCTAATCATCTGAAAGGCTGATTGCTAGAAAGAGTGTAGATTTCATTAAGGGATATACTGTGAACTCGATTTTTGTGTGGGTCTGTCGATGTCCTGGGAATTTTGTTCTATGATGTGTTGAAGTTGTGCTATAGCTCTGTGGTTTGTGAGTTGTTGAGGTGCTATTTATTTTTATGGGACTCTACTTCGCAAAGCAAATAATTAAGAAGTAATGTTTAACTTTAAGTGGGATCCATTTACTTTATATTGAGAATTATTATTACTTTAATTTCCATTTCTTTTCCCTTGAAGCCCTAAGATATCTTTTGGAAGACAAACCTTGTCATGTATCTTTTTGTGTATTAATTATTTTCCTTCCTTTTCAATATTAGTTATTACAACCATAGCAGTGAACATTATTGCACATTTATTATGTGTCAGGCACTGTGCTAACTGGTTTAGATAGATTGTTCTTATTACTTAATTTTTATATTAGTAGTAGACTTTTAAATAGTGTCTGTTAGAACTCACAGTTTTTAATGAGGATTTGAGGCCTGGGGAAACACACTTGCCAAGGTTACCCATTTTAAGTGGTGGGGTTTGTGTTTGTACCCAAATATTCTGACTTGGAATGCCAGGCTCCTCAACTCTGCACTGTTGATATTGCAGACAGAAGCACATCTTTGCTTTGGAGGGGAGAGTGCGGATGCTTTCAAGAACTTGTCAGTGATTCAACAGGCCTCTGCGTTTTCAGTCAATGTGCATCTGGGGCCAGTGGATCAATTCCCTTTACATAATCTGTTTTGTTCAGGTGGGCATTGTGCTAATTTGCACAGGCAGTAGAGCGGGGGATATCCCCAGAGAGCTCTGGGTTGCATGAGGAATTAGCATGGAATTAAGAAATCCACAGGCTTCCTGCATAGATAACCTCTAGAATTGTTGCCTCAGTTGTTACCAAGATGAAAGCTATCGCCCGAACTATGTGTTTCAGAACATAGGATGTTATTTGGGTTTGTGTAAAAATAATTACAAGGTCAAATCAGCTTAGGTAACTAGTTTAAAACGTTAAATAATTTTTTAAAAAGTGTATTTCAGGAATTTCTCATGGCCTTTACTATTACAATGTGCATTGCAATCTCTATGAGAAAAAAAAAGGGGGGAGTATTGTTTCCAGAATGTGCCTAACAATTGTTGGCTTATTTATCCGTTCTTCATTTGTTCTGGCAGATAAGGTTAGATGTACGGCACCCAGGCAGTGTGTTAGAGTTTTCCAGTGTAGCGGTGAGCGTGACTTTGTAAGTGACAGAAGACGCGGTGCTGAGTGGCGTAAACAATACAAGTTTGTATAGTGAAAAGGTTAGAGGTAGAGCGTGATATAGAATTAATAAGTTTGATTCCGTCCCTCCCGAAGTCATTAAGGATTTGGTTTTCTTTTTGTTTTTCTCTCTCTGCCAGAGTTGAAGTCTGGAGCTGGGCCTGGGGCACTCCCCTAGCAAATGCACAGGGTACTGGTCAAAGAATGCCAGATCAAAAATCCGATAATTTTTAGGAAAGTGAATGGGGAGCATGGATTCTTGAGTGGTAGTGCATTCTGGCCAGTGACTTGGACACATATCTCTTAAGTTAATGCAGATATTAATCCCCTCTCTTTTTAATTTTGTATGTGTTGATATTCTACGTGCAACATACAGACATTGTCTATTGTTGCCTCTAAATGCAGTAAAATTTTCGAGCAGGATACTCAGAGGTACCGTATGCGTATTTCAGTTTCCCATATAGCAATCTCATAGCCCTGATGAGATATTAGTGTTGGCTGCTCACATCCAAGAAAGGTTTTGTTTTTTAAATTTTCTTAGCAAACTGAAAGCCATCATGTCATAGCCATTCATGGCTCTGTGAGTCATATTTACACTTCATGTTGTTTTGATATAAAAGTACCCCAGTGGAAGACGTTGACTTGTCTTAGTTTACCCTTTCCCATTACTGCTTGCAGGTTTCCCTTCACTTCTGAAGGGTGTTTTACTGAGTGACTGGCTGGGGCTTTAGACAGCAAGAAAAGAGAACGAAGGGCTGTAAGTTTGCATGTCACGCAGAGACTTGTTTTTGACCAGGGGATTTCTTGTGAGAAGTGAGAAATGCCTTGGGACAACTTGGTCCTTTTGGTGGCTGCCCTGTTTGCCATGTGGTACCAGCTGGTATTTTCTTCTGTTGTTCAGTAGTTGACAGAATGCCTGCAAAGTGTGAGGTATTTTGTGTGGATTCTAAGTTTGTCAAGACTTTCTTTAGAAATGCAGCCTTTCTGGTCTTTGGGTCTCAGGGAGATGAGACAAGCACACAGATAACTAATACAAAGGATCAAGTGTGAAGGGCAGCTCAGGAAAAGTCCTAAGGGGCTGAAAGGAGTGTGAGACTCCCCGGGGAGATGAGGTGTCCTGTGTGGGTGGGAGGTGGTTGAAGAATGGGAACTTCCAACAGAGGAAGTATTAGTTAAAGGATAAATATCTAGTTTGGCTAGAGCCTAAAAACTGTGAAGCAGTTAAAAAAGAAAAAAAAAAAAAAATAGTCGAGTTACTTCTTGGACCAGTGATTTATTGTTGTATAAGAAATGGCTCCCAAACTTGGTGGCTAAACCGATATCATCTTGCGTCGTTTCCTGGGTCAGGAATCCGGGAGCAGCTTGGCTGGTGGCCTGACCCAGGACCTCTCCTAAGGTTGTAGTCAGATGTCAGCTGGCTGTCTGAAGGGCCAACTAGAGTGTCCAAGGTGGCCCATTCACATGTGTGGTCTGTTGTGGGTGCTCGTGCTTTGACGAGCTGGCTGGCCTCCCCCAGAGCAAAATTTGAGATAGAAACAGTCACGTGGCAGCTGTATCTTTTTGATGGTCCAGCCTTGGAAATCACATAGCATCATTTCTTAAACATTCTCTGTATTAGAAAAGGCCAGTCTAAGGGGACAGGGAACTAGGAGTCACCTTTTAAAGGGAGGAGTGTCAGAGAATGTGCGCGCATATGTTAAAACCTATAGTGTTCTCAACAACAACAACAACAACAAAATGACAGAAGCAAAAGCAATCGTTGCATTGCAGTGGTGTTTCTTTAGTTGTTTGTATGTAGTGTTTACTAATACTAGTTGGCATGCTGGACTATTTGATTGGTAGACTATGATATAAATAAGGTCGTGAGTCTATTTCATCTACTGCACTAGCTCTTTAAAAGAAAATTTGGTAACCTACTCCAAAGGTATCTTGCAGCAGAAACTTACTGCATAAAATAGATATAGCAGAAATGCCTGCGTCTGAGGTGGTGGGGTATAGCCCCGCTCAGCACCCAGGACAGCCCCACGAACACCTTGGACCCTGAGAATTCAGCTCTATATGAAAGCCACGCCATGGATCCATCCAGTTCTTTGGATTTTCTTGGAGAATTCAGTTTGTTCTTTTGAAGAACTCTTCCCTAGCCAAGGGTCTAGAATTGAGTTGTAAAATGTATTCTAATCCTAAGAATTATTTGCCGTAATTTAAAAACATGGTTGAGCCTTGGCACCAAATGATGGTATTGTTTCTTTCAGAACGTTTGATTGGTGGGTGGAGGTGGGCGGTGGCTGAGAGTGAGAAAGAAGACTTTAATTTGAATAGACGTTTCCCTCTAAAGTGCATATGTTAGCTGAATGCATACTTGGGACTGTGGCTGCAGCAGTGAAAGAAGCAAGCCACCATTCACTGTGATATCAAAACTCAAGCCATCCGTGATCCTGTGACCTCAGACTGTCACAATATTACTGCTGGAGTGGGAGGCAAAGTTCTGAGAAATGGAGAATATGTGTGCTTTTGTATGAGTGCTTTTGATAATTACCAGAAGTAACAGGGGAAATTTTTATGAACCAGATGAGGAAAAATGTGCTCATTCGTCGTATGAGTGTTAGTTTTCCCAACATAGCAATATGCTGCTAAATTTCCCCCCACCCCAAGGAAAAGCCATTTCGGTAGACTGTGTGCATGAAACGAGACACTTTAATATAATAGAGAAGTTGGAAAAGCAGAGTACATTACTTTTCTCTAATTTAACACATTTAAAAGGCAATAGCCAACAAAATTAAATTTTATTTAAAGAATTTTGAGGATAAAAAGCATGAAGATACTAATTTTTCTCCACTGTCACTTTCCACTTTTATTGCTGCTACAATCTACTCTACCCACTTGTTCCTGGAAAAAAAAAAGCTGCAGGGGTTTGTTTTTAAAATAAAGAAGTGCTGTAGTAGATGCAGAAAGCTTAGAAGAAACCAGGGGTTGGCTGGTGAATGAAAGAAAGGAGCCTGTATTTATTTTTTTTTACAAAGAAGTGTGTATGGAAGATTATTGTTCTTCGAATTCACCGATTAGCAATCTCTATTAATACCTGTGGGGTTTCCCATTTAGAATATTGGTAAAGTACAATTAGTTGCTGCATCTCCATAATTATTTCTTAAAATGGTTTTCTAAGAGCCAGTGAAATGCCTGCTACTTCTTGTTCCTACTTCCTCTTCCAGCTGTTCCAGGCTTTATTATGAAAATGTAGGCGTGGGAGTAAAGCCCCAGCTCTTACTTAGAAGAGGGCCTGGGATGGAGTGGCACCAGCAAACATTAAGTCCCTTTCTCCTCCTCTTAGCCTCAGGTGTTCCGCTCTGACCCCAGCACCCAGTTAGGAAGGGTGCCCAAAAGTGTCAGAGTAGATGACTTGGAAGTAGCATCGTTTTTTTTTTTTTTTTTTTCCATTCAGCAAAAAATCTGTCTTCTTCCCTTTGTAGCTTCTCTGTTTCTCTCCCAACATGCAACCCACTGTTTCTTATTCTTCACCAACATGAATCAGGCTGCCTTCTTTGAAGGCTGGCAGGCCAATGATAGGATCTCATTTCTGTAATTGTATTAGTTTCGTCTTGTTTGAATGAAGAAAGTTTTTATAAACCTGGACTATTGTTCATTCTGTTTTTATCCCTGTATGTCATCCATCCATTCATCCATCCGTTCATTCATACATTCAGCATAACATTCATTGAGGGCCCTCTATGCAGAGTGTGTGTGTATGTTGGGGGGGCATGGGGCATGGAGGTGATTTTGACCTAGGCATCTAGCCCTCTGTCCCTGCCTTTTAGTCACTAAGTCTGATGGCGAGCTGGAGAGATAGACCTATCAACAAGTAGGTACATCTCTAATAAGCACTTATTGAACTCCTGCTGTGTGCCAGGAACTGAATCAAACTTGATGTAGATACCAGGTTTTTCTAAACTTGATCCTGTCTTTCAAGGAGTCCATAGTTTCGTACAGGAAATAAACATATCTAACTTAGCCAAAATTTAGAGAGCTTTGTATGTGTCAGTCACTAAAGTGCTATAATTGGGAAGTTCACATTTACTTTCATGTTAATTAGATGAAGTAAGCCCTCTGTACACAAAGAAAGTAAAGAGCTTTGGCGCTCTAGTAATTGCTCTAGTAATTGGCGTAAGGATTGTAGAGGAAGTGGAAAGCAGAATAGTTCATGGATCTGACTTGGAGTCCGATTTGATTCATCTGGGTTTGGATCTGGCTCCATTACTTAATGGGTGTGATTTTGGGGTGGGGAGTTAATTAGTTTGCAAGATTCAGTTTCCCCATCTAGACTGTATTGGTTTTAAGATGGCCAAACCAATATCTTTCATATCACATGTCCTTATAAGGTCATTCGGACAGTCGTCTCTTCTCGTGATAAGATTTACATCCCTCCTCTTTGATCTTGAGTGGAATGTGGTGACCACTTTGACCCACAGGGTACAGCAGAAGTGGTGCTATGTAACTTGCAAAGTTAGATCATGAAAGTTCTATGCACCTCCATTTTGCTCGGTGATGTTCCTGCCTATGAGCCAGCCACCATGCTGTGAGGAAGCCCAAGCTGCCCAAGCAGGAATTACCCAAGTGGGAGGGATCGAAGCCCCTAGCCCGTAGGCAGGGCTGAGCTCCCAGCTGACCACTAGAACAATTTGTCAGTCATCTGAGTGCGCCATCTTGAAAGCGGACCCTGCAGCAAGCCCAGTGTGAATTGCCCTGGCTGACCCCACATGGAACATCCATCAGCCATGCCCGCCCAGCCCTGCCAGACTGTAGTTTCATGAGCACAATAAATGACGGGCATTGTTTGAAGCCACTGTGTTTTGGGATGGTTTGTTACACAGCAGTAAGTAACCAGGACATTTGCCGTATAAAGTTGCTATGAGGATTCAGGGAAATGGTGCATAGAACACACCACAAAACTAATGCTTCACTAGTGATAGCTCTTGTCATTATTGTCACTAGTTGAGAAGATAGTTTGTGGAAATCAGCATTAGTTTGAAGTGAGGTCGCAACCTAAAGTTCCCCCTGTGAATTTCTGGTATCCAGTATGTTTTGGGGGACTTATTTTGTTCACTTTCGTCATTTGCAAAATCTCTGTTGTGTGTCAGTTTCCTAGAGTCCTTTCCTCCTGGGTTTATCATGCAGACTCTGTCCTCTGTTGAGTCAGGCTTTCAGGGTCATGACCAGACTTGTAATCAGTGTTTAAACTTTCGAAATATTCTGTGAAAGTCATGCTCCTGACATTATTAAATTTTTTTTATTATGGTGAAAAAGCCAAAAACAAAATCATCTTAACCATTTTTAAGTGTTCACCATATGAACATTGTTGAATGACTTCTTTAGAGCTTAGCCCCTGGCAACCACCATTCTATTTTCTAAGCGTTTGACTACCTCATAAGTGGAATCATGCAGTATTTGTCTTTTTGTGACTGGCTTATTTCTCTTAGCATAATGTCCGTAAGATTCATCCATGTTGTAGCATGTGACAGGATTTCCTTCTTTTTGAACGCTGAATAATATCCCATTGTATGTGTACACGACATTTTGTTTCTTCCTCTGTAAGTGGACGTGAAGGGGGCTTGCACCTCTCGGTATTGTGAGTTATGGTGCAGTGAACATGGGTGTGCAAATATTGCTCTGCTGTTATTTTTCCCACCTCCCAGAATCTTGCAGAAACACATTTGAGAGAGGTAGGGGCTTATCAGTGTTCACTGCCATTTTTTTCCAGCATATCTTAGAGAGTTACAGAACACAGGTAGCCAAGCTGCCCGTATGCTTCCTGGGGCGGGGGCCGGGGGTGGTTGAAGTTCAATATGCACGTCTATTTTGTAACCTGGATAGTACTAGAGTTGCACCTCTATTTGTAGGGCCCTTGCTGCTTTCAAAGCAGTTTCGCAAGCATTCTTTTATTTACCCCTCGCCACATGGTGGCTGTTTCTTTAGTCTGGGGAACGTGAGGTTACAGTTATGATGTGGACAGAAGCAGCGTGCTGCTGTTTGTATTTAATGTCACGTTCACTCTTCTTTACCACACTGGGCTTCATTTATGAATGCACTTGCCTTAGTTCTTTCACTTTATTTTTTTAAACGAATGGACATTCTTTCGGAGCAATTTTAGATTTACAAAACAATTGGGCACACAATTCAATGAAGTTTTTTCACATATGTGGATGCATGACCATGACCACAGTCAAGATACAGAACCTTTCCATCCCCTCAAAGGCAGTCCCTAGTGTTTGGCCTTTCCAGTTGCATAGTCCCCCCAAACCCTGCCCCGCCCCAATCTCTGGCAACCACTGGTCAGACATCTGCTCTTAAAGAAAATATCCCTGGAGTTATTGATCCAGTTTTGTCTCTGCATTAGTATAGTTTGAGGGTGATTGGTTGATTGATTTATTGGTTCGTGTTCCGTTTCATTTTTGATATTTCTAGTCTAGTCTCAGGTTAGTTAGACTGAGCCCATGTATCATCACGTGTCTTTTGGAACAGAAGCCTTTTCTTCTTTGAAGATGGGTATAAAGGTATTTGCAGAATGTGTTGCAGGGTTTTGAATGGATAACACAGAAAGGTGCAGTTTCGTGAATTTGAATAAAGCGAGACCACTTTGGGAAGTCGGGACAGGCTTGACTTGAGCATGTGTGGTCCTTTCTTCAGGTTCTGAGGTATAGTCATTAGTGCTTCATGCAGCAGATAAATTAGACTGGGGTTATCATATGCTAAAAACTTGCACAAAAGGTCCATGAGCAAGTTCCTTTGAGTAATGATTTACTTTAGTTCATTTGAAACTTGATTCAGTTTACCGAAACATAATTTACAAATCATTTTTCAGGAGAAATGCCGACTATATTTATTATACTAACTAATAAATGATACAGCTTTCAGAAAGAAGAATCACGGGAAAGACAACATGAGATGAACGAGAGCCTGTTTCAGGCCTGGTGAATGAAAGCTGTTTGACAATAGTGCTGGAGCCTGCAAGCGATGTTTATTTAGGATGCTGGGAACATTTTAATCTCTGAGGTTTCAAAGGGAAGAGAGAAGTGTACTTCACAAGCCTCTGGTGATTTCTTTCTTTCTTTTCCCTCCCTCGCTCCCTCCCTCCTTCCTTCCTTCCTTCCTTTCTTCTTTCTTTTGAAGGAAAAGGAAGCATGGCATCTTGTGTGTTGGAGTTTGCAACACCCAGACCCTAGCCAGTGGTCACTTAAGAGGCTCTTGCACGCCGGGAAAGTTAAATTAGTGCAGGAGATTGTTAGTTAAATAATTAAAACGTAAAAACAACTGTATTCCATGATTCTGGAGCAACGTTTCTCAACCTCACTGCTATTGACATTTTAGGCCAGATAACTTTTTGTTGTTGGGATCTGTTCTTTGTACTGTTAGGACTTAGCAGCATATCTGGCCAATACCTACAAGATTTCAGTAGCACTTCCTGCCTAAGTTACGTCACAGAAAAATGCCTCCAGACATTGCCAAATGTCCCCAGGGGGGACAGAGGAGGGGCAGTCATTCCTGTTTGAGAACCACCAATTTTATATATACAAAAATTGTGTGTGTGTGCCAATGATATAGATACACATAATATTTTTGAGATTTAACCATGGTTTATCCTTTTAACTGCTGTTTCTTGGGTTATGTTTGGACCATATCACGTTTTATTTATCCATCGATACACACGTAAGTTGTTTCCAATGCTGTCATTCAAAGTTATTCCTCCATGAATATTTTTAGCCATGTCTCCCTGAATATATATGTGATTATCTTAGACATTGAATAAAAGCCACATAGATTTATTCGACTTTACTATGAATTACCAAATTGTTCTCCAAACAGGCTATATTAATCCCAGTCGGGAGTATATGCGATCCTGTTGCCTCCATACTCTTACTGACACTTGATATTGTGGAATTCTTTCATCTTTGCCCATCTCAGGAGGGGACACGGTATCTTATGGCCATTTTAATTTACACTGTCCTGATCACCAGTGAGTCATCTCGTTTCAAACCTGGAAGCACCTCTGGGATCATCTAGTCAACACTTATATTTTAAAGATGAAAAAAAAAAAAGATTGAAAACATTTTTTTCTTCTTTATTGCTTTTACTTTTCTTTCCTAAGAATGTTTTTCTGTCTCATTGTTTTGTCATGCTGAATTCAGTATCAAATCAAATTGAAACCATTCACATTTGGCATGAAGGCGGGAAATGTATAGATAGAGAAAAAAATGAAAGATTTTTTTTGAGAGCATCGATTCCCCCTTTGCAGTATTTTTTTATTTCCACCAGCCACCCAAAGAAGATGGCTGTTTACTGAACTGATTACGTTTGGCGTAGGGCCTGGATTGGGGAGAACATTCGAGCGTTTGCATGAATGATGAAATGAGCCCTAAGATGTAATGAGCAAAACACAAGGTTCTAGAAGGAGCATCAAAGTACCCCTTGGGCTGGGTTTTTTCTCATCTCCTCTGCAGCTTGAACTTGATTTCCTGATTCTGTCTGCAGCACAGTGGACCTGGGAATTACTGATAAGAGAAGTGTGGACAGTTTCCTTATTAGGATGGGTTCCCCAGTGCATTTTGACCCATGCTTCCGAGGTCAGTCCCCTTGAGAGCAGCTTCCCAGAGGCCGGTTGTTAGGATCAGCAGAATTGACCCTCTGGGTGGAGAAGTCTCTGCACTGTCCCCTGAGGGACACGTGGTTTCCTCTGTGAGGCCTTTAGAGACTGGAAGAGATCCAGCGAGTCAGTGTTGTAACTGCCACGACACTGGTGAGACTGTCTTCCCGACAACTTCACTCCCATTAACGAGCCTAGCATCCTGAGTCCCAGTAAACATGCCAAACATGATTTCAGTGCCCCACGCACGGGGACGTTTAATTGCCATGTGATTGCCTAAGATATGAAATGAAGGACGATTGTCTACAAGGGTAGCATTTGTGATTCTGTGCAACTCATTTCCTCACCGAGATTGCTGTCAGTCAAAGCAACATGGAAATGGATTTATGTTACTTGGTGATTTGGAGGAATAACTGCAGATAAGCTTTCCTGAGTTAAATTGTGAGCTTATTTTTATGCTAAATGATGCCCACAGTGCATATTAATATTTCGTCTAGCTGAAAAATATATCTTGCTGAAAGAGACTGTTTATAGGCTTTTAAAAGCTATCACATGCAGGATGCTATAAAGTCCATTTATGGATTCATTTCTTTCGTGATGCGTGTTTTCAGGAGGCATCTGTTCATGACATGCTATAGGCAGCAGCATACTGTCTCAGTTGCTGGAACTAGGAAGAGGGGTGACAGGGAAGCCTAGTGTTTGCAGCTCGGTCAAGTGGAGACAAAGACATGCAGACAGTTCAGCAGTCTGAAAGGAGATAGGTACCAGGTAACAAGGAGTGGGGAGGGAGAACTGAATAACCGCGTTGGAGAATTCACAAGTTTCTCCAAAGGCGGGACCTTCCTACTGTATCCTGAATAACGCATGGGAGTGTTTTGACAAACACGGGGTGAGGGGGCGCTGAGGTGCCTGGCTGTGGGCTGGGCGGGGAGGGCATTCCAAGCAGAGGGAACGGTATATACAAAGGCTGGCAGTTGTGAGAAATACTGACCTTTTGGTAAGAACTGTTAGTTATTATTCATTCTTGTTGTTGTTTGGTCTGGATGTATTAAAAGCACCCATGCCCTACTCATGGGAATGATTCATTCAGCTAAAATCCCATTATCACCCCAAATTATGCCGTTTAACACAGCATTTCAGTCCCCCAGCTGGGGGCCCCCATTACCAAGGCTTCATTGATCCCTCCACAGTGACTTCTCTCCAGGGAATGTTTGCCCAGCAAATGCCTTTTTCCATCCAATTTCATAAAGTCCACACTTTTAGTGAGGATTCCTGATTATGTGCCCATTTGCATTTTATTCAGAAAAGAATAAAAAGAAAAAAAAAAGAAGCAAAGAGATTTGAGCCAAGCTCTAGCTGATGTTTTTAAGTAGATATTTTGTTTTTTCATCAAATAACCATTATCCAGCTACAACCTCAGTTGATTTAGAAATCCATTTTTAAGTCACCCTTCCAGAACCCAAAGAAAACTACGGAAAAAGGATCCAGGAAATTTTTGCGACTGGAATGTGGTACCTCCTTCTGTTCACACTGAGTCCAGAAACACTGGTACATTTCCACAGAGAAGCTAGATCTCCACACTGGGTCGCCTCTGTGCCCTGCAGATGAGAACAATGTATTAGGTATAAGAGATCCCTTATGGAAACCACCAGAAGGACCTGGGGATTTATTATTTACTAGGTTGATACTTCCATTAATGCAGAGAAGCGTCTGAAGGGTACTTTGTTTTTCAGAGATGTCATTATCAGAGGTAAAAATAACATGGGGACCCTAGGGATGCTCTAGAAAGCTGAGGGAGAGGCAGGGAGTGGCAGGGAGAGGGCAGGGTTGAGCCAAGAGCATGGAGGACCAATGAGTAATGGTGCACCCTGTTGGAGAGCACTAAGCCTGCATAGGGAGTCCTGAAACACATGGGGTGAAGTCAAGGTGAAGTGCAGAGATCGGTGTTGGTGGGCGTGGGGAGAGGTGTTTTGTGGAAGGGTGAGGATGGAAGGTACTGGTTTAACTCTCTCTATGCACTCTTTACATTGGTTACATTGGGTCAGTTTCTAGACTGATTTGAGAAGAAAACGATTACAATTTTAGGAATAGTTTCCCCCCCTCATTGTGTCTTTCCTTTTTCTTTTCTTTATTAATAGATTTCATTTTTCTAAACAGTTTTAGATTTATAGAAAAATTGAGCAGATAGCACAGAGTTCCAATATATATCTCCCTCCCTGCCCAGTTTTCCCTATTCGCAGTATCTTGCATCAGTGTGGTATACTTTGGAAAAACAATTCCTGCATTATATGCTAAGACTAAATGTTTAGCTTTATAAGAAAGTGCCGAATTGTCTCCCAAGGTGGCTGTACCATTCCTCCTGGCTTTTGAACTTTCCACATGTCTTTAGGAACAGAATGCATTCTGATTCTGAAATACCTAGAGAAGTGTTCAGTGTTTGGTGGGGTACAGTAGCAGAAGACCTGACCAAGCGTGTCTTTTAGCATAAGGACATTTACTTTGATGGCTTACTTAACCAGAAGTCAGGGGCAGGTGGCTTCAGATTCATTAAGTAGCTCAAGGATGTCATCAAGGCCCTGAGCTCTTTTCTGTCTTTCTGCTCCATACGAATAAGTATGTCAGCCTTTTGTTTTTTCTTTGCACTTCATAATCTCAGGAGAGCTGCTGTTGCACCAGACAGCATGTCTTCACACACTCAACAGGAAGAAAGAGAAAGGGGAAACACCGTCAGCTCTCCTCTCAATTTGTCTCTTTCATCAGAAAAGTGACCTTCAGCAAATTTCCTCTAATGTCTTGTTGGCCTCAGATGGATCACACAGTCACTCTACCTGTGCAGAGGTCAGGAAGTGGCTTTTTTGAGTCCCTGTAATGTTTGACCAGGTTTCGCTCACGTATCCAGTGGCCTCTGCAGGCGCTCCTTGTCACTATTTGGGTAAATGTCCTCATTCACCTGTGCTATGAGCCTTAGGCTATTCAGTCACTTTTAAACTGTGTTTCCACCAGCCCCAAGCTCCTGAAGTTGAGCCGTAGGGTTCCCTGCAAGGAGAGTGAATGGCATAGAGCCAGCCAGGCTCGGGCCTCCCACCTCTTCCTGGACGAGCACACCTCCAGCTTCCTCATAAGTTAAGGTTCCTGGAGGGTTTCCTAGGAATAAGGCTTCTGCCCCTAAGTTAAGGGTGAAAGCCTCCTGGGTCAGATGGGCAAGTGTCTCTTTCAATGCTAAGAGTCAAGCTTTTGGACCAGACTGAGATAAGGCTATTAGTCTCCTCCCAAGTGCTTTGCAACATTCTTCGGGTTTTGCTTTGAAAGCTTTACCGAGTGCACTGGTTGAAAGAAAATTGGTCTTGTTCTCTGTCCTGAAGGAGGAGGATTTTGCCATTTGTGAAGTGGTTTAATTCTTACTCCTTCCTTGATGAGGAGATGGTCTGGAAGTGGAAGATAAGATGGTCAGCAGCCTGACTGTTACCCCTAAAAAATGAAGTCTGATCTTTCTTTCTTGGTCTTTTCAAACACAGTTTATCAAAGGTCCTTGAGTAACTGAAAAGGACAATTTGTGTGCTTTCCTACACTTTCCTCACTCCCTTCCATGTTTATGTGAAAATTGTGGACTTTTCAGATGGGCATTTTATATTTGATGTAGTTATTTCATTTGCGCTGAAAAAAATGTGGGCTTTAACAATAAATTTCGGTGAAAATGCTTTGGAGTCAGCATTTATGCGCTAAAGTGAATTTATGAATTTTGAGGACTAGAAAAATACGTTTATAAACAAAACAAAACTAGGTCTGTGCTCCCTAAGGATGAATGGGTGATTCTGCTGCTGGATGAAGCTGACATGGGTTTTTGTGTGTTTTGTGTGTGGAATAACTCAGTTGCTTCACAGTTCGCACAGTGCGTGGTGATGTGTGGACAACGCACAGGGGCTGATTGCAGCCTGGACGTGCCCCTGCTCCTTTCAGGTCTCACTGGTACGATATTTAAAGAGAGGGTCCCTGCCTGTGTAAGACAAAGGACCTCAGCTCTCAGTGAGCTATGCTATCTGAGGGTCTACGTTGACATGTGTCATCTCATTTACAACCATCCCTCCAAAGTGGGTGTTACCACATCCTGCAGTAGTAGACAGTGAAATACCAAACTTATGCCGTATTACATAGCTAGGAAGGAGCAGAGCTGGAGCTCAAGTCTCCCCAGAAACCTGAACATTTTCCACAAAATCCATTGCTCCGCTCCTCTAAAATTAATTGGCATTTCTCACATAAACGCAGGGAAAAGAGAATTATCAATTTTTGGCACTCTCTTTTTTTTTTTTTTTTTTTTTTTTTTTTGTGCCAAGTAATTTGCATACTTTAAAAATGTTTAATCCACACAGCGACTCTAGGGGAAGGAGTGTTTATGCCATTACGTGGATTGGGGAATGTATCATCCCCATTTTATGTCGCAGCAAACTGAAGATTGCAAATTGTAGAGGAAACGGGTCCTTCAAGGACACGTGAAAATCTGCTGGAGCAGTTGGAGTAACAGTGCTATACGTAATTCCAGATAATATGGCTTCTGGCCTCTGTGAACTAATAAAATTCCCCCAAAACAGTCACTCAGCTTATTCCTGTCACAGATGGCACGACGCCATGTGTTGTCCACAAGGGTGGTGAATGTCAGTCTACCGGAAGAAAAAGATAAGAAATTCAGCCTTTCCTTCTTTCCCACACACTTTCACAGGGGCTCACAGTCAAGTATGTGGGTTCCCCCTCTGCCTGTGTTGGCTGGCATTGGGGCTGACTGTTCTGGCACAGGCCAGCTGTTCACAGGGCTTCCTGAGACTGGATTCCAGCTCTGTTGAGAATGGGTGGTCCCTCCAGCAAGGACTCACTGGCTGAATATATGCAATTTAGATCGATATGCATCAAAATTGCCTGACACCCCCCCCTTCCATAAGTCTTGGGAGAGAATTGTTCCCCTCCCTCTCTCCTTTCCTCCAAGTATTTGTTGAGTAAGTTGAATAAAGGACGAAAGAGATTCCAGCCCTCATTGCCATGTCCTGGCAGAGCAGGGGTGGGATAATGGCATCAAGGGGAGACAGATCAAGGAGCAGCCAGAACCTGGGATGGACATGCATCTGGGATGAAGGTGGTTCTGGATGGGAGGGGCATAAACCTGGCTCAAGAACCAGGCTCTTTGTGCAGCCAAGTGGTAGGTGTGGTTTCCAGACTGCAGGGCCGAGGGGCGGATGTCAGGCCAACAGGTGGCTTGCTGGGTTGGTGAGGGCTCGTGGGAGCGGGCTGCTCCTTGTCCCATGAAGCTGGGTTTGGACTGGCTTCCTCTCGTAATCCAGTGTACCTCAACGTAGAAAGTCGGTTTCGGGTTGGAACACGCCAGGGAGGCGAGGGTGATCCTCCTAGGAGGTTAGAGCCTTAAGCTGAGGGTGATGTTTTCGAGCGAGGAACCAGGAATAGTGGCCCTTGGAGGAAATCTTACTGTGCCTCTGGATTAGGGGTAGAGGTGGTGGGGTGAGGGAGGGTCTCACACACAAGGCACAGACCTGTTCATCAGATCTGTCGGGGGACTGAGTCTAGGAAAAGCACCCAAGTGCTGCCCCCGTTAAGGGCATCCTTTTTCCCATTCTCCAAGAGGGATTGATGGGTGGAGATGAGGCTAAAAAATTGTGATGTGACAATACCAGTGGTACCCAGAGCCTGTGTTGTCTTATGAGCCCTCACGCTTTGTCATTTGCCCCGGGGGAGGAAAACTTGCCCTTTGGTTTCCTTACTTAGAAAAGTAAGAAATCCTATGTCAGGAGGTAAATGAAAGAATGGAAACAAAGCAGCAAGATAAACAAGGTTGATGAAGTCAGTTCCTTTTCGGTTCCTACCTGAGTTTCCTTATCCTGTTAACTTGAATTAAGCAGGAAGAGAACTTTGGAAGAAAGAACATGCAATGATTAGTTGAATGCTTCCATTTAAATGAATATACAGATTGAGTTCTCACGTGAAAGAAACTTCAAAGTCCTAGAGATAGGAAGGGAAAATGAAAAGGTAAAAAATATTAATCTCCTGAATTTCTAGGTGACCGGGGTACGCAGTTCAAAAGCTTTTACTGCTTTTTATATATTTACACATCTTAAAAAAAAAAAAAAAAATGACCCTGGGGGCAAGAAGAGGCAGGACATATTTATCGGTTGTGTGTCAGGGAGTCTGCCGCCTTGTGTGAACGTGAGCTCATTTAATGCTCACACAGTCCTAATGAAATGTGTGTTGCTGGCCATGTTGATGAGGAAATCGCGGCCCAGAGGTTATGTGGGCTGCCCGGAGGGAAATCCCTAGTAAATGGACTCGAGGGATTCCGACTCTGTCTTCACAACATGTGGTCCACAGCCGCGTCTGTGTCCACATGCTACCTAATGGGGCCATCGTAGGGATGTCTTCTATAGCCATTCCCGTTACCCCACGTGTTCCTGATACATTGATTCAAAGATGGGCTTGACCCTTCTTCCCATGTGCTCAGCCTTTGATCACGGAATCTTCCTGTTGTGAGCATGAGGTATTATAGGCCTCATTATTCAAAGGGATAGAAAGATAAAGAAAAAATGAAATTAAGAAAGTTTATACTATGACAGGCCATAAAAAAAGTATTTTACATTTCTCTTGGACCCTATGTTATTTCTTATTTAGTATATAAGTAAATTAAGTAACATTGAATTGATTAGACATTTTGCAGAGCTTCTCCCTTATTCATTGGAGTTTAAGACTATGGCTAATTTTATATTTCCAGCCAGTTTGGTTTCTTTCTAATGAAATTTCCTGTCTTCAGTCTCTACCATTCGGTCTTTCCTAGGGTTCAGCTATCAGATTTAGACTAATGAAGGATGACGTGATGTGGTCATTTCCCCCCCTTTTCTCTTGTTCAGTGAATACATTTGACACTAAGAATTTTCCTCTCATTATTCTTTTGCCTGAGACACATGCAGTTTTGTATATAGCGTTCTCTCAATAATTAGTTTCTGGCCAACATGTATTGAACACCTGTGATATTCTAGCGTAAATATACCTAAAACTTGGAAGTAGGCAAAAGGACGACCATGTGCCCCTACCAAGTTATATTGGATTATTGTTCCCCACCAAAGATTATCTAATTCTCTAAGCCTATGTGCCTTTCTTTGCTTTTCTTTGATTTACTGTTTACGGTTGGTAAAGATATTTTGCAAGTCTATAAGGGAAGATGACTACCTAGAAAAATGGTGCAATGCAATTGATTCTTGCCTATTAGAAAAGATAATCCCAAAAGTATTAATATCATTTTGATGCCCTATAAGTTTTATATCTGACCAGTTTTATGTCTACTTTAACAGCCATGTTTCAGCATTTTTTCTTTCAGTGGCTGTATATAAATACGTCTCCTCTCCTATAATCCTCTGAAACAATTTTTCCTGTTGGTGTTCTCATTGAATTAAATAGATTTTTAATAAGTATTCATTTATTAATTTTATATTTGTATGAGGGCTATGCTTTTAATGTTTTCAGGGTTGCTTTACACTAGGAACGCTGTTAGAGGCTTTCAACTGTGTCAATGAAAAACCAGTGCTGGACAGTAGTTAAAGCAGAACAGAACAGATTTTACTCAGGAACTATTGCAGTAGGGGAGAGGGGGCCTCAGTTTAGAACTGGGCTCAATTCCAAATACAACAAGAGAAAGGGGGGATTTGTAACCAAGGAGCAGGCTGCAGGCCTGGGGGTGGACAATTACTAAGAGGAACCATCAGGAAAGGGTGATTCTTGCTAAACCAACTAAACAGGATTCTTGCTGAAGGCAGACCAGGGCGATCCCATACCTCCTGGGGCATGGAAAGGCTGAGGAATCTGGTCAGACATCTGTCTGGAGGCTGATCAGATATTGAGGGCGGGGATTCTCTCTAAACTGACTCACCGGGATTCTTGCTAAAACTGGACTCTACAAGGACAGAAACAGAACCCATGAGCCGGCTTAGTCGAGCAGAAGGCTCAGAGGAGTCTGACTGAAGTTCAGTCAAAGACAGACCCTTTGTCACATGAGTTTTGCAGTTTAATCTTCTTATAAATCCATATAGGTGAGCTTATCATTATCTGCACTGCACTGAGGAAGGAACAGAGGTTCAAGAGTGTTCAAGTGACTTAGAACCTGATGGACAGGCTGTAATGTTGTGGCACCAAGGGAGTACAGGTTCGTATGAATCGAGGTCCACTGCTGAAGACCCTGGCCACGTTACCCTGAAAACTCCCATCTTCTTTCCACGGAGAACGATGATAACATGTGGCTGAGGGTGAGTTGCTATGGTGCCCAAAAGAATAAAGAAATAAAAGGAAGAAATACGTGAAGGAAAAAAGGCTGAGATCGCCTGTCAAGGAACTATGATACTATTGTGTTTTTTCCCCCATAAACTAAAGTATGCAAAATGTCTATGCAATTGTTTTTACTCATTGTTGCACTGGATGGATTTTAGCTGGAAAGTCCCTATTCTCCTACCTCAGACCTGAATATTTGCTTATTGGGCATATAGAGAAGTGGTTTAGAATTAGAGCAGAGGTGCCTGCTCTACATTAATGAAACAAAACAAACGAAACATCAGGCGAGGAGGAGAACCATAATTGCTTCTAGGCCCTGGCCAAACACTGGCTTTTCATCTTTCACTCTGTAAATGTATGGTTCCTGAATGCTTTAGGGTGTTTTCAGTTTTTCTCAAGGATCTCACAAAGTTCTCAAAACAAAATTGGTTCTAATTCACTGGACTTTAAAATAAATACATGAGGGAGGGGTCTGCCATGAAACGAAGCCGACAATAGGCTGCCTCTACTCCACAATTACTGGGAATGATTAGGGAAACAGAAGTGGTGGGTGGCAGAGAGAGGCAAGGATGACAAGTCTTGAACCATCTCTCTGACACTGTAAAGCGAGTCCCAGCTATACCCACCATCATAGCTGCATCAGGTAACATTAGAAACTCAAAAGCAATTAAAATACTAGGGCTGTAACTCAGCATGCCACCCTGGTATCCATCACAACAGCACACTCTGTCCTCGAAAAACTCTGCTAACCAGGATGAGTATAAATTCACTAGGATTCCGAATTTAAAAGGTCGGGAAATTGGTTTTGTGCCTGGAAATGCTGAGTTAGCAACACCTACTGTTGTTACATTCTGGATCCTGATTAAAAACACCCCCACTCCCACCTATGTTGTCCAGCTGCCCTCTGGGCCCTCCTGGTTGTTCCCTCTCTTCTACTTCTCACACTCCTGCAAGATCTCGTGGAGACGCCCTCCTGTGTTTCAATGGAATCCGGTCCCTGTTTCCTCCGCACTGTTCCTGCTCTAGATGAACCCTCATCAGCCTCTGGTCTGGAAGATAACTGCTGCTCTGAACATCCTGTGTACCTGGCTTTCCCTTCTGCTCCCTCTTCTTCCCCTCCACAGATGGGCTCTGCAGATTGTTATAAAAATATCTGCGTGACCTTGCCACTTGGCTTCGTAGCTGTTAGCGATTCCCATGGCTTACAGGACAAGGCACCGACTTCTGAGCACACGGAGGCCCTTCTGACCAGTCCCCAGCCACTGTGTTCTCCAGTCTCCCCTTTCCTGTAGCTCATGTTTGCTCAGTCGGGTCTGGGACCGCTGGACGTGTGCTTTCAGGCAGAATATGCCAGACTGTGTTGAGCCAATGTTTCCCGGTGTTGGACTGCTTCCCTCTCAACCTGGACGAGGTCAAGCACCTCCTGGACAGTGACTGTAGGTGCTTGTTTATAACACTTCCGCAAGGGACTGTTGCAGGGCAGTGTCCAGTAGAGATGGGTGTCCCTGGGCTTCACAGGGAGAGGCGCCTGTAAATGTGTGTGGCTTGAATGAATGAGTGAAATGAAAAAGTTAATGCAACTGACCTCTAGTTAGCTATGTAAAGATTGTGGGAAGGACCTAAGGTATTCTGTTATTTGTCCACAGAAGCATGTCATCTCTCTTCTCTCCTTTCCTCTTCTTCAGCCCATCTCTGTGCATGTATCTATTCCTATAAATCAGCTGTCACTGCTGTCACTGCAGTGCCCTCCAGGAGGAGGCAGAGCAGTGGAGCACTGCACATGAGAGACAGCAGAGAAGGTACAAACCAAGGGCCCAGGCCCTCCCTAGCTCAGCTTATTCTTGGATAGGCAGGCCAATCTTCATGGACTTGTGGGGATTTGAGCGAGTACACACACACACACACACACACACCAAGCTGGGGAAAAAATGAACATTACTGGCAATGGGACAAATCAAAGTCATGCAGCATCTGCTAACGTACAAGGAAAAAGATGCAGCATCACCTTTCCGTGATTTTCTGCCAAAAATTCATAAACTGACCCTAATCAGAGAAAGCATCAGACAAAGCCAAATCGAGGGACTTTATACAAAATAAACAGCCTGTAATCTTCAAAACTGTCAAGGTCAAAAAAAATCAAGGAAAGACTGATGTCTGTCCTTGAGGTGTTTTAGACTGAAGGAGACTAAAAAAAGACACATCAACTAAAAGCATTGTGTGATTCTGAACTGATTGCTGTAAAGTTCATCACTGGGACATTTGGCAAAAATTGAATGGGGTCCAAGGAGCAAATGCAACTGGTATTAAATGTTAATTTCCTGATTTTGATGATTGTGTTGTGGTGATGGAGGAGAATGTCATTGTTGTAGGAAATGCATGTTAAAATATCAGTGAGGGATGGGGCTTCAGGTGGTTCAGACAGGAAGTTTCCTTGTACTATAATGCAATTGTTTTTTGTATATTAATTGTTTTGAAAGAAAAATATCAATAAACAAAATTGGACTTCTCCCTGTGGACTGTTATCCTGATGAGAGGTGATTGGATCTGTACTATATGCTGATGGAATTGTCAGAAGACGGGCCTTGGTATTTTGAGAAGAATTGGGGGTAGAGAGGTGTGGAAGCCCAGGCCACGGCCATGAGAAAACCCACAGCCTGTCTCAACAGCCCTCAGCTGGTGGCCTCAGGTGAAAATAGGCTCCGAAGACAGACTGCCAGCCCCCCAGAGAGCAGAGGTACCTCCCAGGGGCAGGTGCAATTAGCAGGTTTCTAGGGACTGGGGAGCAAGGTGCCAGATAGATGATTTCCTGTGAGAATTGTAAGCATGGCCACTGGCACTCTTTGACTAACAGATTTCTTCCCTATAGGAGGAAAAACTTCAAGGGCAGCTGGGTAGTAATCAGGAGATTAGGTGGGTAAACAAGGAATCACAGTAAGGAGAGCGGATGGTCCAGAGGCATCCCATCCTGCATGGGGACCTCAGCTCACACTTGGCAATGGGGCGCGGACGGTGGGGCTCGCCCTCCCTTGAGTATAGCTGGGGTGGCATCCAGGCTCCAGTTTTCATCTGCTTTCATGGCTGGCCGCCTTTCTGCTTCTGACGAATGTGTTCTTTCTTTAGAGATGGTAATAGCCTCAGCCAGGTTGTGGACTCTTGATCGTATTGGCATGTCTGTGATTCTGTGTTGACTCCTTCTGGGTGGATTTCATTTGTGTACTCTCAGAGGCCTGGGCCACTGTATTTGGTTTCCTTAGCCTCCTTGCCACTTCCGGACACGTGGGAACTTGGGTTAGAGGCAGGCTGTACTCTACTGTGGCAACTTCCCTCTTTTCTGTTTATTATTATTTTTTTTAAAGTCTGGAGCCATGTAAAAGGAAGGAAAGACTTTTTTTTTGAAAGGCTTACCTTCTTAGACTTTCTTGTTTTCTCTAGAGTTCTTTAACTTGTCTAGGTTGCAGGCTTTCCTTTAGGGTCAGCCACAATGGGTATTTTTCCCTTTTGAGAACAGAACCCCCTGCATTGAACCAGGTTTTCTTTGGTGCAAAGTCCATGCAGGGCTGTTACACTTGTGGTGATTACAGTTCTCTTTCTACAACTGACTAGGACTCTCCCAGGGATGAGATCCCCCACTCCCTTCAATCGCCTCTCCCCTCTTCTTCGTCACACAGGTAGCCATATCTCCTCCAGGGCACTTTATGGCCCCTGGTACTTAGCCCTGGAACCTGTGGTCCCAAATGGCTCCTTATGTAAAAACCATTTGTTTCCTGGTGGGTGTCACTAGGGTTGTCCAAACCTTGAGATTCCTGAGAGTGAGAGCCTGTTTCTGAAGAGATGGCTGAAACTTGAAACGTGGCGTTTACGCAAGCCAGTGGCAGCGAAGCCACGGTTCTGTGAGGCTGACTCCGTGGTCAGAGACCAGCCAAAAGGGTCTGAGTCCTTCTAGGAGGGCTGAAGGCGGTGGCTGCTCTCAGGCACAAACCCAGTATTCTTCCGGAAAGGAGTTAGAAGGTTGCTTGGATTTTTTACAAAGGAAGCGCGTATACATCTATGGACCGGCCTGCACAGGCCCAACACTAAGGGTCCTCAGTTTAGTGTGATTTTACATGTTGTTTTCTCCTTTGCCCAAACCATTATAAGGCACTTCATACAAATGCCTGCATGAGAGATAAGCACATGTTTCCCGGAGCACACCTGATGGGGTGTTTCTGGACTGTGGACATGGCACGACAGGTGCAGTCGGGGACAGGGAAGAGCATCCACGTGGTCACCAGGTCAGCTGCTGAGCGTAGCTGGGCCATCTGTGTTCCGTGGCAGATGTCAGCAACCAGACTGTCCTCTCATCCAAAAGTGCTACCGCGTGAAGAGCCCGTGGCCCTTAGCACCTGCTGGACAGAAACAGGAGTTGGAGGGCGGGGCAGGAGTGCCGCAAGCCTCAGGGAACACACCCTTGGCTTTCATTTGCACACAAAACCCAATTCTGGCGCTAGGCTTGGCCTCTGTTTGATGTTTTTGCTGGGTTAGGGGTATGATGAGTCCCAGACTCTGGCCCTGTACAAAGGACTAGACGTAGAATCACCTAAAACAGGTTATTCAAAGCAGGTAGGGCCTGTGTTCTGCTATAACTTGCACTTTCATTCTTTCCCTGGTCCTCTTTGCATCTGGGACTCAGGGAAAAATAAAAAAAATAAAAGGCAGGCTGTAACAAGGAATGTGTTCCTTGGGCTACCCTAAGTAAGCCGTGCCTCTGTCAGCCATGTTTCCTGTTTGATGGGAAGAGTTCTGCCCTCTCCAGCTCTGCCAGGCTTTCCCCTGGCGAGGGGGCGTGGGCATGATGTGAAGCTAATCTTTTTCCACGTAAGTGGCATGAAGCTGACAGCTGTCTAAGGAAACGCTCCCTGTAATGGGCTTCGGGTCCCCGCTCAGGCAAAAGGCAGACTTTTTACTCCCAGTGACAGCTGCAAAGCACAGATTTATGGTGGGGCACTAGCTCTGAATTCCAATTACCATTTGAGCTTCAAAAGAGCCCACATCTCCACGTCTCTGGTGCATTTTTACAACTTGCCACTGTGACAGCCGATACACAGCCATCCTCTGCTGCTAATATTTCCGACGAAATGATTTGCAGACTGAGAGCACAGGTGATGCGTACTTCAGGCTTTGCTCCTCGGGGAATGAAAGTGCTGGAAATCCGCTCTGAATTTCAGGAGGTGAGAAAGGGGGGTGGGATGAAGAAGGCTATCAGAGTTTGGAAGCTGGGCGACCTCCGTGAGGCTGCGGACAGCATGTATTTCTGTTTCTGTTTACAAGGATTAATATTGGTTTCGGAGAGCAGGTCTCCCTAATGAGGGCAGTATGTGCCAGAGAGTTAATGAAGGCCCTTGGGGACACCTGTGTTCCATGCTTTACGCATGCCCACAGGTGGAGGAGGAAGCCTTCGTTCAGTTCCGGGCCAAGTCTTGACAGTGTGTTTCCTATGGTTGAAGGATGGCTGGATTCGCCATTGAGGGAATGGACTGTTGAGGACCTGGAGACTATGTCCCCTGAACCCAATCTATCATTCCCACAGAGCAGCAGGCTGGAAGGTGTGTCTTCTGACTTGACAACCCATGATGCTTAGAGGAAATACACGTGTCTGTCCCACATGCGCATCAGCACCGTGGAGGAAAACAACCTAGACGTTTTAAAATAGACGTTTAAAAACATTACCGAGACTTCTTAGTGCCTTTTAAAAAAAAATCCTCCTTCTGAACTTTGAAAGTCTTTTTCTCCACACATAAAGAAAAGGTCTTATGTGGCTGTTTTGCTTAATGTGGGTTGGTTTTATTTTGGACTCTTTGAAACCCTGAGGGAAGGCTAACATTCTGCTCTGTGGAGAAGTAAAAACAAAAGGAATGGCGAGGTTTGGGTTGTGCTAAATTAAAGTGACAAGGCACAGATAACAGGGCACAGCCGTCCCCACAAATTAGCCCTCTCTAATTTGCTGCTGTGGAAAGGACTGCTTTGCTCCTGCATTGTAATTTCTTTCTTGAATTAAAAGTTTAAAAAAGAAAGACTAGTTTGCTCAAAAGAGAAAACCTGGAAAACCTAAGCCTTTCAGCATGGAAATGACCCATCATTCCCTGTGTTCAGGGAATTGTTTTAGCAAGGCCTGCTTCAAAAATATGTAAATGACATGGTTGTATTTTCAGAAGTCATATGGTGTGTGTTGGATTATTTTGTGTGCTACTTAAAGGCATCCTTTTGCTATGTTTTTGTTACAATTCAGAATGTATTTTGTGTGCAGCAGGTGGCAGCTGTATTTTGTGTAGTCTCTTCTGAAAATAATATGCCACGTCATGACAGATTATAGATTTCTGATGGGCAAGGGGGTTGAAAAAGGCTAAGGATACTTTCTCAAACTTCTCTTTAGTTCTAGGTAGTAGCTCTATATTGGTGGGGAGCCAAGATGACATTTGGATTCTCCAGCCATAACATGCCCTGCCCCAAATTATATTCCTTTCCCCCAAACTCAACTTCCCAGAGGGCTGAGATGTTATCGTTCTTTGAAATGTGGTGGCACATTAATTATTATACAGATGCTCCTTAACTTTCAATGGGGTTACGTCCTGATATGCTCATTGTAAGTTGAAAATATTGTAAGTGAAATGCATGTAATACACCTAACCTACCGCACATCACAGCTTAGTCCAGCCCACCTTACACATGCTCAGAACACTTCCCTTACCCTACAGTTGGGCCATTGTTTTGAGTTTCATCTCAAGAGTCATTACCTTCCTCTTCTCCTTCTCACCAGAAGCAGGAGACACAGATGGGTGTTTTGTAGACATGATGGGATGTGAAAACACAATGTCCCAAAAACACAACACAGTAGACTCTAGGGTATCACTTATTTACCCTTGTGATTACCGGCCATCTCGGAGCTGTGACTCACGCTTGCTGTCTAGCATCATGAGACAGTAACGCACCCCGTATCACTAGCCCTGAAAAGTTCAAGATTCTAAATTCCGAGTATAGTTTCTACTGAATGCATATCACTTTTGCACCATTGTAAAGTTGGAAAATGATAAATGGAACCATCCTATGTTGCAAAAACTGGCTACGTAGATTGTAGGAAAAGCCAAGATTATTTATTACGACACTGTAAAGAATTGCTATTCATGATCATTTATGGTTTGTTTTCAGTTTCTATGGGTATTTGCTCAAGGAGAGACCCATTACCTCCATATCAGGTTGTCCATCTCTGGATTCTGACATTTTCACCCTCATATGAGGGTTTAATTCATCGTGGTTCATTCCACACTTAAGACATTTAAGATGTTTCCTAAAATGTGTTTCATAGATGGTTAATTGATATGATGTTTAAAGGGTTCCAGGGTCAAATAAATGTGAGAGACATGAGCAAAGCCAATATACTGCTATACTGACGGACTTTTCCAGGCTTTTAACATACAAATGTGCTTTGTGAATGGTGACAGTGACATCTGGCTTCCCATAGGAAATGTCCTTGGGGAAGGAACAATGCCTTGGGAAACACTTTGGCTCTACCTGCCTATTATGGGTTGAATTGTATCTCCCCCCAAAAAAAGATATGTTGGAGTCTCATGTACCCAATAGTTCACAGTGTGACCTTATTTGGAAATAAAGTTCTTGCAGAGGTAATTGATAGAGATGAGGTCATACTGGAGTAGGCTAGGCTCCTAATCCAATATGACTGGATAAAGAGGAGATTTCCACATGCACACATGCTCACCACATACTAGGACAGTGCTATATGAAGACTGGAGTTATTTGTGTACATTTGTATTCATGTCTTCTTTCGTGTGTAAATGGTTTTATTATAGATTAGAGTGAAAGAAGTGATTTGTTAGGACCAAGTTTCTGAGGCACTCTTTTGAGTAGGTCTAGAACTTAATATTTTCCTGAGAAATGCACAAATGGAAAATTTCCAGTTTTCAGGCAATCTAATTATTTTGCTCACTCTTGTTTATAAAAGTATCTTTTCTAATGACTTGCACTTTTAATTTGCGTTTGTATCACTTCACTGATCTTATTTGAGTGTAAGTAATTAAATGTGTGTTATGGGCTGATTGCTTATATCTCCCTGAAATGTGTATGTTGAAAACCTAATCTCAAAGTGATGGTATTTGGAGGTGAGGCCTTTGGGAGGTAGTTAAGGTCATAAGGGTGTGGTTCTCATGAATGGGATCAGTGCCCTTATAAGAAGAGACCAGAGATTGGTCAAGATGCCAGAGTAGGTAAATGCTGTGCTCACCAACTCTCAGGATTACATCAAAATTATAGCTAAACTACAGAACAGCCATCACTGAAAACCATCTGTAAGCAACATATTCCATACATACCACAAGTGAAATGTAGAAGCTAACAAAACCTATATGTTTCACAATTTCCCTGAAATTGATATTAGTTTAAATGTTGCCTAAAATAATCTTTCAGACACCTTTCTTATAACACGTTATAAGATAAAAAGGGAAAGTGCTAGAAACTTTATACTTGGTAAAAAAATGAATGATTAAATTTGTAGAAAATAACGATGAACCCTCAAGTAAAACTTCTGAACATGTAACAAAAAATACAGGCAGTGGAAACTATATATCGTGTTTCCCCGAAAATAAGACCTAGCCAGACAATCAGCTCTAAAGAGTCTTTTGGAGCAAAAATTAATATAAGACCTGGTCTTATTTTACTATAACATATGACCAGGTCTAATAATATAATGTAATATATAATATAATGTAATGTAATATAATATAATAATGTAATAATAATAATATAATATAATACCAGGTCTTATATTAAGTTTTGCTCCAAAAGATGTATTAGAGCTGATTGTCCGGCTAGGTCTTATTTTCGGGGAAACAGAGTATGTGGTTTAATTTGTGAAATATTGTGAAATTTTGGCGTCAAATGTCCTGTAACATAAATGACAAGCAAAAATTCATGAGCTAACCATCCAAGAGCTCAAAGTTGACATCCCCATTAATGTGACAAACCAACTACAAGTGACTCCTAATATGAGGTATGACATCACTCCTGTCATATTGCTAACAAAAATCCATAACCAGAATCTCATTGTGAGGAAATATTAGACAAACCTAATATCTACATGCTGCAAAATGCTTTTTACTCTTTAAAAATGTCCAGATCACAAAAGACAAAGGCTAAAGAACTCTCCTAGATTGAAAGAAGCCAAAATGGCAGATAACTCAATGCCATAAGTTATCCTAGACTGGCTCCTGGACCAGGGAGAGAAATTGTTTGATCTTTCACGATCAAGGACATTATTGGGACAATTAGTACAATTTGAATAGGGCCTGTAGATTATACAATAGTGTGATATCAATTTTAATTTTCTGATTTTCATAATTGTGCTGTGACTATGTAAGTGAATGTTCCTGATCTTCAGAAAAGCACATTGAAGTATTTAGGGTAGGGGCCATAACATCTGGAACTTACTCATATACAGTCATAAGGGAGGAAAAACTGTTCTTTTTCCTCTATGCCCCTAGGTTGTCCAGCAATGGCCCCCCCTGCAAATTAGACTGACAAAAGGCAAAAATAATGAGAGAAAAACGAACAGAAGTTTATTAACACATGCAGCGTGCATACGTGTGGGAGAAGCTCAGTGTGATTAACTCCCAGGGGTGGTTAGAACTTGGTCATATACAGCATCTTAACAAAAGAATAATACATTTTAGAAAAGTAACAATACAAAGGACAAGGTTTGTTTTGCTTCCAAACCTAAAGCGTGGAAAGCAATGTAGGGGAGAACTAATGGAAGATTAGGGTTAATTTAGTAAGTTTGGGGAGGTCCATCTTGGTGCCATGACGTCTCAAGTGATAAGGTTGTGATTCCCTTCTTGTTATGGGACGTGGAGGACACCTTTATAAGGGAACTGTGTTCTGTTTTCAGGTAGAGGGCAGAAAGTTCATCCTGTATCTGGTTTTTAAAAAAATTGCCTTCAGGTCACACAGTAACTCTTATGCCAGAGTGGCATATTTTGTGGTGACATACTCAGAACTCCTTCACAGTTCAGAAAAAAAAAAAAAAATACAAGAAAGAGATAAAGCTACTGTGATAAAATGTTAGTGTTTGGGAAATCTGGGTGAAGGGTATAAGTCATATACATCTCGGAACTTTTATGTAAGTCTGACATTTATTTCAAATTATGAACTCTACGTTGAGTTTAGGAGAGAACATTTTATTTTCTCCAAAAGTTCAGAACCCCCTCTAAGCTATCTGTTTCTAAGTATCAGGAAGAAGACTTTTCTTTCTTTCTCTCTTTTTTTTTTTTTTTTAATATAAGGCAAGTGTTTCTGATATTGCTTTAAATTTATATCAACTAGCTAAAAACATTTCAGACATTGTCTTGTACCCATAAAGCAGTGAGTCTTGACATGGCAAAAGAACCAGTTGAAATAAAGTGGACCAGAAGGAAGGATTTTTCTAATGCTGAACTTGTCTTAAATAGTTTTGCGTTCTTAAATAGAAAATGCATGATTTAAAATATTTTATTCATACTATTCATAAACTTGCCAATTGGTCTCCATCCTTGTTACTGAATATGTTTTAAAAGAGGAAATAGACATTTATTAAAAAGTGAGACATTCACTGGAGAGGGGATTTCCCGAATAGTGAGAGTGATATCGTACTGGACATATTTCAAAGGTTCTCCTGCCCCGTGGACTAGGAAGAGGCAAGAATACTACATTTCTTGTGTTCTACATGTCAATTTAGCTGGTCATTAGTTTTTATATGCATCTAATCAGTTGCATAAGTTTTGACTCTTCGAAATAGTTGTAGTTCTGTAAATTTATGTTTTAGAGAAGTCACCCGTTGTTATTATAAGCAACTTGGGGCTCCCTTGTCATTTGTTACTTAAGAAGTAGTAGCTAGTTCCTGCAGTTTTACTTCAGTAGTGCAGAGCTGCAGATTCCCAGCTACTTTTATACAGATGTACGTCCCCTTCACGAAGAAGAGCTTTGCCTCTCTCACTCTGCGTTTTCTATTGGAACTTTGATAAACTGGCTTTAATAGTTATGGCCAATCTACCTAGAGGTGTGGTACACTGTTTCAGAGAGAGCAGTCCTTCTCTTGGTAATACTGGTCTAAGGAATGGACGTAGGCCATCACGTTGGGCATGCTCTTCACTCTACAACGGCTGTATAACCTTAGACAAGCTACAGCTGCTCCTCATTATTCGCAGATTCGTATTTGCAAATTCATCTATTCGAGAATATTCATAACCCCGAATCAATACTTAACAGTGCTTTTGATGTCATTCTGGGACATGCACAGAGTGGTGAAAATTTTGAGTCGCCCAGTGAGCACAGTCCCAGCTGAGGTTGAACGAGAGAACGCTCTGCCTTCCTGTTTCAGCTCTCATACTATCAACAGGTGTCTTGTTCACGGTCTGTGTACTGCTATGTTTCCCCATCTTAATGCTTTTTGTTTGTGATTTCCCTTTTTAAAATTAGCCTCAAGTGGAGTGGATTGCGGTCTAGAGATTCTAAGTGACAGAAGGCTGTCCTGTGCCTTAAGGAGAACACGTGTGTTACAGGCATGAGTTAGTGCTATTGCCATGAGTTCAGTGTCAATGAATCAACAACATATATGGAATAAGGTTTTTTTGAACAGAAATGCACATGAAACAATGTTATGTATTGATTGATTGGCTGACAAAAAATGTTGAAGCCAGTGGCTTGTGGAACCTAACCCCGAATTTCCCTTAAGAGCAATGGTTCAGCATTTGCTAATTCAGGGTCATGGCAGGTTTATAGCGTGTAACTACCGCGAATAAGGAGAATTGACTCCTTTGATCTCTCTGAATCTCAGCTTCCTTATAGGTACTGTGACCATATCACTCATCATACAGCCCAGAATGAAAGTGAGAGTTTATCCATCATTATGCTAGTTCAACAGGCGTAAGCAAGGACTGTGTTGAACAAACTGGTTCATACTGTCATCTGATTATAGGTACATGGAAATTATAGTACCTAATTTCAGTAGCATCCAGCCAATTTTTATTGACCTCCTGCGGGCCTGGGTACTATAGTGTGCAATGGATAGGACTGGTAAACAAAACCACCATGTCCTTTGTCTTCAATGGAGTTTACTGTTAGAAGAAGGCACGTGAATGAATAAATGCACAAATAAGTCTACACAAATAAGCATATCATCACACTTTTTTATCAATTATACGAAGGCAAAGAATAATAGGCTATTGTTGTAGAGAATAAGTATCTGATTTTGAAGCTGGTTGATGAGACAGGGAAGATGTCTCTGAAAAGGTGACATTTAAACCAAGATCAGATGAGCTTCAGTTCAGAGGAGATTTCCAGGTAGAGAATGAGGTAGAATAGAGCGTGACCCTTTCTAGCCAGACCTTCGTGGCTGAAAAGTAACAAACAAGGAGAGAATGATGCAAGATGAGGTCAAGTTAAGGATTCCAAGAAGCAATGGGAATCCACGGAGGGATTCTAAGTAGGGAAGTGGGAAGGTATTTTCAAAGTCCTCTGTGGTGTATGGGGTTGGAAGTGGAGGGAAGAGCAGGTGAATGCAAGAGATGAGTTGGGAGGTTACTGGAGAAGGCCTAGGGGAGGTGGAAGAAGACTGGGAGAGATACTTAGGAGGTGAGCTCTGCTGGCCTTGGCAATGAATATGAATGTGTGGGATGACACAGGACTTAGCAATGATTCTCAGATTGCTTGAATACAGGTTCCACTTTCTGAAAGAGGAAATGTTGAAGGAGAAACACTATAGGGAGCCGAGTCAAGAATTTAACAAATTAGACGTAAGTATATTTACATAGAACACTGTGTAAATATTCGTTTCTTTTCCCCTTTTCGTTCTGGCCATAGCAATTTTTAAAATAATGTCTGTTCTTTTTCTCTCCCTGTCTTTCTCTCTGTGGGTTTGTGTGTATTGGCGTCCACATTTGGTCAGCATTCTTTCATTGTTTGTATCAATTTTCTGAACATTCTTTCGCACACATTAGTTGGAAGCCAGCAAACACCCAGCTCTTCAGTTCTGCCACTGCTGGCAAACGTTAGCTGTTTACCCAATCCAGGTTTCCGATCCGCCTCAGGATGCCAGGGGAAGAGAACTGGGACACTGACCTGCTTCAGATCCTTGCACATGCCACACAGTGGCCCAGCTTTGGCCCTTCCATGTCGCGGTTCTTCAGTATACACACCTGAGCTCCGCTGTGGCTCCCGTGCAGGCTCTCCAGGCCAGCACGACTGGGATCGTGGTAGCTCTCTTTAGATCCTGGTTTTGAACTTGGGTTATGCTTCTGACGTCCCCTTCTGTCTTTGGGGCCTGTTAGGAGGACCACTTTTCCTCTACCTACTTAAGTTCAAATACTCTGGATCCTGCCATTTAACTGACAAGAGACAGATAGATAGGAGAAAAGAAAAGGTTTATTGACATGTGTATAGAGGAGTACGGAGTAACTTGCTGAATAGACAGAGGTAAAGGTCACATACCAACTTAATAAAAAAAGGGCGTGGCTTTAGAGCTTCTGTGCCAACGTATGGAGAGTTCTGTTGGGCTTTTTGATATTGGACAGTTGAATTCGTACTTTCTGGTGCTAAGGGGCCGTCTTCTCCATCAAGGGAGGGTCAGGGATGGCTGTATAGTATTTTCTGGAGACTCGCTTACATGTAGATAATTTTCTTACCACTTTGGTGGGCTGTTAATTAATTCCTTCAGACTTTAGGTTGTTGATTGGACAATCTCAACCCATCAGAGTCAAATTAAATTGAATGTCAGAAGGAAGAGATTCTGGACTCCTTTTTTCCTGGCAGCTCCTTTATTCTTATGCAAATTTGTCTACCCAGTGACCTGATCTGCCTACCAGGGAATATCGGGAGGAGTAACCCTTCTCAGGTCACAAAAGACAACTGACTGGCCCCCATCCTGTGGTACTGGTTCACTCCTCATTTGCATAATGAAGTCAGGCCACCTGTTGACTCATCGATGAAGGAAGATCTGCTTCTAGTGTCCTAACTTTATCTACCCCAAGACACACGTGGCCTGGCAGCTTCCTAAGACCTGCCACTTCCTTTTGGGCACAAGAGATTTTTAAGTGATGGAAAATTAAGGGATGCTGTGCAGTACAGGTTCACTAATTTCTTGCAACTTTTTGATCTTGGATAAATGAAAATGTTTCAAAAACACTGGCCAGTAGGTCAGGGCTTTGATCAAAGGTTTTCCCTTTCTTCTTGGGCTGCATGAATCGGTGCTTTTTGGTTAGGAAAAATTTGATATCTGTTCAGTGGTTCATAAAAACAGGAAGGTCTCTCTTCTTTTTCAGTTCCCATGTTTTTGTAACCTGTTAAGATGTGATTATGGGTGTTTTTGAGTCCTGCTTTGCTTCCTAGGAGAGGAAATATGAGAGGAATCAGGGAGATAGGAACAAAGAACCAAGAATTACTGTGCAGAAGTTCTAGATCTTTTAAAAACAATGAACTGTTATTCATTTTTATCTGGCAAGTGGTCATGACGCCTTGGATATAGTATATCGAGCTTCTTGCAAGACTTCCAAAAATTTATTAATAAGTTTTTGACAACACGGAGAAATGGGAGCTGGGTGCAGATACAGTTAGACACAAATGGTTGCATAACAACAGCAAATCAACAGCAGCCACCGCCTCCTTTTTCTTTCCTAGGGCTGCCAGGGTGTCCAAGGCACTGGCCTCCAGCCAGGACTCACCAGAAGGCTGGTCCATCATGGCCAGCGTGCATTCTGATTGGCCATTGTGCACCCTGTGTGGTGTTAAATATTTTCAATGTGAGCTCAGGATATAATAAACTAGAACTCTCAAAAAGCTGGCCGAAACTGGTCCAGGCCCAGATTAGCCCTTTGGGAACTTCATATATGGGACCCCCCTGTGTAATTAAAATGAAAAACAATCATAAACTAAGTGTCAGGAAATCCAACACAGTGCACATTTTCCCACGGTGATGCCTTCAGTATGTTTTTAGAAATAGTAAGTAACAAACTGTGTTTTATTTTCTCATTGATTGGATGCTCATGCTTCACTAGTGTCTTGAACGGGAGCCTCTGTTGAGGTGAGTAGACCTTCCTTGTCAGGCAGCAGGGAAGGAGAGAACTGGGAAGTATGGATCAATTCTGTTTACATGTGGAGCTGCTCTCAGTAGTTGTGTTGGCTTCAAGTGAGTAAAAGTTGTTTGCACAGCCATTAAGCACTTATGATAACTTGTTGAGTTGTTACAGAGAAAAGCACTGCTTAAATTAAAATAGCACCGTGAACAAATAAGCCTTAGATTTCTTGTAATGGAAAAAGGAAGCAAAATAGTCAACAGAGGGATTTACCACAAAAGTCTAAATTTATTAAACTACCGCTGTGGCGTAGTGGCTTACTTAGATGACTTGCTTTCGGCTTTAGGGTAAGTCTGTGTGCCTTTCCCAGAAAAGACCTCCCTAGCACCTTACTTAGGGTTTTCCTGCGGTGATGTGAAGGGCTGACTTGCAAAGCTGACGGAATGGACGGATTTTAAGGGGCGCAGTTTCCAGTGCTCTTTCTCTGTAGGGCTCACAGCGCGTTGTGACTACTTCTCGGTGCTGGGGGTCTGGGAGTACCTGCCTTGGCAACCTCAGGAGACAGAGCTGGTTCTATCTCCATCCACCATCACTAACAAAGAGCCTGTGTGAGTGGGGAAATGTCTCATGATATCTTCCTTCTGCCTCTGCCAGGTTGACAACAAAGACAATTATGGAAAAAGAGTGCTGAAGAGAAGCACCAACTGCCACAGCCCCTAACGACGGAGGGATTTATCTAGAAACACAGATGAAAATACCCATTAAATGTATAAACTAGACTGAAGGGATTGGCGGAAACTAGAGTCACAGTTATTTATTGAATTATTACATTTTTATTAGTTTGAAATATACTTGCATCTGTTTCAGTTTGCCCTGGGGAGGAGAAAAACATGTATGAGTACAATTCAAAGTTATAAAAAGTGTTAGTTATTAAAATGCTGTAACTTTAAAAATGAGATGTGTGTAGAAATCTATGGAAAATTCTTCTTTGAACCTACCTGGCTTTGTGACCTTAGGGAATAAAACTAACAATTTATTTAACATTTATAGAACATTTACTATGTGCCAGGGTCTCATGGCACATTTAACATCATTTAATCATCACAGCAACCCTATGAGGTAGCAGTATTATCCCTATTTTACAGATGGGGGAACTGAGGCCTGGTGATCTTCAGGGATTTGCCCGGAGTTACTCAGCTGGTTAGTGATACAGTCAGGATTCCAACCCAGGACCTCTGACCTCAGAGGTTACGACCGTCACCTTATGAAGCTATGCCTGTTGCGTCAGTCGCTTAACTTTTTTGGTTAGTTCTCTTATTTTTAAAATGTGAGTACAGGCCTATATTTTTAATAATAAATCTGAGAGTTTTGCAACTAAAATCTCGTTCTTAAAAAAAAAAAAGAAACTGAAACTGAGCAGAGAGCCAATGTTCATCCTGTACTAATTGTGAAAGGTCAAGAGAATGACTAAATGGGTAATTATTAGCAGGTTTTGGTAGCAATTTAAGTCATTTCAGGAATTTAATTTTGACAGTTATTTTTATTAGTTTTAGTAACGGGCATAGAGAGAAGGTATTTCTGAGCCTACATCTCTGTTGCTTTCTCATTTCTCTGTGTGAACCCCTCCTCCCACCCCATCATCTGGAGTTGCTAAATAATCACATGACAAGCTGTCAACTCATCAAGAGAGTGATGAGTAAAATGCCGGGGATACATGAGAGGAGGGAAATTCAGGCAAGGAATAAGAAACAGCCCTCTGCTGCAGAGCACCAGGAGGAGACTGCGGTTATTCTGTGCTGTTCAAATCTGGAGGTTATTAACTCTACATCAGTAGAAAATACGTTCCTTACGTCTATAGGAAAGAAAACATTCATCCCTTAGCAGATTATTGATTCTTCTGCCTCATGCATAGTTTCTTAAGACATAGCTAATTTAAATATGCACAAGAAGCTTTAAAGGTACTTTCCTTAATGTAGTATCGGAACGCCTCATTCTTTTGTTACCAGGCAAAATTTGGTGGGTCACATAAGTGAATTTTCTAGGTAAATAAATACCCAAGCCTAACATTTTTATTTTCATCAATGATGATGGAATATTATAATTATATTAAGTAGACCATATAGGCAAGTGAGAAAATATAGCATTTACGTAATGAGGAATAATAAAACTAGTACCCATGTACCCCCTACCCAGCCTAAGAAATAAGGTGTTACCAGTACCTTTGAAGCCCTGATCCCATTTTCAGCACTCACTCTTGTAACCTTTGTCCTGAATATCTTATTAATTTCTCTCTCTTTTTTTTAATTTTTAGGATTACATAAATATAAACCAAATATTTTAGAACTTTATAAAAATGCAATTATTCTGCATGAACTTTTCTGTGACTTACTCCACATTAGCACTATGTCCTGAGATTCACCCGTGTTATGTAGCTCTAGTCCATTTTCACTCTTTATAGTGTATTCCATTTTATGGCTGTGCCACAGTTTATTTTTCCTGGAAGAGACATCTGAGTTGTTTCCAGTGTCTTGCTGTGAGGATGATGCTCTGAATTAGAGCAGAGGAGCAAGGGTTCCTCCGGATGCATACCCAGGGCAGGCGGAGCCCTGTTGTAGGGTGAGCACACCTACAGCTTTACTAGGCAAAGCTAGTGCATTCCCAAACTAGCTGTGCCAATTTACATTCATCCCGGGAGTACGTGAATTTTTCTGTTGCTTCACATTCTTGCCAACACTTGGCGATTGTCAGATTGTGTACATGTTCTAGTCTCCTGCGTGTTAAATGGTGTTGCATTGGTGTTTCTTTGTAGTTTTCTAATTACAGTGAGGTTGGCCATCTTTTCATTGACATCCATGGTTTCTCTTTCATGTAATGTCTGGGTATATACCTTTTGAGTTGCTTATCCTTTTCATGCATATTCACTCGACTTCTTTAGATATTCTGTGTAATAAATATTTGTTCAGTGTAAGTGTTATAATGATCTTCTCAATATGTGGCTTATATTTTTGTACTATACTTTTTCTTTTGGTACATTTTGATAACTATTTCTTAATTATATTGTGGATGAATTGATCAGTCTCTTTCTTTATGTTTTGGACTATTTATATTTTGCTAAGAAATCCTTCTTACGCTATGGTAGTTAAGATATTTTTGTATAGACATTTTTTTCTAAGATTTCTCTTTCTGTTCATTTAAATACTTAGTTTCTGGAATTGTTCCATTTAATGTAGGTTGTAATGTAGGGGTTGAATTTAACTTTTTCTTACATCGCTTCAGTGCCATTTATTAAATAGTTTATTTTCCCTCATACTGGCCTACAGTGTCAGCTTTAGCATATATCAAACTTCCATCTGTGTGTCGGTCGTTTTCCAGCCTCTATATTTGTTACATATCCTTGTGGATATCTTTACAATATTGATCCTCTTATTCATAAACTTTATTTGTCTCTCCATTTATTTTGGTGTTTAATATTTTTCAATAAATCTTATTATTTTATATGGAAAATCTTATAAAATTTTGTTCGATATATTCCTAAGTATCTTGTTTTTTATTATTATTGTAAATTGCATATTTAAATGATTGTTCTTTTGAATGCTTTGTTGCTGTTGTATAGAAATGCAAATCACTTCTGTATATTGATCTTATATTCAGAAACCTTGAAAAACTGTCTTCGTAATACTAACAAAGTTTCTGATAGATAATCCTATCATCTGAATAATAACAGTTTGCTTTTCCCTCATTCATTCCTTATACTGTGTATTTGTTTTTTGTGTCTTATTGCGTAGGCTAGGAACGCGACTACAGCATTCAATAGAGATTTTGCTGTTTGACTTCCTTGCCTAGTTTTCAGTTTTAAAGAGAAAGCTTAATGGTTCATGATTGAGCATGATGACTGAGGTAGGCTTTTTGTAGACGTCCTTTTGGAAGAAAGTTCCCCTTTATTCCTGTTTGTCCACTTTGCTAAAAAAGGCTGTAAAAAATTCTGATTGACTCGCATGTTGGTGATTCTGATGTCCTGTTTAGTCAGGGCAGAAGGGAGTTAAATTTATTTTTAGTGATTGATGATGATGTCTGCAGTGGAGGTAGTGGAGCTGGGTAGAGAGGGGAGGAAGCGTATGCTTGTTATGTGCTTAATTCTGCTTATTTTATATGCTGTAAAATGATTTCATGGAAATTACCTCATTTTGGTGATTATTTTCAGCTTTTTTGTTTGTTTGTTTATTTGTTTAGAGAATTCCATGAGTATGACTGGAACCTAGGTCTCATGCCCACTCATTTTTCCTACTACACTCTAGTGATACTTAATTTGCACCACATTTAAGTAACTGGTTGTTTCTTCTATAGTCTTCCCAATTTTTGCAGGTCGCACACTTACTGAGTTAAATCTGTCACCTATTATTTTTCAGTGTACTTCTGAGGAATCTTCTTAAAAAGTGTCTAAGAAATAAATTGCTTTCTCAAAATCTGATCAGTTCATTCATTTATTCACTTACTCATTCACCGAATAGTCGCTGAGATCATACTGTGACTAGATATGTCACAGTGAAGAAGACAGCATCTCTGCCTTCATCGAGTTTACACTCTAGAGTGGAATTATGAGCAAAAACAAATAGGTGGGTATGGAATATGGTGCAAGGTAGTGATAAGTGATGAGTGAAGGAGGGTGAGTGAGGGGGAGAGCATGACTGGGAATGTACATGTGCCAATATGCTGGCATTAAGGTATGTAGAGAAGATTAGATTAGGCTGAGCTCTGAATACGGTGAGCAAACCAGCAATGGGAAGTTGTGGGAACAGTGGTGGAAAGCGTGATATGTCTAAGGAACTTGAAGAAGTCCCAGGTGGCCAGAAGAGAGTGAGCAAGGAGGAGCAGGGTGGGAGATGGGGACAGAGAAAGAGACAGAGGCCAGAAAATGTTGGGCTTGTAAAAATCCCTCATCAGATGGATTCGCTTTCCTATTCTTATTGACATAAGGCAACTATGTAAGTGTAAAGCATTTTAGTAGCATCTGGTATCTCTTTGTTCTTTCACTCTCCCAATGATTTCTTCATTCCATTATCCACTTGCTGGGAGTAAGAATGTAAACTCGTTGAGAGCAGCAACCAAGTGTATTTCACTCTTGCATCAGAATTTTCAAGCTCCATGATTGATGAAGGAAGGACCTTGTTAGTATTTGTGAAATGAATGGAGAATCTCTCTATTTTCCTTGGAGGAGTTTGGGGAATGCTGTCACTGAATTGGGGCTGGTTCTTTGCATCAAATTGGGAGATGCTGCTATTCTGCAGACATTCCAGAAAAATGAACCTTGGCAAAGGGCAGCGAGCTGTAATGTCTTCCCAGCCTTGAGTTGCTTCATGGATAAGGCTCATTAGTGTGAGGGAGGGAGATTCCCAAAGTCAGACTTTCTTTTTTTCTTTTTAATTTTTATTGGGGAATATTGGGGAACAGTGTGTTTCTCCAGGGCCCATCAGCTCCAAGTCGTTGTCCTTCACTTTAGTTGTGGAGGGCGCAGCTTAGCTCCAAATCCAGTCGCCGTTTTCAACCTTTAGTTGCAGAGGGCACAGCCCACCATCCCATGCAGGAATTGAACTGGCAACCATGTTGTTGAGAGCTCGCACTCTAATAAATTGAGCCATCCGGCCACCCCTCTGGCAGCTCAGCGGCAGCTCGTTGTCTTCAATCTAGTTGTGGAGGGTGCAGCTCACTGGACCATGTGGGAATCGAACCGGCAACCCTGTTGTTCAGAGCTCGCGCTTCAACCAACTGAGCCATCCGGCCTCCCTGACTTGCTTTCTTTGATAGAAACATATAACTTAGGCAACTATAAATGATTCATACATGATTCCATAACTTTGTGTTTCTTCAGCTATTATTTTACGCAATTGGTTCCCCTATTTGTAAAATGAGATTATGTAACAGTAGTTCCCGCCCTACCTCACAGAGATTCTATGTTGGAAGCTTAGGTTTGCCTGTTTTAATATATAACTAGTAGTTAATGCTAAAGTCTGATACAAAATGGTTATTACTAATAAAGTTTATTTTTGTTGTGTGCAGCATAATTTAACTTTGAAGAAACAATACACTGGACATTCCATAGAGACTGCTTAAAGGTTATGACTACACAGTTGGTCCTTCTTATCCACTGGTTTTGTGCCCACGGATTTAACCAACTGTGGATTGAAAATATTTTTTAAAAATCCCAGAAGGTTCCAAAAAGCAACACTCAAACTTGTCAGACACCCAGCGCTATGCTGAATCCATGGGAATGAAGTGATGTGTAAGTGTATCCCTGCTGTAGCTTACATGCAAATTCTATAGCATTTTATATAAAGGACTTGAGCACCTGCTGATTTTGGTATCCACGGGGGTCCTGGAACCAATTGCCCTCAGATACTGAGGGACAAATGTACTTTCTTCCTTTGTCTTATAGAAGAACAGCACAGTTATGAAAATTGAGGGGCAAAAGTAATGATATTCTTTTGAATTTTGCTTCTCATGCTTTAGCCCCTTTGAATATGATTGGCTTTTTTGCTTAGGATGTGCAGATAACTTCTAGGCCCTTTTAATAACCTTGAGAACCTCATTGGTGGAGAGGTCCTGTAAGTGGTGAAATCTTTCACAGAAGTGAAATCTTCATTTGGTGGTTCATTTTTCAGATGTTTTTGTATCCACATAGTGGTTGTACTCTTCAGTACGTTATACAATGAATATTTACTATTTTACATTTTTCTCCTTGTGAAGCTTGAAATTATTACACACATTTGATATTACAGCAGCACAAGAAGGTCCTCATAGAGACACTTTATGTCTCTACCTGCCTAAGAACACATAAGTGGTGGGTTGGAATAATAATTTAAATCATTGAGAGAGAAGAGTCTACTATTGAGGAAAAACACAGTTTTCAGATTGTCCCCATTGATTAACTTCTTGGTTAGTTCTTCAGCTTTCCACTTTACCTCAGAAGCCACATCTTTTCCTGTGTCTTCACACTGGGTTTGAACTTTTATGATGGCTGAGATCAAAGTCTTGGTCATAAGATATAATGACTAAGACCAGTAGTTGGTGTTTGAGAATTGGCGGTTGTGCAGTAGATGACAGTCTTTTCTGCTTTTAATGAGGAGAGCTGCTCCAGAGCTCAGTGTTGAGCAGATCTCCTGCTGACCTTTAAATCCTGCGGCCACTTTGGTTGTTGGTCAACACTAACCAGAGAGGGCGCGGACGCCGTCTACTCCCTGTTGATCCCCTGGCTTCACTCTTGTCTCAGACCCTTCAACCTGACCCCCTGCATCAGGCTTGGGAATTCATCAGTGTTCACCAGAACAACTTCTTGTTTTGTTTCTTTTTCCAGGTCCCCATTTGAAAAAATCTTTACTCTGTGAACGTCCACAGCCTTTGATTACTGTAAGAATTTAGGGCCGCATCACAGAATTTGAAGTCCAAAGTATAAACGGGGTCTGATACTAGATGTTATTTCAGTGAAGGTGGACATGTTTTTCACCCGATGGGAGTAGACAGGAAAATTGCCATTGTATTCCCATGCCGTGCAGCTCAGATGTAAACCTCTGGGTCGGAAGAACTTTTTATCTGATAAAACTAAAAACTTACCTGCGTTTCTCAGCTTTCAAGTGATGGCACTCATTCACGACCGTCAAATATAAAGATGTTTTGGCAACATCAGAAAGAATCTTTAACGTGTTCCAAGTTTCAAGTGCTAGACGTGTTAGAGTTGATGAAAACATTCTGAGTTTTGTTAAGAACATGCTTCTGACCCACCTTCAGTCAAATCCATGTGTAGAGTTATTTTTCCATCAGCTGGGATTGAAAAGGAAATGCCCTGTGCTGTCTTGTGTCTGAGAACCAGGAGGTGTCCACAAAAGCACTCTACGTTGCTCCTCTTTCTCAAGCAAAACTTGCCAGATTTTGAGAAGCTGACATGAAAGAAAGAAAAAATTTGGTTTCACATGATTTTTTTTCTTAATTACAAAATGTAAGAATTAGGGGGAAAAAATACCAGAGCAGAAATAAAGACCAGATTACAGCACTCAAAAATGCCGTATAGAACTCCTGCGTAATTTTTGCTGCATGTTAAAGATTTTTAAAGCAAACAAACAGACAAACAAACACACATGAAAAGAAGTCTATCCAATTGGATTAACATTCAGGTAAAAGCAAATATGCATAAGTGTGAGTAAAACTCTTCAAGAAATCCCTAATTTAAGCATAAATATGTCTCAACATTCTAAATTTTTGTCTGAAACTTGGAAGACTTTTAGTCATAGGTTCAATACTACATTTGAAAGAAACAGTGTTAGATGCGCAGCCATCTCAGGGTCCCCTGACTGTCTCTGAAGCCTTATTTTATATTAATAAGAACATAGGTAAACACTGATTGGAGAATTTGATTCTAAGGGGAAAATGTATTGAGCCTTTCATTTGGGCTTGCTGGGAGAATATCATTCTTCATCACATAGTGGACCAGAGATGGGGGTGTATGGGGGTGATCTCTGGCCTTCTGTGAGGAGAGGACTTCTTTACATCAGAGGGACCTAGGCCTAGGGTGGGGTCCTGGAAGTGAATTGAGTGAGTGATTCTTGAGGGCTTGGGAGTAGTTCAATACGGAAGCATGGATAGAGAGAGTTGTAATGGTCATGAAGTCGATAGAGTCCTTCTACTGTAGGACTTTCCAGAGAGTCCCTCCTCCGGCCTGTTTGGTTTCCTACTCACTCTGTTAATTTCTTTCCCAAATTCCCAAGCAGTGGAGATGACTGTATTTTCTTTTTCTAGCAGTGGTTAGATGCTGTGGTCTCATGAATTCTGAGAATTTAATCTTACCACTTCTGGAGATTTTTTCAAGAGTCATTTTCCCCCCCTTCTAGTAATAAATGCAAAGTAAGATGTGCAAGGTGATTTAGATGTGTCTTAGAGTGACATCAAGTAGCTGGAGACAGAAAGGAAACATGGAGAGGAAGGAGGCTAAGGCCGTGGTAGGAGCTTGTTATGCCTGAGCAACAGAGAGGGCTACGAAAGTGGGGTTGGGGTAGAAGTGGGGCAGGAGGTAGAGAGAGAATGAATGAATGAGGTCCAGACAGGTGGGCACTCGTTGGCCTATGCAGGCCTTTCTGGGTCCTGTTAATGACTTTGGATTTCAGCCTGCGTACAGCTGGGAGCCATTGAAGGAATTTAAACAAAGAAGCCGTTTCAAAAATGTGGTTTCCACTTTGGTGGCTATGTGGAGAAGAGATTGGAGGCCTGTTACAAGAGTCCAGTTGAGAGATGTTGATTTGGCCTAGGGAGTGACAGTGAACATGGAGAAAATGGGATGGAGGTGAGGGAGTTTGGTGGGATTGGTGGTGAATTGCAAGCAGGGCTGTTAAGGGAGAAGAGCTGTCAAAAAGGACACCTTTGAACACACAATGGGATTTATAGATGATGTAATACAGAATTGTACACCTGAAATCTATGTAATATTACTAACAATTGTCACCCCAATAAATTTAATTAAAAAAAAAAAAAAAAAGGACACCTGGGTTTTGGCACGACTGCCTGAGGTTCCTACGTTTGGTCATGTTGTTGTCACAACAACCTCAAAAATCTCAGGCCAATAGCCCAGAGTTTTCAGTCATGCAAAGTGGGCTACAGGTCGAAGTGACCCTCCAGAGCAGCTGTCCTCCAAACTCAGTGACCCAGACTGCCCACTATTGCAACACAGGTTTTACCAAACTAGCTGTGGCAGGGGGAGAAGATGGGGGTTCATGCCCTGGCTCTTCAGTGCCTCTGTCACTTCCATTCCTATGCCATTGGCCAATATGACTCATATATATGGGTGTGTCCTTTAATGGACTGGAAGTGTAATCCTCTGGTGTTCCCTGAAGTAGAGCAGACACAGAAAAGCTGGTGTAAAAGTCAGCCACAAAGCTGTGTTTTTTTTGTTTGTTTTTTTTGGTTTCTTTTTTAATGTGGAGAACTCTGAAGGAGGAACAGATTCTGGAGGAAAGAGTTTTGTTTCAGATACGCTGTTGGAGGTGCTTGTGAGATAACTAAGTAGTTATATCAAATAAGCAGTTGGAAATTTGAGGAAGGAAGGAAAGGGGGAAGAGAGGGAGGGAAGAAAGGAAGGAGGGAGGAAGATTTGGGTTTGGGATATACATTTAAAATATATCAATGGGATTGTATAAAATTGCCTAGAGACAGTGTCTAGAGAAAAATTAAGATGCAGAAATGAGCCCTTTTATTAGTTGGAGCAGGCTAAGCTGTCCTGTGGGTCTACTATAGGTCAGTGTGAAGTTCTACTATTTTATAACTACACCACCCAGGCAGAAACTCAGTCTGAATAAAAAGTTCAGTGTCACATTCCCAACACCTGGAAGAATACCTGGCAGGAGGAAGTACCATGATATCTAGGAGGAGGTAGTCATTTATATATGTATATATCTCCTTTTTGGTGGGCTTCATTGAAGTACAGCAAAATTCATCACTTTTCATTTTCATTCAGTGAGGACTGACCACCATATGTAGTCATGTAACCATCACTACAGTCAAGATGCAGACCATTTTCATCACTACATGATGTTCCCTTGTGTTCCTGTGCAGTCAGCCCCCCACCTGGCCCCGGCTCCTGGCAACCACTGATATGCTTTCTATTGATACAGTTTTGCCTTTTCTAGAATTTCATATAAATGGAATCATACAGTATGTGGTCTTTTGTATGTGGCTCCTTTTATTTACCATGGGGACTGGCAAACTTGTTTCTGTAGGGATTCAGATAGTAAATATTTTAGGCTTGCAGGGTATAAGGTCTTTGTTGGAAGTACGCAAGTGTGTTGGTTGTAGCATGAAAGCAGTCTTTGACAGTATATAACGGAATAGGTGTAGCTCTGCTCTAATAAAACTTTGTTTATAAAAACAGGGAGAGGGCTGGATTTGGCCCACAGGCTGAAGTGTGCTGACACCTGATTTAGCATAATACATTTCAGATTTGTGTCTATTGTTGGGTATAGTGATTCATTCTTTTCAAATTACTGAATAGTCTTCCATTGTATGGATGATATTCCATAATGTATCTACCTATTCATTAGTTGTTTCTAGTTTTTGGCTTAGATGAATAAAGCTGCTATAAGCATTCACATACAAGTCATTATGTGGGCACATGTCTTCATTTCTCTTAAGGTAAATACCTAGGAGTGGAATCGCTAGGATATATGGGAAATGCCTATTTAATATTATAAGAAACTGCCCAAACTGCCCTACTATTTAACCAACAGTGTGTGAGAATTCAAGTTGTTCTGAGTTCTTGCCATGGCAGTGTCTACTAAAATAAGTATTTATTAATATTTAAATGTCAATGGATGTAAATCAAGGAAAATATATTGTGAATATAGCCTAGTGTCATAGGTTTTTTTAATATGATTTTGTTTTATGATTGCGTATTCCATCTTAGGACTTTATCATAAGTTATTAAATCAGTTTCCTATCATTAAACCTTAAGACTGTGTATAAAATTTTCCTACTGAGAACAATGCAGTCACTTTTTGCATCTTTGCAGATGGCAGCGAGGGTGCAGAGTGCAATTGCTTTACTCTCAGAAGTTACTTGCAACCACTTGTGCCTTTTCTAATTTGAATAGGTGCCCACCCTACCTCCTCGTGGGTATGCCAAAAAGTACCCTCAGGCCGATGCCAGATTGTTTTCAAAAAAGTAATACGTGTCTGTTGTCCCTCCAGAATTCCATGCTTTTGTATGTGGCTGAATTAATTTTTGCCTGAAAAAATTTTAAGTAAATGTTTAAAATGTCTACTTCAGATTTTTTAAAATGTCAGTCAAGTTTCATAAACTTTCTCTTTAAGCTGTATAACTTCCCAGTGAACTCTCTTGTACCTGAGTGAAGTGATGTGCTATTTAGGTTCTTTGCCATAATAAGCTCATTAAATGCTGGGGCCTGCAACCAAAAGTCATTATTTTAGCTTGGAGTCCTTGTTCTAAGGCTATATTCTGACAGAGCTAGATGTCAATTAAGATTATTCCTTGTTAGTGAAAATAAAATCGTGTTATCTGCTTATAAAAGAATCCCTCTGTTCTTTCTCTAGGGGTGTGGGAGAGTATATTTAACCCACACAACAGTCTATCCATTCATTAAGTGAAAAGGTAAAAAGATAGAGGTCTTGAAAAGAACCCTGTTTCTCTCACCAGGATTTATGAGCCGAGCCCTGCGGGTATTTTCCTGCAGAGCTCTGTCTCAGAGGTAGTGTCAAGTTGCAGGTTCTGTAACAGAATCAAGAAGTGTGTCTGTGTGGAGCCTCAAAAGCGCAGGCCATGTGGTTCCGGTCCACGGAGTCAAAGCAGGAAGCAAGTTCACTAAGTCGCCATTGATATTATGTGAGTCTGTGGTGGGAAGCTGCAGGCGGGAACCATGATGGAAAAGTGCTTAAAGCCTCCTTCCTTGTGAACTGTATTGGTCGTTGAAGACTGAGTTTGCTGATTCAAGGAGCTAATATTGACTGGCACTCGCTACGTGCCCTGTTCTAAGTACTTTATGTCTCTAAAGGTCAGAGGAAGTTCAATGTCATGGTTCAGAGCTCAGACTTTGGACTGGCTAGATTACTAACTAGCCCAGTGAGTGGCTGGTTTCCTCAGTGACTCTATTTCCTCATTTTTAGAATGGGGAGCATGCCAACACCTGTGTCATGGGGGTGTCGGAGGATGGACTGTGTGAATATATGTGAACTGTTCAATAGGGTGCCAGGCACACAGTTAAGTTACAGAAACTAGCTTTTATCATCATCGTCTTATGACTCATCTCAAGGAAGCTGTGAGATAGGGTACTGTGGCTTTCCCCATTTTACAGTTGGGTACATTCAGGCACAGAGAGCAATTATCCCAAGGCCGCAAGGCTAGGAGGCAGTAAAGTGAGGATTAAAATACATGTCATCAGAGTTCAGTCTGTGGCTGTCACTGCTTTCTCTGCTGCTTCTCAGTTTCATAAGAAGGAAATGGCCGTGGATTTTTAGATGTAACCTGTCGTATGGAAGAGGGGTGTCTACATGGAAGAGGGGTTTCTCTCCTACTAGTGGCTTGTACTTTACCACTGGTCCCTCCAGATGACCCTACAGACCCGTTGACTCAACAGAGGTCAACAAGTTGTCTGGCAGTGCATCTTCTATTTGCAGGAATCCTAGCTTAGTAAATGGCATCGCTACCTACGTGTTGTGTAACGTGAGACCGAATCCCGAGTCACCTGTGACGTCAGCTTCTCCTTCCTCTCCTATTTTCAGTCCACCATCAATTCCTGTTGATTTTCACTTTTAAAATAGCTCCTAAATCCTTCACCTCTCCATCTCCAACCCTTCACCCCCAGCACAGGCTACTTCTGTCAATCACTTTCTTACCAAGCGCCTCCAGTCTGTCTTTGCCCCATTCTAGTATGTTCTCCCTGTAGGCTGAGGTACAATGCAAATCTGGTAATCTTGTGCTAGGGCTTAAAACATCACCCACTTTCTCGTTCAAATGCAGACCTGTCTGACTCCGACACTTGTCCTCTTGCTTATGCCGTCTTGCCTCCATAGAGTTTGGAGCAGTTGGCTTTGACTTGAAAAGCTGAGAAAAGTAAGATTCTTAGTTGTCAAGTGGAATCTGGTTGTCTTTGACCTCATTTATTAAATTCGCGCTGCAGATAATTAGGTCCTAGAATCTGACCCCATTACCAGACCTGTCAGCAGAACTCACGTGTTCCACACAAATTTATATTATCTGACCTTTTTTTCTTTGGCAAAGTATTTTGTAACAGAAAAATGAGAAGATGCATGGCGGCCTTTTCTAATTTTTTTTCACAATATTCCTCACTAATCTAGCTAAGGTATTTTGCGTGTTCGTGTGTGTGATTGTTTTTATTATTATTGGTTTGGTTTGTCTGTGCATGACTGAGTCCTTATCAGAGCAGATATCAGCAGGTTGGGTCCCAAGTTTGCTAGAACTGAGTTTAGATAAAAAAAAAAGAAAATTAAATCATCAGCATCCAATTTACCAAGGTAAATTTTAAAAGGTACTCAATTAGCAAATTGCCAGCACTGAGTAGAAAGTCCCTCTGTCTGTTTTCCTCTTATCAACTTTTAATCTCATCACTTCCCAGGGTGCACAAACAGATTGTAGGGAAGCTCTGCCCAGGGTATGGTGAAGGGGAAATGAGCATTTAAAAAAAAAAAAAAAAAAAAGTCAGAATGTGAGCCTCAGGATGGCAGCAAGCAGATTGATTAGCAGCCCCAGGGGGTAATCAGCAGTATTGGCATTTGGAATTGACCAGCAGGCCACCTTTCCCCCAGTTTTTACAATGGGTTTATTTTTAAATAAGCATGGTAAGGAATTTCTGGATTCATCTACGTATCTACGGAAGAGCAATTGTTTTGTTCATCAACCGCCAACACTGGCCCACTGTATCCACTGTCATCTTGGTGTTTGTGTGAAAAACTCTTTAAAGTGTGGCCACCTGTCCATGCTGATAGCATGTGCCCTGAAAGTATTTTATCTTAAGACAGCGTGAAGCCGATTTGTGAGGAAGCCCAGATAAAAACCAGAAGGAAGAGATTTCTACTGTATAATCCGGGGAATTTTGACAGAGCCTCCTAAGGTGAAAGAGATAAGAGGGAAAGGTCTACAGGGTTTTGTTTTCGTTTGTCTTACTGGGGGATGTGGGGTTGTGCCTAATCACCAGGGGGATAAAATATCTAAAACCCTGAGAATGGCGGAAATTTGTGTTTTTTAATGGAACCTTTCCTGAGGAACATTTTGAGGTTCTTCCATTTAGAGCTGGGATCGGACGCCCTGGGAGTGAAGCTGGGTAATCATTGGCCACTGTGCTTTCATCCCCAGCTTCTGGGGAGCAGATGAGGCCCAGGTCTGCAAGCCCAGCTCAGGACCCAGTGGATCAGGAGTCCCCTCTGTCAACATGCTGGGGAAGCATGTTGACACTAGGGTTAGTCCCTTGGAGAAGAGGACAACAAAGTCAGCGAGTGGGGCAACTCGATGGGTCTGTCTGAAGGGACACCAGCTGGAAGGACCCAGGCAACTGAGGAAGCTGTGCAGTAATGGGGGGCAGGTCCCCTCTGTGCAGGGGCACCCCTTTGGTTTTTCCTCAGGAACTCATAAATGCCGAGCGCTGAAGACCGCATCCACTTCGCTGAGAGGAAGTTTCCAGAAGAAGATGAGTTCTGGTCACCTCCCTGTACTTAGAGAACTTTCCTGTGAGACTTGGGCCTGTGGTCAGGCAGAACGTGGGTCTCTTCTGTTTCATCAGGCTATGTGCTCAGGCAATTCTCTGTGAATTCCTGCCTTTGCGATGCAGGTCGATCCTTCCAGAATCTTAACCCTAATCTCCCTCCTCCAATTCCTTCCAGCATAAAAACTTCCACTCATCCTTTAAGCCCAGAAACAAAAAAACACAAAACAAAACAAAAAAAGCATTCAAATCTATAAACGCTCCTTGGACTTCAGGCTGTGTTATCATTTCCTCTCTACTCTCCTAACAGTTTGTCCAGTTCTATTATGATGCTTAAGGGGAAAAGAATGATCATGTTGTGGGACCTCTGTGTGTTTCACTAGAGGAGACTACAGACTGCTTCCCCAGGTATCCTATTCCTGGTAAATTAATAATAATAATGGTAATAATAATAATAATAATATCACAGCAGGCCCTGTTCTAATTGCTTTATATATTTAGTCTTTACAACAATCCTGTGAGACAGGTTCTACTGTTGTTCCAGTTTTACAGATGAGGACATCAAGGGTTAGACATTTTGTGCAATTTGCCCAAAGTCACAGAGCTGTGGACATGGCAGAACCAGGATTAACGCCCAGGCTGTATCCTGACCTCACTCTCACTCTCAAGCCTACGCTCATCCTGAGAATGGACGCTCAAGGCCCAGAGGCGGGAGAACCACGCAGCGGCTAATGTCATCCTGGGCCCCAGCGCATGGCGTGATGCTTTGCCTTTCAGGGTGACTAATCCTGTGCTGAGCTGTCAGGTGGAAGCCTGTGGAGGCAGAGCCCAGCACTCCCCCCTCTGCGGAAAGCCCTCGCTGCTAATCTGATGCAATCAAATTTCCTAGGGTGGCCTTTGGAGCTCTGCTGTTGCTGGAGAGAGAGGGAGAAAGGAGTTTCACACATTGTTTTTTGATCAGCAGGTTTGGAAACTTTGAGTGTTTGGCTCGCAGGATGGTGGAAACGCTCCAGCATTTCCTGTGGCCTGGAGTCTGGGTTCTGAGATAGGGAACTGGGCCTGAGCTTTGCCTCTTCCACTGGGGAATGTCAGCACTAGTCACAGAGTGACAGGGCTTGCAGGGAGGAGGGCAGCTGGGCTGGAGGAGGAGGGGGGTGGTTGTGATGGGGGGCAGGGAGGAGGGAAGCCATCACTGGCATTACAGCAGCTGAAAAGGAATTTGTAAAGCAAATATCCAAAAACCAGAACAAGGAGGGAAGTGTGTTCATTAGTTTACAAAATAATGAACTTTCCACTCGAGATGCTGATTCCCTAAGTGCACAGAGCTCAGAGTAAAGGGATGAAAACCCGCAGCTCAGCTCTGGTCTCATCTGGTTTGTGACAGAATTTCTCCAGGAGGAAAATGAATCTGGAATCGGCCTTGTTTGCACCTCTGAGCGCCTCCATTTCTATTTCTGTCCAATGGGAGCAATGAATAGCTGCTGCTTAAAGAAGTGCCTGGAGGTTTTCTGTGCAAGGAATTCTGGATTTTAAAAATGCATCATTGGCTTGAGTTAAGAAAAAAAATAATCTCCGAATTTACTGTTAAGGAACTAGTGATTCATTCACTTGTCTGAGAAATATTTATTGAGCTGCTGTTTGCCATGCTATCTGGTCAGGACCAGAGATACACAGATGAATAAGGCATATGATCCCTACCCCCTACCTTGGGGAGCTCAAATAAACCTATAGCAGAAGGTGTGGAAAGGTGCTTTGGTAGGTACATTGTAAATACCTAAGAGGACAGATGTCGGGGCAACTGCTTCTAGCGTGAGAGACTGTGGGGTCAGGGAAATCTGTGCGAGGAGCTGGCACATGAGATTGGCTTTGAAGCAAAGGTGGCAATTTTTGAAGCCACCCCAAGGGAAGAGGAAAAGACACCCCAGGTAGAGGGAACATTATGAACACAGGCAAGAGGCACAAGAATTTTGCATGCCCAGGAAATGGCAGCAGCTTGATTAGGAAAGAGGTAGCGAACGTTTGTTTGTCTCTGTACCATCCCTCTCCACATGGCACATCTGGAGAGGGAGTCTGACCTGGCCAGTCTGAGGTTTGCCTTCTTGAAGCGGTGCTACCAACAGCCACTGCAAAAGGACTACTGATGATCTTAAGGGAAAACCTATTTGCTATGTCTGCCTTACGGCCATTGCCTGTGTCTGTGGGAATGCTAGGAAAATGTGCACTGGTTGTGCTGGGAGGCAGCCTAGAGCCCATCTGTGGAAGGTTTATGTGCTGTACTCCCCCAAAGCACCATCCAAAGATTTAAAACAGGAAGTGAGATGTTCAGATTCGAACTACCACAAATATAAATATTCTGTTTCTTTTGCTGTTTATCGTCTGCTAGTTTGCACAGTAGAAGCTGTAGTTAATTGAATTTTTACTGTCCTTTGTGAATTGGAAAGAGTTACTCAAAAGAATTGAGCTGCTTTCCTGGAGACAATCCCGTAGAAGCAGGTGATGATAACTCAATATGGGACGAAAGTCAAGAGTTTTCTCTGCCACTTTCCACTACATTTCTGGCCAAGACTATTCAGCAAATCCGTTTTTCCTGAGAAACAGAGGAGGCAACTAGTATCAAAGCATCATCTCCCAAAGAGTGTCCCATGACAAGCCAGTGCCAAGATGCTCCAGGAGGGGGGGAAAGAAACAGTTTTCTGGACAGATACATTTGGGAAATACTGTATGTGGCATGCGGAGATTTCACAGTCTACATGTATTCTATTAAAGGGCCAAGAAGTCCTGTAGTAAAGGAACCTTTTTCATAATATGGTATAGTGATTAAACACGTGGGCTGTGGAATCAGACATTTGTGGGTGGAGTTCTGGCTGGGCTTCGCATGTGGCTATGGGACTTGGGGCAAGTTAATGCGTCTGCATCTCAGTGTCCTTGTCTGTAAAATGGTTTAGGAATGCTTCCTATTTCATAACGTTGTTATGAAGCGTATACGCGTGTAGCACGTGAAGTGGTTAGTTATTAGCTATTACCCCTTTCCTACGGATCTCTTGGGCCTTTAATGTAATACAGGGAATAAAGTAAACCAAGGAACATTGTAGAATTCCCCACCCATTCCCCAGATGCGTTCAGGGGCTCGATAGGTACCTTATAAGGCAGAATGGTGGAGATGTCTAAGCCAGCTGCACAGACTTCCTTTTAGTGGTTTCCAAATTCTAGTTTGCATGACAGTTGTATCAGGCTGTTTATACAAATCGTATAGCTTATATTTACCGGGAAACTTTGACAGTAGATACGGTTTAACTGCCAGTAGCTCTGATGATTTGTTGGTAAGGAAGAGGATACACTCAGCTGACAGCCATGTTTGAAATGCCCGCCCTGCCCTGGTGCTGCAGCTGTGGCCAGATGTGCATTTTGTTCTTAGAATGCTCCATGTCGACCAGAAGAGTCCAGTGCCATGAGTGCACTGCAGAAAGCAAAGGATACCAGGAGACTGAGTTCGTTGACTGAAGATTTGACAATGTATTCCCGTGGTGGTTACGCCTGGCCAAGCACAGGACCTGCGTGCTGATGTTGCGTGGAGAGACTGATGAGATGATTTGTCTTGTGTCAAGTTCAGTAGTGGGTGACCCTGAGCGTTAGTGACCTGCCCAGAGGACTTGGTAGCTCACCACTGAACTGGAGGGTGATTTTGTTCTCAGAGGCCATTTCTGCATCTCCATCCATCGCCAACGTCTGCAGACATTCCTGATTGAGGGGGCCTATTGACCTCTAGTGGGCAGAGGTCATGGATGTGGCTAACCATTCTACACTGCACAGGACAGCCCTACAACAAAGGACAATGGGCCCACATGCTAACTGTGCCACAGGTGAGAAAACCTGTGCTAGAAACTTCCTTTCCTAAATTTTATCAGGAGCAACAATGACTATAGATAGAAGCCTTGAGCGCTAACTGTTTCCTCATGGAAATAATACATTCGGGAGGGTCAAATATGGACTTCTGAGGATAAGGACGTGGACCGGATTATTCATTCTGCCCTGGTACACCTGCCTCCACCCCACAGGAGCCTGGCTGTGCCCTCTGTGTGCTGTTTGTTAAGCTGGGGAAAAGTGATGAGGTCTAATTGGGTTTGGTTAAGTGAATTCCCAGGGGATGCCGCAGGCTCATAGCTCTCTCGGTGGCTGCTTTGTACACTGCTCCCACTTTATTCTCCAGGGAGAGACATGTCATTGTATTCTCACCTGTTCAACAGGTTTTGTCTGCACAGTCTTTGGGAAATAAATACCAGTGAAAAGGGAAGAAAAGCACACTTGACCTTTGATTCCTGGAAGACTAGATGACCCTTTTCAGTGTAATTCTAGACTATTTTGTGTGGTGTGGGGAGGAAGGTGCTCCAAATGCATTTTTATTTTTATAATTTACTCTCTTGAACCTCAAGATTGTGTGTTCTTTGTTTCGAATAGTGTTACCTGATAGCCACACTGCATAGTGTGTTTTCACATTAGAGCCTGGTTTCTTAATTCTTAGTCTAGGGGGTGTAATTGGATCCCGAATCGAAGTGACGTGGTACAGATATAATACGCTGTCCTTAGAATTCTCAAGTGACTAATGTGCATACTACAAAGAAGAAGCCCCAGAACAGATTGCCTGCTTGTATTTGCTCATTTGAGACTCCATAAGTATTTAACAAGTCCCTGTTGTTGAATGTTCAGTTGTTTTCAAGTTTTGGGAATTGCAACCGAAACAGCCATTGGCATTGTTATGGTTTAGTTAATAATTATGTCTTGAGGAAACATCCTAGAAAAGTAAAATTACTCAAAGAGAATACAGAACTTTAAGGCTTTTGGTGCAGTTTGCCAAAAGTACCTATGGAAAGTTGTACCAGTTTATGCTCTGAGTAGATATGCATGGCTGTGGGTTTTCTTCTTTAGAAATCACAACCAAGAGATACGATGCGAGTGTCTGTGGTGAATGAGCCTACCAAGTTATGAGACAGCTCTCGTTATCAGAACTCATTACTGTTGCCCGAACTTACTTGGCTTTGGCCATTCACCTGTGTCAGGAACATACCAGCCACACTCCTGCCTCAGGGCCTTTGCACTTGCTGTTCCCTTGGCCTGAGGCGTGATTTCTCCGGATGTCTGTCCACATGGCTCACCTCCTCACCTCTCCGAGGTCCATCCTCAAATGCTGCCTTCTCAGTGAAGCTTCCCCTGATTTCCCCATTTACAATTGTACTCCTGCCCCTTCCACACAGATATCCTCACGTGCTTCAGATTCTCCTTCCTGCTCGGTGTCTCATGATGCCACCCAACATCTGGGTCCCCAGCATCGAGAACAGACACAGAGTAGGGCTCAGTCATTATGCGTTGAATGAGCGACTGTACCACTGTTCTCGCTGGTTAGCACTGATGCGTGGGCACAGCAGCCTGTCCTCATCCTTGGCCACTGGAGCAGCACTTTTGTTTGGGATCGTTTCCTTTACTTGTCACCTCTGGTGACGTTAGTTATTTTATATAACTGTGGTGTTGTTGAGGCCGCCAGTATTAGCTCTTCTATCTCTGCTGCCTCAGTAATGTCCAACTGCCACTGAGACAGTAACTGATAAAGTTTACTCTGGTCTGATAAAGGCCCAGTGCACATGTTTGATTAGAATCTTCATACAGAGATCAGTTGCTAAAAAAATAAAGAAGACCAAGACCCTAATAGGAAAGGGGCGAAGGATTTGGACAGTTCACAAAAAAGTGAACATGGGACTTTGCCCCTTTATGTTCAACTGCACTCACAGTAAGAGAAATACACGTTACAAGTGCAGTGAGATATATTATTTTCGATGTGTCAGGTGTGCAGAAGTTCAATCTGTTGGTGATGCTATGTGTCAATAGGCAGATTCATCCACGGCTAGAGGAAGTGCGGATTGGTACAGCTCTTGTGAACGGATATTTGGAAATGACCATCAAAATTTAAAACTGCACATGCTCTTTGACCCAGCAATTTCACTTCTGTGAATCTATCGTAAGGATGTACTTGCACGTGTGCAAAATGATGTATGCGGAAAGTTATTCACCACAGCTTTGTTTATAATAGCCAAAGGAAAGACATCCCCCACTGGCCACGGCAGAGGACTGGTTCATCAGATAGGATATTTCCCTACAAAGAGCTATGATTTAGCTGGGAAAGGAACCAGGGCAATATTTGTACTGTTACAATGTTTGTACTAATATGGAAAAATTTAGAATATACACGAAATGAAAAACTAAACAAAACAGGTTATGGAATGCTGCCTTTTATATAAAGAAAAGGGAAAATGTAATATATTTTTGCATTTGCCTTACATACATGAAGAAATTCTGGAGGAATACAGAAGAAACTAATAACAGTGGATAGCTGGAGGGATGGGGTAAAAGTGGATACTGGGTGTGTGGGGCACTTCGGGAGGAGGGAGATTCTACACTGCACAGCTTTACACACACACACACACACACACACACACACACACAAACACACACACCCCTACATTCAAGTTTTGAATCCTGTGAATGTTCTACCTGTTCAAAAATATTATTTAAAAAGTCATCCTAAAAGAAACAGGCTAGTCTAGGAGACGCAGCAAAGGATCATCTTACTTCTTTTGTGTGAGCAGCACTGTTCATTCAAATGAGAATTCAAGGTCTGTTCTGAATGCTGCACTATCCACATCTCTTCCCTGTGAAGGTGCATTGTGTGAACTGGCCTTGGGGAGGGAGTGTGTGTGTGCCTGTGTGTGAACCTTGGGGCATTTCTCCTTCCTCATGATATCCTGGTTGCTATAGTGCGGAGCTCTATTTGTGACACGCAGAAAGCACTTTAAAGAAATGCTGCTTCCTGACCATGACTTCCTGGGCAATCTGCCTTCCGGAGACTGTTGAGAGTGAGGAGTTCACGTGCATTTCTGGACAGAGCGAGTCCAGCTCACCGAGACCCAGAGCACCATTTGGAGCAGAACCCGTGGTAAGGGGCGCCTGGCTTTCCCCTGAGGGTCAGGCAAGCGGTCCCTCACCAGGGCCATGTCTCCTGGCAGCTTTGACTCTAGGGCGTTGGCACCTTCCCCTCATTTGTCTTCTCTCCTCAGGAGTGGCCGGTGGTGCAGTTGGCGCCTTGTGTCTTCTGTACCCAGAGCCGTTTCTTGTACCTAAACCACCAGTGAAAACAGGAAGTGATGAAGCAGAATTTGCCTTGCATCTACACTGAGCGACTTTTCTTTTTTCTCTTTTTGTCATTCCTCATTAGGGATAGACACGTGCAGCTGTCTACACCACAGGATCCCAGTGCCACCGTCTCTGGATATTCTCGGGGTTTACAATGCCGCCGCCCGCGGACATTGTCAAGGTGGCCATCGAGTGGCCAGGCGCCTACCCCAAACTCATGGAAATCGATCAGGTTAGTAATTAATGCTGGGAGCCGTTTGGGGGTTATTGTCAGCTTCCTTTCTCTTCTGTAATTTTCACAGACTTTGGATAGCGCTTTTTTCCCCTTTCTGTCTCTGGCTGTGTTGAAAAATCTGTGCAATAATAGTTGCAGTGTAGTTTGGGTTCTGTACCACACGCAGTGGCGATGGATGGGGTTTTTATACTCCTCCAGCATCTACTTGGTTTGTGTCCATACAGGGCTTGTGTCTGACGCTGTGAGGGAGGCGGGAGGCACAAGTGGATTGGGCTCTAGGCAGTTGACACAGTGGCGGCTGTCCCAGCCCTGCCTGGCAGGGACTTCTGAATCTGTGCAGACTGTTGTATCATGGGCAACACAAAACTTAATTTTTTGAATCACACTTCTCTTCAAATTTTGCAGAAGCAGCCAAGTGTATTATATTAACAGCTTGATAATGAAAGTAGCGACCAGGGGCTCAATCTTGGATCCCAGACAATTGCAATTTTATGATTACTGTAAAATGCACTGTGTGTCTGCTGTCTTATCTGGCATGTAATAAATACTCAATAAACATGTAATAAATGATAAAATATCAAGACCATTATTAAAATGGTTTTACCTATTAAAGCATCCTTTAACTTAGATCTGGACGGTTTTATGGTGTAGTCTCATTTACTGTTTGATTATAGGTTATCTCAAAAAGGCTACTTTTGTCATCCTAGAACATGATTTAAAGAAAAAAAAGGATTGAGACTTAATGTACACTTAAGGGTTTCATAGAGCAAATGATGTAGGTTTCTAGATGGCTTTCTAACTTTTCAAAGTTAGGGTACCATGGCAACTCCAGTTTTCACTTATACTTGATACTATTTTATGATTATGATCTATACTTTTTTTTTTTTCTCCTGGTCAGATTTTAGTATCTGGTTGAAGACCATTATAAGAGTTATATAACATTTATGGATCCAAAGGACTCATTAAAATAAATTATAAAGGCCAAGTCAGGATTAGTTGAACTTGAGCGTGAATGTAAGACAGGGTAACTTTTTAGGATTGTTGTCAAAAGCGGTGTCATCAGACCAGCCCGTCATTGTCATTTTAACTGCTCTCTAAGGTAATTTTTGTGACTCTAGAGGAAACCCATGCAGGAAGAGAAGCCCGCCCAGTAGTTTTATATACATTTGTTTATATCCTTTTTCACGTGCTGTTTGCGAGAAGGTACGAGTTGAATTTTACTTTCAAATATGTCTGGGCCTACTTGGTGCAGACTAAATGCAGTTAGGGTTAGGTTTGGCTACATCCTAAGAGAACAGTGCTTCAAAGAGCTGGAAGCTGGTCCCATCCACATGGCAGTCCTGTGCTGGCGTGATGCTCCAGTGCCATGGACCCAGGTCTCTCGGTCTTGCTGTTTCCCCTTCTCCATATGTGGGGCTGAGGACCAGTTGCGTGGGCACCACCTGGAGGCTCATTAGAAATGGAGAGTCTCAGACCCTACCCCAGACCTTTGGACCCAGGATCTACACTTTCCTGCAAAACCCCCAGGGAATTCCTATGTGTAGTTAATTCTAGGAAGAGCTGGGCTGGTACTTGGTGCCCAAGTCTGAGTCCTCATCAGAACCACCTGGGGCCCCATCCCCAAAGACACGAAATCAGTGGTTCAGGTAAACTGTTGTGTTTGGATTCCGCCGTGGCCTGGAGTGTTTGGGAACCTCTGCTTTAAGACAGCAGCCCCTCATGCACCGTCTGAGGGGCCTGTGGCGTCAGTGTCCTGTTCCTGCCTTTGCTGTGTGTGTATTAATACTTTTTGAAAACATATATTTTAAAATTTTGGAATAATTTTAGGTTTACAGGAAAATTGCCAAGATAGTAGAGAATTTCCATCTGCTCTTCACTCAGTTTCGCATCGTAATTTAACAGTGACACATTTGCTGAAACGAAATTAACAATGATGCATAATTAGTCCCAAACTACAGACTTTATTTGGATTTCACCAGGTTTCCCGCCAGTGTCCTTTTCCTGTTTCAGCGTCCAATCCAGGAATGCCAACACACTGCAGTATAGTCTCACGTTTCCTCAGTCTCCTCCAGGCTTTGACAGTCGCTCAAGCTTTCTTTTTTTCATGGACTGACAGTTTTGAAAAATAACTTTATTCCGATACAATTTCTAACACAGAGAAGTGGCAAGAATAGTACAAAGAACTTCTGTCTGCCTTTTATCTAGATTCACTGATTATTAATATTTTGCTTCATTTAGTTTATATCTCCTTTTTCTGAACCGTTTACATTTATATACCCTCCTTTTGAGGGTAGTTTAGAGTCATTATATCCCTTTAGTTCTAAATACTCAGCCTGCCTTTCCTAAGAACACAATCATTCTTATAGAACCACAGTCTCTTTATGAAAACTAGGAAATTGGACATTAGTTGAACGCTATCATCTAATTCAAAGTCCGTATTCAGATTTCATCAGTTGTCCCCATAAGGTCTTTTATAGGTATTTGCCTGGAGTCCGGTAGCCCTCCAGGACCGTGTATTACGTTCACTGTCATGCGTCTCTGGTCTTCATTGATCTGGAATGGTTCCTCAGTCTTTCTTTATCTTTTGTGGCCTTTTTGTAGAGTACAGGATAGCTATTTTGTGGAATGTCCTTCAGTTTGGGTTTCTCTGATGCTTTCTCCTCATTAGAGTCAGGTTTTGCATTTTGGGCAGAAATGCCAGACAGGTGATGCCATATCCTTCTTGAAGGATCGTATCCGGAGGCACATGCTGTTGTCTTGTCTCACTCTTGGTGAGGATTCTGGTTTCACACATGCAGATACTGTGTTTCCTAGAAATTAAGTGATTTGCTAGTTAGTGAGACTGGGACACAAAGCCAGGCCTCCCTTACTCTGAAGACTGAACTTTTCAACAGTTGGCTAAATTGTAGACCCCCTGCTAATGCCACAGGGGGACCTACATAAAGAGTTGGAAACCTAGTCCCTTATTGTCCTGCAGCTGCTGACGTTGGAATGAGACTCATGGCAGTGCTGGTGTCAGGTGTGGTTTCTTGCCCGAGTCAGAAGTTGGCACAGGAATCGGACATGTATTCACACATGAATGAAGATTTGAACATGATCATTACTTGAATTTTCTCCTAATTTTCTAATTTTCTCCTTGTTCAATTAAGGCCACATAACCTGCCTCTCTCCCACTGCACATTACCTTTGTTTAGAAAGCTCTTTGCGCTTTTTCTACCTGGATAGCGACTATTTCACTGAAAGATATTCCTGGAAGTTGGGTTAGGCATCGCTGCCATGTGTTTTCCCGAAATCTGGAGTATCCCTCTCCTTATCACATTGTGTTGTCACTTACCGTTGTGTCTTATCAGCTTAAACGGGGTCCTCAACCTTGAGTAGGCCCAAGAATCACCTGGTAACTTGTGAAAATCGCACATACCCAGCCCCGCCTCAGAGGTTTTGATTCTATTGGCTGGGGGGGTGGGCTCTGGTTTGTGATGAGCAGCTGAGTTGTCTGATACAGGGGCCCCCACGTCACGTGAAAACAGTCGGGAGCCTGTGAGCAGCTCCGTCTTCAGTGCTGTTTTTCTGGTGAACAGCCCTTACTTAATAAATGGATATTTAGTTAATGGGGATCAGTTCTGCTCAGCTGTCCTCCAGCAGTGCCCATTGAGGTCCAGGGATAGGTGCTGGGAGTGGACTGGTTTATCTTCTTCCTAAAATGTAAGGAGGCAATTCTGTGTTTTCACTCAGTGGGCAAAGAAAGCCCCTCAGAGCTTCTCATAAGTGGAGTTTCCTGTATCCCACGGAGCTGGCCAAAGAGTGGTCACTTAGCTCATTTGTTTGTTCGCGGCTCCTGCTCTGGCCTTTCCTGTCTGTTCTTGGGAGCCCCCTGAGACTGTGGGTGGTGGTCGTCTGGACATACCGAGCCGACAGGGCTTCCTATCCCCTTGTTCACTTGCTATCTACTGAACAGCGTATTTCTCAGTCAAGAGCGTAGAACCCCCAACGCTTTGACAAGAGGCGTCAGCTGAGAGGCAGTGCAGCCAACCGGACACGGTACAGGCTCCAGGACGCGTAGGCCTGGCGGTGAGCCCTGGATCCCCGCTTCCTGGGAGAGGCCCAGTGAGCCTCTCTGAGCCTCAGTGTCTCTGTCTTCTAAAGCCTAGAGGATAATTTGCCACTTTTGTGATTGTTGTGAAGATTAAAGAAAGTGTATAAAAAGTATGTAGAACATTGCTCGGCTCAGAGTAAACACTCTGTAAATTTAGGTGGCCATCACTGCCACGAGTTTAAGCAAGTACCCACTGGATTATGAAATGACAAGGTCCGGTTTTCCTTTTCCCCTGCCCTTCTGTCATGCACACTGTCCCTCCTTTCTCCTTCTTGCTCTGCCTAACTTCTTCAATGTTTGGGAAGGAGAGAAAATGAAAGGGCACGTGGGATAGAGACATCACCTAGTAATAAAGGGACTTACTCACTGGACTTGGAGCCGATTTGTGCCGTGGAAGATTTACTGGCTCCCTGGTAGTGCTCCACGGTATTTTCTTCCATCTCTTGGCCACTCACTGACATTTCTGGGCAGCAGCTCTTTTATTTCCTGTGCATGTTCTCCAAGCCTCATATTTCTTCTGCCCCTGCTCTGCTCTCACACACCTTTCTTTACAAAGAGTACACTGAGGACGGAGGGTCACCACCTTATCTGGGCCGCAGAGGTCTCTGCTTATGCATTTGCATGCTTCCATAGACCGCTAGATGCTTGTGTCTCCTGCCATCCTGCCTACCTTTTCACGACCAGCAGAGGAGGGAAGACGCGGCCCCATGCTCTTCCCAGGCCATTCAGCCTGTCTCAGCCCCCCATCTCTTTCTCAGCACCTGGGTTTTAACCATCCTTTGCCCTGACTAGAGGCTTTGCCCCATCAGTATCCTCTTCATTTGTTCTTTTCTCTTTCTCTACCTGCAATAGTAGGCTCTGTAATTACTACCATGGAAAACCTGTCTCTTAACCTGGTAACTCTCTTGCTAGTGTGCAGTTTATTTTCTGGCTTTCCATTCCAAGCTGATTGAAAGATTGTCAGTATAGGTCGCTCATGTCGCTTCAGTATCTACGTAGCCTTAGGAAGAATAATAATTTTCCCCTGTCTACAGCTGCCCTCTTTGATGGCACAATACCTTCCCGTTGGCTAAATCAAGTGGTCCTCACTCCACCGTGGCTGGCCTTGCCCGCTTGGGGGCAAAAGTGCTTGAAACCCCTCTCCCTTCATTAGACTTCAGTTCTGAGATTCTCCCTCCTTGTCTGATTAGTCTTTGCGAGTTTCCTTCGTAGCTCCGTGTCTTTCTCCTTCTTTCTAAATCTGTCATAGCCTCAGTGCTTAGCGCTCTGGTCTGTGTGTTCAGATGCCATGCTCTCTTGTGGCTTTAAGTATAACTTCTATCTAAATGCTACCAGCTCCCGTCACCAGCCTGGCCTACTAGTGAACCTCTCTGTCTGATGGATATATTATTCCCCTGTTAAACCTTCATTTGCCTACACAATACAAGCAAATGATTGATGAAACTGCTCAAATGTGAACCTGAAGAAAGGGGGTCTGATAGGTGCTACCAACTTTTGGAAGTGCTTTCATGTAGAAGAGGGATCATTAGATGTACCATTCTTGGCCCCCAGTGTAGAAACTCCATCCTGTCTGTACAAGGAAGTAGATCTCACTTCTACTCAAGAAAAGCGAGCATGGGCTATGTCAGCAGGCGAGGGGCCCTGCTCGTCATCTTGATGTGTGCCTCAGACAAACATAGCGGGGTCACGCACGCGGTGGATGCTGGGAAGAGGCACATGGTTTTCAACCTGAGTTGTGCAGGACCTTCTCAAATGGTTCAGGGCGAGAATTGTATGTGATGGGCTTCCAGGCTGTTCTAGAACACTCTGCCAGACCAGCTGGTGTTGACCTGTTTTCATTTCTGGATGCTATTGGGAAATATTTTGTTTGAAGAAAGTTACCACAGTTTAAACACACACACACACACACACACACACACACACACACACACACACACAAGCAAAACACCGTGCATGATCCTTGCGCTTTCTAGTGCCTTTGAGAGTCGAGTCAGATTCCTTAACTTGGCTCACATCCTTCCGTGAGTTTTCCTTGCGCATTGTCCTGGGTACCAGGTTGTCTATAGGCGCTACATGGGATTCTCACGTGTCCTCTTGTTTTGTAGAAGCTGACGTTAGAAGTGTGTCCCTGCACATTTATAAACTTTTTTTCAATCTCTTGAAGTTCCTTCCTAACAGTAAGCCTGCTCGAATTCCTCCCACCTTCCCTTCAGCTCTTCCCTCCCCTAAGTCCTGGCTTTGGTGAGCACTTGCGGAGGGAGCACCTCCTTTCTATTCAAACCATCTTTGATTGTGTTACCATATAGTCATTTCTCCATCCTTGTAACTTCTTATACCATTTTCTTTGCCTGCAGCGTTTATTTACAGTTGATATAATCAGCACATAATGTGCATTATCATTTACATTTTAAAAAATGTGCTCACGTGTTTTAAAGTAGATTATAAACCTCTGAGGGTCAGCTTGTGTTTCCTGCACCTTTCTGTCCTGTGGTCCATCACAGTGACCTCTATTTCTGTGTGTCTATTTCAATTGTGAACAGTAAAGATGAGAATACAACTTTGGTATTCTCCATTCTCGAAACAAAAATTACAGTAGTACCCCCTCCCCACAGATGGGTGGGGACTAGATTTCTCTAAAAGAAACATGGCTGCATGTATTTTTAGGCAAGCATATACAAAGTAATCACCTGTGGTTTCCCCTCAACCATCCTATTTCTGTAGTATATGTAAGACATAATTCAATACACATGAGTTTGATTTACCCAAGACCCTTTTAAAGCTTAATTGCATAAAGCATGTTTAAGTTCTTGTGCCTGCCCTCGGAGTTCTGCTTATCCGTACATAATAGTAGTAGCAGCAGTAATCGCAGCGTGTGCCATCTAACCAGTACGCACTGTGTGCCAGGCGCTGTGTGAGGTGCCCTGCACAGGCTACTTCATCTTTTCACTCGAGCCCAACAAGCCCGGCTTCAGACCTCAGTTCTTCATTGTCAGAGGGTCATTCACTTACCTAAGGTCACACAGCGAGGGAGCCACTGATAGGAAATGAATCCAGCACGTGTGACACTAAAACCCAGACAGTTTCCACTGAATCATAGATCTGTTTGGTAGTTCTTTTCAAAATTTATTTTCAGCTTCATTGAGGTATATTTTCCATTTAAAAATGATAAGATATTTAAAGTGTAGATCATGGTGATTTTATATATATATAAAATATTGTGAAAGGATTTCCCCTATGGAATTAATTACAACATCCATCACTCCACATGTTTATGGTTTCTTTTGTTTATTTGTTTGTTTTGTTTTTTGCTGAGAACATTTAAGTTCTACTCTTAGCAAATTTCAATTGTACAGTACAGTATTATCAACTGTAGTCACTGTGCTTTCTATTAGATCCTCAGGCCTTATTCATCTTAACGCTGAAAGTTCGTACCCTTTTACCAACCTTGCCTATTTACTTCATACCGCCCCCCCCCCCGAGCTCCTGTCAATCACTCTCCTATTCTCTGTTTCTATGAGTTTTTTGTTGTTGTTGTTGTTGTTTTTGTTTGTTTGTTTTTGTTTTTAAGATTCCATGTAGAAATGGTACCACATAGTATTGTTCTCTGTCTGACTTACTTCACTTGTTTGGTAGTTCTGTTTGAGTCTCCCCGTCTTTTACGCCCCTACTTAATGGTTCCCACCATCAATACCAGCCTGACTTGAGCAGAAGCATACATCATTGCCAGGTTGCCTGCTTCATCCACTAACAACAAGACTTCCAGGGACATACTGTGTTGACAACAAAGACAACTTAGGGAAAATCTGGCAAGTGTGGTCAGGGTTATACAGAAGGAGCCTAGCTGAAGCGAGACAGAACCTTGAAAGGCTGGTTTTGCAGGCTGGACACTGGGAGGGGCAGTTTGGACTGCCTGTGGCCATGGATTTTGGGTGGATTGATTTGGTCTCAAAATCTGGGCTGCTACTTAAGTGCTGTGTGAGTGGGGACAAGCCTCCTGCTTTATGAGGAAGAATTGGCAATATCCGTGCATCCTTCCTGGCGTTGCAGGGCTTCAGTGAGATAATCACTCAGCGTTCTGCTTAGTAATGGTAACCATTAGGAGCCAATTATGATTTATTCAGATTGGTACACAGAATAGAACAAGCTTCTTATGTTTCTAGCAGGACTGGAACCAATAATTCAAATGTTCCCTTCAATGCATTAAAGCCAACTCTTTAGCCCGAAAACCCATAATTCCTAAGGCATTTAAGTATTGGGAGCCTGCCGAACGAAAGTGACAGTTGAGCTCCACGTAAAGAGTTTTGAATTCGAATCTTTAAGATAACATAGAACACACAATATGCATGTACTTAACATCGCCACGCTGTACATTTAAAAGTAGTTAAGATTGTCGTTTTTATGTGATATGTATGTTACCATAATAAAAGAGAAAAAGTTTCCATAGAATCAAGAAAATGAGACTGAATTTCTGGAAAGCGAGATTCCAGCTTTGCTCTGTAGAAACGAAAAGTCACGGGATCTTCCTGGACCCTTCTTTCCTGAGTGGTTGGATTACATCAGGATTTCTCAATTTCAGCATGATTGATGTTTTGGACTGGATAATTCTTAGCTGCGGGGGCTGGTGGGCAGGATTTTAGCAGTATCCTAGCCTCTACCTGCTAGATGCCAGTAGTATTCCCTCCCCAGTTGTGACAACCCAAAATGTCTTCAGACATTGCCAAATGTGCCCTGGCCAGTGAACACCTTTCCCCCTGTGGAGAATGGACTAAACCAGTGACTCCTAAGCTTGATGCTACGTCAGAATCACTTACAAAACATTTCAGGCATACAGAGAGGATTATTGGCAGGGGCATTTCGAAGCCCCCGGGACTCCTGTTTTTATTGAGCTCCCTGGTGACTCTCATGTACTGGACCCAGGTTTGGAAATCCATGCCGTGATGCCCCATAAACCTCCATCTGCCGGTGACACCTCACACCCACCCTCACTTTCAGTGAGTGCCTCATCAGTCATGCAGCCCTAATAATTCTCCCCTTCTCCTTACCCTAGAGAGTACCAACACAGCACCTTTAAGAGCTCCTTTTGTCCCGCGTAAGAATGGTGTAATAAAGCCTGTGTGATGTTGCGCTATTGCTTTTGGTGCTGTCATTACAAGGCACAATGATATGGGGACAGAAGTAGTCATTTCCTACCTGATGTTTGCAGCTAAGTTGGGTATTGTAATTTGTAAAGCTATTTCTTCAACTTCCTTTAAAATAAAGTAGCTGGGCTACTTCCCTTTCCGGTTTTAGCTCTTTCTCTCTCTCTCTGTGTGATAGAGTCTATATAATCTCACAAAAATCTTAAAGTTTCCCATGCTTCAGAAGTGAAAGACAGCAAACACGTTTCTCTCCTCTACCGAGAGCTCAGTTTTATTTAGCAAGAATGAATTCTAGGATCCTGCTTTTTCCTTCTGAAAATGAATTGCGGATTTTAGTTTGCTTTCTAGGTACGTGGGGGCGGTATTTTCGTCCATTCTGTTTCCCTACCCCAACTCTGTCATTAAGGGTGCATTGGGCAGCTCAGGACAGCGCTTGTCACCAACTGCCTTTTCTTGAGATTCGGTGACTGAGATGGTTCATACTGGTTCACGATTTGGTTCATATTTCAGGAATCTTTAGTGTATGTCACACTTTGTACTTCATTTTCTTGGTAGATCAACTGGCGATTTGTAGTGGTGTATAAACATGCCTAGATTTTAGCATGCCGAGGACTCTGGATCTGCAGAAAAAGGCAGCTTGTTCTAGAGAATAGCAGCTTTATCTCTTGGGCCGTGTAGACCTGTACAGTGTGCCCAGAGCTCTGAGGAAATGAGAACAGCCTCAGGGAAATAACATATGTGCTTTCCTGTTTTCTTTTTTCTAGATTTCCATCCCAAGTGTCTGTGGGGCCTCTAAGTCCATGGTACCACAATTGTACCTGACAAAGCCCCTTCCCATCTCCCACAGCCCCTCAAATAGCAAGTCCTGTAGCGTCTACCTCCTAAATGGCCCTTGATGCTGTCTGCCTTTTCTCCATCCTCACTGCCACTGCTCTAGCTTACCTGCACTAGGTAACTCCAGGAGCATCTCAGCCGGCCTCCTTGCCACCACTCTCACTCCCCCTCCAATGCCCTCTCCCAGGCGTACGTGTTCTTCTGCAGCTCCCCCACTGCACTCACAATACAATCCATCCTTCCTGGCTGTGGTGACTAGGGCCCTGCTGTCCCCAGCCCTTGCCTATATCACCAGCCTGGCTTAGAGTCACTGTGGCTTCCCCCAAGTCCCTCTATCTGGGTTCTCATTATAAGGGACTCTTTGCCTTTCGGTGAGCGCACACTTCTCAGAGCCTTTACAAATGTAGTTTTTCTCTTACCTGGAAATTACCCCCTCATTTGTCTGCCTGTCTAATTCCTGTTCACTCTCCGTCCCAGATGGAATGTAGCTCCTTCGAGTGTCTTTTCTGACTCCTCAGACTAGATGAAGGTCCTTGTTAGATGCACTGTAGCGTCCTATATGGATCCACTTACTCACTGTGTGGTCTTCTGTGTGGCCCACGTGTGTCCCCAGCGCCTAGCACAAGGCCTGGTACACGGTGAACTCAGAATGAAAGTTGAACAAAGGAAATAAGTGATGTTTGTCCTTTTTCTGTCTAATGAAACAGACAGTTGAACAGAATTATGACAGGGAGCTGCTCTGGTGAAAGGAACTTCCCTTCTCTCCATGCATTCTGCATATATTGTTACATTTTATGAAGTGACTCATGAAGGTCTATTTTTGTCCTCGCATCAGAGCCATCCATAGTCAAAAGACAACCAAATGACGTTGAGAGAAGCTGTGTCAAATTTCAAAATGATTGTCGATGGATCAATCCTGTGGGACAAGTGTGTGTTGATGAGTTTGGCTTCATCAGCCGCATGACCATAAGATGCTTGTAATTTCCGGCTATTACTTCTTTCTTGACCTCCTGACCCATATAAACAGCGACCTATCTGACTATTTGCCTTGCGCATCTAGACGTCCCAGGCACCTCGAACTCAGCATATTCAACATGCTCCTCATTGTCCCTTCCTCCCCTGAACCTGGGTAGTTTGGCTTCTCTGCATGTTCTCCTTGTCTTGGTAACAGATGTGAGGAGACACCCAGTTGGCTGAATCTGAAACTGTGTATCTTCCCAGACTCTCCTCTCTCCCTCAGCTCTTTTCTCTAATCAGTTACCTCAGAAAACTTGCCCGCATCTGGTCCCCCTCTGTCACATATACTGCTGCTCTGGCTGACCTTATTCTCCGTGGTAAGTGTGGAGGCACATAGAGAACAAGAGAGGACCTAAAAATAAGTGTGTTAGAGATCCTCAAAGGGAAACTTTAAAAGAAAGAGAATGACATCTACACAAACGGGAGATTATGAACACAAAGTAGGTGGATATAACTTGAGAATGGATGGATATGAGAGAGAACCAATTAGAAATCTTAGAAATGAAAAAATATGCACATAATAAGTAAATTGTTTAAAAGAAGAAGTAAAACTACAACAGAAAAATTAAAACAAACACCCAGACAAAACAACTCTAGAGTGGATCACCATTCATCCATCATGTCTAAGAACTATTTATCGCCGAGTTAAATAAAAAATATTAGTTGATACGTCATTATTTAAAAAAAACGTCACCACGCTTTGCTAAAATACATTTTATAGTCTTCTGGAAATAACGTCTTTATGATATAAGCTAAAACTATGCTACTCTCTTTGAATGATTCAGAACAATGCCAGTTAAGCAATAGCAAAGTTTTCATTTACATAGAAGACATTTAAATCTCACAACGATATAACAATTTCATGAATTATTCATTTCCCCTGCTTTTATGTGTTCTGGTCACTTCCTCTCCACCCCACTGGTGAAGGAGGGCTCCCTGCGCTAAGTACATAGCCAAACACACAATACCCAGCACTGCTGAGATGAACTTGACAGCGGTTCACTCGCCATACATGCTCACAGTCTAGGGCAGGACGTTCCGTATCAGGCAAGGTCGCTTGGGGTCTGCACTCAGGAAGAGAGTGCGCAGGGGCGTGGACCCAGACTCTGCAGTAGTACGAGGATGCGATGTCTCCGGGTTATTGGGGGAGGATGTGACTGATTTGTCTGAATAATTCCACAGGCTGGAGAAGTTGAGCTGAGGACCAGGAGAAGTGCAGCTGACCTGCCTGATAGAGGAACCAGCCAAGTGGAGAGACTTTCTTGCTGGCGAGGGGGAGGGAGAAGGAGAGAGGAACGAATATTTGGGAAGCGCAGGGGCTCATGGTTAGGCTTTGGGCGCCAGTGAGACTCAAAAGTATAAAAGCAGCACTTGGAATTTTAGACCTTGCAATGTAGTGTGCTTAATATCAGATTACAGATGTTGGTTTTTCAATGCTGGATCATTGAATCCAGATACTACCATGTTTCCCCGAAAATAAGACCTGCCCCCAAAATAAGCCCCAGTTAAGATCTCAGCCAGACGGACACATTGAGTACGCTATGATGTTCCAGAAGAAGATGACATGACTGTATTTGAATACAGGTGGATTGTTATACATGAAAAAATAAGACATCCCCTGAATATAAGCCTAATGGAGCAAAAATTTATATAAGAATTGGAAAATGAAAATGAGAAACTTCATCTAGAACCCAGCCCGAAAGATAAAGGGATGAAAAACACGACTGTGAATTATTGTTGAAAGGATACATTGAGAAGTTCTACATTATGTCTAATTGTAGTCCTACTAATAAAGAACGGAAAGAGTAGAGGAGAGGCAATATTTTAGGAGATCCTGGCTAATATCTCACCTCTCTGGAATGGAAGAGAAATGCCACAGTGGAGGAAAACGGACTCTGGATTTGGCGGGTTGGATAGTTAGAGGCTCTGCCATGAAGAGCCATATTGACTTACGACTCTGTTCAAGAGCCACAGGAAAGGGGAAGTTCTCTAAGCAGGAGAGTCTGTGGTATGATTTGTACTTTTAGATGATCACAGTTTGAGAATTGTTTTGTGAGAGGTAGAATCAGATAAGAGAAATTAGATAGCTCTTGTTGTGGCCCAGGCAAGATGTAATTATGGCCTGGTCAAGGATCGTGATGGGGAGACAGACAGAAGTGAGGGGTGTCTCATGAAAACATACGAGATTAAACTGATGACTGCGTATGTGTAGGGGTAAAGGAGAACAAAATGTTATCGATGATTCCAGGATTTCTTGTATGAAAAACTGGGCACATGGTGGTGACAGCTACCAAGATAGAAAAAAAAAAGAAAGAAAGAAACTAGTGGAAGAATATTTAGGTGGACTCGCATTCTTCATGCAAACCTTACAAATGAGCACAGGAAGCTAAGGCAGTATCTGTATGGTTGGACTCGACCTTATGTTTCCGTTGGGTTTTGGTGCGCTGGCAATTTTGTCCACCTAACTGGTCTCTTGGCCTCCAGTGTAATCACCTATCATTAGAAAGTGCATGTCTGATTGCGCCTTTTGGCTGCTTAAAAACCTGTAATGGGTCCAAGTCATCAAGAGTTGTCTATAGGACTTAGACGGTTTTTGCCTCTTGCTTGCCCGTTAGCCACAGTCTCTATGGCTACATATTCACGCATATGGACCGTGTCAACTCCTGCGTGTACAGCCTGAACACCCAGTTAGCCATGCCATTGCTTTTACTAGACCGTCAACAGAAAGCACCCAAAGCGAGCAGAATAGCATTTATTTTTCATTGCTTCTCCGCCCCCACAGGCAGAATAAAGAAGAAGGTTTAGAGAGTCACCTCTGAGATTGACTTGGCAGGACTGAAACACAAGCAGCAACAGGGAGGAGAGGGAAGATGTAATGTTGATTGTGAGTTGCTTTTCTGGAAAACTAGAAGACGATGATGAATAAAAGTTGAAAATTGGGAGAGTTTTGGGGTAGGATTTAAGTTTGAAGTCATGGAAGGATACACCCTCAAGCTAAAATCACCCGAGAAAGAAGGGAACTGCAGAGACGTTAGGGCTGGAGGTGTTGATTTGAGCATCGAAAGTGAGCAGGAGGAGACAGGGTTATTCCACTGGATATCAGGAGTTGTAGTGTTAATTTAGGATTTCATCATAATTTATGTGGATAATGTGTGATGCAAGATCATCTATTATTCTTATGGTAGTGCTAAAACATTGTCCATTAAATATTAATAACATTTATCAAGAACTCAGTATGTACCACGGAACCAAGATACCCAGAATTCCAGCGCTCTTTGCCTCAGGTGTTAGCTCCAGGCACTTGGGCATGTTGTTTAGGTTCCAGGACTACAGATCGGAGGTGGAGTTAAAGAGTAAGGGTTCTGGAATTATACAGGTTGGGGTTCAAATTCTGGCCTTGTCACCTGAGCTGTGAGGCTTTGAGCAAGTTACTTAACATCTCAAGATCTTTGTACAGCCTTCTCATTTGTACATTTAGTAATGTCATCTTCCAGGGGCTATGTGGTAGTCACTCAATAACTAGTAGCTATTCATTGTTAGTAGTAACGTTATCAGGTGTGCTGGCCAAGTGACAACAGATAGTAAAAGTCTGGGTGAGGACATGGCAAAGGTAGGGGATTTGCAGAAGTCTGTGAGGTTTGTGGCCATTGTTTGCATGTGTGGGATCGTTCCAGAAGAGCCTGTTTTATTATTGTCCCCGGCTGTGGTTCAGCCTTGGGTTGCCATGGTCACGTTCCTGGGACATGTATTTGAGACTTGGAAGCCCATGTCCCTCCACTACTTGCTGACAGATATCTCAGCACACCCATTACCACTCAAGAAAGAAGCATGAATTGGCATTAATCCATCTATTACAAACAAGTAAACCAACTACATGACAAAGAGAGATGAGCAGGATAAGGGACAAAAACTAAATTAAAAATGTAAACTCACTTCTTACTATGCCGTTCCCACCAGTTTCTCTCACTATTCTTTTGATTGCTGTCTTACATCCAATCTCAGCTCCTTTGCAGTGGATAAACCATCATAATCTTGTGTTCCAATTGGACCTGAACCCTAATTTCCCTTCAGAGCTCATCTGGCTTTGTCATATCTACTCACCTGATCTGATAATACCTAATTTATCAGCGTTGAGAAGTATTTGTTTATCCTACTGAGCTGGTCTCACTTTTTATTTTTAAACCATGCACATAAATATGGTTACCCTTCCACATATGAACTTGACATAAATAAACAGACTATTCCCCATGAGTGAAGTGAAGCAGACCATAAGCTCTGAATTAATTCACAGTGTGAATCACTCACTTCCAAATAAAAAGGACACTTGAGTGCAAGGGTGTGGTGGAGAAAAATGGCACATCAGTCAGCTGGGAGTACTTCTTGGAAAACAATGCTATGAAGACTGATATATAGGAATTAGGAAATTGGTTGTTGTTGCTGTCTGAGATATTGACATTTGGGGGAAAATGTTTGTTCCTTGTTTTCATAGCAACATTGATATTGGGACAATATAAAATAGTCAAGAATCACAGAAGATAATTGATATGAGTAATTGCAGTTTCCCTTCTATCGAAGGACAACACAGTTTCTTCTGAGTAGATGTATATCTAATCCCTAAAAGAGGAAGAGGAAGGTATGTCTACTTGTCTTTAATCCACTGACACACATGAGAGTGCTGATTATTTATGTGTTTACTCATTTATATAGTCCAGTGATTTTTATGATGTGGAGATTGTACTTTATGTTGCTAAAATCTTATATATAATTTGTTTCATGAAGCTTGAAACAAGTCATTTTTAGTAAACCACTTTTGAAATGAATCATCATTTATCAAGAAAAAGGTGGCATAGCCTGTCATCTTCCAGCTTTTCAAATTAATATGATCCATGGGTTTACTACTTTGGAGATGTAGCTGTGAGCCCCTTTGTCATTTCTGACAATTACTGGAGTCTTGTGTCGGTGACTCACATCGGAACTGTTGTCAAAATACTTGCTTTCCAAGAACCAGCTGAATTTGCCTCAGGAAAAAGTGGTTTTGTCATTATCTTTCAGAAAATTTAGGCCTCTCTTAGGAAAGCAGTGTGCATACACACCTCTCAGAACTCATGGGATTCCTCCGTAGGAAAGGTATATGGCTCAGAAGCATGGGAAGTGGTCACAGGCTCACTGGAGGAAGAATAAAGCTGTTATAAAATGACTTGTGTCATTGACACAATGTCAGCAGGCACCTGGGGAGCCAGGTGGGTTATCGTACATTAAAGTTGCTCCAAGTCACATCGTAGGCTAAATCATAGTCAGCACGCGTGTCCCTTCTCGGAGGTGTCCTGACATGTGGAAACCAGGTTTCGTTTCTTTCTGGGCCAGCGTTACTCATAACTGCTGTGCGGAATATGTTCAATGAATTTCCATCTATAAAAGCAGAGTAAGAGCCTGGTGCTGTGCTGCACGGCCTCAAAGTGGCAGAATAAAGCTGTCATGGCCTTTTAAAGCCCTGGGAAAGGCTTTTTAATAGTCTAGGACCAGAAACTTTGAAGTCGTTGTGGAGGATAGTTTTGCAATTAAACGGCTGCGAGACGGTGGTTTTCAAGAGCAGACCCATGGTGGTGAGTGTGGGTTGCTTCTGTCTTCCTCTTGCTGCGTTCCAGCTGTAGCTCCTCCCTGAGCTGCAGTGGCAGTCGGGAAGAGACCAGAAGAAAGGAAAAGAAGCTAAAAGTCTGGAAAAAGATGTGTTCTTTATTGAAAACTATTCATTAATTGCGTGCCTTGTGGTGGTGGTGGTGGTGGTGGAGGCGGCTAGCAGGCATTCACCTGGGAGGTGACCAAGGTATCTCAGAGGCAGCCTCTGCCTCTAAAGCAAGTATCATCTAGTTGGCAAAAGAAACGGAAATGACAGAAATGACATGAGGGATAAAGAACAGGATGGGACAAGGGCCAAAGGCAGCGCTGGGGCTTGGAGTCACTCAAGCAAGGAACAGGCATTGGATATTTATTCACTTATGTATTTAATTTCTCGAACCAACTTTTGAAAACCATACCCGCCAAGTGTGTGAATGGTATTACCTGTTTATAGGGAACTTGTGTCCTGGGCCTCACTCGGGACCACGTTCTGTGTCAGACGTTCTGCACATGTGGTCGCAGTTCATCTCCACTGCCAGTGTGCGAGGCGCCGCTGCTATTTTCAGGAGAGAAAACAGAAGCCCTGTGAGGAGCAGTCACAGGCCTAAGGTTACAAAACCTGGGGAAGTCGGGCTTCAGTCCCAGGCAGGCATTTGCTAGACTCGTTCAAGAGCTCATAGTTGAGGGAAGATAGGAAAAAGCAAGCAGCCGATACAAACTCAGCATTCTAAATGCTTTTCTGGAGTCCCTTCACGTAATGTCATCCCATAAGCATTCTCCCCCCCCCCCCCCCCCCACGTCATTAAAAATATTTGAAAGGAACAAGCTTTCAATGAAGCCAGGCTTTCTTTTCTGGGGGATGCGTGGGCCTGGGGAGTGGATGTCAGAGGTGAGAACCGCAGCCCACACTCCGTAGTTGCTAACAGGAATGTGATAACATATGGGGTGGGGGGGTGCTGCCAGCCTCCATGGGCCAGTGCAAGGAAGAAATTGGGGCAGCAGTAGACTTGAGAGCTCCAAGGTGAGCATATGGGCTGGGTCAAGTCCCCAGGCCAGGTGCCTTAGCCAACAGACAGGAACAGGTGGTTGACTAGGAACTGAATTCATCAGAGGCGTGGCAAGGAGGGGGCAGTGATGAGGGATGACAGCTGGGCCATCTCCAGGGAGGGAGCCTAAGGCAGGCCGGACTCTGGCACCTCCTAAATAAACAACCAGGGACTCCCAAGGATGTTTTCTCTTGGGGTTCTCTCATGCCTTAAGGGAACCATGTGCTTTGCGTGGAAGAGTGTTTGTCTTTTTGTTTGTTTGTTTTTTTAACAGATCAAAAGGAGACAAGAGGTGGATCTGGTTTATAAGAAAGAAGGTGAAGCGTTAAGCTTGAAGGGGTGGCAGGATCTGTGCAAGGCCTGATTGGAAATGCAGGACCCGACCTTAGAAGAAGTGTCAGGGTGGGAGGTGTGGATGAAAGAATTCACGATACCAACATTTCATTAAAGTCAAGGGAGAGAGTACAGAAAGGAAAACAAAGGACCAACAGAGAGAAAAGACAGTATTGCCAGAGATGTAGATTAAAAGTGAATTGCTAGAGAATTTGGCCATTCTCGGGAATCTAGCTGATTTTATGAAAAGTAAATAAAACAAATCTTTGTGTATGGGCAATTTGTTGCCGAACTTAGTGTCTTCAGTAGATTAAGTTAAATAAAGGATCCTTTTGGAGAACAAGAGTTAAAATACAAAGGGAGGAATCAGTCCCCCCAAACAACAAAAAAAGCTACTCCCTGAATAGAACTGTTGGCACATGACACGGTGCCAATCAGATTCATATGGAAATGCATACTTTGACAAATAAAAATATTTCTGCCAACATTAAAATTTACCCAGAATATAAAGTGAAGGAAACGTTCGTATGCTTTCTGTTTTGAAGGTCAGACTACTTTCTCAGACTCAGTCGTTAAAACAGTTTTGCCTCGTATATTCTAAACCCAGATATATTCAAGTAGAGTAGAGAATTTTACTTTTAGTTCCTGGAGGGTTTATGGAGTCATGGGGAGAAGAACCAGTTTTCATCCTTTTAGACCAAATTTTCTTTTTTCCTGGCCCTTTTCTGTCTGTGAGGCGAAAGGCAAATCATTCACTGGATCTACCGAAAGCCATCAAGGTGTCACCCACGTCACCCTACTCCCACATCTTAGAGAACTGGGCAGGTAGACAGAACCATCTTATACAACCTGAGAGAATGGTAACCAAAACATAGGCAGAGCCAGCGTCTGGCTTGGCATTTACATCAGGCAAGGAGCTCCTATCAGAAGGCTTTCTATAGGCAGTGATATCAGAATAGCATGCTCTGCGTGGGGTATCTTATTTGGTCCCTGTTTATGAAAGTCGTGCCAATCACCTGTGAGGCCTGGCTAACGGATGGTGACAGTCACTTGATTGGTGTCTGTTTTATCACCTGTTGAATTACACTCTTCATCAGCTGTCTCGTTCAGTGCTCTTCCAGGCCGTGAATCACATAACTCCTTCCAGAGTGTTCTGTGCAGGCAGTAGTGACAGAGTTCACATGGCTAACAGTTTATAGTCAGCAGCTGCTTAGAGCCACCCAGCAGTGGCTTATGTGGTAGGAAGTGGGATGTGTGCTGATTAATCCAGGCCATCCTTCAACTTAGTTTGCTTTATAGCCAAGCCTTTTGATTGTGCTTTTTAAAGGAAAGTTAGTGAATGTGTGGATTTTCCATTTAACAGAGACTTATTGATCTCCTCTTCGATCCTATTAGTACCTATGTACTATGGTAACTAGTACTGAGGGGTGGAAAAGGTTGCAAAGATGAATTAAGATGCCTTGTTCTCAGGGACGGGAAGATTCGAGAGATATACAATGTCCTCAAAAGTGCTTTATTTAATGTGCTACGTACAGAGAAGGAGTGGTCTCTGTCTATTTGGGGAGATCTGGGACATCTGCTTAAAGGAGGTGGCTTTGACATGGATATTAATGGTAGGTAGAGTTCATTGTCTGAAATGGAACAGAAAAAAGAAGAGGGATGTTACAACAAATAAAGTGGAAGTACAGAGGTGGGATTTGTTTTTCCTTTGGGGGGGGAGGGGAATCGCCAACTAATTTAGAAGTTTGGGGAACAAGTACGACAGCATCAGTAGAAAGTTGGATTGCTTGAGACCAGATTGTGGAAGGCCTTGGATGAGAAGCTACGGGTGTATATTATAGGTGATGGTCCTTGGGGAATCCATGGAGGATATTAGAGCAAAAGAGTGACATGAACAGTATTTGTGGGGAAAGTCTAATTTTGTATAATTATTGTTAATGTGAGGATTGGAGAGAAGAAACTTAGAGATGCGAAGACTTATTTGCAAGGATCCTGTGATGGGATTCTGAGAACTCCTAACAAAGGTGGTAGTAAGGTCCAGACAGGATGAAGGAGAGAGAGGCTGTGGAGGAAGTAGTGATGCGACTGTGTCATATAAACGTATACGTCACGGGATAGGGGAAAGGCAAGGAGACGGCAAGTTCTCTAGAAACATACATGGAAAAACTGAGGCAAGTTTGGAAGGCTGGAGTCTGAGTTTGATGTGCCAGTGGAGCATTGGATTGGAAATTCCTGGCAAGTAATTAGTCATGATGGGCTCACACTCAGGGAAGGCACTGCAGCTGGGGAAGCAGAATTAGAGGTGATGGGACTGGGGAAGAGTCGTCTGATGGCAGGAGTCGGAATGAGGGGTGTCAGGGTTTTAGAAGGGTAGTTAGGTGGTGAGAAATGATGATGTGAATGTCACCGAGGAAAACGCTACACCACCTTGTAACAAATTAGACTGGAGATTGAAGAAATAAGGGGAATGATGCTTCTGGGCAGCAGTGGTGTCATAATAGGACAAAGGACTCATGGCTGGGGTGGGAGAGCTTTGGGCGGCATGCTATTGTCGGGTCAGGTTGACGGGGAGGAGATGGGGAGCGTGATGAATTCTGCCGTATATTTAAATAAGATTCCTGAAGGAGACTTACAATGCTATATTTAACAAATTGTGAAACATTTTCAAGAGAGTGTTTGATAGCAGAACGATAGACCTAGGGCAGTTGAAGTGAATGGAGAATTGACCGATTAAAAGCCGAAGACACAAGAACAGAAATTTGGAGTTCGGAAGCTAGTGGTAGAAGAGACACAGTGAAGGATCTCTTAGATTTTACGGAAGGATTCTTCGTTTTAGAACTGTAGGAGAATGAAGGAACTAGCACAGCTCTGGCAAGAGGGTTTCAAACAAAAGGAAGCAGTAAGAGTGTCAAATAAGGTGGATGGATTACGAGAGGTGAGAACCGTGAAAGGTCATTAAGTTTGGGTGGCAGGGGCTAGTTTGCATTGGAACAGGTAGAAGAATGGGAACAGGTGTAGGAAGTGGGCGATGAGATCATTTTACACGTCATTTCAGTTGGTGAGGCGGCATCATGGCTGCTTTTTGTTCAGTTAACTGGGATCCCTTGTCCTCTGTGGTTTGGAGTTTAATCTTTCTCTGTTAAGTCTCTAAGTGTTGTTCTTCCCTGATCTTTACCCCTTTCATATACCCAGCTTCAGAGTGTTCTAGATATAATAGTTCTAGAAGTCCATAGATTTATATCTTCTCAAATTGATTCTAAATCTATGGAATCAGAATTAAAATCCAAGAGGTCCCTCTAAGAAACCCCAACAAGGAAAGTCTAATTCTGAGAGCTGTTATTTTAAATGCCGTCTCTTACCTCAATAGCAATACTTTCTTGGCCTGGTCTGTTGTTTCAGTGTCACTTAGGCCTGAAAACCAGCCCTGTTATTTATGTTTCCATTTTGAGGGTGCAAGAAGTAAGATTAGGGGGCTAGGAGACTGATAGGTCTTTATGAAATACTGATGCCTAGAGAGGTCTCTGGCAGCTGGAAGTGCCAAATCCTTGTCTGAGGAAAGCTTTCTTCCTAAAGTTCTTTTGTCATTTGGCTTCCCCTTAACTTACAGCGAAAGCTATAAACAATGGACACATGTTTGCAAAGGCCTAGGAGTTGTGTGACATTAAGTTCACTGTAGGACCCTATCCCCATTTCTAATCTTATTCTGAAGGAGACCCACTCAAGATGCCAAGAATATCCCCCCATCTTTCCTCCACAATTCCAGGTCCCTCTTCTCCCACTGCACTCAGAGTTGTTGGCATTTGTTTGAACACTTCGTCACAGAAGCTAGATCTGCAGTGGGAGGTATCACTGTCCTTCAGGCACTGAGGACTGAGTAGGGGCTTTTAGCAAGGTCCTGAGTTCCTTAGAAAGGGCGATGTACTGTGTTCAGAATTCACCAAGACGGCAGATATGGTAGCATCCTGTCCAAGGGCAAAGATGCAAGGAGGAAATGGAGCTCTGCTAGTGACATGAGAAGGCAAGGAAGCTAGAGCTCTTCCCTTTTTTTGAGTCGTTTGCTTTTTGTGTTAATTCTCATTTAATTTAATGTCATTCTTGTAACAGCTCTGAGAAGTGGGTAGGTCCTATGCCCATTTTACAGATAAACTAGTTGAGGTTCAGCAAATGAAGGAAATTGTAGGTCACTCTGCAGGCAAGCTGGCAGAGCTAGGATTTGAACCGGTCCTGCTTGATTTAGAAGTCCTTTCCCCAAGCCACATTGCCCGTTAGAGGGGTAAGAAGTAGACCATGTTTATATGTAGACTTTTTTTTAATGATTGTATCTGAAAATCCAGGACCATGTGCTGTATTTTTTTGGTTTCTCTTCCCCATTTGTTTCTTGTCTGTGATTTGTTGTTTCGGTTGACACACTACTCTCCACCCCAGGAGACAGACAGAGTCTGTTTGCATCCAAAACAGAAAGTGTTTCGACATCTCCCGGCGAGCTGTGTGTGTGTCTCTTCACTGCATTCCTTCTATTTGGGGGCAGGCGGACACAGCTGTGACTGTTAGGTGGAGAGCACAGCTGTGGTCAGCCGCCAGTTGACAACGGGGTACATGGTGTCACTGTCCTATTACTCAAGTGTGCCCAGCTCAAGCTGCTGCGTGATGGGCATTTGTTGGGGCCAAAGTGGGGGAAGAATTCTATGTACTTTGTAGGAACAATTTTGCAATACCTCATATTCGATTTGCCACATGTTCTCATAAAAATATCATGAATCTGAGCTTGTTTGCATAAAACCCAACTGCTGGTTGCTTGATTCCTGTACTCCTGAGGATTTCTGGTTATCGTTTGACCCTGTAGGCTTTCATTGCCTCAGATCTTTGAACAAAGCTGTGTTTTCATCCTGATTGTAATGCGGGGAAGTTATATGTGATGTATATTTTGTTCAACTAATAATATTAAGCGTAGAAAAAAGTTCCATCAGGGCAATTGGTCATTATTAGTATATTTGTGGTGATGGCTCGTAGATTATTACCTTGAGAATAACAACAGACTCATTGACAACAACTAAGAATAGCAAACGGAAATTCTCCTTGCTTAAACAGCTTTTTACTAGGCTTCTTTTTTAAGTTTAAAATGATGAAATGAAACTAACAGAAAGTATTTTCTTTTTTTTGCTATTTTGCAGAAAAAGCCACTGTCTGCAATAATAAAGGAAGTCTGTGACGGGTAAGTGTTACTCAGGATAGATCTGAGATGCCCCAGTCCACGAGTGAGAGGCAAATAAATATTCGTGTGGGATTGTAAAATATAATTCATAAGTCTCTATTTGACCCGCCCAAAGACACCAAGAATTACTCTGTGAAATGTGCGCGCCTCTCTCTCTCCACCAAAATGTTACTGTTCCTCAAAGAGGAGAACGTGTGAAAGGGGTGTGTGGGGACTGGGGTGGGTTTTATTTATTTTGAAAAGTTGTGTTCATTCACCCTTCTCAGCAGGGAGCAGTCTAAAGTGCCTGAGGTTAAACAGACACTTCATCTGCTGTAAACTGAGGGGACCACAGGTCCCCATAGAGAGAAAGTAATTTAAAAGACAAGTCCATGGGTAGCTGCACTGCCACATAGAATGTCACAATGAGACGGTTTTCTCACTTCCCTTTGGCGGCTCCCACAACCCAAGGGAAAGCACATATGGAAGTTGCATTTTTTTTTATTTTGTTTTATTTTTTTTTAAAGCAGAACTGTGACTAGAGTATTCCCTGGAATTTATTTAAGACCTGGGATACTTGACTAGAATGTTCCAATATGCAGCAAGCATACTGATTGGGGATTGTAGAATGCAGAGACCATTGAAATGTAACAATTATCAAAAATACAAATGGCATTCGTTTCCTTTGTTTTCGCTTCTCCACTCCACTCCTTCTAAATACAGAGAAATGTAACTTTATATTGAAATATCACCCCCTCCCCAAAAGCTGTGCAGGTGAAATATTTAAAGGTGAGCTTGGAACAAGATCTAAATGAAAGGTGGGCTCGTGTCATCTTGTTTTGGAAATTACATTGTGGGATATGTTGACTGCTGGCATAGTTTCAATCGTAGCGTATTTAATTCATCTGACTCTATCAAAACTATAAAAATGAAAATGACCATTTATTGTTTTTCTGATGAGCTTATGCTTATGTTTTTAAGGTGGTCCCTTGCCAACCATGAGTACTATGCATTGCAGCATGCCGACAGTTCAAACTTCTATATCACAGAAAAGGTAGGTCAACCCCATTGTCTAATCTGGGACTTACATTTAAGGAAGTTAAAACGTGACTGATGTTTCCTCTGTTCAGAGCGGGACATGCTGCTCTAAATTTTATAACCACCCTCCACAAAAATGCAAAGCAAACAACTGCTACTTTGCTATTAACAAGGTGATAGCCCGTTCCAGAGTGAAGACCGAGTATGGTTCTGCGTCCTGTTTTAGCAACTGCACTTACCTTCTACAGAGAATTTACCAATCATCGCTCTTATTGCTTGGTTAAAGCCTTTATGTGACACGTAATGACAGTCTAGCTCTCCATCCTCAGACTTGTGGTGTTTTTTTGTTTGTTTTTTTTAACAACCTCTAAGCCATCTTAAAGTAGTTGAAACTATGACAAGAGATCTTTTCGAAGTTGGCCTTGTGTAGGCACTGATTGTTCTTTGGGTTTTGGGAGCGCTGCTTTCTTCTTGGCTGATTTTTATGCTTAAGGAAGCTTGGGAAAGAAGGAGGGACTTATGAACATGACGGTAGCTCTCTGGCAGCAAATAAAAGTAATGTCTTCGAGTGCCCTGATAGGAGAAGGGAAAACTAACATTTGTTCAGTACCTACTGGAACTGGGCCAGGTCCATTATTCTGTTGTTTTCTTCCTGCAGACTAACCTGTGATGTAAAGAATTTTGGCTTTGGTTAACAGATAAGAAACTGACTCATAAAAGTCAGGTGACTTGGTCAATATCTCAGGAGTGGTAAATGCTAGAATTCAGAAGCAAGTCCATCTTTGTGCTTGTATCATTTTTCCTTTGGGGGATTTCTAGAAGAGTTTACATGCAGCTCAGTTTTATGAGGTGTTCACGGAAATTTTAGGAAGCCAGTATTGTCCTCGTGGAACTTATAACCTGGTGGGGTTGGCAGGGAGGGAGGGGACAGCCTTGTGAACAGTTTTCACCACAGCAAGGTGGTTGGCACTGGGACGGAGGTAATACAGAGTGCTCTGGGAGGAGGGAGAAGGGGCGACCTCAGGGCCAATCAGTGGTCCCTAGAGGAGCCATACGTTTACCCATGAATCTAGTGGTGGTGGAAGGTGGGCACAGTAACAGGGTCTGGTACCCACTGAGACTGCTTGCTTTACCCTGAGGAATGTGTGTGTGTGTGTGTGTGTGTTTGGTAGGGGGGAGGGGTGGTGGGGGAAGGGGTGGGGCCATTCGGTCCAGCCCCGAAGGAGCATAGCCAGAGGCCTGGAAATGCTTCTAGAAATCTCTTTGTTGTTCCCAGATGGGCACTGGAATTTTCATAACTGGTTATGTTCTCCTCTTCACCCTGATTGCCAGAATGCTGAGTATTAACAAGTGGACTAGATTTCCTGGCCTGTGTTATTAATTTTATTTGTTCCTTTGATTCATTCCACAGACTATTCGTTTTCTGTCTTGATTTTCCCCTTGCTTCATTTTCTGCATATTTTTCATTGATTTCTTACTGCATTTATATAATCTGCATGCTATTCTTTGTGAGATAAAGAGGAAACAGATAAATACTAGTTGAATGTTAGCAGTTAAGTGTATTGTTGATATCCTTAAGGAGAAGGTGATCTCATTTCAACTTAGTTCACCTTTTAAAGGCTAAACTAAAATATTGTGACTTGTGGGATATTACTGGAAAAGATTGCATGGTTTCCTACTATTTGGGGTATAATATGAAAAGTGTGAAAATTATTGTGATAAAATTATAGGACAATAGAAGTTATAAGAGTTTTTCAACCATCACCAATTAGTGAATAGTGAAATCAATTTAGTTATAATAGTATTAAAAATTGGAATGTCGTAGATAGAATAACTAACTCAGAGTACGTCACCCGTGTAGTTTGTGAAATATTTGTGTTATACACACACATATACGACACATGAGTAGTGCACTGGATTTTTACCCTGGGTTGTGTTCCAAAAGCCACTGTGTCACAACTAGCTCTGCCTTTGATTAATCTGTATTGACTTGTGTCCCCTGGTGGCTGTCCTGCCTTCTGTCACCACTGTCAGGAGACCTCAGCTTATTGGAGATTACTAAGGGTGGGATTCTCACACTAGGAAACCTAAGCACCTCAGGGAGGACATTTCTGAAATGTAGATCTTTTAGACCCCGAACCCCAGAGACTCAGAGTGAGTGGGCCTTGGAATGTGGCCTAGGGTGTTGCATTTTCAGAGCCCCCCCATGGATTCTGGTGCAGGATACCCAGGGACCACTTGGAGAAACTCTGCTCTGGGGCTGCTTTTCTGAAGAGCCGGGATCTGTGTGTACTGGACACTGTGCTTCGTGACCAGAACCTATGCACTAAATTTGACTTAGGAGTGTGTTTGTGTATGACCAATTCTTGGGGTAATTTAAAAATTCATATAATAGGCACTGTTTTGTTCTAATTAATATTAGCACTGACCCAGAAAATCCAAACTACTCAGAATCTTGTTTTGCCTGAGGAAGTTCTTAATGTTGACTTTAAAAGGGATTGCCACCTAAGTCTGTCCCTCTTCAGCAGGCGTAGCAGGGGTCATTCTTTTATTAAGAGTTTAGGAAATGAGAAGACTCATCTTTCTAATTGTAGCCCTTTGTCTGTAAATAAAATGTTATCACTCTTCCTCCTGCAGCTGTTACTGGCACAGCTGCGCGTGTGTGTATGTGACATAGAACTCACCACACACAGGGCAGGAGATGGACCTTGAATCCTGGGTCCCCAGGGACAAACCTGGGTTGTCTTCAGTGTACTGTTAAGTCCATCCACTTCCTTGCAAGTATTCCTAAAATTAGAGCCTGTTTTCCATTTTTAAAGTAATGTATTTAGCATCATCTTGGTTACTTACAGCCCAGAAAGTTGTTAGGTAATATTTGCATTACCATGGTAACTGGTGACTAAGTTTTAAAACCTGTGCATGTTCTTAGTTACTGATTTTTCCTCATGTGCAAGGTGGTCTCCCTTCATCTGTCACAGATAAGCACATCACCTGTAATTTCAAAGAAGAAAGGTTCCTCAGGCCCTGCCAGCTGACACGTGTTGTGACTGATGGAAAGATGCTTGTGAGATTCTAAGGAAGGCACCACCCTACTTTGTCGTGTTGTTCAAGCCCATTTTCTGAAATAGTCTTCATTTGCTTATTGGGCCATTAACTTTGGATTTTCAGTGCAATGGGGAAAAAAATGTGTTGTTCCACAGAGTTACGCGAAGTGTAGAATACAAATAAATGCCATACAGAAAGATAAGATTCAACTATTCACTAGTTCACATTCTGCCTCAGAAACTTTTATATCTCAAGGTTATGTCAGAGAGAGAGAGCAAGAGAGAGAATAAAAATTGAAAAATGAACTGTGTCTTTTTGGCTTTATTGAGGTATAACTGACAAAATTGTAAGATATTTTTATGTACATCATGGTAATTTGATATATATGTACATCTAGTTAATTAACACACCCATCCCATCTGCCTGTCTGTCTGTCTGTCTGTCTATCTACCTAACTATCTATCTACCTACCTAGTGAGAACATATAAGTTCTACTTTCTCAGCAAATTTCATTTATCTAATACAGTGTGATCGACAATTACCATATTTTACATTAGACATTACATCTTCAGGCTGTACTCATTCTATAGCTGAAAGTTTGTACACTTTTACCAATGTTTCTATTTCTTCCAACCCCTCAGCCCTTGGCAATCACTCTTCCACTCTCTGTTTCTATGTTTGACTTTTTTGTTTTCTTTTTAAGATTCCACATATAAGGGATGCCATGCAGTGTTTGTTTTTCTGTCTGATTTATCTCACTTGGCACAATGCCCTCAAGGTCCACCCATGTTGTCATAAGTGGCAGGATTACCTTATTTCTCATGGCTGAATAGTATTCCATTGTATATACCGTAGGTGCCACATCTTCTTTACCCATTCATCTGTTGACAGATGCTTAGGTTGTTTCCGTATCTTGGCAATTATAAATGCTGCAATGAACATGGATGTGCATATATCTCTTCAATATCCTGTTTTTATTTCTCTTGGATGTGTACCCAGAAGTGGGACTGCACTCACTACGGTAGAACTATTTTTCCACCATGACAGCACCAGTTTACATTTGCATCAACAGTGTATGAGGGTTCTCTTTTCTCTACATCCTCCCAACACTTCTCTCTCTCTCTCTCTCTCTCTCTCTCTCTCTCTCTCTCTCTCTCTCTCTCTCTTATAACCATTCTGACAGGTGTGAGATGAACTGTCATTGTAGTTTTAATCTGCATTTCCCTAATAATTAGGGATGTTGAGCATCTTTTGATGTGTCTGTTGGCCATCTAGCTGTATGTCTTCTTTGGAAAAATGTCTATTCAGCACCTCTGCCCATTTTTCAATTGGGTTGTTTGTTTTTCTGATATTGAATTGTGTGATTTCTTTATATGTTTTGGTTATTAACCCCTTGTCAGATATATGATTTGCAAACATTTTCTCCCATTCTGGAGGTTGCCTTCCTATTCTGTAGATGGTTTGCTTTGTGGTGCAGGAGCTTTTTGGTTTGATGTAGTTCCATCTGTTTATTTTTGTGACTTGTGTTAACTTTAAGTATTTCGATGGAATTTGTCTTCTGAAGAAGAGTGACAGAAAGAAAGTGATACACATTTTAGTTCATTATCCTCATTCCAGGCTGAAGATGAAGGTATTATTATCTTCATTTTACAGTGAGGAACGTGCGACCGAGCGAGAGAGGTTATGTAACCACTTGTTTCGGTCAGACCGATGAGCAGTGGGCCCGCTGAGGCTTGCACCCAGGTGGGTCTGCCTCCAGAGCTTTCCACGCCGCCTCCTAGAAACCTCCTTCCCCACCCCTACAGCCTGGGCCCCAATTTATTTATGATGCCCTTTCTTTGCTGACACCAGGCCAGTGATCCTAACGGTAATTGCCTCTAGAAAATAAATGCGGGAAGTTACAGCCCGTGAGCGCTGGTCAGCAGCCCCAGTCTGTGGCTTTCTTATTCCTTAAGAGGAGAACTTGGAGAAAGTTGGACCAGGTAATCTCCCACTCACTAGGGATTAGCAAGTGCATTTTCATTTGCTTTTGGTATGGATTATATCATTGGCTGAGGTAGCATTAGTGCACTTATACCAGTCTTTGTGGGCAAACGGGAACACTGCCTTGTCATTGTTCATTACACGTATGCAGAGAGGTAGTTCCCCAGAGCTTGGGACATGGTCGAGGGTGCCCTTAGGACCTCGTGTGGACAATTGAAGTTTGATCACGATTTCAGAATGGTGTTCGGTTTCCCCCTGCAAAGACCTACTTCAGAATGTCTGAAGGTTAGTGATGTACCTTGGCAGTGTCTTAGTTTGTTAAATTCTTATTTTGGAATAACACAGAAAAACATGCCTCCTCAGATCCTCTGCGCAAAGCTGCCCCAGGAACCTTTGGGAAGGAAGTGGGGTTGTTTGAGGAGTACCCCTTCTTATACCGTTCCTACGGCCTAGGTGCTCTGGGTTCCCAGACAGGCCATGAGCTCCCCAGACTCTCTGGGCAGACAGAGGTCGGGTGCCCCTAGGACTGGCATTTCCCACTGGGTCAGGAGACGACTTAATTATCACATGGAATTCAGTGCAGTGGTGATGCCTTGCGCTCTGGGCTCCGCAAAGAGCTTAGTGACATAAATGTGCCCCGTTCTCTGCATTCATGTATCTCAAGATCTAGCTGGGGAGAAAGTCTTGAAATGGGCACAGATTTTGAGGAAGGAGAGGAGGGCACTGAGTAATTACAGGAGTCTCTCCTTATCCTCAGCTTCAGTTACCTTGGTCAACCCTGGTCTGAAACTATTAAATGGAAAATTCCAGAAATAAACAATCCATAACTTTTCAGTTGCGTGCTGTTCTGAGAAGTGTGATGAGTTCTCACACAGTCCCCCTCCATCCCACCCAGGACGTGGCATCCCTTTGTCCAGCGTATCCACATGTCTGCTCCCAGCCCGCTGGTTACTTCTGCAACTGCTGCTGCCTCTCAGTGCTGTGTTCACATAACCCTTATTTCACTGAATGATCGTCCCAAAGTGCAAGAAGAGTGATGCTGGCAGTTCGGATACACCAAAGAGAAGCCCTAAAGGGTTCCTCTCAGTGAAAATGTGAAAGTTATTGATAGTTTGAGAGAGAGAGACCACAGTCACATAACTTTCATAACAGTAGATTGTTGTAACTGTTCTATTTTATTATTAGTTGTTGTTAATCTCTTACTGTACCTAGTTTATAAATTAAACTCTATCATAGGTATGTATGTATAGGAATAAACGTCATATACCGGGGGTGCCAAAAATATGTATGCAAGTGGACACTTTGGTCAGCGTTGCTCAAGCAGTAGTTCGCCGTAATTGGAAGTGTCTGGATGCTGATGAGAACCACTATGAGCACCTCTGGGAATTGCAGACGTCAAATGTGACTTGTATTCATCCTTGTTATTGGTATATATTGAGTATTACAATTTTAATACAGTTTTCCTTTCTTAAAATGTGTATACATTGTTTTGGCACCCTCTGTATTTAGGACTCGGTACCTGTATTTAGGTACTGTCTGTGGTTTCAGACATCCACTGGGAGTCTTGGAAAGTATCCCTCACGGATAAGGGATAACTACAGTAGGGCAGAAAAGAGGGGTCCAAAAGTGTCCTGGAGAAGGCTAACGGAATTTAAATAATGTCTCAATTGAATTCTGAGAGACGAATGGGAAATGGATTCATTCAAAGACAGTTCTTCCTGTGAATTTTAGGTACCTTGGCAGGCCAGTTGGGGTTATCTGGTGGGTGGTAACACCTGTTGGGTGCTTGCTATGTGACAAGTGCTCAGCTCCGTGCCTCATATGAGCTGTTTGTTATATCTGAATCTTCCCAGCAAGCCTGTGGACCAGGTTTCACTGCCAAATGCTCCGTTTTACAGAGGGTACAACTGAGCTCAGGGGTGTAAGTAACAGAGCTGGGATTGGGTGTAGGAAGTCCGACTCCAGAGCCATGGGCTGTGCTCTGGGGCTGTGCTGGGGACACACAGGAATTCCCGGGTTCTCTTCATGCTGTACCACAAATAGGGGGCACACCAGTTCTTGGTGCTGGAGATGGAAATTGATCTGTCCATCCTCTTCTTTTACCTCCCTCGTTTCCTCTGTGGGCAGTCCTCATTTGACCCCCTCTTAGTCCTCCAAAAAGTATTCCATTCTATGAGCACCCTCGGCCCAACAACCCCAGTTGATCAGCGTTGCCACACCATGTAATTTCCCTTAGAATTTCCCCAAAGGAACACACATCACCAGCAGGGCCTTTTTTCCATTCGGAGCAAGGCTAATAAGTCCCGAGGAACTGGTTCCAGCCCTGTGTGGGAAGGTCAGCTTTGTACAGAGACGGGGGATGGCGCTTCTAAGCTGGGTCAAGTGATTCAAGAGTGCATGTCTCTTGGTCGCTAAACAAAGTGGGAACAGGGTGTCATGGGGGTGGCTCAAGAAAACTAATGAAGACAGTACCTACACGTTTCAAATTGGTACCTACACGTTTTCATTTCAAACATGCCTTTTTAGTGGGACGGTCATAGGCTGTCTCATGAAGGAGATTGGGGCATTTGTGTTAGTTGCATCAGCTTCTGTTTTGTGTTGATTTCCTAAAGCACAGACATTTCAGGTCAACGGAGTTCATCTTTTAAGAGTGGCAAAACTATTGTGGGCTTTGGGGTATTGCTGGAAAAGACGGGGGAATTTTCTTCTACCTTGAGTATAATGTGAAAACTATAAAATTACTTTTAAGTGCTATATTTAAAGGATAATAGAGGTAATCGTAGTGTTTTTCAAGCTGTAGGCAATCACTTGTTAATAGCTATAAAATCAATTTAGTAGGTTGAAAGAGCATGAAATTGGAGTATAGTGGAGTAGAAAAAGATAGAGTATATTATGTGCGTCATTTTCCGAAATATTTGTTTCATGTACATTTATATAAAAAATGCATGTATAGTCTTAGTTGTCACCCTGGCTTGGGGGTCAGAAATGTTTGAAAGTCACTGAAAATCATTGCAAAGGGGTTATAAATAGGGAGAATAAATACAAGAGCCGTATGCTGAGTGGTTGAGGTTGAAGGAAGCCTCACGTTGGGAGTGTGTTCTTCCCTGAAAAAGTGACTCATGCATACCACCCACCACCACCACCACCACCACCACCACCACCACCACCAAACAAAGTAGAAAGCAAACTGAGGCACGTGTCTTCCTGGAGAGCTGCCCTGCCTCTGCCTCTTAGGAGGGGCAGCTCAGTGGCTTCATGTCATGTGTCCCTTCCCTATTGCTCCTACAGCTAATTAGGACCAAAAGTTGGCACCTTACCCTACCTGGGCCCCCATACATCCTCTCCTGGGAATGCGAAATTGAGAGTTGAGTTGAGTGATGGTGCTTGCTAGAACTGGAAAGTCATATGTAGTCAAAGTTGATATGACACCACAGCAGATAAATCTTCCTGTGAGCTGAATACAAAGGGTAGTAGACCGAGCCATAGTATGCAGAGTAAAACCCATCTGCAGAAAGGATTGAGACTTGAGAGAAGTAGGGATGAAGACCCAGAAAGTAGGGTGAGAGGGAGAAGCTTCCAGTCCAGATCTCCCTCCCTGCTTTCTGTGTCCTGCGTTGCATCCCTGTGAGGAAACCTGCTGTGACTTTTCGGTCCTGCCCCTTAAACTCCTTTATGTGTGTCTTAGTTAGTCTTGATCAAAGAGCTTTCACTAGGACAGGCATTTTAATGTGAGCCCAGGAACCTGGTAAATTTCCTAACCAACCACGTATCTTAGGAAGGGGTCCCTTTTCTGCTGCCATTGGAGAAGCGTCTGGATTCGTTCAGCACAAGCCACTGCGGCTGCCTCTGCAGGCTACACCCCAGCCAGGTTGACCAGCATGGGCTGCCACCTGCACACGTGGGCCGTTGCCTCCAGGACTGGCTCTCAGCAGGCAGGAATGGGCAAAGGAAAATGTTTCCTTGCCCTGTCTCTTTAGCTCTTCTGGGGTTCCTGACTCCCAAGTTTTTGTCTCATGCTGCCCTTTGAGCTCTTCCTCCCTTGCCTTCCTTTCACTCCGCCACCTGCTGTCTCCTTTGTTAAAGACCCTGGGTTCCCATGTGCCTTGCTGCTTAATTCTTTTTTGACTCGTGACTGAAACTGACTTCTCTCATGGATGCTCCGAGCTCTATTGGCTGCTTGTATGCCTGTCACCAGCCTTGGGAAAGCACTGGGCTCTCCTTGACAGGCTGATTGTCCTGGATCTGCCAGCTCATAATCCATGGCTGTCAAAAAGAAACCGCCACGCCAGAAGGAAAAAAGCCATGAATGCATGTATTCGATAAAGAAATGTGTGTGACTTTCCGGATGTGCCAGGCGCAGTGATGAGCTGGAGGTGGTTCCAACCTCCGTGACTTTCAATGTTCAGAAGGGGAGAAAGACAAATAAATGTTTACCACCAATTAACCAGTTATAATTGTAAGTGCCACAAAGGACAAATGCGAGCGCCCAGACCTCGTTTAGCCTGCAGCAAGTGACATTTAAGCAGGAATCTAAAAGAAAGGTTGGGGAAGGGGTAGAAGACCTTAAAATGGGCAGGAAGTGTGGCTGCAGAGTTTTGCATAAGCCCCAATTCTTCAGGCCTTATTAAGGATTTTGAACTTTATCCAAAGAACATTGGGAAGCCTTCAGAGGGTTTTAAGCTGAACCTGACCACAAATGTTTGGACTGTAGATTCCCCTGGACTATAGACAGCCTGAATGCACCATCCTGGAAGAGTGCTAGAAACTATGCTAGAATCTATCAGAAAACAGTTCACTGTGGAGAAGAACAGAATGCAAGGGTATTTTGAAAAAATGCATAGAGATTGACATCAAATGCTGGGTGGAAAATGGGACCAGATAAGAATCTTCTTGGAATATCTGCCTTCAAAAGCTTGCTATCTCCCTTGATATCTTGGCTAAGAGTAATGATAATACTACATTGCAGTTGAATAAAATTATTCATTCAATTTATTTACGCAATAATGTCTCCTTGATAAATGTGTTGATTTGCACAGCCTGATTAAATGATAATGTATAGTTACCTGACTAACTTACTTCCAATTTCAACTTCCCTTTGAACACTCCTAATTTAGAATATAAAAGTGTTCTAACTTACGTTCGTATTCATGGGAAATAAGTAGAAAAACGTGTAATATTTCCTATAGATTAGGGCATAGTAGTGCAAGGAGGAAAAATCGATTTGCTCAGATTTGACAATTAAATATGTGCTGGGGTGAGAAAGATATTTAAGACACAGTTCCTCTCCTCTTAGTGTTTTCAGTCTAGCGGTGGGCGAGGTTGATGCTGATTGTTGATTGACGGGGGTCATGTTTGAAAAGATGATCAGGAATATGATTTTTCTATTTGATCCCTTTCTGCTTTATTTTTGAAAACATCTTTATTGAGATATAATTTATACATCGTAAATTCTACCTAGTTAAAGTATCGCATACAATGGTTTTTGGTATATTTACAGAGTTGTGTAGTGCTGTACTTTTTAGCTAGTAAAGCTGTGTCATTTCCACCCAGGATATTTCCAACTTCCAAAGCAGCGGCTCTCACTTAAATGCAGATCAGGGCCGCAAATCTGGAGAGTCAGACTCTAGATCAAGGCTGGGGATCAAGCATTTTTTTCACAAATGTGGGTTATCTTGGTGCTGCGTTTAAACGCTGCCCACTAAAAGTGCCAGTAGCCTCTGGATCTTTCCCTTGAGTCCTCCTGCGTATGATGAAAGCCCATATTGTGAATTCTCATTGACTCATAGGCCTGCACGCTCCCTGAGCTGTAGGCATCATTCTAATTGGTTTGTACTGTTGCTGGGAGAGAAATGAGGTCCAACTTTCTTACTTAACGTGGCCACCAAGGTGTGTGACAGTCTTGCCCCAGTCAACATTTTCCATTTTACTGTCTTTCTCTTGTTCATTTAAACTTAGATACACTTCCTTAGTAGTCTCCAAATTAACCTTGCTGTGTCCCCCCAGTGTAACTTTCCTAGCCTGAAATTCAGTCTTGCCTCCCTCCCCCACATTATGTGTCAGGTACTAGGTTAGGTGTTGAGGATAAAGACATGAAATGACTTACTCCTTGCTTCTTTGGAAATGAGTCTTAGCTGCAAACATGCACTAGAAGCAATGTCATCAAAATAACTGCCATCTCAGGACAGCTGCTTCTCCTCTCCCTACCAATCCAAAATTGTTTAAGATGGGAGAGACCTTGGTCGCTTGTCTGAAATCATCTTAACCCCAATTTCGGAGATTAGTTTATTAATTCAGTCCTCTTCTAAATCTTTCCCCTGCCTCTCTGCTGCTATAGAAATTACTGCCTCTTGAGTTTACTGTCTCTTAGATTCATTTTGTTCAGCTAATCAGGCCTGGCGTCTCTTTGTTGTTGCCTTAAACTGTTGTATTTCCCCCTCCTCTGGATTCCAAATGCCTTACAGTCAAAGACTGTGTTCTACCTCTGGATCCCCCGCAGTGTCTCACATGGTTCCTTGACTATACTAGGTAGGTATTCGAGGATTGTTTGTTGATTTGATGTGATGCAGTTTTCTTTGCAAGATAAAAAGTACAATTAGTTGCTTAATAAATTATGTGGGATGTTGGTGAATTCAGTTACCAGAATATGTCCATACACTTTCAGATTATTCACAGTGGAGGGATTATAGGATGAATAAATGGATCTCAATGCCCCTCTTAGACAGAGTCTTAAATCAGTGTTAGAAAAGTCTGGTTGGCTGTCAGTCCCCTACAACTGATTAGTTATCTTTTTCACAATAAGTTCGTACATACATACACATATGCACACATACCTAATGTCTACACTGTGCTGGGTGTTGAGTGAAAATTTTCAAAGATTTGTGAGATTTCATAAAATGATACTTAAACCCAGTCCCACGGATCTGAGTACCGCCTGTTTGTAACAAATGATCTCTATATGAGAACTTGGTCAGCTGTAGGGATTTATCTCCAGGTCACAGCAATAGTGATGGGGAGGGAAAAATAACGGACCCTCTGGTACCATATGTTATACAGATAAATCGTCGTTACGCATATGAGCAAACAGTAATACAATTTCCAAGTCAATATTACTACTTTTATTTTCATTGTGGCAAATAACAACCTCTAAGAACAAAACTGTAGTTGTGAGAGAGAATTTACCCCAAATTGTGTGATTGTTCAATTCTGACAAAGTGAGTTTTACTTTATTTCACCCCATGGGATCCGTGAATATTCATGTGGCTCACCCGTCTTCAGTGCTTTATTTCAGACAGTCGCTGTGTGGAAGCAGTGGTCTCAAACGAGTGGAGAGAACCCTAGGCTTAAATACAGACTTTAGAGTCTCCATGAAGGAAAACGTGGGCGAGGACTTAGAAACCTCACTGGCTTGCTCTCCCCACCCCCACACAATCTTTAACTAAATGAAGGAAAAGCTTACAATAGTCACACTCCACTATGATGACACATTTTCCAATAACCAAGGAACAAGTGTTTGCAGTCGGAATTATATGTACATGTGGTGAAAACAAGCCACTAAGAACAGAGGTTGGAGCAAGAATTTTAACCAACAGGAAAAATGCTTTGAAATTTGTCATCTTGTGTCTGCTTGTGTCTTAGTCTTTTTGAGCTGCTATAACAAAACACCGTAGACTGAGTAGCTTATGAAAAACAGAAATACAGAAATTTATTTCTCACAGTTTTGGAGGCTACAAGTCTAAGACGAAAGTGCCGGCAGATTCAGTGTCTGGTGAGGGTCTGCTTCCTGGTTCATAAGAGGCCATGTTGTCGTTCTGCCCTTTTATGGAGGAAGGGCAAAGGGAGCTTTTCTAAGGGCACTAATCCCTTTCAGGAGGGCTCCACCCTCATGACCTAGTCACCTCCCAAAGGCCCAACCTCCTAATACCAACACACTGGAGATAAAGATTTAACAAATGAATTTTTTTTGGGGGGGAGGGGACACAAACCTTCAGTCTTGTCACATGTGAACCAAGAGTGTTTTATTATCATCCCTCAGAGCTTACATTTTTAGTTTCTCCAGCTCAGGAACCAAAGGATTATTAATATTTACTTTAAGAACATACTGGATTTTTCCCAATTCAGCAGTTGAAGACAAGGGCAGGCACGGAGCTGAGAGCGAGATGATAGTCACATGACATACCAGGGTTTTGTTTTCTGGGATATTGTTTGGGAGAGAATGATGGGTATGACTCTTGGATTTCCTCGGCTCTTTCTCAATCCATCAAGCCCAGCTGGTGACAATTGAGACACACACACACACACCCACACCCACACACACCAAAGATTGTCCTGACTTTCCTCAGGAGCTATCCAGCCCTGGCATTGGGCTTCAGTCAGCCATTTCCTTTTATGGGAATGCCACCCCACCTCTATCCTGGTGCCTTTGCTCTTAGTGACTCAAACGAAATTGGCAGTAGACTTTCTGAAGTCTTCTCTAAAAACATTTTTTTGGGTGGTTTTAGAATTTTTCTAATTAGAACTTGGGAATTGGATGGGAGCTATCATTTTAAATTATTTGGTGCTCGTCCTAACTTGGAAGAGTATATACTTATTTCAGGATGAAGAAAAAAAAAGAAAAGACAGTCTGAGTTGAGACCTAAATGAGAGGGAGGAGGACAGAGGACGGTACTGACTGCCACCAGTATTACTCAGATGTCAGTGGGTTTTATGACATGTTATTTAATTCTTACCACGGACTGCTGGATAGAGGCTACAGCACAATAATTACACAGGCAGCTGACTTTTTTTGCTTAGGCTGCCTCGCTTGTGTTGGGTAAGATACGAATGCTTCTAGAATTGCAGGCATAGATAAATGCCAGAGGTCATGATAATTCCATGTTCTCCAGTTCAGCTATTAAACCAATGAATAGATTGACTCAACTCCTGAAACATTTAACTGTGTAATGCTCAGATACGGAATGAGTGGCATATGGGTTTCCTGCAAAGGCAGGCACTTGTTTACCAAAATGACCCTAGAAACTCCAGAACCCCCCCTTCTAAACAAAACCCACAACAGTAAACAACAAAAACCCATGATCAGTAGAGGAGATTAGTTCTGAGAGTGGTTTTTTGACTCTTACGATGTGTTCCAAAGCCAGAAACTTAATCACAAATTTCCTAAGCACAATCCCGTTCATGTTTTTTTACATGTCGGGAATGAGGTTTATTTTTGAATGGCTCTGAGACAGTTACTCAATATTTAAAGATGGAGACACAATATAAAGTCTCTCTCTCTCTCTCTCTCTCTCTCTCTCTCTCTCTCTCTCTCTCTCTGTCTCTTTCAAAGGTAACATAATAGATTCATGAAACAATAGTCACCATACCACTTGGAATGCCTATTTATCATTCTTTTTAGTCCATTATTTTCTATTTTGTTTTACATTTTTTAAATATTTCTAGGGCCCTAAGGATGATTTCATGACTATTAGTGGTTGCAATGCACAGTTTGAAAAACATTTCATTACACTGTTTGCTTTACAAGATCACAGACAAAGTTAGATGTCTCACTTTTGTTATTCCAATGTCTATAACAATGCTCAATAAGCATATATTTATTGAAAGGTGAATACCAACTACAGCAGTAAAACAGTGACCCAAGGGCAGACTGAAGGGGTAGGCATGAACAAAAACCACAAGGAAAAGGAGAAATAAAAAGGAAGATAGAAAGTATGGTAGAAAGAAAGACTGGGGGAAGATCAGAGGAAGACCTTGCCTCCACCCAGGAAAGGTAGTGTTCCTGCAGCTGTTTTCTGGATGTGACACTTTGGTGGCATTGGGGTTCAAGGTTGCCCACTTTTCCCTACTGTGATCAGAGTTAAGTTACAGTAATGACTATTGCATGATCATTTTTCATCCTCCTTTTCCAGTTACCTATTGTTGCATTTGAAAAGTCCCAACCTTAATAACAAAAAGACCATCATCAGTGGAGATTATTAATTTTGCTCTCTGATCCTCTCTGGGTCAGGTATGTGGAGATGGCAAATTAAGGATGATGATTTGTCTCTTCTTGATGATGTGTGGTGTCTCATCTGCAGAGACACAAATACCTGGAGACTGGAATCATTTGGAAGCTTCTTCACTCATATGTCTGGCTCCTGGGCTGGGGTAACTCAAAGGCTGGGCTCAGCTGGAACTGTATCCTGGGGGCGGCCTACATGAGGTCTTTCCAAGTGGCGTGGGCTTCCTCATTGCATAGTGGTAGGATTCTGAGAAGCTCCCGGAGAGGGGGCACTTCCTGAGAGCAAGTGTTCCAAGAGAACCAAGCAGAAAGTGTACAGCTCTTTATGACCTAGCCTGAGAAATTTAGTAAAATATTGTGCTGTACTCTAGCTGGAAGCAGTCATAAATCTGCCCAGATCAAGGGGAGAGGACATGGGTCCCTGGTCCCTATGGAAAGAGTGGCAAAGAACTTTGGAGCTTTTTAATTAAACCACCACATGCAACATCTTTTTACCTCTCTCTCTCAGGGAAAAGCTGTCAGATAGGTTTACTGCATTGCAGAAGTTATCCAAAGATTAAACTGTGTCTTTTACATTCACTAGATTTCAACTTTTTAAGCTAAGAGGAAGAAGAAAAGATAGATAAAAAAAGAAGAAAATTTGCATCCTTAAAATGTAAAACAGCAATGAGACACTTTTTCACATTTATGAAGGGTACAGGAGGAGGAAAGACCTGTTGCTTCTCTTTCGTAGCAGGAGAAATGACTGGGTAAATTGAGGACGTGTTCACAGGCATTTAGAGGAAATTTGTTAAGCACTCTGATATTTACACCTTCTTCTTTTGAGTCCAACTTTTGGGGAAATTGGGTCATTTCCTTTACTGTGTCTGAAGATTAAAGTTCAAAAATAAAAGTGAGGGCTTTGTTATCACCAACCACACTTGGAAACCAGTGATCACTCTTCATTTTTCAAAGACAGTCTTTGTGCCTTGACTAAAGAGAAAGCTGAAAAAGACCTGGGTTAATGCCGTCCTATCAAGTTGCTGGAACTGGCATAGACCAAGGTAACCTTGGCTGGCAGGCACGCTCCCATTCACTTCTCACTCTTATGGGGAAAATACAAAACTAACTTTAAAAGTGAATCATTGTCATCTTATTTAAGATTTTCTATTTCATCAAGAGATGAATAGAAAGGAATAGCTTCTTCCTCCATTATTTTTTTTTTCTCAAGTGGATTCCTTCTCTTTTCCCATTCTTTCTCTCTCCCTAATGTTTATTTTTCCTTCTCCCGTGGCCGCCATGTTTTTCTGCTGTTTTTTCCTTTTTTTTTTTTTTTTCTGTCTATGACTTTATTTTTCTTTCACTCCACCTTGCCTCACTATCGTCTCCTTTATTAGGTTATTAGCCATCTTTTAAAAAATGTCTCTTCCTATTGTCTGTCATCTGCTTTTCTTTCTCTTCCTCTCTGTTCAAATGGCCTCTCTTGCAATTGGAGACTTTCAATCACTATAGTTAAGTTTAGATTTTTAGATATAAAAAAAGAAGTGCCGCTTTACTAATTTAAGGCAACTTATATAAAATCTTTTTTTGCCCAGTATCCACTGATCCTAAGCAAACAGATATGAAATCTCAAATTTCGTTTAAAAATATTTACACAGAGTAAGCGCATTGGAGACATATTAGAAGAAAAGAGGAAGAGTAAAGTATTTTTAACTATCAGAATCCTACTATTCAGAAAACCACTGACATTTTAGTATATACACATTTTAGCGTATTTTAGTTTGGGTGTTATTTATTTTTGTAAAATGAGATTATAGTGTATACATTCGTTCATAACTTGCATTTTAATTTAATATATAGTGGGCATCCTAACAAGTTAGTTCATACACTCGTCTACTTCATTGCGTAATGAAGAATGAAGATTAAATAGGATAATGCCAGCCAAACACTCTGCAAGGAACTTAGCCCATGGTCATCTCTCAATGAGTCATACTTCCTATTTATTTGTCAAACTTTCTTAATGGCTGAAAAGTGTTCCACTCAAGTTTTAAATTAGCTCTTTCTGTTTGGGCTTTTAAATTCTCTCTCTCTCTCTCTGTGTTTTTTAAATAATGCTAAAGTGTCCATTCTTTAAGCTGAGTTTTTGTACTTCTTTAACTATTTCCTTACAAAACATCAGTAGAAGTTGAATGATGAGTCAAAGAAACCGGGTCCTCCAGGCTCCTGCACCCACCTTTTATTGAGGACACCTCGGTACCAGTCACTTTCATGGGTGATTTCATTTAGGCGTATAGGACTCACTGGGGTCCTAGGGGTTTTGAGGTTTTGGGTCACACAGCTTCTGAATGTCAACTTTGGAACTGAGACCAAGACCTCCTACATTATTGTGAAGACAGTTCCATTTCTTCACAGAAATTGCAGGTTCGGGAATTGCAGGTGTATTTGGCTTATGTGACCTTTTAAAATATTATTTTGAACTATTTAAACATGAATACAACTCAACACGAACTACAATGATAGCTTCATTATTATTAAGCCAAGCCGCCAGGCTAAGCTGACTTCAAGCGGACCTTAATGTGAGGCATTTCATTTTCTCCATCCCTATGCATATATTTACACTTCTTATAAACATGTCATTGACTGGGAAGACTGTACTGTTTTATTTTAAATCAGGCATGAATCCACCCACTCAAGCAAACTCCCGTAAGCACGTGTATTGCTGCTGCACCTGTGTATTGGCCAGCCTTATTGTCTTGGGAGCATGTCAGGTGTCCAGTAATAGGTGAAAACCTAATTTTGTTCCTTCTGTTAAGTGTTGGGTGCTTTTTGTCTGACTTCCAATATTGATTATGAGGAATGAGAGTTGAGATTACATGGTAGTTATACTGATTTGAAAGAAAAAATAGATTGTACCTTGTCCAAGAATCTCATTGCTCAAGACGAGCAATGGAAAGCAGTTAATCATTGACAACTACATACCTTATGTGGTGGCAGAAGTCTAAGATGGCCCCAAGGTCCCCACCCCAGCGTTACATGCCTGGTGTAATCTGCTCCCCTTGAGTGCAGTCGGGACCTGTGGCTATGATGGGGTATCTCCCCTTGATTCTTTCACATTCTTTCAAAGAGGTTTGCAGATGCAGTTAAGGTCCTTAATCACTTCACTTTGGGGTGATCAAGAGGGAGAGTGTCCTGGTGGGCCTGATCTAATCAGGGGAGCCCTTTCAAAGAAGGGGAAGCATTAAAAGAGATGCTCTTCCGGTGGCTTTGAGAGGGAGCAAATTGCCATGCTGTGGAGCTTACAGGTAAGGACTGAGAGCAACCTCTTCAGAGGTGAGAGTGGTCCCTAGTCAACAGCTTGCTAAGAAATGGGGGAAAGAGGGGTCTTAGTCATACAACTGCAAGGAAATGAATTTGCCAAAAACTGGAATGAACTTGGAAAAGGCCTCTGCTCAAGGATAGAGCCAATGAGACCTTGATTTCTGCCCAGTGAGACCCTGAGCAGAGGACCCAGCTAAAACATACTGGACTCCTGACCCACAGAAACTGTGACATCATACATTTGTGTTGTTTTAAGCTCCTGAGGTTGAGGTCATTTGTTATGCTGCAGTAGACATCTAGTACACTGTGTGAGTATATCCAGATTTCCCGCATGTTGAGTAAAATAGCAAAGCACAAAAACAAATTAAATGTGGAAGCTTGTTATGTTATTGTAATGAACATCCATACTACCAGATTCTGAATTCTTATGTTAATAAAAAAGCCTTATTATTCCTGCTGATTATTTTAATAAAATATACATTTACAAACCTTTGGTCAAAAAACATATTAATATCAATACAATACCTCTTTGTCTATTTTAGGTTTTGAGGCCTCACCTAAGGACTTTTGTTTTTCCCTTTGTAGAACAAAAGAATTCCATTATTTAAAAACCACTGGCTTGACTAATAGGCACTTTTTAAAAAGACTGCATTTTGGTTGTTTTAAGAATGTAACTGTTGGCAGGGAAAAGAACAGCAGGATTGTGCAAGGCTAATTCACAGTCAGCACATTGGTTTTGAATATATGTTTATCGTTAATTGTTCCCTCGTTACAAGGTAATAATACATAGATGTAAGAAATCCAACCACTACTTTTGATTTAGATAGTTGAGTTTTGCACTAGTGATATTGTTTTTTTTAAAGGAGAATTCATTTGAATAGTAATTTCAAACTTTTTAATCTTGAAATGTTTCCAACATGTCAAAAATAGCGCAGAAAATGACGTAACTGACACCTATATACCGAGTCATCTGGAATGGAAGTCAGTAGATGTTAACGTTTTGCCTATTGCTTCAATCATCTTTAAAGCAAAAGTACAAGTGCAGCTAAAAAAACTACTCTATCATTTTTCCTGTCTTTCCTTCTATTTATTCCTCCCTCCCCAGAGGTAAATATTAGCCTGAAATTGATGTATATTATTTTCATGAATATTTTATAAGTTTTCTACATATATATGTATTCAAGAATATAGAGAATTGTTTAGAGTTTTAAATCTACATCTTTGGTATCATACTGTAGGTAATCTTTTGCAATTTAATCTTTTCCATCAAAGTTATATTTTGAAATGGATTATGTATACTGTCCCGTGGTGATGTAGGTGATGTTGGATCTGCCGGCAGTTTCTGGGTGTGGACCAGGATCATGTCTTGTGAAGCTGAAGAATAAACACATGGACCAGGGAGAGGCAAAAAGTTTTAAAAAGAGCATAGTTTATTAGAGGCAGGAGAAGAGGTTGCAGCTCCCGAGTGGGAGGGGTCCCAAATGGGGGTGCTCAGTGACTGAGGCAAAAGCTCTTACTTTTATACCTTCCCCTGCCTGCTTGGGGAAGGGGGCTGGAGGCTTCTAATGGAATTCATCTATCAGGTTTGTCCTGTTTGCCCATCCTGAAGGGATTAACGAACCAACCCATGCCTATCTATCAGATCTGCTCCTTTGTCTGGCCAGAAGGGATTTGAGATTATCTATTAACTTTAAGGCGTATTCTCATGTCTCTGTCCTGGAGTGAAAGAGACATTCCAGGACATGGAGTTTCAGGACATGGCTGCTTTTTTGTTTATTCCACCACAGACCTCCCTGTCTACCTAGCAACCATACTAACCGACCTGTCTCAGTGGCATACATGTGATTTATCCATTTTTCTGCTGATGAGCAGTTGTTTGCCCAATTTTGGTATTATAAATGGTACTCTGATGAATATCCTTGTACATGTATTCACGTGACCCCACTGGACAGTTTCTCGAGGATAGAATGTAGAAGGCCATTGCATCAGAGGGACACCCATCTTCAACTTTACTAGAAATTGCCAAACTGCTCCACACAGTGGTTCCGTCAGCCCAGTCCCACCCACAGGTGGAGACTCATTTATGGCAGAGAATAAGTGTGAACTGTGGGGTACTTTCATTTCCCACACTGGGTCCAGGGCCTGCTTTTCCAGGGCCTGTCTCTGGCCTCTTCTCAAACAGGGCCCATCCTCTTTGGGCTGGAACAGGCGAATTTCTGGGAGTGGTTCCGGACAGTCTTGTGACCTCGGAGCTCAGTTGTGGATGTCTGGGGCCATTTGTAACTTTGCCTCTGTGTTAGGGCAGCCTGATGCTGTGCTTAGGTGAACAATATGGTGACATAGGGTCCATTTCCATTCCGGCATCATTGCGGACGCATGGATTGATGATGGAACAAATATATCTCAATTCTCTCTTTTTTGTATCATTAAAAAAATGCTGAATGATACATGAGCCTCGTAGTAGGCACGAAGTAAATATCCGTTGACTGACGGCTGTTGAATAAGGGAGGCAAAGAAAGATGGTCGGTGATTTCCTTGCATTGTGGGAGGAAGGAAGATCTGTGTTTATATCTTTGAAGGTATATGTGGCCAGTTAGCTTTGGTTTGCAGATAAAGTCTGGCTTTTGCTCCAGGCCATATTACAATTAAAATATTTATTCAATTCATTCACAGGAAGTATTTCTAAACACACTTTGTGTACCAGGCACTGTTATAGGAATTGCTGATGAACGAAGAGTGAAGATGCCCATTCTTCTCATGCCTATGTTCTCGTGATTGTGGAGACAGACAGAAAATTAAAACAAAACAAACAAAAAATGAACGAGGTACTTATTTTCAGATTGGCGTAAGTGCTATGGAGGAAGTAAATGGGACAATGTGATACAGATATGGGGGTAGAGTGTGAATGCGTCAGAAGTATGTCTTGGCTTGCTTCAGGTAAACCGATAACCAGATCTAAATAAAATGAGGCTCTAGGAGAGTGGACATAGTTTCCAGAATCGGAGGCTTCAGGCTTTTATTCCTATAAGTATGTGAACCCCAAAAAACACACGTATACCCTCGGCTCTAAGGCAGTGATGGTGCTGTCAGGATTTGTGCTCCCCAAGGTTCATGCTGGGTTCTGGGTGTTCACACTGGGGTTGTGCCAGCTCTGGGGCAGTGCCCATCTGTGGGCTTTGGGCAAGATTGCCATAAGGCATCAGGGAATGTCTCACTCAAGAGGTGACATTGGAGCCAAGACTTGCCAATGACAAGGAGGCAGATCAACGTATTGCAGGACAAGGGACAGCCAGCATGAGACAGTATGGTGGCATTCTGAAGCCTGAGCAGCTTTGTGTGCTAGGGAACAAAAAGGGACAGGCAGTGAGCTGGCGGGGGACGTCATCAGATACGGCTGTGGAGTTGGCCGGGGCTGCATCAGGCTGAGTCTTTCAAACCATGGGAGGAGTGGGATTTCCTTCTAAGTCCGGTTTTAACCTGGGGCCCATGAACTTGTATAGGAAGAAAGTTACACCTGTATGAACATGTCGATTTTGCATTGCTTCAATCATGAATGGAGGCAACAAGCTACGGTACTAGGAGCAGTAGCATCTATGCTGACCAGCAGAAATCATAGACATGTCCTTTTATTACTGTCGTTACAGCTATCTCAAACTGTCATGTGTGATCATTACACCTAATTAGAAATTATTGTAGCTATTAGACCTTGTGATACATCTTTCATTTCATGCATCAGTACAGTGGTCAGCAGACTACAGCCTGTGAGCCAAAGCCAGGTTGCCACCTGTTTTTGTAAATACTGTTTATTTGAACAGAGCCATGCCTGTTTATTTATGTGTCATAGTTGCAACAGAGACTTTCTGGTCTGTACTGTTTTAAATATTTACTATCTGGCTCTTTCTGGAACAAGTTGGCTGATACCTGCACTGGGAGAATACATATTACTCTGATACTATTTAAAAAATACTTGGGTAACTCTTGTTTTCTTTGCAAGCTTATGTATTTTATTTTTATACATTTAAAAACATTATTCAGAGAAGAGCTCCATAAGCTCCTCCAGACTGTCAAAACCATGACACAAGGGGAAAAAAAAGGACAAAAGATTCTGCAGTGGGGCATCTCAGGCAAAATGGTCGGACCTGTGTGTCCTCTAACTGAGAGTCTCGTCCCCTGTCTTTGTCTGGCAGATTTTCCATATTTTTGTACCCAGTTCGGAAGCTGCCTCCTCTTTCTGAATGGTATATTGAGACCTTACCATGTGCCAGGCAGAGGCTTTATTAGCACTGCTAGGTTAATCCCCACGACAATACCACATGGTCTAGGTGTAGCTGGCGTCATGTAGCAGCGAGAGGCCCAGAGGTGTTGTCACGTGCATGCTTCATTTACTGAATATTCACTGAGCACCTGCTATGTGCCAGGCGCTGTGCCAAGTGCCCAGGTGGCAAACCTGTCGGTGCTGAAGCCAAGGTTTGAATCAGGCCCATCTGATACCAGCGTCTGGGTGGCTCACACCACAGCAGGTTATGTTCAGGACGCTATGTGACACCACACTGTCTCTTTGGAGCCAGCCGGCCAGCTCATCACTCCTTCTCTGGCATTTCCACCCAGCTTGGCTCCACAGCTCTCCACGATAAAGGTTTACGTCCTGTTCTCTCTCCCTAGTCTGTTGGCTTTGCCTAGAATAGGCCTTGGAGTTGGTGTTTCCCACGTAGCAGCCTCCTCGGTGCTCCCTGCCAATGCCACTGGAATGGCCTTCGAAAGCCTTTTTTTGCAAGCATGAGGTTCTTTACTGTAAGTGCAGCTGTCCTTTCCAGCGCTTTGTGGATTTCTGAGACCACAGGATCTAACTTGCCCAGGTTTAAACATTTGCACATGTCATTTAATTGGTGGGTAGGTGAAAACTAATGGTAGTGAGAGTGGCTGGCAATCAAGTCTCTTATCTCAAATGGATGAAAAAAATGGGACTGCAGGAGAAGGCCTGTCTGATGTGGTTTACCCCAGCTTGTCCAGGTCCCTTCTGTCAAATCAAGGAGGTCACTTTGCCCCCAGAAACATACACAGTCCTCATTAGCTGGATTGAGCAGAGACTTACAATATCAGACATTTCCCCCTGATTTCTTTTCTTTTCTTTTTTAACACGTTGGAAGTGAAGATATTCACATGATTATCTACCTAGGCACCGATGTTTTTTCAATGCACACGCACATTATATTCCATGAATTTGGACTCATTCTGCAATATATTTTTTTTTTTAACTTCTTATTTTTCAATTTTGGTTGACATACAATATTATACTAACTTCTTATTTTTCAATTGTAGTTGACATACAATATTATACTCGTTTCAGGTGTACAACAGTGATTAGATATTTATATAACTTAGGAAGTGATCCCCCCAATAAGTCTAGCACCCATCTGGCTCCCTACATAGTTATTGCCGTATTATTGACTATATTCCCTATGCTGTTCTTTACACCCCTGTGACTACTTTATCGGCAATACTGTTTTGCAGCCCACATTTTTCACTACACAATATGTAATATTTTCTTATATTATTAAATATTATTTTATACCAGTACTTTAGTGTCTATGTTATGTATTATTGGCCCGCTTTACCATAGTTATTAAAAATTTCCTTCATATTAGGCGACATTTGCAAGACTTGATATATCAGTCAGGATCGAGTAACCATACCATTATCGGAACAGGGAAATTTAATTTAAAGATTGGTAACTAGTGGAAGCTGGTTAACTGCGAATGAAGATGGACTCTGATGGAGCTAGAAGAAGTAGTGGCAGCGAAGTATCTGTGGCCTTGAGTCTGAGGATGAGGGGACAATTTAAGAATGAAAGACCAAGAGAGGGCACTGCCCTTCCCCCCTTGGCTCTTGGAAGAGAGCATGGCTGCCCCGGGTTCATCACCTGCTTGGTGAGGGTGCAGGCCTGTCGCTGGGAGGTTGAGCAGGCAGAGCTGGGTAGAAGTGGCCATTGGTAGGGGGTGTAGGGCCGGAGGGTACAGGAAGCCTGAAGCCTTCTAGAGTGAATAACAATTATAATGGTGGATTTGAAAGGGAACCCGCCTTTTTATCACCAGGCTGGATCATTTCAGTGGCCTTGGTGGGGGAAACAGACCTTTCATGTGTAACCGGCTCTCCACCTTCATGGTCTGTGTTTACACACCACAACTAGGCAGTTAGCAGATGTCTTACTTAATACCTGTCTTGTTTTTTCTTCTTTCGATGTTGGGAATTGTGTGAAAGCTAGCTGGGTGCTGTGTAAAATAAAACGATTTTAGAAAAACAACAACTGACAATAGAATCTAGTGAGGGGCAAGAAAAAAAGTGGAAATGAAGTCAAAGCTAAATCCTTCAATGAATGGGTGGAACCATTAAAGCTGTAGAGAGGTGGTGGAGACATCATTCCTGAGAGTAAGCGAGCCTGGGGAAGCCCAGAATACTGGTCATGGGAAACGTTCGTTTAGAACAGTTGGCCACCCTTTCTTCCTGTCTTTCTTCCTCATTCCTATCTCTTTCTTTTTTTCCTGGCTTTTGGGGTTCGGATATTATTTTAGGGTATTTCTAGCGTCTGTCCTCAAATGTTAGACCACTAGTCCGTCTAGAAGCATTGCTCTGTAACCTAGCAACCAGCATATTATATTGTCCTTAGTTATTTCCTTCAGCCCCCATAGATTTGAAGATGAGCTGGATGGACACATAAAAGATGAAAACGATCAGGTTTACATGCAAAGTCAGTCTTTGTGATGATTGAGCAATAGATCTGAAGTGAGCTTTATATCATAGAACTACTTCTAAAGAATGATGTCACATCTGGAGAGAGACAGATATAGACAAAGACAGGGAGAAGGGGGTGGGGTGGGGGGATGGGGAAGAGATGGAGCCGGGGAGACAGGCTTGGAGCTGCCTTCCCTCTAGGGGCCTAGATTGTAGGGTCATACATACTCCCTCCCGCTCTGACCTCCTGTTTTCCTTGCTCAATAAATAACAGGAAGAGGGGTAGAATTGGGATTTTTGACCAGGACGTAATTCTTAATTTGTGTGGCTAGATAGAGAGTTGGCATCCTGAGAAAAACAAATTTCAGAGGGAGAAATACGACAACAATGACATTTTTCTGCAGGAGCTTATTATCCAATCCACACAGAGGCTGAGTCGCTCAGCTAGTTCTGTGAAGAAACACAAAGGCATCCTGTCGAGATGTCTGTGAATGTCAGGGGCTAGTACAGTGTGGAACTGTTGGGTGTGAGTGAACACAACAGTGGGGCTTTAGTGGGCTTTCACTGAGCCACTTGGCATTCTTTTTGTATATTGTAAGCTGTCAGGACATTTTCCTGCAGAAATGTTCTTTATGCCTCTTTTCTCCTTTTCATATTTTTGAGGAGCTGGCATTAGTCTTGTTTGCCTCAGACTTTATTACCTTGAAATTCAGACAACTTATTCTAAATGTGCTGGGCAGGCTTAGGAATTAGGCTGGGATGAGTCTAAACTTTATTGGACATCAGAATTACTTGGGCTCATAGTGAAAATGCAGCGTCCCAGGCCCCTGAGACAGTGGCTATGGAGTGGGAGCCCTAGAAATCTGCATTTTAATACCCAGCCATGGTGATTCTAAAGATGATATGACGATCATATAAGAAATGGAGGATTAAAGACAGATTTCCCAGAGAGAGGCGTGGGGCAGTTTGTTGGCACTGTGAGTTAATGGATGCATTCTTTGTTTTTGCAGAATTCCCGTCTCTGTTTAGGGGAAGAGACCTCCCATGTTTTTCTTTCCTTCCCCATATGCTTTTATTTGTTATTTAGTGGCGTTCTTTGTCTAGCTGGGAAAGGTGGCCCTGACTTAGTGCTTCTGGATTGGCCCTGTCCAAAGCTGTTCCCCAAAGGTTACCAACACAACCTGTGGATAAGACAGAGCCAGCCAGCATATTCTTCCAGTGGTAAGGGAGAACTCTGTCATGCAAAGCTTCAGCTGTGTCTCATGGGGTGGAAGTGTATTGATCAGGGTTCAACTAGAGATGCAGAACCAGTAGGAGATATATGCTAAGAGATTTATTGCAAGAAATTGGCTCACATGATTGTGGGGGCTGGATAGACAAATTTGAAGTGTATAGGGCAGGCCTTCAGGAAGAGTAGGGTAAGGACTGTATCTGCATTCTAATGGTAGAATTTCTTCCTCAGGAACCCCTCAGCTCTGCTTTTACGTCCTTTCAATTTATAGAATCAGGCCCACCCAGATTACCTAGGATAATCTTAAAGTTAACTGTTTGTGGGCTTAAATCACATGTGCAAAATACCTTCATGGTAACACTTAGATTCATGTTTGATTGAATAACTGGGGACTGTAGCCTACCGACATATCAAAAGGCCACTGTGGGGACAGAGCCCCAGAGAACAGTTTCCAGGCTCTCGGCTTCATGTGGAAAAGTGCTGGCACGGGTAGTAGATGGCCGTCAGCTATAGCCGGTTAGCCAATTGGCCACTGATATAACTGCTGCAGCTGCGTTGGTTGGTGAGTAGAGTCGAGTGGAGTCGGTTGGTTGGCAGGCAGAAAAGCCGACAGCAGGTCGCCCATGGTGTGAATCCAGCCTTCAGTGAGACTATAGTGGTATGACTCCCCTACCTATGGCTACGTGGGTGTTCCTTTTTGACCTCACCATATCCTGTGTTCTTGTGTGGGGAGTGGGAGCAGAGACCTTGCAGATCGCCCCGCACGACAGCCACCATAGAAGGTAAGATCACAATTTATTGAGATCTGGAAGTTTGATTTAGGCTGGTCTTTCAAAGCATGTATGGGTCATGGTTGAACCGTCTAGGATTGGTGTTGACCGCAGAGAATTTCAAATTGAGGGATTCAGAGAATCTTAGGGTGAAAACAGTTGATGTTTTTCATTGAAGAGTTTATGAGTCTTGCAGGAAGTTCCTGCAATGAGCAGGCATACCGTTTGCCTACATAGAAGATGCCGGGAGAAGAAAGTCATGCTAATGAAGGCAGGAGGACCACAAAGGCCTGTGATCCTAGACAGTTGGGTTTGGATTGTCAGTGTCTAGCTGACTGGGGGGCTGAAGGTAGAGTAGGTAGTTTCTTCTCAGGTCGGATGTATGGCACACCTTTCTAATGGAGGACATACCTCTCTTGTTTCTAAAACACGAGCCTTGCAATTCTCTTTATTACCTGTGGACCAGCAGGATTAAGCACAGAGAATGGCTACATATTGCCAAGCTGGCCTCTTCAGAGAGAGGACACATTTACTAACAGCAAATCGGAGCTGGAATTTCACTCCACTTACTCCCACTCCTCCCTCTTTAAATGACTAACTGTCACTCTACCTGTTCAGTGTGAGGTCTTTCCTTTCTTTGCACGTCCCCGACTCTAAGACCACACAGGACTTTTCTCTGTTCCATGGGGATGTTTAGTCCTCTGAGATGTGCTGTTTCCTCTTCTCTCCTGGAAAATGCTTGCTTGTGGATTAGAGGGCCTTCTTGAATATCACCCTTCCTCTCTTCCTGCTGCCACATGTACGTGCTTGTGCTGCAATGCTAGTCACACACGTCTGGGCCCACAGGTCTTTCATGGTACAGCTGTCATTAGTACGTGTCAGTCCCTCTCGCTTTATTAAATTCCTAGAGGACAGAAGATGAGTCTATTTAACTTTGTATCTACGCCAATATCTCATCTATGCCAGGCATATCGTAGGCTTAGCCATTTGGTCACCATGTATCTACTGAGTCCCCAGCACGCTATGCCAGGTCATTGATATCCCCTGTTCTAGATAGGAGTGATACGTAGTGAAGAACGATCTTTTCTCAGGGAAGTGATGGAGGGCAGAGGGAGATAGCCAGTGAACAAGGTAAGTGAAATCACCCACACTCACACACGCACATGTGCACACATACCCTCACACACAAACACACTGCTTACCGAATGCTTGGAGGGCTGCCTTAAGGGATTCCCCTGTGAAACAGACAGAGGCTCAAGTGTGATACCAGAGTGAGTGTCAGTTCCCAGCCTTTGAAGCATAGGATGCTATGCGGCACAAGTCCCCGTAGATGTGTTGGTCTGCTGACAGAGAGGCACACACTGGCTAATTATATTCTGCTGAATGTAAGCGACTGACTCTTTTAGACTTAGGATAACATAGATCACAGTATTATTTTTACTGATCAGATTACAGATGGAGACTAGCTAAAAGCAAGAGTACGCAGCCATGTAGTTTTTGGATGTTATTTTCGCTCTTAGTAATCATGAAACAGCTCAGTTTTTTGAGGGAGTGTTTGCAGTGTGCCAGATACTGTTCTAAGCACTTTAAATGGAGTGCGTCATTTAATTCTCCGAACCACCTTCGGAAACAGACAGTACCTCCATTTTACACACAAAGAAGCTGGCCCGAAGCACAGCTGTGTCACTTGTACCAGATTCCCCAGGTAGGAAGTGAAACGTGGGTCACAAAAAGAACAAAGTGAAGACCCTGCTCGTAAGCAATGCTCTACTCCCCCTGACCATTTAGGAAATCAGAGCAAGTACAAGCCTTTTCCTTCCTTAACCGAGTTACCATTCCCAGTTAGGCATCCCCTCGTGAGCAAAAGGTGAATTTCTTGTTAGGCTGCAGGCTCTGAAGCGGAGGTCTGCCAGTGGTTTTCTCTTTAAGTTTGATCTACCTTCCTGTCAGGACCTTAAAGTTTGTAATGCATATATTAATAGTTCTTTTACTTATCCTTTTTAATTCCAAAATACAAAACACTGATTAAAAAAAATATTTTTAGACGACAGGAAGAGAGGGCACATGAGCGACCGACTGAGAAGGCCCAGGCAGGATGGGTGCTGCTCTCTGTGTAACAGCCCCATTGCTTTCATTTTCCAGCCATTTCTACGCCAGACACAGCACATATGTCACCTCTGGTTCTTACTACATTCTCTAAGCAATGACGTCTTCTCATTTCAGGGAATAGAAAACTTAGATCAGAGTGATTAAGTAGCTTACACCGCGGCTGGGAGGCAGAGCGGGAATTTGAACCCAGCCCTGCCTGTCGGTGGTTTGAATACTGCTTTTGTTTTAAGCCAACAGTCCTTGAGACCCTTTCTTCAAAGAACTCGTATTTGGATCTCGGAAAGTCAGGCGCCAACATTGCAGGAGTCATCATGGGGGTCTGGAGGCCACCTGCTTCATTTTACCCCAAGCTTCCACTCCGTGCCCATGCCCTGTGGGCATAGCAGGGAACCCCTGGAAATCTGCAGAGCATGTGCTAACACCACTCTGACATCTTTGCTCTCATGTGTGTTGACCAATTGGTGAACTCACTTCTCGAAGGATAAATGCAAGATCTAGGTCTTCTTTCCTTTTCAGACAAGACAGAGCACAGACTCTGGTGTCTTAGCTTCCCTTCCCCTCCGTGATGGGTTTCAGTTCTCCCTTTTTCCTCCTCGATGCTGAGCAAATATTTCATCCTCTCGGCAGCTTCGTGTCTTATCTTTCAAATGGGCAAGTCCAGTTCTCACAAATATTAGTCAAATTAAAAAAAAAAAAAAGGACATCTCATTCTTGAAAAGGTGCAAATGTAAACTTTATAAACATAGCTAGAACCATAAGGAGCCTGTTTACCAACAAGTTCAGTAATTATTTTGGATCTGGAACTTGGTTTTCTTTTTTTCATAGTGATAAGAATAGTGCAATACTAGGAAAGTTCTGGAAAAAGCAGTCTATTTTACTTTAAAATGAGAATCTGGTGTTTCTGTCTTTTATTGTTTTGTAAGTGTTTTGGGGAAAAAGTGGGCAGAGTTATTATGATGGTTTAATAAGCATTACAACAAAAACACAAAAACCCTCAGCATAGTGTCTTTCAACACGTCAGTTTATTGCTATTATTAGGAGTGCCTCATCCCCGCTGCAGATTTCCACGAGGAGAGATTATTGCCAACCCCCCTGTCCTCTTCCTACCCTCAGGGCCTTGTTCCCTACATGATTAGTTATTTGGGAAGAATAAACTTCGTTTTCTCCTCTTGGGAAGGATTGTGCCGTAGGTCTTACCTCCCCGGGTTCTCTAACCTGAGGTTCCAGTGAGCTGTCTGCTGGTTCACATTCTGAGCCTTGTTCACCACAATTACTAATAAATATTTTCCATTTTCTTCTTCTGACTCTCTTATTGCTCAATTCATGTAGAAACTGAGCAGGAAAGATATATGCTATGTATTCAACGTCCTTAATATTCTATAATTAGTATTTGCTGTCTTCCTCTCCCATTCTGATAGAGTCAGAATTTTAGAGTTGAAAGGAGAATTTTTAAATGGCTGAAGTTTATTTCACCATCTCATATGTGAGCCTGCCGCCAGCTGGTCATTCAGTCTTTGCCTGCACACTTCTGGTAATGAGCCATTGACTGCACACTTCCAGTAATGAGGAGTTTACTCTCTCAGGAGGTGGTCCAGGGTGTCTGGCTGGGGATGCTCTCGCCTGGGCTGAAATTGCCCAAGGACGGTCAGATTCCGCATGTTGGGGTTTCAGGCCTACCTGCATTTATTGTAAAATGTTTAGATTAGGTTTTCTTTGGGAGAGAGTATTGGCTTGTAGACTGCTGTCTTTCAGGTAGTTCTTTTAGAAAATTCATTTTCCAACAGTTAGTTAGACTTGGGTGAGGGAGAGAACCAGTATTCTGTGTGTCTTTGGCATGTCATCCTGAGACATTTCCACCCCCTTTGTGTGTCTGCTGCATCCTGAGCAAATTCCACCTGTGGTTTGTCTTCAGTGGTGCGGGAGGATGACCCTCAAAGCCCTTGGTTTACCTCCTGGCTCCCTGCACCCAGGGGGGTATGCAGAGCCCTGACTCCCATAAGGTCACCTCCTGGAAGCTGAGGATGGGGCGTACTCTGGTGGCAGAAAATAAAACTGCCCATGAAATTCTACTTCCTGTGCCCAAGATGCTAAGTGACAGCTTCAAAACACTCCCCCCAAATACACTTGCCACCTGGAGACAGACTGATTTGGGATCTGCTCATTTCTGCGGTTTGTTCTTTACTTTAAGGCAACACATAGTTGGAGCTAGCAAATGTGAAGAAACCAAGCACCTTAATAACCTTTTTAAAAAATAACAGCTTTATTGAGATATAATTCACACTCCCCAAAATTCACCTTTTTAAATGTTCAATTCAGTGGTTTTCAGTATAGTCATAGGTTTGTGAAACCATCACCACGGTCAATTTTAGAATATTTTCATCACCCAGAAAAGAAATGCTGCACCAATTAGCATTCATTCTCCATTCCTCCTCCCCCCTACCTTTGGAAACCCCTATGGATTTGCCTATTCTGTACATTTCATATAATGGACTCATAAAATATGTGGCCTTTGTGTCTGGAGTCTTTCACTTAGTATAATGTTTTCGAGGTTTATCCATGTCGTAGCGTATACCTTCCTTTCTTTTTATGGCCTTGTAATATTCCATTGATGAGTATGCCATGTTTTGTTTATCCGTTCCTCAGTTGATGACATTCAGGCTGTTTCCATGTTTGGCTATTATGACTAGTGTTTCTATGAATATTTATGGACAAATGTTTGTGTGGACATATGTTTTCAGTTCTCTCGGGTGTATATGCAGGATTGGAATACCTAGGTCCTAATCCCTTAATAACCTTTCAAAATTGCTTTTTTGTTTGCTATTCTTGGGCCCCTATTCCTGGTCTTTGGGTTTATTTTCACTTCCTCTCTGCCGAATGCTGTCTACTCTTATGATTTGACATTAAGTTAACACATCTGGGACCCGGTTTAAAGTTCTTTGTAGAAATAATTAAAAATCACTCAAGTGAGAATAAACTGAATCATAAGAATGCTTATTATTTGCCTTTGTTGTCTTCTTTATCATGCTGCTACTTGAAAATTTACAAAGGTTTTTTTTTTTTCCCTTTTCCAGAATCGCAATGAAATAAAAAATGGCACTATCCTTCGATTAACCACATCTCCGGTAAGTTGATCTTAGTTGATAGCTTCCCAGTAAATGCGTTGATCTCCAGTCCTATATGTGATTATGAATATTGTTTTGAAGATTATTGAGTGCCAAACGGAAGGTCTCTGGGGTGTCTTCCACGAGGATTCTGGGTGGTCATGAATGCCCCTTCTTAGAGTTCCCATCACAGAGGAAGAAGCCTTTGCTCCAGCTTAAGTACAAGTAAATTGATTTTAAGGTTTGACTTCGGTGGTCATCTCAACAATTCTCATGTTGCAGATGGGATAACTGATATATACCGATTGGTTTTCCCCACCCGCCCACACACGCACCTAAAGCCAGCTGAGCAAATTCAGACAACAAAGCAAATCCAAAGATAGCCCGTTGCTTCCCTTTAAAGTCAGGGAGTGTGTGTGTGTGTGTGTGTGTGTGTGTGTGTGTAATTTGGGTCAGTTATTATAACAGTTCATAGAAATACAGTTGAAGAAATGTTTGCCACTTAGGCTGTTTCACTGACAGCTAATTCTAGATAAAAACACTTTAAAGTCTTCCAAATAAAAGCTGCTCAACAAAATGCTGTCGAATATTTAAACTGCGGTTCTGTGTTGCTTATCTTTATATTTCTTCCTTGTTTGTAGGTACTTTAGGTAGTACATTAGCATATTTAAACTATATTATTTCACAGTGCATTTTATTGCTTTCCTAAAAAATAATCTGCACAAAATACACCAAGTGTTACTATTTTCTCTCTGCATATGTGATGAAAACTATGCCTAACTCTCATTTTCAGTTTCTACTGAAGCCATGTGGTAGGCTAAAAATACATTTAAAAATTGGGAAAAGCATCTGGCTAAGATTAAACTGTGGGTTCTGTAATGGCCGCAAATTCTTCTTGTTGAAAATTATATTAGAGAGGCTTAAAAACTCCTAAACATTTTACCCAATAACATCTTGAACCTAAACACAGTGATGAGCTCAGTAGAGTGCATTGCTGGAGTTGGCTGAACTGTCTCTCGATGTCTTCTTTTCCACTTAATGGTAATTATAATTCATCCTCATTTTTCAATGGCTGCATGATGAGCTGAGACATTTTTGTCTGACTTAGCATTGCTCTTCTTACTTTAGTCAGCAAGAATGAATGTTAATTTGACCTTTAGAGACCATGGTTTCACTTGGTTTTTGCAGGTCCTATTTATCCTGCTAAAATTACTCATCTGCTTGCTGGGCAGAAAGAATATACCTCGCCCTTTGCTTCATCTTAGAATTAGAAAGGCTCAGTTTAGTTTTGTTTTTAAATTTAGGTCTTCTCTAAGCCAAAGAAGACGTCGGTTCTCTTTCCTATTGCCATGGGTTCATGAACAAAATGTCCACAATATTAAGCCACTCCTTGAGAGACGGCTCAGTGTCTGGCAGAGTGAAATTTTTTCCTGAAAATGAATATTCTAACACTGTGGCATGACTTGGCACCATTGGGGACAATGACGTTTGTCCTGTCTGGGTAGTGACCTTCACATTCCCAGCACAGTGAATGGACAGATGTGAAACGCAGTGGACAGGCAGTATTATAAGACAGAGGCCACCTACGAAAGACTGGTTCACATTTTGTAAAGAATGGCAGTCTCCAAACCTGAATCATTGGTGGAGCTTTAAAAACACTGACATCTGGGCCTTTAATTAGAGGCTGGATTATGATATCTAGGAATGGGGCCCAGGAATCTGCTTCTTAAGAAAGCACTTTATGATTTGGCTGTAGCCACTGTGTCTAGAATTGGGAATTATTCTATAAGCAAGATTTTCGGATTTGTAAACTTCACTTGTTGCCAGTAGATTATGTCTTATTATTTTGTGTTTAACTGAAGAAAATATGGGTCAGCATATGCTCTTTCACTTTTTACATACACACTAAACTATGTTTAAAAATAACTGTCACCATCAGATTTGCTAGGAATTATTAGAATACCATAAAGAAACCAGCAAACAGTGATATACTAGTTTTTACAGTCCCTGCATCCTCCTCAGCTGAATTCCCTCTGTAGCCAGACAGGAACACACACCCACATAGGTGCACACACACATGCACACACATGCACACACTCTGTTTTAGATAATGTGCAGCTGCGCTGAGTTTTATCTTCACTCTATCAAAGGTGGTGTTTTTGTGGGTGAATTTGTTTTCCATCTTCCTCTATCAACAAACCTTCCTGGATTGCTCCTAGCAAAAGAGGGTATTAATAAGGGATCTGAAAAAACAACGTGCATCATTATTCTTATAAAAGCCCTTACACTTGGTTAAATGGGGCTCTTCTGTAGTGCGTGTCTTTAGATGATATCTCTAGTGACCATATTAAACACGCCTGACTTTGAGGTGTCATGTCTTTGTCCATCTCTCCAGTATCATGAAAATATAGCCAGGAACATGACCAGGAAAGTGTGCAAGTGTGTGTGAGTGTTTGAGCAACTCAGGGTTTGGGGAGTTTCTGATTGTGCCTCTAAGCATTGTTTCCTTCTACCTGCCATGGGGATAATAGCTGTGGAAATCGAGTATGAGGTCACATGTTGCCTGAAGCATAGTTTAAATACACTTTGGCTACTGTTCCTATTAGAAGATGCTTGGGTTGCCAGATCATTGTGTTTACTTTCCTGAATTTTGTTTGAAAAAGCACTTACAATGAATCTGTTTGTAGTCTTGAAGTGCGGAAATCCTCTCTTAAGTAGGACACAAAACCCCCGAGCCACAAAGAAAAAGATTGATGAGAAACTTGGCGACCAAAAAATAAAAACAGCCCACAAAAGCTTTATGCTTGGAAGGAATTCCAGAAACAAAGTCAAAAACAGAAAATTCGGAAAAACAATTGGCAATATACATGATAAATAGAGGATTAATTCCTTAGTTTACCAGATCCCTTATGAATAAATAAACAGACTTCCCCAAAATATATGGCCAAATGTATAAGCAAAAATGATCAATATATATCTATATCTATATATATCTGTTGATCTATATATCTATTTTATCCTGGCAACAGAGCTAGGATATATATATATATATATATATATATATATATATATATATATATATATATATACACACACATATATATGTATATATATATATATAAATCTATCTATAGCTAAAGATCTATACATATACAGATTGATACAGATATATATATATATACACACACACACATACATAGATATAGATACAGATATATATGAAAGAAGAAACTCAGTCTCTTAAAACAGATGAAAATCTCGACTCCTAGGTAATCAAGTTGTGAGGTAAGATGCTGCGGTGTTGAGAGTATGAATTGGTACAGACTCGTTGGAGGGCAATGTAGCTGTGTCCACCCAAGTTAAAAATACATGTGTCTTTGTTCTGACAGTTTAGCTGCTGGGAATTTATCCAATATATAGACTCACAAAAGGACTGCAGGAGACACACACACACACACACACGCGCGCGCGCGCGCGCGTGTGCCATACACAGGGCTGTATGCATCATTGCTTTTAGTAATCAAAACCTGGGTATCTGCTAACTGTCTGTCATTTGGGACCAGTTAAGTGCATTAGGTAACATCGATGTGATAGCAGAACACTGTGCAGCCATTAACAAGAATGTGGGTTGTGCTTGCTCGGAGATACCACTAAAGGATATTATTGAGTGTGAAAGCAAGCTGCAGAACATTCTGTGTATAGGGACTCCAGTTAGGTCCATGGAAAGGAGGTGTCTATATGCTGAATAAAGGGGAAAAGTCGTTCTCCAGGGATAACGTGCGATGGTTAACGTTGGGTTAACTTTGTTTTTTATTTTACAACTTCTGGTAGTCCTTACATATTTTTACATCATGTGCTGGGATTATTTTTAATTAAATAAACAGACACACAAATATAAGGTCACTACAGTATGCTAGAGCTTAATCATAACGTTCTGTGCTAAAATCATTTTAGTGTTCCAAACTCTTAGATTTTCTCAAATATTTTATTTTATTTTTCAATGACAGTTGATCTACAACATGATATTGATTTCATACAGGTCTAATCACTCTGTTGTACACAAACTACGACCTGAATTCTTCTTGCCCATTGTTTTGGCCCGTGTGGACATAGTGCATAGAACTAGTCACCCTGTACTTGCTGTTGCTTGGTCAGCTCCCAGCGTGGTGCTCCCTTTCTGCTGTCTCTTGTTTAGAGACCTGATGTTAGAAGCATCTAGGTCAGAGGGCCCGTCACACTGATTTTGGGCGCTAGTTACTCTGGCAAAGAGAAAGATGGTGTTATTTCAACCACTCTGGATTCAGGTTATCAGAGAGTCTTAACAATAAGACTGTTCTCAATTTTTGAACCCAGTTTTTCTCTACTGACTTGAGAAACTAAAAAGGGTTATAAAATGTCTGAAGTTCTATTTCTTGCCATCCCTCTGTGAGCCTAACTTAGAGAGAAGAAACCAGCAGAGGCTTTTAGGCAGAAGAGTGAAAAGGTCGCTCTGGCTGCTGCCCAAGAACAGATTGCAGGGGTGACCAGGGGGCAGGGTAGGAGTTTATTACAGCAGTCCTGGCAGGAGATGAAGATCGCATGGGCTGCCTGTGGAGTCCGGCGTGGAGGGAACGAAGGCATGTTTTGGAGGGCAAGGCCCTGGCCATCCTGCTGGGTTGGATATGGTGTTCCTTGAGGGAGGGTGTGACCATGTCCCTGGGCAAGGGAAAATGAAGAGTTCCAGAGGCCTGCTCTGTGTCCCCAAGGACATGGCAACCAGGCAGTTAGGTATGTGTGTTGGGCGGCCATCACCAGGTACATGGCATGGAGAGCCACGGACTGGATGAAGTCGCCACAGAGAAGGTAGAGCCTTGGATGCACTCTCAGGATTATAAGGAGGAGCCGGCCAAGAAGCCAAGAGAAGGTGTTTCAAAGAGGTGGGGGAAATTAGGTGTGTTGAAGGCTGCTGAGACAATGAGGAAGAGGAGATGGGAAAATGACCCCTGGACTTGCCACCTAGAGGTATTGACAGCGTCATGGGGACACTCTCAGTCTAAGGGTAAGGATGGCGGCATCATTGGAGAGGGAGAAGAGAGAATGTGAGGTGAAGTGAGACAGCAACTTTAGACCCACTCTTTAGTCCAGAACTTTTGCTGAGAACGGGAGCAATGAAATGAGGGCATGGCGGGCAGGAACTATTGGAGATGTCTGCAGCTGGAAATGATCCCCTGCAGAGCGAGTACCCAATGGTATAGGAGAAAGGGGGGTAATTTAGAAGGAGAGTACTTGAGAAGGCCAGAGCGGAAGGGACACAGAGCTGCAGCAGGAAGGATTGGCCTTTGATGGGAAAGAGGCAGCCAGGTGTGTAGTTCCAGGAAGAAGCAGCGCGTGGGGATAAGTGGAGGTGAACTCGTGGAAGCAGGAGGATGAAGGGAATCCTGGTTGATTACTGATTGCTTTAATAAAATGTGAGGCGGGATCCCTAGTGTGGGGGGAGCAGGGGCAGAGGGAAATGAAAGGACAGGGGAGTTTAAAGAGAGAAAAAAAGTGTGAAGGAGTCTTTTTGGAAGGACGTAGCAAACAGTCTAAGGAAATGTAGTTGGACTGCTGGGCAATATCGAGTGACGTTTGAAAATAGCTGTGAAACTTGTGAACCTAAGAACTTTTCAGGCGACGTCTGAGTTGGTCTTATGGACCCGGAACCATGCTGGAAGTTTCTTGGGGTAATTCTAATTAGGACCTTTAAGAACACAGTTGGGAAATACTTGGCTCGGTTGACCAGTACCCCTTTCTCTGCCCACCGCTGATCCCATGGGAGTCTGTTTCCCTCTGAGCCAGGGCCCAGACCTTCTCAGTCTAGGGTGTTAGGCAGCCATGTCCAGCTGAGTGTCTCAGGACGAAACTTGTTTTCTATCCTTAGAACAACACCGGAACACAAAACTTAGCACTCCCATTCTGACATAATCATCCACACTACTAGACTCTTTTTATTTGAGCTATTTGAAAAATCAGAACTAAGGCTATTTTATTTTCTAACAGGATTGATTCCCCCCTCCCCCCGGCCCCAAATATGAAAACATTGCAGAATCCTGGAACATTTGGAAAGTGAAGCTTGCTACAAAGAAAATTATGCAGAATATTACAATTGATAAATAACCATGGGTCTTATCTTCATTTGTTTCCTTTGGTTGTTCTCATGAAAACATATGTACCTATGTGTTTATATATGTTTATTTATTTATTCATTCATTTAGTGCATTTTTTTTTGAACTCCTGGTAAATGCCAGGCACTGTTCTAGGTACTGGTAATAAAGTGGGGAGCAAGTGTGACAAATTTGTTCTTCTCCTGAGTTGGCATTCTAGTAGATTCTCTCTCTCTCTCTCTCTCTCTCTCTCTCTCTCTCTCTCTCTCTCTCTCTCTCTCTCTCTCTCTCTCTCATACTCCCCTGCCCACAAACAATAAATATATTTGCATCCTGGACTTTCTGCTAATAGTCCGTGCCGAGGATGTGCTCATGCCATCTTACGGTCTCTGGAGGTTTCGTTTTTCATCCCACATGCTATTTCAGCCTGTAACCACGTCACGAGTTATTGAACCATTGTCCTGCAGTTGAACATGGTGGTTGCTGCTCGTGTTTGAGTAGAAATGCTATTCTCAGTGCTCCAAAGGTGCCGCATGCCTGTCTCCAGTCCTTAAATGCATCGTTTCAGTGAGGGAAGCACATCACCAGCCAGGATCCCTTCAGCTCCGCTGCTCGTGAACACCTCCTACCGCCTGGCGTGACCGGCTCCTCCATCCTCACCTACTTCCTCTTTCCCCCTTGCCCACCAACCCAGACACACTGGTCCCCTTCTGTCCCTCCGGATGGGCCGGGCTTGTTGTCCTGTTCTTCCTTTGCACTAACTCTACGTGCTGCCCTCTCCCCAGTGTGGTTACCTCCTTGTCAATCAGATCTCTGCAGAGATGTCACCTCTTTAGGCTGCTTGCCCCTGAAAACTGCACCATCTTAAAAAGCCACCAGTTACTCTCTATCACATTCCCCCACTGAGTGCTATACAGCTCATCAGTATTTAATTTCTTATTGTTGGTTTGTTGTATTGTTCACCCCCACCTCTGGGACGTCAGCCCCAGGAGAACCCTGGCTGTCTGTCTGTGGCTATTTCCCAATGTGCCCGGACAGCGTCTGGCTCAGCATACACTTTCCTGAGTATTTGTTGAATCAGTGAGTGAGGCTTCTTTGATTTTGAAGGAACGTAGCTTGGAAATGGATAACTGTAAAGAGTTGTCCGAATATAGGCCATGTACAATTATATGCAGAGCAATCTTTGGCAATAGCCGATGCCCAAAAAAGTGGATTTTCCTTACAAAACCCTAATATTTTAATAATAAAACTTTTATTCGCACATATTTTTATAATAGGAGTTTCATATCCACATCATTTAGAAATTAATGAAGGTAAAACGAAAACGTATCAGGTTCCATCTAGGAAAACATTGCCTTAAAAATGTCCCAGAAGTTTGATGTAATGTTTTTGTTGGGGCTCATTTCAGGGAATAACGTCTATGGAGCACCGTTTCCTGGCAGACTCGGTGATGAGGGTCCCTGCCCACCTGAGAAGCAGTTTGGGACTCTGTGGGTTGGAGGGAACTTCAAACGTGACCTCATCACAGGTTGTCAGGGTACCGATGGGGAAAATGAGGCTGAGAGATGAGAGAAGGTCACTGAGGCGCCCTTGCTAATCAGTAACATAGATGGAGGTAGCCCCGCGTTCTCACTCCTAGTCCCGGGAGCTCTTCACACTGCCCACCACTTGCCATGATGCTCCCATCCTCATGAACGAGGCACCCCCTCCCGTGCTTTACTTATCTCTCGAAACCAAAAGGAAAATTCACCCAATAGCACATGCCATGCAATTCTACATTTTGATGAAGAGTTGACTCCTTAGTTGGCACCCTGAGTTGCCGCCCAGGGAAGGAGGAAGTTCCGTCTTGAAGTATAAGAACCCCACCGTGACTTATTTCACTTAACATAATCCCTCTCGGTCCATCTGTGTTGTCTCAAATGGTACGATTTCATTCTTTGTCATGGCTGAGTAACATTCCATTTTATTTACTATGTACCACCTCTTTTTTATGCAATCACCTATTGATGGATATTGGGTTGCTTCCATATCTTGGCTATTGCAAATATTGCATATAGCTTTTTGAATTTGTGTTTTGGATTTCTTTGGCTAAATACCGAGAGGTGGAATCGTTGGGTCCGTAAGGTATATAAATGTCTAATCACTATGGGGTACACCTGAAACTAATATAATACGTATGTCAACTGTAATTGAAAAATACATTTTTAAAAATTAAAGAAAAAAAGAACACCACTGTGAAAACAGGGCGCATTGTTTTCAGGCACTGGGGTGAGTGAGAGAGAGGGGTGGGTGGTTCCATAGGAACTTCCCAGGCCATTGCATCTGTGAAAATGTTGCAGTCGGACACAATTTAGATGAGCCTTTGTTATTGTTTTTGGATGTGACTCCTTGGCTGACACCCCAGCATGTCAGGGTATCGCTTCACTATTCCAGTGTGTACCCGTCTTGGTGAAATATTTGTGATTTCCACAGCAGCTACCTATTAAGCTGCCCTGCAATGTGGGGCTTCAGTCTTGATTCCTCTGCTGGGGACACATTCTTTTCAGGTTTCTGCTGTTGTCTCTCTTCACTTCCCTTATTTTAAGTAAAGCAATTCATTCATGTTTAAGTAGGAAACATTTCAAACACCTGCAGAAGTGGAAAGAGTGGTCTAATAGGTGTCATCTACCTAGAAGCCACAATTGTTGACTTTTTATTTTCTTAGCAAGCGTTCCTCCTGAGAAGTCTACATTTTTAAAAGAACGAGTAGATTGTCTTTTTTGGTAGAATAAGCCAGGAGGGGATCATTGCGCCCCCGCTGAAGGAGACCAGGTGGTGATTAGAGATGGATCAGAGCCTGGGTGCCCAGTGGGATGGGCTGTACCTTCTGTCATCACTGAGACATGCAGTGTCTCAGTGCTTTAGAGCAGGGCTTCTAGGCGTGTGATTCTGGGACCACCAGTGGCAGCACCTGGCAGCTTGTTAAACACACAATTTAGGGGACCTCCCCCCAGACTTACAGAACTAAAGAACCTGTGTTTTATAAAGCCAACAGGTGCTTCTCAGGCATGCACCATTTTGAGACCCACTGCTTTAGGGCCTGTTGTCCAGAGTCCAGCTGCCCAGGTTCTGTCTCAGCTCCAGAACTGACAAAGCTGCGTGACCTTGGGCAAGTTACTTAACTTCTCTGAAGTTCAGTTTCCCTGATAGGGCTGTTGTGCAGATTCAATGAATTGCTTCATGAAGGTATTGAGAATAGTGGCTCAAAGGGCTAGGTCACTGTTAGCGTTTTTATCGCTAGTCGTTAACAGCTCCGAACAGTGTTAATTAACATTAATAACGACAATGAAATCATTTTTGAGGATTCATTATCATTATAACGTCTACAGTAAATGCAGACTTCCTGCTTGGAGAAAAGTATACTTTTCAAGGAATTCAAAGTGATTCGCTTGGGTGAAATATTTTGTTAATGTTGTATATCTATTTGAAAATTTTAGAGAACAGTATATCTTTGAACAATTTTAAAAGATAAATAAAGTGATTCCCGCTCAGCTCGCTGTTCTCCCTTTTAAAAATATGGGATTTAGGGTTTGAGCGATTTGTCAGGTACCTGGAGCTCGCTGAGAGGCGGGAGGGTTCTCTTCCTCTTCCTCCTGTCTTCTTCTTCTTTTCTCGCTTCGGATGCAGTGTCAGTTTGGGGTTATAACAACATGGGATGCCACAATCTGTCTCTGACCAAGAGATAGGGGCATGGGTTTCATCCATCTTGGTCCCTGAAGAATCACATCGGTCTCCCTGGTGAATCCCAGTCCCCAGGGCTACTTCCAGGTGACAGTGTAGGGAGAGCTGAGTGGGGAGGAAGGGGCTGTGGCTGTGGAGTCTCTGGGGTGGGGTCCCTTTGCTCTCAGTCCCAGTGTGGATTCCTTTCCTCCACTGAGCAATCTTCACCCTGTTACATGGGCTCCTCACTTATTTCTAGTCAGTTTCTGTTCAGGAGAAGATACTCATTGTCGGGGGTCAAACATCCCACCTTCCCCTTTCTCTGAAATGTAATGCAGTTTCAAAGGAGAAAGCAGGTACTGGAGAAGGAGACTATGAGGATGGTGGAATGTTTCAACCCTTGATTGAAGTTTTGAGTGAAATAATAACTACAACAGATGTCCAGTTATTTCTGCTAAGCAAAAACACAGGCAGAAAAATTTAATATTTTCTTTTTCTTCCTGTTTTCCCCAACTGAAAGGCAGAGATGAAAGGCTTCACTGGGTGAATGAGAACTATAGATGACAAGTTATTATCCAGAAGTTCAGCGCGTCCCATAAATTTCCATTCCTCGCTGTCCTGCGCGTGGAAGCCAAGTGCAAATGCCTTAAAAAGATGTCTAATTCTAGGCAAAGCTGCTAATTTGGTTTCCTAATTATTTTGTTATAAATTCATGCAGTAAGTAGCGAATGTATGGGAAACACATGTTGTCGAAAAAAGTGTCACTTACAAGTATCATTGTCTTGTCTGTAACCCAGAACGATTGTTTGGGTGTCTCATGAAGCTTTTGAACACTGTGTGTAGGCAGTTATCACTCATAGGATTGACTGAATGGGTGAACACACTGTATAAATTTGTGTAATTGCTTAACTAAGCAAAACGCTTTTTGTAATTCCTAGATAAAATTTTTACTTACAAGGTAAACAAGTTCCCCTCCTCACTGCCCCATCTTTTCTGTTTCTGGGGCTTTGCTGTTCTTGCTGTGCTCTTGGCTTTTCCAAGAGATGGAAAAATGAGCCCCATCAAAAGAACGCAATGGATTTCCATCATGAAACTAACAGACATAGCCTGAGGTAGAAACTTGCCCGTGACGTGCAGGACGCATATAGTCTTGTGCTTTTGGGCTCTGTGTCTCTGTTTCTCTGTGAACAAAACATGGATTTTTGGTGTGCTTCGCTTCCCTCTGTGAACATTCCTCCGTCTGTCTTTCGCCCGCAAGGCTCAGAATGCCCAGCAGCTCCATGAACGGATCCAGTCGTCGAGTATGGACGCCAAGCTGGAAGCATTGAAGGACTTGGCCAGCCTCTCCCGGGACGTCACGTTCGCCCAGGAGTTTATAAATCTGGACGGCATCTCCCTTCTCACACAGATGGTGGAAAGCGGCACTGAGTAAGCACCTTTTATCCAGATTTCCAATCTGTGCTATTCTTTCCAGCATTCTGGGAATCTGTTACTTTCCTTATACTTGCAATTTCCAGTTTTAAAGACCAGAAATTGACTAGGCTCTGGAAAAAAAAAAATCGCTTTCAAGATAGTGCCTGGGTTTGCAGTTTAAGTATCACTAAGTCCTCCTTGCACCAACTAGCCAGTATCTAAGACAAAGTAGAATTCCATAAGATACCTGCAATTTCAGATTTATGAGGAAAAATATTAGGTCATTATCTTTAAGGGCTTTTCCAACATTAAAATTATAATTTTACAAAATATAAATCCCTTACATGCCTTGCTTATCCCTGAGAAAAAATTACCTTCCCTGACTTAGTTAAAAAAAAAAAAGAGAGAGAGAAAAGAAAAGAAAAGAAAGATAAAGAAAAAAACAAAACAAAACATTAGAATGCCTCCTGGTATTCTTGAAGTCTTAAATATCATCCTTGAAGTAAGTTTTTAAAAATTAACATTTGAATGATGAAATGCATGTCCTTAATTATTTAAAATTAAATACAATGCTTATTAAATACCTATTGTATGCAAAAGAGTAGAAATTTGGAAAATTTAAAAAGATGTGAGCCTTGCCATCCAAAAATGTAGGGAGGCAGAATTCAATTGCGGTATAATTCCTCCTGAGGGCTTTGAGTTTCCAGGTTGTTCCAGCTATGTACGTCCCTGGAAACTTACAGAGGGGGTGTCCGTGCATGGGTCTTGAAGGAGTTTGAGTTCCATCCTGAACATGAAAGGGATGCTCACCTTCCTCCTCAGGGAAGGCTTTGACCCTCTGGCATGACTGGGGAGTGGAAGGACCAGACAGTGTAGCTCTCACCTGTGTAGACAGGTAACTCCCCTGACCACCAAATGCCAGGGTAGGGTCCACAGGAAACTATTCGTTCCCATATGGCCAGGTGCCACTGGCATAGACTATTAGAGCATGTGGGTTAGAGCATGTGAAGACGCTGAGTCAGTTAACTGCATAGTAATATGCTAAATTAATCATGTACAGAGTTGAGATAGGTATTTATTAGGAAAGATAGATATTTATTGAGAATGGGGGCTTAAATCTGGGGCATTTAAATCTCTCTTCAGTACCCGGTGATTCTAAGACTGAACTGATGACTGTACATGTTAGAGACCTGTCTCAGCCCACTCCCTCCCTCCCTTCCTTCCTCTCTTCCTTCCTATCTCCTCCCACACTGGGCATTATTTGGCCTCTGCAGTTGGCACTAGTGAAAGATTCTTTTTTTATTTTTCTTAGTCAAAGAGAGGATATTTTATAACAGCAGGAATATCTCCTAATCCAGAATGTTCTGTAGAGTTTGGAGTCAGGGGTCTTACCTCATAGACAAGTAGAGAAAATATCTAAGAGTGAATGGGGTGGGGGGGAAGCAAATCTAAGAGAATCAGCAAGCAGGTTTGGGTGTCTAGAAAGGGTCAGTTGGAGGCAGGTATCATTTATTTTTTAATGGTCACTGAAACCGCTCGCTCATGAAGTTTTTGGCAAACATCACCTTGGAGTAAGGCAGGGAAACTCAAATTCTGGGCGCTTTCAAAATCTAAAGTGGTTATTATAAATTGGAGTTGGAGCTTGAAACAGCTCGAGAGAAGTAGAATAAGTTTGGGGATCCAAATGGCTCGACCAAGAAAAAGGAGAAAGAAGGTTCTGTCTGTGTGTCAGAAGCGCCAAGCTGAAGTCCAGTGTGGGATGTGTTAGATCCCTCATTCCTTATTAGTGGTGAGCAGTGGAGTGAGTTGTGATTACAGACACCTTCACTGGTGACCGTGGGTGACTTCCTGGGATTGCCACACACGGCTGGCCTTGCCCCGCACCCACCACTGCTTCTGGCCAAACACGGAGACCTGCGAGGCTCTACCTCCATCACATTTACAACGTGTAAAATTAAAAGGTAAACATGTTCCCACGTGTATTGATTTTTCTAAGTCCCAGCCATTGATGTATCAAAAGCAATGTACGAGAGCCAGTTGTAGAATCACCTGCTAAAATTAAGTGGTTCTGCCACAGGTAGCTAGGTATCCAGGGCTGAAGCTTTTGAATATTGAGAATAATAGTGTATTCATCCTTCCACACTTACCAGAAGTGCAATCGTGATCATTATTACAATGGTAATAATAATGACTGAAAGCACGGGTCTGTGTGATATGTACACTGAATGGAAGGCTGGAGCAGGTTCCAGCACCTCCAGGGGCTGGCACTTGTGTATCTTGACAATGAGGAAAAATGCATGCCAGGAGCTTTAGTGCCTAGTTTCTCATTATGTTTGTTCGCCAAGGCTGCTATAACAAAATACCGCAGACTAGGTGGCTTAAGCAGAAATGTATTGTCTCGCAGCACCAGAGGCTGGAATCATGGTGTCGGCAGGTGGTTTTTTCTTGAGTTTCTCTCCTTGGTTTTCAGACGGCCACCTTTTTCCCTCTGTGTCCTCACACCGCCTTTCCTCTGTGTGTAGACATCCTTGGTGTCTGAGTGTGTCCAAACTGCCTCTACTTATAAGGACACCAGTCAGATTGGAGTAGGACACCTTCTAATGGGTTCATTTTAACTTAATCACCTCGTCTTTAAAGGCTTTATCTCCAAACACTGTCTGTTTTTGACGTGCTGGGTGTTGGAGATTCAACATATGAATTTGGGGGGAACATGATTCAACCCATAGCACTCATCAAAGGGACACTACCACTTTTGTTTAACACGAAGAGTAAAAACTGACACTATGTATTTGTCTTGTCGACATTATCACTTTTTACCCGGGCCGTCGCCTTACTCTACAGCTTGTCTTGACCTATAGTGTGGCCCAGACGAATCACATCCCTCAGACGGAGACTAGCGACCACATGAGAGAATGTCTATACTGAATGACTTTATGTGAGCCACAGTAATTTCTTTTTCTTTTTTTAAAATAGCATAGTATACTCGACATAATATCTAACTATCTGTAATTCATAACCCATCCCAATTTATGACATCCAGCCAGGTTTTAGGCAGATGAACAGAATTGAAGGCCAGATCTTAGGTGAGTTCTGTTTTGTATTTGTCTCTTACCCTTTGCCATCACACTCTCTTACTGGGCGGGCTTGGTGTTTCTCTGGATCACCTTTCGCACCCTGCTCACCATTGTACAGAAGTTCAAAGTTATGCTGCTTTTGGGGATGGAGGACGGACTGGAGCTACACAACCTCCTGCCTTCCTCCACTGGGTCCTGCAACTATCCTAAGAAGCTGCTCATTTGATCCCCAACTTTTTTTTTCCTTCAGATCTTTTGCCCAGATTAAAAACAAAAGAGGAAGACATTTTACTTATAAGGAAACCTGGCTTCTCAATTAAACTTAGAGCAAGACTTTAATTAACTAACAGGAAACCTTTGGAATAGAAATCACACAAATGAAATAGATCCTGCAATTTGGAAGGCATTTAGCCATGACCCTGGGCAGACCTCCAGCTGGGACAGGCAGAGGTTTCTAAGCAGGACCAATGGAAATTTTAGGGAACACTGAAGAAATGTAGGTGGAATTTTTCTCCTTAACTTTGAGCTATAATGAGATTCAAAGATGGCTGGGCTTCTTGTCATTACCCAAGGCTGAGCTTTTAAAGTGTCTCTCTACCGGGTACCAGGAGGGGTCATGGGGCAAAATGAGCAACAAAGGAACAATAGGAAGTGTCATGTTGGCAGAGCACAGTGTTTAAAACCTGAGTTTAATTTTTCCATCCTTGTGGAATTTTGAAATTCCGTTTCTAGTTTCAGCTTGAACGGTAAGTGTGGAAGCAAATAAAGTTGTGGGGAAACACATTGCCCCAAGCTGAGCAAAGGAATAGTGTCAGGCAGGGGACAGTAAGGAACTGACAGTGTTTAAAAATGCATATTAAAAGATTTCTCAGAAATGAAATATTTTATTTGCTTTGAATAAAACAAACAAAACAAAACAGAAAAAACGATACCTGCAACTCTAAATCCCATGTAGCTTTTCTTCTGGTTTGAATCAAACACCGTGTCTTTGGCTGCACCTCTGTGCACACAGACAATTGGGCAGTTTAGCCTGTGTCCTTCCAGTCAGAAGAAGAGGGAACATTTCCAAGAATGAAAGGGCAGCATCTTGAGAGTTTCCTTCTCACTTGGCAAAATTACACCGTTGAATACGAGTAAACTGTTAGCACCACCCTGGGCAGAAAAATTAAAAATGAAAGGAGTTAAATTTGTTTGTTTATTAAAAGCTCAGACAATTTTTTTTAAATTAGTTTTTCATCCTTAGTACAAACAAAAACAAAAACAATCATATTTATTGTTTAAAAAAATAAATGTAAATAAGCAGAAGCAGGAAAATAAGAAACGTGTATAATCCACCTTTCCAGAGACAAACATTTTGAACAATGTGGTGGATATCCTTTTTGTATTAATGTATTTTTTTACATACATACACACACGTGCACAGGCTTTACAAAGGTAGAATTATCGTATTCATGCTCTTTGTAGCCTGCTTTTTATACCTAACAATATTTTCCTGTAATTTAATATTCCCCTCATCATTTTCATTGTCTGCATATTATTTCATTTTAAAAGTTTTGTTAAGGTTCAGTGGATACACAGTGTGACATTATCATTTGAAATATGTGCACAGATTAGTCAACCATTCCTCTTGTGGGGCATTTACATTGTTTTCAGGTTTTTTCATGATTATGAGCATTCTCTAATCAGCTTTTCTTTTAGCAAAATCTTCGTGAAAATTTAAATTATTTTGCTGGAATAAAATTCTTGATTCAGAGAATGGACACATTTCAAAGCTGTGTACATTTCACAGCTTGCTGAAATGTGCTCATTTATACTTGACCATTTGTGTACGAGTATGTCCATTTCTAACCCTGGTCACTACTGGGCTGGTGTTCTGTTACAGAGTCTAGCTTTTCTAAGAAAAACAGCAGCGAGGCATTTGAGGAGTTGTCACTAATGTGGGGAATACACGAGTACGTTTTATTTGCTTGGTTGAAGTCATTGCTCCAAAATTTGGCTGTATTAGGAACAGTGGAAAGAGTCTCTCAGTTATGTAGACATATGCAAAGCCCCTAAATAATTGTCTTAAAAACAAACAACATTTGTTGTTTGTTTAATTGTAGAAATTATTAGTTCCGTCCCCATTCTGTCATATGGCACAGAAGAGGACATTCTACTGTGTGTATGTATAGTTGAAATTGTTGTTGTTCCTTAACACTTGAACGATTTCCTGTTAAACTTCCATTATTCAAATCCTTTTTTCTCCTGGCTGGAATCAGAACTGTGGCTATTTCTTAGAAGATGTGAAAACTGAGATATAACTTGAATGAAGCACCCTGAATGATGCCTTGGCTTTGCTACTGCCTGGTACCCACACTGGAGGATGGATTTGTAGGTTTTGTTCATTTGGCAAAGTGTATATCATCTGAGTGCTGAATGTTCCTGACACTGGGTTAGGCAATGCGGGGAGGTGTATGGGGAAAATACAAGGTTGCAGATGACAACTTCGGACTATGTGTGACCTTTTTTGAAATTTTGCCTTCACGCAAAAGATGAATTTCTTTTTTGAAAGCAACTTTGTTAATCTCCGAGGACACAGATTATCAGCTCTAACTCATGCTCTGGCTTCTGAGAATCTGGTGTCTCTTACAATCCTGAGCTGTTCTGGAAGGCCCAGGCCAGGCCAAATTGATCAAAGACTCATAGCCAAGCCATTTAGTGCAGGTCGCACCGTGCCTACCCTGCACCTTGGAGGAGCAAACAGCTCCCCAGACTGTGCCAAAAAGAAGCTGCTCTGTGTGGTGTGTGGGCCCTGCCAGGGCCGGCTGCCAGGTCTCCCAGCTCCCTTTGCCTGCTTTCCTGGGGCTTGCACTCAGTGGAACTCAGGGCGTTCCAAGTGGAGCAGCCCTTCTGGGGTCTTGCCAGAAATTTGCATCATAAACTGCAAAGGAGCCAACCATCTTGGGCTTTGTCAGGGGTTGTGGGGCAGAAAATTCCTTCAAGGGGATCTCCCTTCACCCCACCTCTTTGCTTTGTCTTTGTGTCTGTCCATCACTCTGGTAATGGAAATGAGAAGGGGTCAACACAACCTGATTAAAAAGATGATCTTCTGTTAGGGAGAAGAATGACGTACCTTGGGCTGAAACGAGAGGCTTCTGGCCACTCATCAGCCTTTTTAGAATCATTTGTTCTTACGGCCAGGTTTCTTTTAAAAAATGGGTATTTTGAGAGACACAGAGGGCAAGAGCCTCAGGAAAACAGACATCACAACAAAAAGTCCTTCTTCTGCTTAGGCTTAATCTGAAATTGAAAAGTAAGAACACTGTGACCCATGACTTGGCACTGACTTTATATCTGCACTCTGGTCAAGGAAAATTTTCCAAGGCCAGGCAGGGTCTGCCACAGGAGGTGGAACACAGAAAAACCTAAAGATGCTCAGGCCCGGGCCAGAAGGCTGTTTTGAAAAATTGCAGTGATGTCACACACACACACACACACACACACACACACACACACACACACACTCACACTCCACAGAACAGTTTCGTTTGAGACAGTTCTGTTGAAAGATAAACTGAGGCATATTAAAAATTTTAAGAATTTATTCGAACAAAAATTAGTTAGAATCAGTCAGTGCCAAACTGGAAGTGGTTAGGAATTCTCTGCCCACAGGAGCCAGGGGAAGACTATTCTAGAGAAGAGGAAGAAGCAAAACAAGGACTTTGTTTGATTGGCTGTAGTTAAAGCCTAGCGGCTGTTTGTAATTGGTTGAAACCTTGAGTCATCTACAGGCTTAGATTTGGGTTTGCTTACATGGCCACCAAGGCATTAGAGCCACCTCCGTCTCCTGGCCTTCTTGTTTAATTACACAGTTACACATTTAATGGAAAGGTTGCACGATCAAGCCCCACTTGTCCCAGTTGTGTGTTTTAATACAAAGACCTAACTCCAGGTAGCACCTTGCACCCAGCTGTCCTGTCTTTTCACATCTCTTTCAATCTGGAACTATTCCTTAGTTATTCCTTTTCTGTCATGACTTTGGCACTTTTTAAGAATATAGGTCTGCCATTTTGTAGGATCTCCTCCAACTTGGGTTTGTTAAAAGGTATTTCATTAAAGGTAATTTTCAGGGAGTGATAAAAGCATGGCTTTTATGCAGATATAAAATGAACCCATGTTAAAAGAATTCATTTTACTCGTGATCTGAGAGAACCAGGCACAATGTTTCCACCATTTCAAAGGTATCGTCAAAAGGACACAAATGTATTTGGAGCAAAGGAATGTTGAAATGAATTGCAAATGGAGACAAAATTGGTTTTTCACCTGCAGGAAGTCAATTAAATTACTAACAGACAGGACAAAACATACATATCCATCAGTTAGACAATAAGGCTGGAATCTGATACCCATAACAGTATGCCACATAAACACCACATAATTTTCCATTGAAACACAATTTTTTTCTTGCGGTGTTATCCAATGTTGTCTCATTGTAGACCCTATTCTGTCTTTGGCTGGGGTATCACAGATGCTTGTGATATTCCATTGCATCTTATTGATGACACATGATGTCCCTTTGTCTTATTAATGGTGTTCACTTCAGATAGTGCCTGCTAGGTGTCTTCACGGTCATGCTTGCCCCCTTTGTAATTAAGAAATAATTTCGGAGTAGTTACAGCACGGAAAATGGTACTAATAAGGTTTGTATATTTTTAGCCCAGAGATTTGGTTCTTTAACAATACCAGCACACACCATTCTTTAAAACAACATGGACTTACGCATTCCCGTTTTATTCAGTGGGCTATAATATGTTATAATACTATTATTTATTTTGATGCTCAGTTTGTCCCAGATTTGGCAGTGGAACGTTCTCCAGGCTGTCTTCTGTGTCCTTCTGACCTGTTTCCTATTATTGTTTGAGCATTTCTTTACTTTTTGGCTCAAGGAGATTTTCCAGACTTACCTAAATCTTTCCTGTCCTAGTCCTGGCAGGAGCCATTTCTCCAAGGAGTCCTAGTTCCTTTTAGTGGAAGGTAGTGTTTGGCCCTTCCAATATGACCCCCCTCTGCCCTGGCCTGCCTTTCTGTGGCCACCGACTCCTTCCACCCTGACTAATGGCTTTTTGAAGGAAGCAAGAAAGGCGCTAATAAACTTTTTTTTTTTTTTTTTTTTTTTTTTTTTAAGGAAAGGCATGCAAAGAATGGGGAGGAGCAGAGAAAGAAGAAGATCTCTTTATATAGATTTTTAACCCCCCGGTTTTACCAAAGACTAGATCTGAATTTGTGCTCAGTTCGATTTCTAAAGTGCTTACATTTTACGTGGTTGAAAATGTGAAGCTTAACTTTTTCTGAAAGCCAAAAATTCATCCCCATTTATTGAGTACCTACTCTGCATGTGCCTGCTGTTGTAGTCGTAAGGCACAGTGCAGAGCCCCTGCTTTCAAGGAGCTGGAAGGACAGTGAGATATTCTAATTCATACAGCGCTTGTGTCCTCGGCCCATGCAGACATGGGCGTCACCGTCAGTCTGGTCAGCGAAGGGAAATCAGAGGTCAGTGGGGCTTGCCAGAGGATCCTAGAATCCAGTGAGTTTGGAGTAAGACTTACTTAGTTGGACAAGGAGAGGTAGGATATGCAATCAGAGAGAAGAACATACCTAATGCCAGAGAGACTTGGCAGACTTGGGGGATGGGAAGTGGTTTGGTAAGGTCAGCATCACCTGTTTCCTTATCTTCTTGGCCCTGGTATTTTAAGAAGCATCATTGTTCTTTCTTGCAGGTAAGATTTGTCTATTGCACACTTTTTTTTTGCAGGTTACCATCCCAGGGTTCCGTCTGTTGTCCAAGACAATTGCAATTTCTCATGATGTCTTTCTTCATATATATATATATATATATATATATATATATATATATATATATATACATAAACACATATATATACATATATATGTATGTATTTGTTTTTCTCTCAAGAAAAGAGAAAGTAAAATTACCCAAGAAGATAATTTAATAAAACTATGTTTTCCTTGTTGAGCGTATACTTAAGAATAACAGGTCTAGTACTCTTTGGCTCCACTTTTTCATTGAAAATATACTCAGGTTTATCTGTAAGGATTTTTCCGCATTGAACATATACCCGTTCTGAATCAAATGGAGTGTTCTTGTTGCCTTTACTCATCAGTAAATGCAGGAGGTTGGTTGCAGCAGTTTAATCCTTGTCTTTTGGTTGCTGCTTAATCATGAGAGAACAACAATGTATTGCTTTGAATAATGTTTTGAAATGAACAGTTTTCTTACTTCATGGCAGTTAAATCTTCCCTATATTTAATTCTAAGCTTTATTCACAGTGTGTAATTTGTGTAAAAATTCTTGCTTCAAACATGTTACTTACGTGATTTTCCTTAAATTTTGCAGCCGATACCAGAAATTGCAGAAGATCATGAAGCCTTGGTAAGAACCCCTTGATCACTAGATACAGACAGCGTAACCCTTCCTCTCTGCATAATTACACCCTGCCCTCTGACTGATTGTATCACTGGGCATATAGATGTTTTGAGTGATTTTTTTTTTTTTTTTTGGCTTTCTGTTTGATGTTCTTATAAACAGGTTCTTGAAAAATGTATTTCCCTTTTCTTTCTGCTTTGTGGCAGAATGGATATTTTATGTTTGTCACCACAAAATGAGCATGCCAGGATTGCTCCCCTTTTCCTAGAGGAAGCTAGGCATAATTTTATGTATTACATTGAAAAGAAACTTTCTCTTTTTTTGTGGCCTATGTGATGTTCAAAGTCAAAATCCTTTCATTTTCTTCAATGGCTCAGTAAGAAAAAGATCCACAATAAAAAAATGTATTCAGGATTGAAGTATGGAATGCAAATTATTTATGTGGAGTCTGAGAAAGTGCTCAGTCACCTCTTTTAAGTGTATTGCATGATAATTATGTCTAGAGAGCTCAGAATTTCCTTCTTAGTTTCCCTCCTCAGCGCCTGTCTTATCCACTAAACAAGGTAAGTACAAATAGGGCCTACCAGAGTCTCTATAGCAGTAGGCTGAACAAATTTCTGTTTTGCCGAGTTGTTAAGGAGGTAATTTCAGTTTGAGAAGGAAGACTGAAAATGTGTACCTTAGTCCTTAAGCCCTCCAAGAAAATCCTGATCATCGTCAGGGTTTGACTCTGCTCTCAAATCACTCATCTTGCCCTACACCACCCACACAGAAAAATGGTTAGTTGTGGGAACTCTTTAGTTATTAAATTGTAATAGAGTATAGAAAGCAATCTTGAGTTTTTAGGGTAAAGCTTCTTAAGTCTTATTTTGATATATGTTTTTGATATAGTAGAAGCACTTCATGGCAGTAGAAGCCACCTTTTATGAGTTCATTCTGTCCTGGGCACTGTCTCAGTGTTTTCACTCATTAGTCCTAATTCACACTTCTATCCACCAACACAAGATTGGTAAAACTAGTATCTTTCTTCACGCAGAAGTTAAAATCAGGTGGTGGCAGTGGTAATCAAACTGATTTTTGTTTTCTCCAACAACATCATACAGCTTACTAATGTAGAGGAATTTGGGGCTCTGAAGCCAAAGTGATATCTTAAAATTTATCTGCCAATAGTTTTATTCTTTAGGTAAGTAGGGATGTTGGAAGTGTGATTACGTGTGAACTATGATTTCATTTATCAATCATAGACAAAATCAATGTTCAGGGCCCTGGTTCTTATAATGACAGAGTAACTTATTCAAATTAAGTAATGAGACCACTAGCACCCTGATAGCAAAACCTGACAAGACAATACAGGAAATAAAAATTGTAGATCATCAGGTGAACAGAGGTGCAAAAATTCCCCAGCAAGTGTATCAACAAATATCACCAAACAATATATAAAAAGGATAATACTTTGTGGCCAATAAAGGTTTATCCCAGAAATGGTTTAACGTTTGAAAATCAGTCACTGTGATTCAGCATTTAGCAAAACAAAGAGAGAAAACCTAAAGAGAAAAGTTATTTTAATAGATCCTAGATACAGAAAAAGCATTTCATAAAATCCAACATAAAATTCTGAGCAATGTAGGAACAGAGGAATCTTCCTCAGCCTGACAAAGGCCATTGACCAAAAACATATCATACTTAATGTTAGAAGACTGAATATCCTCCTCTAAAACTTGGGAATAAGGCAAATGTGTTCACTTTTTGCACTTCTGTTTTACATTGTACTGGAGGTTTTAGCCATAGCAATAAGTTAAGAAAGAAATAAAAGACATAAGGATCAAAAGAAAGAGGTAAAACCAACTCTATTTATGGAAGACATCATTGTCTGTCTAGAAAATCATAAGGAATCTACAAAGATGTTGCTAGATCTCATAATTGAATTTAGAAAGTTTTCTGGATACAGCATTGGTATATAAAAGTGATGTATTTTTATACATTAACAGCAACAACCTCAAAAATGAAATTTTTACATTTCCATTTAAAAAGTCAAAAAAATCATAAAATCTTAGGGATAAATTTAACAGGAGACATGCAATACCTGTTCACTGAAAAATAAATATGTTGCTGAAAAAAAGAAGACCTGAAAAAGTGGAGAATATACCGTTTTGTGGTTTGGAAGATACAATATTGTTAAGATAATAACTCTCCCCAAATTACTCAGTAGGTTCAATGTAATACAGTTTCAAAAAAAGAAATTACAAGCCAATTCTAAAACTTAAAGAAAAAAAAAAACTTGAAGGAAATGTATAGGACCTAGATAAGCCAAAACAGTCTTGAGAAAAGCAACAGAGATCAACAAAGTGGAGGGATTTCATTAACTGACTTGAAGACTTACTTCAAGTGTATGTTGTCAGGGAACAGACAGGTCAACAGAATAGAATAGGGTCCAGAATTGATTCACAGTTAAATTTTCAACTTAGGAGCCAAAAGAATCTTTGCTGACATAAGTCTTGCTGTTATTCTGAAGACTAAAGCAATGTCCAAAGGGTGTTTTAGAAATCCATACATTTCAGTGTATAAATTTTACCACAAACTAAAGAAAATACAGTAAGTCCTCACTTAACATCGTTGATAGGTTCTTGGAACTGCAATAACACATTGTAGAAGGAAACCAATTTTACCGTAGGCTAGTTGATATAAACAAGAGTTTGGTTCCTATTGCATCTCATCAAAATAATGAACTTAAATGACATTACTCAAGAACCTACTGTATATGAAAAACACAAAGGGAGGGGCAGAGCTATATTAATGCTGGCAATTAAGGGTATATTCAGCCTGATTTATTAATAGTTTTAAAAATGGCCTTTATTTTCACCTTTCCTTTACTTCTGTCTTGGGCATGGCACCCAATGGAAACATTTGGAAGCACTATTCTTTTATAAAATTAGCAGCACAAATTTAAATGCTTTGCGATAGGCTGAAATATACTGGAATGAAGATGGTCTCTACTGAGTTGATGAAAAACATTTATTTGAATCATTCCAGCACACATGGTGTGTTGGCTGTGACGCTGGCTCTCAACCAGCATATAAAGTTTGCAGTTGGCTTAATTTGTGGCAGTGAGTACTGCAAAATCTTAAGGTTAGCACTTTATAAAAAAATAAATAAACCAAACAAATAAAAATGCTCCCTCATGTGCCATGTGGTTGCTTTGTATGTGGAATTCATTAGCCTTGATCTCCTGCATCCAGCACTGCTTTCAGAGAGAGGGCCTTGGCTCCTGCCTTTCTTCTTTGGAACCTGAACCGCTCCTCCCTAAGAGTGGAAATAAACATCTATGTCTGGGTTTGATAAGAGCTTGTATAGTGGCTTCATTTGAAATGAGGTGGTAGAGCCCCTTGATTTGGAATGCAATAAGATGTTAGCATGGCAATCCTTTCCTTGCAACTGGGGGTTTCAAGTTGAATTTTCAAATTCTCCCTCATGGAAACCTCGCATGCCATCCAGCAACCAGGCATAATGAGTTATACATGTGATATATACAGTACATGCAGTCTATTATATGATATGTATATTGTAGATTTAATAATATATAATACAACATATATACATAATATGTCTAATAATATATTTATATATCATAATATTGATATGTCCAATGTATCTATATAACATATAATATACATAATTATATATTAAAATAGATAAATGTATATATAAGATGTTATATAATGCTTATATAAAATATAATTATAAATCATGTGGCATTTCTATAAAATGTTATTAGATGGACCAAGAAAGCAATCCTCCCTTTGGGCACTTTGGTGTATGATAGAAAGTAGCTTTTCTCTCTCTTATTGATGATTCACACGAACGGAATACTGCAAACCACAGAAAGCCCTAGCTGTTGTCTCAGAAATGGTTCTCTAGCTTCTTCCCCACCATAGAGAGTGAAATCCTGGTCCCAAAAACAGCTTGGAGATTTGGAAACCAAACAGTTCTCTTTCCGTTTCTCGCCATCTTTTCCGCAAGGCCCTGGCAGTCTGTCCGAGGAGTTAGTAGGCAGAGTTCTGGAGCATTTGGGCAAGAGGGACCATCCCCAGAAATTACTAAGGCCGTGTGGATGATGGGTCCATGGAGTGGGGAACAGACAATTAGCATAAATATAATTTATCTTTTGCGTCTAATGCCATTAATGAAGACTACTGTTAGCCCTATTCCTAGGCTCAACTAGCTATCGGGAACGTAAAGAAGAGTTTGATTCCCATAGTGTGTGTCTTCCTTTGTCACTGCCTGTTCCATTCCTTGTTGTTAGTGATGACATTGAGGCAGTTGTTTGGCACCATGCGGAGGCCTGGATGCCATCCTCCAGTCATGTTTATGGGGATCTTTCAGCAGTTGAGGTCTTTTAGCATGCCAGGTGTAAGCAAATGGCCATTCTGAGTTATCATATAGTTGTCGTTTTTCCTCTTATTAAGTTAAACTATTTAGCTAACATTATGTATTACTAATAAAATAATTAGCTAATATTTACGACTAATGCTATGCTTTATTATATAGTAATATTTCCACAGTAATACTAATGCTAATCATCTATTAATAGATCTTCTTAGTTGCTTTTGTTACCTGGCTCTTATTTTCTCGAGGCAATTTCCTTTTAGTTTTTGAAATCTTATGCTTGGATTTTCTTGTGATTCGTTGTCCGTAGAAAGAGTCATTGTGGAATTTTAATTTGGCATTCATATTTGGAATGCTTGCTAATCTTTTTAACCCATTGTTTTCACTTCCTCCTTTTTTTGTCCATTCCTTAAAGTAAGTGTGCGTTTTTCTGCTTTGGAATTTCTTTTTTGGGGTCATGATCCTCTGATGCCACCTAGGGGGCACCTGTAATATTGGGGTTGCCCATCTGTGACTCAGAAAAGTCTTTTTAAAAAAGGTATTTGCTGCTTTTCTATCTACCTTGCAATTTTTTTTTTCTAGCTCTAAGGACAGATAATTCTTGAGACATGAAGCCAAACATTTGAAAATCACAGGCTCCGTTCACCTGTGTAGAGTATCGCTTTTGCATAGTGTTCATAGCTATCACTCACATGCCACGCAGTTCAAAGGTCTTTACATTTGGTAGCTCGTTTCCTTTCCCCAACAGTCCTCTGAGTTTGGTATCACCCCCACCACCATCATCATCGTCATCCCCATTTTTAATACATGAGGAAACTGAGGCATAGAATGTACCAGTAACTTGCCCACTTAGAGCTGGAGGGGGACCCTGTGCTGTGTGACTCAGAACCCACCCGCTTAACCGTTTCTATCTATTGCGTGCCATTCCTCTGGCCACCCCGCAGTGTTGGGGTACGGTCCTTTGCAGAGAGCATCTTCCTCTTTTGTAGGTCTCTCCCCAAAATCACAGCTTCGGTGGTCATGCGGGATTTCAGGGTTGGTATTGAGGCTGAGCTGAGAACACGAGGAAGAAGGGAAATTGCAGAGCTGTTTTAAGAGCCACACAAGCCTGTTTTCTATTCTGTTAATTGAAAATCAGTGGGAAGATTCAATCAAAGCATTTTATGAGACTTTAGTGTAGCAATTGTGGCATCTCTGAGTCGACAGATTAAGAATCTGAACAACCGACTTCATTTTTGAAAAATCATGCATGTGAATCCGTGCAGTTGTCTATAGTGTAGAAATGCTGATGGGCAGAATCCAGTGTACTTGGAGAGAGAGTACTTTTCTTGAGAGTTTTAAGTTAATACTTATTATGATGAAAATGGCAATGGTGGTGAGTGTCTGTAAAAGACTGAGTGTCTGGTACAGTGTTGTTTTGAAGGCACCAGAAACCAGGACATTGTCTGATAAGGGACACAAGTGCAGCTGCTTTTGGTCTCTGGGTTTCTGAGACACACATTAGACCCTTCCCACAGCCTCCTGAATCACAGCAAATCCATTGGCAGCCAACAGTCATTGTCTCCACGGATATTCTACAAAACCTATTAACTAAAGATAAACTGCTGGCCAGTGTAACATAGGATTGAATATGCTTCCATATCTATTTGTGTCACAAGTTTGTGTGTGTATAGGCAGTTGCCCAGACACACACACACACACACACACACACACACACACACACACACGTATATGGAGACCACACAGATCCTTTGCAAGTGCTAATACTCTTAAGAGAGTTATTTCTCTTCTTCCCTATTGGCGACCCATGGGTAATAAGAGAAGCACGCTGCCCTTTCTCAGTCGTCCTAACTTTCATCTGCTGAGAAGCTTTGCTGTAAGCTCTCATTTACAGAATACTCATAAGCTACACACTTTAGTGAGAGCTTTACCAGCAGCCCTGTGGTTAAATAACTGTCACTACCCAGTTTTTCTGCTGAGAAGACAGAGGCTCAGGAGGTTAGTGAACTTCCCAGTATGACACGCTCGCCAGAGTGAGCCCAGGTCTGTCCCGCCGAGGCCCTCGTCACCTCCAAGAAGCCGACCACCTCCTCCTTCCCATCAATTCACGTTTGCAAGGCCTTTGTCTGTGGCCCAGCTGTGTATCCCAACCGTCTTTTACAATTCTGCTTGTATTCACTTTTCTGAAGCTTTGTCACTTCTGTGTCTTCCTTTGTGCTCGGGTCTTGGGCCCTTGACCATTGTACCTCCCTGTGTTTTCCAGCTTTGGAGACATGCTGTCTTTCACCCTGACGGCCTTTGTTGAGCTGATGGACCATGGAATAGTGTCCTGGGATACGTTTTCGGTGGCGTTCATTAAGAAGGTAATGCCGATTGTGCTTCCCTAGGCTTAAATCACTTCTTTCCTGCATAGCTACTTTCCTCTGGTTTGACTATATCTCATAGTTGTTTCCCTGAGTTCTTTGTGTTAAAAGGTGGGTGGGGTTTTTGATAGTATTATGTATATGAGGGTCAGGGCCCCTCAATTATATGTGAAAACGATATTGCCTTGCCACTGGAATGATGAGGGATTGAACGAGGTAACCCATAGTCAAAAAAAATCAAGGTGTCATGCTGTTAAAACCATACAAGTGTCTGCTTAGTCCCTCCCTGTACAGGACTCAATTGTTCTCAAGACCTAAGGTGAGTTTTTGCTGCCCTTCCTGAACCTCCTTCCCTCAATCCCGTGTTCAGGGAAACGGAAAGAGGCAAAGTATACTGATTTCCTATATGCCTGGGTTGGAAGCAGGGCTGTGGGAGAAGAAAGTATGCCTGGGTCCATGACACTTAAGCATAGTAAGCCTGCTTACCTGTAATCAAGGTGGAATAAACGTCTCTGGGATCACCTACTTTGATCGGTTCCTCCTTCTGTAGGAGGAAGCTAATAAAGGATGGGCAAAGTTGAGTTGTAACAAAGACACATCTGCAAACTTACCATTGTGTTTCCAGTCTTTTAACAACAAAATAAGTAGCCCTGAGTTTAGAACTGCTAAATGTAGTTTTAAATCATGGGTTATTATTATTTATATTAATTTGTTAGCATATTTTTCTGCTCTTTGTATTTGTGAAATGGTTTATAAGTGTATGGGCGTTTTTCTTCTTGCTGTTGTATTGGAAATGAAGAGATGTTAGGAATTCATGACTTTATTTTCTAAGTATAAGTTCCTGGGAAGGGTTACCTAAAATAAAGAATTTCAGAGAATCTGTGCAAAAGCTGGAAAATCAAAGCAAAACCCAGTAAGAGTCACTTGAATTTTTTAAACCTTTTATTTTGACATCATGGGTAGACTTAACAGAAAAGTTGCAAAAAATATTACAGAATGTTCCTGAATGCCCTTCCTCCCGCTTCCCCTAATGTAAACATTTTGCATAATGACAGTGCAATGATCACAACTAAGAAATGAACAGTGGTACAGTGCTAGTCTCATTACCTCACCAGGTTTTCTACTAAGGTCCTTTCTAGAAGGACCCAATCCAGGATCCCACAGTGCATTTAGTTGCCATGTCTCCTTAGTGTCTTCCAATCTGACAGATCCTCAGCTTTACCTCATCTTTCCTGACTTTGGCAATTTTGAACAATACCGGTCAGTCATGTTGTAGAATGGTCCTCAGTGTGGGTTTCTTTGCTGTTTCCCTCAGGGTCAAATTAAGGTTAAGCATTTTTGGCAAGAATACCAGAGAAGTAAGGATGTGCCCTTCTCAGCACGTTGTATCTGGGTACTTGATGTGCCTATGTCTTGATTAAAAGCGACGTTACCTTGCTCGTGTGGTTGAGGTGGTAGCTGCTGAGTCTCCCCGCTGTGAAGTTACTCCTTTTCTTTTAGAAGTTAGTCATTGTCCTGAAGGAGACACTGCCTTAAATTGAAGGACATACGAGAGCCCCTCGTCTGTTGAATGAAGGTGTTGGGAACGGAAACCCCATAGATGGGAACCCTGCGTAATGCTGTATGTTTAATTCAGACGAGCTAATTGGGAACCCAGGACACACCTCTGAATCCTCTTTCCTTAGGTAAGGCCATAAAACCAACGATGAGATGTGATGGGAACCACTTAGAAAACACCCAAAAAGGAGGAGGCTCTTTTTGCCTATGTTTGTCACAATTGCTAAAAAGAAAAGTGGTTATAGATGAAAAAGCCAAGGAAATCCTGATGTGTTAGGAGGTATTTTCTTTTGGTGAAGACAGGGAGGGTAAGCATTAGATTATGAAAGCAGAGAGTAAATTGCTGTATTCTGTCTTTCTAAGGTCAGCGTTCTAGAGAAGCAAGTTCAATCTGAAGATACGGGGTTTTGTGGCTTTTTTATACTTAAAAAAGACATTTTAACTCATTCCGAATTTACAGCAGGTCTTCTTTCTACATCCAAGTCGCCTTGCTGGTCTGTCATTAGAGCCTCTTGTGCCATATAAACAATGCTGTTCGGAACGTGGATTTCTGGAAATTACGTTGTGCTTTCATGAAACACTTGATCTCTTTGGATCCCTTCATCGATCTTTCCAGAACGGAACACAGAGCCTTGTTATTGCTGTGCAGGAGTCCAGCACACAGTGGCTTGGGCAGGTTAAGTGAGGTCACAGGGCGTGGCCCGGCGTGGCTCAGGGCTCCTCCCCCCGTGGTGACATACCTGTGCTTTCAAGTGGTGGGAAGAACTGCTTCCGAAGACTTGTTCACCAGCCTTGCCTTTTGTTCAGCCCGTCCTGACCTCACTGTGTAGAGTTAAATGATTTCTTCTGCTTCCCATTCCCCTTGGATCTTGTGATGGCCCCAGTTCCCGCACCTACCACATTTCTGTGCCTGGCTCTCCCAGTGGACCATGAGTCCTTGGAAGGTGGGGCCATGGCTTCCTTCATCACTTTATCCTCTGATCCCAGCACAGAGTAGGACCTTAATAGATTCCTGAGAAATGAATTAATGCAATATGCTTCGGAAGGGTTTTTTTTTGTTGTTGTTGTTTTTTCTAAACCCTAGAACTTGAAGGAGAAAAGGAATACAGTGGCATCGTGTTTAAATATATTTCAAGTAAAATTTCAGTTATGAGTAGAAAGCAATTCCAAAGCTGTCTTTCTTTAAATGATGTGAGCAGTGGTTAGAGAGAATGGCAATAATTTAATTTTCTAACTGCTTAAGAAAGTGGTTTCCATTCACCGAAATTGAATGAAAAATCATATTAAGTCTAAGGAAGCAAAGACTAGCACACTTGAGAGTTTAAATAAAAATTAAGTATTTTTCAGGAGGCGGTACATTTAACATATTCCACGGCCTCATTCCCAATCATTTTACTTCCTTTGCGTTGCTACTTAAATCTCAACCCCTACGAAAATTTGAAAATGCTCATCAGAAAATGACTTTATAATTGATAGTTTTTGTAAGGTTAACACTTTTTTATTCATTAGCTGGATCACATTCAGCACTCTGACAACCCAGGAATTGTATGCGGGCAACTGTCTTTTAAATGGAGCTTTATCTTGACAAAAATCTACTAGGAAATACACTGACAAAAGATGCTTATCTCTGTGGTACAGACTTGGCTTCCTCTTAATGCCAAATTCATAGCACTTTGGAGAAGTATTTTTTCCCTGCCAGCCCCTGTCTCCTACTCTCCTATTTTATCTGTTTTGTTATGTGTGGACCTAGATGCTTGTTACAAACTTTATTTGCAATAAATAACATCATTTCATAAACACTTTGAAACTTGGATGCCAGTATATAATTCTTGCTTTTTGAAGACCTGACTACTTAGGGAGACGGTACGAAGACATGGAGGAAAAAAGAAGTGGAAAAAACAAACAAAAAAAACTTAGAACTTTCTGTGTTACGAATTGGTTCTCTCCTCGCCAAGTATAACATCAGTGCCTTTTCTTGGCAGGAATGTTTCATACAAATGCTCTTGTAACCTTAGGTCTATACGAGGGCCTGGTACAGCCTGCAGTGTTTTTAGTGCTTGGACAAACATCCAGCCATTTCGGTTTAGAGACCCAGTAATTTTTGCCTCTTAAAAACTTGAGAGATTTATGGGCCTCTGCCTGGATAATTTAAAATATGGGAGTGGAACCCCATGCCCTCCATGGTTCATTTCAGTTTTAATAATGCAGGAGAATTTAAGATCTCATTTTAACTGATTCTAAGAAGTGTTTATGTGATTTTAATCATTTCACATCATTGATTCATGTAGTGGGATGCCCTTTGCTTCTTAAAAGTCACCTTTTCCTCCATTTTGTTTAGGTAACATGTGTAAGTGAATGGAGGCATATGGAAGTACTACATGTAATTATTGCTGACTCCTCTTACCTCTCCTTGCTTACGATACAAACCTACACTTTCAAGAAGCTAAACTTTGCCTGGCTTAGCCTGCCTCACCTGTGTCAGCCAAACGTGCTGTAATGGAGCTTTGAAAAATTTAAAGGCAAAGGAAGTCATTATTGATTTCTAGGGGGACAAAGGAAATTAAAGTTTCACCAGAGAGTCTTCACCTTCTATAGCTAGACTAAGATCTGTAGGTTTTAAGAAAGAATAGAAAATAACATGTGTACATATACAGGTTTGTACATGCACTAATAAGAAGCCCAACTATCGTCATTATGTTTGCTCAATCAGCCTTGATGCTTTGGTTCTTACCATGTTTCCCCGAAATTAAGACCTAGCCGGACAATCAGCTCTAATGCGTCTTTTGGAGCAAAAATTAATATAAGACCCTGTCTTATTTTACTATAATATAAGACCAGACCGTGTCTTATATATATATAATATAAGACCCGGTCTTATATTAATTTTTGCTCCAAAGGATGCATTAGACCTGATTGTCCGGCTAGATCTTATTTTTGGGGAAACACGGTAGTACTCATTAGGTGAAAATATTGGGTCATTTAAATGTCTGCTTTAAACCACTGACAAAGAAAGACAAAAATACAGAAGTTAGTTTCAAAAAATGCTTAGTATCACCTACAGAATTGTCCATAGGACTCTGAGTTGCAATCCTGCTCTTTAGCAGGCAGCACCCAACTAAATGCGATGCATAAGGCGCTCATTTTGTAACCTGCAGCAGGGTTATTGAAATGATGGGTTTTATATGTTAAGAAAGAGGTGCCGTAAAAGGAAAGATGAATTTTTAAGAAGCTTGGTGAAGATAAGGGGTTAGTTTCAATGACTTCCAGAAATGGCAAATGGAATATGAAATATGTGTGTGGGAGGTAAATATGCCTGAATCGAGTCACAGACCACCCACTAGTGTCCTACCATTAAGCAAGCCCACTGGAAGCCAGTGAGAGTTAATAATTGGTAGAGTTTACAACCCATTATAAGAAGGTGTACTTTGTATTTTAAATATCCAGAGCTCTGATGGAATATTTCCATAAAGGAAATACTGTCAAAAGGATATTTATGGAACTAGAGGGTAAGTTTGCATTAAAGGGAAATCTCGAATGTAGAGAAAACTGAATAATGTAGAGAAAACCCAGGAATGAACTCAAACACAGGCCAGTGTTGTGCATACACCGTAGACCTGAACATGTATCAGAGAGGAGACATTACAAGTGCGTTCTCAGGGGTAGAAAATAGGGAAAGAGACTGTTAATCACTAATGATGTGGCAACCTTGGAAAAAGGTGATAATTGAGATGGGAGTGTTAAGAAGACAGTAAGATGGGTTTTCACCCCACTTAATTTTAGGCTTTGTTGGAATAGCTAAATGGAGGTATTCTTTTAGTTGCCAAGAACAAGCACTTAACATACTTCATAGTAAATGTTTCTTTATCCATCTGCCTCCGCTAGACTATGAGGTCCTGGAAGTTAAAAATCGTGTGGGTTTTGCTCATCTCTCTATTTTCAGATCTTAGGACAGTGCAAGCCTGTTTTACAGCACACAATGAGTGTGAATTACGTGAATGAATGAAAAAAAGGGATGAAGGTTGGTGGGTGTGGGAGGGAGTTTGACAGTAGGTTGTCAGGTGGAAGAGTCTCTATGGAGTCTTAAAGATACATCCACATTTATTAAATGGAAACAAGTAAAGGAGCGTGGAAGGAGGAGAGAATTAGTGCAGAGAAAGTCGGGAGTATGGCCAACGAACTTCTTTGTGGTACCTTCATTTTTCTGGTAAGTGCTGACCAGTGTGTTGAGATCATGAGCAATGCTTGGGGTGGTGTTGGTGGGGAAGTCAAGGCCCTTATATTCTATTTAGAAGAGGTCTAAGTTACGTGTTAAAGCATGAGCACAGTATGAGAGGAACTGGGTTTTTGTCAGAGAAAGATGGCCCGAGAGAAAGACAGGTGGCCTTCCGTTGGTAGATTTGAGAGAGTGGAGCAGACTGTGTGGACGGAGGCAAGAGCTTTCCAGGGACAGTAAACGTGCTGGAGAAGTTTATTAGCCGTGAAATAGACTAAAGCCAATTGGGTGATGAGCCAGTGGAATTCTTTTGAGAATCTTAAATTTTCTCATACTCTTTCAATTTCAAAGCAATAGAAATAGAGTAGTTCTAGTACAAAGCAATAGCTTTTTGGAATAGACTATCATAATGTCACTATACTTCCTGTTATTTAGTTCCTACTCTCTGAGATCCAAATGAGGTGTTGGTATCTGTACCCCACCCCTACTTTCACCAGGAAGCCATTGGGCTAGAAGCGGTTGAGATGGGAATAGCAAGTTGCCATGAATGCCTTTGCATTCTTTCTTGTACAAGGATGGAGAAGAGATGAGAAGGGCCAGCAGGAAGGGAGAAATTAGTGTCGACAGTGGGAAGCAGTAAGTGTCAATTTGTCATGGAACCAAATTATTTAGCTTTTAAGAAAACAGTCATTAAGTTGATGTAATAACAGCTTTTTAGTTTGAGTTGTCAACAGATAGTAATAACTTTTAATGAGGCCTGTAAAATAAAACCTTTATGGCACCCATGTGTTTGCGTTGCTGTGATCCGTTATTCTAACCCTTGTGTTGCTTCTCTGTTGCATTGTGATTTATTCTGTTTGGGGCCTTAATGATTAATTCCTTAGGGGATACATTTTGAAATTTAAACTATTATTTTAACTTTTCACACTGCTAATTTAAATGTGTTCCTGTTTGCTGAATTTTAGAGAAATGAGGAGAATTTATTATAACGACATAAAACGAAAGAATGGGGGAAAGAGTGCTCCATGGAGGAATAACAAGGAGAGTAGCCAGTGACTGAGAAGTTGCCAGTTGAATTGTGTTGACAAGTGTGATTTGTGTGAGTCCCTTAAGAATGTAACAGGATCATAATGAGAACATAAAAGTCAAGGAGTAGCCTGGGAATGGAGAGGAGCAGTATGTGTTGAAACGACTGAATCAAAGAAAAGTTGGCCTTCTGCATCCGCAGGGTTGACATCCACAGAGTCAACCAACCACAGATCAAAATATTTGGGGAAAAAAATTAAAAAAAAAAAAAAAAATTTTCCCAGAAAGTTCCAAAAGACAGAACTTGAATTTGTCAGGTGCCAAGCACTAAGCTGAATCCACTTGAATAAAGGCATGTGTAGGTGTACCTTGCTACAGCCTATATGAAGTATAGGTTATGTGCACATACTACTCCATTTTATATGAAGGACATAAGCATCCATGGATTTGGGTATCTGAGGGGGTCCTGGAACCAATCCCCCAAAGATATGGAGGGAGACTATGTATTGAACTCATCTGCTCTTGAAAGCTGAAACTCCGAATAATCCCAGAGAAACCAGACAGAACAAGTCTTTGAAGCTGTCTCCTTTTTACAATTGCTTATTATTGAATTATAGAACTAGTGCTTTGTAATAATGTCATGAACAATCATTGCTGACTAGATGTGTTCCTTGCTATTCTTTTATCCCCGGGGTCTGCTATTTCATAAAGGATTTACTTGACTTGCTCCCTTCTCTCCTTTTCTTCTCTGCTCACCATGAGTAGTCATTTGTGTCCCGCTTGTATTTTCAGATCGCAAGTTTTGTGAACAAGTCAGCCATAGACACCTCAATCCTGCAGCGGTCCTTGGCCATTTTGGAGTCCATGGTGCTCAACAGCCACGACCTCTACCAGAAGGTAGCGCAGGAGATCACCATTGGCCAACTCATTCCACATCTTCAAGGGTAAGTAAGCATGCTGACGCGACCCCTGGGAGGAGGGGAGGTGCTTCAGCCACCATAATTCTGTGATTTAATGCACAGAAAAAGACTCTTGATTTGGCCTTTAATGAAACCCTGCACCACGCTCATCCCCCGTGATGCTGAAATGGCACAGTTGCTTGTCCCTCCATGCCCATTCTCGGTGCTGTCCTGTCCCCAGTGCCTGACCCTTAGTTGGTACTCAATTTTGATCCGTGTTTGTAGCTATCCCTAGAGTTTTACTTTTACCAAGACATAATAGGATCGTTTTTTCTCTTACGTTCTCAACGTCTTTCTTTAGTCCTTTAAAATAGTGTTTTCAGTGACGTAATAAGTATTTCCAGTCAGTTAAGAATTTTTAAAGTCAGGCTTCTTTTTTTAGGCTCAAGGTGATTACAAGAACTTTTTTTTTTTTTTTGTATTTTATAATATATGTGTGTTTTTCCAGAGCTTGAGCTACCAGACTGGGCCCTAGCAGCTTGCAGGCTTTGGGGCCTTTCCCCTTCTCTCTACCTTAGGTCACTAGTAAGGGTGTCTCTTATGATAGCGGACTAAGAAGGGCCCCACTGCACAATGCTGCTTTATAAAAACCGCACTGTAGGTGCCACAAACATCCTGAGCTAGCTTACCCACAACAGGACTCCGTTGGCTGAAAGGGACGCTGGGGCACTTAGGAACCCAAGAATGACTTAAGTAGCTGAGCCTTGGGAAGGATAGAAACTACGGCCTCACCACAGGCCTTTTCTCCAGGGGATCCGCTGGCACTAATGTGACTGGGTTCCCAGTAACTGCCACCCTTGGCCTCTCTGGTCACATTTGTAAATTCTCAAGAGGAAACCTGATTGCCCGTTTGGGTTGGGGGTGCAGGGTAGAGGTGGAGGGAATATTCAGTAATTCTCAATATACTCAAATGTTAACTGTTGTGTTTATAATTAAACTACCAAAGTGCATTCGATGTTTCCTTCATTTGGAGGGGGATGGTGATCAGAATGTAAAACGTTAAGTCACACTTGCTTAGACTGTGGCCTCAGGGAAAATTAGCACATGCTCCAAAATGATGGTTTGGTGTGAACCATCTCTAGAAATACCAGTTTGTCACTTCCCTGAATGTGAAATGCGTTATCTTGACAGTCTGTATCTTTTGTCTGCATCTCAATGGCAGACTTGTGCGTTCCGTGTACTTCACCCAAGTGGACAGTTTCTTATTTGCCAAGCTCTGTGCTGAGGATCGTATACACACCACTTCACTTTACTCTCAAAGCAACCTCTTGAAATAAGTGGATTCTTACCCAGTGTTATGAGGAACCTGTCTTAGGGACATCCCATGAACTTGAGCATGAACGCTCAGTGCTGCACTGGACTTTGACGGCCAGAGACCATATTCCCAGCCCTGCCTCTCCCTAAATTACCTGTCAATGCAGCTCTTAGCTGCCCCTTGCTTATACTTTATCCTACTTGACTGCTTACCATGTGGGTTACATTAGATCTTTGCTTCATTTGGAATTTCTGATTTCATTCTGGTGAAAAGCAAATGTGTAAACTTAAAACTCTGACCTTCTTGTTATTGAAACGTTTCTATTTGGAAACAGATTTTTAGAATAGGCAGTATCACTGCCATGGAGACAAAGCGGTTTCCTTTCCAATAAGCCCAGGACTGTGAGCACACCCATCTGCCCCAGACATTCTTCATGCTTCAGACAGAAAATTGCACACACGCGTGCACGTACGCATGCACAGGCACACATGCGTCCATTCACTGAGCCCATGGTTTTCTTCCTAATAGAGAAGACGAGGAAAGAGCCAGCTGGCCATGTACCCCTGGGTAATCTGCACTGAGCTGTATTGCCTGGCTAGCAGTAGTAATTCCCCCGCACCCCGCCACTGTGTTTCCAGCCTCATGATGGGTGAAATACATTCTCAGTGCTCACTGCATTTTCTAGGTCCTGCTTTTCTCACCTTTTTAGGGAGATGATCGTGAGCCGCATTGTGGTCTGACTCAGGGGTAGCGTCTTCTGATTGTATTTTCCGTGTCGTTATAGGACAGATCAAGAAATTCAAACCTATACCATTGCAGTGATTAATGCACTTTTCCTGAAGGCCCCTGATGAGAGGAGGCAGGTAAGTTGCATTTCTTTGGTTTTAAAACTGTTCCCAGGCCTGGCAACTTTTGGTGCAGAGGGAACCCTCTCCTGCACATCTTGGGGACCCTGGGGCCTCCCTGCTGCTCTATGGCTTGGCTGGCCAGCCTGAGATGATTCACACATCTAGTGGGAACTAGGTGGAGATGGGCAAGTCTTTGTCTGAGGAAGAATGAATGCTGGGAATGTTCCAGCAACAGAGAGCCCTTTCATCAAATGAAACCAATGTAAACGTCCAAAGCATGAAACGATGAAAGCGCTGCGGCTGGCTTGTGGAAATGGAGTTAGAAGCCCCTGTGATCTCCTGTCATTTCATTGCTCACTGGGGCAAGAAGCTGCTGTCCCCACTTTTCTGATGAGGACGCTGAGACCCTGAGAGGTGTCAGCTTTGCCCTGGAAAGTGAGAGATGGAAAGGTGAGAGGACAGGAGAGAGAGGACGCTGATTTCTGCCACAGGCTGAGAAAACTGTTCACACAACAGAGGAGCTGTTTGACTCAAGATCTGTGTATTGTCGATGTGTGGAGGTGGCTTGGGGCTGAGCAATTCATTTCCCTTCCTCTGTGGAAACAAAAGGGATGAACCCCTTAGATGCTCCGATGTGAAACCTATCCTTTGAGACTCTCCTTTGTTCTTTTGTTCTTTTTTGTTTGTTCGTTGGTTGTTTTGTTTGTTTCATGTGTACAAAGCAACATAATAGACATTTATAACCCTCATAAAGTGACAACTTCTTCCCCTCCCCAAATCTACTACCCCATATATAGCTAGAGAAGTAGAATTTATGTCTTGGAATTTAGCTCCCACCTCAAAATCCATTCATGTTGTTTTTTCCCATCAACATGCCATATACTGTGTTACCTTGGTCACGATTCACATCATTTCAAAATTGGGTGGAAATACGAGATCTTTCAACCACTAGAACGTGTGCCGAGGTGCTGTACGACAGTTACCAATGCGTTGTCTTAGGAGAACTTGGAAAACCAGCATGCTGCTCAACACCACGTCAAGAATTTTATTTATGTTTTATTTTATTTTTCTGTTGTCAAGGATTTTAAACCCCAGTGACTAAATGTGAGGGTTTCTGGTTTGCGTTCCATTTAGGATCATTTGCTCATTCCTGGGGGCTACAATTTGTGCATCGTGTGGAGTGAGTTTAGAGTTTCCTGTGCCTGTGTTTTGGTGCTGGCTGGAGCCAGGAGAGCCTGCCCGTGCTCTCGGCTGGATTTTTAAGGGTGGCTCTGCCCATCTTAGGTGGGATCATCCATGGGGATGCTCCTGTATATTTACACCTAAATACTGAGCTCATGATAACTCCTAGCAGCTTGGCAAATTGCTGGCAGCTCTCACATGCACGTGCCTGATGAGGTCATTGGAGAAGCTTGGCCATCCTGCTGGCGAGACCGAGGGTGCCTGGTCAGAGTACCTGGTAGATATGTGCAGAGTAAGGGCCAGGAAGTCTGTGTTCCGGTCTGACCTCTCTGGACATTCCTTTCCCTGTAGAGGAAGAGGTTGGATTAGAGGAAGTAAAAGCTCATGCCCACCCCAAGTGCTGTGATTTCACTCGGATCTCTGGATCTAGACTTGAGGGAGATGAGTGTACTTTGCATCTTCCTGTTATATCAAGAACTATTGTTAACTTGCCGAATGAGATTTGTATGACCATGGAGAAACGGAGAATCAGATGTCAGTGTTTACTGACTCCAGGACAATGACAAAGTAACATGTAATGCATTACCAATATAGCATTGGGTGTGGCTTCTGTGAATCAAATATATGTATTAGGCAATATGGGACTGACATGACACAGTTTGGCCATATAGTGTTATAATAATAATAAATCACAAAGGGTCTAATGACATTAAACCATTTAAGAAAACAATTGAACTAAGAAAGACAGTATGTATCATCCAGTGGGAAAATCTAGAATATTACATGACTAATTTAGTCTTTGAAATGAAGATAGCGACAAGGATCCTTTTTCTTACAGCTACTTGCCTTTATTAATTTTACTATTTTCATGGCAAAAATGTTAGTGAGATCCCTTCCAAATTTCTCTACAAATATTGATGGTTTTGATAAACATTAAAAAAAACACACAACTTTTTGGTTAAAAGATTTGGCAGAAAAATCAGAAAAAAAAAAAAAAGATTCCAAAGGAAGAAGTTTTAAAAACTCCTATAGTTGCATTCCCGGAGAGAAAACCACACCTACTCACAGCTTTGACTCTCAGAATCCTACTTCCTGCTTCGTTCTATGAAAGATTCTCCTACGTAATTTCTTCACCAGATGTCATCAGACGACATGCGTTGTTTTTCTGTTAGACTGCTATTAAAACTAAAGATTTTGTGGACATCATTCCTTGTCAACATTCTTAATGGTATCAAATATTTTCCATAGAATTGTTTACTCAAATAAATCCCTAATATTGGGGGGAAAATCCATGATGAGAACAAGGACTTTTCTATTTTCTCTCTGACCAAACTCTTGTTCTCTCTCTGACCAAACTCTTGTTCTTTTCTACCCTCCTTAAAGAACAAGAGTTTGGTCAATATTTGTTTGGAAAATATTCATTTATTCTTTTATGAAACGTATTTTCTACTCTGTGCCAGACAGTGTGCTCGGGGCTTGGAGTACACAGATGAAAAGGACAGTCTCTGAGCCTGTGAGGTGACCAGAGCCTTATGCAGAAGAGAAATTATGTAAACAGATAATCACAGTAATTGCTGTAGATGTTGGAAATAGGTTGCTCCTTCTATTATTTTAAAATTTTATAAATCAATTGGGCTGAAACAAGCAGAGAATATTTCTTTTTTCTTTTTTTGTTTGTGTGGCAATTAGGGAGTACTTTCATTTTTTATAAAATAAAATACATTAAAAGAACTATAGACTCCTTTGGACCTTTTGTTTTTCATTTGATCTGAGAAAAAAACAGGCCTTTCTATGTCGATCAGGAAGAAAGCACAGCCTTCTACGCGCGGTGGAAGGGTAGGTTCCTTCTGCAAGGCCTTGAACTTGGTTCTGAATGTATCCTTGTTGTCTTGTGTTCAAGAGGGTGGAAGAAGACATCGTTACATTTTGACTTGAATTCCACGCGATCTTTTCAAAACACCTTACAGTACTGATGTACTTTTCTCTTCAGTGCAGTGGGTCAGCAGGGGTGCTAAACAAAGCTGTCACCTCTAACAGAGTATTCTGAATTTCCATCCCTTCTTCTCTCCTGCTTGCTTTCCTTTCTGTGGTGGCGATGGCGCCGTTAGATTGGTGTAGAGAGCAGTGTTGACATCCTTGATTGTCCTCTGACTGTAAGTCTCCACGTTCCCTTCGTCAGCACAAAGCTCGCCCCGCACTTCCGTTCTGCTCCTACAAGCCCTGCCTGTGCCCTGCCTCCTACTGCCTCCCCGTTGTCCGGGGTTCTCCTGGCTTTCTGCAAGTTGATTTTAACCTTGACCGAATTCGTGGCTGTGTTTTGGAATCGTAGTTTAGTTTCTTCTCTACCCAGTACGAGTAGCAACACCAAAAAGACCACCATCCCACCAACAAAACACATTCAGCTGTCTTCCTGAATATGAGCAGTATTTTTGTTTTTGAATGTTCGCAACAGAATCGTATTCCACTATTGAATGTTCCCTTGGTGTCTATTTGTTAATATTTAGAAAGAGGCGTCTGTGAATCATTTTATTTCATAAAATCATGCCCGAATCCTCTCTGCCGGTCAGGCAGGCCAGAGCACCAAACACAGCTTACAAAACTGAGGCTGGCAATGCTGTGTGGGTGCCGGGGCTGGAGCATTTGCCCAGATCCGAGTCCCGTGCTCAAACCCCCTCCACTCAGCTCACGTGCACAGACTACTTCCCAGTCCTGGGGTAGGTACTGTGTGCTCTTTGGTTTTGCACTGATTAAGGTGAAATTCAGGAGACTTAGATTTTAAAAAATGAAGTGATGTTTCTCTAATGTTGACTCATGGTGCAGGCCTACGTGGCCTTGTCAAAGCTCTCTGCACATGCGTAGTCTAGTAAAAGCTGATGAGCCTTTCCAGTGGAGAACTACCGTTTTCATTTGGAGTGTTTGTGATTTTTATTCAGCATTTACTGTTTCCCACAAAGAAGAAATGCCCCCCCCCCAAAAAAAAAAAAAAAAAAAGGGAAAATGTTTGCAGATGCCAGATTTCCTTTCTGTGCTTTTGGACATGGCTTTGTTATCTAAGCAGAGCATTCAAAAAGTAATTTGAATACCACTGCCTATTTGAGTCCATTCTTTCATAAGAAATACTGCTGATATCCAGGTATGAAGCACACCCCAGGATAAAGTCCTTTTGGACCATGGTGAAATGTGTCTTTCTAACATAAGCTTTTGTGTGGGTGTGTTTGTCTTCAACAGGAGATGGCGAATATTTTGGCTCAGAAGCAACTGCGTTCCATCATTTTAACAGTGAGTACCTACGTGCTGTGTCCGCTTTGTGGGGGAGGAATGGTCTGGTGCATTTATTTATCTCCTCTTTGGGCTTTAGCTAGTGGCTTATTCTGGGACTTGCTTCTGGGGTGAAGCAGGAGGAACTAGAACGAAGGAAACAAGGTGCTTGTGGAATTGGAATAAACAAGGCTTCCCACAGGAATGGCCTTCTGTGATGGGGGGAGGAGTCTTTGGACCTGCTCTGGAAAGACGTTCTGGCAGGAAGAGCTGGAAACCTCTCAGTGGGGCAAGTTTATTATACTCGCCATCACTTTAGCTTTGCGTTTAAGGGAATCAGGGGCTCCATGACTTAAAATGTATGAGCTTCTGCTTTTTTTAATGAGGGAGCTAGCGGGAAATATATCAGACCCTGAGAGAAGTCCTGAAATTCTGACCCTCAATTTCCTGGGCCCCTCTGCAAGAGAAAGGCAGAAAAGACTTCCACAGAACCTACTCATTAACCAGTGCAAACATGACTAGAAACCTCAATGTAAAAGAAGCCTTACATGTTATGTTGTCAATGTTTAGAAATAAATCAAACAGCAAGATTTCCTGAGGCCTCACCTGCTACTTGACTTTTAAGCAAAGGCTGAAAGAGGCACATGTTAATTCCAAATAGCTCTGTGAGCTTATAGCTACACACACATTCTCTCTCTCTCTCTCTCTCTCTCTCTCTCTCTCTCTCTCTCTCTCTCTCTCTCTCTCACACACACACACACACACACACACAAATTCCAACCCTATGAGGCCATTAAAAGTTACAAACCTTGTGAGGACAAACAAAATAAATATTCTAGAACCCGAAGCCCATAGTAATAACTACAATTTGTCATCAAGTTTGATTTTAAACTTTCTGGCTGTCAAGGATAAAGAGAAACATATGAGTGTGATTTTCAGTGTTTGACTAAAGAGGTACCCCGGTTCTTCAGGGATGACATATTTTCCCCCCTGGAACTGGAATCTGAATTGGGTGTTGCTAGAGCATTCTAATAGATTCTAGGTCCAAGAATAGTTTAGTAGAACTCACAGAAAGATTCATAGTACGTTTATTTTTTTATACTGGCTCTCAATAAAAATGGAAGTTGCAATATTAAAGCGTATTTCTGTGAAGGTGTTTGTGAAAGGGGAGGAAAGGGGGGGCATAAAAACATTAGACATGTTGAATTAAGGTCAAATCCTCTGGTGGACATTGCCTTGATGTGGCAGTCGGGGTTAGAATGCCCAGAGATGGGGCGGGTGGAACGATGGTAGCCACCACGTCTCAAAGATCACTTTGCTTCAGTGGGACCTCTTTTATGAGACTTTGATGGCTGAAAGTTCAAGATAGGCATTCTCTGGCAAGAACTTAGAGCACAGACACTTTTGAGTCACCGAAAAAATAGATACCCACATACTTTAGCACCCATGCACTTTGGATACTACATGTACTGTGAAGGAACATTCTGCTCTGAAGATGAAAGGCTATGGGGTTTTATTCCATCCCTCCCATATTGCCCAGCTCCCCACCCCCTCCACCTCCATAATTTTTGCTCCATGGCTTCCTTCTAGGCCCCATTCTTCTCCCCATCCTTCCTTTTTTAGTTGGCTATTTCAACATGGTACCACCCGTAGCCAGCGTGTGCAGTGAGATGCATGCCAGGTGGGGGCATCTAGAGAAAGTTCTTTTGGACAGCAAGACATCGTTCGGTGTAGCACATTCAAAATAACTGATTTGAATGGTTGTTGTGCCATGTCTTCCACGTGTCCTGTTTAAGGCACAACCATGGTCTCTGACGAAGAGGATTTACTTAGGCCCGAGTGTTGAATCCCATTTCAGACCCAGCTCTGCTCGGGGCAAGCGCCCATCTATCTAGTCTCCTCCCCCTCCTTTTATATTTGCTCCTTTTTTGTTCTGTTTCATTCATTGTGAATAGGCACGTAAAGTAATACACGTGAATTCACTTGCTGTAGTGCAGTGGTTCCCACATAGTTTTCACAGTGAATTAACCACAAACCTGATAAGAACTTTGCATGTGCACGTGTGTGTGAGTGTGTGTGTGTGTGTGTGTGTGTGTGTGTGTGCACCTTCTAAAACTTTCCTCCACTCAGAAGTGGGATCACCTATCAGAGACAATTAGAGGGGGACATGATGGCTAATGCTTACGATTAGATGCGTCGTTTACTCGTCTGCTGTACGGGAGGAATGTTTCTGTTGTGGAAACCCAGTGCTCTTCCAGATACTCTAATCTCAGGCACCTTCTTTTGATTTATATGGCTGCAATCACCAGTGCATCCTAGTGCCTCCCCTCTTCTATGCCCCCCTACACCCAGTAGGTCTTTTTCCTGATTTCTGGTCAAAAGGTCTAGGAACTTACTGGACCCTGGGATCTAAAGGAAAGCTCCACAGTCACCTGTATTCTCACCTTTCTTCTGAAGGGCAGTTCCACCAACCTACATCCCGCATGTCTACATGAAGACTTCTGAGGTTCTACTTGCCTTAATCATGAGGGTGAATGTTTATCATTTGTTTTCCTTTCCTCCCTTTTCTTTTTTAAATTTTTGTTTGCAAACCATCTCCTCAGCACGTCATCCGAGCTCAGCGGGCCATCAACAATGAAATGGCACATCAGCTGTACGTGCTCCAGGTGCTGACGTTTAACCTTCTGGAAGACAGGATGATGACCAAGATGGACCCCCAGGACCAGGTGAGTGCTCCCAGTACAGGTCCAAGGAGGAGAGGGTGTGTCATTACATGTCTTTTGCTTGGGCTGCTCTGTAAACCAGGAGTGTGTAGGTCATGATATTATTGTTTCATTATCATCTCAGAACTTGGGGGAATGGATTGCAAATTTAGATGATTCTAGGCTCAGAGCATGCGCTGAATGGATTATTTCATGACTCATCAAACACATGCATCTTCTTTGTTGGATAAGAAAACTTGACATCATGTGGCCACAGACCTTGGCCCTTGACCCCAGGGCTCTCAATGGAAATAGCTGTGGTCAAGTTCCCAGACCCCTAGGGCCACTTGGTAGCTCTGTGTGATATTGATTCTGCAGGTGGAGGAAGTGATTTCTATTCTCCAGTGATTAGTGCCAAAGGTGGGGGGCCCCAGGTCATCCCTGATTTCTGGGCTTGCATTTGTGTCTGTTGGCTATTTGCCATAATTGTCTCTAGGTCTCTGGCTGTTATGCGTGAAAGGTTATGTCTCCATCCAAATGGCTTTTGGGGAACTTTACTGTGTGAGGACAGAGTGAGGGGAAACAGCTGGGAGCCCTGCCGTAGCACATTTTCAACTTACACAGCGCTGCAGCTTTGGAAAGGAAAACATTCATTATTGGCACGTGAGGGCCTGATCTATCGCAGATGTGAACTGCACATGTGACGTGTGTAAGTGCTGCAGCGCTTCACTCATGGCATGAGGCCATGCGACTAAGAGTGACGGAGAGGCTTTGAGAGGCCACCTAACAGGCTCTGGACTCTTGGCAAGGCCAAGTGCAATCATCCCAGCGAGATGAGACTGTCATCCTACCACTTCTGGTGGAGGAAGGCAATGCATCCTAATGGGAGCAGCCCTCCCTGTTTGGAAACCCTTCCTTTTATTTATTTAAAACAGTTTTTTTTCCCCCATATTGTGGTTAAGTACACATAAAATAAAATTTACTACTGTAACCATTTGAAGGGTTTGTTTCTGTAAAGGCTCTTCTCAGTGAAGTTAGGGATCCCTTGTCACCTGAAGACCTGTACTTCACAGTGCAGTACCCCAGGTCCCCGGACTTGGCTTTCTCCCATCACAAGCCTTCCATTTAGAACTTCACCAGACAACTCCTGTAAGTATTCCAGCTGACTTGGCCGGGAGGATACTCATGGAGTACAGCCAGGGCTGACCAGCAGGAAGAATGACAGGACAAGGAGGGCTGTGCGGAGCCCTAAGCTAGAACATTGGATGCCTTTTATCTGTTTTGCTTTTGCCTGAATTCAGTGATTCATTTAGACCCTGGGGAAAGAGGGAGTGTGTGTCATACCACACAATGAAAGCAGCTCTCCCCTCCTTCCTCTCTCCCTAACGCCTTCAGGCTCAGAGGGACATCATATTTGAACTTCGAAGAATTGCCTTTGATGCAGAGTCTGAACCAAATACCAGCAGTGGCAGCATGGAGAAACGCAAGTCAATGTACACCCGGGATTATAAGAAACTTGGCTTCATTGTAAGTAAGCCATCCCCAGTAAACTCTCTCCTTCCAACACCCCCCGGCTGACCTCAGCCGCATAACGCACGTCTCCTCAGAGCGTGTGGTCCGCTTGCGCCTTACAGAATAGTTTTCACATTTTCCAGATGTTTAGCTGGTTTAAACAGGATCACATGAGAATCTCTCCTGGCTGCAATGAAATGGAATAACTTGCACAAGTGTGACTAATACTGAGTTTGTTTATTCTGCTCTGATTAAGTGTAACCAAGAGCAGTCAGCCTGCGATGCATCTAGACTTGATTGAATCTACTTCACAAGATGCTTAAGGTTGTATTTGAATGAAGTGGGTGAGGGCAACTGTGGGATTGCTCTGATCATTGGGTTTAGTGATTGGATTCCTTACATACATTGATTTCATATCAAAATCGAATTGAGAGTCTCCTGAAATGTAGCCACGATGAGATTTATGCAACATATATTTTCGTAAAAGTTTCGTTTTGCTATGAATGCTAATACACTGTCTTCTAGATTTTCTTTTTTTTTTATTTTGCAAGTCAGAACACAGCTTGTCCTAAATATAATCTGTTTCATTCTGGCCTTTACCGCCGTCACGTTTCTATGTGACCTTGGGCTAATAAGCTCAAATTCTGCAGGTGTAAAATCGGGTTTCCATTTTAAACTCCATCATAAACAACACAAGTGAGATTTGGGCTTTAGTAATTATAAATTATCAGGCCTTATTTTATAATTGCAAATACTATTTCCTTGAACACACACACAGATGTTAAATTTGTACACATTGATATCATGCTTTAGGTGTTATTTGGGGGAACTGGTCTTTGAAGGGAATTGTCTTTGAAAATATTTCCACGTCAGTTAACATGAGTTTTTCATTATTTGGATATACTACAGTTCATTTAACCAAGCTCTTTTGCTGAGTGTTTCAGTGTTTTGAAATTATTATTAAGACTATTATTAACATCTCTGCTGCCTTTTTATGCATGTCTATGATAATGATATTAGGATTAATTTGTGGAACTGTCATTTCCATGGCATATATTTTTAAGGCTTTTGATATTACCAAATTGCTTTCCACAAGCATTGAGTGTTTTTCACTTGCAGTGGATCAGAATGACTATGTGTTTGAACCTCTCCAATAATGTTTCTTAAACGAAAAAAAAAAAAGATCTAACAGTCTGATGAGTAATTGTTTGTATAGTGGTCATCTTAGCATGTCTTTTCTGATAAGAATACTTGTCAAACGTTGTATTTAGCTTTGCAACGTGCTTTGCAGAGGTATTGTGACATCATTTTTATACCCCCATATCCTATATTTTGACTATGACATTCCATTTGATCCTTTAGTTGACTTTATTTTTTAAAAAAATTTAGCAAAGAGTTTCATGAGTGATGGACCAGGTGTGAGTTCCCTGTACTTGGCACGCATCCATGACCCATCCAGGCGTGTGGGCGGCCATGGCCCTGCCCTCATCTGTTTCCCAAGGATTTAGCCAAGGGGATGTGAATGGAGCTCACATCCTACCCCACCTCCTGCTCCTTCCAGGTTTCACTTTTGTGTGTTGAGCGAGGCATCTCCAAATGACCTGGGAAGCTTTGCAAACTCACCCAGTCTCTTACGCTTCAATCATATCAAAATGCCCAGAGCACATGCTTTGGGAAATGCTCCCCATTCATTCCCATTGTCCTGATGGAGAGCCTGGTGTAGGGTGCGTCTGAATCATTGCCTTTCATCTTCCTCCTTCAGCTACCACCTGGATCTCTGGTGCGTTGGAACTGTGTGGGAAATGCAAAACTCTAGCTCTTTACACCTACGGTCCCCTCCCCAGAACTCATTGTCTGTCTGCCCAGCAGTTGGATCCCAAAATGCACCGTCATTTCTGGCCATGGGTGTGAGGGCAATTGGGGGGAGCACACTTGGTGGGACTCAGATTATTCCAGGTCTCCAAGAAGGGTGTTCATACAGGGGTAGGAGGTAGCATGTCCCTTTGTACATCCATGCTCTGGTCCTGTGTGAGCTCGCCCGCGTAGTCCACGAGGCAAAGTCTGCGTGATTTTCCTCAGCGTAGCTCCATGTGTCGTGACATGTTCATTAGTTCCCCCCACAGTTTACTGGTAGAGTATAGCTGTCTTTATTTTCAGTGTCAGCCGAGTGTTCTGTTTCATGCGTACTTTAAGAAAAACAATGCATTTTTTAAAACTGAAAGTTAATTTGATGTGGTTTTAAGGCCTTTACCACTTATGTGGCTTCCTCTCTAAGGGCTTGAAAAGTCATTTTAGAAACAGCAAAGACCTTGGACAGAGAATAACCAAGAGGGAGTGTTGGCTTCCCTTATGTTTTCATGTTCTTTTTTTAGTTTCAGTTCTAGTCCTTCCTCTGAAACTTCGCTCAGGCCACGCTTTTCCACCAGAGAGTTGAGAAATTGTAAAGATTAGTTAGTAATGATTCTTACTGCTACAAGTGATCCAACAGCTCTGACACGTAGAGATTTCTGCTTTTGAATATCCTGGCAGCCAGAAATAGACAAGCCCCAAGTCAAGGGAAACGCGCGCTTACTGCGCCACCTAGCGGCCGCCGTGCAAAAGCGCTGCAGGCCGGCCGTGTTCATCTACATGGGGTCTGTCCACAGAAGCTCTAGACGCAGTAAACGGTCCTGGTGCAGGACTCCCTCTGTACTTTCAAAAGACAAATAATCTTACCTGTTAGCTCTTTCAGGATCAACTTGATATTTGGATAATCTTTGGGATCTCTTTGAAGAAAAAATTTGATTCATAAAATGAAGATTACGTTTTCTCATTTCCCGTCTTCCTAGTAAGTAGTGACCAAGAAGTGTGAAATGACACTTTTTTATAGTTGAGTGGGCCTACAGTTTAATTCCATCTTTTCTACTAACAAGCCCTGGGCCAGGGGGCCAGTTAGTTAACCAAGTTGAACATCGGCTCCCTCGCTTGTGAAACTGGGCAGGTATTCTTCTGTTTCAAAGTTGGTGGAAGGCCCTGCCTGGCATGGAGGGACGCACCCAGCAAATGGTACGTCCCTTCCTTGCTCTTCGGAGGGCCCATATCATGGAAATCATAGGCAGCTTGTAAAGATTTCCAAAGTAGAAGGGCTGTTGCTCCAACAAGGCAGGAAGAACAGTTTATTAAAGGATGAGAGAAACACGACACCTTTGAGAAGGCAGAGGGGCCTCTCTCCTTCCTTCTCAGCACAGCATCCCCACTGAGCAGGGCTTTTTTTTTTTTCTCTCACGAAGTAATTCGAAAATCTCAACCTAAAGTGGCTAGATGGTTGGTATGCCTAGTCATAACACAGAAAAGCGCCTGCTTTTAAAACAAAGCTGTTAATCTCCCATGATCTCTTAGTTAATGGTTCTCTAGTTTCAACATGACTTTCGAGGTCCCCTGGTTGGAGGAGGGGGTTAGCGTTGTCTGGGATATTAATATTGTTTTTATTGGAAGTGTGCATGTATTCTTCCAGGTGATAGAAGGCAGGTTTTCATTTTTAGAATGACTTTTTTTTGAAAACAGAAAATGCCTATATACAAATTATACCCTGTTGGTTATAATGACCAAGAACTGTGCAAGATGGTTTTTATATTCCGTGAAGAGTTGTGTTCCCGAGTAGAGACCTTTCAGAATTTCTCTCTCTTGATGTTGAATTGATAGCTTGTCTGTTTGTGAATTTTCCCTTAGCCCTGTCTATTGGATAAACATTAAAAAGAAGATGTCTGTATAGGCATCACTCAGAGTTATGTGAGTTCAGTTCCAGATGACCGAAATAAAGCGAACATTGTAGTAAAGGGAGTCATGGGAATTCTTTTTGTTTCCCAGAGCATATAAGTGTGTTGTTTACATTATATTATTGTCTATTAAGTGTGTAATGGCACGATGTCTAAAAAATGCTTAATTAAAAAATACTCCATTGCTAAAATATGCTAATTATGATCTGAGCCTTCAGCAAATCGTAATCATCTTTTTGCTGGTGGAGGGTCTTCCCTTGACATTGATGGCTGCTGACCGATCAGGGTGGCGGTTGCTGAAGTTGGGGGTGGCTGTAGCAACTTTTCAAAATAAGACAACAATGAAGTTTGCCACATTGAATGACTGCTCCCTTTATGAACGATTTCTCTGCAGCATGTGATGCTCTTTGATAGCATTTACCCACAGAACTTCTTTCAAAATTGGAGTCAATCCTCTAGAATTCTGTCACTGCTTTTTCTGAATATAAAGTTTATGTAATATTCTAAATCCTTTGTTGTCATTTCAAAACCTCCACAGTGTCTTCACCAGGAGTAGATTTCATCTGAAGGAACTACTTTCTTTGCTCAACCATGAAAGGTACTCCTCATACATCAAAGTTTTGTCATGAGATTGTAGCAATTCGGTCACATATTCAGGCTCCACTTCTGATTCTGGTTCTCATGCTATTTCTACCACATCTGCAGTGACTTCCTCCACTAATGTCTTGAACCCTCCAAGTCATCCATGAGGGTTGGTAGCAACTTCTCCCAAACTATTTTGACCTCTTCCCACGAATCACAAATGTCCTTAATGGCATCTAGAATGGTGAATCCTTTCTAGCAGGTTTCCAATTTACTTTGCCCAGATCCATCAGAGGAATCACTATCTATGGCAGCTGTAGCCTTACAAAATGTATTTCTTAAATAATAAGACTTGAAAGTTGAAATTAATATTCAATCTATGGGCTATAGAATGGATGTTATCTTCGCAGGCATGAAAACATTAATCTTGTGGTACATTGCCATCACAGTCTTCGGTGATTGGGTACATTGTCAATAGTGGTAATATTTTGAAATGAACCCTTTCTTTCTGAGCAGCAGATCTCAACAGTGGGCTTAAAATATTCGATCCACCATGTTGTAAAAGAGATGTGCTGTCATCTAGGCTTTGCTGTTCCATCTGTAGATCACAGACAGAGTAGGCTTAGCATAATTCGTAAGGGCCCTAGGATTTTCAAAATGGTAAATGAGCATTGGTTTCAACTTAATGTTATCAGCTGCATTAGCCTCTAACAAGGGAGTCAACCTGTCCTTTGAAGCTGTGAAGCCAGGTATTGACTTCTCCTCTCTAGCTATGGGAGCCCTAGATGCCATCTTCTTCCAATAGGAGGCTATTTCGTCTACGTTGCAAATCTGTTGTTGAGTGTAGCCACCGTCATTAATTATCTTAGCTAGGGCTTCTGGATAAATTGCTGCAGCTTCTACATCAGCATGGCTTCTTCACCTTGCACTTTTGTGTTAGTTTATTTCCTTAAACCTCATGAACCAAGCTCTGCTAGCTTCCAACTTTTCTTCTGCAGCTTCCTCACCTTTCAGCCTTCATAGCGTTGAAGAGAGTTAGGGCCTCGCTTAGGATTCAGCTTTACCTTAAAGGAATGTTGGGGCTGATTTGAGCTTCTATCGAGACCACTAAAATTTTCACCGTATCAGCAGTGGGGCAGTTTTGCTTTCTTATCATTCATGGGTTCACTGGAGTATTACTTTTAATTTCTTTCAAGACCTTTTCCTTTACATTCACAACTTGGCCAACTGTTTGTACAAGAGGAGTAGATTTTAGGCTCTCTCAGCTTTTGACATGCCTTTCTCACGGAGCTTAATCATTTCTAGCTTTTGACTTAAAGTGAGAGACATGTGACTCTCCGCCTTTTCCTTGAACACGTAGGGGCCATTGTAGGATTATTAATTGGCCTAGTTGCAATATTGTTGTGTCTCAGGGAATAGGAAGGCTGGAGGACAGGGAGACAGATGGGAACGGCTCAGAGGTGGAGCATTCAGAACACATACATTTATCAACTAAATTCACTGTTGTATATGGGTGTGGTTCGTGATAGCCCCAAACAATTACAACAGTAACATCGAAGATCACTGATCACCATAACAAATACAATAATAATGAAAAAGTGTGAAATACTGTAAGAATTACCAAATGTGACAGAGAGGAAGTGAAGAAATGTTGGGGAAATGACATTGGTAGACTTACTTTATGCTTTAGTTTGTGAACAACACAATATCTGAGAAGTACAATAAAATGAGGGATGTCTGTAGTTCATTTTCTGATCCATCTTGAACCAAGGTAGATGTTAAAATTGGGCAAGTTTTGTGTGTTTTTTTCCCCTAATTCCCTTTTGTGTGTTTGTTTCTTTAGCTTGCATGGGGCCAAAATAAACTCTTTTTTAATAGAATCTATTTCTGAACAATGTAATATGCTTTAAGATAAAAAGTTGTGGTAATCATCTCTTTTAACATTTTCAGATTGTCTTAAAAAAAGTGAGTAAATTGTGAAGGTGGAAAAAAGTAATGGGAGAAATATTATCTTAGAATTAAGACTCTCTTTTAAATGAGAATCGTCATTATTCATGGATTCTGTGTTTGCAAATTCACTTATTCACTAAAATTTATTGGGTAACCCCAAAATCCATTATCATGGTGCTTTCAGAGTCATTTGCACACACGCACAGAGTGACAAAAAATTTGAGTTGCCGACAGGCACATGAGGTCAAACAAGATGGCACTCTGCCTTCTTGTTTCAGCTGTCATATCATAGACAAGTGTCCTTCTCACAGTCTGGCCAGGGCGACAGTTTTTGAAAATGTGTGCTTTGTGTTTGTGGTTTTGCCGTTTAAAATGGTCCCCTAGGATAGTGCTGGTCTGGCCCATGTTCTGCGTGTGCCAGGCTGTGATGTGCCCAATGGAGAGAGTATGTGTGTTAGAGAAACAGTTCAGGCATCAGTTATAGAGATGCTGCTGCGAGTTCAATGTTAATGAATCGGCAGTATATGCTAATATGTTGTGTATTTAGAAACCCAGGTGAAAAAGGTTATGTATTGGTTGGTGGACAAAAATGTTATCACCGGAGGTTCAAAGGACCCTAACCCTGTTCAGTGTTTGTTAATTCAAGGTCTGTGATGACTTCATAGAACATGATTACAGGAAATGTGGAGAATCGAGTGCCTTTAAGTGTCTGGGGAGCTTTCAGGCAGGGGTAAGCCATAGAGAGAATCCCAGGCTGTCCAAGGCTCAGCAATCTCCTAGCCACCTGTCCTGTATGTGATAAGTGGGCAAGAGAAAGTCACCCTGTCTTAACACAGAAATGCAGGAAAGAATGTGCTGGAAATGGGAAATCTAAGTGGATATTGACTGTGGAAACAATAACATATTTAAAAATACACATAATTAAATCATGTGACAGCAGTGATGTGGAGGGGACTGGAGTGATAAAAATGGAATCAAAGGGAACCAGCATTGCTGGGATGTGGTACAAAGCTGTCTGGGGAAGTGGGAGCTGTTTCTTGAGATGTATTTCTCAGGTAAGTAGAATTCTTTTACAACCATTTCTCAACTTTCTTGTTTTTCTTTACGTAACCACATCTGGAGCTATCTGCTCAGTGGTATTGTGGAGACTTCTTCTGTCTTGATGGTAGACAATACCTGAGCCTCTTGGACATTTTTTCCCTTTTATCTCTGTCTTTCTCTTCCTCACTCCAACAGATAGCCAGGGCATTCTGAAAGGGAAAGCGGCCAAAGGAGTACAAAGGAGGTTCTAGCAAAACCTTGCAGGCAGTTGTGTTGTTCCCTTCCTTGACTGGCAGGCGAGCCTGTGTGTTTCAGAGGGCTCCTTGCAAACAGTTTCAGAGAAGACCACCCAGGTGCTGTCCTGACACGTCCAGCGTGGGCTCTGGTATCTTTCTTGGCTGTTTCGGGCTCAGTCCTGCAGAGCATGGCTTGTACGGTTGTCCTGCTTGGTTTTAAGTGCGGAGACCATGCCTTGGTTGAAGTTATGGCTGCGCATGTAGAAAAGGGAACAGCAGCTTTGGAAGGCTCCCTGGCACAACCCAGACAGACCAGAGGCCGGGTTTTATTTCCCACCATTCACCGGAGCGGAGAATCCCCAGGACACCGAGAGCTCCTGCGTGGCCAGCTCTTCACACAGGTGTCTGAGGCCTGGTCAGGCGCTTCCTTCCACCTCGGGGTAGCGTCATCTCACTTCCTAGTGAAAAGGGCGACACCCCGAAGTTCCACACAGAATACTTGCACGCCTTTTCTTCCCTGATCTTGCTTTGCTCTCTGGCTGGAGTGGGAAAGGACAGTCAAAATCGGAGCAGTGTGGCTCGTAGAGGCCGCCCAAGGCTCCCTCGGCCCCCACCTGAGACTGAGCGTGGGCCCCACGTTCCACGTCCTGTCTCTTACATCAGTCAGGTCAGTGATTTTCTGTGTGTGACACGCTGTTTTCCTTCCCCTGCCCTTGCAGGGGAGGGAGCCCGGAGGAGACCTGTGAGATCCGGGACAATATCATCTTAGACTCAGCCCACAAAGACCCAGCACTTAACCTGCTGCGGACGCCACTGGAAGCAGGTGAAAAGCACACCTGTCTTTTCTCTCCGACAAGGGACACGTGAATAATTGTACTTTTAAAATGTTCTGATTTTTTTAAAGGAAATTTTCTGAAGGGAAGCTTTTAAAAACAAATGGTCGATGACTCATCTTCGTGACAACATTTGAGCTTTGTTCTCCTCTTGTATTTGTTACTGTAATTGACATTAACTTTAGGTAAAAAATTTCTCAGGGGTAACTATTGAAAAGACAGGCTTCTCAGCTCCCTGTTTCCCCCACCCCTTTCCTGTTCGGCACCTGTTGTTTCCCCTGGGAAGGGAAATTTAGAACTGATTTTTTTCTGGTCACCAGGGGGCGCTCCTAGCCAAGGCATGTGCTTGTTTTTATAAAGAGCAGCGCCCATGTGCTTGACAGGGTGGAGTACTTAGTAGGGTAATTTTTAAAAAAAGGTTCAGCAGAACCCTGCCTCAGTTGAAATCTTCCGCTTCCCAGTTTTAGCTTAAAACCCACAACAATGGTGGCCCCTTTAAAACATGACTGTGGCAGAAAGAGGCAACTGATTAAACAGTGTTCTTTATTAACCTCTTAGAGTATTGTGCATACTTTCTTGGCGTCCTTTTTTTGTACCTGGTACTGTGGAGCCACAGGGCACCACCCAGCAGGTTCAAAGATGCTGCACAGGAGATGTGGGCTTTGTAACATATAAACAAGTCAATTTTATATCAACCTAACAGCATAGCTTTGCAGAGCACAGCCTCTCGGGCCAGACTGCCTGGTTTTGTGTCCCAGCTCCATTGCTCGTCAGCTATGTGGCCTTGGAAAACTTCCCTGACCTTTCAATATACTCAGCATCTTCGTTAGTAAGATGGGTATAGTAATAGTTCCTACCTAGCTTGCTATGGAGATTAATGAGTTAATAGATGTCAAGTTCAATAGAAACATACCTGGCACTGAAAAAATTTTAATAAGCTAACTGTTGATATTACCATTTGGATCTGACAGTTATAATGAGTCTGGGGTCTGCATTTCTGCCCCTCCCACCCCCACCCCCCAGGATAACTGGGACCGGTCTCCATTTGACCATCAAATCAGAGATTTGAAATACATAGCTTCAAAAGCAGAGCTAATCCTGAGGGGTGACACATCCCAAAGTCCATGAATTCTGGAGAATTCTAGAGGGCTTAGAAGTGCTTAGCAGGGAAGGAATTTTATACCCCTCAAAGAATGTCTTTAATGAAGTGGTGGTTCTTTTTCCTCTGTCTGTTTGCTACTCAGGAGCTAGCATGCAGGCCCGTCATTAAGTAAGGCCTCATGGATCCAGTCTGTCATAGGCCTCTGCTCCTGTGAGAATTTTCAAAAGGTGGGGAGGGCTCAAACCCACAACATAAATCAGAGAAATCTTGCTGTCCACAACAGAAAGCACTTTTTAGTTGGCTGACTCCACCCAGGATAACCCTTTAGAGTGCCTCGGGCATAGGACGGACTGTGCCAGAAGAGTGATCGAGCAGTTTGGGGTCCTGATACCTATGATGGGTTGGAAACATCCAGCACCTCGTCCTGTTACGTTTTGCTGTCATTGCCTGGCCTTGCGAGTCTGCCCCTGGTAGGATCATCCCTGAGAACTGTGCTGGCTCTTCTGGGGTGCAGGCAGGGGGGTGAGGAAGTGGCCAGTTCAGAGACTCATGATGCAGTCGCCTGCTCCATGGCTGTTGACAGCCATCAAACAGCTCCGCATGAAGCTAGCATGCTTTCTATTTTCGTCCTCTTTCTTGAGATGTTTTTCTTTTCCTTTTTTCCAAATGGTCACCATTTGGCAATGCGTCCCAAAACTCTGAATTTGGTGTGAAGTGACCTCGGGAGAGGAGGTGCCAGCATGACATCCCGACCTGTTTCATGTCTGGGAGGAAGTAGTTCATCCATCGGGAGCTGGCTTCATGGCGTGGGATTCTAATTCTGGGGATGGCATTTTGTATGTGTAGGAAGACTGTCAAAACCTTTCCAAAGGGAAGGGACAGGAACCAACTTGAGAATGACGTGGTTATATAAGAACTGTCCCGATGGAGGCATCTTGGCACACTTCCTGTACTTGTTCAGTTTGAAGAGGAGAGAAAGGGGAGCAGGAGGAATTCTCCGTGAACTCGTGCAAAACTACAAACTTTCCAGTGAGAAATGATGCACGCCCCTGAGATGGTTCTGGAAGCAACCTAGGTAAATGGGTGTGGGTATTTATTAACCCTTTGCTTTCCTATTATGCTTGCACCTCCCCTTTAAATGTTTACCAACCGGATTAGCCTGCTGAGAATATATAATTTTTAGGTGGCCCATTGGGCTTTCCATTGGTTTTATATTGATAACAAAATAGCCGCTGCCGTAACCCTTACCAGCAACAGTACATTGGGTGTTTCTTGGGACCAGGAGCAAACGACTCACATGGAGTATCTCATTTTGTCTCTACAAGGTACGAGGTACAGCTACTGTTATTCCTGTTTTAGAGATAAAGAAAATCATCTTTAAGAAATGAAAAACCTGCCCAAGGGGACTGCTTTATTTTGGCAAAACAAGGAAACACTTGCAGACTTAATGTCGCTTCTTGAGTAATTTAGCCAGAGGTACAGACAACAGTGGAAGCAAGACGGTGAAATGGATGAATGTAGCATAGCTTGGCTTCTCTTTCTGGCTTCCCGATGCCCTGTGGGGGTGTGCAAAGCCAGGACACTCTCCGCTCCTATAGAGTCCTGCCAGGATTGAGAAACTCCAAAGGCTGTCTCCACAGGGCCTTTTCATTCTCAGGATGTTACTTAGCCCCATTATGGAGACCACACACCAGCCATCCATTAGCTTCTCCTTAAGAGAACAGGTACAGCCCATTGACGTTGCTGGTTCTCAAACCCAGCAGGAACAAGGCCACACCTTGTCCCAGGGTAGAAAGCAGAGTCCTGCTTGCTGGTTTTTGAAAGAAGCCCTGCTTCCAGTTTTCCAGAGCCCTGGAAAGGCTTCCCAAGTACTCAGGGCCAGCAAGGGGCATGCCAGCACCTGGCACCATTTCTGCCTGACTCCAGTCTCCCACTCAGCCTCTAGGCTGCACTGTGTTGCTCTTGAAGGAAAAATGGAACCGCTTATTTAACCTCCACCTGCTGTCTCCATGTTGTCCAGTCATTTGAATGTCGTTGATTTTGTTTCTGCGTTTCCTTTGCCTCTTGCCTCTTCCTCCCCCTAATGTGGAGCCCCTTCCCCTCAGAAATGCCCTCTCTTTACCACACGGATGTTCTCCTAGTTCCATAGCTAAAACAAAGTAATAAAGGAAAGGAAAGCAAGTGCTTTGATGATCGAGGTCCCACACGCCCCTTCCTTACTCCATGGAAATCCAGAAATCGTCCTTAATTCTCTTCCTTCCGTCGTTCATGGAGCCTGATGTTACCAATTGGATTTTGCTTCTCTCGACCACTCAGCCCTTTAATATATTTATCTGCGATGTAATCCTATAGGGTCCTTCTTAGCTCTCTGGAGGGACTCTCCCACTTTCTCACTGCAGCCATTTCTTATCACTCATGAGCATTTGGGGAAAGAGGACAGGCTGGAGAATGGGGAACAGGAAGACGGAGACACATGTGGTTTGGCTGCTGGTCTGGAGGGACCCACCACAGAGGACGTTTGGGGCCAGGTCTCTTAGGAGAAGAGCCCTGCCAGTCCTTACAGGTAGGAAAGCTATGGCAGGCGGCATAACCCTCCCTAATTTTGGAGAACTCTGCAAAATCAAGCAACTGCTGCACATGGAAGGGAGTGCTGTCTCCAGCTGGGGGCAGGCTGAGGCATGGGAGAGGGGGTTCGCTGTGATTTCTGCTCTCTGGTCTGGGTGATTCACTGGATGGTGGGACCCAACTGGTCACCTGCAGAGGACCTTGGTAATAACAGATCAGACAAAGGAATAGGGCCATGTTGGAATTTAATCTAGAGCAAAAATAAGAGACTAATGAATTGATTCATGTTTTCATGCAACCGTATTCATGAGTCAGTATTTATGCCTAGTCATAAATACTAGTTATGTTTAAGGCCCTGTGTGAATAAACCTCTACTGCCTTCCACGGCTGCTGCAGTAGCAGCTTTGTGTTTTACTCCAGTTTGCATGTCAAAAAAAATCACCTCGACCTTAAAAGAGGTTTCTGTGACAATGTCAGCCTGGCAGAAGTGCAGGGAGCGAGGGCCTTGGTTGAAGAAGCATCACCTTGTGGGTTGTTCAGTGTGACCCTGGCTGGTCCAGGGGCTTGGAGTTTGTCCCGGCTCCCGAGTCTTACTCCCCACGTGCCTGCCTCCTTTCCCTTCCTCGGGGAGAAACGCAGGGGAAGGTGGTGAAAGCCCTCGTGAAGGCCTCGGCAGGTTCAACCAGGTAGTACAAATAAGGTCGAATTGTTCACAACCCTCAGAAAAGTACCCTCCTCCTCCCAGATCTGAGAACGCATCTGCACTGTTTGGGTTGTTTTTGAACTTTTACCCCATGCGTGAACTTTTTCTCTCCACTCTTGAATAACATTTCTTTCTGCTAATCCATTTAATACATCCCTACTGTGGAAACTTTGGAGAAGAGAGGACATTTCGAAGAAGCAAAGCAAAGACACAGGAAACCACAAGGAGACCTCATAATCCCACCCTCCACAGGCAAACATAGCCTCTGGTTACCCTATTTCCTTTACTGCTTGTTCTATGACCTCTGCTCTTTACATAGTTGAGATGACATGTTCAATTTCCATATGTCAGCATAAACCTTAATAAAAATCCTGTGTATTGGCTGGATAACAGTGCATTAAGTGATTGAATCATTATTTATTTAGGCATTCTCCTGTATACTTAAGGATTTAAAATATATATATTACCAAAAAAATGATTCAGTGAACATATTGTGTGTAACTCTTTGTCCCTATGTAGGATTATGTATTTAGCAGAGATTGTTAGACTCTTGGGTCCGAACATAAGGACATTTTTGAAACTCTCATTTATAGTTTTATTTATACCTTCTAGTATAAAATTCTTCCTGCTTGCCATGAAGTGGGTTATTCATATTGTCTCTAAGCACCGTTTTTGAATTCTTGTGGTTTTTTTAAACCAACTATTCTAGTTCTGAGAGCAGGACATACTTATTGTACAGGATTCAGAAATATAGATAACCAAAATGATTTGGATAAACGTCAGCCATATCCCCCCATATATACATAAAATATTGTTACGATATCGGCAAATACCTTTCCAGATATTTTCTAGTGATTTGTGATGGACTTAAATATATTAAGAAGTTTCAGCTAAAGAAGGTTGATTTGGGCGAATATTTTAGTCTAAGTTTGCTATATTTTTGTCCTATAGGAACTATGGTTTCCCAGGCTGTCTTCGGTTTTTTGCCTTCACTGTGTAAAAGAAAGGGACCTCAATCCACAGGCGTCTGCAGCTGTAATACTAGTGCCTAGAGTCAGACCAGCTAGGTATCCAGAGAAGGTATCCTCAGTCTCTGTCTACCCACACCTCTGACCGCTGAACCACACACACACAGGGAGCAGGCTCAAAGCAGCTTAGTTACAGACATAACACCTGAAATGAGACCAGAGCTGCAGCCCCAGACACAGTTTGCAGTTAAAGCACACACAAGAAAATTATCTACTAAAACAAAGGAAACAATAATAAGGGAGAAAAATAACAGAATCCAGAATCTCCACAACTTAACATTCCTAATGTCAGGAATACAACGCAACATTCCCTAATACATGAAGAACAAAGACACAACTTTGAAATCCAACTCCAAGATGAACCAAATGTTGAAACTCCCAGACAAGGAGTTTAAAATGACCTTGCAAACTATGCACGATGAAAAAAGGCAAACCGTGTTTTTAATGAATGAAATCTTAGCAGGAAAAATTAGAAGTCTCAGTAGAGAAATAAAAACAATAGGAAAGAACCAAGTGGAAATTCTAAAAATGAAAAATACAATTTCTGAAATTCCTGGTATATGCCATGTTTCCCCGAAAATAAGACCTAGCCAGACAATCAGCTCTAATACATCTTTTGGAGCAAAAATGACTCTCTTATTTTACTATAAGACTGGGTCTTATGTAATATAATCTAAGACCACGTCTTGTATTAATTTTTCTCCAAAAGACGTATTAGAGCTGATTGTCTGGCTAAGTCTTATTTTCAGGGAAACTGTAATAAATCTTTTGTAAATGTAAGTAGACATTATTATGTAAGAACAAGGGTAAGACATTTTTCTCTTATGTTATTACACTTTTGCTAATGAAATAGAAGCAGATAGGGTAATTCTATTCCTCTTTTCTTCTTCCAAACCTTATTCTCCTTAGACTTGAGACAAAAACAGTTCTGGAATGTAAGTAGTAAAGTAAGGACGTTGAGAGAGTTGGGGAGTATATAGCTCAATTCTTCGACTTCTCTCTCTTCTGTGTTACTTCTATGCTTTTTTTTGTTACTGCTACACATTCCAGTTTGTTACTTCTGTACATTCATCTTCTTATTTGTCTCTCTCCCCTGATGGGCCCCAAATTCCAAGAGGTCAACTTCTAGGACTTTCTTATCTCTTTCTCTAATAGGAGTTGAGTGAATAATGTACTCAGTGAATGAATAAAACTTTTGGGTCCCTCGGTCCCTATTGTTATCCCCTAGCCTTTTTCTCGTAATTGTCACGTCTTTATTGCAAATGTTTTAGGATGGTTTCCAAGAAATTACATTAGTTGCTGAATCAATATTATTTACCGACTATACGGGCAGAATGTTTGCCAGTTTTCTTTATAATCAGGCTTTATTTCTGTATAACATATTTAATCACTGTATAAATGAAAAGTGTCCATCACAATAAATAGACCTGTCCCTCCTGCCTCTCCTCCTCCCTCTCCATTCCTGTGTTGTATTTTCTATCGCGTTAGCAGCTTCAATTCCTTTATTAGTCCTTCTGGGAAGTTTTTGTGATGTCCATTCCTAAAATAGCCCCCTTTAAAACGGTATCATACAAGTGTGTCTGGGCACTGGTCGCTTTTACTAAGAGGTCATTGCATTTGAAAATCTCGCTTCTATGTCTTATACCGGTTTGACATTTTTTGTAGAGCTTTGAAGAAGAAAAAGAATAGCAGAGGTATGAGCCCTCTGTATGAATTACCAAGCCTCGGGGACAAAGAGCAACTAGGAGTTTTTCGTCTACTTACCATCCTGTATCAAGGCCTCTCCTGGGTGTTGAACATGCTTTCTTCTTTTAATCTTCACAACTAGCTTGTGAAATAGATGTTTTGCCCCTTATTTTGTATCTGAAAATCCTGAGGTTTAATAACCTGCCCAGAGTCTCACAGACAGTAAGTCAGAGTGACACCAGGATTCAGTGATAATTGTGTCTCCCATCTAAGTCGCTGTTACTGGGCACACAACCATACTGCGTCTCTCTGACACGAAAGGTTAAGGGAATTCAGGAATGTAGATGTAGAACTCCTTTTGTAATAGTAATCATTTTTAACCTTTCCCCACTGTGGAATCATATGATGGCCCTCGTATTATATATACCCCTCCTGTGGCCTGCGAGCTGTGACTGCCTCTTTCTGTCTCATGGTCAGAGGCACACTGGCATGGCAATGAATAGCTGTGGGATTGTTATATGTTATATGCCTACACCCTACAGTATTTGCCAGTGTCTAAAACGCACCAGTGCGGAAGATGCACGGCGCCTGTTAAACGGCCTGCGCTGATTGCCTCACCTGCCACCAGGGGGCAGCATCTTCACGCAGTGGCCCACTTTCTGGCGAGCGGGGGACAGGGCGGTACAGTCATCGAAGCTCGCCCGGAACCCTGTAACTCTTCATCTCTTAACTTCCAAGCCTCGTGAGCAAGTCGTAACTGTAACTGGGCAAAGTGAATGCAAACCTTTTCTTTCTTTTTTTTTTTGATGAGGAGGAGGAGAGCTGTGAGAGGGAGGAAATATATCTTCATATATTAGCATACTCATTAAAATACTTGGTACTTTATGTGAATGGATGGATGTGTTGTGTGTGTTTAGAATTCTTTCTATTGCTGGGAGTACCCATTTCCTTGGCCAGGGCTGCAGTGCTCAACGTATGTCCCAGCCACACATTAATCCTTATTTTCCTAAAGAAACAAAATATTTCCGTGACTGGAAAGCGTGGTCCACCGGATAGGAAGCAGTTTGTGTAAGGCCCGCTGTCCAACGTGCTGACATTGGAGTCAGCCGACCTGCGTTCAAACCCTAGTTTAGACACTTCGTTAGCTGTGGGACCTTGGGCAAGTTACTTAGCCTCTCTGAACATCACAAAGTCATCTGTAACATGAGGATTATAATACATTCCCGTTTTCTTTCATTCAACAAATATTTATTTGAGGATTTATTTTTTCAGGTAGAACATGGTATTATGCCTGGGTGTAATGGTCTTTATATATACCTCCCAGTTCAGTTTCATATAAATTGGCCTCGTGGTTTTTGTAACTAAGTTTGTATTTCTGTCAAAAGCCCTGGCTAATGCTGGGAGATTCAAGGTAAGACAATCGGGGAGTACAGACTCGAGCCCCCGCAGGTAGTGCCAGGTTATTTACGCTGTGAAGAGTGACTTGGGAGCCACCCCCAGGGGCAGCAGCCTTATGAAACACCCACCCCAAGGGGTGAGGTGGGTGTCCTGGTTCTCAGCAGCTTGGCCTGGGTGTGAATGGAGTAGGGAGCTATGCGTAGTTCCTGAGCTGCAGTTCTGAGGACAGGAATTGGCCCTTGTTTAGGGAGGCCCTTGGTGGCCTCTGGGCATGTTTATACTTTGCTGTCTGACAGTTAATGCCTGTCACTTATTCCTGTTTTGAATTTGGGCAACTGTGGCCCCTGGAATTACAGATTCTGGAGACGCTGCCAGGTCTTATTATTTTTGTTTTTATCAATATGAAATTCACATAACATAAAATTAACCATTTTAAAGTAAAGAATTCATTTAGTACACTCAAAAAGTTGGAAATACCCCCTATCTAGTTCCAAAAAAAAAAAAAGTTATATTTCTAAGCCTTTATTTTGATAGAATTTTGAATTTAGGGAAAAGTTACCAGAGTAGTACAAGGAACGCTTGTGTAACCTTCAGCCAGATTCACTTATATTTGTGTACCTTCTGCCCCATTTGCTCATTGCTGTGCTCTCTCTTTATGTATATACATGTTAAATATATACTATATATGCATTATATATAATATATACACATACAAAATGTATATATAGAGGGTGCTAAAAAATGTATACACGTTTTAAGAAAGGAAAACACTGTATTAAAATTGTAATACTCAATATATACCGATAATGAAAGATGAATACAAGTCACGTTTGACTTCTGCAATTACAAGAGGTGCTCAAAGCAGTTACCATCGGCATAATTTTAATACAGTTTTTTCCTTTCTTAAACTGTGTATGCATTTTTTTGGCACCCTCAGTACATATATACATTTTTTCCCCTTGAACAATCTGAGAGCTTGTTGGAGACATTGTGCCTCTTTCCCACTAAATGTTTCAGTATGTATTTCCTCGTAAGGGTACGTAGTACAATTAAAAAGTATCTGAAGATTTCATATTGATAAAATACTATTTTCCAACCTACAGTGCTTGTTTGAATTTCATCACATATCCTTTATATCAGGGGTGTCCAAACTTTTTTCAACGTTTCTTACCAAGGGCCATATGCGGTAAAACACCCAAACAGCCGGGCCACTCACTCGAGGTGAAGTACGTATTGCCTCACATGGTTTATTTCAGTAAACTAAATATATTTTTGGAATTTGGTGTGGGCCAATTAACAATGGATTGCGGACTGCAGTTGGCCCGTGGGCCGCAGTTTTGACACCCCTGCTTTATACCATTTTTCTTTAGTACAGATGTAATCCACAATCACACAGTTGCATTGAGTTGTCTTCCTTTTCTCTAATCTGAGGCACTTGTTTTCTTTCTGATCGTTCACCTTTATATGTTTTGAAGCCTACGGGACAGTTATTCTGTACATTGTCATTCAATCTGAATTTGGCTAATGTTTTTCATGGTCCAATTTGAGTTCTTACTTTATTTGACAGCATCCCCTATGGGAAAGTATGTCCTGATTGCCACATGCTAGAACATTGTTTTTTATTCTCCCCTTTCAGAGCCAATTGCCCGTGGGTGGCATTTTCTAGCTTCCCATTGTAACAACCCCCTAACTCTGTGGGCCACAGTGATATTACGTTCAGTTTCCCTGAAACCTCAGAAGTCTGCAGCCATCTGGATTCAGGAATCACATAACTGGAGGTTTATGGTTTTGAAACTGGAAGGCAGTGGCTGAAAAGCCTATTGGGTAGCCCTCTGGGTTAAAATCATTGTTCTTTGATATCTTAGCGCCAAATGGAGTTTCCTGTATGTGCATTCACTTGTCAGGTGTTGAAGGAGACAGTGGCAATTTGCAATGTAGGTTGTTAAGATAATGAAGTAAGTCTTCTAGGGCACGCAAAGAGGAAACACCTGTTGGGCTCCTGCACCCCTTCCCAGGGAGGACGGTACATTGCATTTCCTCTGCGGTGGAATTTCACTCTGCCCAACAAAAGCATGCTACTACCCGAGAATAAAAAGCAAATCTACGATGTCAGTTTTGGTATCTTATTTGGTAGCTAGTTTCTTATGACTGTTTTATTATCTTTACAGCTACTATCATTAGGAGCAGGTCCAGGGAAACCACTGTCTTTCTACTCTGTTCTCCTGACTCTGCTTCTCCTTTCCGCATCCTGCTGTATTTGGCAACTCAACTTTTCCTAAAAGTGTTTTCGCTTTTGTTTTAAAAGTTGAAAGGAAAAGCTATATGCGAATATATGTGGGTTAAATTTTGATTGTTTTTAAACTACGTGGACAAAATTCCCCTCACCAGTCTGTTCCCACTAAGAAAAATACCTCTGTTGTTGCTTTTATTTTTTAAACTTTTTATGTTGAAATAATTTTATATTAACAGAAGTGTTGCCACTATACTGCAGAGAACTACTATAACCCATACTTTTCTGTAATGTCAGCATCCTAAAGGATCATAGTGTATTTATCAAAACTAAAAACTAACATTGATATGATACTGTTAACTCAGAGTTCATTAGGATTTCACTAGTTTTTATGCCAATGTCCTTTTTCTTTTCCAGAAACTCAGGCTGCATTTAGTTGAGAGACTTTTTAGTGTCTTCCATCCTGTGATAGCGTTTCAGTCTTTCCTTGTTTATAATGACCTTGACATTTTTTAATGAGGTGTAGTCAGGTGTTTTACGGAATATTCCTCAGTTTGGGTTGTCTGATATTTTTCTCCTCATTAGACTCAGATTGTCTCATCATTATCCGTTTTTGGAAAGTATGACAGAGGTGAAGTACCATTCTCACCACGTTATATTGGGGTTAGGCGTTATCTTTGTTGATTTTTTAAATTTTCTTATTTTCTTCCTCTGTTCTGCTGTTTTCAATACCCCTTTAAGGTAGTAAAATCACTTTTCAAAATGGAATGAATGCTGTGGATGAAGCACTTGGTTGTCCATGCCTAGTCCTTAGACCCCTTTTACGGTTTTCAATTTTCTTACGACATTGAGTATCTCTGTGAAGGAATGTCAAATAAGTGTGTCACTTCCTCCTTGTCAAGCACTTACAAACTTTCAATGCGACCTTAGGGCCATGGGTGCACCACTTTGTAAAGTGTGCCGAGGGTCCTGGACAAAACATACCAACTCTTGAGATTTCTTTTAAGGTTATTTTTGACTGGAGCTCATACATTGGAACAAATCCTGCAAGAGAAATATAAGGGGTTGGGTGAGTTCTGCGGCACCAAACTCCCCACGGAAACCTAACCTTGACTTCCTGAGTTTCAGAGAGGGGGGTTTATTTGGCTCAAAATATCTGTGGGTATTTCAGAAAGCTGATTTTAATCCTAATATAAACCTCCCCTTCAAGTAGAGGGAATAGCATAGCTGTGAATTTTATCTCATTTCCCTTTACTCCTAACCTTTTAGGCCCTAGAAATATTAAATGTAGACCGTGAGCCCAAATGAGGAAGGGCCTTGAGTAATCCACACACCACCATCAATGAGTGACCACCAGTAGCTAAAATCGTCATTCTCAAGCTTTCTTGAATTAGTAGCACACTTTACATTTTTTCTTTTATAACTGAGATATAATTGATATATATCATTATATTAGTTTTAAGGGTACGGCATCGTGGTTTGATATTTGTATACATCGTGTGGAAGTCTTTCTAGTAATGTCCCCTTGTACATAGATTGACAGAAATAAAACACATAACCAAAGGAAACAGATACATAACTTTTTGTATAAAGTTAAATCTTTAGAAGAAACATCACCTTTGTTTACTTCCTAAGAGTGAATTCTAATTATGGTTCCCAGAATACGTTCTAAACTATTGTGGGGTAGCCTAACTATCACGCATTACCTATACTCCCATTTGAGGGAATAAGAAAGCAAAGGAAATGTAATTATCTTCAGGTTCGGGAACAATGGAAAGAAGCACTATTTCTGTGCCACTTGTCTGTACGTCCTTATGCAGATGATGTATTTAGTTGCTGAGATTTCTTGCTTAATGTGAGAACGTGTTTGGCAACCACTGCCACAGAGTTAAGTATCATGAGCTTTCACAAACCACATCTGTTCAGAAAGGTTTGCTGATAGGGTAGAGAAAAGAAAATCTCAACTCTGCTGCAGCCCACAGGCTTCCACGAGGATGTGCTATGTTTAGTGTGCTGATTATTGAGGCTTCTAATAGGAAAGGTGATCGCGTATAATTCCTCAAAGCTCTTAATGTCTGTTTCCGAGTGGCTCTCTTCCCCTCTGGAATATACATCTACACTGCTTCCTTCGCCTCTGATTGCTACGTCGTTTCTGTACTTGTCCATTGAGCTCTATACTCTGTATTGGTTTATGTCAGTCTTGTCTGACATAGATTGTATATTCTTCTAAAAGCTGTGAAAGTTTTTTTTTTTCCATTTTTCATTCTTTAATTTTTCTTTCAATTTTTGTTTATTGCCCGAACATCAGAATAACAGCAATAAGGAAACAAAAGAAAAATCAGTTCTCTGTTCTTATTATAATGAACCAGCTATTTTTTTTTCTCTGTTTCTTTCTACTTTTTGGTCATACATGTAAATAGCCACATACTTATAATACTAAAGGATAGATTATTTTCTATTTTACTTGAGGAGTTACGGGCATTATTTTCGTATTGTTATATCACCATCATCCTAATGACTGTTTATTTCATTGAATTGATACATTGTCCTATATTTAGATGTTTTTAATTGTTGGACATTCAGTGTTACAGTATTTTTCTACTTATAAGCAATCATCTTTTGTGCATTTTTGTTCTTATAGCTTTCTCTTGCCTTTTGAATGATTTCACTGGGTTAGGTCACTAAGCAAAGTGCTTGAAGATTTTCATGGTTCTTAGGCTCTATGCTGTGTTTTGTTTGTGTTTGTTTTTAGCACAGTATCATTTTTAAAAAAGACCTTTTAGTCGAGGTCTTGAGATGAGGCAATGATAAGGAAGATTATTTTGGACACAGTCGTCTTCTCATTTTTTTTAAAATTAGTTTATTGGGGCGACGATTGTTAGTAAAGTTACATAGGCTCCAGGTGTACAATTCTGTATTACATCGTCTATAAATCACACTGTGTGTTCACCACCCAGAATCAGTTCTCCTTCCATCACCATATATTTGATCCCTTTTACCCTCATCTTCCACCTTCCTCCCCCCTTATGCTCTGGTAACCACCAAACTACTGTCTGGGACACAGTCTTCTTATGTGAAATTATTGTTGGGATTCTGAAGATGTTCTTCTAGAAATGATGGTAAAAGTTAAGCAGCCCCTGAGTCTTGGGAAGCTTGTCGAATCATTGAAATTCATTAGTTTACCCCACTGTAATCTATACTGAAATTATTTCTAGTAACTAACAACATATTCTCAACAACGTCAAAGCTATTTTAAACCCTGTCTTGCTCTCCTGTATGTCATGAAAGTTTTCTGTCTACCCCAAATATCAATCTTCTGGGGAAAACTATTTACAAGTATAACAGTCTAACTTGCAAGTAAAGGTACAGTCTTCTCCAGAGAGAGTACAGATGCTGCTCTTGGGCCTTTTGTTGGGTTTCTAGTTGGGCGTGGGGGACACTGAAAGTGGTATGCCTGCGTGGTTAAGAGACATGTTGGAAGGGGATCCTTGATGTAACTCCAGGGTGCACAGTCTTCCTTCGCAACATCTGTTTGGTTTCAGCTGTCCTAAGGGGAGAAGTTACCCTGTTTTTCCAGGGCAAAAATTGCACTGTGTAGCCCAAAGATGCCTCTGGGATGGGTTACCATTTTTATCTCATTCCAGGGGGACACTTTGAAAGTTTGCAGAACAAAATTTAAACCCTCATTTGTATTGGGTGAGGCAATGGTAATTGGTGACAACCTGCTCTGAAGCTGATTTTCAACATTTGGAAGTGATAGACATTTGTTAATGTGCTCATCTCCAAAACTACCCAAGCTGCATTTCTCTTTTACTCTCTCTTTGCCCTTTTCTCCTTATTTTTCCTCTTTATCTTCTTCTCTTTTCTGGTGTTTGAAGTGCTGGTTTTCTCCTCCTTCCTCCCTTTTTTCCCCTCCGCTCTTCTTTCTGTACCATTTTCTTTGCCCCCCCCCCCCCATCTTTAGAATCCCTTTTCCTCTTGGTTTCTGCCATTCTGCCTTTTTTTTTTTTTTTCCGTTAGGAAAATAGGCTTTCAATTTTGAATGTGGTAAAATGTCATTTCATAGTGAAAAACTGCGGGGGTTCAGGGGCTGCGTTTGTGACTTACTGATAAAAAGAGGCACGGAAGCTACTGCTCACGGGAGTGATTTAAGGGTGACTGCTCAGTGTCTCCGGTGGATGCGATTATGTTGTGGGACAGCTGGATTCCATTTTAGTCTGATTTTGACCTCTCCTTGCCATGTAATTAACAGTATGTCAGCCACAGATCATAAAGTGAGTGCAGTTCAATGAATAATACCACATCCTGGTGCCTGGAGTTTGTCTCCCCCTGGGGACTGAGTGGGCCTGGGGTATGCCTGGATGTCTCGCCAGAAGTGACATTTAAACTGAACTGCCTGATGCTGGGTTATGGGAGCTCTGACATGTGTCCCCAGACAGCTGCTCAATACAGATGGCTGATGAGCTTGGAAGCTTCAGGCTGACGTGTCCGGGAGCCCAGGGGCAAACTGACCCTTTTCTCTTTGGGCACAGCATCTGTGTTGGCTGTTTAGAAAAAAGCAGAAGACGTTTTAATTCACTTTCCAGCCAAAGCTTGCCGGGTTTCATTTTGGGTGATTGAACTAGACTTCTAAATAGATTTCCTCAAACCCCGAACACCTTATACAGAGATTCACATAGTGACCGGTTTGCCTCCCATGAGGAGTGTCACAGTAAATTCAGTCCTTGTCATGGCTTTTGTGTTGTATGTTGTTGAACAGAAAAAGAGATGACTGACAGGTATATCCATAGAAAAAAGAAGCAGCAACGGTATGAAGCATGGAATGGATTACCCTCATTTGCTTGAGATGCATCAAATAAGTTGAGGTAGAACGGGAAGGGTACAAGACAGAAGATTTAACACTCCCCCACTGCCAATCATGGTTTCATGTACTAATCAAGGAATTCAGCAAGGTGGTTTAGGTAGATTCAGCGGCTGAGTGTAAAAGTCTTTCAATAATCACTAAGGTATTATTCAGGACACAAACCAGATAACTTTAGTTTCACCAGAAGATGGGCAGACGTGGCCAAGTCGTCACTTAGTAATTCTTGGCATTTCTGGAGTCTGGGGAAGGCACCACCATTGGGGCTCATCTTCTTCCAACCTCACAAAAGCCAACCAAACAGGCACTGTCTGTGTTGTACGTTTGGGTTGAGGGTGGTAGTTCTGATAGGAACCCAACGGAGAGAGACAGAGCCCCTTTAAAAGGAAAACATTTCTTTTCTCTAAGTAAGGTCTGATTTTAACAAGCTGACATCCATGACTCCTCCCCTCGGGTTTATGCTTCGAGTCGACCTGTGGAAAGATGCCACCACGGGGAGTGGGGAGATGGTCAGACAGGATGGTCTGAACCCCCTTTCAAGTCATTGATTTGTTTTTTTTTAACTTTCTAGTTTAATTTATATCAAGGCAACACAGTATGTTTTAAGGGGAAAAAAAACAGTAAAGAATAATTTATGATGAAAAGAAATAGTCTCCTACCTACCTCCAGTCCCTCTCCCAGGAAACAACCTATTAACTGACTTTTAATTCTTATACTTGTTAACCTTCAAAATACTAAATAACAGGAACATGAGATTTCTGAATCCGTCATATTGTATATTTAGCCTGTTTGTTCCAGAAATGTAAAATGGGGATTTAATTAACTTAAAATGGGTCACAGAATAGGTGAGTGGGCTAGTGGATCTCATACAAGGACATGGATAATACACACCGTGTGGACTAAACCAAGGATCCCGGCACTGCCTCGGTTGACTCATTGGATGTCCACAAGACGCACAAGACCAAAGACCAGGAGACGCTGAGGAGGACAGAGGCTAACCATCCACAGAAGCCTCCAATTCTCCAGCCCCAATTCTCCAGCCCCACATGACTCCCCGGGATATGACCTGCCCTCCCATGAAAAGCGGATGGGAAGGGAGGGATTAAATCTGACTTTATAGAGAGAGTTTAAGTGTAAAATGACCGAGTTTGCATGGAGTTGACCATAACTAACTTTTCTGCCAGCTTGTAGAATAAGGTCTTTTAGTCACAGAAAATAAAGTTCATCCTTTTTTATGTCCAAGAACATGGCGTGAGAAAACTGAACCTGCTACATAAGAAATTGAGGCATATTATGTAAAGTAATTAAAGATAAACAAGCAAAGCAATAGCGAGGATGATACATCAGCTATCATAAGGAGAAAGAGGTGGGAGAGAGAGGTGGTATTCACTGATTTAATCATTCACTCAGAAACATCAGCCTGGGCTAGGAGCTGTTTGAGTTTTTGCAATTTAGCTTCACTGTCTACTTTAAAATGAATTCTCTGATAATTGGCCTCATGTAAAATCAAAGGCAGATTTAAAACAGCATGTGCAAAAGCAAATTAGAGGGATTTTTCAGTCATCCATTCCATTGTTTCCTTCCATGAGGGGGACTGTCGTGGTTTGCTTGGCCTCTATGTCCTCAGTAGTGCCTTTTCTTGGACCCTCAGGCGGTGACATAGGGCTCACAGGTGGGATACAAGAAGAAGTGGTCACCGTCCCATGGGCCTGTGCTGGCCTGGTCTGAGAGCAGGAGAATATTACAGTTATTACAGTAGCCACTAGATCTCATTTCCATGAGGGTATCTCTAGAGTTAAATGAGTTTGCTGTAAATTCTGGACAGTTATAAATGATGTAATTCTTCGGCACATTTTATCAGGCAGATTACATTAAGATATAGAAACTGTTCTTTCACATTTCATGAGAGAGGAAAGTCAAGGCTTGTGAAACCTGTTGACTGCAATAGAAGGTTGTTGTGTGTGTTTCCTCATTGTTTCAGGATCTGTGTTCCCTGCTCTACTCCTTGCAGACAACCCAATCTGCTAGGAGCCTGTTGAGATGAATAAGAGCCCTCTGTCAATTGTGGGGAATTTGGGCTCAATGGAAACCTCTGCTATATCAAGTATGGGTGTGTGTATGCATACATAATACCTATTCATTTAGTTCCAGCATTGTAACTATGATGGCCATTTTCTTCTTGGCACAGTATTTACATCCAGTAACTGGATGGTAATTGAGTAGTTGACTTGAGTTCTATTTCTGGTCTTGCTGGTGATGTGCCCTCTTTGGCCGCTGTAGATTCTAATATCTGAATCAAGGCTGTTGGTACCTCCTGATAATATACTAGCTCATCAGTATATTCAAATGTCACCCAAATTATACTTTTTCTTAACATGGCTGATGAAGTCTGAAAGGACATGGAGAATAATAAACTGGTTTCGGTGTTGTGGTATTTGGATACGAGTGTGGAGAGGAAAAGAAATGAGGGATGTGTCCAAATATCTCATTTAGCCTTTCTTATGGTAAAAGAAATAGTGAGAAAACATTTCTTAGATAATTTACTCTCAAGAGTAAATTTCTTTTCTGAAATATTCTAAGTGGCTCAGAAAAGGATTTTGGTATGAAAGACTCTTTTTTTAACTGAAAATATAGACAATTCTCTCTCTACCCTCAATCCTTTACAGAATTTTAAAGGAAAGGAGAAATAGAAATAAAGTTGACAAGAGAAGCCATCTAAAATTAAAACTCTCCATATGGAATTGATTTTTCTTCTCTTCTAGATATTGTACTCACTCTAAATCCTAGAAACTCAGCTCCGTCTTCAAGGGTTTTCTTACAGAATGGTCACCGGAGGCTCTTTTAATGCCTAGCTTCTTTCATCATTGTTCAACAATTTGTGTCTTCTAAATGGTGAAAATGTGTTCTTCTAAATGACATGTTTTTATTCTAAAAATATCTTTGCTTAAATATTAACTAGAGAATGGTGCATATTCAAAAGATACAGCAGGGAAAAAAATGGTAAAAATTGTTCCTTTCACGGCTTTTACCTTCTCCAGAGGCTAATGCTGGTCTCAATTTCTTTATTTCCAGTCCTTGGTTTGAATCCGATTGTGTTTAGGAGCTGATGAGGTATAAGTAACTTTTTATGCAAGATGTGCTTTATTGGTTTCCATCAGTTTAAAATGTATTAGAAGAGAAAGCAAGACCTAGTTATAGTGATAAACTAATGGATTATTTTTAGCTTACCTAGAAATTTCCTAGATGAACTTCTTGCTGCTGTATTATATGCCCATATTTTATCGTCAAAGATGCCACTGATTGGTAGACACACATTTTATGTACAACTAAAAATGAAAACAAAACAAAACTAGCCAGCTAAGCTAATATGTCATCCTATTTAAGTATATTTATTAAAACAGCTCTGCTAGACTTAGTGATACATAGATACTTATCATTTAACACTCTTGTAAATGCATAAAAAGAAAATACCAGGGAAGTACATTAGGTAAATTTCATTCCTAAAACTTCTACCCATGGAGCCCTGAATCACTTTCACCTCAACTCTTCATTGTCTGTGTTTTCCCCCCAGGGTACCCTGTGTGTCCTCAAGAGCACTGGTGATGTAGTCTAAAAAGAATCTGAAAAGAATTAAAAGCCATTGGTACTGAGCCCTTAAGCCAACCTATGTCTGCAATTTTGTAGAGTTAATACACTTTTGACAACCACTGGGCTGGGAGGTGGTGAAGCAGGCCCACTTTGTCCCCACTCCCACTCGCACCACTCCCCAAAACCATTCCGCACTTAGAGTTAAAAACTGCTCTAATATTGTCCCAGAGTTTTTATTCCCGACCCCGACTCTGCTCGTGTGATGCTGAAGATTTAATATTCACATATGCCCATGCAAAGAAAATTGCTTTGTGACTGCTGTCTGGTTGAGAATAATTGAAAGATTCCATTGATTGTGAAATTCTACCCAAATTTAGAACTGTTAAAATATGGGGGAAAAAAGTGTATCTTAGAATTGATGAAAGATGCTAATAGTCATTCTGGATCTTATAATTAAAAATAGAATTTTTAATTTTTCTGGTGAGAAGTATCTCACAGTTGTAGACTTTTGCTGTGCTCAGGAGTCAAAATCATAAGTGTTGACACTAAGCTTTGAGATTTTGAAATGTCTTAGGTTCTTAAGTGTGAACCTCCCATCCCTCAGTGTGCTCACAAATATTGACATACATTTATTTTTCAAAACATCTGAAGTGAGTCAGCTTGAATATTTAAGTGGCCGGTTAAAACAATTTTCTTTTTTCCCTCTGAAGAGTAAGCAATTTGGTTTACTTTAAGAAATCCAGAAGTAAGCTTCAAGGATGGTCTTCGAATTGAAAATGGGAAAAATAACCCAAAACAAAAGCTGTGCTTGCAACCCAGCCTGTCTCAAATCGTAGCTATATTTTTTCTTTCTTTGAAATGAGTAATATTATAGTCAAAAGGACTAAAAAAAATTATTCAAAACGTGGAGCAAATAAAGCAAAACAAAGTAGAGTGACACATACTTCCAGTGTCATACTGAAACAGTGAAAAAAATGTCTGACCAAGGCTTATTTAATTCTGCAGGAATTAAATTGTGTTTGACTTGGTTGTTTCCTGCTTTTAGAGCCTAGACACTTGGAAGTGATATGCTAATGTGTGGATTTTTAACTGGTAGACCTGTCCAGTAGGAAAGCTTACCCCAAATGTTGCAATGCTCTGTAGGGCACAAATCAGCTGGGTTACGTATCCCAGGGATTTTATATGAAATTTTTTTGCACATGCTCAAATGCTCTTTGAACCAGCTTTACCATCCTGCAGTTTCTTCATGACTGACTTGAATAAATCCTGATACATGTTTATTCTATAGAGTTCTGTTTTTTTATGAGTCATGTTTTTAAATTTTTTAAAACTTTTACTTTGTCAAGATGGAAATCTCTGAAGTGAAACAGAACTGTTCCCAGCCATTAGGATACGTATACGTAGACTGAAAAGTGTGCTTGGGAGAAGTTCAGAGTAACCTGAGCACATGGTAATGCACGTTTACCAGGTTCAAAAGGAGGTTGCTGAGGCTTGATGTGTGTCAGCCTTTACCCTGTGATTCCAAGGTGATTAGCCAATGATTCTACTCGTGTGGATGGAAAGTTTCAGGAGTTGGACCTGGGTTTGTCTAAGGAATTGTGGGATTCCAGGCAGAGGTGGGATTGTGCACAGACTCACAAGAGCCATCTCAAGAGAACAGCCTGGGGTTGGGGTTACAGGCTGGGCGCAGATGGTCGTGTTTCCTCCTTCAGTGCAGGAGTGGGGTTTTCTGAGCTCTTAGCCATGTGTATAGTGGTTCCCTGGAGTTATCACCCTGGTCCTTCAGGGAGTATCGGACGTTAGATTTACTTAGTTCAGGTTCTCCTTCACCCCTCAATTATCTTCTCAATATTCCTCTGCTTCCATCAGTCCCATTTACTCCCTCTCCTGTTCTTCTCTCTGTCTCTCTGTCCATTAACAAATGCTCCCTGATTGGGAATGATGTGGAAGATGACATCAATTTTAACTGAGATATATATTTACTTGATTACTTCACGGCTTTCTATAATGCATTACTGGCAGCCGTCACAGGCAGTGCCAATCAATGAAACACACACAAATCAGTGAAGAAGAATTTTCTATGTATTTGAACCTTATGTTGATCACCTTATCTAGTGTATCGAAGTCATTTTCCTGAGATAGTAATTAAAGTAGTTCATATTTGAAGTGGTTTAAGTTCACTGATTTTGAATTGACAGAATAGTCAATGTACAGGTACATTACCTTATGCAACTTGGTACCTGGAGGTAAAATATTGCTGAATGTATAAATGAGTGAAAAATGAGAAATGCTATTCAATCATCTTTGCCACAAGTCCTTATAAAGAAGACAAATGACTGTCCGAGTGGGAGACTGAAATTTCCCACACTTGACTGAAGGAAGATAAAGAGGGTAGAATGTCCCCCAGGATCTTCGGGGGACTTTTGATTCTTTCATTTGCTATGTGATCCTGAGTTGGGGAGGCAGTTCAGGAAGGAGGCCCCTTTAGCACAGTGCTGGTGAGATCCAGAGTCTGGGCTGAGAGGGGTCCAGGGAACGAGATCCATGGGGCCAGAGCGAAAGCCAGACTTCAGATGGATGATAGCTGAAGTCTAAGAATTCAAGGCTAGTTGATGTCCTGAGGGGAGCCAGGCCTGGGATAAAGACCAGGGTTTTTGCACTGGGGAGCTTGGGCAGAGTGTACTGCAGGACATTTATGCCACTGAAGATGGAAAGTGGATCACCAACAGCGACCATTTCCCAGGCTTACCTGGTGCCAGGCTCTGCCGAAAGTGTTTTCTACACATCTTCCCGTCTGATCTTCACACTGGGCCAGTGAGACAGTGTTGTAGGTTTAGTGGGTCTTCGAAAAGTGACATGTCTTGTCTAAGAGCATCAATTCAGACTGAAGATTGCATTGGAACTGGCTGGTCTCTCCAATCCTGTGCTGCCCACCACCACGCTGTGCAGCCCCCTACATGTCTTTGTTTTCCCCACGTGGTTAGCCAGGCACTTTCTGATGAAGTCCTTGTCAGGCTGGAAGGACCAGCATCTTTCAGCGTCTTTCCTGCCCATGTAGTCAGTTGGCGTGGAGCGTCTGCAGCTATTTACAGGCCTGTGAACGTGGTGGGCACAGGACTCTGTAGACATTCTCTGGGCACCACACTCCCAGGGGTGGGCTTCTCTGGGGTCTTTTGGAGGCCAGCTGTGCTTCCTTTGAGGTGTTCCTTAGTTTTGTCCTTCCCACGCCCTACGCACAGGACCACTGAGGGAGGTCCTGGCTCTGTCAGCTTTATAGATGAAGAATGGGCGCTTTGTGAATGTGCGGGCCCATCCCACCCCCTCTGCCTGTCTGACAAGTGAGAAGTCAGCAAAGCTCCTTCCTTTCAGGGCGCCGAAGATAAAAAATGATGCTTGACTAGAAAATGGGGACAGGAGATGAGAGCATGCACTTCTGTGGACAAGGGAGGATTTTATATAACTATGTTCAGAATGGTGTTACACAGACTGCCCGTATATGACCCGTCTGTTCAAGAAAGATTCATTTATGGAGGATTGAAAGGTTCCTATTAATATTCCTTATCTAAGAGAAACAGAGGTGTCTCGTGAATTTTACGAAAAGTAATGTGAAAACCAATCTCCAAGAGTCTTCTTTAATATTTGGCTTCCTCCTTCATTGTTGAAAATGCATTTCAGTTCTCCTTTCCTTGCTGGCATACAGCAGAGGAAAAAGATAGCATCATGGGCATGAAAGTAATATTGGGTAAGTAGCCATTTGCATTTCTGGCAGCAGTGCTTTTGGCTTTACATTGTATTATTCTATAACATTTAAGGTGCAAAGTCCCCAAGTATTTAAACCTACTTGAGTTGGCTGTGGTCAAATGAAATGAATAAAATGTAGACTTTCTAAATTTAACTTTCAATTATGCAAAATTTTGATTACAGAAAAATATCAGAATAGAAAATGCATTCAGTTATGCACCCACCACTCAGATTTAACAGATACTAATATTTTGCTTGATTTTTCTCCAAATGTCCTTATTTCAGGAGGGGGGACTATTAAGAAAATAGGAAGAAAAATTACAGATTCCGTTGGTGGCCAGCCCTCTCCCTGTCTTCTGGGCCCTTTCCATGTCCCCTCTGGCCTATCATGGTGCAGGCGCCTATAATTCCCCTGCATGTTTTGTACTTTGAAAAAATGGTTGTGGACATTTTGAATGACATTTTCTTCACAAATATATTTTGTGGTAATGTTATCAGTTTAAAGCCATAGGTATATTTTTTAAATTATTTTTCTGTGAGGTATATAGTTCTCAAGGTACCCAGTTGTTAGTTAAAGGCAATGGAAGTTGGTAAAATAACTACCAAACAGTAAGTTAGGCTTTAAGAAGTTACTTGCGGTTTCTCTTGTTTTTGTTTTGTTTTCCCCTGCTCCCCCTGCCTCCCCCCCCCAGGGCCCTGCCCTCCTCCTGCAGATTCTTCTGCGCATGTGTGAGGGGGCCTCCAGGACAAAGACCTTAGAATACCTGCGGTTCACAAGGACAGCTAGGAGCTTTAGTTTTTTCCTTTAACGCAGTAGTTTTTAATTCTGTTTAGTCTGTTTGCTAAGGTTAGGGGCATTCACATGCTATTTGCCTAACATTTCCAATAGTTCCATCCTCTCCCGGGGTTTATTGCTTTTCTGATTGGCAATGGTCTCAAATCCTTTTTTTTTAAGATCCTTAGTCTCAGGCCTGAGACAATCAGAGTTGCTCTACTGCAGAGGAGCAGATTTCTATGAGCAAAACTAAATCCAACCAGAGGTCACCTACGTGTCTGGTGGCCCTGATGAATGACACTCGGGACGGGAGAACATTTCTCCTTGGTGTTTGCTGATTTCACAGTGGAGGGAGATGTGTCACAAGATGCGTCCAATTTCAATACTGATTTTCAAACCAAAACTATGGCACTCCCTCTGGTCTTTCTACCCTTAGCGTCAGCTGATTCCTTTTGGAATTTCTTCTGTTACATTCTCTAGAATCTCCTTTCGGAAACTCTCAGGATCCCTGGGGTGATTGCATCTATTTAGCTCCACCGTTATTAGGTTGAACCATGTGAAATTCCATTTTTGTAGGGGAAAAAATGGTTATATATTGGGAGTTTTAATGGTTCAACCCAGTGTGTTTGTGGAACTCTGACCATTTACAGGTCAGAGGGCTTTGGAACTGGAAGATCCCAACAAGATTATAGTGTCCTCCAGCTGCCAACATTTACAGGCCACATCACCCTGGGGCTGGCCCAGGACTGACTTATCGCTGTAAAGTGACTCACCCAGATGGAAGCCGTGATCCAGTCCCCTGACAGACTATGAAATGTGGTGTGAACTGTCAGGCTCCAAGAGGTGCTGATTTAAAGGGTCAGGATAAAGAAAAGGGTTCCTTTAGGTCCAAAAGGCTATACCCTGGCAGGGAAGCAAATTGAGCAAATATCCTGAAAAGGCCAAAAAGGCCTCAGGACCTGAGACTGCCCCTGGTTCCGAGAATTCTGATCAGACACGACCTCCTCCTGGTCTCTGCCATCTCAATGGGAAACTTTTCTCGCCTCACACTATCTGAAATGCTATTTGCAGGACCCAAGCCGTCAACCCAAGCCATCCACCCTCCTGCACAGGACTGACGTGGGAAAGTGGAGGTGAGCCTTTCTGCCCGGAGCGCATCCCTCTGGCACAGCTGGGTGCAGACTTGCAGGAAGGGCTTCAGCAAAGGCTGGAGAAGGGTCCAGGAGGAGATTCCACACTGTTTCTCATGTTCTTTTACAGGCTGATCTGTTTTTCCTGATTAGAGAACAGTGGGCATGCCTCTAATAAAAAATAAATAAGTGAAAATTAATACATACTCATTAGAGAAAATTAGAAAACTATAGATAGGTAGAAAAGAAGTCTCCCACCTTCCCATCACCACAAATAATTACTATTAATACTTTGGTAACTTTCCTTTCAGTTTTTTCTAAAAAAAAAAAAAATCATAATTACGTGCGAAGTTTCTATCTTCATATTGGTAATACCAATGTATTATATGTAATAAGAATATAGAGGCCTCTATATCAAATATGTGTTGCTAAGGAATAGATACTGCTATAGAAATTCAGACAGACCACAACATACATTTTTCTCTACTCCTCAATTCCTTCATCTTTAAAATAGGCGTAAGAATTCTATAGATTCTGTTGTAGAACACAGACCACAGCCTCCAGATTTAAAGGCCAGTCTTTGCCATTTTCAAGAGCTGCACTGAAGGGAGAAAGGAGAGCGCTTACCAGTCACAATCCAGATCCCTGCACATGCAAACTGCAGGCAGTTTTTCACTCTAAATGTATCAGAAGTTTGCTTTTGGTCAACAGGGAGAAAGGAGCCCCAGGACACCAGGGCGGGGCATTGGGTCAGGACCTCAGGCTACTGCAAACATTCCTTTCCAGTAACATTTGAAGAATGTGGAATTTGTCCAGTTAGACCTTTGGGGATCTTTGAAGGCATTACACTATTTATCCAGGGAAGTAAAACATTGAGCATTGACAAAAGGGTCACCAAGTTGTCCGGGGAGCACAGCATTCGCATTGCTTTGTTGGCGGAGATTTTTAACTTTCGGTTAACCCCTAACTCATTGGTTTGCCGTGAGGACACTTAGAATAGGAATCACCAAACTTTCCTTGTAAAGGGCCAGGTAGTAAATATTTTGGGCTTTGCGGGCATATGCGAAAGTAGCCACAGACAGTATATAGTAAATACATGAGCTTTCTTTATGGACATTGACATGTGAATTGCGTGTCATTTTCATGTGTCGCAGATTTTTCTTTTTCGGATTTAAAAAAATAATTTAAAACATTAAACAACAGCAACAACAACAACAGCAAAAAAAAATCCTTCAAATTCACAGCTGTAGCAAATAAGCGGTTGGCCGTACTTGGCCCCTGGGCTGTAGCACCCTCTGGCTTAGAACAGTCCTCCGTTAAGCGCTGTATGTTAGCTGCTACTGGCCCCATTCGAGTTATTATCAACATCAGCACCATCTCTTCTAGGGCCAAGTAGTGCTGGTTCCTGGAGGAGACGGGGCTTGCAGGCCACAAGCCCCAGCATCCCTCTGCTCTTGGCAGTGATCAGCTCTTAGCTCCATCATGGCCAAGAGGTTTGGTCTGCCAGGCTGGTGCTGGTCCCCTTACCAAAGGCTGCCTGGAGAGCTGTGCTGGGCTCGGAGGGCAGGGACCAGGCTTCCTGACTGATTGGCTAGGTCTGCCCTGGAGTGAGGGTGGCAAGGTCTGTGTCCTTTGATGCCGTTTTTTAGCCTGTTCTTCCTGGGGGGGTGGGTGAAAAAGGAAGCCGGAGAAACCCACTGTGCGTGACTGGTGCTAGGTCACCTCCTGTTGTAAAGTGACAAGAGGTAGGAGAAAAGGGGGTTCTAAAAGAAGAGGTGAAACAAAGGATGTGGGGTCTAGGGAAGAAACAGTAGGGTGTTTCTTCGCTGCCTGGATTACCTAGAAACCTGCGTGTGCTCAGCTCAGTAGAAATATTATAGATATCTTTATAAACCTTGACAGCATTATTTCATTATTCATGAAGGCTTTAAAAAAAGAACAAAAAACCATAACTGGCTTCCTTTTAAAAGGAATTTATTCCCAAGGCATTTTTTAATTGAGTTTTCATGGTAATTCTTTGTATTGACTGTTGAATCAACATACCCAATAAACAATGTTCAAGTTCATCGTTTTATTCAGTACGTCTCAACTCTGCTTCTTCAAGATGACAGAGTGAGAGTGAACCCAGACCGGCATGCGTCGCATACATGGCAGTGTGTGGCCCTTTCTGACCTTTTAAGAGTAATTTTAAAAAGGACATCATTTTGTAACTAAGAAAATTTATCCTAAATCCATAATTTTAGTGAGCTCTTCCATTGTGTGCACATGTGAAGTTATTTATGAGTATGTGGGTGTGTGTGTGCGTGAGAACACACATGCGTGCATACTTCAAAGCTGTATTGTTAAGGCTTTTAACAACTCACTTCTGAGACAGAAGTTTCTTGAAGGCAAGTGCTGTTTTGTTTTGAATTCATCTTTGGATGGAAGTTGTTATGTCTGTCTCCCACGGTGTCCTGCACAGTAGCACACATCCAAAATTATTTGATGAGAGAAAGAAGGATCGGGGGCTGCGAGACATTGAGAAGTCATTAGCTCCAACCCTCCACCCTGTAGTTGTATCGACAGCACCCCCGCTGTACACCCGTCTTCGCTTCGGTATTTCTAAGGGCAGGATCCTGTTTTCTGTAGCTGAACAGCAGAGTATTAATCCTTCAGATGCCTAAAAACTGTCGTATTCGAAACCGAACGCCCACCCTACCTCCATCACCACACCACACTCGCCTTCTTTTTCCTCCCGGGCTAAATATTTCAAGGTTTGTTTGTTGTTGTTGTTGTTGTTGTTTCCCAAACTTTTCTGATAATGTCTTTCTGTTCAGATATTTCTGCTTCTTCCTGGCCACCCCTTTGTGCATGATTTCCTGTGTCAGGAGCTGGCCCTCAGTGTGACCCCAGCACTGAGTGCCGTGTCCAGATGTGGCCTGACCCAGGCCCAGGCAGTGGAACCTCCTCTGTTCCTTGGGTTGTGCTCCTGTTAATGAAACCCAACATGTCAGAGCCTCTGGCTGCCATGTAAAATTGACTCCTCTGGGACTGACCACCAACTCTGACACTCAGCCCTTGATAGTATGAATAGTGGTGGACTCTCCTAGGTGGCAGAACATTCTCCCGGAGGGGATTCCCTTAGTGACAGTGGGTAGTTGTGATAGTCCCAGAGCTCAGCTGAATCAGAAGTATTACCCAAAAGATTACTTGTGACATATCATCTCAGGGAAAACAGAGCCTGGTTGAGTGGAATTCGAGAGATTAGCAGAGGTGTTAGAGAGGCCAGGCAAAGAGAAGGGAACGTGCAGGTGAGAGGGAGGTACAGTGGGCCAGCGAGGGTGGCTTAGAATCTCTTGGCCTGAACCCTTCCTGGATGTTTCTTTCATGCCGATCCTTTGTGTTTTACCTAAAAGAATCAAATTTTGAGGAGGACCTGGGCTCCATGAATTATTTGTAAGCCACGTATTTCTTATTCTGTAGATGTGTTTTTGATTTTTTTTTAAAAAATCTTTTACAAGACGTTACATTTCTCCGGTTAAGCTTCTTCTTGCTAATGAGGCCCCTCTTCCTATTCTCCGAAGACCTGCTGAACCTACATAGGAAAAGAAGCTACAGGGTTGAAGTGGTGACTCAGCCATTTTTACTAGTTGTGATCTTACACAAGTCACACATTCTGACTCTCCTCTGTAGAAAGAGAAGAACAGTATTTATCTCGTGAATCACACTCACCTCACTGGGTATTTGGAAGATTCAGTGAAATCACTTATCTGAAGTGCTCAGCGTGATGCCCACCAGTACCCGTCCCGCCGCGTCACAGTTAGTTTTCTGCCCTTCGGCATATCCACCATCTTGCTCACCCTTCGGTCAGACTTGATAGGATACCTTCTCTTCCTTCATCCAAGCTATGGATTTTTATTGCCATTAATGGAGAAAGAGCAAGGCCAGATCCCAAAGATTTCCAAAGGCCACTTCTAGGACTCTTTGGAACGCTGGTCTACATTGGAGGTCACAAAGTCAGATGTCATCAAGGGCTTCCTTATATAAATGTGTGAAGAAGACAGGTGAGAGAGTGGTGGGCCTGTGTCACCTCAGGGAATGCTTGTTCAACCTAGAGCCACATGTCAGTAGAAGTCGCTGCCTAAGCAATCACCTGGGCCAGGGAACCAAGATTCCAACACCACCTGCTTCTGGGTATAGGTTCCTAACACGCTCTTGTGTTGGGTTCCTGTGGCTTTAGAGCATATTCCTCAAAATATGGTTCAGAGACCGTCAGCAGCATCTGAGAACTTGTATGAAAGCCAAAATCTCTGGCCTCTGCCCAGATTTAGTGCATCAGAATCTCTGGAGGTGGGGTCCAGCAATCTGATGAACAGACCCTTCAAGAGATTCTGATCATGCTCACGTTTGAGGTCCACTGATAGGGGAAAGTGTTGTCAGCCCTGGATGGACATGGGAGTCCTCTGGGGAGCTTTAAAAATCCTCTTGCGTGGTTCCCAGCCACAGAATTTCTCATTGAACTGATTTGGGGTACAGTCTGGACATCAGGATTTTTCAAAGCTCCCCCAGGGGATTTTCAGGTGCATCCAAGGTTGATAACTGCAGTTCTGGGGAGCGTGTTGAAATGCCCACATACTCCTTTCTCCTGGGTGGGGAGGTGAGGAGTGGGAGGCATGTATATTTTGACAGAGCTCCCTAGTGATCTGCCTCCCCCTGGAGAACGTGACCTTAAACTTCCAGCTGCAAGAAATAGCCTTGATGAGGCTTCTTGTAGACTGAATGAATATTCACTCAATGTGATTTGTTTTAAAGGTTGCTTCTAATGCTATATTTGTTCAGCAAATGTAGGCATTCATATAGCACAAATATTAGCTCCCACATTCTCAAAGGCGTTCCCCATGGTATGTCACCTGGCCAGCATTATTGTAATCATGTCTTAGGATCGTCCACACTAATTGAAAAGCACAGCTCATTTAAAAATCATTCAGGCTTGTGTGGCACTGCTCCCCTGACCAGGAAGCATTCAAGAGTAGAAGAGATTGGCTGATTACCGTTTCCTGCCTCCACTGTGGAGGTACTAATGCGTATTATTTTCCTCAGAAATTTGAGCAATAGGAGAAGTGAGAAAAATTATAAATCCTTTTTTCTGAATAAAAAAGTATGTTTTCTCAATGAGAGGCTAACGCACCAAGCAGATAAACATTTGCACCTTGGAGCCAGTGGGTTCAAAGCATAGTATAGTAGACGCTGCATGGGATTGGAGGAATCAGTGATCTGGATTCTAGAGCTTACTCTGATATTACCTGTGTTATTTGAGGTGAGCCATTCTAGCCACCTGTGGGTCTCAAAGTGTGGTCTCCAACCAGCAGCATTTACAAAACCCGGGTATTTGTTAGGGAGACACATGGCTGGACTCACCCAGCCCTCCTGAATCAGAGAATCTGGGGGTGAGGCTTTGGTGTATGGGCCTGGACCAGGTTGAAAGATTCTCTGTCTTAGACCTTGGACATTCCCTTGGATGTGCCATTGAAATGATTCAGTTAAAAAACTGGCATGTGGGTAACAGAAGAGAAAGAGCTCTCCAGGAACTCGATACCCAAACCCCTTGTAGGGTGCTCAGCACACAATAATAAATCGTGCCATCTTAATGGCCTGGTCAGTCCCATTTCCAGGGTGAAGAACTCTGGAGCCGTCTTTCTTTCTGTAGGAGCTGAAAGCTGTCTCATGTGATTCAGGAGAAGCACTGCTAACAAATGGCGTTTCCGAAGGATGTACAGAGGTACACAGGCTTTGCAGTAAAACAAGGGAAAATTTCAAGCTATTTATCAAAGCTCACGCAGCTTCCATTTCAAGACAGGTGGGAAAAAAAAAAGTAACATGGAACAAGAAAAGAAAAGAAATCTGTATCCAAGGAGTCTCATAAATAAGAAAGGAGTGGGGGAGCTGTTGGCCTTGCAGGTTCTCAGAGTATTTTTGTCGTGGTATAGAAAGCTTTCAAATGTTTCCGCACATAATTCTTATGGTTTTTCTGTTATCAAAATCCATGGTTATAAAATTAGTTTACTGCCTATTACAACGAAAAGAGGAAAAGGAAAGAATAATTTCAAGGAGAGACGAGCCGGCTTGGGAAATGATACCCGGAGTTAAAAAAAAAAAAAAAAAAAAAAAAAAAAAGAGGGAAAGAGAGAAAAGAAGAACAGCATTCACCCAGACTACAAAATATCTTTAAAATCTAAGATACAGTGGTGCTTCATAATTTAAGGCAATTCCCACAAAATCAAACGCAATTTTCTAATTGGCTTTTGTTTAGTCGGAGCCTGTTTGTCAGAGATAATAGGAACCGTTTGTTGAACATGAGAGAGACGTGGTCTGTTATGTCTGGGAGGGATGGGGAAATTATAGTTTTTATTGAAAAGGGCAGATCACAGGCCCACTTTGCCTGAGTAAATAACGTTGACTGAGGAGAACCACGACAACTGAGGACCTACGTGGGACATCTTTGTGGAACCCCCAGCAGTGTCAGGTGGATCAACCACTTGACACTAAAATCCTGATTAAAAGTCTGTAATCTGAGTTCAAATTCTGGCTCTGCCACGTACGGTCCTAAAACTTTGGACAAGGTACCCAGATGCTCAGTGCCTCCGTTTCCTTCTGTGTCAAAAAAGGATAATAATAGAACCGCCTTTGTTGGAGTTTTATGAGGACTAAGAGTTAGCATACATGCAAAGTGCTTTGCATACTGCCTGGCACATAGCAGGCATTACTTTATTGGGACTATTTACTAACAGCCATGTGTTTCTTTAAAAGAACCCTAAAAATAATTGTATTGTTTCTTAACTGTAAGACCTTTTGAAAGCAGCAGTGCTCTATCCGATACCCCCGATGTGTGCTTAAGGGGGCTGTGATTGACAGAAGGAGGTTTTGAGGGGACCCTGAGAGCACAGTTCAAACAAGACTGATGACTCTTGAGCCGTGGGGATTTTCTCCCTGGTCAGCATCACTAACACATAGCTTTGGGGGGTTGTTCAAATTAGATTCAGAGAAACTAATTGATGGCATTTGATTTCCTTTTTGGGTATTTATTTTTGGAATAGACTCATACACCAACACTAGAAATGAATCTGAAATAAATGTCATGATTTTCTCTCTTATATTTGGCACACTCTCCATAGATGGCTGGACCCTGCTGGGTAGCAGCTAATATTGATTGGCCTATATTTTTCTCAAATGAACTTTTCTCGGGCTCTGTAAAATCTAAATGGTAGCAGTACCAAAGTAAATGCATTCAGCTTACGAACTGGTACTCATCTTATCTGCAATGCAGTTTCCTCATCGATCAATTGGGGACGTTAGTGCCCACTGCCTGTTGGCTGAATGAGATCATGTATGAAAAACATAAACTGCTGCTATCCGCCCCCCCACCCCCGAAAGCACTCAACCAGTATTAACTTTTTTTATGTTACTCATGTTCATTAAAATCGAATGCATCAATGTCAAAATAATAAATTTATATGTAATGGGAGAAGTCCCACTATTCTCTTCTGAAGAACTAAAGATATTATACAACCTTTAATCGCAAGTGACTTTTTAGACCAGATCTCTGCCTATTCCCAGCATTTCGATCCACCCACTATCAAATACAAACCTGACCCCTCTTACTCCAGTAAGTGTGAGATTAAAGCTCAGCCCCACAGCATTTGATGCGTCCGGTGATTTTCAATTTTGCTACAATTACATTTATGTTATGAGCGGTATGTCTCTTATCATAAGTGGTAGTATTTTGGTGTTTTTAAAACTTTCCAACATCCTAATAAACAAATCAGGATGAAATACTACAATAAAATATTGAAGTCACTGTTCGGCTTGCTCTAGAGATATGGGCAGGAATTGTCAGTGGATGTGGAATTGTCACCAGTGGACACCTCCACTCTCCTATAATTTTACATGTTGTTGAAAAACCAGCTCATATATTTTTTTTCAACTCATCATGGAAAAGACAGCTAAGATGTACTCTTAAATAATGTACAAAAGTGTGTGTTGTTTAAACCTTGGAAAAGTGAACAAGAAAGCTTTCCTGGACTTGAATTAGAAAAAGAATGCAGTCAACCAAAATTTCCCTGGCGAATCAGAGATTGGAGCTGTTTGTTATTCAGCAACAAAAGAAAAATATGTAGTTTCATACAAATTACCCAGATTATGAGGTAAAAGCATTTTTTAAATTAAATTTATTGGGGTGACAATGGTTAGTAAAATTATATAGGTTTCAAGTGTATATTTCTATAGTACATCATCTGTACATTGCACTGTGTGTCCACCACCCAGAGTCCGTTCTCTTGCCATCACCATATATTTTACAGAGGTTAAGGGGGGAAAGGTGCTGGCAGAAGAGAGAAAAGGGGATCCAAAGCGGTTTTCTTTAATAGCTCTTCAACATTTCTTTTTCATCTCTTTAAGCAAAAAATGCCTTTCTTTAAACCACTCACCATTCAGATATGAATTTTCAGGACAGGTTTTGGTGATCTCTTCTGATGATTAGTGGAAGAGAGTGGTTTCCTGCTCTGAACAAGAGTCTTGTGACGTGTTCCCGGGAGACCTTGAGCACGTGGAGAATTTGTCGGGCATATTTGAAACTGTTGTTTTGTCTTCCCGATTCGCGGAACTGTGTGTGGTGACCACAAGGCCAGAACCCTCCCCAGAGGAGGCAGATGTCAGGAGCCTGTGGACATCAGGGTTGTATCACGTATCCGTGCTCAGAGGCCTGCAGACTGTGTAGCTCTGGACCATCCCGCAAGTCCATGGGCGGAGTGGTCATCCATAACCTCACACTTGAGGACGAGGACATTAAGTGCAGGAAGGTCAGTGGCAGAGAGGTGGCTTCATCCCAGGTCTTTCTCCCCAAAGGCTGTTGGTTCCACCACAGCACAGCCACCAGAAATGGAATTCCTTACATTATTTTCTTTCTCCAGCAGTGTCCCAGGTCTAACGATACTCCTACATACCCTGACCTTCTGCTGAGTTTCCTAACCCCAGGTATAAAAGCGGGTTTCGCTGTACCTGCAGGAGAAGTCCCCACTGCCACCCCAGTGGGTGTATATGGAGATAGAAAATGTCGTCGTACTTGGTTATGTGGAGTTTGCCTTGTGGAGCTTTGGTCCTGAGGAGGGAAACCAGATTTCTGCTGATCAAACATTTTGTTTTAATCACAGAATCATGTCAACCCTGCCATGGACTTCACCCAGACCCCTCCCGGGATGTTAGCCCTGGACAACATGCTGTACTTTGCCAAGCACCACCAGGACGCCTACATCCGGGTAAGCACGCAACCCCTTTTGGCTACTGTAGGTCTCCTCCTGAGCTTGAATTTCTAACTTACAGGTCTGGAGGTGAGTGGCCCTTTAGGTGAGTGGCCCCAGAGTTTTGGCTTTCATCACTCAGTAAAGTAAAAATTAAAATGAAATGAAATCAACAGGGGCACTGAACTGAAATGTTTTTTTCTTTTATCTTTAAGTACTTTACATATGATGACATTTTAAAATATGAAAAATACTGGAAAATATTTTATATGGATCAATATTTCATTATAAAAGCCCTTAGACTTAAATAACAAAGGAGAGAGATGAACTATCTCCCCTAAACCTGCACGATTCCAACTTTAGTGGAAACACTTAGACTTCTCCAGTTTCTTCTAAAGAGGCCCGGGGCTCTCGGTGTTCATGCTTTCGCTCAATGTAATGCTGGAGATACAATAAGATAAACAGAAAGAGAAGAATGGGCGAGGTGGAGAGGGAAGGGACATTCCTTCGCTCATTTCGTAACAGACACACGACACTCTAGCTACCAAGGCAGAGCACTTTCTGGGTGGGACAGAAGGAGACTAGAAGATGCCACCTGCGGATCGGGCAGTGCAGGGGACAGAAGGACCAAGTGAAGGAAGGGGAGCGTAGGGACAGTGACATGGAGAGCCTGCCCTGCGGGGCTGCTTCACTGCAGTTCCTGGATCGCTGTCGCCTTTCCTCAGGAAGAGGAACCCAGATTCAGTCGGGTGAGGTATCCTGATCCAAGATTAGGATGGAGGAGGGTATGAATACATGGGACAAGGGAATTGACGGGTGGTTAAAAGGATGGCTAGATCTCAGCGTAGAAAATATTGGGTGAATGAATTGCCTAATGCAGGAAGAGCAAGGCTGAAATTAGAATATGGTAAGCATCGATTCCTCTCACACTTTCCGTTGCATCTCTGTTGGTGGCACTGGCCTCCTGGAGACTGCGGTTTGAGACCTGGCACTGTTGTTCTCTAGTGACGTAAATATGGGTAATTCCTTTTTACCTGGTCTCAAATTTCTTCTCTACACAAGGGAGCAGTAATTCCCCCCAGGAGGGTTGGAAATGTGTGTTCCTTTGGTAGTCGCCATGCCCGGTGGGTGGGGTGCTCCCGGCCCAAACCTATAATACACGGGACAGTCTGCGCAGTGCAAATGTGTCCAGCTCAGCAGTGACCCCCTTGAAAAAGTCATACCGGACCTCTGAATTCCCTGTAGGCACTATATTTTAACTTGATGTGTTTTCCTATATATGCAATTTGATAAGTTTTGACATATACTGAGATGTTATTTGTAATTTGATTATGTAAAGGATGTTATGCATTTCTCTGAAAGACGTGGGATCAGATGCTTGGTCAGAAATGTAGTCTCCCATAAGAAAACTGTTTTCTTTTTTTCCAGTTTTTTACTGAGAAATAATTGACATATGTCACTGTGTAAGTTTAAGGCCTACAACATGAATGGCTTGATTTACATATATTGTGAAGAAAATTGTTGTTGTTTTTTTCATGAAAGTTCCATTTGGCTTGTAATGTGTATGTATTTATCGCACAGACTGTTTTCTAAGAATTTAATCTGCTCCCACAGAAGTAAACTAATATTTTTGCGATGCCATGTAGTATTGCCTTGGAAAGTTGTGTGTGAAAAGAAGAAGCCATGTAGAAATTAAATTTAGCATTAATGATTAATGCTTGTGGATGAATATATCTAAAATTAGAGCTTCTTGATGCTTTATGTATTGTTGATTGCATAAGAAGCATATGTCTTGTGAAAGTAATTTAATGTTTTAAGCCGCTTTTCCTCAATGCGTTCTCTAAACTGTTATACGTAAAAGTAATACCATGGGAACCTGACAGAACTTTATATCTAATAGGGAGAGATTTAAAAGAAAGACCTATTTGTAAAGCAAAGTGTGGCCCTTTTTGCCCAAATTCATTTTTTTTCTTATTGGTTAGACATTCCTATAATTGACATACTCGTTATTTACTCAAAAGTGCCCCTTAACTGATGTTTTCTCCGTCCCCTCTTACTTTGGATCTGACTGGATGGAAAGCTGCAGCTATTTGCATAAGGGGTTATGGGATCACATATAAGGTCTGAGGCATTCTGCAATCAAGTTTTGTGGTGACTATGAAAAGAGAGATTCCCAGTGATGGTGAAATAGTGATATAGATAGTGAAAATGGTCATTGCAGACAGCTCATTAAGTGGTCCTTTCTGAAACACAAAGGTGGGTTCTTTTTTTTTTAAGTTTACATTTTGATAAAATTTGCTCTCTTTTTTTTGATCAGGTGCATCTCCTGTGTGAATGCAGTTATTTATTTATATCTTTCCTTCAGTAAACCCTTTTTCTGTACCTGGATATAGTCTCCCCATTCCCTTTGCCAGTCAGGTCTCTGGTTGAGATTTTTAAAGGGGACTGTAACACGCTTACACACATGCACCCACCCTCTTCACCCTCGACACCCCCCTCCATTATCACGTTGCCTTAGACACCGTGCACTTGTATTTTTCCAGATTGTCTTGCTGCCTCGTGTTCTAACTCACCTGCCACTCACCTTTCTGCACCAAGGCTATCACCCATCACTTTTCAGAAGCAGTCTCCTCTTGCTTCGCCTCAGTTGCCCTCCCATGGACACTGGACAGTGTTTTCCAATTTTAGTATATGTGCTGCCGAAGCGAGCACTGGACAGTGTTTTCCATTCACCATTCTCTCTTTTTGCCGGCAGCCAGTGAGGTCTGTGTTGGTTCTCTCCCTGGCTGTTTCGCTTAGTCTCTCTGGTGGGTTTCTCTCCCTCAGCCTGCCCGTCAAATGAACACGACCCCCAGGACTCTGTCTGGGGACCATTTTTCTTCTCAACCACTCAGGCTGCACATGTTTACTGAGTGACTATCAAATGTCCATCAATGAGCTAGGTGATGGAGAGTCCCCAAGGACCAAGTCATTCATGAGTCCTGTCACCGAGGAGGTTATTATCTAGAAATGCAAAGAAGGGGTGGGGGTAGGATGAAGAGATAAATATTAGGTGCTTTCCTAATCACTTGGAGTATATTTTGATTGATCAGGAAGGATACTGGGGACACAGAGGACAGTCACCAACACAGATGTGGAGATCAGGCCAGGAAGGCTTCCTGGAGGAAGTGGTATCACATTAAGGTGTGTTGGATAGTACTAGTTAATCAGGTGAAGGGGAGGGGGTATAGGAGAGGATGCCAAGCAGAGGGAAACAGTGAGCAGAGGCACAAAGGCATGTGCTTTATTCGGGGAACCAAAAATCGTATAGTATGGCTAAAACTGGGAGAGATGGATATGATCATGGCTTGAGAGGCCGATGTGGGAGAGTTCATTAGGTACCTTTTGGGCTGAGTGAAGGTGTTTGGACTTATCTAAAGTCATTGAAGAATTTCTGAAGTGTCTTCACTAAAGATGATGCGAGTTAATTTTAGAAAAATTGCTCTCCTGCCACAAAACAAATATGAGGAATTGAGAGACTAGCAGCAAACATGAAATTTGAGAAGTTATAGGGAAATGATGGTAACCTGAACTAGGGTAGTGGCGGTGGCATTGGGGAGAAGCAGTTTGAATGAGTTATTTTGGAGCTAAAATAAACTGGACTGTCTCCGAGGAAGAAAGAGGGAGATTATGGACTTGAGCGAATGGATGGATGGTGGTGTCATTAATGAAACAGTGCAGGTCTGGAAGGGGGACTTTTGGAAACATCCAGACCCTTCTGCGCATGTAGGACCTCTGTGCAGGTGGGCATGTCTAGTTGGCAGTGAGGTACAGGCAACAGAAGTCAATATCTAGACACCACATTCTGTACAGTCTACATCCTTAAACGTCATTCCCTCCAATCCGTGCGTCTGGATATTTGCCATATTATCTTCATGGGCTCCCTGCTAAAACCCAGTACCTGTGAACCCACCACCCAGGCCAGCTGCTAGGATCATCTTTCCAAACAGAGTTCACAATGCTTCAGGGATCACCCCCAGCCCCCAAGCCTACCTCTTGTGGTACCAGACATGCAATGGATTTTAATAATTTCTTGTTAATCAAGTGAGTAATGAGTTTCTTTCATTTTTATTTAAGTGGTCTCTTGCCAGTGATCAATTCATGTTTTAGCATCTGAGAATCGTGGCCTGCGTCCTTTGAACAGTTATAGGAAGGTATATTTTTGAACCTGAATTTATTGACAGGCAGCCTTGTTTGTCATGTATTTTTTGAATAAAGTCTGTGACTGTGTTCTAGTAAAAGCCGTGGATGTAATTGAATTACCCTGCACTTGGATGGGCACAGAACACCAGGAGGAATTGCAAATCTGAGCACCCCACTGTGCAGGGAGTAAAATCTGGAGTCATCGCATGACTTCAGACTTCTGGGTCTTATTTACTGTGGGCATAATTGCTTTTCCTTCATGTACAGATGCTACACCCCCCAGCTCTCCCCACCGAGGCTCTGTCTGGGAGAGGTGGGGGGCGGTGCGTGGCTCATTCCCATGAGCCTGCTGTCATTATTTCACAGACAGGAGAATGGCACAGAGCTGACTGAGCATGTGGTGCGTTTTGTTTTCGTTTGCTTTTTTTTTTTTCTCTTTCTGGAATGAGAAGCTTAGTGGCTCCATTGGAAATAAACCCTTTGGACTTTGAATATATATTTTTTGATGTATTTAATTATTCACTGGAACTACTGAGAAACCCAGATGACTTGGTTTTCATTTGGTTCAAGACTCATGGGGGGAATTGTCAGAGCCAAGTTTCGGGAGGAAGCAGGAAGGAATGACAAGGAAAGCAAAGGTTTCCAAACACACAATGGCTACAAACTTTGCATGCAATGTCATATTTCTTTATTAAATTGTAAGCTCTTTGAAAACGAAGGCTGTCTTTTTCCTGTATAGCACTATACTGGTAGTACCAAATATTTGACACTAAAATGCTCTTATTTTAATAAGCCTGGCGAAGGTATCTCTGCAAGGCTTTTCAGATTTCAGTATGGTCATAGCTTCAGACTAGTGACGTGAGAGGTAACATACAGAAGTATTGCAGAAGGTCGGGGTAGGTTCAGACCTATTGTCAGTCACCTGGCCCACTTTCCACATTTCCACCGGAGAGAAGCACGCTGTGTATAATGCTAGACCCTAACAACGTGAGCTAAGCTATTTAAATGTGCAACAATAAAAGCCACATGAAGGCAGTGGAGATATTTCTGTTATCATTTCTATCTTTTTCAGAGGAAAAACAAAGTCACACAGAAAATAAAAATGGTTCACCTTCTTAGATACTCAAAAGCATCTAACTAAAGGAAGAGAAATCCCTTTCATCACTCACATTTATTCATTTTACTGACTCATTCAGAAAATAGCAAACACTTACCATCTGCCAGGCCAGTGCCATGCACAGTGGGCGGCGTGGTGGTCAACGAGAAACGCAGAGTCTAGTTCCTAGTTACCAGGAAACAGAACAGCCAGCGAAAGAAGAGAGTAGGGTGCTTTCTGTTTTGTTTTGTGTTATCCTGTTTTCTTGTCCCACCCCCAGCCCCTCTTGTTACCTTCTGGATTTTTAGATGTGACCTGTCCTGGACATATCCATCAAGTCATAAACACTTTACTTCTTTGCAGTTTTCCACAGTATACTGAGTAGGTCATCATGTCACTGTTTTATAAATTATAGTGTTCAACTGTATGAGAATCACTTAGGACTTGTTTCCTTTCCCAAGGACCTAATTTGAAACAATGGCACTGCTTTTTAGAAAAGTATTCTGGTGTTGGGTCAATATGGAATAGAACAAACCTGACCCCTCTCGCATGGGTCTCCTCTTTCTTTGGGGCAATGCCATATCCTAAACAACATGTGTTTTTTTCAAGTTTATTGGTTAAGTTACCTAGATTTCAGGTGTACAATTCTGTAATACATCATCTACATATATCACATTGTGTGTTTACCACCCAGAGTCAGTTCTCTTTTCATCACCATATCTTTGACAACATGTATTTTTAATGAGGCTGTTACCCAACTAACTACAGAATTTATAAAATATGGAGGGTCCCAGTAACAAAGTAGAAAGCGAATTCTGGAAACTACTTGTTTTTGATGTACCCTGCAGTTCTAGCCTCAACATCCCTCATCATTTGTGATGAGCATTTTCATCCAGTTAGAACGTCTTTGCACCCTGGGTGACTGCAATAGAAGAGAATTGATTTCCTGAGAGGGGAAAAAATAGAAATTTCTTTAAAAATAAGATTAATTACAATGGTTCTGTGCAGTTGTGAGTCAGGGCACATGTAAGTTTCTAATATTATCCCAAATCAAAACAAACATTTATAATACGTCAAGTAAAGTAGATTATGGGAAAAGATGGATATCTGTACCTAAGGATTGTCTTCTCAAGGTTCTTTCGTGGTAGCCATTTTTTCAAAGGATGAAAAAAATGTAAGGTATGTGTACACTATTTCAAAACCTTTAAATGGATTCTTCCTCCTCATGATACATACATAGAAAACACTACTTTGAAAAACTGGTTGGGAGAAATACTGATTTAGACCCCAACTCAGCACTGGGACGTGAGAAGCCTGGTTCTTGAGCAGTACTGAAAATAAAATGCTATGGGATGACCCAGCATAGAAAAGCTACCGTCTTTGAAGCCTTTCCGTATTCTGAGTACTTAGGACACATTTTTTGTAATCTTCCCTGCAGTGCTTCCGGAGGTGGGAAGATAAGGTTGCCTTTGTACCCTGTTCTTCCAGTCTGTAGAGCTCTGTCCATTGAGGTTTTCTCACAGCCCCCCTGTGAAGTTGGCACTGTTGTTATTTCCATTTGACAGGTGAGGAAACGGACACACAGAGAGGTTAGGTGGTTTGCCCAGAATCACACAGTTGAGCAAGTGCCAGAGCTGAATTGAAAAGCAAGTAGTCTGCTTCCAGTGTTCATAGCCTGTGCCTTTTAGGGCTTTGTAGATTCATGTAGGGGTTGCAGCCACTGTTCAAATGAGTCCTGTGGAAATGTTTTGCTCAACTGGCACAGTATTTTTAAAGGGAAGATGATTGCCTTGCCTGTAGGTGGGGTGTGCACGCCCTCTCCAAATAATCCCAAGCCCAGAACTCCCTCTTTTATTCTGTCTGGCTGCTTGATCTAGTTGTCTGCCTGGTACATGAGGCAGTTGAGTCAGTGGCCACTGAGACTGGTGGACTGCTGTGACCTTTCTCAGTGCACCATCAGCACACAGTAGGTGCTCACACCATTTTACTTGCCTTTTTCCTCTCCCAGTTCATAAAGTTGTACTTGATGAATGTCCCATCTCCTGGGGGTGGGAGGGGGTCTCATCTTTATGGGCTCAGTGTTTGTTGTCTTCCATCCCTGTTGTCAGCTCCTGGAGAGCAGCTGCTTCATCTGTGTCCTGGATTTATTCTCTTGCTGAGCATAAAGGGCTTTAATTTCAACCTCCCAAGAGTAAGGAGAAGGAACAGGCGTGTGTCTCAGATTCTCCAGCTGTAAATTTTGAAGAAAAAAGTCATCGGATCTTATTATAAATACACCGGACTGGAGTTCTTGGGGCGCTGAGCACGGTCAGCCCTCCGCCCCAGACCACGCAAGGGACCCCTTGCTACCCACCAGCCTGCATGTCAAGGGAACAGGGGCCAAATACCCCACATGCACTAAGGTGGGGTGCTGATGGAGGCGATGCTGAGTCTTTAAAATAAATGAAGGAACTTTTAACATTTCAAGGGGGAAATTGGCAGTTTCCTAAGCGACATAATTATAGGACATTGCGTAATGTGTAATTAAACTTAACTATGAAGCAAACGACTGGAACAAAGCTCGGTGGCACATCATTTTTCTTTTTGTTCCCATAGTGCTGGCAGATCTTCCCCTCCCCTTGTCCCTGAAACGGCTTCAGCAACAATTGCTCCTAATTTTTTTTTTTAAATGAAATTATATGTTACCCGTTAAACACAAGTTTTGTGTAAAGGAGCCTTTTTTTTATTTGAGTGACGTTTTCTTTCTAGGTGATCTGGAGCACAGAATCAATTTAGAATAAATAACAAGGACCCTAAGGCACAGCCTTGCTGGGACTTGAAAACGACTCTTTTGTCTCATGATTCATTTCAATACTTTATTCCTTGCTTTTATTTGTATGCATTCCTTGACCAAGGTCCACAGTTTGGAGGCTTGTTTCAATGCAGTGTTTTTTTGCTTTGTTTTTTTTCATGTTTCAAAAATAGTGGCATTGATGTCATTGATTGTGAATATCCAAGCTGTTACTGCCAAATAATCAGGACCCCCTTGAGAGTGTGAATATATGTGATTGGATTTACTAATTGTGCTGGAAGGGAGAATTTCCGACTTCTGAAGTCAGTGATCTGAGCAGAACGCTTCCGGCCTCAGGGTGAGCTCATTGTTCAATATGGGCTTTTATCTAGAACCACGTGTCTGAGGGAGATAGGTTCCACACACCCTGCTGACTTCTGGACACAGCGCTGCGTGTGCCGTGCCCCCATGCCGCCTGAGCTCTTTTGGTACTGGTTTGGTGCTCGAAATCTCAAGCGGGTCTACAACGGGGTAGCTGTCAGTTTCATTCTCCTGCGCTACCAGCCCTAGCTGGGGGTGAGTTTCAGAGTTTTCACTTAGCTCTATATGAAGGTTTTTCTGTTTTTCAAACAATAAAACACAGTGAGACGAAATTGAAAACAAGCTACATAATGAACTATATGCAGTTGGCACACAGTGAACCTAAGCCCAGCATGAATTACAAGGTTAGAAACTGCAGACAGCCTCACCTGGGGGCGACACCCTCACTAGCTACCCGGGAAGCCCTTAGCCAACAATCAGTGTTGCGGGGGCGGGGGAGCCTGTCTGTCTTAGACCCAGAATGTCTTCCATTCTTTCCCCAACTGGTCCTCGGTTCACGTTGTCCATGTGTGTGTCTCACTGTGCTAGTTAAACAAATAAGTGTTTATTGAGTATCTGCTCTGCGACCAGCTGCCTGCTTTCTGCTGTCATCGATCAGACTTCCACCTTTAACTGCATTTCTAACTTCACTGTGCAGAGCTCAGGGCTATAGTGCTAGGGGTTTGCTATCGCTTTTCCCCTTCCTGCTCTCGTTGTAATTCCTTTGTTGTTGAAAGTTGGATGTGATGTATAGGGTACCAGGAACTGAGACCAGTAGGCTTTTAGTGTGAGATTTTATGTTTAGCTGGCTAGGAATTAGCCCACGTTTATTGTTTGCGGTAGCTGTAGGTGTCAGAGGCTGAAATTTCCTCAGGTGTCCTTATTTTTGTCACTCCTGCTGTGTTTGTGTTTCCCTAGAGACTCCTTCTTCAGTAGGGTCTGAGGCTGGTGATTCTTTTAGCTGTGATACCCTGTGATTATACAGAGTCCTATTGATGTGATGGGAAAGGGTGGGAGAGAGGAAGGGTCCTCTAGACCTGTGATTGGGGCTCAGTCTTTTAATGAGCCTGTGCCCTTAGGCTGTGACCTTCACAAGTCCGTCTCAGTTCTGTCCTCTTCTTTTAGATGAGAGGAGAAGGCTAAGCATGGTTGGACTTGGGCATTTTCCTTCCCCCAGGTTGGTTGGGCTCTGGTGAAATAGTTTTCCTTGAGGCCACGCCACTGTTCAAGAGAACGGATTGCTTTGAGCTTATTTTAACATGGTCACTTTCCCCTGCCCCGATTGAAGCAAGAGATCTTGTGTTTTTGTTTTGTTTTGTTCTGTTCTGTTCTGTTCTGTGTTTTGTTGTGTTGTGTTGTGTTGTGTTGTGTTGTGTTGTGTTGTGTTGTTTTGTTTTGTTTTGTTTTGTCTGACATTCACCTGGAGAACCTGGCAGGGCTCCTGGAGGTGAAAGTGTAGGGACCTCCCTAAGGCTGGGACTCCAGGAGTTTTTACCTTTTAGGCTAGTCAATGTTGCATCTCCAGCAATTAGTCAGTTACCGTTTAAGTATGTCTGTCAGGCTCTAGCAGTGGCTTCTACTCTCAGGAAGTTGTGACCCTCAGTATTTGCCTGTTTCTCCAGTTTTGAGAGTGACAGTTTGCTCTGTGACCTCAATTTTCTGATGAAACAAGGCGAAGTGCTGATTTTCAGTTTGTTCAGCCTTTTTCGTGTTGCAAGTGTCCAAGCTTTGTACGTGTCAGACCAGAAACCAGAAGTCCCTTCCTTTTTCGTAGGAAAAAATAAAAAATAACATGTGAAGTATAAAGAGTAGCTGGTAGTTTTGTCCCATTGCTGGAAATTCCTGTGCTCAACTGTAATTTTGTCACAAATATCCTTCTAGCACTGGATCCGCTTCCTTCAGGAGTGAAGCTTGGCTAAACCTACTTAGAACTTTGTTGTGACTCTACCTTCAAAATATATCCACACCCCCACCTCTCTTTCCCACCTCTACCAGCTTTCCAATGACCCAGTCCGTTAAACCTCTCTCTTGTGACATTGCAGTAGTCTCCTAATTGGTTCTGCCTACTTCCTGCTTCTACCCTTCTTCCTCTCGTCTGTTCTCAACACAGTAGCCAAAATACTAGGGAGCCAGAGTGATGCTTCTAAAAGTTGGTCTCCTTACGTCCATTCTCTGCTCAGAATTCTCCAACGACGCTCATCTCGCTCAGAGTAAAATCCAGGGTCATTGCCATGGCCCTTCAGTCTCTATAATAGTCCGTGTCTCTGCCTTTCTGTCCATCTATGCCTCCCTCACTCAACTCCAGCCACAGAGACCTCCTTTGTATTCACTGCTAAGGCTGCCATAACAAAATTCCACCGGTTGGCTGGCTTACACAATGGAATTGATTTTCTCGGAGTTCCGGAGGCTGGAAGGCTGAGATCAGGGTGCCATCAATGTTGTTTCAGCTGAGGCCTCTGTCCTTGGCTTGCAGACAGTATCTTCTCGCTGTGTCCTCACATCCCTGACGTCTCTTCCTCTTCTTATAAGGTCATATTGCATTAGGGCTCCACCCCAATGGCCCCATTTAACTTAGTTGGCTTTTTAAAGACTGTATTTCCAAGTATAGTCACTGTCTTAGGTACTGAGAGACCATTTAACTTACACTTTTTTTTCGGGGGGCACATTTCAGTCCATAGCATCCTTGTTCACCTTCAACGTACCAGATGGACTCCAGCCCGTGGGCCTTGTGCTTGCTGGGAATCTGTCCCCCAGTTAGCCATGTGGCTCCCTCTGACACTTCCTCTGGCTCAACATGGTCTTTCTTCAGCACAAAATATAAAGGAATTTCACCCCTTTGTTCTATGTCCCCCTTACCCCTTTGTTTCCCTCTGAATGTAAAGCTTGTTTACAAACTCTAAATTTACCTTTTCTTTGTTGTTCTGTGTCTCCTCTTTATCTGTCCTAATGTTTCAGCTCTGGGAGGACACAGCCCGTGTATTGCATCTCTGCTGTGCCCCAGTGCCTAAAGCAGGGGCGCTCTGCAGCTATCTGTTAAACGAGTGCCTGAATCCAATGAGTCCTGGCGTTCTCCTTCAGGCTGGATTGCCAGTCACCCTGAGGAAGAAAGCCACAGAAATAGGTTTCCATCTTCAATATGCTGTAAGCTCCCTGGCTGTCGCGCTCCTTCTGGCCTTTGTCCGTCCTGGAACGGAAACCAAAGTAGCAGCCATATTGCGGTGCCCCCAGATAACCTTGCCTCAGATATGCTGATGTTGGTGCTTAGGTGAATCACTGCTGACTTTCGTTTGCAAATTGTGTTCCTGTGACCAGAGGCCAGCCAGCATTAGCAACCTGCCTACCAAATCAGAAGGCATTTTGTGCTGTTATAATAAAATTTAGGTGGTAATGTCCCCAAATGCCCCATCGTAAGTGGTAAAAATAGCTTTCCCCTTAGGATCTGTGCAATACACCTGGTATACCCAGGAGTGTTTGGCATGGTCAGGTAATTTTATTTTTACCTTGACCTTAATTTTATCAACTTTTCCCCGATACTGGTAAAACCCAAGATTCCAAAATTTAGTATAAATCATAAGTAATAGACAATATATTTCTTGTATTTTAACAAAGCAACTGAAACACTATTAGTAGCAGATATAAAAGCCCTAATAACTAACTTCTCTCTGGCTGGTTTATCAAGGGCTATTCCCACAAGGGTCCTTATATGTGGAGGCTTTTAGGATCCAAGACTCTGATATATGCTATTCATACCTGTCTACAAACTTGAAATTACCAAGATCAGGAAAGCCAGCTTGCTGACGTTTTAGTTCTTGAATGGTGATGCTCATGTACCACAGGACCTTTGCATACACTGGTTCTGCTAACTCAGCCCCTTCTTTTCCACCCCTGCCCCGTTACCCACTTCACCCCCATTCATTCTTCAGGACTTTGTCCTTCTGGTTTCTTTTTTATTTCCTTGGTTTTGTTTCCTTGTTACTTTTTTTATAGCATTTACTCAAGGTGGGATTATATAATCCTATGTTTTATTGTTTTATTATTATCCCCCTCAAACATGACATTTTTGAGCAGAAACCATGTCTTGTTTTATCCTTTGTCCTCACTGTCTAACATCGGCCATTTAAATGATTCATTAAATGAATGATTCAAGATTTGATATTTTGAATCCTTGACCGGTCTTGCTTTCCTCTTTGTCCCTCTGAAGTCTTTCATGGCCATAAGTGATATGTGTCAGAGGATCAAAACTAACGTTGGACTTGGAAGACATCTGCCTTTCAGTGAGCTGATGGGACCGTCAAAATGGCCAGTTTGTAAGGGCAGATGAGCTACGTAGTATTAAGCCTTACACAAAGTCTCAGTTACAAAAGACAAGAGAACATGTATGTTACATGAGTAGACACGAGTTCTGTATGAAAAAACAACTGAGAAGACCAAGGTTTATTTAGTTATTTCGGCAGATGGGTCAGTTCTGCTGACAACCTGGTAACTTGGGGTTCCATGCTGTATATATCCCATTGTTTGGATGGACCACAGTTTGTTTATCTGTCACCCACTGAAGGATATTCTGGTTGTGTCCATGTTTGGTAATTATGAATAAAGCTGTCAAAAACTTCTGTGTGCAGGTTTTTGTGTGGACATAAGTTTTCAACTCCTTTGGGTAAATACCAAGGAATGTGATTGCTAAATTGTAAGTTTAGGGTATGTTTAGTTGGGTAAGAAACCAGCAAACTGTCCCATTGTGCATTCCCATCAGCAATGCACGAGCGTTCCTGTTTCTCCACGTCCTCACAGCACTTGGTGCTGTCAGTGTCCAGGTTTTGGCTGTGAAATGATTTGAACGGGAACTCTCATCCATTGCATTGGGGACTGTGAAATGACACACACTTCTTGGATGATGGTTTATAAACATATATTTAAGTGGCAAAAATATTAAGATCTTTTGACTTCACATTTCCATTTCTAGAAATGTACATAAAGGCAATAATTTTGTAAGTAAGCATAAAACTTGCTGTGTGAGGATGTTTAGCATTTAGGCTTGGATACCGTGCAGAGGAGAGTACGTTTGGGGAAAGGGAGGGTCTGGGCACAAGGCTGTGAGTGAGAAGCAGACCTGGCACCTGTGCAGATAGAAACCAGATAAGCAGCTGTGCTTCTTCGCCTTGGCGTCCTTAAGCACGTGAGGATGAGTGCTGGTTTATTTTTGTTTTTAAAAGACAGGGTTCTGAAATGAAGGAAAACGTAAAGTCTTTGGGGGCTATTACAACTGAGATCATTGATCTCCCTAATACTCGGGCACTTGTGCTATTTATCATATTGGCTGATTGGGAACAAGAGTAGCCGGCGTGTACCTCTTGTGGCATAAGGGAGACTCGGTTCGTTCCAGAGGGCGATCTGGGGCCGGTCAGGGCTTCCTGGGAAAACCATGAGCATTCATTGCTTTGCCTGCAATGCTCTCCTTCCTCTCCATCCATATCTTCAGAGAGCTTTGTCAATTACAGAGCAATTAAGAAAAATTTCCTCGTTAATCTTGCTATCAAGGAATACTTTTGAGCCTCTTGTTTTCCATTTTCCATGGCTCACCTGAAAGCATGATAGAATTAACTGAGAGACAGACCAGTCATTAGGCAAGGAAAGTAGGGCTCAGGTTGAGGGCTTGTTTGCAGCTGGAATGGGGACCTTGGAACAGCACTGGTACCCAATATGCGTGAAGCGGAAGGAAGTGCTCTCAGGGGCATCATCACCAAGGAAACACAAGTAGGTTTCCCTGTCAGTACTCCCACATGGGGTGCCAGCCCATGGCACCTTTGCAAGTAGCCCTATGCATGTCCCCAACCACACACCCGGATTCAGGGGTCCCCCTTTCTAGTATCAGGAGGTGAGGAGTGGAGCGGTGCACGTGAGCACGTGGCAGGGATGTTCCTATGCTGTGGGAGCTGGCTCCCTGTCATCTCATACGTTTTTTCCTGCTGATTCTCACTCACGGTATTTACAGGAAGCATTTATAGCAAATACTTGCCAAGTGTTTTCCATAAACATACAACCAAGGACATTTTTCACACATTCCAGCGCTCTGTAAGGTTTGTTTACACAATGCACAGAGAAGGTGAGCGCACAGTGTCTGTAAACAGACTTTTGAATTGTGGGCTTCCGCCGGCCCTGAGTCTGTCCTTGTCCGTGGCCTCTGCCTCCCTGGGGACATAGCAAGCACATGCGGTGGACACAGATCCTTTCTGAAGGAATTTTCCTCCATGGCCTGGATTCCATCGGTGGCTGCGTGTTCTGACTGCGGAGTCACTTCTGGGTCCTGAGTGCCGGCACGGTGAACGAAACAGTGAGGCTGGGGGTTTCTGAGGGCATCACAGAAGTCATTGCTTCTGAGAAAATCCACAGGGAAGTAGAATGGGGAATGAGGACGGCAGGGGATTAGAAGATGATTGTAACTCAGTTAAGATGCTTGTGAACGTACAGAAATTATACATTATGGAATTTCTCATGTTAAAACCAGGCAAGTTGGTGTTGGCCATAATGGACAGAGAAGCCCACTACACCCTTGGTGGGCACTGCCAGCCTGGTGAGAGGCCAGAGTCGTAGCCTGTATTGGCCATTCACTTGTTCAGTTACCGGTTCATTAACAAGTGCTGAGTGTGACTCTGCTCTCGTGTGAAAGATTCCCAGCTGGTTGAGATGGGATTCTAGACCTCATGGGCTCTGCCCCTCCAGGGGAAGCAAGACACACACACTTCACCACAATAGTGGCAGAAAGTGAGACTTGCTGCAAGAAAGGTATGGATAAACGCTGCGGGATTTTAGAGGAAGGAGTCGCGTGAGGCTTTATGGAGAAAGTGACCTTGGGTTGGGTCAGAAGGAGAAGGGAAAATCATACAGGTGCAGGAGAGGGAGGGGGGCGTGGAGGGGTGTCAGGAGAAGCAATTTCCAGAGAAGAAAACCCCATCTGGACACACCCCTGTAGGGGGACTGTCCCACAGAAGAGATCTCTCCTTTAATAGAAGAAGCCGTGATCTGGGATGCTTGTATAGAGATAGATGTAATGAGATGAATTTCATTTGAAAAGCAAAACTTTAATAGAAGAAAGATTTCCTTTTCACATGCCTTTAAATTCAAGGAAAGCAACGTATGCCTTAACGTCTTAATTAGGTTTCAATAAATAATTTTCCCATTGTAGCTAATTTAATGTGTATCAGAAATAATATAATCAGAAAATTAACACTTTCTGCTTGAAAGCGGTTCTACAAAGGTTGATTTATTATTGTCCAGAAGAGAGTGATAGGAAATAGCTCTCTCTCCTCACCTTTCCATCCCCTCAAGTTCATTTCCCCCCAAACCCGAGTGAATTTATGAATCTATGAGCTAAGTGAGAAAAGCAAGTGTGATCTGCCTTACAGGAATTTATTTTATCCCCAGCTCTCCTGGAATGCGTTTGTTTAGCAAAGCGAGTTATATCCAAATGCATTTCAGAGAATATATGTGGAGTGTAACTTGGCTTTCAGACTACAATAACTGTTGAGACAGTGGTGACAATTTCTCAGTAAGAAATCAGGCTTGAGAAATGTCAAGCCTAATTTTTCATCTCCCAGGGACTGTCAGACCACGCCAGCATCTCAGAGTCGGCATCCCACTGAAGGAGACAGGAGGCATTTGTATTCAGTTGTGCAGTGTGCAGTGAGTCAAAATGCTGCCCTGTGATCTGGTGATTTATTGCTAATGTTGCCCCGAATGCAGACGGGTGTCTCTGACTTCATTCAGAACCTATTTCCCAGGTGCAATTAATCTTTATTACATTCCAGAGCTCACCTCTGGCTTGGAATGTTAAAAAGATACGTGAGGAGAGAATCTGGAATCAGTGTCTCCTCCTTTGAGGTCTCCCCACCCCGATGAAGCTTACCCTACCTGCCCATTGCATCTCACACGCACCTGCATCACAGAAATGAATAATTCTTTGTAAAAGCGGCAAATAATACAGAAGTGTATAAAAGAGGTCCATAGCAAATGAAAAGCTGTCCACCCTATGGGTCTGTGGGGACCGAGTTCCAGAGAGCAGTTTCCAGTCTCTTGGCCTCCCATGGAAAGGTGCTGGCTCAGGCAGTAATGGCCATCAGCTGTAACCAGTTAGCCATTGGCCACTGATATAACTGCTGGGGCTGAGCTAACAAGCATGGATTGCAGCTATCAAGTGGGGTGGGTTCGTTGGTTGGTTTGTTGGCAGAGAAGTGGACGGCAGATTGCGCATTGTGTGGCTCCTGCTTCCTGTGTCTCCAACCCAGCTGCCATCAAGAATATAGTGGTATGACTCCCCTATCCATGGCTCCGTAGGTGTTCCTTTTTGGCCTCTCCATGTCCTGCATTCTTATGGGGGTAGCGGGACCAGAGACCCTGCATGACAGAGTGTCATGCGGGGTGTCAGGCGGGGTCGCTAGTCCTGCTCCCCACATAAGAACGCAGGACATAGTGAGGCCAAACAGGAACACCCACAGAGCCATAGGTAGGGGAGTCATACCACTATATTCTCGCTGGCAGCTGGGTTGGAGACACAGGAAGCAGGAGCCACACTGTTCGCAACCCTCACTGTACCGCTTGCTAGCTCAGCCACCATCTTCTTGCTAGCCCCCATTTTTCTGCTACCGTAGCCACAGCAGTTATATTAGTGGCCAATGGCTCACTGGTTACAGCTGACGGCCAACTAGCCACAGCTGATGGCCATCCAATCACAGCTGATGGCCATTTACTACCTGAGCCAGCACCTTTCCACGTGAGGCCGAGAGCCTGGAAACTGCACTCCTGGCTCTGTCCTCACACAGAGTCCCACCTCCTTGTGTCTTCTAAACATATTGCAAGCCCCTAAAGATGGTAGTTTGTTTATATATGTATTTTTAGCATCTAGCAAGTCACTTAGCAATATATATGTGTTTAAAGAAATACTCGTTGAATGAGTGAATCGAAGGGTGAAGAGGAGAATGGGGCTAGAATTCCGACGAGGGATTCAGGAGGCACAGCACCTTGCTTTTCAAAATGTGTCCCTGTGTGCAGCAGCTGGTTAGAAATGCAGGACCTCAGGCTGACCCCAGTGTCCTGGGTCAGAATCTGCATTTTAACAAGGTCCTCAGGTGATCAGTGAGTGCTTTAAAGTTGGAGGAGACCAAGGGTAGTGCATATCTGCAAAATACTGATAAACGTGAGCTTTTACAGACAAATGCAAGGGAGAGCGTGTGATTTGCATTTCAGCAGTATGCAGGGGGCCCTCTCCACCAGTGGATAGCATACCTCAGGGCTGTGTAAGGCCTTCCTGCTTTACTCCCCTCACCGAGCCAGCGTGGCTGTCCTTGGATGTCCTGTACGACTAGCCTCCTCGGCCATTTCTGATCCATCCCCTCCAGTGCCCCTATCTGGTCAGCCCTAAACCCTGGCTTGGAAATAGAAACGTTCCATGCCACCCAAGAAACAGTTCCAGCCACAGTGTAGAAGTCGTGAGGCTTGCTGTGAAGTCAGGATGCCGGCGTGTCCCATTTGAACCGCGAGACAAGCAGGCGTGTGACGCAAGCTCCAAGGCGCGGTTTCTTCGTCTGTAATCTGTTCTGTCTTGGTGGCTTGTGAGGACCAGGCGAGTTAAAACCCTTGAGAATTTGCATGGTAATCACGCCATGTGTATTCTCTCTATTTTTAATGGAGGTCAAAGTCACATAACATAAAATTACCATTTCAAAGTGAACTATTCAGCAACATTTAGTACATTCACAGTGTTGTAGAAACACCACCTCTGTCTGGTTCCAAGACATTCTCATCACCCCAAAAGGAAACCCCGTGCTCATTAAACAGTTGCTCCCCACACCCCGCCTCCAGCCCCAGGCAACCACCAATCTGTTCTCTCTCCATGAATTTTAACTCTTACTAATGATGTTTTTATTAGTCACAGAAAAATAACACCAAAATTAGATTTATTTCTTCTTCCATCTACTCTCATTGCTCTCCATGTCTTTAAAAACAGGAGGTTTGCTAGTGGTGGAAACTGGGAGAATAAGTATGGCAGAAATTTCAGTCAGCGGTTTGTGGCATGTGGTCCCAAACTAGCAGCATCCACATTACCTGGAAACTTAGAAATGCAGATTCCTGGGCCTGCCCCAGACCAACTGAGCCATAACTCTGGGGGTGGGCCCAGCAGTCTCTGTTTCAATAAGCTTCCAGATGATTCTCATGCAAGTTCAAGTTAGAGAACCACGACTTTAAATAAACAAGACGTTACCTCTCCAAGCCTGTAGTAATGTGTATAAGTGCCTGCCACACCTGGACCAGCCTTGGGCCCAGCAACACATGGGCTGGCACAGAGAGGACCTCTTTGAGCCCAGTTTCTCTGATGCAGTGACATCAGGGTCGCTGTACGGGCACAAATATAAGTCATCCCTGCCGCTGTTTAGTCCTTTCCCCTCTCGTGTTACCCAACTTACTACTTGAGGGGTGTGGGGTGGATGTTTGCAGCAGAGTATGGCCGTGGTTGTTCGGTGTTTGTCTCACACGTCCTGCTTTTTTGTCGCACTAGTATATCAAAGTGCAGGCAGCGTTTCCTTTTGGTTGATTCATGTTCTATCCGAGGTCTATTATGAACCTCCAGGCTTTAATTACTACACCATTACCCAGTCAATTCCTTGCCATTTGATATTTATGGCTTTTATTATGTCTCTGTATGTGTAATTGCCTAATTTTATTCTGGAAAGATTTCACCTCATTAGCTGGGTTTTATACCATTCTTCTCATTTGTCCAAATTGTTATTTATCTCTGCTCTCTGTATATGCTTTCTACTTTGGTTTTTTTTTTTTTCTTCACCATCCTGACCCCTCATACACCCTTTTTGTCTCTTTCCTGGGATGCATTGTTCTTGTGCCCTTGAAAGCAGGTCTTTCAGTTTTTGCACACTGTTCTGGGTGTTCTTTTTCCTGGTCACACGCTGAACTCAGTCTTTATGTCTCCACGTCATGGTGTCATTGACCCTGTTCAAAGGACTTGAGGCCTGGCTCTTCAGCCCTGGACACACCACAGGCAGCAGCCTCTCTCTACATGACCAGTTAAGGACCAGGGAAGGTGTGTGGATGGAGCATTTTTGTCTTCTTTTAAGAGAATGCTACTAAAAATAACTTTGAAATGTTCTCTGAAATGCTTTGCTAGTACCCCCTCCCTCAGTTACCCCAGTGCCTCAAAAGAATTTAGGGTTTGGTTTACTTGCTTGTGTATTTTTTTAAGTTCCACTGCAGACCTGCTGAGTCAAACTTTGGGGGAGCAGGCCAGCAGTCTGTGTTTAATAAACATTCCAAACGAGGCAGACGCTGATGTCCACTCAAGTTGGAGAGCCGCTGTTCTGAAGAGATACCAGAAGAATCTGAGAAATCCATCTCATGTCAGCAATACTATTTATCCCACCTGAGTCCTTACTTTGCCAAAGAACGAGATGAATAATCTCTGTAGCAGTTGTGTATCGTTTTCTGTTGTGTGTTTTTTTTGTGTTGTTTTTTTTTCCCCAGCAGTTTTTACCTAGAGCTATAAAAATATGTCAGTAAAGCAAATGGTAGCACCCGGGACAAGAGGTCATGTAATTATTGTAGCCATAGTAGACCAATTGTCTTCATCACTGAGTGTTTGAGATGTCTCAAGCACTCAGAGATCTTTACCTCCTTTTTTCTTTTTTTTTTTCCATTTAATCGTTGCAACCCTTCCTGGGGAGGTATTCCTCTCTCCATTTTTGTGTAGATCCTGGAAAATCATCTCAGTCTCGAGCCACAGCACTATCGACTTGCTGTTACCATATCAAGGAATACCCTTATCAAAGGTTTATTACTGTCTCACTCTTACTTTTTTCCAGTAGGAATAGGCGTAGTGTGTTTTGGCAGGAATCAGTAACCAAGAACCTGAGCTTGAGAGTCGGGCATCTAAATTCCTGTACTGACTCTATTTACTTCTGTGCTACATGAGCTGGGGCTAATGATACAGCCTCTCTTTGCATCAGTTTTTCCATCTGTAAAGTGGGAGGGTGCAGTGTGTCTGTCGTGTGGTAGTATGTGTTCCTTAAATGAGACACTCCGTGAAAACGCTTAGAATGAGGCCTGGGCAATAAATGCTCTCAATTAATATTAGCTGCTCCTTACCTTTCTCTGCTCCCTTCTCTGCATCTTTAAAGCTATCTCTTTTAGGTTTCTTTACTTTGGGGCTCCCTTCCCTTATCTGTAAAACGGGGGTGGTGGACCAGGTGGCCTGGCAGCCTTGTGTTCTGCTGTGTTCCGGTTTGTTTTCCTGCTTGGCATGCTTTCTATAATTGCAATGTTCTTTGTCCTCTGCACATTTAAAATCATCATATTAGGGCTTTGGCACGGTTGTTTGATTTTATGAACTTGCTCAAAATTCATGATTGCAATTAAGCTCTTGGGCAGCCCCCTTGAGGCAGCTTAGTATTCATTCTAATGCTTCTCTCTGGGCTCTGGGAAATCACCATTAGCATTTGTACTGATGGGGAACCCAGGAGGAGTGACTCCCTCTGGCCCCGAAGTCTCTGTGAAAGGACCTCAAGCTGGGCTTACACTTGGACTTCAGAAGAGGTCTGGGTCTTGGTGATGGGATCGAAGGACTAAGGCTTCATTCTGGGGTGTTCCATGAGTCTGTTATTCATGCCACACTCTCCTGTGTTGTATGTGTGTGGAGAGGACGTCATAGAGGCAAATAAGACATTTTATTTATTTGTTGATTGACCATGGGAGAAGACTGGCATTTCCTCAAGTGGGTCAGGAGACGGGTTTCAGCAGAGCTTGTGAGGTTGACAAGACTCTGAGGATGGGTGTCCAGGGGTGGCTGTAACTGCTCGTATTGGACTTACCACCCAGACCACCCGGCCATGACTTGTTCTTCGGTCATGGGGCCCCAGCTCGTTCTCCGTGCCCGTAGCCCCGTGTGTTCCTGTGGAAGATTCCTGCTGGAATATGAGCCCAGGCGACTTTCTGTCTTGCATTTCTGGTGTAAGTCGATGGCAACACTACTCTATTTATATGCTTCTCGCACTAAAACAATGGGCGAGCCTCTGGCTTACAGTCATATATCCCCCGAAACCAGTTGTCAGAGAGCCATCTTCACCGTAGTCATGGTTTTGCTTTAGTGGCTGGTAAAAGTGTTGTATGAAGTGGTGAACAAGGGCCACACAGGAATAGGAAGGGGGAGGGCAATACGAAGATGATAGACGCCAACCCGGCGAGTCTGTTCCAGGCGCTTGGCCTTTGTGTCGTGACTTAAGATCCACAGCCGTCCTATAAAGTGGGCTTTATGGAATGTTAGTACCTCTCACAAAGACATGGACTGCTTTGTGCAATCGTACACTAGTTTTGCCCTGGCTCTTTACATCATCGATGCTTCCTGTAGCGGCTTTGTGTCAGGATTAGGGCAAGACGGACAATCCCTTCTCTTTGGAGAGAACACGGTACAAGGTTGCACACTGTCCTTGGTGGCCTGTGAGGAGACCACTCTGCTTTGTGTGACCCTCCATTGGAGTCACAAGTAGCATAGATGAGAGGTGATGGAATAGGCCCTCGAGGCTCCAGGGCTGGCTAAGGGGAAGCAGAAAGGACTGGACTTGCCCCAGATGTGGATAGCTCAACAGAAAGTGTGAGGAAAGTGTGTCAGGGACAGCCAGCGGGATATAAGCCAGTAACAGGATGCTGAGGCTGAGATGGCAAGGGTGGTCCCAGGAGTCAGAGAAGGGGCAGTGCTAGAGCATGGCTGGCCTTGTACTCAGCATCTAATGGTCACACCCAAGCCAAATAGGTTCCTGATCTGTACCACTGGAGAAGAAGGTGCAGAAACACAGACCATCCAGAGGGGAATTTGACATTTATGGAAAGACAGCCTGCGGGGACACGCCACAGCAGCTTTGGTCACTTGCGCTGAAAGATCGGTACCCTTCTTCAGGGATAAATGAGATAAGAGAGGACCTTATACCTTTGTCCAGGAGGGGCTGGGATTTATAGACCTGCTTCGGTGAGCTAGAGGACATTCATCAAAGTTCTCTTAGTCTCTTTAGACATGAAATCCATTGAGTTTTAAGGCAATAAGTATGTGAAAGCAATCTGTAAGCTACAGCATGGCGGGAAGAGATTTGGAAATGGAAGACCTTAAAAATTGAATGCCAGGACTGACATAGGTTAGCTCTATGGTCTAAGCAAGTCACCTCTTCCTTTTATTTCAGCATTTTGAAGAGAATAATAATAATAATACGTGCCTTATCAATCATGTGGACTTTTTGGGGGTCAGTTGATAGAACTCGTGTAAATGCACCCTGTAAACTATAAAGTATTTTATAAAATGTGTTATACTGAATGTTGCAAAAATATTCTGTGTTTTATTTTATAAAACATGCAGACGCTTGCAACTTCTTGTGCTGTATAACATGTTGTAAGATGAGTGATAATAAGTTTTAGTATTCCATCCATCGTGGTTTCTGTTTCATTATGTTTGCTCCTAAAGCTGAAGAGCGAGGAAAAAATAAAGATGAAAAATATGCCTTGATATTTCTCAATGAAACTTTTCAAAACGTCTTAGGTGAACATGGTTAATACCAGAATGTTGGAATTGAATATAGATATATCAGTGTGTTAAATTTTTAAAAAGCCACCGTCCAGTTTAAGAATTATATCTCATAGTAATATCTAACTAGGAACATGCACCATCACAGTCTTTTCTAAAATATTCCTGTCACAATGTTGACCTGAAAACCCGTACAGGTAACTTTAAAGTTTTGTGTCTACCTTGTCTAAAGAGATGAGTCAAGAAGAAGGGTTTACTTTTCTTTCGGTGGGTAAATATGATAAGATGGATGGTGCATTAAAGAATAAAAGAGTAGGGCTTCTCCAAGCTGATTTACATATTGATTACTTAAATTACTCCTTAATTTAGTGCCTGCTAATAAACTGCCTTGGAAATAATTCTGGAACATTTTATTGGCTGCAGTAATTCTACCTATAGTGTATGCAGATCACATCCTCATTAAATATTGATGTGCTCATGAAATGTTAATAGAATGCTAATGTGAAATGCTGGGGAATGTCCTCGCTGGGAGCTGGCAGCTGGCTGAAAACTACCTGTCTTGTGTCTTTCTTGATGTTTTGTCTTCTTCTCGCTCTGTTTTGTCCGTTCTTTTCCCCATCACCGGGATATTCAGATTTGCTCCTGGAGACATATTATGGTTGTCTCAGAGACACACTTTGTAAAAGAAAAATAAGGATTCCCTGATACATCGGCAGGAATTTACTTGTCCTTCCATCCTGCTTTCCTGAATTGAAATTCCTGGTTAGAACCAGAAAAGATTTTCCTAAAAGGAGGATGGTGATTCAGGCTCAGTCAATTGAGACTTTGTGCTCAGGCACCTCGTCCAGAAGAGACCTTGAAGAGGGCATGGGACTTCCAGGGCCCCCGCAGGGGCTGTTCCATGCTTGCTAGGAGCAGGGATTGAGTTGCAGTTATGTACAGCTTTTGTCAAAGAAAACAACCCACCCAAAGCCTATGTTTCCTAAAGAGACTGCAAGGAAGAATTTTTACCATAAATCCCAAGGATGGTAAAGGTTACGTTCATGATGATATTCGGTGTGTAATTACGTACGAGAGCACACGCGACAAACGTGAAAAGTCCCACAACACAGGATGGTTCATTGCCTTGGTGGACAATCATGAGGGTGATAAAGTGATCATCATAAGGGCAGCGAAAACGGCCCGTGATGCGTCGTGGACGAGGAGATTGAGTACGCAAACGATTTACGTTGTGTTATGGCTAGGTAGCAGTGCGATGCTAGAAGGAACGTCCCCGGGAAACGGTTGATTTGTTATTGGGGACTGTCAAGGCTTACAATACTCTGTGTGTATGCGTGTGTGTTATTGTTACGGTGTTTATGCAGAAAATAATCGGAGCACGTTTTTATTAAAATCCTACTCCTTTGGTTTGAAATAATTCACCCTCTTTTTCACATTACTTCACTTTTTGGAACCCCTTTGATTTACTTTTCCTCCTTCCCCTTTTCTTCTCTCCTTCTAAATATTTTTCCACCTCTCTTTTCTGAAAGCCTTCTCCTTGTTTCGTCATTCCCTCCGGCCTCTCTGCCTGTTCGATCACTTCCCATGAGCCGAGTGACTGTGCAGCCCAGCCTGAGCTTCCCTGGTGTCTGTCAGGGGCACTGCCCAGGACCTACAGAAGGACTGTGCTTTCTTGCTTACTCCCCACTGCCCACTCCCCACAACCAAACATGTTTTCAAAACCAATCGGGTCACGTCACTCCCCCATCTAAACCTAACGGTTAGCTTCTCAGGGTCTTGAATGACACCCCGCACAGCCCTGGGGTGGTGGCTGACCTTCCCCGGAGGCTCCTCTGCCTTGCTCTGCCTCCCTCTGTGTCCTGGACCCCAAAATGTGGCCGTGCAGACCCCTGCCCACTGCCCACCAGGCAGCGTGCTGGCCTGCCCGAAACACACCCTGCTCACCGCAGGGGCTCTGTCGGTGCTGCCTCTACCTGGCCAGCTCTTCCTCACACACCTCGACACGGCAGCTCCTTCTTCTCCTGTGAGTCCCAGCAGCCACCTGGTTATCTAAACTCTCCTCCCCAGCTTCCCTGTTACTCTACCAGTTAATTTTTTGAGGAGGTAGCAAACAGTTCACGGGGGAAGTCGGAGGTGGCGTCAGGGACGGAAAAGCTGGTTATTCCTCTTGTCGACATAAGAATTTGAAGTTTAGTGACTTTAAAGTAGAGTTGTGTCGTTTTGTTTTCCTTTTGTTTAATCCATGGATAGAATGGCTGGCTCCCTTAGTTGTCCCAGGAATATCTCAAACTACCTTAAGGAAAGAGCAGAATTTATTGAGGGACCAAAGGGTGTTCAGAGGAAGGGTTGGACAAACAGACTTTAAGGATAGGGAAGCAGGTTTGTTACAGGAACAAGTGGGACCAGCCACTCACGTGCCCCCAGTGCTCCCACGGCCTCTTCTCGCTGTTTTTCTTTGCATTTTGGCTCCCTTCCTTTCTTTTTTCTCTCTTTCTTTTTATTGCAGTCTTACCTTCAGGTAGCCCCTGAACTCATGTCCCTTAGGTGCTGTCAGCATAGTTGGGCCAGTTTTTCCCTTTTCCTATGATAAGGCTCAGGGGAGGACTCTGGTTGGTCCAGTTTGTGTCCCATGTCCTTTAGGTGTAGTTCAGTCAACTAAGGCCAGGGGTGAAATCTCGTAAGAACAGGGAAACCTCTGTGGGAACTATGTGGTTAAAATGCAGGAGTTGAAGTCACAGAGGGTTGCTTTTCCCAGGAAAGGGAAGACACGACGGGAGGACAGGAGTAATTTTGTCACTTACATTAAAAATGCTTTATTGTACTGTTTTGAAAAAATTCTCTGCAAAGGCATCTCTGTAGTTCAGTCAACTAAGTGGACACCAACAAGCAAAATGTCCTCTTACAGGGTCTAAGAAGCATCTAGGATATTTGGCACATGTAAGATTTGAGATTCTATCTACTGAGAATATACTGAGAGGACAATTTTGTCCTGGCCCCTAGGGCTTGAGTTTGGTGGTTTGGAGAGGATCGATTTTCTCTGTGTCAGTGTCTTTGATGTTTTATGTGAGCTCACTTCCCTTGGTGACCTGTTCTCGTTCCTGTTTACAGGTCGTGCTTGAGAACAGTAGCCGAGAAGATAAGCACGAATGTCCCTTTGGCCGCAGTAGCATAGAGCTGACCAAGATGCTGTGCGAGATCTTGAAAGTGGGCGAGCTGCGTAAGTACACTTGTTTCCCACGTGGGTGTAAAGCTGGGCAGAGACCAGCTCCCAGAGTTGGGATTCCATGAAGAATCCCAAGGTGCTGAGAGCTGGGCATGGGTGTCACGTGGACCGAACGCTCATTGGCTCAGGTTTCCAGCATAGATATTTCTGCATGTATGCTCTGGGAATAAATGTTATTAAAACCCACAAGAATGGAAAAATTGGCAGGGACTGTGACTGAATTCCAAATATTAGAAAAATGAGTATGTCTTAAAACAGCCTTGCACTAAGGAAAAAGATCTGTGGATTTCTTTCTTTTCTTTTTTTATAATTCAAGTTTTTAACCTACCAATAGGTCATTTTCTTCTCTTTCTTTTGAAACAATTTTTCTCTATCAAGAAAAAAACTGAATACCTTAATGACATCTCTTGCTCCCAGTATCTCACTTGTTTAAAATGCTTTCTCTAAGAAGGAAGGCATTGTTGAAGAAGATAGGTAGCTGATCATGACACATATGGTCAGAGATATGTCTACTGCTCTTTTTCTTACTTATATTACAAAATTTCAGAGAAGACACCCGGAAAATGAGGGCATGATAATTTTGTTGCCTTCTGCTCCTTGGCGTAATTTGGCTTTAACCTGTTGGAGTGAACCTGATTGAACCTTGTCCACAATCACGGTCAAGGATGACCTTCCTTAGAGCGGCTGCTTTCATTCCCTCCGACATCGATAGAGCTGACACACGTATAAATCTTTCCTTGTAGGCTTAATAACGTGGGCACCAGAGAGGACTGCACCTGAGAAATGTTGGGTGTTTGGCGTTATGGTGGGAGCATAAATATTCAGTCACATGCTTTAGAGTTTACAGAAAAATGTTCTGAAATGATTAATGGGAAGAGATCCAATGATTAAATTGGAAAGGGGGTTATGTTTTGTGTACAGGGTAGAACTGACTATGGTATCACTAACGTAAACTAGAAAATTCAGAACTTAGTAAGGAAAAAGCTAAGACGCTGTGCCTGTTTCAGTAACAAAAACAGACGTTATCATCCTCCCGTGTGGGTGGGTGGGGGAAGGAAGCTGGAGTTGACATGGAACTGCCAGGAAAGTTCATTACTTTTGAGCCGAAATTCAGGCACTTTTGCACAAGTGGAGTAGCCGCCTGACCTGAGAGATTTCTGTGTCAATCTACTCGGGTTCACTGATAACCAGTGTGAACATTTTCATTTACTTGGATCCTTGATGTGAGTTCTGCTTCCTGCTCCTCATTAGAGTAACTCGTTGAGATTTATGTGTGCTGCACAGCTTATTGTGTATTGAGCTGAAGGCTCAACGTCCTGAATCAAGCAAATCCTACTGAATTCCTCCGTCTGATGACTGTGACTATTTCATGTTCATCTCAATGTTATGGGGCAACTATAGAAAGTCACTTACTAAAATGCATGGCAAACCATCTAAGATTTTCAGAAACTGGGGCACTGCCCTGACCTCCTTGGCTGACGCTTCTTGCATCCAGGTTATTGCCCCTCAATGCCCTGTCTTGCTCCTCCCCAAGTTCCGTCTCCCCCAAGGGCTAGCTTTGGCTATCAGCTGTCATCTTGCTGGCAGCATGGAGGTGTATACTCTTGTGCTTTGACTGCCATATCCAGCTTCCTGCTCTTGTCTGCCCAATGGACATGCATCTATCCTGCTAAAGGTTAACACAGCAGACAAATGGTGGAGGACAAGAAGAATGTTGGGGATAAAGGGGATTTGGGTTCTATCTCCGCCACTTACCACGTTTGTGTCCTCGGGTATCATACAAACTTCACTGTGCTCTTACATCCCCACGTGTTTGCAGAAACAGATTGGTAGTGTTTGGGGTGAGTGACAATTTCAGTATAGTCATGCATTGCATGACAATGTTTTGGTCCATGACGATTGCATGTATGATGGTGGTCTCATGAGATTATAATGGAGCTGAAACATTCCCATGGCCTAGTGATGTTGTAGCCATTATAATGTACATAATGCAACACAGTACCCACGTGTTTGTGGTGATGCTGGTGTAAACAAACCTATTGGGCTGCCAGTCGTATAAAAGTATAGCACCTACAGTTATGTGCAGTATATAATACCTGATAATGATAACAAATGACTGTATTACTGGTTTATATGTTTACTCTAACATACAGTATGTTGTGTTAAGCTGGCAGCAGCCTCATACGTGTGGTGTTTACCATGTCTCTTGATTGCGTCATTCTCTCATCTGCTTGCTCTAACCTTGTGTTGTTCTGTGTAGTAAGATGCTGTGCAGGCCTATAGCCTGGGAGCAGTAGGTTCTGCCATGTAGCCTAGCTGTGCAGGAGGCTATGCCACCTAGGACTGTGTAAGTGTGCTCTGTGATGTTCTCACAACAACAGAACTGCCTAACAGGACATTTCTCAGACTACCTCCCTGTTGGTAAGTGGCGCGGGACTGTAATTGTATCCATGTTGGCCTGATCACAGGTAACCTCACTGGCTGAAATTGCTGTCATAGGAGTGAAAGGAGTATCCTGGGAACAGATAATAGTTAACCCAAGGGGACTAACTTGAAAAAGATGGCCAAATTCCAGGCAATGTGAGGGCAGGATAAACGTGGATCCATGGGGCCCCACCTGGTGGGTAGAGGGGAACCGTGGTGGCAAAGTCTGAGAAGACAGTGCCTCTCAGGTAAATGTTAGTTAGTTCTGTGCTTTGGGAGTTGAGGTGGGAGTGGGGGCGGGGGCATGTGTTGGGTATAGAACAGGGGCTGACTGCTGGCTGGTGTAGAGCAGCACCCCAGATTTTTGATGACCCGGTAGTCAAGCCAGGTTCCGTGGGCTGACATAACAGTGCAGATGAAGGCAAATACCTCAGGGATCCCTGAGGGTACCCCAGATGCTATTCTTGGACTGTAGATTATTCCATATCCTACCCTCTGCTGGAAAGACCGTTCCCAACATTCTGCCACAACTCGCTCAGTACCTAGTCAGGCCCGGTCCCTACAGCGAGGCAGGGCTTGTACAGCTAAGGCCTGACATACTCATGGCAGCTTCCCTTCTTCTAAGATGACAAATGCATGTATTCATTTGTTCAATAAAAATCTTTTGATTACTTACAATGTGCCAGGGCCTATGATTGACATTGTAGGTACAAAGGTGAACCAGATATAGTCCTTGTTCCCAAAGCTTCCGGTCAGAAAGCGAAACAACGAGTTGGGACTGATACTTTTTCCTGTTAGTTATAAGTCATTTTATATCTGCCCATAATCTGGCCTAAAGCCAAATTTTTCCAGTGTTTTGATAGTTGAAGTTTTTAGGTTGATCCACTGCAAAGGCCGTTCTGGACATTTTGCAAGACTAATAAAAGATCCCATGTTTCTGAAGTCAACAAGCCCAGATGAGTTGTTTTCTGTTCATGAAATATTAAAGGATTGCTACGTTCTGACTGGGTGCTAGACATCGAATGATGAAACGCCCTGTGGTAAGAGGAAAATTGCTTTTTAATGGATTGCATCTTGCCCGTTGCCATATTAAATAAGTTACTAATATGAAAAACAAATCTGAGTGCACCCTTATATTGAAGGAGATGTCTATTTTTCTTCTGAGAAAATTAGTTTCACAAACAAATCCATCATCTCTTGGACCATATGTGTCTACTTTTCTCCATTTCCAAGTTGATGGTTCTTCTCGGGCGTGTGTTCATAATCGACCTGGGAGATGTTAGATCTATAAGCAAGTGCTGAGACCAAAGACACACCCAGTGAAAAATTTAGCTGATGGGAAAAAAGGACATACAGAAAAGCAGAACAATCTAGGAATGCTTTGTCTTTTGCTTTAACTTCAAGTCTTTTGAGGAAACTTACTTCTGAATTACCAATTACATTTTGCTGTTTGAAGCAAACATATTAGTGTTTAATTAAATGACTGATGCCACATATGTATGCAGGTTTTTTTAGATTACATTTTTTAAAGCCCCCTTTTTTTTGCTTCCTAATTATTGACATTGCAAGAGGCCAGTGTTTAATAGTGAGGTATAGAAAATAATGCCTATTTGTATTCTCAGACCACTTGATCAAGGTTATTTAACTGAAGCCTGTACCATCCCCAGGAGTTAATCAAGATCATTTGCATCTATGTTTATTAATGAAGAGAAGACTTGCACTTCCTACATGTTGTCTAGGGCCACTGAGCCAAACTGGTGTCCAGGGCGCCCGAGAACAGTGTAGAAAGAGGCAGGGAAGTCCAGCGCTTGCATTTTGGCCTCTGGAGGACCCATCTTTAAATCACCGTTCAGCTAATTGGATGCCTCGGACATACTTCTCAGTTCTGAGCTTCTGGGTCCTTATCTATAAAATAAAGACAGTACTATACATAATTGTTAGGAAGATTAAATGAGATCATGGATATTGCTTTAGTTGGAAGATGGATAGCTTTTTTGTTTGTTTTATTTCGCTTTTGTTTTTTTGCAAGTGCTGGCGTCTCTCTTTCCATCAGCAAACTGTAGGTTAAGCCACGGAGAGACCGTGCTCTGCTTGAAGTGTCTGCTGAACCAGGACCAATGTCCTTGCTTCTTTACATGCCCACTAAAATTATTCTTCTCAGTCTGCTTTCTCCATGAGGCGCTTTAAAGAGCAAGGCATTTGTTTTCCGTTAGTTTCAATTTTTAAAAATCACAAAGAAGAATATTTATAGACCGGGATATGGTCACAGATCCTAATGGCCTGGGGTTTATAACTGGAAGCCCCAATTAGAGGAATAAGATTGAAGTAGAGGGAAGAGCAAGTGTTCAAAGGAACAGGTATATTCTCGGGGGGTGGGGAGGGGGGACAGAGGGTGGCACCTTTACAGAAGAGAGACAAAGCGCAGACAAACCCACAGATACTTGTTATAAATATGGAATCCTCATGAAGAACCTAACAGGGCTAAACATTGGTTACTGTTGTTTTCCTTATTGTAGTTCTGTCCTCAAAGCAATAAGTTGTTGAGCGATGCATGGAAAGCTTGGTTTCTGTTACAAAGAGGTTCATTACTTACTTTTTTGGGTAGAATATAACCCAGTTACATTCCAATGTTAGGTAAGGCTAGGATATTTCATTTGGTCTCTCATTCGTTCATTTATTCCATAACTATAGGGTTTCCTCTCCATAAGTCACGAGCTAATCCTTCATGACACAGACTTAGGACACACCCTCGTCCTCAAGCAGCTCCTATTCTAACAGGAGAGTCCTTCACAGAAACAAGTGATTACAAAACATTTTGCCATTTGCCTTTAAGTTAGAGTAATGTCAGTAAGAGGCAGTGTTCAGTTCTATTCCTCCATGGGGAGCTGGGCAGGCTGAGGAAGGGAGAGTCTTGGAAGATGTGACCCAGAAGAGATCCTTGAGTTTGTGGAATCACAAAGATGCAGAGAAGAATAACAGCCAGGCAGGCACACCATGTATATGGTGGGCAGTGGCTGTTGAAAATTCCAGGCAGTGAGAAGTGTAGGTGAAAAGACAAGGAGGGTCAGAGGGTTCTACTTCAATGTGGCTAAAGCAAAAGGCTTGAGAAAACAAGCAAACGGAGCTGATGCTGGCAGGGGAGGCAAGAGTCAGATTATGACAGTTTGCAGTGCAGAGGATTTGGACTCCACCAGGCAGTGGGTGCCAAGAAAAGAATATCATTAATAAGAAGAAATGTCTCAGTCTTGGGCATAAAGTTCTAGAATTGGAGCATGTTACTGTCAGGGGTCAGGGACGAGGATAAGCTTATCTCACTCATGCGCGTCCTGGCCCAGATAGTGCCTCTGTCAGGGGGCTTTCAGCTGCAGGTGATAGAAATCCCAACTCAAAATGCCAATGGAAGAAGAACATTTATCGAATGTCATTATTGCAGATTTGAGAAGGTCCTAGGGCTGGTTAACTGTTCGGTGATGTCATCAGGACCCAGGATTTTTTCATCATTTGGCTCTGCCATCCTTGAAGTACCAAATATGTCCTTAGGCTGGTGGCAAAATGGTGGCCACCATCACGTGGTCCAGAGGAACAAGAGCCTGTCTCTTCCAGTGAGTCTCTTCTATGTGTGGAAATGTTTCCAAAAGCCGGTCAGCAGAGTTTCTCTCATGTTTCATCGACTAACACTGTGGCCTGAGCCTGTGTGTAACCCAGTCAATGATGAGGGGAGTGGGACCTTCTGATGGTCAGACCAGTCATTAGCTGCTCCTTAGACTGAAGGTGAAACCAGCCTTCCCTAAGGATATGGTCATAGGATGGTAGATAGCTGAAGAAAATTGAGGTTTGTTAAGATAAGAGACAATACCTACTTCAAAACCCTTAATTCAGTCCTTTTACTTTAAAAATTCTTTTCTGCATTGTCCTTACTGCTGTCGAAAACTATAACAAATTGAAGTCAGATTGTAGCCCTCTGTCGTTTCGCCTTTATTGGGAGTTGAGGAAATGCACTAGTATTTCTTTTAATGTAGCAATATCAAAGGTTGCAGAAAAATGAAAATTGAGGTTTTATTATAATGTATTTCATTTTTCATCACTAAGATGCTAGAGCTCCACTACTTTCCTTTCCTTTTAGCAAATGGATATTTCCACTTCTTCAATTATGCTTTTTTGTGTGTGTGGGTTATTCTCAAGTGTACTTTGAAGGGCAAAATGAACATACATTTGTGATTCATGCCTTCATAGTTCTCTGAAACAATTTTGCCATCTTCACCTATTTGAGCATATATATAATTAGGTTAAAATTTAATAGCTACTTCTCTGTTTTAAAAAACAAGAACGAAATCTGTATCACACATTGCAAAAATGTTCAGCATTTCCTTACTTTGTCTGTCAGTGGCAATATTTATTACAACACCCCAGTGGTGCTGAGTGAAGCACCTTGTGCAATTCATCACCCAGACACCTTTGCTTTAGCAAGTAAAAATAACATGTGAGCTATCTGAAGGACTCTTTGGAATCCAACAATTAGAGCAGACGCTTAACTCTGGGACATTGGTGTTTTCATATTTTGAGAAGTACCATCCATCACTTTCATTCTTAGCACATTCTGGCGAAAGGAAACTCGAGAAAATTTCACTTTTAACAATTAAACCTCTTACGGGCGTTTTCTCTTTTTCTCCTAATACTAGCTTACACCCATGCTTCATGGAAAAGTTGAAGCCTCTTGGAGCTTGACTTTGTCTTGAATGTTCATATTCTCTTTTTACTTTCATATTCTACTTCAACCTTAAGTTTCAAGTAAAAATAAAACAGCAATAACAAAAACAAAACAAATTAAATTAAATGTTCAAGGTGTGAGCCTGGCTTTAGAAAGTTATGTCCATTTGGCCCAAATTAAAAATGCCATAGCAGAGAGCACAAAATTTATCTGAGAGTGGTTGTTTAGAATAATTGTAAAACTGATACCAGGATTTCCAGTAGTGTCATCACAAGACAGGAGGACTTCTTGTAAGAGGCTTGTATTCAGAATCAGAAGCCCTAGGCGTAATGGATGTAAGGGACTTTTGTCAACACCGCTCGCCATCTTGTTCCTTATTCTCTCATCTGTAACTTGGGGATAGTATCATCATCATCATGAGCCTCGTCTGAGAATCCGATGAGAAAATGTAGATTAAAGTGTTTTGTTAACTGTAAAATGCTCATTCGGGAAGGAAGTGCTAACACAGATATGCAGAGAAATAGAGACACTGAGATATATCTCATAGCAAAGCTTACCCTTTCTGTGCTCTTAGGGGCTGTCTTCAGAATTTGAAGTTCTGTGGTGTTTGCGGGGGTTTCAGAAGGCAGTACTTACAGGTACTTCTGAAATCATAGAGCCATGCTGATCTCCACAGCAGGTGATTGCTGAGAGAAATTGGCTTGGTGGTTAAAAGGAGAATATATCAAGCACATCTCAATTATAAATGAATGAAAATAATTTACACTTACAGGTTTTAAGGACTTGCTCCTTTTTACATTATTTCTGAGATGATATAATACATAGCATCCGTTCTTGTTGTCTCTTAGGTTATAGATGGAGGGGGGAGCCAGTAGATTTGCCCACCTTCCTCATGGAGAGAGACACAGACTTGTTAAAAGAACATAGATGCCCAGTGTCTTCTCCTTCTGCCCTACAGACCTGTAGGTCCATCTCAAACATCAGGTCTGCTTGGCTAGCTTGCTCCCTCCAGCATACGCTCCTGTGAACTCCTATAGCACGTCATGTGTGCCTCTGTTGTTCTACCATTTATTTGTTATATATATATATATATATATATATATATATATATATATATATATATATATATATATATATTAAAAATTTGTGACCACGTTTCCCCTAAAAGTTGAAGTGGTTTATAGGAAATCATAAAGAGAATTCAAAAATAAATAAGTGGAAAAACCAAAGGCTAATAAAAATAAAATAAGTGGATTGTGAATGTTTGCAAAGTGTGTGCCTTTGTGTTCACTACTGCTGGACCTTCGGTTTGGCTCAAAGATTCGCTTCCCAGGGAGACACGAGGAGTTCAGGGATAGAAAACAGATCAGCGTACATCGCACATGAAGAAACTCGAGGTGAGAACCCAAATGCTGATCTCAACTAAAGCTAAACCAGTATTTGATAACATTTAATGTCCTTTGTTAAAGACGATGGAATAAGACATAGCATCAGCTTCATTCTGTTTGTTAAAGCTACTGTAAAGCAGCAAGCCAACACTGCATTTAACATGGTGATAGCAACACAGCTTTCCTATTAAAAACGAGAACTAATGTAGGATGCTAATATTCACCATTATTATTTCTCCTTGATCTGGATGACACAAGCAAATAGAAGTACAGTTCATTGATAGAAACAAAGTATTTTACCTTATAGACAATAAAACTTGTGTATCTAGACATCCCTGAAGAAGCAAAGGAAAAGCTGTTACAATTAATGTAATTTAGAAGAGCAGTTACACAGTGGACAAATAAAACTTAATAGCATTTTCATATGTCAGCAGTAATTAGGTAATTACAAAATGGATAAAAAGCAATCTTTTTTAGCAAGGGCAATAAAAATGTAACCTATTTCAGAATAATCTTAACAGAAAACGTCTTGGATTTATGTGGAGAAAACGATAAGACATTCCTAAAATATATAAGTTTCAAATAAATAAGCACAACACCAGACAGTTGTGCTTATTTATTTGATAACAATCCCTGGTAGGAGAACATTGGTGTTGTGATAAAGATACAAGTTCCTCCGAGTCCGTGTGCAGACTTGTGTCTCTTTCTAGAATACCAGTGGGACCTCGGATGGGAACTCGCAGATCATTATAGAGTTCCTTTGGAAACATAGGGAGGTGAATGTTGGTAAGGAAAAAAGACAGAAGAGTGATGGCAAATGAATGGAAATAGAAGTATATTTCCTTTTTTGAAACATTTTCCACACAAAAATCCAAAGAACTCACTAATATATCTATAAATAGATAGATAGATATAGATATAGATCTATCTATCTATCTATCTATCTATCTATCTATCTATCTATCTATCTATCTCTTTCCCCCAATTACATCTATTGTGTTAACATTCTGCCATATTTGTTTTATCATTCTCTTTTTTACCCTACACACGCACATATGCCCCCCACACATTCACATGCATTGTTATAAAAATGTGAAAAGTATGTTTTTTTATGGCAGAAAAAAAGTTAAAATAATTTAAAGGAAAAAATCAAAATAAATAAATAAAACTGATTTTAAATGGGATCCAGCCCTGGCCTGTTGTCTGAGAGAGCAAAAGGTGCCGGGAGCCCTGCCTAGCCAGAGACTTCCCAGGAGAGCTGTGTGGAGGGACAGTGCAGGTGGCGCAGGACCAGACCTCATGGCGGAAGCAGTGTCAGGAGCCTCGTTAGAACACCTGCTCCCCATGGAGGTCTGAATGGGGCTTGCTGAGACCTGATGTCTCCCCGCTGCAGGTCAGGGAGTGTGTGTTGATGAAACTCACATCCACCTCCCCCAGTTCTTCTTCAGCACTGGGGGTGTGGCTTTCCTAAAACCCAGTGGTTATGTACCTAAGAGACTGTGGATTTCAGGGCACACAGCTGCTTTTATAAATAGAAGCTTCATAAAAAAAGAAAAACATAAAAGTCACGTGATCCCAGTAGATGAAGGAGGCCATTTGCATGGATGACATCTTCACTCTTCATCTGTAAAATCAATCTCGTGTGAAAGCTACTAGTCTCACTCTAAAACTGCAGAGTGTGAAAACCACTTTCCTCTAGTTCTGCACCCTGGGGTTTGTACCTACAGGCTACTCTTTTCCCATAGCAGTAACCACTCTCCCCAGCATTTACTGTAGGGTTGTGGTGGACCAGGCTATGAGCTCAAAGGTCCTAGGATGTTATAAAGTAGAATATGACTTTGGAAGGGTAGCATGACATTAGAGGGCAAGTATAAGCAGAATGCTCGAAGATTCAAATAGAATAAAATGGATCACAAAAATCACAAAAAGAAAGGAATGAAAACAACAGAAATCAGGATGATGATTAACTGCACTGAAATGGTGACGAAATGTTAACCTGTCAGGTTTTCAAAACTAAAATATTCGTGAGTAAAACAAAAGCAAACCAACGAAAACACCCCAGAAGCATCCCCGCAGCTTTAGTCTGGAGCACACTTCCCTCTGGTGCAGGCAGCGGCTTCCTGCCTCAGGGAGAGCTCAGTGGTTGGGACGGCAGAAAGCCCTAGGATGCCGATTCAAACTTCTCCTCCTGAACCTGAACCCTTGAGACGGAGAGATTTTCCTGGTTGTTGGAGTAGCATAGGTAGTGGATGCCAGCAGTCTCTCCCAGCCGTAGGCATTTGAAGTTCAAACTCCACTTGATGGTTTAAAGATAACCATAAAGAATTTATTGGAAAAAAAACAACAAAACAAAAAATCCACAACAACGACCACTGCCGTTTATTAGATGCTTTCTATATGGCAGACAATTCCCTGAGGTGAATTCTCTGTTAACTTTGATAACATCTCCGTGTACCAATGAGGGACCTGGGACTCTGGGAGATGTGGGGACACACGCCGATGCAGTTAACTATTGTGGGAAACCTTTGTGCTGTTTATTCTTCACGACGGTGCAATGCCATCGACCCCTGCTTCCATTTTTTAAAATGCCCTGTTTGCCTTACATGCTGTGAGCTCCTTGAGGGTCAGGCTCGGGGTGACTTCGTCTCTAATCCAGCGCTTTCCATGGAATCTGCATGTAATAAGTATTTATTGTATGAATAGAGTAAGCCTTCTGTTTGCTTCAGGGTCAGTTCCAGAAATGTATTTTCAGACATTGCAAAATGTTTTATGACTTTGTGTTTTACCCTGAAACCCTTCAAACGCCATCCTTTTCTCTTGTAAATTAAGTGAAGAATTACATACAAATTCATTCCCATACCTTCATCCTCGGGGTAATTTGGTGAGAAGGCCTACTGAGTCCAAATTTGGATTAGAAAATAACGCTACAGTATGTTCCCCAAAAAGGAAAACAAAACAAAACAAAACAAAAAACACACAAACAAAAAAAAAATATATATATACCTATTTTCAATCTTCTGTTTCAGAACACACACAGCTGTGTGACTTCCTAATTGATTATATCCCCAACTGCCTCCAGACAGCTCCCAGCTTGCTTCTTTTTTTCCGACCCACCCCCTGCCTACTGGAAATGGGCTAACGAACCAGTTTCGAGCTTGGACTCCAGTGAGGATACAGATAGTCAGTAAACTGCTCCCCCTGAAAATACCTCCTGTCCAAGCAGGTGAACCCATCAACGAGGACCTGAAAAGAGCCAGGTCCCCTAGGATGGCGGCTGCTGCAGGCCAGGAAGTCAAGCTGTCGGTGCCCGGCAGGCCAGTGCCAGCTGCCTGTGTGTCTCTGGAGTGGTCACTCCCTGCCTCCAGGGAGCAGGGCACAGCCCTGGGGGGTTCCTCTCTACTTGGCTTTCCGAGGGTTTTGGCCACAAGCACAAATTCCAGCTGTGGCCTGAGCAGCTTTTGAAGTGTGAATCATTTCTCCCGCCCCGCCCCAGGAAGCTATTTTAAGCTTTATAATTGCACATTTCCATGTTGTTTTTTCATAGAGTGAGTAAGGAGGATGACTTGCATTTTGAAGAATAGAAATCTGCCACTTTCTTGGCTCGTCTGTCTTGTATAACCCAGGCCAGTCATCCCTGAACTTGGCTGTGCATCAGAGTCGCTCGGGATAGCTTCTGTGAAATATAAATGCCTGCAATGGAATCCAGAAAGCAGCGGGTTTAGTACACTCTCCAGTTCCTTCCCAGGCAGCCTGGCTGGCCCGTCCTAAGTTTGGGAATCTCTATGAAGCCCCACCGCCTGCACCATAGTAATTTGGATCATGGTGAAATGGGTAGCTTTGTGGGGGTACTCAAAGCTCCAGATTGGGCATTAGAAGACCTCCATTCTGGTTTTAACTCCACTACCTAGCAGCTCTCGACAAGCCTCTTCTCCTGTGTGGTCCTCGGTTTCTTCTGCTGTAAAACACTATAATTGCCCAAGTGGCCGCCAGCCCCAAAGCTGCTGCGTTACGCAGAATCCTTTCTATGTACCCAATGTGGGGACCATAACCAGGAAGTTCGTTAACCAGAATTTTGCCATCATCAGTTCTTAAGAAACATGTGTGTAACCCAGATCGGTACTGGATTCTGGGCAAGAGAATTCATGAAATGCCCGAAGACCTGATTAGGAGGGGCTCCTCATGATTGGGCAACCGCGCAGGATGCACTGCGGACTCATTTACTCCCAGGCAGATGGGACTCCTCTCATCTTACGAACATTAAATATAGTTGAATGTGCTTTCCCTACAATGAATTATTTTATTCTTTGAAATGTCAACCTTATTGCAAACAAAGAGTCCTTTGAGAAGAATTACACCTTAATTTTGCCAGAACAGATCAAGGAAATAGCAAAAACAAAACAACAACAACAAAAAAAAACATTCCTCTCACTTCATTCTTCCCTGCTTAGCTGATTTCCCCGTCTTTTCGACCTCTGTGTCCTGCCGGCTGGGTTTGGTGGCCCTTTTCCCCAGCCTTGGTGCAATGGGGCTGTCCGGGGCAGAAGCAGCTGCCTCACCCATCGTGACTTGGAAACAGGAGTGTTTAAATCATCCTGAAACTTGGAAAAAGAAACAAGCCTTAGTCCAAATGCTCCGTAACGTGTCTGCAAGTCATATGTGTCCCCACCCGAGAAGCACAGCTCTAATGGCTCTTTGGGTTTTATTGGCTATTTAATAGTTTGAGAAATTGCTTTTTATTGGAGCCCATAAGATAAGACAAAATCTTACAGAAATGCACAGACTTATTTTCCCATCCAGACTTGTCCAAGTCGGAACTAATCCCGCTGCTTTTGTATTTTATTCATGTCATCTGAGGAAACGTCACATGTGAGGCCTCCTGGGCTGTTTCGATCATTTAAAGAATGTTTGTTTTTCCTTGGGAATTACCTTCACGCATACACTTGAACAAAATTTCCTATTCATTTTTACTATAAAAATGAGCTAATATAGTGCATCTTACTTTGTGACCTGATTCTTTTCACTTACTGTGGTTTCAGAATTCTTTCCCTTATAAGTTGATTCCTTTGCTGTTTGTTCAGGCTTCTCATCGTTGAATAGAATGCTATCTCACATAGGTGGTCATATTGTGATTATAGATGTAAATAGTATGCGTGGTATCAAAATGTGGTCTCTCATTGACAGATAGTTATAGTTTGCAAATGTTTGTTTCTATAAAGGGCAGCAGGATGAACGTTTGCTCAGTAAAAACCCTTAACGTCTTAGCATGTCAAGTAGCAGTGAAATAAAGCAGAATACCCTCCCTTCCCTTAAGTAGCATATATTTTACTTGGAGAAAAACAGACAATAAACAAATAAAGTATTTCACGTGGTTAAAAATGCAATGGCGAAAAATCAGACAGAAAAGGAGGGGATGCCTGACGTAGCCACACTAAGATGACATTGACCAAAATTATGAAGTGAGGGAGTGGGCCAAGAAAGTACCTGGACAAGAGTTTTCCCAAAAGAGGGAACAGCAGTATAAAGGCCCTGAGTCCTGAGCGTCCGGCATGGGAAAGGAAGAGCAAGGAGGCCAGGGTGGCAGGAGCAGGGCAAACCAGGGAAGGACTAGCCGGAGATAAGAGGGATTGGAGGGCGGAGACATTCTGCAGGCCCTGGGGGCCATTTCTAACAGATTGGCTTTTACCCTGAGGGAAGAAAGAAACCGTGGGATGGATTGAACACATGTGTGATGTTATGTGACTTACTGTTTGAAGGACTTGTTTGGCTGATTCATTGGGATTAGACTGTAGGAGAGAGCAAGTTAATACTCCACTGCAGTGAGCAAATTGAGAGGTAATGGTGTTTTGAACTAGGGTGTTAGCAGTAGAGATACTGAAATATAGTTGGATTTCAGATATATATATATATATATATATATATATATATATATATATATATATATATATATATATTTTCCCCCCCAGAGGAGATAAAAGAATCAGTTTATTTCTTTTTTTAAATTGAAATATCGTTAACATACACCATTATATTAGTTTCAGGTGTACAACATAGTGATTCCACATTCATACCCCTAACGAATCCAGATGAAAACGTTTTCATGGGTTCCTGCAGGTACCTTGGGCCTTCAGAGCTGCTCTTGCCAGGCCTGTAGCTAGGTCGGCCCCAATTATGCTTTTCAAGCTTCTCACAGAGAAGCATAATACTTCCAATATTTTTAATAATGAATAGATAGTCCTTGTGACAAAAAATAAAAGGAAAAAATAGCAAACCAAATTTGTGACTCTTCACGGTCCCGAAGTCCGTTTCTTTCACTTTTTCCAGGAGGGGAGGAGATGCCTTCCTGTTTCTCGATGTCCCATCCCATTTCCTCCCTGGCAGTGAGCTGTAGTGGAAGACTGAACTCCTGCTGTATAGAAAAAGTAAAAGAAAAACTAGCTTCCTCCCAAAGTTGCTGCTTTTCCTGATCGCTGGTGTCAGCATCGCCCCAAGTGTCCCCCTCAACTTGATGTCTTCAGTCACAGCCTCATGTCCACAGCCAGGCCACGGCCAAGGCCTGTCAAGTTAGCACCCAAAGTTTCCTTTTTTTTTTTTTTTAATTGAGCTATAATTGACATATGACATTATATCCGTTATAGGTTTACAACATAATAATTTGGGAAGGGAAGCTGGTATATGTATATATTGCAAAATTATTACCAGACTACAGTAAGTTAACATCTCTCACCTCCCATAGTTACAAATTTTTATGTGTGTGATGAGAACTTTTGAGATCTACTCTCTTAGCAAGTTTCAAATATACAATACAGTATTGTTAACTGTAGCCACCAGGCGGTATATTACGTCGCCAGGATTCCTCATAACTGGAAGTTTGTACCTTTTCACCACTAAAGGCTTCTTCTGTCTCCTGAGTTTTCTGTTTCCACTGCCATCACCCTAACTCAGATCACGTGTTACTGCCTCCACACTTGCCTCCTCTAATCCATCCCTGTTGCATCCTGCAACCTGGGCTTTGTCTACAGCATGAGTCAGATCTGTTTAATGTGACTTATTTAAATGAGATGGCTCCTGTTTTCTCTCAAAAGCAAAGTCCAAACTTCTTTTCACCACCCCGACGCTCCAGAAATCGCAACATGAAGTACTTCCTTTCCCTCTGGACCTTTGCACACGCTGGCTCCGCATTCTAAAGCATCGTCCTCCAGTCCTTTGTGTCCCCACCTCAGACCCAGTCTTCAGCCCCCCGCTCCCTGACAGCACCCTTCCACCATGACACGTCTCACACTATGTGGACATGACATATTTACTTAATCTGTCTTTGGACACTTTCTCCCACCAGCTCTATCTACTTCGTAATTAGTATCAGTTCCATCCAGATTCTTGTAGAATGTCCATCCACCCAATGAAATGAGAAGCTTGTAGGCACTGTATGGAAGGCAGCTAGCAGGTGTCATATAGAACTGGGTAGAAGACAATTTTGTGACAGAGTTGAACCTGTTGGCTCTGGCGCTATAACTGAGGCAGTTAGGAGTGAATCAAGCCTCTCAGTGAGGACCAGCAATGCCATGTGGGATGATGGCAGGTAGGGGGATGGGTCTTAGCCACAGTATCTGCCACACAGGAAGAGCTCAGCAGGTATCGGCTGTCACCATCAAACCTGTGAAGGGAACACTGGGAACCCGGCCCTCTAGGTTTGCCCTCTGTTCTCCTGGGACCTGCCTGTCGGGGTGTGAGGCCAACGTATCATTGTCAGTAAGACGGTGGTCAGAATGCAGCAGGTGAGCCCTGCTTTGCTAGATTGTAACCAATGTGACAATCTCTTGTGAGGTGGAGCCCAAGTTTCTTTGCTGCTCCTGGCCTTGGGGAAAAGTTAGGATTGTAGACGGTGACACTTACTGAGCTATTTTGTCTGGCTAGTGAGTTGGGTTTTCAGGTGATAAGGAAACAAATGAAAACAACAACGAAAAAACCAAAATCAAACAAATCTAACCCTCCGGTTGTGGACCCATGTTGCTCCTTTATTAGGACATTAGTCACCATGCTGGTGAGATAATAAGAAGGGGACCCTTGGACTTTTAAAACACTGTACCAGTTCCTATGCCATGTGGTTGTCTGCATTTATGCTTTAGATGACAACGTGATTTCTGCTGTTTTGAAATATCACTCTTGAGTCATGACCTTGAGTCACTTGATTTCTAACTTTGACTATTTCGTGAGATGTAGTTGTAGGCATTTTATCGGAAAACAAATATATCTGAAAGGAGGCAGTCAAATGGATTACTCTCTTGAAGTAATTGCGAATACTGACTCATCAGGAGTAACAAAATCACTTCAGTGAATTTTGAATAGTGTTTTTAAACTTGGGATAAGATAATTTTTAGAGTGCTCCCCCAAATAGCAAAAACAAGTGTTTCATTAGATCAGTTTTACATTCATCAGCATGTATACGGAGATTCAATACAAAATGTGTTCCATGTTGGAGGTCACAGCTGAAGAAGTTTAAATGCACCCCCCCTCCCCTACCCCATCATAAGGCAATTCACCTTGAAATTACTTACTCAATAGAGCATTGTCTGTTTTCACATTAATGGATGCATTACACATTTTTTGACTCAAACATGTCATCCTATCAGAGTTTATCTTAAGGGGTGAGTTGCTGCCACTCAGTAATACAGGTGAGGCTAATCACCATCTTAGACATCTCCTGCATGACTCCTGCTCACATATCTTTTCTTGGTACTGCCGCTGGTTCTTAGCGATATCCCCACATTCCCAGGCTTGTTCCTCTTAGAAGGGCTTCTGTATAGATTGGAAAGTGAGAATTGTGAATGTGACATTTCCTACGTATATATAAGAGGGAGCTACAAGACACATCTTGAAAAAACAGTGTCAGTCCTTTGTGTCGGAAACGATGGGAGCTTTACAACCACCTTTGTGTTTCTGGAATACTTCAGTGTTTCACCAGCATTGTATCTGAAAGAGAACATTCTGTTTTAAGTAATTCCAAATGGAAAGCCATCAGCTACCATTTATGTAAAAGCCTGTCTCTAAAACCCGAGCATAAATGCCTGATTAAATGATACATGCTCTTCGTTTCTCCTGGGCTCCCTTCACACACAATCAAAGGCATGAGAAAGCAATTTGGAGGTCCTGACTAATAAGAAAATCGTTGAACAGTGGTTCACTCCCACTCAAGCCTAGGAGTTTGGGCTTTAAAGGCTTCCTAGTCTGGCCTCTGTCTACTTTTCTAACCATACATTCTATACAACTCAAACAAACAAAAATTGAAAAAACCAAAACCCCTACACTAACTACTGCAGCCAGCTTGCACTGTGCTTAGATACGGCCCATTTGAGGCCCCTAAACAGGTCAGACCACCTCATCTGTGCCTTGGCCGCTTGGCATTTCCTCCCACAGGTGCTTTTGTTCTAATAACCTAGCATCAGTGGCCCAAGGTGTTGCCACAAAAACCTTTGGGGACCCTCTCCACTATCTGAATTCAGTGTGCTTCTGTTGAGCACCCACTGGGCTCCAAGCGCAGTGCGCAGATGTGTCAGCAAAGGAGACATGAGTCCTGACTTGTCGCCTCTTCCTCCTGAGAACCCAGCTTACAGAATTATTAAGCAAATGTCTATTGAGCATCCACGATATCCCACACCTGTGCTAGGTGCTGGGACCCTGCTGATCTGCTGACGATAACCGAGAAGTCAATCGTGGAATGACCTTTATGTTCCTCATTCACTTCTATTTTAGAACAAGTGCAGCCATAAGAATTAAACTATTTAGAGACATAACCAGCATTTCCAAGCATCCTTTTAAGCTGTTCAACAAAGAGGGAAGGGTTCGATAGAAACAAAAGAATCGTGAGGCTGTGTTCACCACAGTAATCCTTTGATTTCCATTACTGTTCAGGCAGGTGATATTTATATATTTTATTTCTAAATTCCTTTATTATAAGTATTAGAGAGGATCGGGATTTTTATTTTTTAAATAGATGATCACATAATAATTGCCTTTGATTTTTCTCTACCATTTCTCTGCCAAAAAATCATATGAAACCTGCATGATATCACACATATATATGGATTTATATATATTTTAAGATTATAAAATCAATACATTAAAAATGAAATTTAAAAAACAATGCACATTCATTGTTGAAATTTTAGAAAATGGGAGAAATGTTTAAAGAAAAAAATTAAAATCACTTTGTATTCTGCCACCCTAAGATAACAGCTACACATGGTGTATTTCCTTCTGTCCTCTACTAAATCTATATTTGTATCCTCACATTATATGTCTATGTACATATGTTTGCATATACATGCATATGTAAAAAATGTGGGAGCATACTTCCTCCGTGGATCAGAAGCCTGTTTTTTTCTCTTTACCCAAAATTATATCTACAACATCTCCCTATATCTTAAGATACCCTTCAAAGATGTATCTTTAATGACTATATATCATTCCATTGTGTCGCTATATCATAAGTTAGGTACAGATGTCCTTTTTTATATGTTGAAGTTTTTTCATAATTTTTACTATTATAAACACCTCGGGGATGGATGATTACCTCTGTAGATAAATCTTGCATTCATCTTTAATGTTTTACTTAGAATAAATTCCTAGAAGTGAAATTACTCGTCATGTACAGCCTGAAGTTCTAGATACTTGTTGCCCGGCTGCTCTCTGATAAGGGTGTCTCAGTGTTTACGTCCCCACAACTGCATGTGCTTTGACAGACATGCTCACCACACTAAAGTACGGTCATAAAAAGAACAACACCAAGAAAGCTCGTTGTTCACGTCAAAGTTCAAAACGTTGTCTTATTCTTGGCTATTTTATGAGAAATGTTAAGCATTTCTTTGACATATGCATTGGCCATTTATATTTTGTATATCAAAATGATTGGTTTTATTTTAATTTCATGAGAATCACACATGCCTTATGTTGTATGCATAAGGGGAACCGATGGCATTACTAGGTGGCACATGCTTTTTGATATAGGGACTAGGAATATTGAACCTTTGAAATGATGAGAATGGGTGATTCTAATTTAGAACGTCCATAGGGTGATGATTTCACTTAGGTATTTCAGGCTGTTGGAAAAATATTAAAATAGAGGAGCTGTACATTGACTTGCATTCTGAAGTAACAAATTGGGTTGTAGGGACCCAGGCCCTATTTTTCAGAGGAGACCCTTTTAAAAAGTTCCTTTTTAAGACTCTTCAACCATTTTGGGGAACATTCTTCCCTTTATTGAGTTTCCAAAAGCCTATAGGGTAGTTTGGGTAGTAATTTATTTTTTAAGGTTTTAGATTCTTTTAAATACTTTTATTAAAAGTGTAGCACATAACACTATAAAGCACTTTAAGTGATACAGGAGATTTAAAATAAAGAGAATGCCCCTCTCTATCCTCCACTTGTTTCTTCCTTCCCGAGTCCCAGCTTCCGTCAATAGCATTAATTCCATGTGCTGTCCTGGTCCTTTTTCAGTGCATATACTAATATATCGTGCGTGTGTGTGAGATAGTATAGAGCTCATTATTTTTAGTGTCTGGATAATATTCCAGTGTAATGTCCAACCTAAGATGGTGCTTGAAATGTGCATGCAAGCAATGTTAGGTTTACCTGCAGGGAATTTGTTTATTTTAATCTGATGGAGAAATTGAAGAGCCTGGGAGATGACCTTTTTGGTTAATGTTAGTAGAGAAGATACTGTAGAATGAGTTTTGGTTCCTTTTTAAATTATCCCAAATAAAGAAAGATGATACCAAACTTAATTGTCTGCTTTACTGGCTAAATTTATTTAAATTTTGTAGCCTAATGAAATTTGGGAGAGGAAAGTAATAAAGTGAATATATACCATCAGGAACGCTCTCTGGAATTCTCTCTAGGGGAGTTGTAGCAAAACATCCAACATTGATTCTTTTCTTGAACAGTAGTCTCACTCAAGACTCTGAAATACAGTTATAAAATCCCTCGCTAGCTTCTTCTTGAGAGCATGAAGCCAGCTTTGGGCAAAACATAATTTATTTGTTTCCCCCTAGAATTGGGAGCATGATGAGGAGGATGACGTGTGTACCTGTGTGTGGGGGAGGAGGGATGAATGACTCATTTTCCTCTACCTACCATCCATTTAAATGGAATTGTACAGTAGCTTGCCTTTTGTGTCTGGCTTCTTTCACTCGGTATAATGTTTCTGAGAGTCATCTGGCTTGCATGCTGGCTAAGCTTTCTCTTGTTTTGTTTGTTTGTTTGTTTGTTTTTTCATTCTCCTTTAAAGTCAGGTTCACTGAGGTTATAGTTAGCACAGTAAATTTCACCCTTTTTAGTTTTGATAAATATATATAGTCGTGCAAGCACCACCAGAATCAGGATATAGACTATTTCCATCTCCCCCAAAAGTTTCCTGTTAACAATTTGCTTTGCCTTCGACCAGTAAAGGATCACTGGCGTGGGGGAAGTGATGAAGTGGAATCTCATCTGATTGCCGTAAACCTCCTAATCTATTCAACTTTTAGGATTACATCAATGATATACACCCCTACTTCATTCTGCCTTTGTGAATGGTATACAAAGGACTGTCACCAGAGAGAAAATAGATGGCATGTCTCCTCTCCAGTGGGTTACTGCACCGTGCCTCATCCGGGTATGGTGTTTCCACAGGATGAGCCAGAATGACCCCCCCCACACACACACACGCACACAAACTGACAATCCGATGCCCATCATTCTGAAATTCATCACATCATCTTTTACTAGAAGTCAGTAAAGGCCAGAACCAAATAAGAGAGGCTTGCTCGAGAAAACGGGTCAGAGATGATAACATGAGAGCAAATCCCCCTCATTTGCTCACCAGTGTTCCTAATGTACAGCTGTTATTCAACCTTGGCATTTAAACACAGGTTCTGAATGTAACACACACACGCACACAGGAACACAAACACACACGCACACAGGAACACAAAATTCACAGATGTCAATGACAGTCAAGAAGGGGTGTGGTTTTTAGTCACCTAGCCAAGGTGATGCGTCCTTTGTAGGTCTTAGCCCTCTAGTATAGATGAAAAAGAAAGAACGAAAGAAGACTGCGTCTTCATAGGCGTTCCTCTCAGCCTACCATATCCCCTTTAAGTCTGTTTATCCCGCTCCCACCAGGTATGGAAGGCTCTTGAAACACTGCAGAATGAAGTGACGTAAGCAACATGGCCTAGTCTGCCATCAAGTGATGGCATGAAGGTGGGATAATGAGGATTTGAAATGATACTCTTGCAGTTTTCTCTCTTTTCCCTTCCTTGGTTGCTGTCTTTTCACCCCCAGAGGAATATCTTCCATGTCTAATCGGATGAGGTGAAAAAAAAGAGAAAGAAAATGGCATTTATTTTAAGCTTAAAGTTTAGCCAGATGGGAGCCAACTTAAGTTTTGTGTGAATATAATTTGATTTTTTCCCCATCTCACCATCCCATGTTGGGTTGCCTCTGACAACTGATAAAATTCACATTTCCAAGCAAATCTAGGATTTAGATATAAATATGCAGAGTGAGCACACACATTAACTCATGTTCTCAAAGTTAAAAAGGGTGAAATCGGACTAACTTCACAAAGAACATGTCCATCTTAATGCTGGTGAGACAAAGTGAAGGAACCGAGAATTAAATTCCAAAATTCTTCCAATTCATAATTTTTAACAGAGTGAACAGGAACATTCTAGCAAAGTGGATTACAATGTCTGAGACCCATTTTCTCATTAACTTTTGGCATGAAATAGGAAATGAGTTCCATTTGAAATAATGTTCCCAAAGATTGACCTAACAATGCTTGTTATGAAAGAAATTAAAAATTTAGGAAATGTTGTGAGATGTGAGTCATTAGAAATTTTAGCAGCAATTAGCAGTCGCTCACATTTCTTGGCTGCACTAAGGCACAGTTTGAGAATTTCTCTTCTAAGAGATTTCATTTCATGCTTGCAGTTTCCCGACCAGTCAGCTTTTAGTTACTCTGCTTCTGATCTTTATCTTGTCTCCTAGGTGCAGGGCTGGGAAGTGGTGCCATGGAATTCGGTTTTTCTTATCAGTCACATTGGCAATTTCTTCTTCCAGCGCTTTGGATCTAGAAACAGATACTTTTTCTTCTAAATAGATTAGTTTTAGGAACAGATTTGCAAGGTACTCGTGTGAGTAAAGCAAGCTTTTATATGTGTTCCCTCCTCCCTCGCTAGACCCAGGGAGGAAGAAAAGCAGGGACTCCAGCCAAATCCAGGTGGAAAAAGTGACGGGAGTAATTCTCACCAGTCTGGGGAGTGCAGAATCAGAGTGGGAGTAGAGGCTCCCCGGAAGCAGCAGTAGCCACAGCAGAGGTGTCATGGGGTGCCCTAGCAGAGGTCGCTGTGGGACTATCACGATACATTCCTGACTCTTAGCGGGATGGACCAGGCTTTTCGAGACAAGTGACCCGCCAGCCATTTTAAAATGAGGTCCTTAACACTTATATTTCAGAGTCAGCATTGTTCCTTAAATTCAAACTGTTTTTTATCATTAATTTGTGTTGGCCACATTTATATTTAAGATGCACAGCTTTCAAATAATTTGGGGGATCATCGGATGACCTACGGGGCAGAATCATTAGTAAGCAATATTTTCTTGAGGGGCCCAGACATCCTAAAGGGAATTTCTTTAGGGACCCCTCAAGACAGCCATTCATTAGCGAGTACCACCATGTCCCCTTCCATAAACCAGCCTGAACACTCCTGTTTCATTCCATCAGGTAATGTACCAATGGTAGTGCCCTAATCCATCAGTTCCATAAGTCCAAATATTGTGCATCATGTTGATTTCTGAGTTGCCTGTGTTGTAACTGCTTTGTGCGTCTATAAGGTTGATTTTCTTATTTATGTTTCACTGAGACAAAAGTAAAAATGCGTGTGCTTTAGTGGAGGGGGGCCTTATAGGTCGACTGAAAAGTACAATAGGAAGAAGGTGTGCGTATGTCCAGGGAATTAGGGTTGGCACGTGGCATGTACACTGGCTCTCACCTGTATCACAGGGTAGTGGTCACACACCAGGTGTTCCTAATAATGGGTAAAGTACCAAAGCTTGTGCGTGAGTGCTGGATCAAGTGCAAAGATGTCTCTTTAACAACATCCCTGTGACAAGCTAACTTACTTTTTTGAGAGGGAGAGGGTGGGATAGAATTTCACCTGGCCGACTGGAACCTTTATAACTGTGCAGGCCATCTTATGTCGCCACAGCCTTAATTTAGGGCCTACCTGCGGGAGGGATGAGGCATGGGAACTTCCGTATGTGTCGAAGTGAAATAGCTGACCCACGTTCAGTTCCTCTGCAGTAGGATGGACGAGTGCCGCGGCAATCTGTGGTTTGTTATTACCTCTTGGTCTTCTTTTATTCTCTTTTCCCCCCAGTTTTATTGAGATATAATTGACACACGGTGTTATATAATTTGAAGGTGTACAGCATAATGACTTGACTTACGTATATCGTGAAATGATTATCACAGTAAGTTTAGTTGACATCCATCACCTCATATAGTTATACAAAGAAAACAAGGAAAAAACATGGGTTTTTCCTTGTGATAAGAACTTTGGGGATTTATCCTGTCAGCAACTTTCAAGTATACCATACAGCAGTGTTAACTATAGTTGTTCTGTTGTACATTACGTCCCTAGTACTTATATTGTAACTGGAAGTTTTTACCTTTGACCACCTACATCTAATTCCCCAACACCCCCCCCCCCCCCCCCCCCCCCCCGGTAATCACAAATCTGACCTCTTTTCCTATGAGTTTGTTTGTTTTTCTCTTGGTCTTCTTAGTTCTCTTAGCTCAGTGTTTCATCTCGAACATTCAATTGCAAACGCTCTGGATACCGCCATAGACTGAATTTGAGATTCTCATAACATCAGGTAGAGGCTGAACTGTTTTATTTATGAGCAAGAATAACTCGCCTAGAGTCCTTATTTCCAACTCCTTCTTTGGAGATTTGTGAATGAATCCAATCCGAGGAGAGCGTTACAGAGCATATTTATCAGCCACATAACCTTCATTTCCAGAAAACCTTTTAACTTTCACAGTGTTAGTAACAGAGGAAAATTCTGGCTTTTTTTTTTTTTCAACTTATGTGAATTTCCACAATGTTCCAGACTAACACTTTCTATTTCTGGTTTGCTAATTTTGTGACTCTAAAGTTAATAGAGATAACTTAGAAGCAAAGATGTTTTGGTATTTTAACAATCTGAAGGCATTTCTGAAATCATCTCCCTTTTGACATTTTTTTCTTGAGCAAAACTCTCTGTCTTTTTTTCTTATGGTGAAACAGTTTCCTATACATAATAGAAAAAAATATAAACTTAAGAATTAGACAATTAAATGTATTTTTTTATATTACCCCAATAGCCATTGCTAAAACGCTTTGCGTTTGTCAGTCTTTGGTGCGTATGTGTTTAGAAATCTTGCTCTTCACTGCACCCCAGCATCTCTCAGACCTGAACGTTGTAAGGCGCTCAGCACGTATGTGTGGACTGGATGCTCTTTTTCATGTTGATTATTCACGTTCTTTTCAATTGATGGGGTCCCTCCGTCGCATTTGATCGAAATGTTTACTTCTGAAGCATCACCTATACAGATGAATGTTTGGGCTGCCTGTCACCCCTCAGTAACCAGAGACATGCACAGTTTTAAGAGCTTTATCTAAAAATGAATGTAGAGTACATGGATCCCGATTTTTGTTTGATCCTCTTAAATTCTGACAAGGTTTGCCTCATACTTACAGCTTGTGCAAAATTGTTTCTGCCCCTAAAATTGCTCAAATACAGAATTTATTCCTAAGTCCTTTTTATTGGCATCTCTGTCCAATCAGTTGAAGGCTTTCTTGTAGGTGATTGTAACCTACTAGTTTTTCTTAACTGGGAAATGCAAGTGGATGTTCAAGTATCAGAGCAAATCACACATACGTTGCCCTCCAGTTTCTTTATTTTTAAAATTAATTCTTCTCTATCCTAGAATTGATATAAGTCCTGAGTCCAGTTTTCTCGGCCTCAGTAGGCCTTTGATGCACTAAGGCCCACTGACCTGAAGCCATAAGGCCTTGTTCAGAAAATGACCCCAGAAGGCCTGGGTGCTGGGTGCCAAGGACACCCCCGTGTCTGTGTCCGGGGGCCCTGCATTTGTCCCACTTTGTCCAAGGGCGATTCCATTTGCCTGGTTCTTGCCATCAGGCTCTGCCCCCAGGCATATGTGTGCACAGTGACGGCCATGCCGTGCCCAGTGATGGCTGCAAAGCTCAGTGCCTGCAGGTCTGACTCCAGCCCTTCCTTCAGAGACTCACAGCGTGGACTGTCCCTTCTTCCCAGACAGCCTGAATTCTGGTCAAGGCGAGCAACAGTCTTATCCTTGATTTGTCCCTCCATTCTGCTAGGATTATGGTGTTTTCGCTATCAAAATAGGTACAGATTGAAATCAGAGGACACAGAAGAAAATCCAATGCTGGAGATAACAAGTCGGGAGTCCTTGCCATGTGAGTTAGTGTGCAAGGGATGGCACTGGTTAAAATAGTCTCGAGACAGTTTAGGCCTAGTGGGGGTCCAGGATGCAGCCCGTGGAAAAGCTTCATGTAAGGGCCTCATTGAGGAAGAGGAGGGCCATGTGAAGGAAAGGCTGGTTGGGGAAGGGCAGAACCAGAGGCGCAGGGGCACCAGTGGAGGCTGCCAAGAATTTAGAAGAGGACTGACGTGTGTTCAGAGGACACTGGAGACCTTAGCTAGAACAGTTTCCATGGAGGGATGGAGACAGAAGGCAACGTGGAGTGTGCGAGGTGTAGACGAGAGATTTACACCTAGAAAGTGCTGGTGGCGACAGCTCCTTCCAGGGCCTTAGTCAAAGCAGCAATAGCTGGTTGTGTCACGGGCTGGGATTGAGGGGGAGCATAGGAATCCTGGGAGGTTATTTTTTTTGTTTCTGTTGGTGATGGTCTTTGTTTTTTTGTTGTTGTTTTTGTTTTGTTGTTTATTTGTTTTTAAAGATGCGAGAAACTACAGCATACATCAATGATGTCTGGAGCCAGGTATTAAATTTTCAGCAAGTTTGGTAGCCCCTTGAACAACAGACAGCTTAAACTTGGCCATAGTAGAAGTATCTACATCACAGAACTGGCAAACACAAGTGAGCCCCCACCATTACCACCGAGAGCTAGTGGTTAAACCTTTCCCAGCGTACCGCTGAGCATACCTGAATGCAGGTCAGCCCACTAACGTAGGAGAGAGAGGAAATGCTGATGGAGCTGTTCTCTGAGGATGGACAGGACATGGGATGCAGCCACGTGTGGGAAAATTGGCTTTTAAAGGGAGGGAGGCTATGCGATCTATTTTAATAGGAAGCAAAGAATAGAAGAAGAGAGAGCCAAGATTTATAAAAACTTATCCAAGCTAACAGTCCGGGGGCCTATTATGTGCCAAACACACTTCCGTGTGCTCTGCCTGGGTCATCTCTTGTCAGCCATACACAGAGGCAGGTGTTGTCATTGTGTCTTCATCAATGAGGAACCCGGTGCACAGAAAGGTGAAGTCGTTTGCCTGAGGCCTAACAACGGTTAAGTCAGGGAGCCAGGATCTCAGCCCAGTGATCAGATGCTCCAGCCCTTGCACATGGCCTCTGCATTCCAGAGAATATGTGAGTTTCGTGGCAGGAAGTTGACATGAGCTCCCTACTGAGGGCTTTTGTTTCCCTCTGAAGAATGCAGCAACATCCCCTTAGAGTGAGGGGAGCCAGTGAGACACGTTAAGAATGCAGAAAATGTGTAAAACGATGTGCCCCTGGGAGAGCAGACTAATCAGAGAAACGCACGAAGATGCCTGGGCAGTGCCAAGAGCCTGGTTGATGGTTTCGGCCATAAGTGTGAACCCATCCAGTGGGGTGTCTACCTCCTGTCACCTCACTTGTTCTGCGAAGGCACGAAACTGGCTTGGAGGGCTCCCCGCTGGTTAGGACTACAGCAGGGGGATGAGAAGGAAGAGAGGAAGGACAGAGGCGTGTAGGGACTTTGGAAGACAGAGCGTGACTGTGATAGTGGACCATGGATTCTGGATAGGAAAAGGACGGCAGGGGGGCAGGAAGGGGCTGGTTGTACCTGAGGCTTCCATGAGGTTGAAGGGCTCTGGTGGTTGAAATACTTCAGCTTGTGAAGGAGGTAAGAGAGGAGGCCGTCTCGGTTGGAACTGACTGACTCTGGTGATAGTGTGTTTTCTCAGTATTGTCGGTTCCGGGAGTGACTGTGGAAGGCGGCAGCTGACATGCAGTCGGAGGGAGTGAATCCTCATTGATGAGCCATGGGACTGAACTCTGGATATGAGGTCAAAGACCACACGTATGGACCTACTACAAGTAGTCCCGGAGGAAGGCAGATGTCGAGATGAAGAGAAAGACAATGATCATCGTTCTAGAACATCTATGATCAAATAGCATGCCATTGAGCATCTTCGTGCAGATGACTTGAGTTATTGCTGATTCCAGCTGATGATTTTGCAGCTCACTTACTATACACTCTGTTGCATTCGTCAGAGAACAAAAGCATGGGCATGTCTTACAATTTTTAAAACTTTGTTCAGTATGAAGTGTAGGACCTTTTCCTAGTATCTCTTTTAAAGATTTAGATTCCTAATTGAACCTGAAAATGAGTGCTGGCATAATAAAGAAAATCTACTTGGACTAATACTAGTCAGGTTTCAGTTATTCCCCAAAAGCGACTTACTGACTTAAAACGCAATCTTCAGCTCTCCTCAGGTAATACCATCAGACTTAGTCCAGGTGTGGCCACCATCAATTGGATTGGCAATCATCTAACACTTGAAACTTTGCCCTTCATACAAGTTTCGGATCCCTGCCCCCTTTTCTCTCGTGGGCTTTCGTGGAAACCTAATGAGAAATGGCATTCGTAAGTGCTAGTAACTCAGTATGCACATTGGGGCTTCTTTTCTTACTGGGTGGATGATACAATATCACATCTCATGCCTTAGTGTGTAGGGAAAAGGTGTCTGTTTATTCTCTTTGATCCCGCAGTAATTCCTTGAAGACACTGTCCCTTCACCTGGACAGGTGGTCCCAGTACCTGGATAGCTGGTCCCAGAGGAAACATTTCTCTTCCTGAACAATGGCCAGTAGTGATTATCACTGGCAGTGTTGTCTTCCTTGGACCTCATCTTGAGGAGAGCTGGCTACAACGTTAGTGAATCTCGACCCAACTGTGGTTTCCTTGCTTAGGGGCAGTGTTTCCTTGTGCTCTAAGTGAGACTCATTTTCATAACTTAATTTACCAGGTCCAGGAGGCGAGCTTCAGTAGCTGTGGGAACAGTAACTGAATTTCCTGGCACTAGTACATTTAATACATCAACAATGATGCTACAGTGACATAGGTACATCTTCCTGTTCCCGCTTTTGTTTCCTTTTCCCTTTCTAGATGGATTATTGTCAAGGAAAGGAGAAGAAGGATGGTTTGTCTGGTATTAGTGTATCATAATATTCACCTGGCGAGTTATTTTCCTGGTAATTACATGTCCAAAGGATGCACGTGTGTAACCTTTACTTCCCGCCTTTGGTTGCTGCTAGTTTTCATAAGCTTTCTAACATCATGGAGGCCCTCGCAAAAAGAGAAAAATGTTGTTCCCCTCGTACTCTGTGTGCCCAGCCCAGTGCCCGAAACTGAATAACTGTTTATTGAACTATGATAAGTTGTGTAATTCACATTTTGTCTTGACAGCCATTAGCCATTTCCTCACTAAAATTGAAAGGCCTTCTGGGTTAGATCTCTATATGCACATAGAGTGTAATTGTCAGAGAAGTACTTGCATTGCATTTCTAGGCCACATAATCTTTAGCCTCACATTTGCATATTAATGGTAATTGTAAAGTATTATGTAAATTTTGCATGGTGGTGAATATATTATCAAATCAAATGGCCTTTAGGGGTAATTAAAGTATGCTGCTATGTCAACTAGGATACTGTAGGTTCAATGCACAACACTTCCCACAGAATGAAATATAACTTGGCCAGAGTTTATTTTCATCCAAAGTAATGCGTTGCTTTTCAGTGTGATTTTTCATTTTGTTAGAAGAATCCAATACCTGGGTTGATATTAGTTGTAGAACATTGGAAGTTAAAAGAATAAAATTCTGGTTGTAACACATTAGAATGTGGAAACTTTTAAGGTTGGTAATTAATGTAAGTGTTTGAGTCACAGAGAAAGTCCCATGAGTATTTATATATTCCAACGTACCTATTCTAACATGCTTTGTTTCTTTTTCTTTTTTCTTTTAAAATAATCCATGCTCATAGTCAAATGCAGCAGAAAGTACATCCTCCTTAAGTTACCCCATTGCTAACTGACTTTGTTCAGTTATGGGCGGCTTACATGTGGTCTTCTTGAAGACCACTGTCTGATTTATCACTCTGTTCTCCACAAGTCTAACTTAGTGCCTGTTCTGTATATGGCAGCAAGAAAGCATTGTGGAAGGAAGGAAGGAAGGAAGGAAGGAAGGAAGGAAGGAAGGAAGGAAGGAAGGAAGGAAGGAAGGGGAACAGGGAGGGATGGAGGAAAGGAAAGATGGAGGAAGGGAGGAAGGGAGGATGCTGGGCCAATAAGTGCTACCACCATGGGACTGAATTCTGGGCAGTTATATAAGGTCTGACAATTAAGTCCGTGAACTTGCCACCAAGCACTTACATTGGCAACCCTGTACAAACAGCTTGGTGAGGGTGTATAACCTTGGTATATCAGTGTCTCACAGCTGTGTTCATGTCGACATGTGGTGGTGTCTTGCTGAGTGGCGTTCATTATTGTTATTGCATGTTTTTGTGTGCCGTCGTGAGAATGCCTGAGCTTGAATTAGAGCAATGAACGAACATTAAATTTCTTGTTAAACTTGGCAAGAGTGGAAGTGGAATCAGGGACATGTTAGTCCAAGTTTATGGGGATAATGCCGCAAAGAAAACGGCAGCGTACAAATGAATTAAAGTTTTTCTGAGGGGAGAGAATGCATCCCTGATGAAGAGAAGTCAGGGTGGCCAGTAATGAGCAGAACTGAGCAGAACTGGCGAAAACATTGCAGAAATTCGTTGACTTATGCGTCACAATTGTCAGCTGACTGTGAGAAGTATAGCAGACCAAGTCAACATCAATAGAGAAACAGGAAAATCTTCACTGAAAATCTTGGCGTGAGAAAAATCCCGAAGGAGCTCTTGCATCATGACAACACATCAGCTCACATGGCACTGTCTGTGAGGGAGTTTTTAGCCAGTAAACAAATAACTGTATTGGAACACCTTCCCTACTCAGCTGATCTGGCCCCCAATGACTTCTTTCTTTACCCGAAGATAAAGGAAATATTGAAAGGAAGACATTTTGATGACATTCAGGACATCAAGGGTAATATGACGACAGCTCTGATGGCCATTCCAGAAAAAGAGGTCCAAAATTGCTCTGAAGGGTGGACTAGGTGCTGGCTTGGTGCATAGCTTCCCAAGGGTACTTTGAAGGTGACAATAGTGATATTCAGCAATGAGGTATGTAGTGCCTTTTCTAGGGTGAATTCGTGAATTTAATCGTCAGACCACATATAGTAAATTCTTCCACCATTTATCAGGCTTGCTGTATTAGGAAAGAAATAAGGTTTCTCTTTAGAACATGTCTTTTTCCATAAAGGAGATGTGTAAATATCGGTGTGTCTAGTGCTTTGAGGGGAGGCTGGCTCTCTATAAATATCTCCTAATAGTAATCAGTAGGTAGCAGAGACCAACTTGTCTTTATCACTATTTAAACCTGTTCCTGTCTAATCCCTTCTCCCTTAAAGCCCATCCTACTTAATTTCTAGACAAAATGATCCCCTCCTCCCGCCGCCCCAACCCTTAACCTCTAACTATTTCTGGTTCCCAGAGTTCTTCGTTCTATTAGTCTGAAAACTGAGGGTGAAACATGTTATCCTAAAACAAACCTGGTAGTATGGCAGCCATCCATTTTCTAAAAACAAAATATAAACAGTAAACAAATTTGGAAAATCAAAACCAGTGCTTGATGAGAATGGCCACTCGGATGTGTACTTGGAAATCTGAATCTGCGCCTGAGGAGCCTACCAAGTCAGAAACCTGGGTCTGAGTCTCTTCCTCCTATCTGTGCTGACTGGTCCCCAGCCCAACACCAAACTGGACCGGAACCAGCTGACTTGGGACTGGAACCCACATTGTTGACTAATTAATGTATTTACTCAGTTTACTTACACTGTACATGAAATAGAGTCAGTGATCTAACATTATATAGAACAAAAACACAAAAGAATCGGTGAGTGAAGTTTCTGTTTTGGCTGATTGTTCTAGAATTTTGCGGGTCATTTCTAACCAGAAAAGGAGCTGTGCGTCATGAAAGATTTCTGTTGCTTTCTCAGCACCAGGATTGGAGTTAGATGGTTAAATCCTCGCTTTCCCGCTTGCAGATTCTGTGACCTTGGGCAAGTACTCACAGAAGCCCTTTTGCACTGGCCTTCGAAGGTCTAGGTCATGATTCTTATCTCACAGGACAACTGTGAAAGTCAAACGAGGTCACAGACATGACAGCCCCCAACAGAGGTCCTAATCCATAGTAGGTGTTCAATCCATGTCGTCCCTTCTACTTACCTTTCCTTGTTTTTGTCTTCTTCCTGCAATAGCATCACAGAGACCTCTACAAGTGATTATTGTCAAAGCTCAAATGCCAGCAGGTGGCCAAGGTGTAAGCCTCTGCCTGCCCTTGAGCAAGTTATTTATGCATCATTCATTTGCCTTTTCTCCGTCTCCAGCTCAGTTGGTCATTTGGAGCCATTGGGAACTAATGAGAAAATGAAAGCATTGTTATCATTATTGCTCTGGTGCCATGAGGTCTCACTGTGGGAAAATTTGAGAGAGGAAAGGGGTTATAAAGAAAAAAAGAAACCTGCCTGGAACTAAGCTCTGTTGTCTGGGGCCTCCTTCACTTGACTTCAAAGACACGTTTTCTTAAGTGGGAGTTAAAAGCTTAATCTCCTTTCCAGTTAGAAATAATTCCCAATGATTAACATAATAGTGAATCATTTTTTTGGCTCTGTGCGATACTATTGATGGCAGTACTGAAAAGCAGTGAGACAAAGAAATGGCTTCTGCCACACAACAAAGGAGGAAAATACAACAGCTAATGAATAGACCATAAAGTATTTTCTACTACTCTGTACTAAAAGTTTGACACACCTAATGTTCGTTTTAAACGAGGACAGGTTATCTGATTTTTATGGTGTTCCACATGCAGAGAGCTGATAAATTGACCCTAAGAATGCATTTCTGCCTTGAAATAATTGTAACCTACCACTCATGACAAGCGTTGCAAAGGATTGTGGCTCACTGGGCTCCCTGTTTTACAGAAGATCTGTCTGTAAAAGCCTTCCACTGATGTGCTAGTTGCCTTGGGTAGATCAGAATTAGCCTCTTTGGTTCTTTAAAAGAATTCATCAATATGAACACTACAGAGGAGTTAAGGAAAAGGGCCTGTCCCAGGGTGGTTCACTGGGCGCTGATAGAGATTCCAGCATCCAGCTCTCACCTGAGACTCTAACTGCAGGGAGATCTCAGGTGCGTCAGCTGACCCTGGTGGGAAATCCCAAGCCGATGGGATGCCTCATGGATGGTGGTACTACGCCTGATGGGCAAAGGTCCCTCTGCAATGTCCCTCCAGAGGGGAAGGAACCTACCATGGGTTCCAGAAATCTCTGAGAAATCCTTTTTGGGTATGAATGAAATCAAACCACCAACTCCAGACTTTCTAAATAGTTCACAGTCTTTGAGGAATCCTTCGAACAAGTATTCTTGGATGGGGCTATGGCCAACATGGAATCAGGTCCTGTTGTTTTTCTAGGGGCATCTTCGTATGCATTCAATACCCAGAGACCATCCTGGTCCTGGGAAGCACCCCAAGAGTCCATGTATTGAGAGTCTCTGAAGGAGAGGTCCATTGTGCTCTGAAAGGAGGAGTGTAGCCCCAGCTGAAACGGAGGTAGTTGCCGATGTGCCATCACGGCTTATACAACATCATCTCCCATCAGCCCCTCTGAGGAAAGCTTGGCAGGATTCCTCTTCCTCACTTTCTTCCCCTCCCCCCTTTGGTTGGTGTGTCCTTGCTCCCTACATGCCCGGAGAGTGAAGGGGCAGCGAGGAGTGTCCTTGAGGAGAGAGGTGAGAGAGCAGCTGCCACGTGGCTCCTCACCTCTCAGGTGTTTAAGGTGAATTTTTACATCTACAGTGAAAATGTGATGAGCCAGCTAACATACTCCCACAAGAGTAGGAGATGTAAAACAGATAAAGGCACCTCTGTTGCTTTGACTTGAGTGATATATCCTGGAGAACTTAACCTTTATGTGAGATCCGCCCTACAGAATCAAAGAGAGAACAAGTAGGGTTCTCAGCAGAAGCGAGTCCAAGGAACCATGCACTGAGGACCTTGCTGGCCTGAGACAGAATTGTCACTGTTCAACAGCCAGTGACATATCACGTGTTTGTGCATGAGTGCTTGTGTGTGTTCAAGTTGCCATTTGTCTTTTGTAGCACTGAAGGACTAACCTTTTTCTGTATCTGTTTCCTGTCAGCTTCTTTAGGGTCAAAAATGTCTTGCTCTTTACTAAATGATGCTGGTAAGGGTAGACGGATTTTTAAACGGTTTTACTCAATACACTGGGAAGTTGATAACCATCACGTCAGTTCCCAAATGTAAAAGAGTGTTTGCTCGTCTAAAAAGACCTGAAATAAAGATCATGCCAGCAGCCCTCCCCCCACCACCAAACTCTATTTTTTAGATGAAGCTCAGAAATGCGGAGAGAACTGTTCTCATGAATAGACACAGAGGCCAGCTCATTGTGGGTACGTGTGTGTGTCTGTGTGTGCATGCATGTACTTGTGTCCATCACACCCTTAGACTAGCTTCACTTCTGATGCTGCTCTGAATTTGCTAGACTGAGGAGGTATTTCTGAGCTGGGCGGAGCCTCTATATTTTGGAGGCATCTGAAAGCGGGAGTGATGCACTCCTTGTAAAGAATAAAGGTCACGAAAGAATCTCTTTTGTTGACAATCCGTGAGAGCCTCATGAAACTTGATTTCTATTTCTAAATGGTTTCACTATTTTCTACCAGGAAGAACAGATGGCTGGACGTCTGTCTTATGGGGAGGAAGCTGTGCCTTATGCCTAGAGGTTACTAGGATAGGCAGTCACTCACACTTTCTTTTCTTTAATCCTATAAAGTTAGACATTTGCATACATGGTTGTTAAATTTTCTTTTTCAAAAACATGACAAATATGCACCATGACAGTATTGATTTTAACCTTAAATCAGAGCCAGGATGCAAAATGCACCAAAGAATGTATAAAAGGAATAAAATAATTAAAAACTGTCATTGGTAATGTAATCCCCCTCAGAATGATCATAATTCATGTCTGTCTTGTTACGTGTTTGTTTCAATCCATTTAACCATCATTAAATAAGCATCCTCCTCTCTTCTGTATTATACCTCACATATTAAAAATATAACACTAATATTTTTGAGTTCTTACCATGTGCTGGACATTTTGATAAACATATTTATATCTCTTATTTCATTTAATAGTAAAGTCATCCTGGGAAACAGGTACTATCTTAATCTTCCTTTTATAAGTGACAGAAACTTAGAGGTCCAGTGACTGGCACAAGATCACACAGCTAAAAGGGTCCAAATAGCAAGTGGAACTCAGGATTCTGGCTCCAAACCCCACCCTGTACACTGGACTCCACCGTTCTACTCTGAGGACGTATCATTGCATTTCTCCTCCTGCCCTCCTACCACTACATACACACCCACACAAAGATGAAAATGGCTGTTTTGATGGCAGGCGATTCTATCTGCTCATCCCAGAACACATTTCCTCTAAGTGTCCCAAAAAGGTCCACCCTTGGTGCCTTATAACCCAAGGGTGGGACCTAAGGCAAGGGAGTCATATGTTCTTGCGCAGAAAGAACCAGAGGCAGAGTATGTTGCTTTCATTATCCATGTCGACCTTTTCGTATATAAAAGCTGACTGGTTAAACGGACCCGATTGGTGGTAGGGATGTCCTGTTTTGTTTTCTGATAGGCACTGACACTCCATCTAATGGACCACGTTTCGGTTTAAGCTTGTTCATGGGAACTGTGCTTGGTCTGACCAAGGTGATCACAGCAGGAATTGGGAAGGATGATGCGCCCAGAATTAGTTATCTCATCATGAACTGATGCGTGAAAAGCCAATCCTGCCTGGTTCCTGTCAAGAAAATCACTTAGAAGAAACTGCAACTGTTGATGCTTTTTAATCACTACCCTTCTTTCCTCTTGGGGACACTGACCTCATAAAGAACTGACTAGGGAGCTAGAGTCAATAAAAATAGCTTGTGTTTATAAATCACCTTTCCTCCAAAGTATAAGAACTACTACACAAATTTTATTAACACTAAAATTCTTCCTGAAATATTATCGAGGGAAGCAAGATGATTGTAATTATAAATTCTTTTTGGGTAGGATTGTGCGTTTACTTTTGTTCCTCCTAAAGCAAATATTTACTAAGCATTTTGTGAGTAATTGGTTCCTAGTTAAGGTTCAGATCAAGGCGTCAATCTTAATGGATTACTGGAGTCAAACATGAAAACCTAGGGCTGCCCCTTCTGCCAAGGCTATGGGCAGGCATTCCCCTTAAAAGTCAGTGGCAGCCCACCGTGTATGGTTGGGTACTGCCCAACGGCGGGGTGTACCATTCAGAGGGCCTCTAGTGATTATGGTGCCCCCTTGGGTTGGGTACTGCTTAACCATGTACAGTAGTGCAGTGTGGGCACAGTAGGACCAGTAACTCATAAAACTCAATACAGGTGTGGGGAGAAGGTCCACTCCCCAGACAGTTTCTCACCCTCACAATCTCAGGAGGCAGCACCAATGAGTGGCTGCTCCTGCTGAAGGGCTGGAGCTAACACCCTGTGCGACAGCTGACTCACAGCTGGTAGGGGCAAATCCTGCAAATGGATGGTTACTGGCCACGGCTTGTTGGTTCTTTGGAGAATATCTGGGTGGTGAGTCTGCAAGGGAATAGGTATCTTGACTGCTGAAGCTTTGATTCTAGGCTTACACGCATACCTGAAATTCTTAAATCTGTGTAATTATGGACCCAGGAGTCTTTGTTTGGTCTCTGCTGTAGCAACAATTGCTAAAAGACGAAGCAGTGAAGGCTCAGAGAGGGAAGTCAGCTTGCCCAAATTCCCATACCTAGTAAGTTGTAGAGATGGAGTTCACCCAAGTCGTTAAAGCCTGTGTTCTTTGCACTGTACTCTGCTGATTTTAGTTCAAAGCATTTTTTGTATAGACATTCCAGCTCTGTGTTTCTTGTTATCACTTCTGTGTATTTGTTCACTGGCCACGGGAGTCATTTTCTCATATCCAACTTAATGTTCAGTATTTCTGTGGCAGGAAGAATCACAACTGCTTTTTGTCATGGCTGACAGACAGACATGGTATCGTGAGGAACCTCAATGATAAGTTCTTTAGGAATCTGTTCCCCGGGTGACGGAATATGCTCAGCTGTGTTGTTTGTGAGCAGTCGTGTTATTGCTAAGACAAAAAAAATGGAATACGTACGCTAATATGTGCATGAATGGTTCGAAAGAGGTTTGAACCAAAGGAGCTTGTCTGTTTCACAGTTACAGGCAATGGAATGGAAATTTTTTCAGCAGATTTTCAACGAAGATGGGAGAGGTGCCAGAAACTGGACATTGCTACCTGGTGGGGCCTTCCTCTGAATGACAATAGGCATGTGTGCTGTTTGCAAGGGATTGAATAAAATTATTGCCAATCTTATGATTCTGTAAAATACAACGTTATACAAATCCTCCAGATATATTGAGCATAATCTGAATAAACATAGTTTCTTACATTTAGCTTGAAGTGAGATTACATAAAAATGATAAAGTTTTATTTTTCACATTCTCTCTTAAGATTCCTTAAAGTATTTAATAAAATGTTATTTTGCCTGTTATTACCAACTTCAGCGTAAAAGTGGCCCCTTGCAATTTTGTATATTAATTTATTATAGCATCTATCATTCTTGCAGTGCAGTTCTTGTACCTATAACCAATACCCTACTCTTCCCGGATACTTGAAAGTAGAGGCCATTTCTTATGCATCTCCTTGGCAGGCAGTTAGTTCACCAGTGTATGCCATGGGACTGAGGGTGAATGTTATCATTTTCACAGTTTTAAAAATGGATCCTTAAAATTATTATTACTGGCAAGTTTTTAAAAATAGATATTGAAAAAGACTAGTTTTGGGGTTTTACAAGAGGGTGCCATTAATAGGGAACCTGGGAAAAGCGGGGCATTTGGGGGTGCTCTCCGTGGTGCTGAATGGAGGAAGCTGCTTTCAGGGTCCTCCCAGGCCGAGGTCTGCTTTTTCTTTATCGCTGCCTTGCAACAGTTCAGGTTTTGCCTCTTGCTTGTTGATATGCCTCTGTACTATACAGATCACATCCCTACACCAAGCCTTCTGATAGCTCTGCCTGCCTGTCTTAAATCTGGCTGGCACCCAGCCTGCTTTGACCCCAGTCCACTGACCTCTCAAGGAGATAAAATATTGTGAATTATGGAAAATTAATTATGGAAGAAATTTGAGGTTTGGATACAGAGCTGCAGTAGGTGAAACATGACAGTTATAGATCTCTCTTGACCTATCAAACATTGACATTTCTCATCACTTGCAAAGTCATCTCACTTCTATAGTAGATTTAGACATGAATTCAAATATTGGGTGAGGTGGAAATCTGGCTGAGGAAGAGGGTCTTAAGGGTTTGATGAGGCCACTGATAAACTGGATATAAAAATTATCTGTTTTTCTTTTACACTTTTAATATCTCTCATTCGTACAAAGCATAGTTCTTTGTCGCTATAGATACCAGTTCTTCACAATAACATGGCTTTGCATGGAAATGAAAAGCTTTGAGTAAGGTCTCCACAGGACAATGAGAAGAACCCCATTGACAGAACATCTTGACAACAGAAGCAGGGATCTGATACACTTGGCCAGTGCAGAGTTAGGGAGTCATTTTCTGCACATAAGAAAAGGACACAGCTGGACTACCAGCCAAGGGTATTTCTGTTCTCCTGTGTGTGGGGTCTCACCAGACACAGAGTAATTGACTCCTGTGAGCTTTGTTCCCTGTGGATCCAGGGAGCTAGGATTGAGAGAGGGAGCTCAAGTGAGAGACTCCTGGAATCCTGAACTGAAAAGGAGGACAAGGAACCTACTAATGGAAAAAGGAGAAGATGAAGCATAATAGGAGGGAAGGTCTGACAATCTCTGATATTTAATGATAATTAACTTATATAAAAACCGGCACAGAAGGAAACCCATTTTAGGCTCTTAAATTATATAGCCAGATTTTAATGATAAAACTCCTTGAGAAAAGGATTCATTCAAAGTTCACTAGTTATAATTTATAGAACAGTGCTGCACTCAATTATGCAGTTAGTAAATGCTTTCCATAATGCATGTGAGTTTGGTAGGAGGAAAAAAAACCCCTTGAAAAAAATAGAGATGAGGTTTTTAAGGAATATAACAAATGAAATAGCTAATCCTCAAGATTCATCCAGTGAGGTTTTGTGATGAAATAATGTTTCATATAAAGAACTTTGAGGGTGAAAGAATTTATACTCTTTCATAATTTTGACTGGTCTCTTAACCGGTCAAACTCAAGGTTAGATTTATTAGTCTTAGAAAAATTACAGTCACTAAAGAAGCAGCCCATTTACTGAATAATTCTCTTTGAAAGTTTATTTTTATCTGAGTAAAATACTCTCCAGATCTAAGGTGTCTCAGTGTTGATTTGAAAAGCTCTTATTATCATATCTTATCCAGTGAGCTCAAAAGGCCAAGAATACAGGCCCGTTTCTCATTACCCCCTCCTTTTATTTTATTTTATTTTATTTTATTTTTTTACTTTTGGTATTGCAGTTCTTTCTAACACTTTTGTGCTGTTTATAGCCACTCCAAAAGAAAACGATATGTAACCAAACACTATGTAATGGCCACAGGAAGGAAACTGAACATGTAAAAGAAAGAATTTCCATGGAAAATTCCACATTTATGGCAGGGCATCCTGCCCAAAGCTATAGAGCAAACCAGGCCCTGCATATATGCTATCTTATATGGTTAAATTGTCTTTGTGGATGGTACCGTGTTTCCCCGAAAATAAGACCGGGTCTTATATTAATTTTTGCTCCAAAAGACGCATTAGGGCCTGTTTTCAGGGGATGTCTTATTTTTTTCATGTACAACAATCTACATTTATTCAAATATAGTCATGTCATCTTCTTCTGGAACATCGTCATAACGTACTAAATGCGTCCGTCTGGCTGACGATCTTAACTGGGGCTTATTTTCTGGGTAGATCCTATTTTGGGGGAAACATGGTAGGTAGCCTCATTTGAAACAGGCTAAATAGTAAAAAGGTTTGACTTTCTTCCCCCAAAGCACAGATAAGACTGTTACAAAAACACTTCACATCAGTTAGTCTCTGAACTTTGCATCTACCTTGATCCCGTAGAGGTCATGTTAACCACCTTGTAGAGTCGCTGTAAGGCATTTGTGTTATGCGAGGAGCATAACTGTTGGTTCTCTTTCCACCTTCTCTTTGAAGGCTATGTCAAGTAGTCCTAAAAAAGAAAATTGGAAAATAAGTTTTTATTCCTGCCAAACACCTGAAGTTCTTACATCTTCATATTAAGTAAAGTTTATGGTAGATCCATGCACTCCTGAGGGAGGGCTCCAGAGGGCAGCTTTCTTTGAATCCCATGACTGAATGTGACAAATTGGGCTGCTGACCAGAGCTCTTGGTTTACGCGGTTGTCCTAGAGAAAAAGATAAGGCATCCTCCCAAGAGAAAGCCGCACGTGGAGAAGCCAGTGTCAACTGATTGGTGTGGCTCTAAATTTAGATTTGATTAAGGAAAATAACATCACTTTCGGTGGGCAGAATAATAGAAAGTGGAAAAATAAGACTTAAAACCAAAAGGGGAATGAATGGTGACTGCTAATGGGTATGGAAATCAGACAAAAATCTGTAAGCTCTACAAGGAGAGCTGAGCAGTTCTGTACCTTGAACGCCCCCACGCACCTGGTTTCCTTTAGAATGGGAAAGCTGAGATGCACCAAGGGGATGGGTGTTGAACATGTTTCATGTCTTCATTAGTATAAAAGGGCCTCCAGCTGAATTTCTTGTGCATCAGAGTGGTCCTTCCATGGGGTGGGCGGAGGGATACAGCCAGAGGAGCTGATTTGCCTGGAAGCCCAATCAGGGACCCTGGGAGGAGAGGCCCCTGGTAGTTCCAGAGCGACACTGGCCGTGCTCAGGCTGCAGGAAGCTCCCACCCCCACCCCTACTCAGATCCTGCATTTATTTCTCTGGTTCATTCAATACATGTGTATTAAGTGGCAGCTGCATCTGAGATGGCACAGTAGGTGCTCAGTGTTTATTTGTCAATAAGAAACGTAGCGGACTCTATCTTAAAAGCTGATATTCCAATGGGAAGACTGAGAAAACAAGTTAAAACCAACTAAAGAATTGTAAATTTGATCAGTTATGAATAAATCAAAGGGCTGAAAAACAGTGGCAGGCAAGTGCTTGCTTTCCCATTGGGTTCTCTAGCCACATCACGTCCACTGGGATCTTTGAGGAGAGCACTTTCTGTCCCGTTTTCACGTCTGTGGAAGAGAAAAAAGTGCCCACTTAAGAAATACGATCCAAGCCCCTTCGGTGAATATAAGATATTCTGGGGCGACTGAACTTTAGTTATCCAAACAGGTTAACACTTAGGCTCTGTTTATACAATCCTTACTGAAGACAGTGGCTACGTAAGTCCAAAGGGAGACAGTGCATGGGGAAGCACCTTGAAAATGTTAAGGGACCTGGGTAGGAATCACTCTGATGATTGTCTCGTGAAATACTTTTACCATGTGTTCAGACTAGGTCTAACAACTTCCAAATATAGGTACTTTGACTTATTTCTTTATTTTGTGAGCTGGATGGGAGCTGATCCCAAGACAAAGTCTTTCACTCTACAATACCAGGGGGACAAGAGTCTTTTTCAGCATTTTAGGTCACAGAATAGTCAGTTATTGTGCAAACGCACAGGAGACATTCTTTTCATTTGCTCCCTTATAAAATAATTAAAATCAGGTCCTACAATGTGAAATTATTTTTATAACTTAAGGATTTTTACTTTGTAAATATGTAATGTATAATAAAGTAGGAGTGTTTTTTTATTTTTTATTTTTTTGCTAGATTTTAACGGTTAGATCAGTGTCTCGCAGCCAGCATTGGTTTTGCATCCCAGGTCACATTTGGTAATGTCTGGAGACATTTTTGGTTGTCACAGTTGGTGAGGGGTGCTACAGGCATCCAGTAAGTAGAGCCCAGGGCTTCTGCTAAATGTTCTTTAATGCATAGACCAGCGTCCTCTCAATGAAGAATTATGCAGCCCAAGTGTCAGTAGTATGGAGGTTGAGGGATCCTGGCCTAAATTAATATAACTTCTTGTCATAAAGTTCAAGATGTGAAGATTTAGTTCTACAAGGCAAAACCAATGATTTATGATAAAGTACAATGATTTTTCAGATAAACTGCCACAGTAAATATTTAAGATAGTAACATATTCTAATGAAAGAAAGCACGTTCCTTATTGGAAGATACTTTTTTTAAAAAATCCCTGTTTCAGATATAGACTCAGAGATACAGACCAAAAACTGATGGTTGCCAGATGGGAGCAGACTGGGGAGCCGGGGTGAAGGTGAAGGGATTAAAAAGTACAAATTAGTAGTCACAAAATTGTCACGGGGATGTGAAATACACTATGGGGAATATAATCAATAATGTAAAGATTATGTAGGATGCTAGATGGGTACTGGACTTATCAGGGGGTCACTTCATAGATTGTGTAGATACTCGACCATTGCACTATACACCTGAAGCTGAAGTAGAATAATATTGAATGTCAACTATAATTAAATATATATGTACAAAACTGTATATAGTCACGGGATAAAAAGTACAGCATAGGGAATATAGTCAATGGAATTGTAACAGCTATATACGATGTCAGAGGGGTAGTAGATTGGGGGGTTATCACTCTGTGAGGCGTATAAAGGTCTAGTCACTATGTCGTTTTGTAAACCTGAATCTAATATTAAAAAAAAATTTTAAATCACTGTTTCTCTTAAGAGAGAAAACTGTGATATGATTTCACTTACTGATAGCCTCAACTGAATGCAGAAAGATCTCTTGGCGACAAATAGACATGTTCAAGCTGAAGCGTTAAAGTTCATATACTTTATTTAGGAAAGTCTCTCAAACTCCTGCATAAGACGTGTATTTGTGGTGGTCAGCATGGTTCTGCTCATGGCACTGAACTAGAATAGGCCCCATGAGCCAGTCAGGAAGCATTTGCAGCGGTCCTGCGAACATACTTTTCCTGTTGGGGGAGAGCCTTGGATGTTGATGCATTGAGCTCATAGGAAACAAGTAACACTGGAGTAGCTGCAGCCACTCACTGGGTATTTGTTGTCCTTTATATTCTTTGTAAAGGTCACACGCTCATAAGCCAACATAGTTCTAGCTTAACTGGGGCCAAGACGGCATCTTTGTTCATTAAGGAACATGAGCCCACTTTTGGGGTCAGGCCAGTTCTCCTAGTTATGTGTTCCAAAGCCCATACAAGGTAGCAAAAATCAGGTACATAGAGAGAAGCAAATTCGGTGACAGGCAGGTACACTGATGAATCAGCTAGTTCTCTGTTAATAAACTGATTTGTTCAACAGGCTATAAAATGAAATGCCTGGTCATTTGTATTCCACAAACATGTTTTACAGACAAAGTCCTAGAGGCCGAGGACAAAAAGGTAACTCACCTTTCGCCCCGCCCCTCTAGACGTTCATTCCTATGACTCAGCGCATTCTTTCTCCTTTGTAAGTTAAAGAAGGAACAACAACTACCAAAGACAAATTGTGCAGGCCGTTTTCTTAAAGTGCAGTGTTCGAATGATCCTAAGTTATAATTTCTTTATATGGGAATCTGTGACTTGTAAACAGAAGGAGAATTTCTGTTTCATTAGAGGCACCACACAGGGAGTTGTTCCCAGCATCTCCCAGGCTCTCCCACAAGCTGACAATCCTGAAACCCCTGTGCTTTGTGCTGGAATTGCTTAGAGAGTTCCAACATTCCCTTAAAAAAATCAGAAAGTGAATTTGTATTGGCTGTTATTTTGCTCCAGAAACCCCCTTCATCTATGGAAGATCTCCCTTCTCTGTCAAAATCTCATGCAAGGCACAAACTGATGCCTTTCCCTTAATCTCTCCATGCGTTTCGGAGTGTTAAGGTTAACTACAGACGTTTGCTTCTGTCTTTGATTTGTCTCGTGCTTTGATTCCTTTGTCTTGTTTTCATCCTTCCCATCCCCCCATGTGCTTCATTGATGATTATAAAATATCAAAGCCTCAGACCTAAACTTCTGCTCTAATGAGCGCAGACACACTGGGGTTCTTTCGTGGGTGGATCTGAAGCCTGGAGGGCAGCTCCAAGTGCAGCCCTTACCGAGCCCTTTCTCCAACAAGAAGGTGGCTGGGCAGAGGCCCCGGCTCTTTATTTGCTCACATTGGTGAGTGCTAATGTCTTGGGATTCCTTGTGGTAAAAACACAAAGAATGCTTGATGTTTCTGGCAGTCGTTTGAGATGGTTCTGACTTCTCACAAATAGGAACTGTATGTGTGTAGAAAACAATTTTCTCTCTTTCAAAGGCTGACCTTGAGTTAGTCTGTTGAAATTGTGTATAATTGCTGGGCAGTTGTACATACTCTCTAATTTTAAAAGGAGATAGTAAACTGTATGTTTTAGGTGACAGGGAAAGATCAGCTGGCTTTTGACTTAATTATATTCAGGAAGCAGGGAAGTGATGTGTGTGCAAATGAGGACACCATGATTATAAGCTGTGGATTGATTTTGACATTGACAAGATGCTTCTTTGGGCTTAATCCACCGAAGGCTGCCTCAGGTGTGACAGTGGCGACCTCAGGGCCAGCAAGGTGGAGGAGAGGTCATGAGGTCTGCAGGAAGGAGATAGCCCTGCGTGGCTTGGAAGCTTTCACTTCATTCCTCTCAGAGCCTCAGTTTCCTTATCTCTAAAATAGGGATAATTCTAAACCTCAAAGTAGTTACCTAACATGTTACAATGTGTGGGGAAATGCTTTGTTAACTCTGAAGTATTGCATAAAATATACTTTTTATCATGGAAATATAGACCGTTTCATAATCCTAGACTATTTTAGGGAATTTAGGAAAAGGAGGACTTTATGTAACTATTCTTCTTTTCTCTTAATTCCTTTGTGGAATGAGGCACTGCATAAATATATAAATAACTCTTCCTCCTCCCAAGTTCAAATAAGTGGTATTTTCAAGATGTAATAGAGACTAAAGGACAGAGAAATTGCTGCAGAGCAAAAGCAGTCAGCAAGGAAATAAAAAGCATTTTTTAATAAAGCTTTTGAACTATTGTGATTTGAAAAAATATGTGCACCATCTTATCAAAATAGAGAAGTTGCTTTCTAATAATGGCATGTCGTAAGTTTGGGACAGTAAGTAGACAATACAAAATTTTAGCTTCTTGTACCACAAAATTTTCTTTGCTGAACTTTATTTTTAGTTCAGATTTGCCTTTACAGAAAATGCAAAGATAGTCCAAGACTTTCCATATACCCTGCATCCAGCTTTGCTATTGTTGACATTATGTAATAATGCGTTACATTTGTTGCCATTAATGCTTCTAATACTGACTAAGGTCCATACTCTATTCAGATTTCCTTGGTTTTTACCTGGTGTTCCTTTTCTGTTCCATGAGCCTACCCAGGAGACCACTTTATATTTAGTCATTGATTTGTACTCTAGTGGTCCAGAGTTCAGTGTAGGATGTCGTGTGTCCCTGTGTGAGCCTCTGTATTAAACTAGTTACTTTTCCTAAGGGTCTCTATTGACCATCCCAGTAAAGCATGTATAGCCTCCTACTGGGACAGTATTGTTACCTCCCTCCCAGAGTTCAGCTATATAGTCATTTTATCTGAGCAAACCCGAGGCAACACTAGCACGGAAATTATAAAAAACAACCAGGAGCAGCCGCAGCACATGACAGAGTGTCAGCCATATTCATGCACGTCACCTTCTAGCATCACTTTGCTAATTTATTTTTTTATTTTTTTATCTTACACACGTTTCTAACTACGTTGGTACCATAGACTATTTCAAGGGCTGAGCTTTCGGGATGAGTCCATACCCATCAACAACAGCTGAGGGTTACTTAAAATTCTAGAATAATCTCATTTAGAGGACCCAGAAGATGGATGCGAGGATTATTCTTTTAATGATTTTAGTAGCTTTTGAATTCGACTTAATGAGAAGCAAAGATGCCTGGGATAATGACAGTAACAAATGCAGGATGTTCAGGGATCTAGAGAGTAAAGCTCAGTGGCTAGATCGAGGCTCTGCTTACCTCACAGGAACTTTTCTGTGAAGTATGTAGATGAACTATAAATCATCTTTTTAAAACTACAAATATTCAAGCAACTAATAAGGTGACTTCCGATTCCACCTGAGAGATGGCACTGGAACCAGACAGACCCTGGGTCAAGATTGTGACCTGGCAGGACGTGTATCCATCGTGAACTCATCCGTTCACTCAACCAGTATTCATTTAATTGCCCGCTGGCCCGTGTTGACAGGGTACAAAACTGAACAAACGAGAGAGGCTGACCTCGTAGGGCGTACGTCCTGTTCTCTCCTGTGCTGATGCATCTTATTAACATTACCAAAGGATCCCTCTGGATCCCGGGTGGAGAAGACACTACAACAAGGATGGAGCAGGACACCTCCTGAGGAGGCCACATCAGGCAGGAGGTGACCCGGCTTAGACCAAGTGGTTGTGGTGGAGATGGTGACAAGGAGTCAGGGTCTGAGTTTATTTTCAAGACAAAGCCAGCCAGATTTGCTGGCAGATGGGTTGTGGGGTTTGGGAGAAAAAGGAGTCAAAGATGCCTCAACGTCTGTGGCCATTTACTAAACAAGGGAAGCCTAGGGACGGGGAGGGCTTGAGGAAGGGAATCGAGTCCAGGCTTGGACGTTTGTTTGAGGTGCTGGTGACACAGGGAGATGATGGGTCAGTAGTGAACCCGTGCATCTGGCCGCAGGGAGAGGAGTCAGTGAGCCCAGAGACTGGATGAGATGTTATTACCCAGGGAGTGAACACAGGTAAAGAAGCCAAGATGTATAGAACTAAGCTTTGGGCTTGGAGCTTAAGAGGAAGGGCAACCAGTGAAGCAGGTTGACAGAAGAGCCAAGAGGAAGTGATGGCCCTCCCGTAAGGGGAAGGGTGATCACCAGGTCACATACTGGCCATAGACAACTGGAGTGAGATGCAGAGTTAGCACATGCCACTGAGTTTGGTAGTGTGGGGATGATGGCAAAGCCACCTTTTCCTCATTCTTAACTGAAGACAAAAATAGCGCTTACCTGTAATGGAATGATGTGACATGCTTAGCTCAGTTACCTATTTCAATGGGCTGCATTTGACAGATCACTTTCGTGTCGGTTGACTGTTCTGAGCAGTGATCTGAGAGAGAGTGGCCATTGCATCATTGTCCTTGCTTCTTAGTTAGGACACTCACCCTCAGAGACGTTAGAGGGAAGTGGGAAGGTTGCTGGGACAGCACTCTTTCCAACCATGCCTCACTGAGGATTTTCACATCTGCCAAAAAATACCCAAACAAACAGACAAGCACCTGTTTATTGTAATTCTTTGTCTGAAATAAAAAACTGAGTGGGTTGTAGTGCTTTTCCCTTTTAAACAAACATCCCAACATGCCACGTTTTTCCTTCCCCCCCTGAGTCAGTTTAATGTGTATAAAAAAACTACTTGTTGGGTAAGGGGGGTGGCATGCCTATACCAAAGAGACAGAAGAATGTCATTCACCAACCAAAAAATGAGAACCCTGAATCCTTTCTCTGGAGGCGGCAGCACAGCTGGCTTCGTGCAGCCCCTTCTTTGCTGGCCTCCCCTTCTTTGTGTGACTGTCCTATTGCCACTACAGCTAGACTCATGTCGGTCTCAATGCTGGCTGCACGTTCGAATTTGTGGAGCTTTTAAATGATGTTCTGGCTCACGCTCTCAGTGTTCCGTTTAGTTCATCGAGAGGAGGCCCAGGCAGCAGTAGTTTTTGTATTTAGGTTGATTGAGAGATAACTTACACAGTAGAGATGACCCCCTTTTGTGTGCAGTTCTTTGAGTTTTTACACACGCATACGGTCATGCAGCTAACACAATACAAACACATTTGTATCACTCCCGAGAAACTCCAGTGTACCCCATCAGTCAGTGTGTCCCCCACCCCTAGCCCTGGAGACCACTCACCTGTTTTCTGTGGTATCAGGTTCCTTTAAAGATAGGTGATTCTGGCGTACAGCAGGGGTCGGGCCCATGGTCAGTAGAGCTGCCTGGCAGCCTTTGATGAAATTCAGGGACACGGGAGAAAGCTGTGATGTTCTGTTAATACATCCAGGAAATCCATCGGCTTACCTCGTACTTATGCTGCCTGTATGACTATTAGCTGAGAGGAGACCAGTCTGTGCGGGTGGCTTGCTGTGGCTGTTTCTTCATGTCAGGAGTGGTTTGAAGAGAGAAAGGTGGAGTGATTGGAGTGATTGGAGGCTCGGAGGCATTGCCAGCGGGCACACTTCCCGTCCCTGCCATGGTGGGCAGTTTGAGGTCACCAGGTACGGATACCGTCCTTTGTAGGTGTCCGCACTGTTCTCAGCTCCGTGGACAGAATGGGAAGCTGAATATGCACCGCCCCTGCGTGAATGGGCTTGCTGCCAGTGGGTGGAGGTAGGCAATGAACAAACGCAAACCTATAGAGAAGACAGACGTAGTAACAAATGCTACGCACAGAACTGAATCAGGACATGACAGCCCTGTGGAGGCCACTTGCGATTGGGTGGCCTCTCAGCAGTGGTCACATTTAAGCTGAGACCGGAACGTCATGAGGAAAGCAGTCATGCAGAATTGAGGACTGTGGCAGACCGAGGAAACACTCCGTGCAAAGGTGTTACAGCTGGAAGCGCAGTCAGCAGACAGGCCAGTGTGTCTGGCTGTCGTGACCAGGGGGGAGAGCGGTGCACATGAGGTGGGGGAGGCAGCCTCGCGTCAGAACTGCAGGTGCTCTGTACAACGACATCTAAGTAGATTCCATTCCAACTATGGTAGGCATGTGGTTTGGAGCAGGAAATGACACGTTCTGATGTGTTTTAAAATACACTTTGGGTGCCGTGTGGAGAACGGGCTGTGGCGGGAGGAGGGGGGCACGAATGGAACCAGGGAGACTTGTTAAGAGGCTACTGAGGACAGATGACAGTGGTTTCTTACCCCGGAGATGGACAGTAGTGGACCCATTCAGGTGGACGTGCAGAGAGTGGATTGGGCATGGCGCGTGAGGGAAAGAGCAGAGGAAAGGACATCTCTGAGTTTGGAATTGAGCTTTCGATCGCATGTGACACATTTGCTCTGGCCTCTCCCCATCTAACTTGCGTCTTTTGCTGCATGTCACCAGTCACTACCTGGGCCCAAAGCCATTCAGCCATGACCCGGCATCACCAACATGGTGACAACATGGTTCTGCTGTGGCTGCTGCGTTTTTGCTGGTGGACTCGGAAGAAAGACACCCGGCTGTGATTCAGACAGCTCAGTACTCGGCAGTAGGAAGAGGGTTAATGTGGAAACGTGTGGCGATGTTCTACAATACTGCCCCAAACAAACTGGATTTCACAAAAAGACCTGGCTTTGGATATGCCTCTCCAGGCATAAAATATAAGTATAAAAACTAAAAGTCCCAATGAAAATATAACTGTCTTGAACAAAATAGGGTTTTCGAGAAGACGTGACAGCAGCTACATGCGTTGTGACACAGAAATCATGAATCTCTTATTTTCAGAGGTGTAATTAGCGGCAGGTGCTCCATCACCAGGATAGAAAACACCGTCAAGTACACCTAGGCCCTCTTTGGGGTAACACACCGGCAACGGCCCAGTTCAGGGTGTGAGCCTGGGTGGGCAGCTGCTCTGCCATAGTCACTTCCTGACCTTGTGGGCAAGGTCACCACCGTGCATAGCTTGCTGCTCATGTTTTTACTCTCCTTTCTTTGGCCAGTATTTCAGGAGTCGTGACTTTGTTAGCTGTATTTCTTTTAAACTTATGTCAGAAACTTGTCCTTTTGTCTCCTTGGTTGTGCTTTTCAAACAAAGCCTCCAGCGTCCTCCCCACTCCCTCTGGCTGAGTATTTCGGGGAGAAATTGGACAAAGGGAAAACCAGCATATGCACACACTCAGACCTCATAAACGCGTGTGTCTTCTCTAGGCCTGAAATAGAAGCTTCTTTGGCCCCCCTCTGCCTCCCTTTGCCACACACAGATGGCTGCGATCCCACTGATAACTCAGGTGCCCACAGTAGATCTTCAAGGTTGGCAGAGACCTTCCTGTTTGAAATATACTGTGTATATTTCCGGGGCTTGTAGTCTGTCCATGATGAATAAGGCCTTCATTTCTTCAGGCTCGTGGCTATAAAATGACAAATGGTAACATTAATCTCCTCGTTCTTGCTTTCCCCTAAGACATAGTAGGGACAGCCAAGGCCATGCAAGCATGTAACCTGAGTGTTGTTTCCCCTTATTTCTTTTCTTACACAGAATGTTCACATCACCTACTATGTGTGCCACACTTTTCTTCGATCACCCAACTTCCTATTCCAAAATAGCTTCTAGACTCCCTAGTGTATAGAATCTTCATTACGGAAGTTGAAGGGAGGCCCAGCATCTATTTCTCACACCCACATGTGCTGGCTGATGGGGTGGGCTGTATACTGTTCCAGCCGTCCTTCTGTGGCAGAGAAATACACTACCTCGTGGTAACACTGTGCGAATCCTACACTACCTCGAGTTTGCGACTGGCTTTTTCTGTGCCAGGGCTCTCTCTAAATGAAGTCATATCTTGGGGGAAGAGGCAGCTGCCACGCTTAAGAGGGTTGCATATCACGTTAGTCACGTACTAATCACAGCCAGGTGCCCGCATATTTCCATGTTTGTTATTTCTGTTAATGTTTTCATCATAACGACACTAAATCCTTTCCACGTGGATTCATGTCCTTCGGTAGTAAATTGGAAGGGCTACGTGCAAGAACCATTTGTGTAGACTCACAGCTACTCCTGTCTTTAAGAAAGTCACCTGTTTAGGCCTGTGCCAAAGGAGGTACTGATGAGTAAAATGATCTCAAACTATTTCTAGGTGGCTTTCGTTTTGTGCTTTGAGAATGGTTTTGCCTGTTAGTAGATGTCTACGCTGAATATCCATCTTTTGGCTGTACTATCCAATATGTCAGCCACTAGGTGGCTATTTGAATTTGAATTAAGTAGAAATAAATAAAACTTAAAATTCAGTTCCTTAGTCATACTCACTCACCACATTCCAACTGCTCAGTTACATACACACACATGAACGAACACACACGTGCATGTTTTCATTATCATAGAAAGTTCTGCTGCACAGCACAATATTGTAGCATCCTTGCTACAGTGAAATACAGTAAAATGAAAACTTATACGTCTTTGCACTTTTTAGTTATTCTGGATTGAAGCCTATATTTGATCTTAAATCAGCACTATGTTGATCATAGAGATAAACACAGGTCAACAAATAAGTAAAATAAAAAACTTCATTTATCCAAGTAAATCATGCGGGCTAAAAGTGTTGACTGTTGATAGTTAGGAGGAAGAACTGAGCACAGACTGAATTAGAATCACACGGAATCAAGCTGACAAGGGGAATCTCCCTGGGGAGAATACGCAGGGATTGTCAGACCGGGTCTGCCTTCCTGTTTCTGGGTCATCGATGTCACGTGATCTTTGTGCTCCCGTCGAGCTCACATATGATGGCATGTCTTTACCTTGAAAAGTCAACACTACGCTCACAGCATTTCAGTTGCCCTCATTGCTGGGTCGGTGTTAAGTAAAACTGGAATGATGAATCTTTGCTCCATTTGTGTGGGGATGAGGGGCCAAGATGCACTTTGTTAAGTGCCCTTCCCTCCCGTCCCCCCACGTCAGCTGGATTCAGAGCAAGGACTCACTGCAGGAAGCCAGCTCGAGTAGAAACAATCCTTTTCCCTCCTCTTTCCCAAGACCTACGGACAGAATGCTAACTAGGCTTCTGGGAGGGCGGAGGGCATGTGGCAATTCTCATGGAAAGAATGCCAGATTGTAAAGCAAAACAAACCGTTTTACCTTGGACCCTGGCATGTCATAATCTGTACATTTTACTCCTGGATAAATATATGACAAAGGGCCACCCATTTCGTGAGCCTTTGTGTGCCCGTGTGAGTGTCCTTGCAAACTGATCGCATTTATTTATAGCAGCAGTGACTCATTTCACTAAACCTTGCACAGAACTTTTACTAATCCTTTGAAGGATTAAAAAAAATGGATCTCAGAGTTTCCTGAGTTTGGAAAAGTAATGTAAGAAGGAAAACATCTAAACAAGGAAGAAACGGATCCTATGTTTTCATTTCCAACCTCTGTTGCTGAGAATTCAAAGCTTAGAATATTCAGAAAAAAAGCAACTTCAATGGTAAGAATTAAAGGAAACGAGAAAGTCCATCCCAAAATGTCATGAGCATCCTTTGGGTCACTGTTGTGGACTTATTCATTCATTGCCTCCACAAGATTTCTCTTTAAAAAAAAAAGAGTTTGTTCTGAGAAATGAGAACACCACCTGGGTGGAGTTGGAGGGGCCGTGGGCTTCGTGCTCATTTTCTTTTATTTCCATTGAGGTGATCTTTGTGTGTCCCCTGATTGGAAAGCACAGGGCCATGTAGGACAGTCAGGGAATATATCCTTTTGGCATATGGGGGATGACGGGCCGGACAGATGTGTCCACTCAAGCAATGTGTCTGTTAAATCAAGATTGTCGTCTCTGGAAACATTTAGTGTACTCTTGATTCCGTCTTCGATCAGTGTCTTTCAAGTAGGTTGACTTTTCCATCATTTCCATTGTTCTTTTCTTCAATACTGACACTTTTAGGTGTGTCCGCTGTCCAAATTAACCACATCCTGAGCCACAGATTAATGTATCTGTGTGTGTCACTTCAATACCCTTCATCCAGTCAAAATGAGGTGATGTCTTAAAGCCAAAACAAATTAAAACAACAAACAAACAAAAACAAAAAAAACCTTTGAAAATGACACTTCTCGTTAGTCAGAGTTTCTGTATTCTATCTGAAAAATACTCAGGGAGAAGTTTGGAGCATAACAGGGATGGAGAGAGGGAGAGGAAAAGGGAGAAATACGTATATATATTTAAAACGTTGCTCCCACTGACTCGTTGTCGTCTGCCTAGTTTCGTGTACTCAGAAAGCAGGCCACCTTTGACTACTTGTGACTTCCAGGACTTGGACTTCTGAGTTGGTGAGGGAACCAGGCTAATGACCGATTTCTGTGGGTTTTGTCACTGGCTGTGACTTCCCTCAGCTCCTTTCACACTAGCCTCTTCCCCGTCTGGATTTTCTCGGGAACAATGTTGGTGTCACTTGCTTTTGCCACCAGGCCCTTTGCCAGGGGCCGTCCACCTGTGTCCAGGCTGCTCAGGCTTCTGACGGCATGACTCCTGTCACTGCTTGCTGAGGCCTCAACTTAGGCAATAGCTGTTCTTCCCAGGTAGCAGCTCAATTATTTCTTCGTCCCCTGTGACACCCGGCTTAGTGGACAGGATTGGCCAAACCCAACGAAAGAATGGCCGATCAGTTTTCTGCTTGAATTGGGGAAGAAAATGCAACTATAAATATCGACCTGGAGTAAAAATTTTAAAGGTTATTGAAAATCACAGAAAACATGTGTGACTCCCCCACGTAATACACTGGGACTGTTGGCATAGAATCTATTCCCTCGGGAATAGATTCATTCAAAATTTTGTTAAGACATGAAAGGGTGTAGTCTACCCTTTTCACCCTGGAGAGTTGCCGTTTTATTTGCTGTGAGATTAACTAGTGGGTGCAGAATATTCCACAAATAAACTTTCGACCCGTCATTTTATTACTTCCTTAGAAACAGACCTTTTATTCTCTAAAAACCCCATTGGTACTTCTCACCAGCAAAGTCCTTACTTCGCACCATTTTACAACCTTCTTGTGTCCAACTGGCTTCCCAGTTACATGGGCCACTTTATTCTCCTATGATTTCTGCAAACTCAGGCTCTCAAAGACACCTTTGCTTCTTTTCTCTTTCACGTTCAGTTTGTTGAAACTTTCTTTTGACTATTTCTCTATCATGGAAGCTCAAACCCTGATTGTTTCACTTCTGGGTTACTAGATCCTTTCTAGAAGCTTCCCTCCAACTCCAGTGACTTGCATCTATTTTAAAAAGAAGAAAAAATTTCACAGCCAAAAATGTGTGACTCCCATTTGTGGAATTTGTTTTGATTTTTCATCATTCGCTGAACTCAGCTCAATTATCCCCATCCCTGACATTTGTATGATACCAGAGCATCTTTGAAGATATTTTTATACATTTTCCTCCTTTGATTCTCTCAGCTGTGTGACGCTGTGAGAAATGAAGTAAGTCACCCAGAAACATATGTCTATTTTGTACAGAAAGTGGACCATTACTTCAGCCTCCTCCTAACAGTCTAATTTCTTTCTCCGACAGGGTGCTACAGTCTAATTCAGTCACTCACTGTTTACACGTTTCCTTTATCTTCTGTTGTCTTTATTCTGCACCACTGAGTATCCTGGGTCACCCATGCCTTTCTGTCTTGGACTTTGAATCGTTTTTCTCTCGGTGTCTCTTTGTGTCCTCTTCTTAGCTTTCAGAATCAATTCTGATTATCTTGGCCTCCAATAGTCTGTCCCCAATACTTCCTCGTGGGACAAATTGCCTTGTGATTCCTTTTTCAGATTCTGTATTCTTATCAGAAACCTCTTTCATCAAAGACGCTGCGTTTGCCTCATTTCTTCGTACAGTCAACATACCCTGCTGCTTCTGTCCCTCACTCCTGGGAAGGAATGTGCAAGCCTTGGAATGCTGCTTTGCTGCAAAGTTTTAATCGAGCATGTGTTTTTTTGTGTTTTTTGGTTTTTATTGCCCCCTAAACACATGGCCTAGACATTGTCTTTGTTTCATTTTAACCCAACGTTTATGATAACAAAGCTCTGTTTTCACAGAGCATTTTTCTCCTAAAACATTCAAAGTGCTTTGAACATAATCCATCCTTGCAGTGTGCCTCTGAGGTAGGTGGGTGGCAAGTATTTTTATCTCCTTCGATTAAAGTAGAGGCAGAATTCACCGCACCGGGAGCCCCTGGAAAGCAGGGCAATCTGGACTGTGTGAGTCTCTGCTCTGATTCATTTGTCGGCCACCGTAAACCTGCTTCTGACAGAACCGTGCACAGAAGCAGCACCTTTGCAGGCAGACTTATATGCGTGCCTTTAATTGGCTTCCAAGAGACGTTGATTATGGAATTTGGAGTCTGAATGTAAATGGGATTTGAAATGAGCCCAACTGGGAAATTGTTCTGAAAGGAAATACATTCAGAACTATGAATTCGATTCTACCCATCCTTGGGTCCACTTCCAATGCCAAGTCCTCTAATAAACCTGCCCTTCCTCTGCACTCTCATCATCCTTTGCTTGTTCTTCCTTCGTGGGCTGTCGTTTGCTATACTTCATTCTGCTGCTCTTCTGCATGGGGGCGTGTCCACTGCATCTCTGTGGATAACCACTCAAAATGTTTTCTGGAATGGAGTGGAAGGAACTAGCCACTATTGTTTATAACTGTCATGGAGCCTGAAAATCCTACCACTAGCAGGTCCTGAGTGCCCTGGGTGACATAAGGAAGATTGTGGCCCTTTCATTGTCCTCTCACCTTGCTTCATGGTCGCTACTTGACCACAGATTATGCTGGAGAATATCTTTCTCTTTGGCTAGACACGTGGGCCTTATTTATAACCAACAAAGGCTATCCAGTCAGCCGTTTTTCAGCAGCAGCTCTGGCAGCTTTAGGTGCTAACCCTGCAGGGGGGACATTGCACAGCGTCATTACATCCATTGAACCCTCCTGTTCCCCACTGATGACAGAACACAGTGACACCAGCCCATGACCGGCCTCCCAGGACTAACAGGAGCTTCAGATGTGTCAGGCCTCCAAAGTCGCTGTGCTGCCCTGATGAGAGGTGCTTTGAGTAGAATAGCTTGTTAAAAATAAATAATGCCAATTCTCAAGCTGCCCCCTGCCTTTTGCTTTCCCTGGCTCCCTTAGATGTTTCTAAAAGATGCCAACGAAGGCCACAAAACATGGGTAATGGAAAGGAAGGGCGAGCAAGTTCATTTTGTCATAAGAGTGAATGGTGAGTCATATCGCCTGACTCATCTGGAACATACAAAGAAAGCCTGTCAGTGGGAGTGCCCTCTAATGGGATGGTTTTGCAGGGACTCACGTGGGCCTGAACTGAGGAGCAGCCAGAATCAAGCCAAACAAGTGTATTTTTAAATATGGGAGGGCGAGTTTCCTGGTACAATGTGATGAGGAGTCCTACACACTCACAGGCTTATTTTAGCCCAGGCACTGAAATGTGTGGGCATGGCCTCCGCGGAGCCTTCTCCTGGGGCCATGTTTTGTTTTGTCAGCGGTGAGGCATGTCTAGTGATTAACTGGCATTGGCAAGCATATAATATTTCAGTGCAAGGTTCCAGGGTAAGGAGGTGAAGCATTTTTGATGTTTGTGACTCCAGTGACATTGCTCCATCGTCAAGGACAGGGTCACGTCACACCGTGCATTTCGCAGACATTTTGGGAACCCCTCAGTACTGAGTATACAGAGACACAACAAGCATAATCCCGACTCTCCAGGGTCTTAGAATTCCTACGAGGAGACCCAAAAGCAGACAGAGAATCGGGAAATCGGTAGACAATGAGATGGAGACACTTAGAGTGTCAGTATATAGATTATGGGAATAAAAGCATCCCACACAGGTGGTAACAATGGCCCTGGACCTTGAAAGGCCTGCAGGAGTGATCCCTGAGAAGGGGAATGAGAGGAGGGAGGGTGTTTCGGGCAGACAGGGAAGCATACGCATAGATGCAAGTCCAGAAGTCTTGCAAACAATTTATTTGATCTTTTCGGTCATTCTATTTCGTTCTCAAAATTTTGAAACTGTTTTCTCCCTCCGCCCTCAGAAATGCATTCTGGAAGTTCTATTTTCAATAACTTGTCCTGAAATTGGTTTCTTCAGGGACAGGCAGGGTCCACATTGTGAAGAGTTGCTAAGGAGTTTGGACCTTATCTGAGGGTTTTAAGCAGAGTGGCTTCATTATGTTCACAATGAAAAGGCACTAATCAAACTAGGTTTGAGGTCTTTGTTATTGCTGTCTTGCTGTGGCTATAGTTAGATTTAATGAATTCCTCACGGAGGGCAGTGAGGAAAATAGATCCATCTTGAGAGTGGGAGACCACTTTTGGAGGCTTTTGCCATCATCTGGGAGAGCAGTGCTGAGCACCGGAACCGAGGGCCAGTGGCAGTGGGAAAGGAAAGGGGGAATTATAATTAGCACATTAAGGTGATGAGGGAGGAGTCAAGACGACCCTGGGCCCCTGAGTGGGTGAGACCGCTTAGATGGGCACCCAGTGAGTCCAGAGAGAGGTAGTGAGTTGAGTTTGGGTCATTTCGAGTTTGAGATGATGAATGGACATCTGGGTGGACATGTCCAGAAAGGAGTTGGTTGATGGGAGCTCAGGAGAAAGATCTGGGCTCGAAATAGTGATTTGGCAGCTGTAAGCGTGGAAGCCTCAGGACTGGATGAGTTCTCCCGTGGAAGGAATGAAGACAGAAGAAAAGAAGGATGAGGACAGAAGCTTGGGTAGAAAACAAACAACCATACAAACTAAAACAAGTCTGTGATGGAGACAAGTAGAGCAGTGAGACTGGGAATAATAATGATCCAGCGTTAGTGGGCTGTCATTATTTTTTATCCTCTGAAGTCTTAATGGCTGTCACATATACACACTAGATATAATGTCTTTCTTACCAGGAAACATGGTGCCATATTGGGTATCTTATGGTACATCCCACTGACCATGAGATGCCCTGGTCACTTGTATGTGTAAAAGAATAGTCGTAATAACAGAAACACCCTCTGTTTTTAGAAAATTGGGAACTTTTTATAACAAAGTTCCTGAATGCATATGTGAGGGAAGAGGGAGAAAACTGTTTCAAAATATCAAGAACAAAATTGAATGACTGTAAAGTAAAATAACGCTCTGCAAAGAATGGGAATGAAAGCACCTGAGAGCACTAATTTTTATTTCATATAGAAGGAAGTTCTGAGAATTTCATCAGAATCTTCCTCTGAGGTTAAAAGCATCATAGTTTTAGTTTCATCCTTCATTTTTTTTCATGGAGATGTGTTTTTAATCTAAAATGACCTCTTCTTGATGAGGGCTTAGAAAGAAAGAGAGAGCAAGATGCTGGCTAAGAATCTAGAGGCCAAAATAACCGCGGCTAAATTTGGTGTCGGGAAAATTCTGGAGGAAAAGTGGCAGTTGGAAAACAACCACTTGAAATATCAAAGATATTATGGAAACTCCAGGGGTTACTTATCATTTCATCAAACCAGAGGGGTAAAAGTAGCAGAGATTTGGTATAAAATGAATTTAGATAGCAAAACGTCAAAATATATCTTTACCAATCAATTTAAGGCCGAATTCTTCACAAACACACATTTCTAGGGCAGAATCTACGCACGCTTCCATCCCAGTGGCCTGGGCACGTGAAAGCAATGTTCCATTTGTGGGCATACCAGCCAGTACACAAATGCTGGGTAGGAGGGAAAAATAGTCTCATCAAAGCAGTAACAAGAGCTTAAACCTAATTTTATTAGTGTTCTTTCATAGTGAAAATCATTTTTATCAACTGCAAAGCCAGATTCACTTCTAGGATGTCTGTATGTTCAAGACAACCAGATACATTCTGGGGGTACACCCTAGTGAATATGCCGTCTTCTCCAATTTACTTTTCAAAATACCGCCAAATCACTGACACCTGGTTTTTTGTTGGTTTGCTGGTTTTTTTGAGACTCTTTCTGTGAAATAATCTTTTTAAAAAAAAAAAGAAATCGGAATGCATGGTATTGTTTTTAATAAATAGAAGTGATACAATTTGGCGACTTCCAGCAGGTCCTCAAATAACGTTTCCTTCCAAGTCGTTTTGTTATAACATTGATGGGATGTCACAGGAACTTAACTCTCGTTTGTATCATTAGCCTGTGGTATCACTGGTTTCATTATACATCGTTTCGCTTCAGGTCACAGAACCTATGGACAATAAGTGAGGACTTATTGATGAGAGACTCTGAAATCAGCATAGCTGGGATCGTCATGGATATTGGGTGTTGGATCAAAGGAGCCTGGTGGCCTTATTGTGTGAACTTTTGTCACTTTCTCAATCTAACTATATAGTGGTTAGCAGAGCAGCAGCAGCAACTACGTGCTGCAAAAGCTAGTGCGGCAGGAAGACCTCCGAGCACACTGGGAATGCACCTGTTGGGTTCAGAGCACAGCCTCTGCAGGCCGACTGCTCCCACACTTACGTTCAGGCTCTGCCTGCCTCTCCGGCTGTGTGATCTTGGACAAGTCGCTGAGTCTCTTTCTGTGCCTCGGTTTCCTTACCTGTGAAATAGAGATGAGAACTGCAATCTATCTCACGTTTACTTCTAATATTACAATTAAATAAATCATTTAATAATTGTAAAGCATTGAGGATATTGGCTGGTGTATATTAAGTACTAGAGAGTTGTTTGACCCAAAATAGATTGGTTTATTTAGCTTGATTTTCGTAGTCTTTCAGGATAGCAGCCTTGCATTAAAGATGATTTTTTTTTTTTTACCTTCTTTATTAAGATAAGAATCCATGAAAACAATGAACAGATAAAAGATCTCAGAAATTAAGAGTCTACAGACTGTTGATGTTTTTTCCCCTCTGGCATTAAAACAGTAACATTTCTGGGAATACATGTCTGCCATAGGTAAATTGGAAAATGCGGTGCCGCCTTACCAACTATAAGAATTGCGGATCTAAAGATTACCTTCGTTAGCAAGATCACGTCTTCATTAAAATCGTGGGTCAGAGGAGAAAGAAGGGGAATTAAATTTATGTTTAAATCACAGTAAATAGACGTTCTAGAAAATATTAACTTTCTGTTTTAACAACCTTCCATGGAGAGAAATTGCTGTTTGGTGAGTTGCAGGAGCTCAGGACTCTGGACCCAACTGTTACTAAAACCTGGCTCTGCCTCCTGTTAGTGCTGCGACCCAGTGTGCCAGGCCTCTGTGCCTCAGTTTCCTCATCTGTACAGTGGGGATGATGATAGCTAACCCTGCCTCGTGGGATTCTTAGGAGGATTAAATGAGGAAACACTCGTAAGGAGCTTAGGACAGTTCCTGGGATGTGGTCACTACAACATTCTGAAGTAAATAACTCACTTTCCTAGGCCGCTCACCTTCCACGATGCTGATGCTGACCCCCAACTCTCTTATTACTCAGATTACGTCCTTTTCCACTTTTCCAGCCCGCTGTTGCCGGTTCGGTATTTAATGACTTATTCTTTCGTGTCCTGTGTTTGTGGCATATCTCAATCAGATGCCTGTGTGAGGCTTGACCTTTCCCTGAGTTATTATCACGATGCTTGAGGATCGCTTTTGGGGCCCGGTATTCTGTTCATACACTGAGAGGGGCTCACGGACCCTCGGCACAAACCTGCCCACGCGACCCTGTTAACACGCTCTCTTGTTTAAGAGGACTGAACAGAACTATAGCTAAGCAAACATGTTAGGGATTTCACTCTTTTCTGGGTCACTGATATATCTCTCCATCTCAAATCCCGTGTTGGCAAAAGCATGATTGTCGGTGGATTATTCCCTTATATCTCTTAATGCCACCACCCACGATGAACACATTGTCAACACTGTTATGCAATCCTTGAGGCCATATGTTCCTCGTCGCAGAGTCCGAGGAGGGTCCAAGAGGAGCGTGCTAGCTCAAAGCTGGCACGTGGCAAACGAGGCAGGGTGAGGGCTGGTGAGGGGACTAGCTGTCGGCCTCCAGAGAAGGGCTCCGTCTCTGTATTTTAATAACATAGTCGGGTTGGTTTTCCTGTTCTGTTGAATTTGTGTTATGAATTTGCTTCCTCTCTAATGTTCTTCACAGTTCTCTTAAGAGACCACCCACACTTCGGTCTCAGAACATTGGGGGAGGGCAGGGGGAGGACCGGGTCATGTTGCAAGTGGGACTATTTTAAAACAATGGGTGAAGCATGTGTGGAACATGCCCGTATCACAGCGGGGGTGCAGAGATCTGTGTTGTACAAAAGTTGGGGGACATCCCTCACCCTGTTCCATAAGCATTGCGTGACGTGGGGCATCGCGAAAATCACAGAGAAGAAAAGCTGGAGGTGCCAGGGTGAAGAAGACCACGGAAGGGCGTGCAGGCATGTGTTTGTGGGAGAACCTTAGGAATGCAGAAATTACTAAATCAAAGTTTCTGTTTTTTTGTGCGCTCAGAGTCAGGAGGGGGAATCCAAAGAGGCGGACAAGAGAAAAGGCCTGTGGAAGCACAGAGGACGAGCTAAGGCCTGGACGAAGCACCGTTAGCAAAGGGGTGGGCTTCGGAGGATGGCACCATGGGCTCCACAAAGAGGGAAACCCAAGAGCTTAACATGTGGAAAGACAAGCACGGCTGGTTTGTTGGATAAAGAGGTGGAAACTCTGATCAAGTTTAGGGCTCAGTCATAAGTCAGAGCCAGGTCAGAAGGAGAGGAAGAGGGTCAGACTAAGAAGCTTGCTTGCCTTGCTTTGCCTTTTATCCGGACAACCACAGGTAATCACAGAGTTTTTAAGGGGCGTTATTTACTGAGCTCTGCAGACAAGGAAGAATGTGTGTGATAAGCTAATCTTGGCATGTCCTCTGGTTAGTTTTGCATTTGCAGATCCAGGATTACTTATGTTTAGCCCCTTCTGCAAGCTCCCTAGTGCTGGCTCAAGCGCTGAGCCCCAGGTAAACGGGTCACCTGTGGTCATGTGACGGTGCACACAGTTCCTGCTGAGGCTTCAGTGAGGCCCATCCCAGCCGCTCATTAATCTACCTGGATCCCAGCATTACCCCCATTTCACATGGTTGGACAGGCAGTTATTTATATCCATGCTAAATTTGCTATGCGACAGTCTCTTAATGTGCCACTTCTCAGAATAATTTTCCCTATAAAGGGAGTTTTAACAAGGGCATGCAGAAATCGCTTCTCGAATAAGCTCTCCTGTGCTCTGCCTTGCTTAGACTGTTCTCTACCCAACCACAATTTTTCTTTCCTAATCTTCCACTGTACCCTCCCCAGTGCTCCAGCCACATCGCCCCAAAAAGATAGGCAAACTATATTTAGCAAGAGAAGTGTGCTTCCTTCTTGGTTTTGCATTGCTAACTCATACCGCAAACTTGATACGCCTTTCCAAAAAATTTATTGTTTCCCTACTCTTTTTTTTTTTTTTCCCTCTGTGGGCCAAGAAAGAGCCCTTTCGTAGACCTGTAAGTGGATCCAGAAACAATTATTTTTGCCAATAGATAAGGTTTCAAGGATCCAGGTTCCATTTTCCTGCACATTTTGGTTGTTTCAGCCAGAGATCAAACGAAAGAGCAAATACAGAGTATATCAGCAAGACCATTTTTCAATTCTAAGCAAACTCCCAGGGGTCACGTAGCTCTCTCTTATCAGAAATCTTAATTTACTGGAATTTCTGTACATTTTGTCTTTTGGTTAAACATCTCACAAGACGACGATGGGAATGCTGCTTTGTAATGCTCCAGAGGAACTGGGTACCTTCACAAAGGGGGTTCAAGTAAATAAGAGTTCGCCTCAAGCTAAACCTGGTATTCAATTCAAGATTTTTTTGGGGAAATACATGCCATATTTTCGTTCTGCACAACCTTTTGTAACTAACATATATTGAGAGCTTATTATATGCCAGATGCTTTGCTAAGTGTTTTATGGGAATCTCCTCATTATATCTTTACTCAGTTCTGCAGGTTGTAAGTTACCGTTATTGTCATCATGACAGGAGAGACTCAGTGACATCAAAGGACTTGTTTGGGCTCACACAGTTAAGGTGCATAGGGAAATTCTAGCCCCAGTCCTAACTGCAGAGCCGGCACTCCTAACCACTTAGCACTAAAGTTTTTATCCTCCTTAAGACACTAAAATACCGACTATATGGATTCCAGAATAACAAGAATCCTCAAATTACTTGAATTTCAGTTCCATTTAAAAGAGACAAAAGGAGAGTTAAAGGGAGGTGAGAAGGTACTTCATCACTCTCCTATTTGAATCCCTTTAATGGTTTCCCATTGTAGGTGGGACTAAAGCCCACACCCTCTGTTGTGGACTGCAAAGAATTAGATGATGTGATGCTTACCTGCTTCTTCATCCTCATCTTTTACGCCTTTCTCCTTGCTCATGAGCTGAAGGTCATACAGATAATGAGTGGCTAAGCCAGGATCCTAAGTCAGGCAGACTGGCTCCAGGGCCCTGCTATTAACCACCTGGATGGATGAGGATGGATGGATGGATGGATGGATGGATGGATGGATGGATGGATGGGCCAATCAATGTATGGACAGGTGGACATGCACATACTTGGATGGAAGGAAAGAGTAAGGGAAGGAGAAAGAAAGGAAGCTCATTTAAGAGAAACCTGTGACGACTCTTAGAGTGCATATAACCAGTCAATTTATTGTAGCGTCTCCATCAGCATCTATAGTGAGGTCAGGATCCCCATTCACAAAAGAAAACGCATGCGTATTCCCTTTTAGCCATCCAACAGATGAAATTAAACGATACTCCAGGTGTGGAGAGGTGATACCCGTTAGGATCTGGATGCCAGCATACTCGTAGACAGGCGTCATGTTTTCACGTCCAGCCAGTAACCTGGGCTACCTAAAATGCCAATTCCTGGTTCCAGAGACAATGGGCAGGTCAAATGCAGCAGTGCTTCCAAAAGCCCACCTAAGTCATATGAAATAGTTTTATCCTGTCGAAAAAAATCTTTGCCCCTTCTTATTCACCTGGAAAGCTCATATTGTATCTTTCTAAGTTAACTTTTCATGTAAGTGTAACTTAAATGCATACAAGTATTTGGATACTAAGAGCAAAACACAGCTCAATGAATTTTACAACCACCAACCATCCAATTAAGTACTACCCAGATCAAGATAGAGAGTACTTTACAACCATCAGAGACCCTCTTGGGCTGCGCTCCCCACCCCAATTTCTTCCATGAATTTTGCCTGTTCTGAGCTTTAGATAAAATAAGATTCTATAGTAGATTCTGTTTTGTATAGGACTCTTTCTGTTCAACATATGTTTTCAATTCATTCATGTTATTGTGTGTGGTATAGTTTTTTATAATCAATTTTTTGTAGTAAGTGTGCCACTTCATGAATAAACCATAATTTATATAATCTACTCTTGGGTGGACATTTTGGTTGTTTCAAGTTTTTACTCATAGTGCCGCTGTGAACATTCTTGTACATTTCTCATGCAGCACGTATGTATGCATTTTTGTTGGGTTTATATGTTTGGGTAGAATTGCTGTATCATAGGTTATGAATACTTTAACTTAAGTAAATACTACCATAATGTTTTCCAAAGTGGTTGAACAATTTACACTCCCATCAGCAGTGTATGAGAATCCTGTTTGTTCCATTAGTGTTTTCCATTGTTGCACTGTAGCCGGAAAGCATATCATTGCTGTTTAATTTACATTTCCCTAGTGGCTAAAAAGCTGAGCACTTTTGCTTGTGTTTATTGGCCATTTCGATATTCTCTTTTGTGGAATGCCTATTTACATTGTGTACATTTTTGTACTGGATTGTCATTTTTTTCTTAGTGACTTATAGGGGTATTTATCTATTACCAATACCAGTTCATTGTAGATAATGTTGCAAGTTTTCACCTACTCTGAGGTTGCTATCCTTCATATATTGTATAATGAACAGTTCTTGGTTTTAATATAATTCAATCAAAACTCTTCCTTAGGGTCAATGAGTTTTCTGTCCTGTTTAAGAAATCTTGGCTCACTTCAATGTCATTAATAGATTCTCCTGTGTTGTATGGAAGCTTCATTGTTTTTCCTTTCACATGGAGATGTGTAATCTACCTAGAGTTGATTTTTGTAGATGGTGTGAGGTAGGGAGTCATAGTTCATTGTTTCCAGATGCATATACAATTGACCCAGCACAGGTTATAGAAAATCTCTTCCACTGCCGTGTCACCTTTGTCACAAATCTAGTGGCTGTGTACCCATATACAGGTCTGTGTCTAGACTTCCTATTCTATGCCATTGTTCTGTTTTTCCAACCATAGACGGATATCAGCTGTTTTAATTACTATAGCTTTATAATGCCTTTCTACCTGAAAGACTACTCTCTCCAGATTTGTCATTTTAGCTAAGTACAATAATTATTATTTTGCTGTTAAAACTGGTAACAACTAGCATTTACTGAGTGCTTATTTTATCTTAGTTAATATATGAATCACGTATTGCTTTACATTTAATGCTAGCCGCAATTCAATGAGATAGGAAACATTGTCCTTTTTTGTTGTTGTTTTAATGAGGAAATTGACGTCTAAAGGAAGTGTAATTTGAGCAAGGTCACATTGTTACTAAGCAGTGACACTAAGATTTGTACCCAGGACAGCCTTGCTCCAGAACCTCTGCTCTTTTATCAATGAACACTGCATACCTGGCTGGGATGTGACGCTAGGTCATTCTTGCTGAATTGGCTGTCTTTTGCTGTCTTCTGGCGCTAGAGTCTAATTTTCAGCCCTAACTCTAGTCAGTATTTTCTTTTCACATCTCTCCACATCCTTAAAAAAAGGCCCATAAGGAAGGTGAACAATGAAGCATTGGATTAGCTACTCTGTGTCTTTTCAATGTCAATTTTATACTATTTTTAGACATGTTAGAGGCTAGGAAAGAATATCCAGTTTTATTATACCAGGCTTCAGGAGCTGGGAAGAGCTGAGCAGGTTTCCAGTCCCTGAGCCCCTGCCCTGAAATAGCAGGGGTGGTGGCCTCTGTTTGGGGGAAACTCAGCAGCAGTGGGGGGACTTCAGATTCTTTACCCTCACTCCACTCTCCTCTTTTTACCTCCCACCTATGAAAGGGTCTGAACTTTTAGCATCTTCCCACACAGGACCATCACAGAGCCACTAAAGAATACCACGTCTAAAAATAGAGAACGCAAAGGCCACAGAGTAAAATTTTCGGCAAAGGTATAAATACACATTTGCATCTGAGAAGTCATAATAAATATATTATCCAGCCTGACCCTAGAACCACAAGTAGTTCCCATTGCAGTTTCCATGCTGTGGATAACTAACACGCTGTCACAACCTCTCTAGCAATTTTCATGTATTAAATGCTTTTGTGTGTATCTGAGTGGGCCCCTTCTCCTTGTAGCTGATAATTTTAAAAGTGTCCTTTGTGTCAGGCCAGTGCTTGTCTTTGTTTCAGTAAAAATACTGGGAATTCGCCTACTGCTTCCCAAATCTGGGACTCTTGTAGGCACTTGTAAGTGGGTTCACGGTGCCTCTTAGCATAACAAGGGTCATGGAAAGACTAGGATAGAGCTTTTTGGCATCTGAAAAATTACATTTGTCTCAGAAAATTCCCATGAAAGAGCAGAAATTATGTGCACTTGCCTGTCATTGTCACTCTATCTTTTGTCGAGCAATTTTCTTGTGTAATGGTCTGCGTTAGGTGATGTTATAATAGTAGGTTGAAAGGGTATAAAAACAACTAACAATTTTCTTAGGAGAGTAAATAGTAGCTCATCTAACATGTCATAAGCCTATCAAATGTAACTTTGATGCCTTAACACCCTAAATGGAAGGTGTAGCCATCCTGTCACTCAAAGAAATCATAATTTAGGAGAGAAAGTTTAGTGCAGGTACAGTCTCCAAGTTCTATAGTTATTAATGGACATTAGGAAGTTGAAAATCCATTATCTGGTGTGTGTGTGTGTGTGTGTGTGTGTGTGTGTGTGTGTGTGTGTGTGTAGACTTACAATTTTAGACTTGGTAGGAACCTTACCAGTCCATCTCATTTACAAGTCAGAAATCTGGACTCCAGGGAGCTAAGATGACCTTCTCAAGGTCACAGGGCAGGACAGAACCAGCTCTCTGTATTCACCGTTTATTGTTTACTTGCGGCAGTGCAGTAGCCCTTGTTCTCTGAGACCCCAATGACCATACCTGCCTCACCTCACATTATCCAATGACCATACCTGCCTCACCTCACATTATCCAATAGAAAATAGGAAGAAATCGACTTTGACAGGCGAAGTGCTACATAAATGTACAACCTTCTTATTTTTATTTTTAACAGCATATGTGCGTGGGTTATATAGCTGTTTTCAACGCTGGCCTATTTATAAATGAAATAAATATGAATAAATTAATAAGAAGCCTTTTTACCCTCAGCTCTGAGAATACCTTATTTTTCCAGACTGAAAAGACCATTAAATTGATTTTTTTTTTTATAAAGTAGAATCTCATTGTGTTAAAAATAGTATGGTTAAAAAGCAATTTGATTTTTTAAAAAAGCCTTACTATTTTTGTCTCATTGAAAATTTCTCTTTAAATTTCATTTATAAAACCATTGCCTACTAAGTCAATACTTTTTTTTTTTTTTATCAATAAGTGCTTTTATTTTTCTTAAAAAGCAATAGTAAGCGTCACTCGCCCTGTTTTGATTTGTTTGTTTGTTGAAACCTCTGAAGTAAGGACCTGGGCTATCCCTGTATACAGATGCCTGTTCACATTTGTCAGTGGGATGGCCTGGGCCAGGGTCCCCGTGATATGAGCATCATAATTCTATTGGCTCACAATTGCAGTGCACTTACGTCTTGTGGTTCCTATTCCCACTTAATCATTACAGCAACCCAGTGAAGTGTATACTATTGTTGGCCCCAGTTTACAGATGAGAAGACTGAGGCATTGACAGATGCAATGACTTGCCCAGGGGACTCAACAGTAGGGGGTAGAACCAGAGTTTAAACCCTGGCAGTCTGGCTTCCAGCATCTTTGCCGCCCTTCCGCCATTATCAATTCCAGGTGAGCCATTTTGCAGCTCTCACTGCCCTTACCTACAAAAGGAGAGGGAAGAACAGATCAGGTAATCTAGACAGGTCCTTTCTGCTGGATAATCCTCAATCTTCAGTATCTGCCAGTTGAAAATTTTAGAGGAAAATTATACTAATATTTAATACTTGACCCTTTAATACAGGGACATCCTTTCACAAGGAGTCATAAATCCCAAGATACGTCCAATTCTTGTCAGTATTTCTTGTGTAACATGTCAAGGAACAATTTATTTTTGATTTGTTGTTTGCCCATTTCTCCCTTTGAAAGGTGAGCCTTTTAAAGAAGTGTAGGATGATGGCAAGCCAGTGCCTTTGTGTAGGGACCGGAAACATCATGGGCTCTGGTGACAGAATGCAGGATTCCTAGCCCCGTCGCTCCTGTTACTGAACTTCACTGTTCCTTAGTTATCTGTGACAGAGGGATGGTGACAGTCGCTTTGTTGTTTTTGATGCTTCAGAGAGTCAACTGCAATAGTGTGTAACTGTGTACACGTACAGTGACAGATGTTAACTAGACTTACCGTGGTGATGATTTAGCAAGATACATAAATGTCACCTAATGGCCACTGTTTGCTAAGCCTATACTATGTGTGAGGCACCTTACCACACACTTTATATACATAATCTAATCTGATGCTTGCAAACCTTATATGGTCATATGTTTTACAGATAAGGAAACAGAATCCCAGCTCTACCATTTGAAAGCCACGTGACCTTGGACAAGTTACCTTTCTAGCTCTTCTATTTCTAATTTTAAAAGAAAAACAATCATTGATAATATCTTCCCCGTGTGCTGCTTGTAATAACTAATGCGAACACAGACTGAGGGCCTGGCATGTGGCTGGTGGCAGTGGCGTGGCCATTGTGGCACTGTCACATGGGTGGGGGCGGGGGTTGCCCGTCAGCAGCCCTGGCTGTGCGCTTTCTGTGAGCCCTGTCTGAGTGCAGGTCAAGGTCCTGGTTTCTGTTGACGGAGTCCTGCAAGGAGATCAAGGAGAGTGGGTGGGGAAATGCAATTTCAAAGCAGCAATCAGAAGATGCTCTGAGCTGTTGACGTCAACTAAGGAGGAAGCCTGCTGCTGGATCAACTAATCTGTGGGTTTCAAATGCTCATTGGGGGCCACCTAGTAAAAGCTCATCACAGAAGGTTTAACTTCTCCGAGTCACCTTCCTCCTGTATAAACTGAGGATAAACATAGTGTCGACCTTGCCGTGTGTTGGGAGAGGAACGCTTGTACAGCGCATTCTATGCAGCCAAGAAATGTTGCCTGTTGTTCATGCTTTTTCTTCCCTCCCTGTTCACCTGAGCGAGAGCAGGGCTTGCTGGCCTCGCGCTTGTCTGGTTATCTCAGCTCCAGGCATCCCATCAAAACTCTAACTAGGGCATAAAGTCCAAGTATAATCACACTAGGCCCAGAAAAAGATGCTGTCATAATGTGATTAATGATGAGTTGTTGGATGGCAATCGTGTTTGAAAAGTGCTTCTGTGGTTTCAGTGCTTGTGAGCGTTCATGTCCAGAGCCGCAAACACACAACCCACCTGTGTGTCTGTTCCAGATTCCTTAAATAGCTTTGTATCTCAGGTCGGAGCTTTTTCCTTCTGCCATCTTTCTGCTGGTCGTGTAGGCTGGCGATGCGACGACATGCGCTCTTGCCTCTAGTTTCTGAGATGTGAACAGGCTTGACTAGAAATCGGGGGGAAATCAAAGAATAACCAGACACAATATGCTGGCACAACATTTGTTTTCACCCACCACTTCTCTCCATGTCAGCATTCACCCCTTCACAGCACTTTCCCATGAATCCTGTCATTTGATCTCCTCTGAGACCTTTGGAGAAACCAGATGAGGGTCATTCCCATTTTTCAGTTAAGAAAACCAAGGCGCAGAAAGAAAGGTGAAGTGACTTGCTCCTGATTGGCATGGGCCGGACTTGAACCCAGGTCTCCAGCCCCCAGACCCACACCTTCCTCTCTGACTGCACCTGCTGTCAGGTGACTAGTCTATGCCCGTACCTTGTCTGGAATAAAACAGCAGCCACCTATATTCATATCAGGTTGTACCCTTCCGAAGTGGAGAACTATACAAACACGCCACCCCTTTGTTGTAGTTTTCAATGTTTTCAGGGGTCGGGAATTCACTGTGTTTACAAAGGACTAATACAGAAGAAGCTAGTGTATAATAACTGTAGCCCTGCCAGAGAAGAGTGTGTCCCCTTGGGTTTGATCAGGGTTCATTCGCCGGCAGAGGGTTCTCTCTCAGTGCAATCGAAGTTCCACCACAGAGCAAGCAGCAGGACTTCCCCCAAGTAGGAAAGTCACTGCCGTACCCCAATCCCACCCTGTCCCTCCTCCTCTCCTGGGCTTCTGGGTTTGAAATTCCACCATTTGCGGCCTTGAAGGCTAATTGGTGTTTAAAGAGATTCCAATTAAAATAGGAATTCTTTCATTGTACATAACAGCTTCTATTTACAAAAACTCAGGGTACTGTTTTGGGGGGTGGGGGGTCACAAAGCCTAGTTCCTTGGGCTCCAGTGTCTTTGTCTGTGACATGAGCAGTGAGAGGTACTGTCAAGATCCAATGAAATGTATGGAAAAGGCTAGGCAAGTATAAGGTTGACAGAGAGCGGAGAGGAAGGGAGGGGCTGGCGTGCTGGTCTGCGAAGGAGAGAGCTGATGGCTGCACCTGCAGCTCAGAGCACTGGGTCTGACCGGAGGAAGCTGCAGGGGGGCTCGGAGGCATCTGGCTGACCTCGGGGCGGGATTGAGCCAGTTGCAGCCTTGGATGCCCTTTGGATTGCTTCATCCTCCAGCCATCTGTGTCTCGGAATGTAAAACAGATGATGGTTAAGGATCTCTAATGTCCTGTCCTCACGGCCTTAAGAGGGAAAAGAGCCCCTGGAGAAACAATCAGGATACTGCGTTCAAAGTTGCACTTAATTGTGCATTCAGGACATCTCATCCTCTGCCGGTGATTCTGTTGAGAAAGGGGACGTTAAGGGTGATGGACGAGCTGTGACAGAGAGGGCAGTTTGCATAGTCTTAAAAGGTGAGGAAGGCAGGTACAGAGCTCATATTCAACAGCAGGGATCCTGGAACAAAGCCATAAGAGTCGTGTCCTGGGGTTCGTTAGTGCTGACTTCTTTCAGTCAAAATATGTGTGTATCTTAAAGGTGGGCCTGACCATCGGCCCTTAAACTGGGAAGTCGGACAGGGCCGATCTTTAGGTCGCTTTTTCAAAATGCCCGTTGTCCTCCGCACCTTGAGCCGAGCATGTCTCCCATCAGCTGTCTCTGGAGCACCCACATGTGTCTGTCCTGTCATTTCACTTTTCAAACGTCCTCCCCTCTTTCCCTTCTCTTCCCTCCAGCTAGTGAGACCTGCAATGACTTCCACCCGATGTTCTTCACCCATGACAGATCCTTCGAGGAGTTTTTCTGCATCTGTATCCAGCTCCTAAACAAGACATGGAAGGAAATGAGGGCAACTTCTGAAGACTTCAACAAGGTAATCTGAAGCTGAGGCAGCATCTCCTTGTGTTCCCCAAGCAGACTCCCCCTTCGCACAGCCCCTTAGCTGTGTGTGGAAGGCACTTGGCAGGTCGGGAGAACGAGAATGACCGTGGTTTCAGGTTGCTTTGAGAACGGAGAAAGACGTGAAGCTACGTACGTGTTGGTGATGCTGTCACGTCTCTAGGAATAAGCTTGGAGGGGCTTGGTTCCTTTTGGCTTACTAAACTGGAGCCCCAGCAGAGCCTTTCTTGTGAAAAATAATGTCTAGCTGAATTTTTCCTTTCAAGGCCTTACTCTGAGCTGCCTTATTATTGCTCAGTGTATTGGGGGAAATGCCTTCCTTCTACCTAGACAGGGGCTGCCACAGACAGAATGAGATCAGGACGGCTGCTCGCTCTAGGTCACTTGGTTTCTTTGTAGGTTATGGATGTATTGAGATAATTTGTCCTTTGCTGTGTCAAAACGAGTTTTTATTACAATGCGAGATCTCTTTCAGGGCGTTGAATAAGTAAGTTTATATGGAAAATTTTTTGGTTTACAGAAAGTATTTGATTCTTTGAATGGAGGTATCCTTTGGTTTTCAATAAGAATGTGAATTGCGTATTTCTGTTTGGTAGTGAATGTTGGGTGGAGAGAAGAGCGTTGACCAACTTAGAGAAATCAGAAGTATCATGCACATTTTTTAAGATAAACAGTCTTTATTCTTAGATAAAGGCCTTATTAATAATGGCATGGCTACTAATAACTAATGGTCAGGACATGTATAGATATTTCAGCCTCCGATACTTCGAATTTGCTACTGTGCATGGCTCTGGGTATGGTTGGCCCCATCGCCCAGGCCCACTGACCTGGACCTAGGGATGTAAACCTTCTAAGAGACTAAGGATCTGATCTCACAGTCAACCTGTGTGGCCGCCAGTGGTTTGTGCTTGGGGCATAACGTAATATCTAAATTCCAACTCTACTTGGTATTCTTATTGGTCTTTGTTTTCCTGTCACCTTTTCTTTGAATTTGCATCTTGTCCTTTCCACCATATGTCTGGTTTGTGGCATCTTGAACCTATTTTGGAGGGGAGAAGGTGAGGTAGAAGAGGGTCAAGGGGGGTCAGATATATGGTGACCGAAGGAGACTTGACTTTGGATGGTGAACACACAATGTGATATGTAGATAATGTATTATAGATTGTATACTTGAAACCTGTATAATTTTACTTGAACTCACCCCAATAAGTTTAATTTAAAAAGAAGAAGAAGAAGAAAAAGCAGTAAAAGGAAATGGCACTCTTCCCCAAACCTCACTGAGGTTCTAACCCACCTGTCTCCATGAGCATAGTGACCTTCCCTACAGTTATAGCAGAAGAGTGTCATTCCATCTCAGTCATCTTGGGCCGTCTATTTAATTCATTGATGGGCCTTGGCAGCCCCCTCCATGGAGAGCACTGATCTGGAAGCTGCAGTCTCAGCTCTGAGCCGCCATGCCCAAGCACAGGCGTAGTTCAGGAAGGGAAGTGGAGGAAAGAAGCCCATTAATTCCTTCGTGATTATAACTGTAAGTTATACTAAGTGTACTTCACTTGATTATGAGAGACTTTGTAATTCAGGTACAAATCATCCCTGGGAGAGAGAGAGAGAAAGAGGCAGGGAGACCTTTGTTCAATCAAGCCAGAAAAAGTAGAGTTAAGATACCACTCTTTGAAATTGCTACAGCCACTTTGCCCCTGGATCCGTTCAACTCTTCATGGCCTGCAGTGTTACTGAAAACCATGCAGTTGTTAGCTTGTCTGTGTCGGGGACACATATTCCTCCAGGATGAGACCTTGCTGACTGTCATATTCTGGCATCAGGTGTCCGTCTGCTTTCTGAGAGGAGCTTATTATTCTGCTTCTCCTGAAGTACAGAAATCTGAATTCTGTCAATGATAACAATGTAAATATGATTGTTGTTGGTCTGTGCACAGATAAGGTGTAGGGAAACTGTTACCGAAGTCCTGGAGGGGAATGGCCACTTAGACACTTACGTGCTGCAGAACTTACAGTTGATGACATGAAGCCACAAGAATGCATTGTTAGCAAAGGAAACCTGGGGTGTCTGCCTGGAGGAGGTGAGCAGGGCTGAAGGAGGGAGCTGAGCAAGGCTCTTGGGTCCCTGTGTTTCATCATGGCCATGTGCTCGGTGGCAACAAAGCCTGTCTGCACAGGGTAAGGTGACAGCAAGCCCCCCCAAGTGTCACTCTGACACTCTGCATAATTAACTCACATGGCCACAAACACTTTCTTCAGCAAGCTCTAAGAGCCAGGTTTCAGGTATCGTTTTGTAGCGTGGCCCTGGTGCCATCTCTTTGCATTGTGCAATCATAGACTCATGTCTGTGGTCACACATCTGCTGCCATCTAGGGGTGCCAGTTTATGGCTGTGGGCAGGCAGCTGGAGGCCTGAGAGGCAGAGGGTCCCACCCCACATGTCCATCAGTGGAGTGGATGTCAGAAGAGAATCAGGGATGGGAAAGATGAGGGGTTTACATTTCTACATTAAATACTTTTACTACATTGGCTATTTCTTTTCAGTACGATGCGTGCCTTACTTTGTACCCAGAAAAGTCTGTCAATTATAAACTTTTTATCATGTGTGTATTAGATTCCTAATACTGCCGTAACAACTGACCACAAACTTAGAGTCTTAAACAATACAAATTTATCTTACAGTCTCAGAGTTCAGAAGCCCAAACTGGGTCTCCCTAGGCTAAGAGCAAGGTGTCAGCAGAGCTGCGTTCCTTTCCGGGGGCTCTAGCGGGGGGTCCATTTCCTTACCTTTTCCAGGTTCTAGAAGCTGCCTGCATTCTTTGGCTCGTGGCCGCTTTGTCCGTCTCAAAGGCAGCAGCTGCAGGTCCGGTCCTTCTCACATCTCGTCTCACCACTCAGCTCCTCCCTGCTCTGGTCTTTCACTTTTAAGCACTCCTGGGATTACATTGGGCCACCTGGAGAATCCGGGATCATCTTCCCGATTCTAAGGTCTGCTGATGGGCAATCTCAGTTCCCCCTGCAACCCACCCTCTCCCTTGCCATGGAAAGTAACATATTCACAGATTCTGGGGATTAGGACATGGGCATCAATGGAAGGGTCACTATTTGGCCTACCATAATGTGGCTATATTCGATGTATAGGTGTGTGTATCAATTTAAGTTAATGAAACATGGGCAGACGAGCTTTTTTGGGGGTGGTTCTTCTTGCTGGTAGACCAGCATAATACCAGTCAGAGACTCCGCCTAATGGTTGCTGAAACACAGATTTAATTATGTCCGTTTTCTTTTATGTCCTTGGTCTGCCTCCACTGACCTTTTAAAAAGAGGACCTGTGTGAGGACCCCTAGTTCAGTGTAAATCATGTCTTTCTGATATTTTCCTGCTGCCTGTCAGCCACAGCTCTGCTTTACCAGATAATAAATTGGAAAGCAGAGAAACAGAGAGCTGAAATGGTAATCAGTCCCCTTTCCTTTTTGTTATTAACTTGGTAGCCAAAAGTGATTACATTTAGGAACAAAGGCAGGTTTGGTATTCCTGGTTACATGTACTATTTTTCTTGTTTCAAAAGAATTGTCCAAATTTGAATTCAGAAATATCGTAAAAGAGTCCAACAGCAGACATAATTTCTTTTGAACCTTCTTGGACATTGTCTCTGGCTCTGGCCACTTGGAATGGAAGCATGGATGGCAGATTTAATTGTCGACCTGAGACCCGGGGTCTGCCTGCAATAGCTCATTACTGTAGAAGTAGTATCCCTCAATCCAAAATTAAATTTTCCCAACAAACAATACTAGATGGCAGCTGACGCAGGAATCTCTTCGACAGCCCACCTTCATTGAGACAGAAGCATGTTTGGGAGTTGTGCTACTTCTTGAAGGGAGTGTTTGGGAAAGCAGCTGTCTTCCTGCTCCTCGGACTTGGGAAGCAGCAGATGGGATGTTTTCTATTTATAGAAGAGAAATAGAATTAGAGAGCGATTAAAACATTTATGCTTTGAAGAGGGCTTGCTTTCAGTTTCTCAGTATAGCAGCCTCTGCAGAATAATCCATTGATTCAAGCCGTTGAGTTTATATTCTGTTTTCGCCTTTCATTACTAGTACCTTAGCGCATGCATTATGTATTACTTTGGGTTTTAGAAAAGAGCCGAACTGCAGCTGAATACCTCGGCACACATGTGGCCCCGGAATCATTTCATCCAAGCCCTTGTTTTTTGAGCAGAGTAGGAAAGGCGATGCAAGTGAGATGGGTATTTCAGGCACGGGGAACCTCCCTGGAAGCTTTTGTCACTGACTGCTCCACTTTAAAAAAGTCTAGCAAGCATATACAAGTCAAAATCTATATCTGTATGTAGCGTGTTTCTGAAATCCTGCCTGTGCACTAGACTCCCCGATGGTGGGGTGGGGAGGGCTTTTGAAACCCCTGTTATCCCAGTGCCCAGTTGTACCACATACCAGTTAAATCTTTGGGTGGGACCAAAGCTATCAATGCAGATTTTGATTAAGGCAGATTTGATCACTAAAAGTGAATTTTGTCCATAGGATTGCCACCAGTTGACACATATACCACATATTACCAACTAGTCTGAATTGCATGCTTTGATGAGGTAGTATGTCCATTGGTCTGTAAGGTCCAGTTTCTAATCCTGGTTCTGCTTCTCAGGAGCTCTGTGCCTGGAAATAAGAATTTAAAAAAGGGGGGGGTGATGGGGGGATACTGGGATCCCATTGCCCTCTTTTATGGTGGTGTGATATTAAGTTGAAGGAAGAATTGTAAAAATGCTTTGAGGAGGTGAAATGAAATATGCAGTTGTAAAGTGTTCTTCTTATACGTAATAAAATAGATCCTGTCTATGAAAAATGAGAAAATTGCGCTTGTCAAAAGCAGACACTCTTTTGGCCATTATGTTAAAAAAGAAAGAAAGAAAGACAAGAAAAAGTAAAAGTAAAGCTGTCTATGTACCCCCAGCTTAGCTTCCGTACTGCATTAAATAACTCATTTAACTTGGGCAGAAATAGGATTGAAGCTGCAAATTGTATGGCTTTTGGTGGTGCCTTCCTCCAGACAGCCTTTTCAGGCATCTTAGTTTTCCATGTGACAAGATGAAAAATCAGCAGGTCCCACAACGCTCGTGTACCGAATGGCCTTTGCAGCCTCAGCCTAGTTGCCCAGACCTCTCCGGAATGGCTGAGTCTTCTAGACACCATGTTTATTCAGAGCATGGGTGTGTTACTTCAGATGCTGTCAACACTGGCGTTCAAAACCAGTATCAAACGACTTTGCCATGCTTTCAAATGACCAAAATGGAAGAAACGAATGACTTGAAAAATGGAGTCCCTCTAGAGCAAAAGCACTATTGTAAAACTTTACCCAGCAGCATCATAAGCAAAACACAACACAGAGCTTGGAATCTCAGGCTTACAGATGGGAAACCATCCCTTAAAATAGGAGTGTGCACGGGGAGAACCCAGGCCCAGCAAACAAAGCCGCAGCTGCCTCTGGCCAGGCTGCAAGCTTCATCCCCGTCCTTCAGTGGGGAACAATCTCAGGAAGAATTGGAGAGCAGAACAGAGGGAGGAAACATCCTGAGAAGTCCCCTGGCAGATTATCGGTGAAAAAGAGCCATTAACTAACTAGTCACATGTAATAGGTTATGGTTTGGTATAGAAAAGGGATTGTTTGAAACCTGGAAGGCAGCTATCACGTGAATAAAAAAGGGGAATGTGTTAGCTCCCCAAACTGCCCCTAGCTTTTGACTTTCTGTGCATGCTTTTCAGGGGGCAATTATATATTCAGGAGTCCCCTTCCTAGGCTAGGCCAGCTCAACCTCAGCGTGGTGCAGACAGCGCTCTGTTGGTTAGCTGAGCTGGCCTAGGGAATGAAAGGTGGTCTGTAACTCTCCTCATGAATAAACATGAATCTCATTTGCATGAGGCAGGTGACTGTAAAATATCTTGGAGCAAGTTGTGAAAGGAGGCTTTGTGCATCCGTGCCCTGGGGGAGCTGGGGAGGACTCAGCGTTGTTTATCTTCATTAGAATTCCATCTAGTGCTGCTGTTATTGATCTGAACTGAGCCTGGGGTGGCTAATAAAGTAGGTGTACGTTGTAATTGAAACATTAATATTTAAGCAGAGGAGAAGTCTGTTAAAGGGCCCTAATGTCATACAATGAGGTTATCCATTTCTCAGCTGTCTGGGCTGTTTATGAGTATTTATTTAAAAGGCTTGTCATGTTTCACAAAGGTCCTTAGGTTTGGCACGAAGAAAATCGAAGCTCCTCTAGAAGCAAATGCATCATATAAATAGATTTATTTTTTCCTTTGATATCTCCCATTGGAGAGGTTGCAAATGGTGGTGTGTGTGTGTGTGTGTGTGTGTGTGTGTGTGTGTGTGTGGTTTAACTGAGTGCTTTTAAACTCTTCACTTAAAGTAGTGTCGACACTGGCATCATATTTCATGGATCGGCCACCTTGGGCTGGACAGTGCTCTGCGGTGTGTCCTCTGATCCTCACGCCTCTCGGTTGTGCGATCTAGGGACATAAAGACTGAGAAAGAGACCAACTTCACTCACTTATTTTCTCAAGAGGTATCTTTTTCAGTACACCCCATGGTGTATACTTTGTCCAAAGACATGTGTTAATTACAGGTAACACGTGCCTAGCCACGAGGAGGAGGTCACGGTGGACTGTAGTGTTATTGTTCAAACTCTTGCTTTTTCTTAGACTTGTTTCCCTGATCACCCTCCCCCTGAAATTTTAATTGCATGGATATACTGTTGTCTGTTTATGTAACGTATGTATAGCTATGCTTTACACATACAAAGAGTAAGATTGTTTTGCTCCTCCAAGATCCAGTTTTCACCCCCTGGGGGCACTCTGTGCCCCCACAGTGAGAATGCAAGATGGAGAGGGCAAAACCAAGGCTGGGAGCCAGCAGAAGAGTCTGGTGAGAGTCCTATTGTGGCCCCTTACTAGCAGTGTGACCTTGAGCATGTCCTTGAGCTGCCAGGTCCCTTCTCATCTGTAAACTGGTAGCATCAATAACAACAACAACAACAACAATGGTATGTGCTAGAGTCACTGTAAGGATTAGGCCCTTAAGAGTTGCGTTTGTAAATTGCCCATACAAATGACAGGTGGTGATCTCAACAGATAAACCTAAACTGGCAGTTCTTTGCACTGCGTCTTGCAGTGTAATTGAGCTGCTTTGTTTTCCAAAGATACTTTGTCGTAATATCTATAAATACAAATTTCTTCATACCTCTGTACAGGGATCCACTGAACTTTGTTTGGCTGCAAAAGGAGATTTTGACCACAGTTATGAGAAATTCCTAACTGAGGAGGAAGTCGACTTAGCTGCATCTCAGAGGCAGGGCACAGCTGTCAGCTGGATGACCTTGGGGAAGGAATTTAGTGCTGTCAGCGTCAGATTCCTCATCTGTGACATGGGACAGGAAAAGGACCAGGGCTGGGTCGGCTCTGAGCCCTGGACCATGTCAAGCAGATAAACTGCTTGGCTCAGTCTGGCCTTGAGCACCAGGTGACACAGGATTCTAACTACCTCTGGAAAGAAAAAGGATACTCATGGCAATGCTGATAGCAAACATTTTCAGAAAAGGTAGACAGGCTTCTCCCTCAGATGGACTGATTAACTGAGTGGAACGCCCATCTCGGTGTGCCGGCCTAGTGGATTCAGCTGCACAGGGTCTGAGACTTTTATGAGAAACAGTGGGATGACCATAAAGTGGTCCATTGCCACGGGCTGTCCTGGGGTTGTGCCATTAGCAGCTGGTTAAGCTGTTTAAAATCTGTTTGAAGCTTAAGAACTAGGTTTAGTGGGCTGAAACACTGCTTACATGTTTTGCTTTTTTGATATTCTCTGCAACTGGAGCATTCATAAAAATGATATTTACCATGGTTTAGTCTTAGGAATAATAACGGATAAGCCTGACAACAGTAAATATACCTCTTGGGAGTTCCTTTGTGTGCAAGGTCTGGCTTAGAGTTCTTCTCATTTCCAAAGTCTTCTTAGAGTCAGTGCATCTTTCTTTGCATGTGGAATGTGTTAAGTTGAGACTTGCTAATTAGGAGAAGAAAATAATTCGTAGGGTCTTCTGCCAGGCAGACGCAAGAAATATTGGTCCCGTGGTTCAATTGCAGACCATTCCCTGAGCATGAAAATAATGGCGAGTTTGTAAGTTAACTGCTCCACATAACTCTGTTCATTGACTGCTGACACTTCTTTCCCTTTTATTATTAACTACACTTTTGGGCACTGTATGAATTGTTAACTGGTTCCTATGACCTTAATGCCATAGCCCATTGTGGATTACGGAGGGAATTCAATAATGGCACAGTAACTATTTTAATAGTATGTGCCCAACTAAAAGGAAGTGACCTACATCTTAAGTAAGGCACAATGAGATTTAGGCATTGTAATTTAAGGACAGATAGGAATCAGAGCTGGATAGCTAAGAAGAGCAGGATTAGATGGGAATCTCTCATGAAATACGAGTCCTCCTTGATTTAAAAGAAAATATTTATTGATTGCAAAGTAAATTATGTTACAATGGGAGTTGAGAAATGCACCTCTACAGGGATGTGTTTCCTAAGGTAAAACAGAAGCAGATACCGTTGCTGTCTGTCACATAGGTGCTCCTTCCTGCCAACTGAGGGTGCTGATATTGGAGTGGGGTGAGGTGCGCGATGGACGGCCACGAGGAGCCCTAGATAAGATGAGATAAGGAGTCAGAATGAGAGCATAGCATCAGAACCCTTTTGCTAATGCTCCAATGTAAGAGCTGGGAGAAGTTAGAAGAACCCAAGCAAGCTTTCCAAATGTCCCCTACAAAAATACCAGATGAAGGAGATCAGGAGTTAAAATATATACTTAATTATTGAAGTATTCATAACTCATCTGCTACCTTACACAACTTGTATGGCTGTGCAGGTTTCTCAAAACTGTGCTTTTATATCTGATCAACAGTGAATGATGGGTCCACACTCATTTTACCAAATTGGAGGTAAAACCCTCAGCTGCATGATTCAACACCAGGTGCTGGCCTGCCTGTGCCACCTCCAGGCATGATTCTAAGCCACTGGGTCACACAGATGGAAAGCAGGAGCAAAGGTTGAGAAACAGAAAGAGGGAACCAGTGTAGGGCTAAATATGACAGCCATTCCTTCAACCTTCTGGGGGCGATTGTTACAGGGAGAAAAGTGAACTGAAAACTTGAATTTGAGAGATGAAAAAATTCCAAGCTACTAGTTCCTTCTTCTCCTCCCTCTCCCCTTTCTTTTGTTGTTTCTATGTATTTTCCATGCAGTTCTGGTGAAATTTAATAGGAGGTGCTCAGTGAAACTATGGGGGAGGAAGTCATTCAGGGAGGTAGTCAACTCAGATATCACTTTCACACCAGGCCAACCCCTTCCCAGGAAAGTACTCGAGCCTGCTGCTATCACTTTGGAAAACAGCTCACTCAGCTGTGCCTCAGGTACCTCCTTGTCTCTGTCCCTGTGAACACCTATCCCCTAGAACTTACCACAGCGAACTGCAATTGTCTGTTTAATTGTCAGGCTTCTGAGAGCAGAGCCTTGCCTTTTCCGTATTCCTAGGATTTGCTCGGTGCCAAGGATGTAGAAGGTACTCAATGTTACCATCCCACAAACACCATACGTACAAACAGCACAGCGACATCAGCGTTCCCCATCTTGTTAAGAGTGTCCCTACCCAACCTACACTTTAGATGCCATCCATGATTTCAACAAGCGCTGTGTGTCCACAACACAGCCGGCCCTGTGCCAGGCATGGGAAGACAGAGGTGAACCGGCAGTTGAGTGAGTTTTTATTTGGAAGTTTATGGACTAGTCCCTCTTTCTGAAATCAGTCAGTGGCCGAAGTCACTAGTCACTATAAGGTCCCCTGCCTTCCCATCATTGCCTTGGGTTCAGGTCTTCCTCTTCTCTCACTCCAAATATGGCCGGTTGCACTTCTTCACTGCTCCAAGGGAGTGTTATATGAGGTATCCTTGCCATGACCTCATGATGCGTGAAACGTGTTTCTCCTGCCCTTTAGCTTTGACTTGGCCAAGTGATTTGCTTGGGCCAGTGAGATATTCATGGATGTGAAGTGAGCAGAGACCTGACTATTGCTTGTGTGGTTTGGTTGGGCTCTTGCACTTCTGCCTTCATCATGAGATAAAGTACATATGCTGGGTAGTCACTGCCCCTTTGGTGTAGGTCCCAGAATGAGGCAGATGGAGTACAGTGTCCCCAATCAGCCCACAAAATTACAGCTTAAAATACCCACCTCAGCAGACCTATAGACCTGGGAATATGAGAACTTCTCAGTTGCAGGGATTATTTGTTACACAGCATTAGTCTGGCAATAGCTGACTAAGACACCAACTACTGCAGTAAATTATCTCCCAACTTTGAAAACTTCCCATTTTCTAAATGTCCTTCAACACAGATCTGATCATATCATTCTTGCTTTTAGTCCATCTGTGTCCATTGCCTGCCTCCTAAAGTTTCATGGCCTCAGGAAGATGTTCGGATTCCTCTTTATTTAGCCTAACGTACTTTTCCTGCTTCATCCACATGCCTTTGTGCTCTCCTACCCTGAGCTCTATGTATCCCGTATCACTTCCCCCTTTGCCTGTTGAGTTCTCCTTTAGGATTTTGCATAAGTGCCTCCTCAGAAAGATGGTTACCATCTTCCTTTCACTCAAAATGAAATTCTGTACCTCTGCTCCCACAGTATGGAATTCAAAATTTCTTTTGGAAAATATCTTCTAGCTGTGTAGTAGTTTATTTACAAATCTAGCTTTCCAAATTAAGTCACTGTATCATTGGAAGCAAGAACCACAGCTTTAAATCTTACTATTCTCCAGATGTTTTTTTTTTTTTTTCTTTTTTTTTTTGAAGTTGTATCTGCCTGATTACTTTGGGTTGAATGTCAAATGAATAAATGACCAGAATTGTTTAATTCACTCATTATTTAAAATGGTCCACCTGGTCAATATGTTGAATTAATTTACGGCATTCTAATATGGACTGGTCACCGTTGTTTGATCCTGGAGACCCGAGCTACTAAATATTCTGCAGTTCTATAGAATAAAGAAATGTCTTGCCCCAAATGCCAACAGAAACACTTCTAGACCTTTCATTCCCAATCTCTTTTTCAGGTGTCAAGACTTTGAAGGAGTAACAAAATGATTTTGCCATTCATTTCTTAATAAAAATGACAGTAGTAATGATTTTTCCACCTCTGTAGCTTTACATAAGATAAATGGAAATCCTCAAAGACATTGAATAATTGCAAAATAAACTGAATTTCGCTTTTCTGAGGAACATGATTGGACCCTCAAGTTAAAATAATATATCCCCTGTATTGTACACCTGAAGCTGAAGCTGAACAATAATGAATGTCAACTACAAGTTTGTGTGTGTGTGTGTGTGTGTGTGTGTGTGTGTGTGTGTGTGTTCTTACAAGAAGCAGAGTACAGCATTAGGAATAGAGACAGTGGGAATGTAATGGCTGTGTCCGATGTCAGAGGGATAGTGGATGGCGAGAGGGGGGTTGACACGGTGTGAGGGATATAAATGATAAACGTCTAAGTATTACTTTGTCTTGTGTACCTGAAACTAATAAAAAGAAATAATAATATATCCCGGTTTTATTTTTCCACCTTCACTCATTTCCCATATCTCTCTTAGGCCTGCTTAACCCACATACTCTGGCCAACAGGGGGGTATTCTGTCACCCCAGTAGTGTTGTTTCCAGGCCAGTGAGGAAAATAGCATCAATGATGGCACTTATCCTCTCACAGGATGGCTGCTGAGGGACCTTTCATTGTAGAGGACAAATGTCCTTCTGGCAGCCCATCCCATTTAGATGGCCGCCATGTCCCCAGGCAACCCAAGGAGCACGTGCGTGCGTAGCAGGCATGTTGAACAGTAGTGAATGTGAGCCCCTGCCATTCACAAAAATCACCTTTTGCATTTTACCTTTACCTCCCAAAGTTGTCTTAAATTAGGGAGGAAAAAAAATTGCGTTCCCTGAGAGTCTCATAAGAGCAGGAAGGCTTGAGTCTCGTCCCAGGGATGTGTGCTGTAAATGCTGCAGGCAGTCAACTCCCTGGAACTCTTCCGGTCCCGCTTTCCTTATTTCTCTTTCGCGTGTCTGTCTGCGTGGCCTGGCTGGATCCGACGGGTATCGCATATGGCTTTTTGCCGCTTGAACTGCCACAGAAGTAAATGTCATTGGCGTATAATGCCAGATTTCCATTTTGTGAATCATAGGGCGGAGAACTCTGTCCGAAAGCTCCCAGGCCGCTCACTCTATGTTCTTCCAGCAGAAGGAGAAAAGGGTAAGAGCCATGCCTCAGAGACACTGTTCTTAATAAAATGCATCTATCCTAATAGAGAGTTGATAGAAAATGGAGATGCTGTGGGCCTGAAGTGGGTGCGGAAAAGCTGCTTGGCTTGTTTCGTTGTGGTCAGGGCACTGGGCCATCCTGGGTATTTGCTCCAAGCCTCAACTATGCAGACACTGGTCAATCAGGGATGTAGAATTGTTTTTGAATTTGTTCAGGCAGATAAAATTCATTTGTGCACATACCAGAAAGACAAGACTGGGAATTAAAGGTACCAACCGTTTTTCAATGCAGTTGACCAGAATATTGTATTCATTATGTTTACCAGCAAGAAAACACTTTAGGACAGAGACGGCTGATGATGGAGACCTGCGGCTGCCACAAACACCCTCCGTTTGGGCCCCCCACCCCCACTTACCCCCCCACGCCCCACCTCACTGCACCACCTGCTACTCTCCAACCCCCTCCAACGGACAAGGAATCAAGAGGAGGGTTTGGTAATTCACACAAGAACAATGAGTTCCATTAATAAGTTCAGTAAGTCAAGGGCATTGACTGTAGACCCAGCTGGGGTTCAAACCCCAGCTTGGTGATATCCTTGCTGTTGATCTTAGACGGATGAATTCCTTGGTCCTGTTTATCAGTCTGCCATTTGTGAAATGTGGAACTGAATATAATTGTTGTGAGGGTTAAAGGAGCCAGTATTGGGCCGATCACGTGAAATGGCCGTTATCCGATCACGTCTGAATTGCAAAACTGAACATTCTTTAGGCTGTAGCCTAATCTCTGTAAAGCACTTGGGCCATTTCCATGAGGGAAAGGACAGGAAGGATGACGTAATGTTGCAGACAAGCTGTGGAGAGGCATGGATGCCAGTCCCGCTGCTCTGCCTCTTGCTGAACTGCCCCACCCTGGGCGGTTCTCCGTCCGCACTCACCACCCCTCTGCTTAGAGCCTGGTGGCACCTGAGGCAGGTTCCTTCTTCTTTGCTTTGCATCCTTTCCCTCCTCCTCTGTTCACGTATCCCTTCTAATCCTTACATCATCAGTCTCGTCCTCTTGGGTGCTATCTTCTCACCAGCCTATAAATGTACTCAAATCTCCTGCATTTTAAAAAACAAACAAACAACTGCTTCTCAATCCTCTATCCACCCCCTTGAAGTCAGATTTCCTCAAATAGTTGGCTATACTAACCACCTCCTCTTTTCACTTCCTAGTCACTGATTAATCAACCTATCGTGATGTGTCTTTTGCCCTCACTGAAAATATAACTAAGCAGAAGAAGAGAAATATGACTCTAAAAAGGACTGTGTTATATTCTCAATACTTGACAATCTCTCTAGCCACAGAAGCCACTGGTTTTGACAAAGTTAAGAAAAACCTCAGATGGACATTTTTAAATCTCTGTCTCATTTGCCTTCTTTGCAGCACTGGACCCTGCCGGCTGTGACTTTGGAAAGGGACACACACACACACACACACACACACGCACACACACACGATGTATACATGATACACTATGCATATTAAAGGAAGAAATAAAATAATAACCATTGTTCCAGTGGCTTGTGATATTTTGAAGAAACACATTCAAAAGGTAACTAAAAATACAACTAAGCTCAAGAAGGAAAATAGGTCTCTAAAATGCACTCATATGTATTTTGAATACTTGAAAACCTCTTTAGCCACAAAAGACATGATTTCAAAGAGGCAAGTGGAGATTGAGAGGAAATATTGAGTTGTTCTAATTTAAGACTAGATGCAAGTCACATTGTTATGAATCTCTGCTCTGATGAAACAGAGACATCACAAAAAATATAAAAATACACCTTTTATTCCTCACACCTTTATGACATCCTCCATCCTCTCCACTCAATTTCTTCTCTTTAGCCTGAAAGGCTACCCACATCTCTCTTATCCTTACAAATGTTTTCTCACCTCTTGTTCCTCTTTCAAATTCTTACTCAGTCTCTTTCCTTCCATGCTCTGCCAAGTTTTTCCAGGAGAGAAGGCTGTCTCCACTGGCTCATCTCCTTCACTCGCTGTGGTCTGACAGTCACCCATATCTTAAAATTGCTTTATTTAGGAGAGCAGTCACCTCCTGAGTGCCAAGCCCGATGGCCTCTTCCCAGGGCTCATCCCGTGCCATCGCTCTGACCCTGGCTCATGTCCTCACCTGTGCTTCCTGGCATCCTGTCCATTCTCTGACTCCCGAGGCACTGCCACCACCTCTCACTGACCCCTTACGCTTCGGCGTTCCCCAAGGATGTCTTCTTGTTTCTCTCCTACCACTTCCTCCTCCCCGCCCACAGTCTCTCATCTTCAACCATCCTTGAACTCTAGGAGTGGCGTGACAATCCACATCATCTCCTAGATGTGGCACTTTGGAGGGATCCCTGGCTTCCTCACCTTTTTTCCTAACAGGTCCCCAGATCCCATGAATCCACTAGCATAGGAGAAAGGGTCATCTTGCTTTCATTGCTATGACCCTGCTTCCTGCCACCATGTCTCTTATGTAGACTGTGTTTGTATTTTGATTGTTCTTCCAGAATGTGGACTCATCTCACCTATAAGTTCTCTTTTCCCCAGCTGCCAGAAACACCTTTCTAGAACACACTTCTTATAACACATCCGTACTCAAAAATCTTTGGCTTCCTCTTCTTAGAACTTGATAACAGAAGTCCCACAGTCTATGGCAAACCACTTTTCCAAGCAAAATGCCTCTCAGACCCTGCAACTCTCCCTACTAATCTAGAATGAATCATACTGATGGCTCCCCGAGCATGCTTTGTACTTCCAAGTCTCTCTCTTTACCCATATTCCCTCAGCAAGGAAGACACTTCATCTTTTCGTTTGAAATTCTGCCCATCCTGTAAGGCCCAGCTCACGGGCCCTGTGGAACCCATCCAAAGGGGCAGAATTAATTATTTTCTATTAGGTAGACTTTCCTTCTCCCTCTCTTGTAGCACTTAACATTTTTGGCCATACATTGAGTTAGAAAACTTCTTGTAGCCAATTAGCTTACTTCAAAGATGTCTCTCGCCACCCTTTGCCCACCTCGTGGCTGCCTTCAGGCAATGCTGCTGAAGCCGGGAAGGGCCCACTGGAAACCATGGTCTTAGGTGGTAGTTGTTTGTCTACACTTTCTCGTTCTGGACTCTATGCCTGACAACAAGGACAAATGGACAAATTCTTCTTCACTTTTCTGCCCCAGGGTGCCTACCAAAAAATTATGTGGTTGCTCAACAAATGTTACCTGGATGGAATTTTTATCCAGCCACTAACAGAAAAAGAAGCTGATAATATTTTTAATAAGCTGACAATATTTTAAAAAGAAAAAGCACACTCTAGAACAAAACTTTGTAAACTATAGAATGGATTCAGTCCATAAGTGAAGAGCATTGTATGACTAAGCTATGACAGGAGTAGGAGAGAGTCTTCAGTGACGACTTCTTTTAGGGCCAGGAAAAAAATAATTACGGCATTTCCAGGGGAGAAGGAAAAGGAAATTTGTGTGTGTGTGCCTTAGAAACACGTTTAGGTTTTGTTTTGCGGGTATTTGCTGCCTGACAAAAGCCAGCTGCTTTCTCACGTTGGCGTGTGCTCCTCCACAGAGACCAGAGGCTGAGAGGCTAGAAACACATTCCCATCCCAACCCGGGCTGAGCCTGGGAGACCCAGCCTCCAGGTGTCTGTGAGGTTACCTACCTCCCCTCTAACCCTCCCCTGGCTTATACAAGAAGACCTGGAGCTCCTTCTGCAAAAAGGAAAGGGAGAGTTGTCATCCATAGTGACGTGAAAGGGCCCTTTGTGACCACTTTGCTGCCAGAGACCTTGACATTTCAGTAGAATGTAAAGAAATTTTGGGGGGACAAAGTTCCTCTTGGGAAATTTGTCAACAATTGATGACTTCCTTTGTAAAGCTAGGCACTACAGTGTGGCTATTTAGAATCAGAAGCATTCCGGAGAGACAAAGAAAGGCTTGCATATAGATGTTCATCTATCTCGTTGTTATTTATAGCAGCAAGAAAATGGAAAATAACCTAGCAGTCCAGCAATGAGGATATGATAAGTTAATTTATGGGCACATTTATTTATATGTTACATTTTTCAGTCAAAGTGACATTTGTGAATAGTACCTAAATACAAGAAAATATTTTTATATTGTGTTAAATGTAGGGGGAACGGGATGTAAAACTATATCTTAACTACAAACTAAGAAGGTCTTAACCTTAAATTTGAATGATTTTAACAATGGTTTCTTCTGCATGGTGGGATTAATTATAATTGTTCTCTTTTATTATATTTTTAATGTTACGCATTTTCTCTACTGAGCATGTATGTTCTTATAGTCACATTAAAACAACTTTAAAATATGGGAGTGCACAGCTCTCAGCAAGCTCCAGATGTGCTCTGATCAGTGGTCCCAGATTAGAGGGAATTCTTTAACCTCAACACCTCGTGTTATCAATTCAGGCTAAGTTCGTTTATTCTTCCTTGAAAGAAAAGCGTGGGTTTGAGCCAGCTGTGCTAGCGAGTCAGTGTCCTGCATCTTCAGCCTGAAGCTGATTGGTGCTAAGATCAAAAGCCCTCGGAGGCCCCATTTGAGGGGGACTCATTAACTGGGAAGAAGTTCTGAGCAGATGTGACATCCTTGAAAAAAAATGAGCCAGATGGCAGCCAGAGCTGGGCCCAGCACCTGGGCAGCTTGTGAAATGGGCTTTGGAAAGAGTGGTTTCAAGAGTGCTTTCCAATGTGCCCTTTTCTTTTTCAGGCTGGGGATTGCAAGAGTGGGAAGAGGAAGAAATGGGAGAAAACATGAGCTAAGTCACTGAGATGTTTTTGAAGCTAGCCTAATCTCAGAACTTATCCATGATGTTGGGGAGAGTGACAGAAGTACTCGGAGGGCTTTCGTACCTTCCCCACTGTAATGGTTTGCAGAAAGATGTAGTATTCTTGGCTAAGGTACCAGAGCCATCTAGAAATATGGTTTCCTGGTGTTGTGTTAATAAATCTGACTCTAAGGAGTTCACAGGATTCGGGATACCTCTGGAAAGAGATAATTATGAAAGAATGTGACATGTGCAATAGCGAAAGCCCAAACCTTGTATGGAAATAATTCAAAAGAGGAAATTACATAGAGACGTTACTTCGGATGCCCTTGATGTATGAATAGACCCTCACCAGGCGAGCAAAACAGAGTCCACTGGGAAATGATATGAAATGCAATGAATACAAGAAGAGAGAACTTAGTAGGTGAAGCTTTACTACTTTCCAGATACTAAGGCTGTGTTCTTGGCTTCCCAAGACTTGAAAGAAAAAAGAAAAAGTGAGGTTCCTAAACATCAGTTGTATGAATGGAGGCCGACTCCTTACTTCCAAACTGGACATTTTTGATGAAATACATTTTTTCAGTGTATGTACAGAACAGCTAATGTGTCTAACAGACAATAGATTTGCAAAATAAGCAGGAGCACGTGTTCATGTTTGAGCACATGGGGTTATTTGAAATACTTGCTTCATCGTTGTCATGCTTGTCACTGTGTTGAGAAAATTGTAGGTGTTGCATTTTGGACGTCATTATTCATGATTGCCTTGGGTTGACTTGGAAGAGAAGCACTTTTTGCATGTAAATGGATCGGTTGTTGTCCTTTGGGGCCAATTTTTATTTATATTTTCAAATTAAGAGCTTCCTGTAATATTGGCTTAAAGATACAGGCAAGTACTAAATAAAATCATAATTTTGTCTGAACTGAGTTGCTGCACCAATTAGGTTGCAAAGCTCATTCTTTGTGAGAGTTGGGAATAACCTGCCAAGATCATTTGCCTAGGGGCTCATGGTTGGAAGAAGAATAGAGAACAGCTGGAAGCGACCTGGCGCTTCCAAGCTGATGATATTGGGGGGCTGAGCTGAAGAACAGGCTCGTCCTGTGGTGGCAGTGTTGGTTCGCCATGGGCCAGCGTACTCAGCGCTGGTTTCTCCTAAAGGGGTTCTGCGTTGTTGCTGATATTCCTTGGGACTCTGGGCACATAGCTATGATATGACTGGCTTCTAACAAAGCCAACTTCTTTACCAAGGAGTAGACTAAGATTAACTGGGTTTAAACAGAACTCATCCCAGAATTCCATACATTGACCCCCTTGGTCCTGTGGGTGTCCTTACCTAGCGATTCCATATCTGCCTCTGTACAGACCTCTCGGACCGCCTTCCAGGTCCTCAAGCTCCTTCTGCTTTGTCTAGCGCCTTCCACATCCTCCTGGGAACTGATCGCCTAAGTCTCTAGCACCTTCCTGTGCCTCCCTCCTCGCCAGGGTCAACTGCATCTACCATGTTTCCCCGAAATAAGACCTAACCAGAAAATAAGCCCCAGCGTGACTTTTCAGGATGACATCCCCTGAACATAAGCCCTAATGCATCTTTTGGAGCAAAAATTAATAGAAGACCTGGTCTTATTTTCGGGGAAACATGGTACTTATCTTCTCGACCTCTGCGGTTTCCCTCTTGCTCAGCAAACCCTCCGTTCTCCCCTCGCATGCCTGGCTTACCCTGTTGTGTGGCAGTGTAGTCAGTCCCTGTAGTAACAGGAGGACCAGAACACGTGGGTTATCTGTGAATCTGGGAGCAGTAAGGGCATCAAATGTTAACCATTTGATAAAATATAGATGTACTCTCTACCGACGGCAATGAAATTGGCCCTCCCATTGAGAATACCAGAAACTTTTTGTCTTCCTCCAAGGTAGAATTATTTGCATGTGAAATGGATGTGTGTTTCAGAATTAGGAGAGGTTTACTTATGCATCATATCTGAAAACCAAGAAAAATGTGATGATAGCCCAGAAGCTACCCTTTTTTACTGGTAAAGAATCTGTTCCCCACTTTGCATCATGGAGGAATATCCTACCGCTGGCCCAGCAGTGCTTTGCCGCCCTATTGCCAGAGGACCTGCTTGGCAGGGATGAGACGAGGATTTTGGCATTTTCGTTTTTCCTTTTGGCATGATTTTTTATCAGCCTGCAATTCTGGAATGCATTTCCATGGTATATTTGGAAAATTTGAGCTGGCAAGATGATAAACTTTCAGAATTTCACCACCTATTCCCTTTGAAGGCGCTCAGAATCATAAGTAATGCAGCAGATCAGGCCTTGCTCTTCTGTCCCCATGTTCTTCTTATGTCAGCTCATTCCATCTGGCCAAGCCCATCACGCCCCAGGGACTTCCAAACCTTCACTCTCCAACCCTAGGAATGCAAATCATGGTCACCTGTCAGAGGTCGGTGCTCAGGAAGAAGGAAGAAGAAATGCATGGGTTGGAGATAAGTTGGCATTTTGTCAATCTGGTTTTATTTGTGTGCATAGGTTTTGCTTGTATTTTAGGCATTTTACGGGAAATACAAAAATGGCCAGGACCAGAGAAATAAACTTCTTCCTAGTAATGCCTCATAAATATGAGTTATAAAATATAACTTAGCCTTAGGATGCTATCAGAACGATCTTGCCTTCTCCAAACTCTTTGCTTATGGCAGCTCTGAGGCCCAGATGTAGTATGCTGCTTCGGTTGCTTCTCAAACAGACAGCTGAGTTTGAATCCTGAGACCACCACTCACTGGATGGTGACTCTAGATATACTACTTATTGCCATGGGTCCTAATTTCTCTTTTTGGAAAATGGGCATTGTTATGATATTGAGCCACTATAAGCACTGTATAGACATTTGCTATTGTTTTTCATGTCCTCCCCCAGATGGCAAGGTTATGCCACACACAGCTTAACATCCTGGGTCCTAAAGATGTTAAGCCCAGTGTCATTATACTAGGCTTTGTAAGTTCTGCTTATGATCCTTTCATCAGGAGGACGAGGACAAGAGAAGCAGCTGTCTGTATGTAGGGAGTTTTCTATGAAATATTAAAATGATTATCCTCTCCTAATTCTGAAACACATATCCCCCTTGGGGATAAAAAGATATGTAAAATTTAATATGACCATATTTAGTTGAGGCTTTGCATGTGTTTCGGTTTTAAAATGCACCATGTAAAAAATCATACACTGCTTATAGAGAAATAGCTCTCCAATGTCTCTGGAATAAAGTATTGGACCGAGCCAAGAGTAATGACACTTTTGACCTATTAGGACAGTGTTCCTACTTCTCACCTCACACCCTTGGGAGATATGGTTTGGTCCGGCCTATATTGGGCCTTTTTCTGTAAGACGGGTGGAAGTGAAGTCTGTGTGTATATGTGCGCTCATCTTGGAACATATGGGCGGGATAGCACGCCTTAAGATGGCTAAGATGTAACTGGAGGTGAGCCTCCTGCAACACACACCCTACTTGTTCAGAATTTTCTTGAAGCTAATGACCTCCCTCTTGAGAATGAATCAACCAAAAAGAAATGGGGCTCAAAGAAACAGAAGCGGGGCCATACCGTGAACTAAGGGTGTCATTATGATCCCATTCATTGTCAGCAGTGAACGTGCATCCTGAAGAAAGGGAGGCCCAGATGGAGGGAGTAATCTGTCTGGGACCAAGAGTTGGAAAAGGGAAGGATTGGCTCTCAGCGCCCCCTCTCTATAACCTAGTGGATGGAATCCCCTTTAGCCCTTTGTAAATGCTTAATATAAATGGTGCTCATTTTAGATAAGACCTGTAGGTAGATGAAGGGGAATTTAGACAGCTAGTTTAGAAATCATTCTGCAGCACCATTATACTTCCTGATCCAAAAATACATATCACCTAACAGAATTCATTTTTGATTTGTGAATTTATTTAAAAAGTTTTACAAAGGTATCTAGGTATATGAATTACATCAGATTTGGTAATAGTATATTTAACAAATCATGTTTATGGAAAGGAATAGAATTTAATTAGCTTGACTCTGCCCCTAGGAAAATGCAGGATGAATGGTACCAGCAGAGTATAGGCTGCAATGTGGGGGATGAAATGGAGAGAGATTTCTTCTGATTTGTATTCAGATGCCCAGGGTGATTGTGTTTCCTTGCATTTCCCAGGTATTTGATGCTGTGATTCCCCTCTCCTGTCTGTGGACAGCACGTAATAAATCTGACTGTGTTCATCTGACCCTACAATACTACATGTTGAGCCTGTAGAGTGCAAGTCCATTAGATGTATGCTTCACACCAGTTCTTGGGGGCTTGACAAACAGTAATTCAAATATCAAGCCAATAAAATCCAGGTTTTCCTTTTTTGTATATGCTCTTTTCATTGCACAGTCTAAAAAGGAAAGACTATCTAATAATGGCTGACTTAACTAATCCGGTCTGTGATCTCCGTAACAAAAACCACTAGATAAGATTCCAGGGGAAAATTCCTGGGAAGATTCTCCAAATACTCTGTAGCTATTTCATATAAAGTGACCCCTCTGGACATGTAGCTGAAACTGCTTATTTTTCAGAACTAGAACTGTGACTAGCTAGGTGAACCAAAGAACTTGCTGGTCAACTTTTGAATACATAAAGGCGGGGGGGGTAGGGGGGCCAGACTGAAAGCCAAAGAAATTATTTGCCTACCTACCGTGCCATGTTGTCTTAAAAATGAATTTTCTAGGAAAAAAATACCTGAAGAAGATTTATGACATTTCATAGGGTCCACAACAATACATGACCTACATATCTTATTGTTGGCAAGTCTGATAGCATCTGTAACTACTTGGTGAATCTCGTTTTAAGGATAGCGTGTTCTTTCTTTGTGTGCATGGCTAGTGAGCTGTAAACTGTGCTCTGGTATTCACCCTCAACTCGAGAATTTGTAGTCAGTTAAAGGAAGGTGACCTTGTTCTGATGTAGATGGGTCTTTGGGGAATTACGTGGAGTAGTGAGCCCTCCCCATTCTCAAAAAAAAAGAAAAAAAAAAGCTTTCTCCATTTTATGCTTTAAAAATTAATTTAGGGTGAGTCTTCTTTTATACACACATCTCTTAGTGATTCTCAAACTGTGGTGTGTATAAGAATGCCCTGGAGAGCTTGGGAAAATGTTCCTAGACTCCACTCCCTGAGATTCTGGTTTAGGAGAGAAGCAATAGGACCCCAGAAATCTGCATTTCGATGAGAACTGCAAATGATTCTAATACAAGTGGTCCCTGTCAATCACACTTAGAGAAACGGGAGCTGGAATCACTTGGTTCAAATCCCAGCTCTGCCACTTTTGATCTTTATAGTTTTGGCCAAGCTAATTAACCTCCTTATGCCTCAGTTTCCTCATTCTGTATACAAAGGATAATAATAACACCTCACAGGGTGGTTGTGAGGATTAAATTGATTAATCCAAACAAAGTGCTTACATTGCTACGTGGACTGTTAAATGCTCAGTAAATGTTAGCTGGATCAGTCCAACAAGTGTGTGGATGCCTTGAAATAGACTGTTTCAATCAGATTGACATCCTGTTCGTATATTGTTGAGATCAGTTCGTATATTGTTCGTATATTGTTGAGGGACATTTTGAGTTATGTTGGGGAAGGGGTGGGGGGGTCAATGGCTGGCTCGTCCTTGCTTATAGAGTAACAACCAAACTCCTTAATGTGGTCTCTAGGACCCTGCAGATCTGGCCTCTGCTTTCTCTCTAAGTTCTAAGCTCGTCTCACGCTGTCCTTTCAAGCATTCTCACTGTCATCAGCCCCACTGCCCTCTTGCAAGTTTTCACAGAAGCCACACTCATAGCACATGGCCTTTGCATGTATCACCCCTTATGCTTCGGACACCATTCTCCTCACTTTGAATTCATTCACTTTCACCCGTTCTTTAGATCGTAGCTCAAATGTCACTGTTTCCAAGATACTTTCCCACACCTCATTAAGTCTTTTTGGTATTTGTGCTCGTAACATGTAGCTGTCCCTCTAATCTGTTTATCAGTTATACTTTAATATGTTTGTCTCCTCTACCAGAGCCGTGCTATGAAACAGAAGCTGTGTTACTTTGTTTTGTCTCTAGCACAGTGTTTGTCATATAAACACTCACTAAATATCTGTGGCTAACAAAACAAATTTTGGTTGAGGGAAGACCTGGTTGGAATGACATGTGTCTCCATAGAAACAGGGGTGATTTGGACAGTCTCAGGAAGATGAATGGGCAAAAGGTAAGGGCCCCAGAGATGCGCAGAGTAGGCGGGAGAGATTGCAGATGTTCCAGAAATATGGTAGAGAAACCCTGACATATCCATGACGTATCCATGGCCCTAGAGGGTAGAGATAGTCTGGACAGAGCTGAGAAACATGGCCAGTGTTGGATTTGGGTACCTGAGAGGCAGAACTTGGGTGAGCTTCTTCCCAAGCACAAAATGGCACAAAGAGACAAAATGGAAAACCGGGATTCAGATTCTTGAAAGAGCAAATCCAACATCAAGACCATTGGGCCAGAGGTGAGCACTTGGAGATGGATGGAAATGCGGTTTAAACTGAGAGCCGTTTAGGAATAAAGGAGGCCCAAGACTCCTGTTGACTATTGGACAGTGAGTGTGTGGATAAATGGAAGGTGAATGGATGGTTCACCTTCCCGAGCCGGAGGCATCAGCCCCCAGGCGCCTGGTCTGTGTCATTAATGGCTTGTGGGCACCAGACTTGCAGAGACGGTTAGGAAAGAGAAGGTTTGCCGTGGGATTCATGACAGTGGGACAGAGAATAATTATTTTTGCTCTGCCTTGAGTCAGAATCATAGCCTTCTTTGACACTTGCCATTTTCAGCCAATCTCGGTAGAACGGAGGGCTTCCCACAGACCCACGAGTGTCTTGCCACAATCTGATGCCTGCCCTGGGACTGAGCAGGCCACGCTGCCATTCATTGCTCAGTGGCGGCCCCTGCTGTTAAAGAGGAAGATAGCAGCGCATCCAGAGTTGGTGACATTAACTCTGGTCATGCAATCAGGAGAATTTGGGGCAAGCAGGGGAGGAGGGGAAGCTCATGTAACTGGGCTGAGGAAATGCCCAGGGAGATCCCCAGTGTTCCGACTGCCTTGGTGAGGTGCTCGCGTAGAGAAGAAACTGGGCCTGAATACTTTTGTGCTTAAACATCTTCCACAAGCCTCCTGGTTTAATTACTTCATTCCAAAGGTTTGCTAGGAACCACCACAGTGCCCTCTGAGAAATGCCATTGCAAATTTTTATGTGGGGGCTTTCAGAGCTGCCAGATGACAAATATTTTAAAAGTACCCCATTTATTGTTAGGTGAACTTACAGGAAGGTTTACTTAGGGGTGGAAGCACCAGAGGGGCTGTTTACTTACATCCTGAGCAGGAATGATCGGCGTATGGATCCTCCCGTGGGAACCCTGCTGGGATGCACCCTTGCATGCACTCCTGCATGCATGCATTTCTTGGCATGAGAGCATGCCTGGTGTGTGTGTGTGCTCTGTGTACACAGTGAGGTGGTGACGTGATATTTTTGGACAAAAACTGTATGTGAAGAGAAGGAGGGAGAAAGCAAACTTGCAATCAAATAGAAGTAGGGAGAGGGGGAGAGATGAGATTGCAGTTGATTATGGGTCTGGCAGCAGATGTTCCACACGAATCCAACTCACTGCAGCCAGTCTGTTTCCGTGGCAACAGAATCAGTAATTATTGAGCCTGGGCGCTCCCCCCTCCTTTCTCCCAACAAGGTAGAGGCTGATGAATTTGAACTATCGCCAGCCCATCACCAGCTCTTTCTTTTTCTTCTTCTTCTTCCTCTTTTTCTTTTTCCTTTTTCAGTTCTTTATAAAGAAAAGTGAGGGTATTGAGGCGTACCAGCAAGAGGAGGTATATGTTTATTGATGAATGAGCGTTAGACACGAACGATGAGATGAAGTCATATTTTTCTCTTGTGATAGTATCAGAGAAAAGCTCTTCCTAGAAAAACCGATGATCTCGGAAGATGTTAAATAAATGAGCAGGAGTTTCCCTGAAATGGAAGTTCCTTTTGATTGGCTGCTCTGCCTGCGATGCCTGCCAATCGGAGCACCCCTGGGCTCCAGCTCCATAAACATAAGCAAAGCTACATGCTTATTCTTCTGGACTTGAAGTGTAGACCCTTCAAAGGTGTGCGGCCGGTCTCCATTCACATGGCTCAACTGGAAACCGATTTCATGAACGAGCTTCCTCAGGAACCATCTGGTATTCTAGCACATTGTTCTTCTGGGGGACGGCTCTAAGTCATTTGGTGGTGACAGCAGCTTAGAAGCAGTATTTGTAGTTGGGAAAGATGGACTTACGGGAGCTTGGTGAGTAAACCTCCGTCTGACATATCTGGTCCACTGGTATTAGCAGCCTGAGCTCAAACGTAGCTTTGTCCTATTGTCTGCTGAAGAAACTGTGAATTGGAGCAGATGCATGGAAGGGTCGGCATTCTAAGGGACCCGTGATGTTTGGGCTTCTGTATTTCAAAGGCTGCATGAGCTGCTTGGGTACGGTCGGATCTGCAGAACTGGGTATTATACTAGGACATTGGTTTGTTTAGTTGGGATTATTGTGAGGCGCGGAGTTTTGCTTTATCTCACTGGGTACTGATCCATTTCAAAAGAAGATGCTTGAAAACTAAATTATTAAGAGTCAACCCTGTGCATTTCTGGGAAGAGAGAGAAAGGTGCAGGCACACAGCCAAGCCTTGAGCTGCTCGATTGTGTTGCTGGCATTTGCATTGTGAAGAGACATGTTATTACAATGGTCTGTCACACACTTCTTCAGACCCCCAGCCGCAGAAGGAAGAATCTCTTCTGTGTGCGCTGCTGTTCTCAGCTCGGGAGTGTGCCACCGAGCTAGGTCGTGCCCCTTCCTTGTGTCACGAAACCCGTCTCCAAATTAAAATATGCTCTCTCTCTTAAAAAAAAAAAAAAAAAAAATGAATTGCAAAGATGAGTTGAAGTATATTCAGAGAGATCTTAGCTGTCAAAAACCATGCTTTAAAATGACTCTGTTTTGCATCCTTTTAAAACCTCTGAAAACCCGAGAGCGTTTGCAAAGTTATATTCGAGGATTGGCTCTTTGCCAGGGAAAGGATGCTCTGAGCTATCGCTCTGCTCTCGGGGGTTTAATTTTCTGACACTGGTGATGAAATTTTCAATTTTGTTGGGTGGAAGCAAGAAGAATAAGAAAGCGGGGCTGTAAACCGGCAATGGAGGGGTAACGTGTGGAAGGGGGAGCTCTGTGCCTTGAGGGACCCTTCTAGCTGCAAAGTTAAAAATATCTGTGGCAAGAGAACTCGAGCACAGTGTAGGATTCCAGGGAATGACAGTCCTTCTGAACGTGGAGCAGAACGGCGCTATCTTTGATTTGGATGCAGGGAGCAGGGGCTGAATCTAGGGCTCCCGTCTCTGCCTGAGAACCTCTCCCCAACATCTCTGTGTTTGATCCTGAGGCTTCCCCACTGCTAGATTTTTGTTTTGTTTTGTTTTGTTTTGTTTTGTTTTGAATGTGATTCCCTATCGTATGTGCTGGGATGATTGACAGCACACTTGATATCGCCCATTTACAGCCCACTTGGGTTCCCATAGCAGACAGAAGAAAAGAGAAAAAAGCATTACCGTCTGGTTTATAAATAAATACATGTGCAATACTGGTACAGGGACATCGTATTGGCTTGTCCTTTAAAACAATGTCCTTTTGACAGAAGAGAGTGTCGTGGGTCTTCATAAGGGTGCTCCAGACTAGAATCCGCCGTGTCCTAAGTAGGACCTGTGATGGTTGGGTAAAGAAACAGAAGAGCAAGGAAGGTTTTGCCCAGAGGAGACTTGAAAGCAGGGCAAAGGTGAATGGGTGCCTGGAAGAGACCGCGAGTCTTGTGAGCAGTGAGAAAGTGGGGCTGCTGCCACAGGAAGAGGTGCAGCATTTCCTAACTGGGGGGGGGGACAGTGCACAACATACAGGGAACCTGGGCACCTGACCAGGTCAGTGACCCGTTTGTTAGCTGAAGGCCTCTCCAGAAATACTAGCTGTCCTCTGATCCCAAGGCCTCAAGATGGTGTGCTAAATTGAGAATTCCACCAGATTAGATTGTAGGCAAGTCTGTACATGTGAACTCTCCCTCCTGTGTCTCACTGCTCAGTACACTTTGGTACACGCGCAATTTTGAGGAACTCTTGTGTCTGGTGGATGTACATTAAGTGTCAGTCATCTAATTAGAATGATCCTCCACTCTTTTCTGGTTTCTTCTCTCCCCATTAGTGTCACTTTACATGAGTGAAGTGCTGGCACCTGTTGGCAAGAATGAGAAAAAAAGCAGCCTTTTATAGAAACACTAAAAATGCAAAAAAAAAAAAGAGTAGTTATTCACCTATTTTTGGATCATGGAAGTCTAAGAATTTGCAGTTCTCCCCTGGGCCTAAGAGAATACCTGTATGCTTAATCAGGTAACATTTTGATGACAGCCCACTTCAAGGTCAGGGAGGAGCTCTGTCCAGGGAGAGAGGCCAAGCATTTATTATGCCCTCAAGTTTATTATTTCCTTTTGTGGCAAGTGGGTTCCCTGAATTCTGCCATGGTCCCGTGGCAGTGACCTGTGGCCCCGAGCTGGAGCTTAGCTCCTGAATGAGGACCTGGGCGTTCTCACTTAAGGCTCTCATTAAGAACTCTTGGAAGTAATTCTAGAACATGGTGATTTTCTCCGTCCTGAGCCTCAAGTGGTGGTAAACTAGAGCGATGGGACTTGAAATGTTTCTTCGGGTAACAGCACCCTTGTTCCGTCTGCTCCTGAGAGAGCAGGCTTCTTCCCTCGCCTCCTCCTGGCATCTGTAGGATGTGGGGCGATACCAGAAAGATAAATGGAAAGACCGAGAAAAATGAATTCCCTTAGCTTTTTCAAGTGACCATCCGAGTTCCCCGCTATAAGTCAAGGTGAATGTAAATAAGTTGAATCGAATCCCTGAAATTCAGCACTGAAAGTTAGAATGATCCAAACCCTCAGTTTTCCCAGTAATGGGAATAAAGTTAGTCACAACAGCAACAGCTCGCCTGCCTTGAGCATTTGCTGTGTACCAGGCACCTTTCAATACATTTTACATACCTGCAATAACTCACTGATGGTTTACAGCAGCCCAACAGGACTATTTTTATACCTATTTTCTAGATGAGGACATTGAGTCACCAAAATATAAAGGAACACACCCATGCTCATCCATATCCATCTAGGAAGTGGCAAGTGCCTGGTGTTTTCACACACGCTGCTTTACCCGTGCGCTGTCTTCGTGGATGACAGGAGTGTGAGTAGGGGAGAAGGCGGTCTCCTCGGCTCGCTGTCTGGTAGTCAGGCCACAGGGAGATGAATTAAACAGTCATGGCAATAAGTCAAATTCCAAAGGCATTTTGGGGTAGTTTGGTGAATTGTTAATAATGTCATTTAGGAAAAGAAGTCTGAGCTAAGTAAATGCTTGTCACCAAAATGCCCCATTTGTTTCTGCCCTTGTGTTACTGCATGGCACGCCCCCTCATTCCGCCGAGTGTTTCTTTGACTGGTATGAACTGAGGCAGTGTCTATATGACATAGCACCTCCTGGGCCATCTGTGAGAGCTCCCTGGCTGCCCTTTGCTTGCGTTTGCCAGGACTGATTTGCAGTTGCCATAGCAATGGTGAGGGTCCTGCAGGGCCAAGAACAACAGGACAGCCGGTTAGGGGATGTGCGTGACCCGCCGTGGCTGTGGGAATCACCAGGGCCACCAAGCTTTCTGCAGACCTTGTGAACACGAGAGACTGGCCCGGCTCATAAAAAGATCCCGGGTAGTGACAGTGACTGTACATGGATGGAGTGGCTGAAGACGCAGATCAGGCCTGGAAATCATCAAGTGATGTTTTCAAACCGTGCCCCTCGGAGTTGGGATAATGTGGAGCCGGAGGTGGGGTGGGGGTGGGGGGAGCATGTGAATTCTTGCCTCCTGTTTCACCTGAGCATCTCCGTTTCTGTCTGTTTTATACACTGGCATTCCCACTGAAGGCTTATTAATGAACTATGAAAGAGAAGGGGTTAGGCTGCTAAAAGGAAAAACGACTGATCTCCTCAAGATTTCCAGTTTGACAGACCAGAACCTAAAACAAGGTCACATAGCAAGGAAGGGACTCTGTCGGGGTCTTAGGAGTAGGTTTTAAAAACGGGTTATTAGCTACGCGTGTCTAACATTACACACTTTCTGCTATGACACGAGATATGGGTATGTATAGAAGACCATTTTAATGACTATTCAAAGAAAAAGGTCCTACAGGAACAATATGGCAGATCTCTTTCTAGACCAGCACTGTCTAGAAATATACTGCGTTATGTATGTAATTTCAGTTTTTCACTAATTGCATTAAAAAAGTTAAAAAAGACACAGATTTGTGAATTTTAATAATATATAGTATTTACCCCAGTATGTCCTAAATCTTATCATCTCAATTCTCAGCTACAAAATTATTAACAAAATATTTATATTCAGTTTTTCATGTTAAGTCTTCGAAGTCTGATGTTATTTTACACTTACAGCGTGACTCAGTTTGGATACTGGATTTTCATAGGAAATCTGTATTTAGATTTCGTAAAACTTATTGTTAAAAAAAATAGATTCATGTATGCAGGTCATTCCAAACATACGTAAAAGTTTTCTAAGAATCAAAGTGAGTGTCCATTTTTAAGTTTAAATTAGCTAAAATTAAATGAAATTGAAAGCCCAATTGTGCAGTCACGCTGGCCACATGTTTCAAGGCCATAGCCACCTGTGGTTCGTGCTGCCCGACTGGACAGCACAGCACTGGACTCTCAGTGAACGTGCCTACACGCTAGGCCAGTTACTTCTGTCACTTCGTCTTCATGCCATGGTGGCTTCATCTCTTTTATCTCCATGAGGTTCCTGGAAGATGTGCTCTGGTAACAAAGAGAGAAACCGAATATCAGTGTTCCCAAATGTGTGCCTTTCCTTTTGCCATTGTGCGCAGCAAACACGCCACGAAGGTCAATCTTGGGTTCTCCGTGACGGTTTGGCATGGTGGGATGAAGAGGTGTGACTTTCCCATTGCAGAAAGTCAACACTCACCCTCTGTGTGGAGTCCCCAGCTATCTTGGTCCTGCCGCTCACTTTGGGACCACCTCCCTCAACTCAGCATGTTCAGGGGACATGGTTTTATTTTAATAACAAGCTAAGAAAACCGTGATTGAGAAAGTGACTCAGCCCCAGATCATTTTTTATGAAGACAAGTATAAACTGAAGTGAAGGGATGATTTCATTGCCGTCACCTTATTTCATTCTGCAAAGTTTGTTTAGCTAGAAAATATTGACTAAGTCGTACTTCCAGTTAATTTGGTCTTAAAATTTTTACCTTCAACATGAGATATTATCCTATTTATCTACTCCCCCAAAGTTTTTTGTTTTTTTAAAGTATAACCAACCATGAAAATGTAATCAGCCTCTTCAGTAACTAGATTAAAATCATGCTGCAAAGTCTTCTCAGAGGCATCGGGTCCTAACACTGACATTTCAGCCAAATCTGCAAGTGGAAAAATAAAGCTAACTACAAGCTTGGTCCTCCTAAGCCTTCTGTTAATAAAGAGCTCTTTGAGGAATTCCACAAAACATTGAGAAAGGGAAAAAAATATCCATAGAGTTCAGTACTGTCACCTGGTATCAGGTATGGCTTCTGGTCCAACTCTACCCGTTTCCAGCAAGTTGGACAAAATTCCCAAGGAGAAAGCCTAATGACTTAATCACTCCATAACGTTGGTTGGATGAAATTGTGTGGGCCCTTGCATCTTCTTTTCTCATCTTGTATCTTCTTTCTTTCCATGGTATGACTCAGTCTTCTTTTCCGAGGCGACACTGGGAGGCCAGATAGATTAATCCATAGGCAGGGTTGAAACTAAGAACGAGACGAGTGACTTTGTCAGTCTGCTGATGTTTGGCCAAGCTAAGGACGTCTCGCCAACCACGAGTGAGAAAAAATGCTGTGGGATTCCAGTGAGTGCAGAGGGGCTGGGGAATAGCTGTATGTTCTATAAGTGAAATGATCCTTAGAATAATTGTCTTTGCATGAGCACAGGACTTGGAAGTCCCCAAATATGCCAGCTTATTTCAAGCCATCTGTGAGAATCTAGAAATCCAGGCCGAGCAAAGTATTTGTGTAGATGACAGAGCGGTAATCTAGAATCGAAGGCCTTGGGTTATTGTCTCCAGTTTAGTAACTGAATTTTGCAAGTCACTAAACCTTTATGCTCCTCAGCATCTTTACATGGGTAAAGAGGAGTTTGGCCTTGGTGATTTGCAAGGTCATACATGTGTCACACTTCCAAACAATTTGTCCTCTAGAGCCTATGCTCCATCAATCATACCCGTCTTTGCCTCTGTCACATACAGCCTGGGCCTCCCTCTTAACACAGCACTAAGTCAGCCACTACCAAGCTGTCAGAACTGGTTTACAGTTGAACCTGACTGAGTATCCCTCTGTCCTTTCCTTAGCTCTGTGCCTTGTGCAAGACTTTGAAAAGGAACATACGGGGAATTATCATCAGTATGCAGGGTTTCGGGGATAAGGGAATGAAAGTTCTTTACTCACCCTCTGGCTCAGCTGTTCCGTGGAGGTGTTGCCATCTGACAGGAGGGCTGCATCCTGGCACTTGGGGAGCTCACTTTTCTTTTCCTTTGAGCTATAAGTGATGAGAGACCTGTCAAGGAGAGCAGTTCCCTGGCATCGTTCCCAGACCTGAAGCAGAGTGAAATAAAGTTTCGTCCTGACTTGGTTGGAATTATAGCTCAACATTTGAGATAGCATCTGGGCCAGTTCTAACATTCACTTGCCGGCTTGGAATGCAGCACCCATCAGCTAGTGGGACTCAGGCCTTCAGACTGGCAGCACATCAAGTTCATGAATCCTTGGCCTGGGAGAAGTTATTTCTGACTAGAGCCAACCAGGCCACAGGTCCCAGCAGATGAGATGGAGCCCTCTCACGTCTCCTGGGCCAGCAATGTGAAATCGGCATTCAGAAACTATCATATACAAAGAGTGAGATCAAAGCAGAACTGGTCTAAAAGCCACCCACACTGGTATTGTCCCTAGACCTAGATTGCTTAATGTTCAGGGTTCAGTTCAGGCTTGGGCTCTGCGGGTGTTACCCTTCCAGCTTCAGAGAGCGGTGGGGATCAGGGGTTAAAAGTCCCTATTCTAGATTCCACAAGCCAGACTCAAATGTCCCTGCAAAGTAGACCCAAGAACTCTTGCAAAGACCAGCTTATAGGCTATCCCTCTGTCCTCCATAAAATTTCCCAAGAACTAGGTAGGTGACTGCTTAACCTTTGTGAACCTTAGTTTCCTCATCTGGGAAAATGGAAGTAATGGTGCATTTCTCACAGGGCTGCTGATGAGTGAAAAATCCCTGCTGTCACTGGACGCCACCCAAGGAGGAAAGAGCAGTGTATCTAGAACCAAGAGCCTGGGCTGAAGTCCCAGCTTAGCCACTAATAAGGTTTAGGTCTCGCCATAACCTCTTCAATCTTAGTATTTTTTCCCTCGTAGATAAAATGTGGATAATATCTATTCCATCTGACATGTAGAAATGTTTAGAGAACAAATGAATTAACATTCCCCGTGTACTTCGTGGACTGTAACATAAGGTATTACTATTATTGTTGGAAATCAAGTATCTCCTAACAACTCAGCCTTGTCTATTGAAGAGAAATAATTGGAAACATGTTTCTGGAGCCAGAACAGCAGAAGCCCCAGGATGGTGATGTATTCTTTCCTGATTTTGGAAGCCAGTCAAGATCAAACAATATTGTGCTTCTAGGCAGATGCCTTGCAGCTTTCAGGAAGGCTGTGACCTGCCGTAAATACTTGGTGTCTGCAGATGGCCTGTAAATCTTTCTGGATCGCCAAGCCTTAGCCATCCTGCCCCAACTTGGTCTTTCTTCTTCTTTGCTTTGGAAAACGTGCGTACTTTTTGTTCCTCCACATGCAGGTTCCCAGCCACTTCCTGGTAGCTTTCTTTACTGCCCCTGTCCCGTAAACCATGCACTTCACGCCCTGAATTATGTATTCCACCAAGAGCGGAGAAGGGTTGATTTCTTCCTTTGTTATATCTGGTTACCTATTTACTATAAACCCCTTGCATCCTGGATCTTAAAGAAACCTGAGTCCTGGGACGGCAAATAGATTCTGGTGACAACTTGGGTGCACTAATGGTGGCTGTCTAAGGGCTCTACATCTGGTCTCAATGGGCTCATAGGCAAGGAGGGAAGGGTAGCAGCATGAAGTGACCTTATTACAGGTGAAGAAAGTGAGGCTCAGGAAAATTAATTGACCTGCTAATATGTCTCTATTAACAAGGGGCAACATTCACATTTCCTCAATTTATTCAACAACCAGTATTTGCTGAATGCCTGCTGTGTATCAACTCTAGGCCTTGGTAGTGTTATGAACACAGATAATCGATGAACATCTAGGATTAACCTGGAGGTTTATTTTTCATGCAGTCCTTAGCTTCAAAGTGGGAATCTTCCAGAACATAGAAGCTACAATAAAAAAAAAATTTCCAACAAGACACAGTTACTTATATAATAGTCACTAATTTATTTGTGTGTTCTCTTCTGAATCCATTTCCATGCCCATTATATAAAGAATAAATATCCACTTTCAAAAAATGGGCTTTTGTAAGAGTTCTTTGGAAACAGTTCGAAAGTAATTGCTGAAAACAAATTGGCCTATAACTGCCCTTGCCTTCTGCCTCCCTTCTCAGCCTATTTCGTTATATAGCTCCGTTGGCACAGAATTGAAAATGAACACTGAAGAAAAACTGAACCGTAGAAACAAACTCGAGAGCTGTGCACTATTCTAGTATTGCAAAGCAACCTAGATGAAACCCGAAGGAAAATTTTCCACTTTGAGCAAAAGTTTGCAAACTGTTACAATTGTTAAGGGAGGAAGAGTTTATAACTGTGGTGACAGACAACTGTTGCAATCCCATGTCACCTCGGTGTACGTATAAATAGCAGTGGACAGGACAATCTCTTAGCCCTACATTTGAACATTATAGTAACTGTACAGTGATCACACCGTCTGTGCGTGGCAGTCTGTCCCTCCCTCCCATCACTGGTATAATTGTCCTTCGTGAGCTCACGTCCAACCACTTGCTTCAAGACCAGAGCAATGTCAGAAACCCTTGCATGGTGGGTGTAACAATTCTGCCAATTATGTGCTAGGCACTTTATGTATACACCGGTCTTTTTAATGGAATTTCCCAAACATTTATTTTTTCTTCATTTTTATTGTAGTTATCATTTTAAAATTACCGCGTGCAGTGGTCCATCCGGATATGTTTTTTATCCAAGAGTACATCCCTCTATGCTCTAAGGATGGCATGGGCATCACGGAGGCTTTAGCACCGATGCAGTCTCCGTCCTTCTTCTGAGCACAGTCGCAGTAGAGCGTTAAGAGCAAAACTGAAAGGCACTGTGGCCCCTTTTACAGATAAGCAAACAGAGGTAGAGAGTTAGCTTATTATCCGTCTAGTCAGTGGCAGAGTGAAGTTCAAATCCAGGTCTGTGTGATTCCCAGTCCGTGTTCTTTCTACTGACTGATGTCTAGTGCCTCCATTCCAGCCTCACTACCTGCACGTTGATTTGTAGTTAATGCATCAGAAACAGTCTGCAACTTCTACCGGCGTGTTCATTCCCCTGAAGGCTGTGAAGACTTTTCAAGGGAAAGGCAGGCGTGGGTAGCTCTAAGGTAATCCATTTCCACATTCTCAGTTTCCACATACACGGGAAAATTCACCACCTTGAGCCAGCACTGGTGGCCTTCCCAAAACCCTTCACCCGCTTGACAAAAAAAAAAAAAAAGCTTTCTCTCACTTCCACCTTACAGTGCCGTGTTGCCCAAAGTGTATAAACCCAGTCCAGAAGATTTTTTCAGCCTTCTGTCCACAGAATAAGTAGTGTGTGTGTGTGTGTGTGTGTGTGTGTGTGTGTGTGTACGTGTACATATATAGTTTCAGAAAAGTAGGATAGTATGATTAAACATACAATTCTGAATGGGTAGAATCTAGAGAGAGAGGGGAAAATGGGAGGTAGAATTGGAATTATGGAAATTTAGTTCCAGGACAGGAGTTGGCGAACAAAGACCTACGGGCCAAATCCAACCCCCTGCCTCTTCTTGTAAATAAAATTCAAGGGGAACACGGCCATGCCCGTTCATCTACCTATCCCCTCTGACTGCTTCCCTGCTACAGCGGCATTGTTCAGCAGCTAGGACAGAGACTTCTTGGAAAGCCTACCGTAGTATTTGGTCTTTATATAAAAAGCCCGCTGGCCAGCACGGATGCTGTAAAATTTCCAACTTTTAAAGGAGAGCTTATTCATGTGTTTTCACATGAGTAATTATAGGTATCAAATCACTATTGTATGTATATGCAAGAATACGTTGAAAAGTAATGTAAGTTTTCTTTTAAAAATATTAATATTGTAGTACATTGAAAATTATGTTCTTTGCAACTATTTCAACGTCAATGACACCTTTCAACCGCCAACTTAAAAATGTCTGAGGGGGTATATAGGTTTAAAACAAAAATAAAAAACAGAGTTAGGAGACCGCTGCCCTAGAAGACGTCGTTGCGTTCCATAGTTCAAGGACGTTTGTGGAGGTTGCTTCCCCTGACAGTGGTTCAGCCGAAAAATTAAGATCAAAAATACTGGAGCCAGAGCTCTTGGGTTGAAGTCTTACTAGCTGTGTGACCTTGGGGCCTGAATGGCCTCACTTGTTAAATAGAAGAATAATAGTACCTGCCTTGTTCGGCTATTGTGAAGACCAACTGAGTTACAACATGTCAAACCCTTAATGCGTGGTGCATAGTAAGTGCTGGCCAATGAAAAGCCTATTGTATTATCGGGGGACCAAAAAGAACAACCTCTGCCTAAGACCATCCCAGACCCGTGACTCACCCATCAAGTACTACCCACGTGCTCCCATATAATTTTGGAAGTTTTATTTATGAAATGACCATATAAATGTTTGAAGGGTTTTTGGTTTTTTTTTAATCTGATTGTCTTTTTTTTTTTTTTAATCCTGTCTTATTCTTGGAAAGGCTAATATTTGAGAAGAGCTGGCATGCCTTATTAATCCTTTTGAAAAAAGCATTTATTCGGGTACCAGTTGGCAGTTCGATTTCATCAGTCACTCGAGATTATGGATGAAGTCACTGATCTTTTTACCCTTCTAGCTAATTAGCCTTTGGACAAATACAGCTAGTCACTGAAGCCAAGCACAGCTGACCAAACACATTTCAGAGAGTAAATTCGGTGGGTAAATAATGCCAAGCGTAGATCTCTCTGTAATACTGGTTTTCTGAGTCCCTGCAATCTCAGTGATTTTTCCTTCCCAACTAGAGTTGGAAGTGAGGTGTTTACGACTCTTCAAAGCAACAGGAAAAATGTGACTAATTAAACCAGTTCTCTCCTTCCTACCCAATTCCCACCCCCATTTAAAATGATTTCTTCTGTTCTCAAATAACTCGCCCAGCTTGACTTTAAATGACTGACACGTATCCTTTGGGACCCTTGTTTAACAGACAAGGGAGACTTCCCTAGATCCCCAGCTGAAATGTAATTTTTCTCCATTTAATTTCGTTATTACTACCTGTCAAGACTTTCTCACACCTCCACAGAGCACCGTCAGCAGTTCATGCCTCACCTGGGTTCGAAGGCCTGTTAAGGACTTGTAGGTAATTATTACAACCTCTTAGACAGTGTTTGGTAAAACTCAATATTTTCAGACCTTTCGTTCTTTATTAAAGAAGACCTTTCCCTGTTGTCCTTTTCAAGCGCTCTTCACCTGAAATTATTGTCACAGGTAATAGCATAGATACGATCTCTCCAGTGAGTCCTCGGTTCTCGTGTGGAGGTCCTCTCCCTGGGACACCGCCATCCCCTTGGTAGTGGCCGCTGGAATGGTGCGCCCATCCTGGTGTCCAGCTCTGGTGGGCAGGCTCTTGGCCTGTCCCCTGAATGCTCCGCCCACAAGCAGCCTGTCACTGTGCATCCATGATCTGAGTGACCACTGCTAATTCCTGATCCCACAGGGTGGAGCTCTGGAGAAGGGGGTCCAGAGTGAATGCCCAGCCTTGACCTTGCACAGATGCAGCTCTCAGTCCCTCAGGCTTTGGTTTTGGTTCTTGCATTCGGGAAAACAGGAAACCATTGAGTTCATATTTCGGGAGAGTAGCAAAAGTGTAGACATGTTGCATTGTCATCAATTTTCATTGATTCAGCAAAACATTTATGAAGTGAATGCTAAGTATATAGCACTGTGCTTGGTAAATGGGAGGAATCCAAAAAGAAGGCCATCTAGACTTTTCTCTCGGGAATCTTAGAACACAGTGAAAAGCTTACAGGATAGGAAACCATACTGCACAGTACTATCTAGTTAGTAACAGACTCCTAAGCCTTGAGTGGAGTAAGTCCTACACCACCACTCTGTACATTTGCAAAAATATCCCACGGTGAAGAGCACAGAACTCCATTCTTGAATAGGCTTTTCCAAACCAAGTTGTCATGCCGGATACTCGAGTGGCATCTGTTTAAATGAATTATGATAATAACAGTTTATTACATAGAATGGACTCTCTATATATATATTTAACAGGGAAAAATGACAAAGAAGGTGGTAGAACGATATGTAGTATATGATCCCTGGAGAGTGTGTTTGTGTGTTTGTGTGTGTGTGTGTTTGTGTGTGTGCACGCGTGCGCTTTAGGTGTATGAATGTATTTGTGTACGAAAAGTATGTATGTCCAAAAAGTCTGGAGAATGAATACACAATGACAAGAATGGGTAATGCTGAAGAATGAGACTGGGGAACCCAGAAGAGGACTTTTATTTTTTAAATGATAGTCTTCTGTACACATTTTTACTGTAAGGACGCATTGCTTTTTACATTTATGTTAATTTAATCATTCAAGTGAATTCTTGAAAAATATAAATCGTAATAAAATAGGAATAAAAATCAAAACCCCTTGCAATATTGTCCATATAGGAAAACACGCTTACTCTTGAGTTTAATTATTAGAGAACTGTAAGTAGAGTTTGTTATGGAAATATTTAAAGCAGGGATTTAGTGCTCATTATAACCGCCTGTTAAATCTATTAAAAATTGAGAGACCTAGACCCAGGGTCACCCCAATTTTATAACTCAGAATCATAAGTGAGGCTTAATTGTGTTTAAAAACAACACACATACACCCCACGAACACCACCATCAACTGATTCTGCTGCACAGCACGTTAAAACATAGAGCTAGAGAGGGGAAAAAAATGACATGAACTACCGATTGTGGCCATAAACATGCTAGGTTAAACTTCTAGTGAAAAGACAAAATTCTGAAATTGGATTGAAAAACAATATGCAATCATGTTCTATTCACAAAACAAATCACCATGTAATTAACAGAAGTTAATTTTAAAGGAAAAATACAGCACACAAATGGAAAGAAGAGAAAATGGGAATGGCACTATGGACATCAAAGAAGATATTAAGTCAAAAAGCTTTAAAAGGGACCAAGAATCATTTCATAGATAAAACATTCAAACTAAAATAAAAATAGAATGGTCATCTTCTAGAATCTTTATTAACAGCATACCAATATCATCCAAAGGAAAAGAAAAAAACCAGAAATACTTGAAGAAATTCACAAGAAAATAGTTGGGCTAACACATCATTGCATTATTACTATATTATGCTTCAAATATAACATTTAAGATACTTAATATAATTAATGTCAACCGTTAGGTACATATTAAATAGGCACCTTACACTGAAAGTATGCCTTCTTTTCAAGAATCCGGGCAACTTATTTAAAAAATGTGTCACTTCCGTTACCAAAAGTCCTTCATAAATTCTGAAAGTAACAAGCTCCTAAATAACTGTTGAATCCAAGAGGAAATCAAAGCTATTATTAAAGGCTTTTTAGAAAATGGTGACAGTGAAAACATGCCATGACAAAACTTATATGATGCAACCCAAACTCTTCTTATGGTATATCTCTAGCCCTGAAAAATCATTATTTTTATAGAAAGAATGAAAATAAATGACCTAAGGATTTAACTGAAGTGAGAAAAATAACAACAAAAGAACAAAGAAGGCAAGAGGAAAGATATAATAAAAAATAATAAACTAGAAAACAGAGAATTAGTAGAATCAAGTTGTGAATCCAAGAACTATTATAAAATAACTGATAATCATTGACAATTTTATCGAAGGGAATATAGAGGAAATATAAATGAACAAATTTATAATTGAAAATGATATGAAAACAGGCATGGAGGGGACTAAAACATCGTTAATGAATTTTATGGGCAGCAATATGCTAATATGTAATACTAGATAAAGCTCAGTGCACAGTTAGCTTTATATATATAAAGCTCAGTTATTTCTATATATAAAACAAATATATATACATATAACAAAATATATAAATTGCTAACAAAGCAAAATCTTAATTTGTAGACATATATATTTGTACAGTCTTCCTGAAAATGGCAATATGTATCAAGAACTTAAAAATTTCTATGGTCCTTGACTCTCTTATTCCAAATCAAGTAATTTATCATAGGGAAATCAGAAATGTAACAAAGTATTCTTCAATAGGGGTCAGAGTTTAGGAAGACTAATATCATGTGAGTGAGCAGATATTCATGTGTGTGGTGGGGAATGTAAAAGACAGAATGATTGCATGTAACTAAAACCCATGTAATTATGAACTGAAATCATTCTAGAAGACGATACCACAACGTTAACTCTCATTATTTGAGTGTAGGGATTACAGTGATCTTTGCCTTCTTCCGTGTATTTTTGTGTCTCTTCCAAATACTCTTCAGCTGGAGTGCAATCTTTTGCAATTAGACAATAAAACTACTAAAGTAAAAGGACACATTTTAATATAAAATAAGAGAAAAATATTTAAAAGAAAAAGCACATTCAAAAAGCACGTGTGCAGAACATATCAAGGCTGAGGACGCCACAAAACCCTAACGTTCACTAGGTAGTTTGTATACTTTTTGTTTCCTTAAAAAGGGTATGAATGGGAGGTGGAAGGGGAAGGACTAGCTAAGACATGCTCTCTTTTCAGAACCTGACATTTCTGGTGTCCCACTGCTGTCATCATGGGCCTTTTATCATGAATCCCTAGGAAGTCAGCTGTTCCTTGCCAGCTGCTTGAATCCCTACCAAAAACACCTCTTACCTACCCAGGGACACTGGCTTCTTTTCCTCCTTTTGTGTCTCTAGCCTATCTTTCTGTGTGTCTGAGCTTCTGGAAGCCATCAGCACCCTCGCTTCCTTTACCGGAAGCACAAAGTTTGGCCAGTACTCCCCCTAGCGGCCATTTAACAAATCTCCTAAAGTGACTTACCAGCAGCCAGGGCTGAAACCTGAGGGCCAGCCTGGGTTAAATCAGTCATTTCTTAATGACACATATTGCTGGGCTCCACCTCAGAAATATATATTTATTTTTAAACAAGTAAGCCAGGTGATTAAAATACTCAAGTGTGGGATCGATTGCCTTAGATTACATATTCCTGAATGTTACAGAAAAGAGGCAATGTGAGAAGAAATTCTTGTAAACTCACTGAGTGTTAATTTCCGAAAAGAACAGAGGCCAGAGGTGTTTGTATTAATTTCCCACAGTGAACAGTTGTGAGAATTCTAGCTGCTCCTTTAATTCCTTTTGCTACCTGAAAATATATGAGTATATGTATGTAATGTTATTAACCAATGTTACCCCAAGGAAATTTAATTTTAAACAGTGGGTTATACCTGGGCACTGTTTCTTTATTATTCTCCATTTATAGTTCTAAAACTCCTCCATATCTTAGATTTTTCTCTCCCGTTTCTAGACAGACAGCCCATTTGGAAGAGACTGCTGATTTAATCAGCATGCTGCTTATCATGTTTTCCAGATGGTTAATGGGTCTCTTAAATAAAACTGGCCCTAATGCAAGTTGGTGTTTCTATTCTGGTCCCTTTTGTCGAGTAATTTGTTGCATGGCCCAAGTTTCTTTTCATTATTTCTCTGTAGTCTTTGGTAATCCCTTTTCACCACTTCTTTGTTCAGAACTGTCCAATAGCACATTAATTCAATACATTGGTGTTAATCATACATGAGGGGAGAGGAGACTGTTCATATTAATATCAACCCGTTACCCAAGTTATGTGTCATTTACACGTAAAGTTTTAGAGAATAGGTTGGCCATCATAATTAGTTGAGAGAGGAAAGAGCCTTCTTGTTAGGGAACCTCACACTCCAGGTTTCCCTCACTATTTCTGCTTCAGGAAGGGGTGTCCTTGTCATAAGAAAGAGAATTATTTAGGGAGCAGTGTGGATGGACCGAGTTTTCAGGGATCCCACATGAAAAACCCAAGGTCCTAATATTCAGGGCTACACAAAGAATTCCAAATACAATAAGCTTCGGGCTGACCCCTAGATTTCGGTCGGATTCCCATTTCAGAAATGGTTTCCAAGGTGTATACAGTTTTAATGTCATACAACAGTGACATTAAAACTCACGTTGGCAGAATGCCACTGTGCATGACTCCTGCAATAATGAACGGCTGAAGGCTGGCGAGATCATGTAAGATTTGAATGGGGTTGCATTCTGATTGGAAGGCAGCCAGAGGTCCTGAGAATTAACAGAGAAGCTGCAGGAAAAATATTCCACATATTTTTTCTCTTTTCCATTCTATTGCCTGGCGGAGATGATTTGGCAGAGTTTAAAAATAAATGAACTGCACTCATTTTTCCTTCAGAGCTTTGCTTGGAAAGCATTCTATATATAAAGAAAAGGAATGGAATACTACCACCGTCAGTATGGGGGGATCGAGTCATGAACATAAGCCTCCTGTCCAGCAGTGTGTATTTAATAGCCCACACTCTTCGTGTGGGGAAGTATGCCGTTCCAATTAAGGTCATATCATATAGGCAAATGGGGTACTTCAAAGAGAGGTTAATTATCTGCTAGGTGAATGTAGAGGAAATGATGCTTTGAATGGGTTTGAGTAGCATTTGAACCTTTCCACTGTTATCTGTACATTGTAACATACAGTGACAGGCATTCGATTTTTTATAGCAACTTGATTCCAATTTTCAGTACTAACTAGACAGGATTCTTTTGCGGGGGTATCATTTATGTTGATTATTACTTTTCACATTTTACTTTAGCCCCAGAACCCTTATTTTAAACAGAGCAGACCCCTAAATCTAAAACGCATGAAAGTGCTGCTCTGTGATGTGAAGAAGGTTGGACATCTCAGAGGTCACCCCCACTGAGCTTTTATTCCAGTGCTTCCTTCATAGCCAAGTTTGAAACAGTTCTTGGAGAAAGAACAAGTTTACTTCTCTATAACCCTGGGAGGGGATGCCTTTAATCATTCATTCATTCATTCATTCATTCATTTATTCATTCATGCTTTGATAGGACAAATATTTACTCAGTGCCTGTTATAAAGCAGCCCCTCTTCTAGGCACTGGGGATGCAGCAGTGAGTAGGAAAGATGAAGAGCCTGCTCTCTCTGGGACACAATGAGGGGATAGCCAGGTAACCAGGAGGTGGTCGCTGCTATGGAGAAATACAGAAGGATGGGCCAAGGGAGGGATCCTAGTGAGAAGACTACCATAGGGAGAATGGTCAGGTAAGGCCTGTCTAAGACGCAGGAAGAGTGGCCACATCCAGAGCTTGGGAAAGAGTGTTTCAGGCAAAGAAAGCTTCTGAAGTCCCTGAGGCAGGAGTATGGGTGCACATTGGGCAGGCAGGTGACTGGAGCCCAGCACGATATGGGCGTGCTGGGTGGGGCTGTGGCAGGCACAGAGGTAAGAGGTGACAAGCCTGTTCATGGAGAGTCTAGTAAGCCACGATGGAAAGTCACATTGTGTTTCATGTTTTATTTTCAATTTGCTTTTAATCATGGTTTAGTTATTTATCACTAACCTACTTACGATTAAGCTCTTTACATTTTTATTCTATTGACTTTGCAAATGGCTTTGAGATAACTCACATATGCGCTATGTAAACATAGGTCCATTCAAATAAAAGCTGAAGACAATGCAGAGGGAGAATGAAGTAATAGATAGTGGGATTGCGATTTAAAAATGTAGTTCTGTGTTTCCTCAGAGCCAGGGAAACAAAAAGAAGAAAGAAAATGATGGCTTATATAATTCTGATTCGTTTAAAAGGAATGGCTATGTGTTCTTAACGGAAGAAAAAATTCTAAAATAAATTCTAAGCATAATGTATTCCATCGAGCCTTGTACAAGAAGCATCAGTAATTGTCTTTATGAATACTGAACGCCTAATATATGCAAACTGTTGACTGTCTAGGGAACACAAACTTTAATCAGACATAAATTCTGCCTTTCAGGAGCTTGCAGTTTAATAGAGTATATAAGAAAAGTGCACAAATGACTATACTACAGGCAGGAGATATATGTGATTAGTTTTCAGATGATCTAGAAATGGGCTTTCATAGAACTTTCTGTCAATCACAGGTGTAGCGTTAAGGCGTGAAGTAGGTGTGTTTCAGGGTTGGGGAAGGAATTAAAGTAATGTGTCAGGGTCACAGCTTTTCCGTCATCCAAGGATTTAGCCCATGGGAGCCAGGAGCCTTTGCGTCGTCTTCCTCTGCTCTCGTGTCTCACACGCAGGAACTGGTCCTCATTTAGTTCAAAGATGACAGCCAGGAGCCTGGAAGACAGGTGTTCTGGTTGCTAATTTGGGGAGTCATGTACTTTGGATATCAGATGTGTAGGTGACACATTGACGTTGTTATGCAAACTGAGTAAATTTTTCTACTAAAATATATGCTTAATAATCAAACTAATTCAAGTTTATGGGTGAAAATAGAAAACATAAGCATCACAAAAGGAGCAATGCTTATAATCCATTCATCCAAAGAAAAATACTGTTGATAGTATGGTCTGTGTCCTCTCAGACATGTTTCTAGGTATGTGCACAGGGTGAGGGTCACACCTTCTAAACTGTTCCTCGGTCCCCTTTTCTCATCTCCTTAAACATCTGGACCTGCAGTTCCACGGTGTCGTTAGTAATTGCTACATGTTAGTGTAAAATTGTGTTATAATTTATTTAACCAGTTTTCTAGGGTTGACACAGATTGTTCCTGCTTTTTCACTGTTAGAATCAGTGCTGGAGCAAACGTTCTTTAAAATACACCTTTCATACTTTTCCAATTTTCTGTGAATTATTTCCCAGAAGTAGAAGGAACAGTGATTTTCAGTAACTATCCTAGTTCTGAGTACCACACATGCCCAAAGCTTTTGTTTAAGACCTTTTTGCTTATGACTCTAACTACAGTGATGCTAAGCTATCTTTTCTACCGGGGGTGGGAGGGGGGGTGCTCCAAAGCAGTAAATAGTCCCTGGATTTTAGATTATCATTTGTTTTTGCTTTCTTCCCACCCCAATCCCATTAATTCCCTGAGATCAGTAACCCACACCAAGCGTGGACAGTACTTTCAGTTCCTTCTGTTTACTCAACACTTACCACACCCAGTTAGTCGCCAAGTTCTTTACGGTCTTCTTCCTATAAAATGTCCTGAATCTCTATGCTACCTTCCTCCCCCTTGGCTCAGCTGGCCCTGAGCACTAACCCTGGATCCCCACAGAATTTCCTGAAGGATCTCCTCTTTTTGGATTTGGTGCACTCTCTAATCTATCCTCTGTAGGAGATGTCATTTTAATGTAAATCTGATGCCTTTCTCTGCCTCAAAGTTTGTAATAGCTCCATACTGCTTTCTAGATAAAATTCAAACCCTGTAGCTTGGCATACAGGCCTGTTTCTGGATTGAGTCACCTGGGTTGAGTCCTGAGAATCTGTATGGTTTAAACTTCTCTTGACCTCCGAGCAAGGAGCTGGGCCCTTCACAACTCTGAGGATGGGCTCTTAGGAAACGCAGGTCTGCTTGGAACCACTCTAGAGAGGAGGCCAGCCACAGCTGGAAACTGCCAGCCACAGCTTAAAATTATCCAGCGCAATGTGATTATTTTAGGAAAAATTTCAGAAGCATTCTGCCAAGGAGCAGCAGGTTTGCAAGTATAGATTAGAAAACCATTTCCATTTAAGAAACCTAATTTAATTAAGTGACACCATTTTTAAGCTATGAAAGCTTTTCCTGCTGAGTCAGGATGTTTTGCTTTTTGGCTAATCCAGACCAGATAGTTGAAATTAGAGACTGGCTCCAGAGAGTGCCCCATAACTTGGCTGTGACAGAGTTCAGAAAGCAAGTATTGTTGTGTGGGATGGGGGGTATTTTGTTTAAATCTTATTAAAGTACTGTGCTAACCTTTTTTTTTCTCTCTCAAGGAAGACATTTAAGTTTTAGGTTCCTAGAAAAGTAGGCTCAAAGAGCTCGAGGTGGGAATGAGCTTTATGTGTCTCAAACACAGCCAGGCAGTCACTGTGCCGGGAGAGCAATAAACAAGCACCTTGGTAGGGGACTGGCTCAGAGATCCAGAGCTGCAGGGTCTTGTAGGCCACCATGAGGACCTTGGCTTTTGTTCTGAGTGAGACAGAGAACCCTTGGAGGGCTGTAAGCACAAGGGTGACACAATCAGACAGGTTTTAAAGGACCATTGCGACCTCAGGGGAGTAACAGTGACGTGAGGCAGATGAGGAGGCTCTTGCTGCAGATCAGATGGGTGAGTGATGGCTTAGACTATAGGGGAAGGGCTGGAGATGATAAGGAGACAGAGGAGATGCTAGCTGGGTCTGATAGATTAGGTGTGGGGTGGGAGAGAATGGGTGAATCGAGACTGACTCTGAGTTTTGATGGCACCATTGATGGAGATGAGGAACACTGGGGAAAAGAAGAGGAAGAAAGAGGTGAGTTTGGGCCTGTTGGATGTGAGATACCCGATAGACATCCCAGTGCAGAGGTGTGGGGAGCAGGGCAATAGATGCATAGGAGCCCAAGGAAGAGGTCAGGACTAGAGATATAATTTGGGAGTTGCCTCCACATAGATGATACTAGATCAGACTATCTAGGGAGGGAGTGAAGCTAGAGAAGTGGTCCAAGGACCAAACCCAGGGCGCTCCCAACAGTCAGAGATCAAGAAGAAAAACTCAACAAGAGACTAAGAAGAAGATACTGGGAGGTAGAAAGTCCGCAAACAACAACAACAAAATGTTACAATGCCAAGAGAAGAAAGATTCTTTTAGGAAGAGGCAGTAATCATCTGTTTCAAATGCTATTGTAAAATAAAGATTGTAAATTATCCATCACATTGAGCCTATGGAGGTCATTGGTGCCCGTGATTAGAGCAATTTCAGCTCTAATTTACTGCCTGATTAGAGAGTTCTCCTGTGATTGGTTTTAGTTTCTTAGTGAAATGAGAATCAAAGTTATGTGATAAAAACTGAGGAGGAAGAGGCAGGACCCTGGAGGTTGGCGAACAGAGGAGAAGCTTGGAAGAGTGAATCAACCAGAGAAATACAGTAGGCTTGCCAAATAGAACTAAGAACTCATTTGTTACGTAAGGTCAAAGATTTAAAATGAGATCAGATAGCATGACCGTATACTTTTCTCCTGCCCCTTTCAGCTGTGTAGGTGGGTACAGGCAGACAATCGAATTTTAAGAAGATCTGTATTTTGTTAGGCGAGGATGATGGAGGGACGAGGTCCTGGGGCTTTGGGAGTTAGTGTCAGGGAATGATTATAATTATAACGGAATAGAAGTTAGGTAAAAATGAGAGCAAAGACATGAATGGGATGACGGACAAGGAAAAGGTGGCAATGTCAAAAGTCACAGTAGGTTCAAAAAATTTTTAGAATGGATATATTAGAAAGAGTGAGTTGGAAATGTGAAATAGTAGTTGTAAACCTGAGAATCTGGTGATGGCTCTGTATCAGCAATGACAAGGTTTAGGAGAAAGTCACAGCAAAGGGTGGCTTAGGGAAGTGGACTAAATAAGACCATTGGCTGGAGGAGGTCATGGAACTGAGAAGCTAGATATGTTATGGATCATCTGTGAAGATACTGAAATTACTAAGAATGATATCAAAAGAGAAAGAAGGGGAAAAACTCTTCAATAAATGGCAGGCATAACCAGGAGGAGAGTAAATAACATGAGGAAGGGATGTGGGTGGTACAGTCTGATGGTAGGCCCCTCAGAGAACTGGGTGGGGGTTACGGAGTAGAAAGGACCATGGTCTGGAAATTGCAAGGAAGAGCAGGAAGGACAATATCCAGTCTCCAAAATCAGTGGTGCCAAAGGGCAGGGGGAAAAACTTGAGAAGGCCACAAGAAAAACAGTCTCCTAGAAAGTCAGCCAAATTTCCATCAGGGCAAGAAAGAGAAACAAATACTTGGAGAGGATACAGGATGATGACAGACACTGAATTCCAGAGGGCACACTGGAGATGGAAGGAGGAGTGGCCAGAGTGGAATACTCAGTACTGGACGTAACTATTCCTTTGACCTGGTCCCTTTTCTGATTCTTGTAATGAGGTGGAAGGGATTAGAGGAGGGGGAGTGGAAACTGCACGAGAAGCCTGGGATGCTCTGAGGACTCCTTGGACGCCCAGGATAATGGTCTGGCAGGGGCTAGGAATTTCACCTTCATCAAGGGCAACCTCGAGGCGTCCAGAAACCATACTCCTTCAATTGTCCGTTACCTTCTCTAGATTGGGAAATCATCATCCAGTAATCGGGTGTTTGCCCAAATGTATTTAATAATTACTAGGTTGGTTCAATGCTTCAACAAATACTGTCTGCATGGAAAGCACTTCACATTTACATTGGAAAAGAGCTGGTGCCATCCTCTCCACAGAAACAAGGCTGACAGCACTTACAAAATAGCTTTGGCTATCTCTTGGGGAGATCACAGTTGGTGGGAAATCAGCAACATTATCATGGAACTTAGCTTGGAAATGATATTTTTCTTTGCTCACTGCTAGACATTTTGGACTTGGGAAACTTAGACTATCAGAGAAGCAGTTAATGTGTAAGGGCAATGGGAACTTGCTTCAGCTAATGATTTCTTGCCTTTTTTACCCTGTATTATAATCTAACCTGTAGACCACTCATTATTTATCTATTATGAGTTCAGCTTTCTTGCTTTTTCCATTTCAAAGTAGTCATTGAAAAATTGCCCAACTGATGATATTTAGGTAGGTAAAACATTTTTGATGATAGTCTTTCTAACAATTGCTATAAAGCTTTGTCACTACAGCCTGTCACAAGATGGCCTCACTTGGTAGCTTAAAGACCAATTCGTTTTTTTTATACACCTGGCATTTTTGAGCTGTAAAATACAACTTTTTGGGTAAAGTAACCTTTCTCCTATATGCAATCTAGATAATTTCAGAGTTGTCCTTTACAAACATATAACACACTGATTGATTTGAAGGCACTTGAGTCTAAAATTACTTCTTGGGTGCAGAAGAGAACAGGGCTTGCTTTGAAAATTTCTGACAATTTATTTATTTTTTAAAAGAGAAGACAAATTCAGAATTTGAAGAGAATTATAGATTTTTGTTCTGACTGTTCCTGAATCAAAATGTTTATAGCCTTAAGGACAATAGAGACAAGGGAAGGTTTTTAGAAAGGGAACAGATACTGAGATAGATAAATTTGAATCAGGCACCTATTTATAAATCAGGTGCTGACTAAGAGATTGAGATATAAAAATGAAAAACACATCTTGTCTCAAGTATCGAATGGTCTAGCAGTGGAGACACACATATACCAGTAACCCTGTTCATGTCCATTAGACTTAAGTAAAGGATGTGGGAACAGTTTATCCTCTTGGGAGAGGAAAGAGACTCAGTAGGACCTGGAGGGGACGGGAGCTGGGAACCTAGGAAGATCAGAAGCTATTTGAATTGGACTTTGGAAGATGATTAAGAATTTGCCATGCATTGTGGGTAGGAGTTGGCTGGGGTCATCAGAGAGAAAGTTCAAAGAGGAGACTGAGCAAAGGCTTGGAGGCAGAGTAGCCTTTGGGACCCTGGGGAAACAGCAAGGGACAAAAAGAAGTCCAGTGGTGAATTGGGTTCTTACATGTGTCAAGACTCGGATTGAGGTTCCTGGCACCCTACTTTTGACAGATTTAGGGAGAATAAAAAGATACACATGTGTTTCCAAGTCATTATGGAGAACACTCCTTTTTATTTGTTACTTGGAAACGAAACATTCAGGAATCAAAGTATTATACTGAAATAATGTGGAATTGGACAGTTTTTCTTGGCTGAGTCTAAATAAGTCATGGGGTGGTGTTTTCATAAAGGAAGGCTTTACACCTGCTTTCTGTGTTGTTTCTTCTGGTATATTTACTTGGGAATTTGTTCTTAGAAATGGATTCTCCGTCTTTTGGTGAATGGAGGCCAAGGGGCATAGTGATGAGAATTAACAGAGATCAGATGTAGAGAAAGAAGCAGAGGATTTGAACCAAGAGAGGAGCATCTATTTCCTAGTGTGAACAGTTAGGAGCTGTGTGACTCTAGACTAATGTCACTTGGCGTCCTTGACTTCACTTCTTCTGCTGCGTAGGGGGAACCGATGAATGAGTTGTTTTAAGACATGAGCTAGCACATATGAGGTCATGTGAAAGCCCTTCCGTGTGCCGTAAAGCATGCTAGACACGAGAGCTGACAGTCGTACTCACCTCTAAGTTGGAAACTTCGCTTTGTTAAAGCCCCACGGTCATACATTGTAGGATGAACTTAGAGGATGATTCTTAAACATTGGGGTCCAGAAACATTTCTCACCTGGCATACTTGTAAACATGTTGAAGCTTGGGAACCACCTGGAAATTTTCTGATTCAGGACGTGTAGGGACAGGATTTAGGAATCCGCTTTTTTAATGAACACCCCATGTGATTCCAAAAGTGACCCAAGGAGACCATTTTTAGGGAAAGGGTCCCAAAAGCTCTCAAAAGATATATGCATCCAGCAAAATCAGGCCAGAACACCTATTAATAAAACCTCGAGGTCTTACTTTCCAAGAAAGTAAGAACTTTCCTCCTTGTTGAGCTTCTGATCGCCCACTTTGACAGACACCACAGTGCAAGTTTGCCGCCCTACCTGGAGCCAAATCAAGAAGGCACTCGCCATTTTGAAGTCCTGTGGTTGTGTTTGGGATGGAAGGCGCAACCCTGCCAGCTACTGAGCATAGGCTCCGCCCCCGGGTTGCCTTTGCTCCTCCCATTGTGCTAACTAACCCTTCATTGGCAGCAGTGTCCCTGGCCAGGATCAATCTAACTGCCTTCCAGAGGCGCCCCTCCTTCCCTGGCTCTCCACTGGCTCTGCCCCAAGGGCATCTGACATCCGTGGGAAGTGCTGTCAGCATTTGGCCTGAACTCTCATTCTGATATAGCCACTCAGCGACCTCCAGCAGTCCCCTCACCTTCTGAGTTTCCGTTTCTCAACCAGAAACGAGGATGACACACCTAGCTGGCAGCGTTGCTATGAAGGTAAAGTGAGGTGGTGTTCAGTGCTGTACACGAGCCTGCTCCACGAGGCCCGCGAGGAGCTCTTGCCTCACAGAAATGTGTGTGTCTGCACTCTTCTGAGCAAAGCAGTGCCTGTGGAAAGGCTGCCTAGGAATCCCAGCAAGCTTCCAAGTTTTAGGCCCTGCGTGGAAGGCAGAAAACAGCTTTAAAATTTTTACTACAAGTCTATTAGCGTCTGAACAAAAATGGTAATTTTGGATTGAAACATTTAATTCTCCTCTTTCCAGAATTCCCCTGGAGATGACCAACGCGCGCGCGCACACACACACACACACACACACGCTGCACAAACTGCACGAGGCCTAGAGCAAGGAAAAGTGCAATCTAGTCATTCATTCAGCAACATGCAAACATATACAATCATAAGATGCCAGGCTCTCAGTGGGTCCATTTTACGCAGGCTAAAATGGGAAATAACCTACATGTTCACCCACAGGAGCAAAGACTAAATAGAAAACTGTGTTTTCCTTAAAAGATGATGATGCATTAGCATAGTAATTTACACAGAAAAATGTGTCTAAAAACAAGGTTTAAATGTGTTTTTTAGAAAAGGTTTAGAAACAATATGTACGGTATTATACTGAAACTATTCTTACAAAAACTTCTAGGAAGATATGCACCAAAATTTTTAACAGCATGTTTTTTGTTTGTTTGTTTGTTTGTTTTTGTAGATGGTAGAGTTAGGGATCATTTTTTAAAATATTGCTGATCTATTCTTTCTAACTTAATTACATTGAATTTAATATACTTGTGCAATAGACAAATATATCTATCAGATTGTAATAGTCGGAGCTTGCAGAGATTAACTGCAGACCTAAAAATCTTTGCGTCGATAATTTGGGGCTTTTGTGTGATGCCCGTTTTTATGTCAAGAGAGCATTATGTTCTATCATGTGGTACCCTGGCCTCGTTATGTTGCAATGTCACGAGAGTCCTGTCATCTTCCTGTGAGTCCCCTAAGCAGCACTTTGGGGGTAACAGAGAGATTTGTCTCTGGTCCTCCTGTGCCATCTATTTTTGTCCCTTCATGATCTATTCACATACCAGTCGAATTTCTCTTACATAAGTAGACCTCTCTTGAGACTCATAGAATAGAATGCGCTGATCTTTTTTTTCCTTTTTTTTAAGAGCACCGTTACAATCCCTCCTTTCCCTCCATTCATTTTCATACCTGAGTCTACAGTGATTGCTTTTTCTTTGAACCTTGCTTGAAAGTGTCCCAGCCCCTTTACCTGGAGCCCGGAAGGTGAGAGTGATGGTGACATGGGGCTGCTGTCTTATTAATCAGACGTTTGCTCTGCACTGGGCATTAATCACATAAACCCGCACAGCTGGATAAGATTCATTAGTGTCGTCTTTCACTGCTCTTGTCTGCCCATCCTGCTTGCTCTCTGCAGCATTCATTAAAATGCCACTGACGCTTCAGGGTGGCTTTATCTCTCTCTCTCACCTCCCGGAGCCAGGTGCTGTGTTTGACGCCCAGGGGACTCGGAAAGATCACTAAGGTTACCGAGCAGAACATTTCATTAAAGGGCCTCTGATCGCCTCTTTGGCTGATTGCCTTTCAAATCTGCCAGAATCCTCTGGGAGCGTCTTCTCAGGATCCATGATCTACGCTGAGCCAGATGACAGCCCCTGAGAGTGGAAACGGGCCTCAGCATGACAGTGAGAGCATCTATATGCTGTGGGTTTGCCAGCGTGACACACCTGTTCACCAGTCACTTCTCCTTATTCAAGGACATCCTGCTGTGCCCAGACCCTCCTCCCTGGTTTCCAGCCTGCTCCTTCTTCAACCCACTTCCTGACCTCTGTTAGCGGTCTTTGAGTTCGGAGTCCCTTGCTCTGACCTTTAACTGCCCTTTTATTTAGTCATTCTTTCAAGAAATATTTATGGAGCACCTACTGTGTGCCAGGCCCTGCACCCATCACTGGGGCACAATACCGAGCCCGAGAGACATGGTCGTGCCCTCGTGGAGTTTACATTCTAGCAGGGGAGACAAGCAAAAGCAAAGTAAAAGAGGAAGCAAGGCACAATGGTCTCAAGTGTAAGAACTGCAGTGAAGTGAACAAAAAAAGGGCAGGTACAGCATTGACTAGGTGTGGCAAACATACTTCAAGTGCTGTGGTCAGAGACCGCTGTCAGCGGCAGCAGCAAATCTGTTAGAAACACAGATTCTCAAACCCTCTCCCGGACCTCTGATCAGAGACTCTGGGGTGGGCCCAGTCTGCGTTCAATAAGCCGTCAGGTGGTCATGATTCCCACTCGTGTTTGAGAACCACCAATTTCAGCAGCAGCTACGTGATGGGAAGGAGGTGGCGGGTGTGGAAGTGTGCAGGGAAGTACATTCCAGGCAGAGGGCAAAAGACCCGAGACAGGAAAGAACTTGGCTTGTTCAGGAAAGTGAAACCGAGACTGCTTTGGCCGGGGCGAGTGGCAGAAGATGGTGATGTTGATGAGGGCAGGACCCAGTCATGCCGGTTCTGGTAGATTACGGTGACAGATTTGGACTTCAGTTAAGTGAGAGACGAAGCATTTTAAGCAATACCATGCACGAATCCGAATTACTTTTAAGATGGTCCCCATTGCTGAGCATCTTAAGAGTGGAAATGGGAAGACCAGTGAGGGGGTTGATGCGCTGGTCCAAGCATGGTGGCCTGGACTAAGGTGTTACCAGTACAGATGGAAGTAATTCCAAGATTTTAGAGAGAAGTTCAAGAGGATTTGCTGATGGTCTGGGAATGGTAGGGAGTGGTTGTGGAGGGGGGAGGTGTCATGATTGACGCCCCCATTCTGCCTTGAGTTGCTGGGTGAATGGAGGTGTCATTTACTGCTCTGGAGAGGCAGTAAGGTGGGTATACCTTCTTGGCCTTCATCTCAGATGCTCCCCAATTCTTCTGGGCAGGCATCTTACAGTGAACAGCTTCCTAGAAATGGTCCTCAGCTTCATTCATGGGCTACATCCTCAGTTCAACCCAGACCCCTGCGAGAGGAGCCACTGGACTGATCCCCGTAAGAGCTGTCCCTCTAGCGCAGTGTCTCCTGTGCATGAAGTTTGAGGGATCCCTAAACGGCTGTGTCCGGATGTAGCGCATGTGCCTGTTGGAACAGGAGTGAGTCAGTCCCCAGCCTTGCTTAAAGGCGCCTACTTCTTATATATGCTCACCTTAGAAGGAGAACAGAAATACAGAGGAGAGAGATAAATTGCCTGGAGCCAGGAAGCACACACAGCCCTGGAATCCAATGGAGAATCAATCGAGAAACCGAAGCAGAAGATACGAGAGTGGCCAGAGGCAAGGGAGGGCATTGGAGAAATCTGTGGCTCAGTGGTGGGTGACCCTTTGCCCCGGCCCCCACCGTGAAGAGTGAATCACGGTGGGAATAGGGAGGAAAACACATTTTTAAACTCTTCACATCTTCTGCAGAGAAGGTGGGCTGGTTACATAAATAGCCGCTCGTGGGCTGCTCGATTCCTGAGCCTCGCTCATGAGTCTGAAGGAAACATCACCTCCTCTCTCGCAGGGGTGAGTGGTGAACATGTCAGTCACCCCAGCCAATCAGGAGTCAATCACCTCCTATTGTACATGCGCCGTGCACAGTGCTTTGTCCCTCATTTACTGTGTGTCTGGGATACGAAGGTAGCTTCCTCTTCTAGATTTAAACCCTGAAAAATGCGGTGAGATAGACAGTGGGGGACGGAAAGGAGCATGGGAAGAACAGAAAGCTTGGGAACGCTGACCAAAAGAGCCATGACCTAAAAAGGTGCGAAGTTGATCCAGCTGAATCAGCTTAGCCAGGAGGGCTCTGGGAATTTGCTTTGGAAAGATGTTTAAGTTGTCTGTGTGATTGACATTTAAGACCAGTGGTTCTCAAATAGGTGGAGGGATTTACCGGGGAGCATTTGGCAAGGTCTAGAGACAATTTTGTCACAGTTGAAGGCACAAGGGTGGGGTGCTACTGAAATCTGGCAGGTAGAGGCAAAGGATGCTGCTAAACCTTTTACAATGCGCAGGACGACCCCTTCAACATAGAATTAGCTGAACCAGAATGTCAGTAGTGCTGAGGCTGAGAAACCCCGGGATAGAGCGTGTGAGCAGAACAGAAGAAGAAAGCATGGTCTGATGCCTGCCGCAGGAAGAGGGTATGGCCAACCGCATTGGGGAAGGGTGGTTTGCAGCTGGTCAGCAGGGGAACAAAATGAAGAAATTCAGTGACATCCCATCTATAAATCCAGCTCTTGTCTGAATTTCCCTGGAAATCAACAGATGTTTGCTGCCCTCCAGCTGTGTGCAAGGCACCAGGTTGAGGTGATATGGGAGTGCTGGTGGGGGCTGGGACAAACAGAGGTCAGAGGTCAGCAAGCCAAGCCTGTTTATGGAGCATCGCATGGGCCATGATGGAAGTTCTGCACTTCTCCTGTACGTCATAAACCTTTGTAAGGAAAAAATGATAATGTGCCCAAAGTGCCTGTACCTGGCTGCCAATACTAACCAAATGCTAAGTCTTCTCCTTGTGCCAGGGTTTAGCTGAAGGAGTCTGCATTCTTCTGCATACAGTTCCGTGAATATGGATCCCACATGTTGCCTCAGTTTCCCTCACCGCCCCATCAGTGCCCTGAAGCCAACAACTCTCCCCTTCCCCAGTCTATCTCACCAAATAATTTTAAGAACAGAGTGTCCTCTATGGTATATATAAGCTGCTCTAAGATAAGTTTTCATATAAAATCAAGATTCATTCTAGTTATGCTTTCACCATCTTTTACCGTTTATCTATTCAATCTGCAATTACTGAGAGTCTACTGTTATAGATGCTGAGAAAATGAAGTCAACTTGAGCCCTACTGTCGTGAATTTTGTCATATCATTTAATTAATATACCTCGGCTGCATCCTGATGGAGGACAGAGAGTCAGCCAGGAGAAGAATCCTGAGGGGGAAGAAGGTGCTGTGGCACATCCCAGGCTGAGGGGGTGGCCTTCCTGATGTTTCCAGGTCACAGGTCCGAGTGTGAGTAGGCAAGGGACAAGAAATGCAGTTGTAGAGGTGAGTCAGGTCGGTTTGAGAAGGGTCTTGTATACAAGAATGCTGCTGCGGAGTTCGGACTTTGTCCCAACAGAAATATTTAAACTGAGGAGAGATGTGGTCAGATTTGTGCTTTAGAAAGACCACTCTCTCGATTGAGAAGTCCAAGATTACTGGAGGAGAGACCAGTTTGGGAGACGGTCGCCTAACCCAAGCAGGAGGTGATGCAGGCCTGAATCAAGGTAGAGCCCAAAAATGGGAATGGGGTCAACAGGTGTTTAGGATGGAACCAACAGATTTGGGTGATTCATTGGTTATATTGGGAGTGAGTTGGAAAAAGAGACATTGAGGACGATTTTGTGGTGGATAGTGGGACCTCCAAGTGAGATAGAGAACATGGGAGTAAGAGGAACCAGGATTTGGGGAAGCGATGCGTTCAGTTTCTGAGCTACATGTGAAGTGCTTTGAGCGCATCCAAATGGAAGTAACGTCTCACACAAAGCCAAAGAGACTAACGAGCAAAGGTGAGTGAGACCTGTTAGAGAATACAAAATGGGTGTCACAAGCATGAGATGAAATCAGAAGCCGTTTGAATAGGTGAGATCACCAACAGGTAAGGTAGAGAGTGAGAAGAGAAAGAGGGCCCAGGACCGTGCACCTGCATTTAAGGGCATGCAGCAGACGAACTCACAAAAGACACTGAAGAGAATGATCAGAGGTAGAAGACACGGCTGTTTTCAGCGAAAAATAGAGAGTCTCGATTTCAGAAGGAAGATGTGGCTTTTTATGGAAAACCACCCCACTCCCATCCTGACTAGTGATATGTCTTCCTTTGGAAGGCATGGTGCAACAGTCACATACACACACACACACACACACACACACACACACACACACACACACAGAGGTTGTTGCAGAAAATGCCATTCTGTTTTAGCCAGGGTTAGCTTTGAAGCTTCAACCACAAAGAAGTGATTTAGAGAATTCCACTTTTTTCTTCTTGACAAGCCTTTATTTTCACAGCATAGCAGGAGGGTCCAGTGGCCACCTGGATGACACAGGCACTTTCCCTGTCCCCATTAATATCACTCAGCATCCTACATACAGGGAGGGCGTGTAGCCCTCATAGCTGCCCCAAACCTCTTGTCATGGGGATGGAAATTTCCATTATTGACAGCGGAAACAGCGGGCTAATGGCACAGATAAATTGTAAATTTTGACAGCACCGACAGGTAAATATTGGCTTTGCACAAACAAGTGTCTATAAATAGCCTTTCTGCTGTAGAAACTCCACAGATGGCAGCAGGGCGGTGCCCAAGCGTTGATTTTTTCCCAGGGTGCTCGGTGCAGAAAAGCACAGCTGTCAGCTTTGCTCTTCTGGTTGCACACGCAGGCTGCCTCTGCTGTACCGGCAGCCTGGCCCGCTCCCATCCTCCTTTGGCAGGCAGAGGTGGGGACAGGTGGAGATCAGTCATTTCAATAATCTGCTTCCAGTGCCTTTCCTTCTATCCAGGAGTCCAAAGGGGTTTCTTACCCCTCCAGTGCTACTTCTTGGCGGTGACCGGTTAGCTCAGTTGATTGAACTGTGGTGCTAATAGCCCCAAGTTTGCAGGTTCGATCCCCACATGGGTCACTGAATTGTGCCCTCCTTTAAAAATAAAGAAAAAAGCCACTTCTTCAGGTTTTGCAGACAAAGTGGGAATTTGTCTGATAGGGGATTTGTCAGCCCCTAATAATTATAGCTGGTCCTATGAAAAAGAAAGCAGGTGAAGGGAGACAAGTAGTCACTCCAGACTGTGTGTCATGTGGCTGAATGGCTAATAATAGTGCTTTCAAGGGCTCTGGGCAGACGTGGCTGTTTTATGTGGTCACATCATGGGTGCTGACCTGAAGGGGAATGTGTGAGGGAGGGGAGCCGTTCTCACCAGCAACTCTTCTTGCTGGGGAAATTTGCCCAGCGGCCGGCTCGCCCCATCCAGGGAGCTGACGGGAGCATAGTGAGCCATGACTGGGAAAATATGCTGGCATTCTTATTTCACAAACGCCGGGCTAAGAGCCCGTAACTAGAATAACGCTGATTAAAGTGACAACATTCTATATGATCGTTCTAGGGACGCCCAGAGAGCTTAGTGCCGAAATTGAATGCTCCATCATTGTGGCTGGGCTCTGGTTTGGGGTATGACTAGACTTCCCTCCATGCCTAATGTTTATTTTCTACTTCTCCTCATTTCTGTGGGCTCATTTGTTTAGTGCATTTTATATTGTAATCCCCTTCAAACCCTTCTGGAAGTAGACAAGGTATAAATCACATAAGTTCAGTCAAATGATGCGAAAAGGTTCCTAAGATAGCAATAGTAATAAAAAAAATCATTTATTTTTTTTTCTTCAACGAAGTCTTTGAGAAAACAAATGATAATAATAGACTATGCAATTAGACAAGTTGTAATAGAAAATTAGGAGGAAAAATATTGTGGAGAATTGCAGTAGGAAATAACATGTGAATAATAAAGTAATGGTGGCATCCCCCCCCCCAAGGCAGAGATGTCTGTGGTTTTTCCATTAGCCTTGTCCCAAGAGAGGAGAGCAAAGCTGACACGAGTCAGCAATCATTATACAGAGTGGCACAGAGGTTTGCTCTAATCTTTGTTCACAGAGTAAATACAGGACATTTATTTCCTGCTCCTTGGCAACTAGCCACCATTAGCACAGTCTCCTTTGCTTTTCTGGTGGGTTCCCCTTCCGGTTATAACTCCATGTTCAGAAGTACTAGGTTATTCGATTTGGGGGCCTTGGGCTTTTTCTCCCAAGTCTTGTCTGCACACATGAAGGCCTAGATTTTCAAGAAGGGCTGTGAACGCCTCCCAGTCTGGGCTGGGTCCGTCCCTGGCATCCAGCAGGCGGCAGATGAATGTTTGTGGAATGGAGTTGATTCAGTGAGCTCCAGTTATTAGGGAGTCTATTTTCCAGTTGGGGGAAGAAATCAGAAAATGCTTCATGGGTGAGAGCCCAGCCTGATGGTCAACAGTACAGCTATGCGAGATGCTCAGCATAGAAAATAAAGAGTCATCTCCCACTAAACCTGTCAGGACACAGTGGACAGGAGGCCCCAGAGGTGTGGTCGCAAGTGTCTGAGCTTTGTAATCAGACAGACGTCACTTTGAATTGTGCATGCCTTCATGTGAACTGGTAGACTCTGGGCCTCTCTGAACTTCCGTTTTCTATAGATAATAATAATCGATTTCTCAGGATGGTGACATCAAAGTATAATGTCGCCGTTGCAGGAAGTCCGGAGCCACCTGGCCAGCTGCAAATCCCTGCTCTGCCATTTTACTAGCTGAGTGACCTGCCGTAAATTCCTTAAGCTTTCGGTGCCTAACCGTCCTTGGATTTTAAATGGGAAGAGTTGCTGTGAGAAATAAATATTAATGTATGTAAAGTGCTTAGAACAGCATGGTATATGAGTGTTCAAGGCATGCTTATGACAACATCAGGTGGCACTGAGGAGAGGTGTCCTACGTGGCTGTTCTCTTCCTCCATCTCACTCTCTCACTCTCCCGGTGCTTTCCTGAACAATTTCTTGATCATTTTATTAATCGTGAAACCAGCCACATTATTGTCAGCTTCATAAAGGAGTGCACAGCTATTATCTAGTACAGACGGCCTCACAAAGAGGGGACCTGTGCCAGCTTCCACACAAAGCCAGAGAAAAAGCCTTCAAAGCCCCTGGAGAGAGAGTGGTGAGTTTTGTTATGCATAGCTGGAGTTAGCATTTTGTTTCTTTTTTGTTGTTATGAAAACACATTCTTTAATTAAAAGAAAAGCACAAGTCTTCTAAAAACCAAAGTAATACACATGCTTATCTAGTAAGGAGTGAGTGAACTATTAAGAGGCATATAATACATTTCACTTATTCAAGACGTTGATCTAAACTTCATTCATTCATTCATTCTTTCTTTCTTTCAAACCCTCTTATTTGGTGATTGTACATTGGGTCCTATGCCAGATGCTAGGAATAGAAATAGGAACAGGACTTTGTCCCCCAGAACTCCAATCATTTTGGCAATGTCAGTCCACGGAAGTTGATGACACAAGCAGTTGTACAGAGGTCTATTGATGACTGATGATCCAGAATACCAACAGGGTGATTATAGACAAGGGGAACGTGATTAGCCTTGTGTTAGCACGAGTGCAGTACCTTTCCTAAGGCAGAGCTTAGCAAAGGATGTGGGAAAGGGAAGATTGGGTTTATATAAACACCACTGTTACATTGAATTCTTTTGTTAAGAACTAAAGATAAAATAGTGTTGAAAATCCCAGAACTGCATGACCAAACTGAATAATTGATCCTGAATGGGTACAATGGAAGTTAAGAGTCGTTGATGAATTTGTTGCATCCTCATTTGCGTGTTCATTACCCTCTAACTAGTTGGCTCATGGTGTCCCTATTGTTCAAATGAAGAAACTGGAGCTTAAAGAGAATGAAGGGGCAGCACTGAGAGGGGGCACCTGAGAAGGAACCCAGGTGCCACAGTGGGCTGCAGTCCCGTAACAGCTCAGTGGCACCTGCGCCAGCCTGCTGCTCTGTGGCCTGAAGGCGGCTGGTTGGGCATGATGATTACCGCTGCAAAAGAACTCTGGAAGCTCTCAGCGGCATGTCGTGACACCTGCCTTTTATCTTCCGACTCCTCGGCCGTCATCTCCCTTCCTCACTGGAAGCATCTTAGTACTTAGTTAATGACTCTTGGGCTTTCTCTCCTCTGTGCTCTTTTTCTCACCATGTGTTCATCATACATGTAGATGTTTCTATGGCGCATAAAAAATGTTCTGGCCGGGGCAGTAACTCTCCTACTTAGCATGCAATGCCATGTATGATCTCACACTCTGATCCCTTCAAGCGAAAACATAGTGAATCCACATCAAAGTAAGCACTTCCTTTAAGAGGAATACATCATGACTTGTATCCAGATTTACTCCTTCACAGGGTACGTCCATGGTTTTCGTGTAACTCAGACAATCTTTTGTCTGCAGCAAAGAAAATGTCCTCCCCATATCTCTCCTGATATCCTCATCCCATGTCTTAAGCTTCCTCAAACAGTGCTGGCACAACCTGTCTCCTGACACCAAGAAAACACTGCTTCTGAGTCTTAGCACAGCTCGAGGACAGTCAGTGGTGATTACTTCATGTTTCTATTTCAAGGGTTGTTGACTGATGCTTTGGCAAAATCTTTTTGTTTTTTCCAGATATAGCTGAGGGGTCTTAGAGATAACATACAGCTACACTACCTGGTAGAAGAGGACGGATTTTCTAGGTGGTGGGGGGTGGACAGGGGGCTACTTAGTGAGTCAGGGTTGGGTGTGGCTCAGTGACCTCTGTTATTCTTTGGTGAGTGTCTCCCAGGTTTTGACTCAGTATGTGGAGACAGGGGACTGCTTTGGGCTGTCACACCATTAAAAAAAATATCCATCTCTAAATTTCTATTGATGAGATAACTGCATGGCTTTTAGGTAAATTACAGGCTACTGTTGGGGATAGTTCGTGATAGTAAGTACCAGTGTTACTTCCTTCATGAAGCTGCTCTAAATTCCCCAGCTAGAAGTTGTCTTTCTTCCAATCCCTTATCACACTTTACCTGTGCCTCTCTTGTGCATTTATAATGTGCCCATTCACACAAGAGCTGTGTGGTTTATCTCTCCTTCTGGTGAAGAAACCCCTCTTGTGAAGAGTCTCTCAGAGCCTCACAATGCCTAGCACAGAACTTCCACATGCTAGACACTCAGGCGATTGACTTGGTGAGTTTCTTGTATTTCCCTAAGATTATTTACTTACTTTATTATTGTTATAATTAACTAGTGATTCATTAGCTAATGTTTCTTCAAGATCTACTATGTGCTAAGCACTGTGCATTCATTATTTCATTTAACATTTACAACAAAACTCTGAGGTAGATACTTGTTCCCCTCAGTTTACAAATAAAGAAACTGAGTCTTTAAGAAATTATAAATAACTTGCCCAGTATCAGAACCAGTATTCTAAACTGTGAGTGTCTCTTACCCAAGCCTATGCTTCAGATCACTACATCCCCCTCCCAGGGGCTAAAGAAAGACAAACACTCAGAATCCGGAAGAGCAGCCTCCGAGGAACCTTTGTGGTTCCCCATTCTCCTTAAGTCCCACTGTAGAGACGGTCACTCCCAGACATGACAGACTTGCAGACCACCACCAATTGCTTTTTCTCCTGCATTCTGAGTATGGAAGGCGCTCCTTGGCTGTTCTGCCTGAGGTTGCTTTCATCACATTTGCTCTGCTGTGACTGTCAGCCCTGGTTAAGTTGGGTTCATTGCCACTTTGGGCAGTGTTCTCCTTTAGACAGTCCCTCCAGCGAGAGCCACCTCAGAACTGGGAAATGGTCGTCTGTTTGCTCTCCACTTGCCCAGCTGCCGATGGGGTGAGGAGAACGCCAACAACACAGGCCCTTCCAGATTCTTCTCATGCACAATGCCTGATGATGTTCAGCCTATTTCCACCTGTGGCGTCAAGAACTCAAACCAAACAGTAATTATTGGGCACATGTCACTGTAAGACGTGGGGGGCACTGTGAACTCATTCACACTCATTTTGATTCATCTTGGTCGCTTTTGCTAGGGGAATACAGTACGGCGAAGAAAGGAATGGGGTTGAGTTCTCGCTCTGCGTCAGATGCCACTGTCTGTACGCCGCGGGCCAGCCACTTGGCCCCTCTGGCTCCCTGTCTCGGCTAAAACCAGGAGGATGGGCTATGGCACCCTTTGTCCCTGCTTCTTGGCCTGTCTTTCTTAGAGTGGGTGCAGCTCCTCAGGGAATGGGTTCATCTGCAGTCAGAATGGGGGTGGGGACCATTGTATGCGTGTGACAAAGTCCAGAACCACTGCAGTGTCACTGACATGCTTTATTTACCACTTCATCTCAGAAAATGGTCATAAAACACAGTTCTTGGTAGATGAATGGACTCCAAATAGTGATCCAAGTTGGAGTGGATTTACACTCTGTAGACTTTTGTTTGCAGAAGGTGAAACGTGCAGATGCTGCAGGGAGAGCCATTCTCAGAGTGCTCGGGCCCCTGCCCCACGGGGTTAAATCCTGGTGCAGGTCTCTGCTAGTGACCGAGTCTTTGACCTAAATATGACATGGCCAGGAAATCAACCAAGTCCTTTAGGAGACATATGCCAAATGGATAGTTAGTTATATCCACAGAGGCTGATATATGGGTCATTTGCCATTTTTTAAATAGCTTTAAAAATTACTCAGGTAAACACATGTTTCCTTTTTTAAAATTGAAAATACCTAAGGTGTTTTGAATCAATAGAACTTTAAAAAAATGAACATCACTGAACAAAGCACACAAACACATTCCCTCCTCCAATGGAGCTTACATTCCAGGCGGCCATTAGTGACAACTAAGGTAAAACACCAGCATTTGCCCATCCAAGAACATTACATCCAAAATGAAACAAATGCAGTAAGGGCCCTCTTATCCCATGTAGCTGGAACTGGCCGCTGATTAATTGATTTTAAAAAGACCATGAAAATGGCTGTGCTTAATCCTAACATGATCTATGTGTACCGTCAATATTTTAACTTCAGACGTATAAATGCGTATTCACTCACCAACATTTTTATGTGAGACCAAAGCATTACTTACGTTTGCCGAGTGGAATCTTTAATACCCATTCTTAGATAAACCATCCCTGACAGGCATCTTCTGCGATTTCCAGCTTCAGTTTCCTTAAAGTGGAATGAGATCTTGAAGGCATTTAGAAAGCAGTCTAAGCACAGAACCTTCCAGTCTTCTGTGGTTAACCCACCCACACCTGGTTCGACAGCGGGTTTGATTTAGTTTTAGCACCTTTTTCTAATCCAGTCTTCCAAAACATGCGTGCAACTTAGAGCGTTTTCTTCTGACACCCCCAATTTGTCAGTGTATATAATATGCAACCAAATTACATAATTACACTAACAAGTATAACGGGCAGAAAGAGGTTTGGAAACAGACCCCACAATCTCACATCATCCGGTAGAAGCAGCACAGGGGCATAGCAGCAACTAAGCTGTTAGCTTGGAGTGTCAGCCTGGGTACCAGTCACTCTATTTTACAGACCAGGTAGAGAATGTTTCTCAATCTGGCAAGTCAGTTATGCTGCAATCATTTGAGAAGTCCTACGGTACTCCTAAGCGTGACCATAAATACCCATTATTTGCAGCCCCCGGAACAGTGTGTCGAAGGCTGAGTGCTATAGGACCCTGGCAGTTCTGTGAAGCAGGGGGGCGAGGCCTCAGGGGGCATTAGAGAGATTTAGCAGCAGCCTCACTCTCCCCAGCTTCTTTCAACTGAAGAAGATGCACTTTTATCTGATTACATATCTGTCTCTTCCATATTTGTAAAAAAAAAAAAAAAAAAGACTTAGAGAATGATTGTATCTTTAAATGAGGGATATTGGGGTGCTTTTAGAGAGGAAATTTTAGGCTTTGAACAGCCTCGCATAAATTACCACAGACAGAGGACACCTGATAAGATTTGTAAATCTTTTCAAAAGCCTGATGATTTAAAATGCCTGGTTTCCACCTGATTCTTTTTCCATTCAGTGTTTCTGAATAGGCACTGTATGAGTTTCCTAGAGCTGCTGTAACAAAGTACCACAAACCCGGTGGCTTAAAATAGCAGAAATTCAGTATCTCACATGTATGGAGCCTGGAAGTCCAAAATCAAAGTGTCAGCAAGTACGTTCTCCTTCTGAAACCTGTGCAGGACCCCTTCCTTTCCTCTTTCTAATGTCTGGCGGTTTGCTGGCATCCCTGGTGTCCCCGACTTGAGCTGCACAGCTTCAGCATCCGCCTTTCATCACATGACACTCTCCCTGTGCACCTGTGTCTTCACGTGACCGTCCTCTCGTGAAAAACCAGTCATATTGGATTAGGCGCCCACCCTCCTGTAGTATGCCCTCATCTTAACCAGTTCCATTGGCAGTGACCTTATTTCCAAGTGGAGTCAGATTCTGAGGTTCAGGCATTAGGACTTCGACCTATTTTGAGGTGGGAACAATATTTAACCCACTATTGGCACTGAGGATTTTCTGGATGTCGTTCTTCTCCCTGCCTCCAGCACCCTCAATTCCTAGAAACTGCCAATGAATAAAACAAAGCCTCTCAACATTTATAATGTCAGAGATGTCCTTGTGCTCGGATGAAACTGAAATAGATCCTCTGGGAGAATCCCTTAATTGAGGCAAGGCAGTGTTGCCAAGAAAAGATCCTACAGTAAAAGGAACGATCATGGTTTACGTGCTTACTCTGTACTTAGTCCTAGGCTAAGCATAGCACACCCCTTCTTTTATTTTTTCATTGATCTTCCCCCAAATTCTAATAGGTATCTTCACTATTTTATATACTTCAATTTGCAAGTGACAGAAAACAACTAGCAGCTAGAAAGAATGTAGACTTTAGGGCTGGCTTAATCCAGGGCTGCAGCTCCATTTCTCTGCAATTTCCTGGGTTCTGCTTCCCTCTGGGTAGCAGTTTACCGCTGGACATTGCACACTACAGCATCCTGTGGAAGAGAGAGGGGACACTTCGGGCCAGGAGCCCAGAAGGAACAAGAACATTCATAGAAGCACCCAGTCAACCCTCTGCCTGTTTCCTTGGCTTGAACTTGAGCACACACCCAGCTCTGAACCAAATACTATCAAAAAAAGGGGGTTATATTCAGACCAATCAGATCTGCATCTGGAGGCGGGCTGGGGGCGGGGTGGTCAGCATGCACTGGGGCTCAAGGTCTGCCCTGAGGATCACCGACAGATACCAGAATAAAATTAGGGTTTTCTGAGGAGGGAGAAGGAGGCAAACATTAGGGAAGCCACCGACAGCATCCACCTCAGCAGGCCCAGTGTACAGATGAAATAACTAAGATTTGGGGAAGCTGATGACTTCTTCCCACAACCACGCAGCGTGTGAGCGCAGGCTGACATTCAACGCCCAGGGTCTGTGACTTTCTCGTCTATCCGGCCACCACCATTTCTCCTGCTGGAGGGGCTAAGTGCTTCCTGGGGTCGTTACATGGCCTCAGAAACTCGGTCCTCACACCCTTGACCACCCACCTCCTCAGAAGAGGTGTGTTTCTTCATAACGTGCTGTGTCTCTGTGAGTGAAAAATGCTGTTGAAGGGTTGAGGGTTAAGAGGAAATTCTGGGAGTGCTGGTGCCGGGAGGATGGCTTCCTCACCTGAATAGACAGCCTCAGTAGAACCCCCAAATTGCTAGCTTCCCTTTTGTGCTTTCACATGCTCTGATCAAGATATCGGGTAGGCTGGTTCAAAATAAAGGGAAAGGGAGGAGAGAGGAAGGGAAGAGGGAGGGGGAGACTCCTTCCACCTTTGCAATTAGGCCACTTGGGTACTTTGTTAGAAGAGACAAGCCATTACCTGAATAGCCTCCCAGGAGAAACTTGCAGTGGCAGAGACCAGGTAGTGTTCATTATGGCTGAGCGGTCACAGGAAATCTCAAGATGGAAGAACTAAGGCTTTCCTGCCTGCCTGCCAGGCATCTCACTCAAGTGATGAGAAATGAGAAACAGAGTTTCCTCATGCTCAGGCCTTGGCACCGGCCTGAGTCTTTGGCTCGAAACCTTAGTGGAACTATTTCTGCATGTTTCCTTTCTAATTTCGCTGGCCTTTGGCTATTTGAAGTTTTTCCTTGTGTGGAGGATGGGAAAATCCAAGTTTTTCAAAGACGTTTCCTCTTGTGAGCATCTGTATTGTCAAGGAGAAAAATTTTTACCCATTATTAACCTTCATGCTGATTGTTTCTTTTTTCATCTCCTAATCATCAAAAGCACATGTTTTCATTTCCATTTCAATCATTTCAATTTCTTGCATCCAAAGCAGAAACAATCCCAGCATTATTAATGTTTATAATGCCCCAAAGCCAACAGCTCTTAGCAGTTCCTAGCCTTGCCTGAACTTTTCCCTTGGAAGCACTGCCACCAGGATTGGTCTCCCAGTGTGTGCAGGGAGGGAAACAGTGTGCATGCTACAAGCCGAGTTTGGAAAGTAAAGGCAAATGTCCACCCCTCAGTCCTGAGCCGCGGGTCCCGCTGTTTTGGTTGGGGGCAGGGCTGAATTTAATATGCACGTAATAAGCCAGATGTGCTGTATCCCAGGACTGTGACTTGCATCTGAGTTGTCCCCAGTTCTCCACATTCCTGCACTTTGCTCTGTTGCCCGATCTCTGCGAGATCTTCCTCTCTCCTCTAGGAGTGAGACCTGCCCTCATCCCTACCCCTAGGTTTTATTCCCACAGGGCTTTCTCCAGCCCCCGCACCCACCCAAAGCTGGTGGAATCCTGACAGGAGAACTAGATTTGCAAATTTCAAACATTTTCACAGCCCAACTGTTCCTATAAAAAAAAAAAAAAAAAGAGGGAGGCTCAGTAAATAGTAGAAATAAAAGCAGAAGCAGAACGGTTCTTGCTCAACTGGGAGGGACAACTTTGCAGTCCTCTCCCTTGGCCCACTGAAATGCATCCCTCCATCACTTCTGAGCACAGTGTAAAAATCACAGACCGGAAGCCATGAGGCCACTGGTCTGGCTGGGAGTCTCACCTGCCTGCACTGTGCTCCTCAGCCCCCTGCCCTCTCTGCCTAGCAGTTGGAGATCCCAAACGTCCCCCAAGTTTTTCATGTGTCGGGAAGAGTTTCATGGAAGTGCCCTTCTTCCTCCCATGCCAGCTAGCACTGTCCTCACCCACTGTCCTGGTTTGGGGTCTCTCTCCTCCCAAGGACTTGTGTTGGCCACGCGTCTCACTGTAGCTCACCCGAGCACAGAGAGTATTTCACAGAGAGCTTTTAAGGTAGGTGGGTAGACAAGCTTGGGTCACTGTTGCTCATACAACTGTGATGTCACTACTAATGTCTCATCTCAGAGGGTTGGTGGGAGCTACAATTCATCTTCCCACACCCAAGTTCCAAGAGAAGAGCCTAGACTTACAGACCACCTAGTTCTTCCACTAGAAAATGACATGGTCTTCCTTGAAAAAAGTGAATATCTGGGGTGTCCTGAACCAAATGGATTAGTGTCCTCAAAAATGCTGTAGTTGCACTCTGCTCCTGTAAGGTGTTCGCTACCGAAAGTCTGTGGCATTGTAAATAATTGTATTTAAGCAAACTTGGAATACAGTCATTTTCAGCCTGCAGCCTGGACTTCTAAAGTCTTCTCCAATTAGGATGAGTGGCATAAAAGGTATTTTCTGGCTCCACATGCTCCGAGCTGCTTTGAGGCAGGGGATAACTAAGCCAAATGGACACCTTGAGGTGCCTGCGTCATTCGTGCCTCTCTCAGTTGCTGTAAAGAACAAGGCAGAACTGATTCTTCTTGTCTTTTCAGGGCCAATTCAAATGCAGTCCCTGAGCAGTGGCTGGAGCACCAGCCCTGGGAAGGCTTTTCTCCATCCCCTGATGCACCCAGGAGGGACCCTGAGGCGGGGAGTAGGCATTTCCCATTCATCTGTCGAGTCAACACATTTATAGAGCCTTTTCTGTGCCAGCCACCAAGCTTGGTGGCCGGGCATTCTGAGATGAATGCTCACAGGAGAGTGTCTGTCAGGTTGACTCGGTAGGCTGAAGAGCGATGGCGACACTTCATCTTAGAAATACCCAAGAGACCACTGGATGTTTAAGACAGAGAAAAGAATGCAGTCGGTGCTCGTCTTTGTTCTGTCTCTGCTCTCTGGATCCTCTCTTTCTTCAGCTAAAAGAAACACGTAGTGTCCTTAGCACTCTGTTTTTCTCCCTTGCCTTTATAAGCAGAAGCATGGTCAAGCCTTTTCAAAACTACAAAGACTTTCAATTAGTGGGGTCTGAATCAGTGACGTTTTTTATCCAGGCGTCTCAAGACTTCCAGTTAAAAGTGGATAGACTCCTCAATCCTAATACGCTTTTCCCCCTTCCATCCATGAATCTGGAAATGACAGAAGGATATTAGGCAAATTCTTGTCTTTTCGCACTTACCACCCAGTCCTTGAATTGATTTCCATTTGTCTCCCAGTTAATCAGAGACCTCCTTGAGGGAGGAAAAGAAGGAAACCAATACTGACCATGAAGGATACTGAACCAGGAACTATGTGGGAACCCTCTCCGTGTGTGGACAGGGTCCATGTTTTATTAAACTGTGTCTAATAGTGCCTTGCCTGCCTCTTAACACACCCACAATAAACGTATTATGAATGAATGAACAAATGAATGAATGATGTTTACCCTCTAAAGAGCAAGTCATCTTATATCTCAGCACGTTTGCCACATGGGCCCATGTAACATACTATGTATAGTATCCGGTTACCTGAAAAAACACCTTATTTTACATAGAGCCTTTTGATTGCCATTCACTTTCTTAAAGAGAGACACATATACCCAAAAGTCCCTACCATATAAAATGTGCTCGATTACTATTTGATACATATAGACAGTTATTAAAAGAATTCTGTGAGGTAGGTAATACCATTTTCCTTTTCAGGGAGGTAATTTCCTGTCTGTCCAAGGTCACATTGGATTTGTGCTCATTGGTTACAAGTATCGAGGACCTACTACATGTCAGGTGTGTCATGGGTGCTGTCCACGTGTTTGTCATTTAATCTTACGACAACTCTGCAGAGTTTATAGTATTAGTGTTATGATTAGGGAGATTATGAAACTGAGTCCTTACGAAGGTAAATTAATTTTCTTTAAGGCCACAAGTCCGTACATGATGGGCCCCTTTTCCAGTGTTGCTCATTACAGCTCAAGCAGCTAGAATCAGCCCTAGGACATTGATCCCTTGGGATGAATCCCCAAAAGCTGCCTTACGTGTTCTAAAGGAAACACTTTTCTTTCCAAATTTGCATCCATCTTTCTCATCAGGTGATGGTGCTCAATGGTGTCATAGGAGCCAAAGTTTCCATCTTATTCAAATTCTGCGTTAGTTAAGACTAAATGCATCAACCACCAAGTCGATATTCATGAATCAAGTGCAACAGGAAGCCAGGAACTCATTTCCATTCTCACCCCTTTCAATGACCAATAATATGATGGAGATGGATATAAAGAAACTAAAAGTGCCCATGTTCTCACCATGTTGATGAATGTGTCTGCAAAGGTCCACTGAATTTCTCTGCATGCCCTCATGCAGGAGGAGAGGAAACATGCCTTTCCCACCCTAGAGAACATGCTCTGACCTGTTTTTGCACTTGCCTGATTGGAAAACAGCTGAAATTGCGAATATAACATGGTTGGAATGATAGACTTTCTCATTGGGAGAGGAAAACAGAGTCAAGTTTATTTTTAAAAATCAGTGAGGTGTTTCTAAAACCACAACATTAAAAAGTCATGTACCTGAGCATGCTCTGTAAAAGATGATTTTATCCTATCTTAGGGGGTATTGCAATTATGGTGTACTTCTATTGGGAGCAGTGCCCCCGGAGCAGAGGAGTGAGTAACGGAGCACAGCGTGTGGCTTGGGAGGCTTCTCACTAAATGCAACACAGCGAATTAAAGGCATACATAATTTTAATGACAGTATAAGAGAACCGAACCTTCAAAGGTTAGGACATTTTAGCTTTCACTTGGGGGAATTGCACGAATGTATGCTTTCAACTCTTTTCATCCTAAAATACTGCAGTATATGCATGTCGGATAAAATTCACTGAATCTATAATTTGGAAGCAAAATAGAGTTTTTGAATTTCCTAACATCGGTCTGCTATTGATATTACTAACAAAACCGCCTTGGGCCCGAAATAGTCCACTTAGAATTTCTAGACATATCCGGGGCCATGGCTACTCCCTGGTCAAGAGCAGCTGGCCCGTGGGCTGGGGCATCTTGTACACCCGGGTAGTCACTTCAGTTGCAACACAGGGACGGACCGCTCATGGCTGCTCCCAGGTTGACGTTATCACCTCTCTTTGCTACGGGTTGACCAGTTCTCCTCACAGCAGGCGTGGCATCCAATGAGCAATGTAATCCCCAAACACAGTTTAGGCCCTTGTGGAGATGCATTATTTCATTAGGCCACTTGCATCTCATGGGGCAGCAGACTATTCATTGTCCCAGTTACTCCCCAAGGGGTGTGCAAAGCTGCTGAACCTCCTTACTCCCACTTTGGGAGTAACTCATTGACTAGACATGCATTGGTCCACATCCAGGGCACTCACTGGAAAGGGGTGTTTTTCAAGTGCCTTTGGAAGCCAGAACAATAGATTTGGCTATCGTAGATTTTAATATTAAACATTTCAATATTCCTTGCCAGCTACTTTTATATTATTCTGCCACAGTGACTTTAAGACATATCCTGTTTTAAATTCATCAGCTGATTAAACCTTTCATTGTTCATTCATTCACGTATTTACTGAGTGCCAAGCATTTAGAGCTGGACCACACTGAACGTAGAGCTGGAGGATTTCAGCGTGCTTTCATAAAGGTTTAGAGGGCGAGGCTGAGGCTCAGGGAAAGAGTCATATGACACATTTATTTTTTTATTATCATTTAAGTTATTGGGGTGACATTGGTTAGTAAAATTATGTAGGTTTCAACTGTACATTTGTGTAATACATTGTCTATATATTGTATTATGTGTTCACCACCCAGAATCAGTTCTCCTTCCATCACCATATATTTGACCCTCTTTTTCCTCTTGTACCACCTCTTCTCCCCCTTTACCCTCTGGTAACCACTAAACTGTTGTCTGTGTCGATAAGTTTTTCTTTGTGTGTCTTGTTCATTTGTTGCTTTCAGTTTTATGTCCCACATATGAGTGAAGTCATATGGTTCTTGACTTTTTCTGTCTTACTTATTTTACTTAGCATGATAATCTCAAGATCCATCCATGTTGTTACAAATGGCAGTATTTCATCTTTTCTTATGGCCAAGTAATATTTCATTATATATATGTACCACATCTTCTTTATCCAGTCATCTATCGAAGGACACTTCGGTTGTTTCCATGTCTTGGCCACCATGAATAATGCTGCAGTGAACATAGGGGTACCTATATCTTTATGGACAAATGTTTTCAGATTTTGGGGGTAGATACCCAGAAGAGGGATTGCTGGGTCATATGGTAATTCTATTCTTAACTTTTTGATGAAGCCCCACACTGTTTTCCATAGTGGCTGCACCAGTTTACATTCCCACCAGTAGTGTATGAGGGTTCCTTTTTCTTCACAGCTTATCCAACACTTGTTATTGTCTTGTTGGTAATAATGATTCTAACAGGTGTGAAGTGGTATCTCATTGTGGGGTTGATTTGCATTTCCCGAATAGCTCGTGAAGTTGAGCATGTTTTCATATCTCTGGTGGCCATTTGCATGACTTCCTGGGAGAAGTATCTATTCAGGTCCTCTGCCCATTGTTTAATTGGATTATTTGTTTTTTGTTGTTGAGTTATATGAGTTTTTTATGTATTTTGGATATTAGCATATTATCAGGGGTGTTGTTTGCAAATATCTTCTCCCATTCGATTGATTGCCTCTTCGTTTTATTCATGGTTGAATTCCAACCTGGAGTGATAAATTTCCCAACTAGTACCTTGATATGTGTTCACCTTCCTTCAGAAATTTCACATATGTGAGTCAGGAGGAACAATGGAAGGAGTGAGCCTAAGGGATTAATAGGATATGGCAGTACCAACTCTTTCGTCTGCACAGGAGGGGAGGACAGAGCTCAGCAGTATGGCCGCCTCTGGACATTGGGAAGAGTCTGGCGGGAGTCCACACCTCCGTCTGCAACTGTCCATAGTGAAGCAACTCCTGGAAGGCAGCAGAAAAGAGCGCGGGCTTTGGTGTATCTGTTATCTTCTGTTTGGTTCCCAGTCTGCTACTGACTGGTAGTGTGACCTTGAATAAAGTTCTTAACCTCTCTCCCCTGCCCTTTCTTGCTAATGTGGAGATAACATCGTCACTGCTAGGGCAGGTCCAGCACTTCGCTCAGTGGGTGGCCAGACAAAACAGTCCATGAATGATGGTTGTCAATGGCTGGTGTGGCTCTGTTGCCACTGCTCTCAGTCACTCTTGTCCTTCTAGTCCACTGTCCACTTCCGTGGATGGGCACAAGCGCGCATACACACACACACAGGCTCTGTGTGTATCAGATGTATAGAATGCACACATTGGTACATTTCTGCCATTCAGAAAAGCTCTCTTTCACATTCAGTCTAGTAGAAAAAGGCTCCTACTTTCTCGGCAGGGGTTGTTTGATTCCGTGGAGCCTCTCCAGAGAGCCCTCATTTTAGACTATAGTTGATATTTACAGTCAGGACTAGGAATGGCCTGGGGGGAAGGTTGGCCAACTCTTTAGAGGCAAGTGTATTTAACCAGGCAATGGGGACCAAGTAGGGCCTGAAATAGATGCCAACAGTATCTTTTTGTTGCAGGGTATCACTGCCTCTGCTGCTTTTCTAGTCAGTACTTCCTGGATGGGGGTAAAATTAGACGGCAAAATATACCTTTTTTTTTTTTTATCGAGACTCAACTTTTCAAATATAGAACGCTGTTTGTGCATCACTGATACTCTTGTAATTGCCTTCGACACGTGATTTACAGATGGTTCTTTTTACTGGTGACACTGAGTGATTTGCTTCAAATCCTATCGATTGCATGGTGAAGGGTAAGCATTGCTGTCAAAGCCCTGAAGTCTGCAGGAGGGGAGATAGAAGGAGATTCAGAATATCTTAAAATAATCCTATTCTTGGATAGATGTGCAGGTGTCAAGAGACAGCCAGCTTTCTGTTTTCTGGGACACAAAGAAGACACGTTTGTGAATCCCAGCGTTAATCCTGAACCAAAGGAGCTTCTCTCCTTAGTTAACAAGTGACAAAAGAATGAAACCTCGGAATCTTCTTTTCCCTCATTTACCTTTGGAGATTTTCAGAGATTTACCAACAGCCAAGGAAAATGATAAAGCACTAAGAGACGAAGCTTGGGTTTCTGAATAATCAGAGGTTGATTGGCACGATTTATTCGAGTTGAATTTGAATCTGGCTCCCCAGAAGAACTGAGAGACTGGTCACCTAGTTTGTGTGATCTGAACCCCAAAATCTCACTGCCTTAAGCCAATAAGAGTAGTTAAAATGGACGTCCTTAAAAGTAATCAATTTCTCTAAACAAGGAAATAGCCAGAGGGCCTCAATCAGTCACTCATGTTCTAGTGTGAACGAGTGAGTGCCGTCAAGTTTGATTCCTGGAGTCACACTAGTTGTATAGGAGGAAGGGGCCTGGGTTTCGCAAAACAGCAGAACAGCTTGGTGCTATCTCCCGATAGTGGGACTGGGTGTAGTACCAGAGTGGGGAGTTCTCAGTTTGGGGCCACTTGAGTACTGTAAGCTTTCAACTGTGCTACCGCCAGCCTCAGGCTCTGTAATCCTGGTCCGCAGTGAGAGTGAGATGTAACAGGCTGCACGTAAAGGAAAGAAGCCGATCGCTGTACTGTGCTGGGGAAGGCCCGGGAGCTCGTAAACACAGACTCCCTTCATTCACGAAGTATTTCGTTCACTGCCCTGTGTCTGGTGCTGCATTTGGGTACTCTGGTCCTGGGAGCAAGCACAGGTATCTGGATTCTTTACTCAGACCACACACTCCCCCCAAATTGCAAAATTATATCCTGATGATGTACTCGTACATGAGACAGTTGGTACTCAGCTCACCCAAAGTTGCACAACTAAAATGTGGTCATTGTAGGATGTGGATTGAGCCCTGCCTGACACCAGTGTCCCTGCATCCCCGTATACCACTCTGCATCTCTCGTGGAGCGCGGTGACCACTCCAAAACTCCACAACTGGGGATTTGATATGTTGGAGTAAATCTTGCTCCTTATCGGTCCCTCTCACAGATGAAAAATAGAAATTGATTTAAAAAAAAAAAAGACAGGCAACAGCACAGTCGCCCCAGGTGTAACACTTGGAGCCATAGTCCAAAGACACCACGTCCATCATCAGCAATGCCCATAGTCCCGCTTCTCTCCCATTGGCTGGGCCATGGGCTTTTGTTGCCCAAAGTGGCAAGGGCCGGGACACACTATGTGACAGCTTCACCTGACAAGAGTCACTCAAATTTTTTTAATTGGAAGCAAAAATCCCCTCAGAGTGCAACGAGAGCAGCAATTGCCATGGTGTTAAGGAGATAAGGAGAGTGGGAAATGAAGGAGGAAGAAATAGGTGCACGGAATGTGTGAACCACTCGTTTGCCATTTTCCCAGTTGTGATCCCCCCGTTTCTTGGTTTGATAGAAAATAGAATGTACCTTTTACACTTTTCTAGACACTGCAACAAGAATGGCAGTGCGAGTCCTGGGAAATCAGTAGATTAATTAGGACATTTGCGTGGCTCTTCAACAGCAAGAGGTGAAATGAAGCCACACTGTCGACAGTTAATGATGACTTTTCTCAGGGGAAGGTTAGCATGGCTCACTCCTTGGTGTGAGTTTGAGATTAACCCAGGAAGACTCTAGAACTTTACAAGCACTCATTTAAACAAGAACTCCTGTATGTGAGATTGTTTGCTGAGCAGCAGCAAATTCTAAAGGATACCCCATGCAATCCATGTTTGAGATTTCATAAGCACGTGTAACATGGGTTCAAATCCCTACTCTTCCACTCACTGGACACTAACAGTGTGGCCCTAAGCAAGTTGCCTCAGTTTCCTCATCTGTAAAATGGGGATCATAATAGTATCTACCTCCTAGAGTTGTGGGAACAATTCAATGAATTGAACCATATAAAGCATTAAGAACTGTGCCTCATACATGGTAAGTGCTCTGTAAGTGGTGGTACTATCGGTCCCGTAATTTGTAAAACTAAAAGACAGGGCATCTTTTTAAATGGTGCTAAGCCCCTACAAATAGTTCCGTAGGAACCAATCTCTTCGTGGCTAATTGTTTGTTGTTTGCTTCAAAATAAGTTACAAAGATTATTTTTCTCTAGCATGTGTGGAATTAGGACAAATTAATTTAAAAAGCTGAAACAATAAATCACGGGATTCCTGCATTAGATATACAGCAAACTATAAATCGTGAGAGTCAAATAGGAATTTGAACATGATAGGGAAGATAGAAGGACAGCCCGCGGGACTTGAGTCATTAGTGTCTGAAAGGAAAGCACCACCCGCAGATCACATGACCCCGACTGGCCCCTCTGTTTACTGGGAGCAGGTAGAAATGAGAGTGAGCGCAGGGCACTGAATGCAGATTTCCTTCTCCATCCTGTGCTTCTTCACTCCAAGGGACGGAGAGGGGAGGTTTAATCATGTGAGGTTTAAGTGCAATTCTGAGTGAATCCCAAATTGAAGAAAAGGCTAGAGATTCCAACCAAGGTTTGAGTGGGTCAGTTCCCCATTGGGACTCCGGGGCCCACGCAGAGGCCTCAGTGCCCGTAATCCCGCCCCGAGTAAGACAAAAGGAAAAACTGCCCACATGGGTTTAACAATTCACTGACACACTCTTCAGAGACACAGGAGTCTCGAGACCTGGGCCCTAACCTCGTCACTAACTCAATGGGTGACCTTGAGCGACTCATTCCAGGTAAACAAGGGGACAGTCCTGGGTCCCTGGCCTGCCCTCCTGTGGGACAGCCTGCCATCATCCTGAGGACAGTGCATTGTGCTGAGACTTCCATAGCAGCGTAGAAATGAGGACGGAGTCTCGGGCACAAATTCAGAGTTCTTCACTCCCTCCATCTCCGTGCCGTGAGCAGACGAGATCTTCCTTATGTAACATGGTCAGGAAAAAGGAGGCAGGAGGATAAAAATATTACCTGCAGCTGTAGTCAAGCCTGCACTGCACTGGGTTGTGGGGATGGGAGAGTGAAGATGAAGGAGACTCGAAGGGAAATGGGCAGGAACAGAGCACGCATAACATAGAGATTGATTCCTCTGGCCCGGGGCATTCATCTGTATTCCGTCCTCCATGTGGCTGCTGGGTGTGCGTTTGGAAACCAGGCCGTGGGGGTGGGCTGCAGGGGAGATGCATCCATCACCATTGCTGAGAGTGTTTAATTTTCCAGAGACTGTCATTAAACAAATTTCTGCTGCAACCTGGCAGCCGGCACAGACGTTTGTTGGAAGGAAATTACGACAAGGTGATTTGTCTGAGGAAATAGCCAGACTGGGCGCTAGATTCTTAATGGTACACGGACCTTTTGCCTTTCAAAAAATTGCTTGTTTGAAAATTCATTTTCCTGCCTATCTTTGCAATCAGAGTCAGAGGTAGCTGGGGTAAAGCCAAAGGAAAAGGCGCAAACACTTGCTGGGCTCTGAAGCCCAGAACTGGGGCCTGGGAAAATTGAAATACATAGGGGGCAATAGGAACCAAATGTTAGGCACTGAATGATGGGGTAGGAGGGATTCTGGGCCTAAGGGAAGATGCCTTTTCTGGAAGTTTCTGGCCATTACCTGGTGGGAATAGAATCCTTTTATCAATTAAGGTGTTATCTTTTGCTGCTGCAGCAGCTAGCCTGGAGAGGCCAGGCCAGGCAGGCACAGGGAGAATCGGAGAGGCCAGGACTATATATAGCCTGCAGGGTTCCTCTTCTCAGCCTTTGGAAATGTTCACGCATTGAGAAAGTCACGAAGAGAAAACTGATCGCTCTGTCTGTTCCTTGAAGTATAAAAATGTTTTATTTTTAGACATTACTCTTTTTTTTTTTTAAATCTATTGGCAGTTGTCTTCAGACGCAGCCATGGAAAGTAGAATACTGCAGCCAGGGGTTGGCAAAAACTTTGTAAGGTGTCAGGGATTTCTTAGCCTCAGCACTGTTCGCATTGAGGGCTGGGTCATTCTTTGTTGTGGGGTAAGCATTGTTAAGACGTGTAGCAGCGTCCCTGGTCTCTACCCACTAGATGCCAGTAGCACCCCCACCTCCAGTGGAGATAACCAAACATTACCAAATGTTCCTGGGGTGGGGGGTGGGAGCAGAATTGTCCCAAGTTGAGACAGCTGCTCAGAAAATGCAACCTTTCCCATGGACCCTGCATTACATTTGTCTGCGGTCATCAGCTTTTACCCCGGATCTGTGCCCACTTTCCTTCCAGTTGTCCCCTGCCACCCTGTTCCCATGGGGACACACTTTCCTCTGCCATCCTCTGATCTCCTCCATCAGGTGAAATGCATTCTTCCTTCCTCCTATCCCCAGCACCATGCAGTAAGTTTAATGCACACTGTTTTTGTCATGAAACGTTTGCATTGTATTTACCAAATATATGTTCTTTGAGTAAAAAATTGCCAAATGTGCTGCTTCAGCAGGAGAAAACACATTTCCATTCAGTGCTTCCATTTGGTTTTGTTTATCTGTGTTTTTTAAGGCAGTGCCAAGAGGACATATTCATCCCTAGATCTCTGTGATCATGTTTTGTTTTTGTTTTTGTTTTTTTGTTTCTGCACATTGTTAGGTTTCTTTTCTACCTTCCCAACACTTAGCATCCTAGAATGACAGCAGGGAGACATGCTCTGCCAGTGGGAGGACCGTTGTTTCAAAGCACCGCAAATAAGGCGGTCACATGTGATGCGTACTGAGTGGGTGTGACCCATGGATCTGCAAGCTTCTTGCACCTAGAGCCAAAGAAGAAAAAGAGGATTTCTCCTAGAAAAGACGAGCTAAACCATGAAGACGAGGCCGGGGCTGTTGGGCGACAGTCTAAGCGAGCAATGCTTAATAAGATCTGAGTTTAGAATTTGGAAATGGAGTCTGATTAGAACGGGCAGTGTTTAGAAGAGTGAGAGGCCAAACACGCAGCTCCGGTGGCCATTTTACACCTTCTTTATAGCCCTTTGGTAGTTCTCCGGGAGGAGTCCAGTCTTGCTTCTGCCCACCTCCCTCCCTGTGTCTTCCAGCTACTCAGAACTGTTTTCAGTTTTCCAAATGTGCCAGGCTATTTCCTACCTTTGCCTGGAATGTCTCTCCCTGATTCCCTTGTACCTGGGAAATTCCTACCCACCATTGTTGACCTACGTCTACCTAATGGTACTGCCTCTCTACCTAATAACCTGCGGTGTATTATGGTTCTCTCATGATATGTTAAAAGCATTTATGTTCCTTCCTGAATTTCCCACACTTGGTACAAAGCAGACACTCCTGGAATTTAATTGAATGAGTTAATATATGATCCCAGTCCCATGGAAGTAATTTAGGACTTGTCAGTCTTGAAAAGAGATTTTTTTTAAAGAAAAAAATGTATTCGCTGAAGGTCTAAATTTTAGAAGAGGCCTTGGAAACTCTATAGTCCCCACCTAACCTCTTCTGCTTTGGAAATTCTAGTCAATTCTAAGCCCGTTGCACAGGCCATCTGTTGCTGCATATTCCTCTAACACAACGGTGGTTTTTTGTTTGTTGGTTTGTTGGTTTGTTTTTTATCACAGCTTCCCACCTTGTATGGTTGTCTATTGTCATGACATCCTTGGAGTTATTTTCCCTAAACTGAAACTGAGTTTGCCCTTGACCCTATTCTCTTACCTAAAGATATAATATTGACATACAAGGTTTTCCTGCAAGATATGAGACAAATTTCAAAAGAAATTGTTAGATTGTTAGATTAACAAACCTGTTAGTTCTGTAAGTCGTGTTCTGTCCTATTCATTTGACTAATTTCTCTTTCTCTTTATTAATTAATTGTTGAACAACCTAATACTTCCACCGCCCAAGAAACAGGCTCTTGTAGTAACGTGCGGGGAAGAGAGAAAGCCCACTGCAGGGAGACACAGCTTATAGGAAAGTCCAGGCAGACGCCAGAGGAGGGACTGGGCTGGGAAAGTGAAGTCCTCGGATGCCTGGAGTGAGCCCAGATTGATGTCAGTCTCTTGTCATTCATCCTCCCTGACCACTCTAATTGTGATCATTCTTCCTCAGTATCACCCTTAAAGAAAGACAGGAGGCACAATGAGAAGCTCCGTGAACGTTTTCCGTAGGAAATATGTCATTAGGATGAAGTGTTACACTAACACTCAGCCATTTCTTAAAGCTGTCATAAAAGACAAATGTGAAATGGAGGTTTTTAGACCTTGATTCTTGCTGGCAGCATCCACCGTGGGAGTGCGTGCGACTGCCTGGAACTCAGCCACCATCTCCCCTTGACACCCGCCCAGCAGAAGCAAGTTAATTGTGAAGTCATATTCGTTTATAAGATGGAGGCTTCCATATTTTCCTCTGTCTTACTTGTTTCCCATCTCTCCCCCTGCTCTGTCAAGTCATGTTTGGGAAGATTTCTTAATTTTCAGAAGGAAAAGATCTAGAATCTAAGAATAAAACTAATTATAATGACGAATTAACCAAAATGAGGAAAATGACAAATAATCTGTAGGCTGCAATTTTCCCAAAAGCCAGGAATAAATAAAATGTCTCTTGAAGTGCCTGGTGGAGGAGGCTAATAAAAGAACTCAATTATCTGTTGTGGTTTTTTTTTTTTTTTCCTTCAGTCTGTGATATCTGACTTTAAAAGGGGAAAAAAATGTAGAAATTTTAAGGGTTAAAGGAAAATTACAAATAGAAGTTTATGAGCTTCTCTAAATTTAGGGGTTGAGAGAAAATGTATACATAGTAAACTAGCTAATGAAGCTGTAGATTTGCTTTCAAGAATAGCATCACTCAATGTAACCTCCTCTCGTCTATGTTAAAGTGATTCAGTTGGATAATTGGACACCTGACCACCTACTTATTGTTATTGGAACTTTTAACTATTTTACTGTAAATAGATACTGTACTTTGTTTCCATGAAATGTGTCTCATTCCTATAAGGGAAGAGAAGAAAACAACAAGGAACATACAGAATTGGAAGCGTTGGATGGAGAACGGGGAAAGTGCCATAAGAAAGGGAAGGAGGGCTAGACAGCAGCAACTAGGCATATGCATGGAGGTTCTACCCCCTTTGGAATGATTTGGCCTTCCCGGGCACTTTCTAATAGCTAGAACCCAGCAAATGGCCTCAAGACAGGTGTGGTCCTGCCTCAGAGGACTTTCTCAGGAGACATACAGCCTTGAAAGATAAAGGACTGCCATCATGATGGTGGGTTTGCAGTGAATCTGCCATGGTCTGAATGCTTATGACCGCCCAACCTCCAAACAAGTCTGTTGAAACCCTAGATGATAGAAAGGGCCTTCAGAAGTGCCTGGGATCATGAGAGCAGAGCTCTTCTGAATGGGATTAGTGTGCTTATAAAAGTGTCCCCACAGAGCTCTCTAGCCCTGTCTACCACGGGAGAGCACAGTAAAAAGGTACCAGCTATGAACTAGGAGGAGGGCCCTCACCCAACCATCTAACTCCCTGACCTTGGACTTCCAGCCTCCAGAACTAGGAGAAATAAATCTCTGTTGTTGTTTATATGCTACACAGTCCGTGGTATTTTGTTAGAGCAGCTCGGACAGACTAAGAATCCTATCTGGACCCTTTCTCCATTGAAGAAAATTCTGGGAACTTTTCTGTTGAAAAGTTGAAAATAAGGGGTTCTAGGGAACTCAGTTGATAGTTATTGAATTCCTGCAGTAGACAAACAATTTCCACTTGACTCCTTGAGTCAGGTGCAAGAGAGAGATAGCCTTCATCCAGCTGTCAGGGAGGTCACAGACGAGGTGGAAAAGGGGCCGTAGTAATAATAACAACAACAATTATTATTATTATTATTATTATATTGAGGCAGGGTACTGTTATTATCCCCATTTTACAGTTGAAATAACTGAGGCCAAGAGAGGTAAATAACTTGACACGGCCACATAGCTAGTAAGGGGAAGAGCTAAGTTCTAAAGACAGAAGGTCTGATCCAATGGGCCAGCTCTTGACCATGGGGCACACTGCTTCCCAAGGACATAGGCACTGAAATAAATCACTAAATGTGCTCATAGAGGCCTAGAAAGAGGTTTGGGTGTACAGAGAATAGATGACTCGTGGGGGAGTCAACATAGACTTCTCTAATGAGGTGACATTTCAAGAGAGATAAGATGGTCATTCTAACAGCAGAAAAATAAAACGGCAGAAAACAACATGGAAACTTTTGTTCTTAAATTACCATTTTGGAGAGTGATTTAATAGGGATATGTTTTATGCCAGATTTTTTTGGAAAAAAAATTTTTCATGAATAAAACTATAGTGATCTGGTATTCATTAAAAGATGTGCATGTATATGTGTGTGTATATATATATATATATATATATATATATATATATATATATATGAATTTCATTATGCGGGTATGTAGATTAATGTATTGGGTGAGAGATTATGTTTTAGGATATAAACTGAGCACCATGTTATAATGTAGTTTTAAAAAACCATACAGTTTTGGATATTGTGGGAATTGTTTTTTATTATCCACAAAACAATTTAATGGGAAAACACGAACTCTTTGGAGCTGTGTGTGTCTCTCTCCAGAGGCAGTGCCAAGTGACAGTTGTCGTCTCTGGGTGACAGTCCACCTATCCAGTCAATCCAAATCTCATTCAGCAATAAGGAGTGCCACATTTCATTCACTCTATTATTCATTTTATGGACTCGCTGTATTCAACCAACATTTTTTCAGTAAGTCCAGAGCCCCATATGTGGGCTCTTGAATGGCTTGGCCAAGGGATATATTGCTCAGGGCAGAGTGGGTGAGATCTGAATACTGCAGGCCAGGCTAGAGGATGAAGTGTAAGGCTGACGTCGGAGGAGAAAGCTACTAGACATTGGTCCAGGCTAGAATGCCCAGAAGTAAGAACCCTGCGTCCTGAACAGATCACTGTGGATGTCAAAAGGGGGGTGGGGAGCTTCTGGCACTCCCTGGAGAGTTCCCAGTAGTGATACTTCATAGTTCTGAATGGTCTACTGGATCTGTGATGCTAATTTCATATACTGGCTGGAGATTTCATGATGAGAGGGGCCAGAAATTCAGAGAATGGGGGCCGGAAATGGATAGATGGGTTTGTCCAGTTACAGTCAAGTTGGCAACAGTGCTCCATTCTCCCGAGCGCTGTGGATTGTGGAAACTCTCCCAGTGAGCAGAGAGTCTGCATCTCGGAGGCTCCGAGAGAGCCGGGTGGGAGAGGGGGGCAGTGCTCTCAACAGGAGGACTAGATGCTGGCTTTGCTGTGATGTCCCTCACTTCCCTCCTTCCCAGGGCCTCTCTGTTCCAGGCTCTGTACATTCATTGTCGGGTTCTCCCAGCAGCCCAGCAAGGTTCTCGGCATTATCCCATTTCACTCATGAAGAGATTGAGACTCAGCCAGGAGATGATAGCGGGGTTTCAAACCCAGGGTTATCTGACTGCAAAGCCCACATTTTTTTTTTTTTTTCCTAAATGTTGCTTTTCGTGAGCCAGTCCGTGCCTCACCCACTGGCGAGAGAGATTGGTTCAGGAATTGATCGGGGGCAGCTTTCAGGCTCCCCGGTCCCAGCCTGTATCTGAGCAGCGCTGGAAAAGGCAGAGACTCCATGGTGCTAAGTGCTGTGGGGAATAAAATAGAGAAATGAATGGCTGTCCTAGTCAAAATTAACCCAGTGCTGCCTCCCGTGAAGCACATGGTGACATCCAACAGGGAGAGCTAGATTCTCTGCTTTCTGGGGTCTTCCAACCCAAGGCATACATTTATTTGCTTCATTGAGCTGTAAGAAGGAAAGTCACTGAGTGGGTGCCACTTATTTTTATTATGGATGCTGGACTGCTATAAGTTAGCTGAACCATCCTCTGCATAACATACATCCTCAGTACTTTTAGTTATCCCAGGTGTTGACTGAATAACTGAATGGATGGATGAATGAATGAATGAATGAATGAATGAAGGCACGTTTGCTTGTTCTTTATTGATTAGCTTTCTCGCTACAGATAAACCAAAGGAAAAAAATATTTTCCCATACTCTCTAAAGCGAGTCTACTTTGTTTTGTGGGAGGTAGCAATTTATAGACGTAGCTACACATTATTTTCTAAAACTCAAGTATTTTGGAAGAGCAGATGGAGTACCATACTGTATACACTAGTCATATATTTTGGAATATATTACTTTTTGAGCAGTTCGGTGCTGCTTTATTTAGCAAAAGTCGTTGAAGGGTTTAAAAGCCATGATCCAAAGAACATGAGTGGCTGAGATCAGAGTGGATAACCCTCAGGCACAATACTGAGACTTTTCACATTCTGCTCTGCAGGCCCCGGCCCTGGCCCACATTCCTTCCCACCCCTAGAAATTATGATCCACTTCATTCTGGGGGGTAAAGGGGTGGAGCCTGGTTATCTGTAGTTTTTAAAAATCCTTTGGGTGATTTTGATACACACTCAGGTTTGCAAACCAATCTTCTACACCCATATCTGAGTGGCTACTCTTAGTGCCACGAAAAAAAGGAAAGAAAACTGCATTGCTTCTATATTTTCTAAGAGTCATGGGGGAAGCAAGTAGGTGTGGAGCACTTCCTATATTGCCAGGCAATTTGACTTATCAATCTCATTTGATCGTCTTAAATAGGCCAGAATTAAGATGTGCACATATCCTTATAAAATATTCTTCCTTTTATATGTATATGTATAGTTATCTCCATAAGTGATAGATCTATAATTAAATAACTCTAAAAAGTAAGGGTTTTTTTTGTTTGTTTTTTCCATTCAACATTGTGTTTTCCAGGATATTACTGCTTCTGGGTAGACTTCCAACATTTGCAAAATTTCATTGTATGCATTCACTCCATTTTATGTGTCTCTTTCCTTGTTAATATATACTCATGTTACCTCCACATCCCCGCTGGCACAGAAAATTCTCCAACTGACATCCCTATTTGAAAACCTTGGGGACCTGTGTGAGAATTATTTCTGGGATGTGTGCCCAGGAGTTGGATCTTGGAGTCATGTGATATATGCATATTTAATTTCCTTATTGGAAGCAGCACGTGAAAGTTCCACATCCCCACCACCATTTGGTATGGACCACCTTTTAACTTTGGTCCGCTGATAGCTGAGAGTGCATTTCATTGTTGTTTTAACTTTTATACCGAGGATCCCTAGTGAGGTTGAGCATCTCTGCACATGCTTTTTACCTATTTGGACTTTCCCTTCTGAGAATTGTCTTTTCACGTCTTTTATCTACTTTTCACTTTCTTTTTATATTCTAGGCGTTTTCCTTTCGTATTCCTGGTCAACTTTAGATTCTGCAATAATTAACTCCCAGTTTGTAATTTGTCTGATTACTTACCAATAATTTCTCTTTTGAACAAAAGTCCTGACTATGTAATGTAAGTAAATCCAACCATTTTTCATCTTCGATTTTAGGATTTTTTTTATGAAGTACTTTCCCACTCAGAATAAAGAAGCAGGGTCCCAAAATTGTTGCCCAAGGTCACACTATCAGTTAGCAGCAGGATTTGAAAATATTAATAATTAACCATTAATAAATTAAATCATAGTATTCACAGTACTTTTAAAGCAAGCAAGTATTATTTTCACTAAAAACGTTCTGTGAATTTCACTCAGCGATCTCTCAAAAATTGCAACCTGCAGCTCTTATTCATCAGATGTCACTGAATTTTCCTTCCTGCTCAAAATTCTTGCAAAGTGTCTCAAATTACATTACAAGCAGGCTGGCCGTAATTACAGCTTTGGCCTTCATTAAGCTAATTACTATTTGCAAATAACAGCGTAAAGCAGTCCTTTCTGTGTGATGTCTCTGCCTTTTCTAGGAAAGGACAAGGCTGAGATCAGAGTTCTGTGTCTCCTTAGAGCCAGGATTTCAAGCTCTGCTCCCCCAGGAGCCCTGGGCACAGACCCAGTGTCGTATAGGCTGTGCAGGAGGCAGGTGGGGAGCGAGTTGGGGATTGAGGGAGTTAGGGACCGAGCACAGGCTCCCACTCAATCTGCCTCCTCCGATTTCACCCAGACAAGGCTTGCCTTTATTGGTTGTGTGTATAGGGCAATATGTAAGGTCCACCTGAAAAAGGATTCTCCTACTAAAGGGGGGGGGGGGGAGCACTGCCTTAGAGAACTAGACTACTTAATATAAACTGAAATATTTTCATCTCTCTGCTTATGTTACATTTACATAGTGCTTTACATTTTGAAAAACACTCATACATCATTTGAATTTATAAAACCCTGTAAAGTAGGCATATTTTAACAGCTGCGGCAAAATGTTGTTATAATCAAAACTCCATATTGCAGCACCAGGCTGGCAGGCGGCCGAAGGGCCACATGTCACGAGATGGTAGAGATTATCACTGTGTTAGGTGGAAGCTAGAACTGGCTGAACTCTAATCTCTCTGTTCATGCAAAGATGTTATGACTGGGAATAATGAGCAAAGAAAGTAAAATTAAAAGAATCGCCTACACTAAGCCTCTTGGGGGTGAGAAGCAGGGACTTCACGTGTGTATTGAACACCTATCACTAGTCACTGTGCTAGGGGCCTCATTGTGTTTAACCTTTACAGCCCCTCACAGAGGGAGGTGTTATCGTGTCCATTTGAAAGGTGATGCAGCTGAACTGTATCAGGTTAAATGGAAATGCTCAGAGCCCAGAGCTCTCCCGCTCCAAAACCAGGGCTCTTTCTGCTGCATAAGGATGTCTCCACGTAAGCACTGCACCTTTTAAAAATTAGCCACCCGGGTCTTCACTTCAGCGGTTGTTATTTTGGGAAGGAACTTTTTCCTCAGCAGTTCTGTCTCATGTGGCCACCTCGGTCCTCTCCCTCCTTCCGGGCCTCACCTCCTGCTTGTGGGTCAGGCCGCAGCATCTGTCCTGTGTGGCTGCATTCGCCCTCCTTACTGGGGAGGTCACTTACTCTGCTCAGCTGTCAGCATCTTTCTTGATTTGATTTCCTGGGTTTCCAACACAAGCGTGTGCTATTTTTGCTTTTGCCTCAGATAGGAAGATTGGAGAACAGCGGTCTGGCCTTCTGGCTCTTCAAGTTGTTGATTCAACATGGCTTTCTCTCTTCATTCATGAATTCTTTTTGTGTTGCAAGCTAAGGAGGTTGGCATGATTGAGAGGGTCTTCTCGATTCTCGTCTGGTACACATCTGGGACACAAAGAGGGGCCGAATGTGGTGTCAGCTTTGGTTATCTTTGTTTTCACTCTTCCAAGGAGGAGCCCTCAAAACACTCTTTCCTCCTCCTACTTCTTAAATAAAAGAATAAACATAGTGAATAAAGTTGAGTAGTTTTATTGCAAATATGCATATAATATGACTAGTGTCCTGAGCTAGACAGAATTACCAAAAATAAATATATTTAATCTTCGCCTTTTGTTACTAGGGCCAATAGTTTAAGAAACTGTGCTCGGTTAAATGAAAGCTGTCTGGGTTTCACAACTTGAACTTCTGGAATCTTGCATTTTACACGAAGAGGCAGTTTACCCAGATGTTTTTGATCATTTTTAAACAACAGAGTAAGAATGTACATTTGTATGGCACCTTACAGTTCAGACGCATTATCTGTTATACTTTACTCTGTGGGGTAGGTTTTATCATCCCTCCTTCACATAAGCAAATTCAGATGCAAAAAGCCTTAAATAGAGCATTCATTTTGGAAAAGAATTGTCTGTGTAAGGAGAGTTAGCAGAGTCACGTAGACCTACTGCGCGCAAGTCCTTAGCCTCTTTCACTACATGCAATGCTGTGTTGATGAAGAAATAACGTGATACTTGGGGAGAGCTGACCCATATGAAAAATTAAGGTGAAGCTGAGCTGTCATTCAGCTGGCTTACACTCAGGTCAGTAAGAAAGGGGCAGGATTCATGGAAGGAAGCGTGGTGCTATATTTTCCATGTGAAAAGTCAAGGCCTTTATTTGTGGACTGTGTTTTTGGCTCCCTTTCCTTTCAGCATATCTTCCTGCAGCTAGCTGCTGTTGGCCAAGCCTTCAGAGCAGCCATGATGCTTTCTGGATCCCCCAACCAGAAGAAAATGAGTACACCACGAATCCTCAGTAGGCTAGGCGGTATTCTCGGTGTTGGGGATCACACGATTAATAGGACGGGTCCTTGCACAAAGGCTGTAACAATACAGAGGACGCAGAGGGGATGTGGCTTAAACTAAGCCTTTTAATACAAGGAGCTCAGGGCTGTGATGGGATGACAAGCCTGCCTGAGTGAAAGGTGAGCAGTTAGCCTCTTGAAGGGGGGGGGGGGGGGCATTTCAAAAAAAGACAACAGCGTGAAAGAATGAGGAAATGACTTGTAACCTGGTGTTTCTAGAAGGCAGAGTCTGAACTGGGAGATGGGAGGTGATGAGACTGGGTAATACAGGCAGAGTCTCCATGATGGAGAATAATTGTTTTCCATAGTAAAGCGTTTGGCTTGATGCTCCTGAGCACCTGGATCCACACAGTCAGACTTGTGTTCAGCTCATCACACAGGTCCCTCAGTGGAGAAGAGATGGGAGACCGTGAACGTTGCGGGAGAGAGACAAGCTAGGAGGCTTCTCAAAGAGGGATGTTGGACCTCAGCAAGCAGAGGAGGTGGGAGTGGGAGAAAAGGGCAAAGCTGAGAAACGGTGAGAAGGTAGAGTCACAGTGAGACCACTGTACACAGAGGGTGCAGAAGAGAAAAGGGTCCAAGATGATGTCATTATTTTTGCTCCAAAGGAGGATGTTATAAACTTTCGTAGGGAATGCCCCAGGGAGGACAGTTTTAAAAGGAAGCTGAGTTGAGTTTTAGAAATGTTGTGTGAGAGGTGTTTATGGGACACTTCCAGAAGAAAACATTCCACAGACAAATTAGTCTGTCATTGAAAGTTAGACATGCAGCTTCAGCTCTGGTTCACATCATTCTTTTTCTCATGCTACCCCTTTAAATTAGGGGTACTTATGGGCTTCATCATGACCAACTTTGAGAGTCTGATGAAGGCAATGGTTTCCCTGGGAAAAGCACACACTTGCATGTTCATGGACCGTGACACACAATTTCAGGTTGTAAGAAGACCCTCAAGTGAATAATCCTTCCTTTAAATAGGACACAGAGCTTTAAGACACCACACACATCTCTGATCTGCCAAGTCATATGTTGAGAGACTGTCAAGGTTACCCTCTGCTGCTGCCATATGATTGGAGGACTCCAGTTACAACCACGTGGTTTATTATCCACACAAGTCAAAGGGAGATCAGCAAACGATGGCAGTACCCGGAAGCCTGAGTGCACAGGCTCCTTGTAACTCTTCTGTGCACCACTCAAAATCTTTTCCTCATGACCCCATTCTCTGCCTGTGTCATCAACTCCTACCCAGACTTTCCTTCAAGGCAAAGCTAATACACCATGTTGTTCAAACTCTGTTACTATTTATTGACACGTATGTGGGTTTTTTTGTCCCAGTTTATTGTCATCATAAGGTGGGGACCTCATTGCGAGGATAATCACGCTTCCTCTTCTACTGTATCCTCTGCTCAAGTGGGTCAAACTCTATCTGTGTCCAGAACTCAAGTTGTGTTTGTTTTCACAAGAATATAAACATTCTGCTGTTTTCACCTCCATCATTTGACTCTTTTCCCATAAGCTCCGTACAGATTCCCCTAAAATAAACTTTCTCACACATTTTGGTCTCCTGCTGAGACTTGTTGTCATTCCTCTCCTCTAATGCAATAAATAGTCCTTCATATCAACAGAGTCCCCCAAACAGATACAGAGGTGTATTAAAGTATTTTGTCTCTTAATATTTATTGAGTACTTGCTATGTACTAGGTGTCCCTTGAAGCCAATCTAATGAATGAGGCAAATGTGGATTTATAAATGACCCACACTGTGGTCAATATGCTAATAAAAGTGTTGGACCCAGGAGGATGTATTTTGCATGTTGCGCTATCACTTGTCTGATGGGTTGAGTCCTTCAGACATTTTTTCAGGGAGCATTTGTTGCACCCATCCTGAACAGACTGCAAGTGCTGTGGAGGTACTTGGGCAAATCTTGAATTTGAGAAATTTTCACAGCTTAACAAAGATATATGAAGTAAATCATAATGGGAGGTAGACATGATGTATGCCATAGATGTGAAGAGAAACAAAGGGGAAAGTAATGTTTATTGAGTATCTACTGTGTATCAGGAATTATTTTAGGTACTTCCATTTATGTTTCCTGATTGAATACTCCTAACTGTGTTTCGAGTATTATCTCCGTTTAACAGAGCAGAAAATTAAGGCTCAGAGATAAGTAAGTTATCATAGATCTCCTTGTCTCTAAAGCGCATGTGTTTCCATTCTGTATTGCTAAAGAACCTTAAGAAATATACCAAAATAATAAAGTGAGAAAGAATATGACCCAGTTAGTTACTATCCAGTGTTCCACTTTTCTCTTAACTTCATTTATCTCTTTTCCCCTGCCCATTAGGGGTACGTATATACCCTGGAACAGCCTTAGGGTTTGTCCCTTACCGGCTCTAACTATTATTAATATTCTGATCATTTCAAAAATAGATCCCTTTGGATGTAGCTCAGCAGCTTCCCTCCTATCTCTCTCGTGATTTATCCAATCCCTGCTAACATTAAGCTTAGAGATAATTAAGTGTGCTGCCTTTACATGATGATTTTTCATAGGCATACCTGCCATCTTTTTCTTTCTTCTTCTTCTGCTTTTTTTTTTTTTTTTTTTTGTAAAGCACAAGCATTTCTTATTAAGACATAGACATAGATATGCCAGGCACATTTTTTTTTTTTTTTTTTTTTTTTTTGTAATTCATGGCCTTCCATGTCTTTTTTAACAAAACTACTGACAAACCCACCCTCATGGTTTACTTTACTGGATAGGAATTATTACAGCTTACATACATCTATCCAATATCACAGAAGTTATTGAATGTACCCACTAAATGACCCAGATTTTATCCCCCTTACAATGTAACACTTTAAGTAAATGCTAGCAAGCTTCACTGTATTGGAAAACACTGTATCTGTCTGAAACAAATTGGAGATCAAGATTTGTCCTGCCATCTTCCTAGGAGTAACGTCTAAAGCAATACTCCTTTAGCTGACTCGCATTCTCTTCGTGATATTTACTCAGTAGTCATCACTCATGTTTGTTCATTAGGTGTTGGGGTGATGAGCCAAGCCGTTGGATTCTCAGCTGAGCCTGGCGCCTGTTTAGTTTGGCGCTGATTGATGATGTGTAGGGAGCAGGCAGTTTGCAGAGCATCTTAGAAACCAGTTAGCCAAAGACAAATAGCTGGAAGTTGGCTGAGGGGAGCTCAGGAGGAAGGCTCTTGGGAAAGGGGAATCATTCAGAAACACCAGTATGACTTTGATTACCCTAACTAGGGAAGGGACGGATGCTGTGGTAGATGATGCTTTCTTGAGATGAACCCCAGGATCAGGAGGGAGGCATGTTACTGGTGTATTCATACAACTCCATCATCTCCCTGGGCTTTAGTTCTAACCACTTCTAAACATGCTTTTGGAGTCTACCATCTTCCCAGTCACCTTCAGGCACAATGCACTTGTATCAGTATAGTATTAGTATATTGACACATTCCTACTGAAGATTTTATGCCAAAAGGACAGCCATTTATAGCTTAACTTTTTCTTTATCAAATGAATTTTACACCGGAAAAAAAAAGTTTTAAGTAGTATTGATCTTGCCTCATGTACTTCCTATCTCTTGTTTTTCCATCTCATTTCATTCACCTATTGTACCCTGTTGGTTTGGCACCCATGTATTTACTCAAATTTTCTCCTTTGTGCTATTTCTGTTCTTTGGGTGGGACAATGAGGAAGACATATATTGATCCTGAAGTTAGAGAGAAAATATCTCAGCTCTAATTGAGGAGAGATCCTTTCAGTGGTGTACCAAAACTTACATGTGTTTTTATTGTCTTTCCCAGCACACTCTTTCTCCCTATTACTGACAGAGAACTGGCCAGGACTATCTATTTCCTAAAGATAAATAACCCCTTATTACAAACGTTACAAGGATTCCTGAATCCCTTCGGGGGGTGGGGGGGGAAATACAGAAAGATGAGAGATATGTCCAGTTACACAGGAGGCAGCCCACGAAGAAAGATGCAAAGCCAAGTAGACAACAGGTGTTCTGGCTTAGTTAAGTCTGACTTTCTCACTTCCTTCCTCTTCTCAAAGATCTTAAGTTTTCACCACTTCCTACATGATACAGTTCAAATTCTTCTCTTTGGCAGTTACAGGCCTCCATAGTTTGATCTCGACCTGTCTTCTAATGTGTTACTACCTACCTCTCTCCCTGAGTTTGTTTTCATCTGGTCTCCTACAAGCTGCTTGACAAACAAACATTCTTTTAATCCTTACACTGCAAGGTCTATCCCATAATCTCCACTTTATTGGGGATCTGAGGCTTAGAGAGGTTCAGAAATTTGCCCCAGGACACACGGATGGTAAATTTGAGAGAGCCAAGAATCAAACTGGGTTCTGTGGGATTCCAGCCCTCACTACTTTCCTTCCACCTTTCACTAAAGCCAAAGTGATCACAAGCCATTGCCTTTCTATCGACCTGGAAAGTTCTAACCCTGATCGAGTGAGACAGGGGGTAGATATTAAATTTGTTTTCAGTTTAAAAATATTTTTTCTCATATAAGAATGGTATGCATGGCGAGGTCCCACATAACATGTACACTTTACTTATGTCAGAAATTGAGAAGAGCCCTAGTTTAGCTTACCTTTTCCATAAGCTTGCTTTGTTAGTATCCCTTTACATGGTGCATGCCTTTTTCCCCATCTTTCGCATTTTATCTTTCTTTAATAAAAATAACAAAACATGACAGAGCATTGACTCTTTAATATCCCTGAACTCTAATACAAGTTATATCTTTTAGGAAACCATTTCATTTGTTTTTAATCAACAAGTCGTAAGAACATTTGCATTATAGCAATAAATATTACTTCTAAGAAAATAATCAGTTACTTTCATCAAATTATAATTCTAAGAAAGTTCCTTCAACATTGGTTACAGTCAGAAATTTTTTTCCCAGAGTTAAAAAAAAATGATTGAAATTTGAAAGAAGGAAAAAGGTGATTGTGTTCAACATCAGGTCTATGATTTGACCTAGGAGACCTATGCCTACTTACTATGTCACTTATTCGACAAACATGGAATAGCTCCTCCTGAGTGTTTGGCTCTATTCTAGGGCCCAGGACAGGGTCCTTAACACGGAATTTACACCATATCCAGAGGTGTTAGCATTGACTTTGATCACCAAGGTGATGAGTGAGACAGAGATGTTGTTTAGACATTGGATTAGTCAACTTTCACAAAGACATACAATTAAATACAAGCTCAGGCACTGAAAGGACTTGGGCTAATCCTCAAAGAACTTTGGTTAGGGGGGCATTGGGACTTTTAAGAAAATCGAAATTATTGAACAGTATAATGTGTTAGGTAAGATTAACTATTGCTCACAAAGATCGGTTCCTTCAGAGAGAGAGGATGGAAGCCACTGTGAACGCCAAACTCAATCGATTGGTAGTGGCTGCCTGTAGGCTGAGTCCTGGGTTCATCAGAAAAAAAGTACCCGGATAGATTAGTGATGCCTGCCATGGGCATGAAACAGAGGAATGACGGTATATATCCACCACATATAGGGGTAGTTACTTACCATCTATGCTGTTTCCTCCAAAGGACGCATCATTAAGGGAAGAGACCAAATTTGATAAAAGTCCAGCAGTACCAGTGGATTTCTGTAAACCGTGGGAACAGCTGCTTTCATCCAGCTGTAAGGGGTATAGTGAATAAGCAGAAAGGAAGAGGTTTTGCGTGGAAAAATACAAGAACCATTTCAGATCTTCCTTGGGTGCATTGGCCCCAAACCTCCAAACAACTGTCAGGATTTTTTGCAGCATCAGAGCATTCTAGGCTGTTTTAATTGTCTGAGCTTTGTGGCGGTGGTGGTTGACAGGTTCTCCTTTGAAGATAACAAATGGCTCACAATTACTTCAGTTTGGAAAATGCTCTGCTGCCCTGGGACATTGTAATAACTGGCCATGGAAAAGAAAAGGCCTGGGGATTTATGAGGTGTCCCAATTTACAACCATCTGGGAGAAATGCCGCAGGACGTTGGTATAGCAGTGTGTTAATCAGAGTTCATCTATCATTGCTACTGTTATAAACCCTCTTTCCCTCTGCTTAAAATCATCACAGGGATTTGACCCCAGCCTTTATAAGACTCCCTAGAAATCATTTTTGTAGCATGTAACTCAGAAATAAAATCTGGTTGACCTTCAGTTTACTGGACTGAGGGGGAAATTTTCCAGGTATAAGAAACTGTAAAATCCACTAGTGATAAAAAGACAAGTGAGGTCTATTCTCTTCTTTCAAAGGGCTCAGGTTCTTACTGGGAGACCAGTAGTGAACACGTAATTTCAATTCACTCTGAGAAGTACGATTGTTAAAGCAGTGGGGTCAGAATACAAATATATTTATATGCACAAAAACCAATGGTGTGCTTAGTAATCACTTTGTTTACCCTGCCCCTAAATTATGTGGACAGCCAATACCCATAATAACACTTACTAAGATCTACTGTTATTATTTGTATGCACACCTCCCGCCCCCTCACTGCCCTTGACTTTCCCAAGGGTAAGAACTGGATCTGGGCCATTGTTGCCAGCACTTCACCCAGAGATTAGCACATACTAGGTGCCTAGTAAGTGTTAGCTGAGTTAATTCTTGGTTGAATGTATATTTCTAAAGCTTCTATAATGCAGTACCAGGGGTTGTCAACTTATTAGATAAAGTTTAGAAAATCAAAACATATTTACCTTTCAGATCTTCTGTTGATTCAGCTGACTATCTCTAGAATGTGAAATGCATCCCATGGTTCGATCGAAGTTCTCAATAAAGAATGGTCCACTTAAAGTATCACGTGGTTATCGTGATGAATGCTGAAAAGGGGAGGATATGTGGAGAGTATAGCAAGAACAGCCCTTCCCTGTCTGTATCAGAGTTTTGGCCAGTGGACTCTGCTAAATTTTAAGTCCCGCTGTGTGACTGTCTCCCCTGCCCAATCTGACAGCTGAATAACCTCACCAACATTTTCATTTTGGTGGCACTGCCCTTCCGGTGTGACCTGCTGAGGCAGTGATGCCAGTGTGCCTTGAGTACAGTCACCATGCCTGGTGGCAGAGCTCGATTCTGGGAGCCAGACCTTGCCTTTCCACCCCAAGTTCCCCGTGGTCTTGCCTGAGCAGTCTGCTGATGAGACATTTATTAAATCTCTCTTCCAGAGGGGAACATTGTCCCATTTCATTTGTCACTATTGAATAGCTTATGCAGAACATGCTGGGAGATCTAAATGTGTGGGGCTTCAGGTTGCACCCTCCACGTGAAGCAGTAGACATTTCATTTATTTCTTAATAGTGACTAATTTTAGAGTATTTTGAGGCTGATTTATTTGGGCGCACTGCTATTTTTCTGTCCACTTTCCTTTTAGCTACATCATTCACTCTACAAATACTCAAGAAACCGATATCAGATGCTGGGCACATAGAGATGAATTGGGTAAATCCCACCCCCCCGTAGAGGTTGAGACACACAGGGGACATCAGCATGTGAGCAGGTGGTCACCATGCACTCACCGATGAACAAGTGAAGAGGGGCAGTAAGTCCCCCTCAGATTGGTTGGTCGTGTCTAGAGAAATATTTAGAGAACTCTGTGGATGCCATTCATCCATCAACAAAGACAACGGGGTGTTTCTCATCATTTAGCTCCATCTTTTTGGCATCATGATTGTGTGACTTAAAAAAGAAAAATCCTTTCAGGCTGTTACTTCTTCAATGAGATTCCTCCTCTGCTCTTGGGGAGCTCCACGGAGAGTCAGTCCACCCCCACCATGGTCAGCCTTAGCTCCAAGAGAACCGCACCTCTATCGGGACCCCAGTTTGCGAGACTTGCCTATTGGGAAGCTCCTTCTTTGTAACCTTCAGAAGATTTGCAAAAGACGTCGTTTTCTATGCTCATGCTTGGCAAAGTAGGGATAAGTGTAAACCAGCATTAGAAAACCATCAGGAGCAGAATTATTAAAAATGGGTAGTCATTTTCCCCCCTCACCATTTCAGAGGAGTTTTTCAATCTTGTTTGCAAAAAACGAGCCCTGTCCATTGCTGCCTCTCTCCCCACACACAGTCACGTATTTTGACTGATTTGCTTGATGTGTTGGTTATTCAGAGCTGTGGATTAAATGCCACCCACTAATGTGATGGCATTAGTGGACTTTGCTTGCCAGAGGCCGACTCCATCAGGCACCGGGAAGAGAGCTTCCCGTTGCCCACCAGGGCCTCCGGTGAGCGAACCAGCAAATCGAGGCAGATCGCTGTATTAATTAGTCTCCCTGTTTTGGTGGGGAAGGGAAGCTTCATCGCATGGCTGTTTTGCCTCTTGATGGCGCTCCCCTCCAGGGAGGGCTGCAGGGAGAAAGAAGCCATCCCTGCCCTCACCTTTTCCATCTCTTCTGTCTGACTAGCTCCCTGAGGATGCTGCAGCAAGTCCAAAAGATGTGGCTTTCATATCCATCGATCTTCAACAAACCCAGCCCTAATTGATTTTAAGATGAATTGCTGGTGGAACGGTTTATTTATTTATTTTTTTTTACTGGCTATAAAGATGCCTTAAACCTTAAATTAAAATGCCTTCTGTGAGGGGCAGGTCGTGTGAGTGCCCTGTGTCTTAGTCTTTGAAATGGAAGTTCCCCCAGCTCGCACCTGTGGGGGACTGGGAGGTCAGGCATTGTAGAATGAGCTATTTGGGGGCCGGTAGCAAAGCTCTCAATTTGGGTTATGATTAAATAGATTCTCAGGATGCTTGAAGCTGCCTGGGCATCACTACCCCCTGCCATCTGATTCCTCTTTTATTAGCAGCTAAAAACCAGGGGACATTCTCGAGTGAGGGAACGGCAATGCTGAGCAACTTGCTCCTTTTCTAACTGCTTCAGTGCCATCTGCTTTGCTCTCAGGATACATTTGAAAAATCACCTTTCATACTCTGTCTAATAATAGTCCTCCATCGGGTTCCCTGGCCCGTCTGGACACTGCCGTACACAGGCTTGCCTGCTCAGGGCTGGCACACAGGGCTGGCACAGAGGGTCTGGGAACACTGGTGCTGATTGCTGCCCAAGGTGCTGTGGGCTCATTGGGAAGATGGTGGCTGCCCTTGCTAAAGGGGCATCCTAAGCACCGCCTGAGCCAGGGAGACAGTTGCCCGCACCACGGTGGCTGTGGCTGCCTCAGTGAGAAGAAGCCCAGAGTAAATGGTCTGGTCCCCAAGTGGAGATGACTTCTGAAGGGCCTGCCCAAGCATGTGAAGAGCAGACACCATCTCCTGACCATCTCTTTGACCGTCCCAGGGGAGAGCACTCATCCTGTCCACGCCACAGCTAGCACCTGCAGACCGACCCTTGGGGGGAGCTAAGAGCAATAAAAAGCTGAGGCTTTGTTCCTCGTCTGTAAGTTACATTGGGCACTTTTGAGGGAAGGGAGTGTGTCCCTTCTCTCTTTTCCTGGAAGGGCAGCATCATCGCTCTTTCCTACCTTCTTATGCCTCCTCATAAGGACCCGTAACCCTCAGCTACCCATTATCATCCCCTGGGGAGCCTTGTAAAACAGGACCAATGTCTAGACCCTGTTCCAGACCAAACGAATCAGAAAACTTAGGGATGAAACAAAGGTACCTTTCAAATTTTGTTGTAGACTGAGGGTTGAAAATTACTAATTTCCGAGGCTATTTCCTTTTTTTAAACATTTGATGAGTCCATCCGTCATAAAGTAAATGGATATTTTCTCAGTAACTAACACATAATTGGAATGTGTATTGCAGGCTCTGTATGTATAACAATAAACAAGGGGACACTATTCGTGACATCGCAGTACAATCCTGTGACGGGAGGGTAGGTGGCAACAACACGAACTCTAGCGCGAGGATGGCAGGTCAGGGAAAGGTGTCTAGACTTGAAGAATGAGCATGCATTAGAGGAGGGTATCAGCCACAGGTGAAAAGAAAAACACAAATGAAGGCATGGGGTGAAGTTCCAGGCCTTGGAAGGACCTCATTGTGCTTAGATCGTGGGGCAAGGGGTGGGACCAAGTAGGAGGCATCTGCTAGAGGGGGAGGTGAAAGTCCCCCATGATGGCCCATGTGGTCACACTGAAGAGCCTGGTCTTCTGCGGGCAGTGCTGAATCACTATGTTTTTTTAAAAAAGAAAATTAAATTTATTGGGGTAACATTAGTTAATAACATTAAATAAATTTCATACAATTCTGTAATACATCATCTGTGTATTGCGTTGTATGCTCACCACAATCTAGTTTTCTTCCATCACCATATATTTGACCCCTTTTCCCCTCTTTCCCCTCCCCCACCCCTTTTCCCCTCTGGTAATCACCATACTGTTGTCTGTGTCTATGAGTTTGTTTGTTTGTTTGTTTGTTTGTTTTGTCTGTTCATTGGTTGGTTTCTGTTTTATATCTCACATATGAGTGAAAGCATATAGTTCTTGTCCTTTTCTGTCTGACTTCTTTCACTTAACATGATACCTGCAAGGTCCGTCCATGTTGTCCAAAATGGCAGTATTTCATCGTTTTTTATGGCTGAGTAGTATTCCATTATATATATGTACCACATCTTCTTTATCCAATCATCCCTTGAAGGGTATTTAGGTTATTTCCATGTCTCAGCTATTGTGAACAATGCTGCACTGAGCATAGGGGTACATATTTGGGGTTTGCATTTTGCATTTTGGAAGAATCCGACCTCTGTCAGGAGGGGCTAGAGGAAGCTGAGTTTCAGTCTGCAGTGAACTGTTCTTTTTCTCAGCTCTTAGATATATATCTTGGCTTTTGATGTGGTACACAATAAGCCTAGCGTTTTCTGGGTTCAGAAATGCCATCTTAGAGAGAGAAACAGTTACAGTGACCTTATTGCCTATGTCACATGGTCCTGCCCTTTGGCTGTAAATGAGGTTATCTCAGCCCCTTCAGACAGATACCCACAGGGGCTCAGGGCTTAGAGGGCTGTGAGAGAACCACTGGGGAAACACAGGCAGGAGCAATTCAGTGGCTTCTGCTTTTTCTTATCACGGCATGCCACATTTAGATCTGTCCTTTGTGAGATGCAGGGGAGCTGTTTTTGCATTTATTAATAAACACAGTGTTTCAAATTCATCTGGTATAATTGAGGACACATGATGAACTCAAGAGGGGGCTGGAGGTTGCACACCAGCTGAGTGGACTCTCTGTGATTTCCGAACAGTTTCTGTTCATTTACATTCAACCTGACCCTACTGGGCCCTGCAGAGCACAGCCCTTCACCAGGGGACTGACTGCGGGTCAAACCCCAGTGGGAGGTGAGACAGGAGGAAGCAAGGATGTGTCAGCGTATCTTCAGGACCCTGAAACTATCCAGGGGGAGAGCTGAGAGTACTGGGTTTTAATGAAATAACTCTTCAGTCTGTCAGAATCAGTTCTGTTCGGTGCAGCCTAAATATAATCTTGAGCTGCCCTGCACATGTCACAAACACCCAGCATGGTCATGGGGTCGTTTGCTTGCTGCAAGGACGATTTTTGTCTTTGGATAAGCTGGCTGGAGCCCTGTGAGTTGTAATGATGGGTGTGATAGATTGGGGTTGACTGCTCTGCGGCTCCTCACCCTAACTAAAGGTTATCGCCTCCGTAAGGAAACCCCAGCGAAAGGAGTGATGGAGGGACTTTGAAATGAGCGCTGCCCAACTGTGAAGCCAGGCCTGTCTCCTCTATAGCCAGGGGCTGGCAAACCACCACCTGCAGGCCAGTCCAGCCCACCACCTGTTTGTTTTTTAAATCCAGTTTTATTCAAACAGCCACACCCGTCCGTTTACTTGTCTGTGGTCACTTTCACACCACCAAGGCAGACGGAGCTGAGTTACTGCAAAAGACCCCTTATGGCCTGCAACACCTCACATATTTACCATCCGCCTTTCACAGGAGTTTGCCAGCCTCTGCTTTATGCCCCACAGTCCCACAGTGAACACAGAAAACTTAAATGTCGCTCCTTGGGCCCAAAGAGCACTTTCATTTCTCTCTCTCCTTCATTTAGTACACTTGACACCACTCAGCAGAAACCCTCCTTTGCAGCGACTGGCCTAGGCTGTGGCAAAACTACAGAGTAAAACCATCTTTCATTTCCAGAAGCTGTCCTGATGTTAAAGACCTCTAGGTGGGAAGGGGTGGGGGGAAGGGGATGACAGCTTGCATCTGGCTCAATAATTGTCCCTGCTGGGTAAGTCACCAGTGCCCTAACTTCTCCTACTATTTCTGGGCATTGCCACTTCTCCCCACTCCTAACCTTGGAGAGCAGCTCCCCAAAGCGCCCACCCCCCTGCCCTGCCCAGCCTCTAGGTAATTACCCTGCGTACACGTGAGCACTTGGTGTCTTCTTTCCCCAGACCGCTCTCCAGGCAGATTCCTTCCAATGTCTTGGTCCTTGTGAGCCTTCTTCACTCATTTTGGTTTGTGTAGGGCACAATCCTGGGAAGAAAAACGGTCCAGTCCTCAAGCCCAGCAGTGAAAACTTGCCCATTTTATAAAGCTGGACTGTCATTCGAAGGCGTCATTTCATTGCTGGACTGCATTGGTACCTGTCTTCCCCAAGGCAGCCTTTTTCCTTTATTATGAAGATCAATTTGTTTCATGGGTCACCACTGATTGTGTAAACTGATCCCCTTTTAGTGGCCATGCCCCCCCAAAACATACATTGCTGTGGCTTCTCCAGAAACCCTCCACTCAGCTGCAGACCAACCCCTTCCAGCTAAGCCTTGAGAGGAAGCCCAAGGTGCCCTGAGATACCATCTCAAGGCCACAGACTGTATCCTTCAGGCTTTGTAAAAGTACGCTTTGAAAAACGTGTCACCAGTCTTATAATTCTGTTAAGGATGTATCTGTTTAATTCTATAGATGAAGAGGGGCAGGCTAGGAATCTCTGGCATTAAACATATCAATCATAGTCTGGGAGAGACTGCATCAAGTCCTATGGCATAAAAAGAGTTCCTGTCCTCCAATGATTTACAATCTAGATGGGGCAGGAGGTGCACCAATAACTCACCTAACTGCTTTCTAGTGATGTGACAAGAACTGCGACGGATGCCATACTGATGCTCAGGAGTGGGGCTGGATGTTTGCCGAGATCCGTGGTTCTCCCACTTGAGTGTGCGCTAGAATCCCTTGGAGGGGCTATGGAAACATAGATGCAGACGGCCGGCTGAGTGCATTGTTCTATGCCATTTTGTATAAGGCTCTTGGGCCTCCGTGGACTATAGTATCCATAGGGGATCCTGGGACCAACCCCCCATGGATGCCAAGGGACGACTGTACCAGCAGACATGATTCTAATCAGGGATCCCCACCTTTAACCCAGTCTTCCAAGGAGACCAAAGCTTTTCTCCATGTGAAGTACAAGACCTGTGCGACTCCCGCTTTTTTTGTAACATGTGCCATTATCGTAGAGAAGATGTGCTGGGAGAACTCCAGAAACACGCCACAGGCACAGTTCAGACCTTGATAAAATAATGAGTCCATTCCACCAGCGGATGCAAATTCTAAGAGTATGATTTCTTTGATGTCCGTGGCAAAGCACATGCTGTAATTAACAAGTTTTAAGTTCATTGATTTGCCGATGCCTCTGAAACACTGTCTGTGGGTTTTTCAAACAATGATAAATGGTCTGGGATTTTCCAGAGGACGGAGTTAAAGGATGGTGGTTGTGAATGTCTTGATTTAAATTGCACACGTGGAGCATTAACGGAGACTTAAAGCCATTCATTGCAGCTCTTGTAGAAGGTACTTTGCCAAACAACACAGGAATATTTGACTTGCATATTTCGTCGTCTTAAAAAAATCAATGACGTCTTCCACTGGGGTCATTTTCCTGACAGACAGAGTGACCATAGAACTTCTTGAGGCAGTGCCACGCAAAATTGTGACACGAAGTGGGCAAAGCCAGTTGTGTACTCGCCACTTGCATCCTTCTCCCCAGGTCCAGGTGCCCCCATGGCTTCCTTCCTCCCCCCTTATCCTATGAAACCACTCTTAGGAAACGATAGTGTCTTCACACTAAGGTATACGTGATTGTGGGTAATTTAAAGGATTGTTCCACTTATGCGTTCTTGCATCTGGCAGGGATCAAAGTCTTCAGCTAGAGGAATGAAGCTCTAACAGTGGGTTTTAAGCATAAGACATAAGTAGGAGCAAATAAGGGGTTACCCTCATTTCCATGCAATGGTACAACCATGAGCATATAATGAAGATGATTTCCTAACGTTGTTTCTTACTGAAGTCGCTTTGTTGTTTCTGTCCAGTGTCCTCCCCCCACTTCTCCTGGATCCAGGCAACCTCGGCCCCACAAACAGTACTCCTCTGGGCCTTCATTCTATGTATTTGCAGGAACTTGTGGTTGCAAGTGATAAGCATCCCATTCAAACCACCACATACCAGGGTTGGACTGACTATACGGGTGAATGGGGCTTAACCATTATTAACACTCTTGCACGCACTTCTTCCTTTCTTCTGTCTGATTCTATTGGCAGCAGTCTCATCTTCCACTCTCCTGTATAGTAAGGGACACTCCTACAGTTCTCAGTGTGAGGGGAAAAGAGCAGCTTCAGCTCTGCCTCACGTCAAGTGAGAAAAATCTGGGGAAACGTGCTGATTGGTCAGTTCAGGTCACTCACCCACTGAGTAGCGGGATCATTTTGTCTAGTCAGAAGCGGGCTGGTGATGGTCATTTCCATGGCAGCCCCTTAAGGAAACACATGAAGCAGGGAATCACCTGGCCCTCTGAGCTTCTGTGTCCTCATCTGCCCATTGAGGGAAGTGGCGATATCTCTAAAACTCTCCCAACTTTCACCTGATTGCATTTTAAAATCGCTTTTTCGTTTTCGGTATTCTAATAGCTGTATCTTTAGCTCTCTTACATGTGCTAACTCCCACCAGGTCAAATGACATTGGAAGATGATAATTATCTCCCTGGCTCAATGCTGAGTGTCTCTGCATGGGGATAGTGGAAGCTCCTGTGGGACCCCTCACGTGTACCAGCAAAGAGTCAGATAGGTCAACCTTGACCAAATTTAACCGCCATTTATACTGCATGATATGAGATGGTCACGATTTCAAAATTTGTTAAACATCCCACATTTAACGTTTTGCCTGAGTGCAAAAGAAGCAGATTAGGTAGAAGGCAGACGGTCTGCTGGAAATGTTCCTTTATGCTGTTATGCTGAGGGCATGAAACAATGATTATGTAACTGGTTCCAGTTCAGAGGCAGCCCAGGTTCAAAGTGGCTAATGTGCAGAGATGTCCAAATTATGTATCTGTTTCCACATTATTGGATACCCATTCTTTCTGTAAAACCCACATGATGTCTGCTCTGAAATGTCTCCCCACCTGCCAACGGAGTCCATCTTCTTTATCACATCCACGTTTTTGTTGCAATGATCTTTGCCTGTGTCTCGCTCTCTTATTAGACCATTAGCTCATAGAAGGCAAGGGCCATACCTTATTCATTTTTGAATTCCTAGTACCCCGGCAAGTGTAGGCACATGGTAAGTATTCAGTAATGTTTGCTGTGTTGACTTCACAAATAATGCTTCTCAAGCCAATTTTTGTTAGCGGCTTCTGTCTCGACAGTCCACTTAATGGTAAGCTAATACTCAGATGACTTAGACTGCAGGGAGCAACCCAGCCATGAGCCTAGAAGCTCCCATGAGCCAGGGACTGGGGGACAGTTACCTTTACGCCTTTAGCCCACTGCTGTCACCAGCAACCATGTCTTCACAGGACAGGCATGGCAGGCAGCTTCTCTGAGAACAGCGGCACCTCCTGGAGAAAGCAGATCCATGAGTAAATGATATGATCTCTCATCCCACAAATTTTCTCCTATAGTTTCTTGAAATTTCTGCCATTAGATTTAATTTTTTGTGATATCATCCTCCATCCTTCTCAGTCTCCGTTTCCTTATCTGTAAAACAATGGTAATAACACCACTGTACTGTATTGGAGGCAGGATTAAATGAGGTGATGAATGGTAAAGTGCCTGGCACAGAACCTAGCATATAATTGAGGTGCAGTTATGATGTTTCTCTTATTTTGAAGTTGCTAAGTCACCCCAAGAATGGTGTCATGGCTGGCAGTATAGTAGAGTGTTACAGTCCTAGGGTTAAATCCCGGCTCAGCCACCTACCAACCAACTGTATGATTTTGAACTAGTTCCTTACTGTTGCTTTTGAAGCCTCAGTTTCTTCACAGGTGAATGGAATGATGATAATGTCTATCTTACAGCTTTGCGTGGACTAAGAGCAGGAACTTGTAGCAAGCCCCCTAGATAGTATCTGGTACATAGGTACCTTATCAACAACAACAATTGTCATTCTCATCTGTAGTGGAGGGTAAGAAAAAAAAGACCCAGCAAGTCTCTTGGCTGCCTCTGTGTTTTTTCTGGTCTTCTCCTGCTTTACATATCCCAGTGAAGATGAATTCACATTAACAGAAGCAATAGTTAATTGCCTCCCTCTGTCCTGAGGCAGCCAATTGCCAGATCCTTCTTTTTTCTTGAGGCTTCCAATGAGATTTGTCTTTTCTAATTGAATAGACCTCTTTTTTCAGTGCCTGGCTCAAAGAGGCAATACCACGTACACATTTCCAAGTGCATCATGTGTCTGAACACTCAGGCCTTAACTACATGGGGAAAGCATTCTAGTGAGTGGCAGCGGTGGATATCGGTTCATATTCACTTGAAAGGGTGTCAACTATACTTCCACCGTTAATTGTGTCTCAGCGATTTTCTCCTGGAAAAAAAGAATTCTTATGCAGACTTCTAGCTGTTGTTTGGACTTCCTTCATTCTGGAGTTTGCATTGTTTCCGATGTTGGTTCAGGAGCCGTCACATAATATGTGCAGCCAATGGAGCACTCTTCCCACAATGCACCTCTCCACCCCCATTTCTAAGTTAGTCACCCCATCTCCTGCCTTGTGGTTCCAACAGCACAAAAGATGTGCATAATGGTAGCGTAGTCTTTGGAAAAGCATGCTCAAGGTTTGGGCGCCGAGTACAGGCAAAGGGATTCACGCTCACGGAGACAGGGAGCCGTTCACACAAGAAGACTTTTCTGAATGGGCGAGGTCCACCCCGGAACATTATGGTCTTCCTTTAACCTACAGGTAATGCAGGTGGTGAAGGAGCAGGTTATGAGAGCTCTTACAACCAAGCCTAGCTCCCTGGACCAGTTCAAGAGCAAACTACAGAACCTGAGCTACACCGAGATACTGAAAATCCGCCAGTCTGAGAGGATGAACCAGGAGGATTTCCAGTCTCGCCCGATTATGTAAGTCACACCCTGACCTCATCTCCTTGAAGTCTCTGGACCCCGCTATCTCCAGACTGAAAGCCGATTCAGCTGTGTTATGGGCTTTTTACAGAAGGCCAGCAAAAGGCATTCTGAAAGATCTCAATTCAGTTCAGGAAGTCTCAGCAGGTCCTTGAGGAAGGCTGGGCAGGGGTGGGCTGAAGGGGAGGTAGGGACAGGTGCAGGCAGAAGGCTCTAAATCAGGAATTGGCCTGCTGACTGAGGAGCCCTCTAAAGATTTGCAGCTGAAAAGGTGGGGACCTCTTCTAACACTAGGAATATACTGTTTTGCCCATGAAGCCATAGTGAATGTAGGTGCCTGTAAGTGGCCAGATGCTCTGGCCCAGCCACAGTGAGGCCCACTGCTGATGAAAACAATGTGAACGCTGGAGCACTGTGCCTGGGTGGCACGGAGAGCTGGCCAGAGACCGAGGTCCGCCTTCTCCCTGCCCTGTCAGCTCTGCGCTGCGTCACAGCAGCTCATGTTGCTCTCGTGACTGTCAACCTACCGGTAAGGCAGAGAGGCAGTGGCCCCCTTTTCATAGGACTTGCATCAAACGCCACCAGCAATCATTGCAAAATGTCATGTGTCTCCATCAGTAAGGTGTCCCCAAGCTCGAGCATAAGGACTGTGTTTGCTTCCTCTCCTTAGAACTGGCGTGTTTATCGTCTCTTGCCCTTTTCCAAGAGCTCGGTCAGTTTTGTTAGACATTTATAATTTACAAAAAAGGAACTAGAGAAAGGGGTGGAGGGTAAGGAAAGTGTTTGACGTCTATTCTCATTGTGTCCTCAGAGGTCTGGACACACTTTCTTCTGAACTTTTGTATGAAGCCAACTTACAACATACGTGGCATTGTGAAACCATCATTAAATCTGTGTGTGTGTGTGTGTGTGTGTGTGTGTGTGTGTCTTTCTGCTTCTGCTTTATGCCCTTCTTTCTGTTTCTTGCTCTTATACATCTGACATTTCTAATGCGTGGCAATTTGCAAAGCATCTTCTTATGCTAGTTCATTTTCTCACATCCATGTGAGAAAAGCAGGCCTTATCTCCAGCTGAGGACCAGGATACAGCCTTGAGAGGGGAGGACCTTGTTAGCAAGCTGAGGGACCAGGATTTGAAATCCAGCCTGCTAATCCCTCAGCTAACACTCTGTCCACATCACCAGAGTGCCTTCACCAAGCGCAAGACTGAAATGAGGTTTAAAAAGTACACAGATCTAAAAAGACACTAGCCAAGCTGTCACCTCTACGTTACGTTTGCTTTTAAATCTTAAGGAGCACCTTTAGAAACTGCAGAGCAGAACTGCAGACTTCAGTGGGGATGGAGTTAGGCTCAGGGGAGGGGACATGCTTCCTGAGGGTCTTTGGCTTCATTGAAAAACCTAAGTCACCCCCACCCTGAACACCAGCCAGCTCATTATCCCAGCCCCTGAAATAGGCAGGTGGAACCAGCCTTCAGCTTCTTCTCCAGTGCTGTTCGAATGAACTACTCGACAGGAAGGCATTGTGGGGCTGGATGGAGTCTAAACGTTGCCAAAATGGCTCACAGGATAAATCCAAGCCAACAAAAAAATGACACCGTCCATGTATGATTGTTTTCATTTATTCGTTCATTTACCAAATATGTATTGAGCAACACCTACCTGCTACACCCCACCCGAGGGGCTGGGGACAGGCAGAGAACCAGAGGGACTTGGTCCCCACCATCCCACGCTTTAAAGCTGAGGTCGGAGGGATCACCAGGTATCTGGTCCGTACGTGGCTGGAGGAAGCATCGGTGGGTGGGTGGTCACAAGAACACACAGGTGAAGCACATCACTCAAGCTGGGGAATTAGGACAGGTATTAGTATTTCAGAGCCAAAAAGCACCCTTAAGGTCATCCAGTTCAAGCTCTTCATTTTGCAGACTGGGACAATGACGTGGCTGGGGCTTGATGTGGCTAGAGTGGAACCCTCTGTCCCCCCCACCCACCCCCACCTGGCTACCTCTGTGTCTGCTGTGCATAAATGGTGGGAAACCTCAGTGCTATGAAGACCTCTTGAGGCATGCATCCCATTTTTATAAAACATTTATGTTAGCTGAGAAGAAAAATGCAAAATCCATGTAAGCAAATATTTGGGGAACATATATTCAGTGGGTTGAAGAAACTCTGTTTTGTTTCTTAACTCTTGACTAATGATTTCGGGGAAGAGATATTTGTTATTTTCTATGTAGCGTGACTTTATGGGAAAGATAAGTCCATCCACACAATTAATCCGAGTTGATGGATATAAAAAGCTTGAATGGCCCCAAAATAGGTCATTGAACACTATGGGGGAGGTAGAGATGCAAGGATACACACTAGTGAAGCAGAGTAGCAAGGTGTGGCCACCCAGACCTGGGAGCTCACAGACCTGAGCGAATTATATAACCCATTCTATGCCTTTTGCTCATATCTATAAATGAAGGTGATAAAAGTATCTACATGGTTGGGTTGTCGTGGGTATTCAATGGAGTAGTGCATGAAAAGCACTTAGCATATACCTGGCACATAATATCCACTCGGAGAAATGGTCTCTCTTATTAGCCGGTAACCAGAATTTAACAAGTTGTCACACCATTAATATGTCAATGGTAAAAGTGACACTATGAATATATTTGCATATATGCCTAACCTTATCTCAGAAAGTACAGTAGAAGTAGGTGAAAAAGAAAAAATGAAAACAAATAGAGCCCAAAGTAAGCCTATCCTGAAAATCTGCATTCTCACTAACGATTGACCACAAGCTTTGCTCAAGGCTTTCTCATAGCCTATGCCAGTAGGACAGTCTGGTTAGTTACACAATTTTCGGTGTTCTGTGCACTTGACAAATGCTTATCAAGTGCCTGCTACATGCCAGGTACTGTTGTATGTATTGGTGACTCAGTAGTAAAGAGAACAGACACGATTCTCACCCCAATAGTGATTATATTTTAGTGGGGAGAAACAGACGATAAATATGGTAAATGAGATAGTAGCACGTTAAAAGAGCATATAGGCAATGGAAATAGAAAGCAGAATAAGGGAAATAGAGTTCATCGTTTTAAATGAAGTGGTCAGAGTGGATCCCTATGGTTAGTGTAGTGACATTTGAGTAAAGATGTGTAAGAGACTAAGGCAGTAGGCTGTGTGTGTGTTTGGGAGACGGATATGCCAGCAGAGGGAATGAGCAGTGCAAAGGCCCTGAGACAGGAGCAGGCTGGCTGCTCAGTGCATAACAAGGAGGCCAGTGTGGCTGGAGCAGAACAAGCAAAGGGGAGAACAGTAGGAGGTAAGGCCATCAAGGTGCCTGGGAGCCTGAGGACGTGGGGCCTTGTGGGGGAACCACTGGAGGGTTTTGAGCAGAGAACTGATGTGTTCTGACCATGTTTTTAAATAATCCTCCTTGTAGCTGTGTTGACAATAGAAACCATGGAGGCAAGTTTGGAAGTTATTCCCTCAGTGAGAAAGTTATTCCAATAACCCAAGCGAGAGGTAATGAGAAGTGATTAGTTTCGTCTACAGATTAGATAGATTTTTAATATAAGAAACAAAGGTGTTTCCTGAGGGATTAGAGGTGGGGTATAAGAAAAAGAAAGGAGTCAAGAGTGAGCTCAAGGTTTGGGCCTGAATCAAGCAAAAGAGAGTGAGTGGACATGTTTGGACAAAGGGGTCAGGAGTTCAGCTTTGAACATGTCAGGTTGGTGGTGTCTGTGAGACGCTCAATAGACAGGTGGGCTGATGCGTTGGTTTGGAATTCAGCTGAGAGGGCTAGGTTGGAATATAAATTTGGAAGTTGTCAGTAGAGAGGTGGTATGTAGAGCCCTGAGTCTATAATGTAAAGAACAGAAGCGGTACAAGGGCTGAGCTTGGAGGCCCTGCAGTGTTGAGACAGAGCAGATCCATTTCCATGAAACAGCCACTGTCAGCCCAAAGTCTGCACAGAGACCTTTGAATCGGGGTCGGCAAACTATAGCTCTTGGGCCAAATCTGGCCCACTACCTGTTTTCGTAAATAGAGTGTTACTGGAACACAGCCACACTCATTTGTGCACACACTGCCAAGTGCTTTTGCTCTATCCCAGCACAGTTGAGTCCAGTAATTGCAGTAGACAGCGTATGACCCACCAAGTCTGAAACACTTACTCTCTGGCCCTTTACAGAAAACGTTTGCCAATCAGTGTTCTAAATGAACACCAGGTAGCAGCTCAGTAGGGCAGACCTCAGGTCCAGCAAGGAATCTCCCCAGCCTAGTGGTGCTGTCTTCGGTGTATGTCGCTGGCCGCATTGGGCCTGAACTTGAAAGTGTCTTCCAGAAACAGTGCTGGACTTGGAATTGCTCTTACACACTCATTCACCTACCCCTTTTAATCATCCTCCTTTTATTTATTTGCAAGGCCTTTAGGTAGAATTAGCTGAGTAGTCATCCAAACAAAGCCAGTGAACCGTGACCTTGACCCCAAGCTGAGCATTTCAAAACCCAGTTCCAGCTCAGGGTGTTATTACCTGGATTTTCCTGAGATCATATTTCATCCACAGAAACACCATGTAGAGATTACATACGTTTTTCTAATAAGAATAAATTGTATAGCTACTGAGTTCATTTGCAGGGAAAGAAAAAGAAATTGCTTAGAAAAAAGAAAGGCTGTCTCATTTTCCTTATTGCCCAATCATGTGTTGGACCCCTTTGGGGTTTCAAAAAAAAAAAAGAAGAAGAAGAAGAAAGAAAAAGGGTAACTCTTTAGCAGCAGATTCACTTATTCTGATAGTCTGTCCCCAGAGAATGGTTCCATATCGGAGTGTGTCATGGGGAGCGCATTACGCAATTACTCAGAAGTCCTTTCAGTTTTTTCCTCCTTTTGGTCCTCATCGCTGCATCTTCATCTCCATTTTAATAACTCACCTCTAGCTTAGTAATACTCTTTTTGAAAGCTACATCTATAACCGAAGAATTGATGTTATTCCCCAACTCTTTCCCCCGTGATTTCGCCAGCCCTCGCTACCGTCTCTTCCTGTCTGCCCTTGACCCCTAACGCAGACGTCAGGAGCAGTGATTTATTGTCCTGGGTGATTGCCCTGGCAATTCCCCGCCTTCTTTTCCATTCAGAGCAGAGTTCATCAAAGCTGCAATTTATGAGGCTATGTCACAAAAACTGAACACTGATAATAAATAGTTCTAGTAATCTGAAAGTCTGAGACGAGCCCGTGGGAGACCTGCACAGGAAAAGCTTTCCCCGTGTACCAAGCGGCCTTCTGAGGGCTGAAGCTCCAGCTCATGCTTTATAATCTGTTCAGTGAGAACACTGTCAAGTTACAGAAGGTTTGAGTCCATGGAAGCCTAAGATGTGTATGAAGGGAGAACTAGGATACCCCGTTACATGGCCAGATCCTCCTTTTCTGTAACCTGTTTATTCTTTTTTCCTCACATGTAAATAGAAGTCGTTTGCACCAGGGAGACAGTCCGTTCCCTATTCTGTGCTTAACCCCTGTGAGCTGTTTCCCCATCTATAAGATGGGAATGATGATATTAATACCTATTCCCAAAGTCGGGGAGGGAATGTTAAATGAGCATAATACACATAACACACGACCTGGCTCTTAGACACTTACGTAGGTGCCTTCCCAACCTGGGAACAGAGCACCCTGTGAAGACAGATTGCCTGCAGTCCCGAGTGAGTCCAGAGTTACAGATATGTAAGCCTTGGCTACCGTGTGCCCTGGGCCTGTGAAGTGTTTGGAGAATATTATCAAAGCAAACTCAACACAACCTTGCACTCCTGCCTAGGGCTTAGAGAGCACTTGCTCCCACACCATCTCCTTTGGGAGTCACAGCGGTTTCCCAGGGAAGATTCTCATCCCCATTTTACAGATGAGGAAGCTGAGACTTAGATGGACTACATGTAATGCTCTCCACGCCCAAAGCCTACATTGAAACCCCAGTCTTCTGAGTTCTAGATCTACGTTCTAATCAAAACGTGCAGCACTGCTCTGAGGGCAGGGCTCTGGGTCTCCCTAGCCAGCTTCATCCGGAAGAACTCTAGCTATACTAGACTCAGAGGCACTACATCAAATTTGACTTGATAAAAAAATCTCTGCTCTTAAAAAAAAGAAAAGATTTAAAAACCATTGCACTCTATCATGATATCTTTACAGCATAGTGCATCTAAAACTAAATTACATGATGTTAGCCTGAGACAAAATGCAAATAATCCTTAATTTATCTCACCATTATCCCATCTCTGTGGGCTAGAATCGGAGACAATGTGTAGAGCCCATTTGTAAGTGATAGGATCAAAAGCAAAACATGGTCCTGTGGTTTGCCCAGGATACAGTGTTTGCAGTGGAATAGTAATTGTGCAGTTGACCAGCATCCCCATTTGATGAGATCACAATTGTCATCTCAGAGTTTCCCTGCTATACAGCGGGAAATGTGAGCAGAGATTTGTTGTCACAGCAGAGCTGAGTAAATTTTTGCATAAGTTGGTATCTGTGGCTGTGTAAAACAAGACAAGAAATCTCTCAGGACACTTTGGTCTAGAAAAACATCCCTGTAGCAGCTAGTGCTTTTGTGGGTATTCTGTAAATGCCAACGATTCTATGGTGTTATTGTAACAGATAAGCCTATCCCCTGACACTTAATAAGTGATTCTCTAAAGCGCCAACTTGGGAGGTATTGGGAGGGTCATGAAAAGATGCAGCTTGCCCTTTCCTACCCCATCTGCCCACGACACCCTTTCAACCAAGCACTGTTCTCAAGGCCTGCATTGGAAAATGTGTTTATCCTTTCACAGGGAACTAAAGGAGAAGATTCAGCCAGAAATCTTGGAGCTGATCAAGCAGCAACGTCTGAACCGCCTCGTGGAAGGGACCTGCTTTAGAAAACTTAACAGCCGGCGGAGGCAAGGTATTGTATTTGGGGCCATTCTACACCTGTCTAGGGTGAGCAGCAGCCTGTTCCATGGAGACTCAATCACACGGGTGTTGGTTTTAGCGTAGGCTACTTGGTGCTGTACATGAGACAGGAATAGCAGTCCAGGTAAATCGTGATTCCCCGTGCATACCTAGGAAGAGTCAAAGTCCAGAAACACCAGAAGACCTATGGAACTGAAGAGCCATTCTGGGCCATGTTGTGCCATGAGTTTGCTAGTAATGGTTCAACAACAGCTAACATGGATTGAGAGGCTGTCTTTTAACTTACATGACACATTTCATCCTCACAATGGCCCCATGAAGGTGCTACTGGGATTACACCCAGTTTACAGATAAGGAAACCAAGGCACTGAGGTATTAGGTCTCTTGCCCAAAGTCACGGAAGAGCAAGGATTCTCCAGCATCAATATGGCTACTTTTTGTGACTCACTATGCTGTCAGGTGAGCTTGACACACACTGTTGGATTTCATCTTGGAATTTTCAACATAGGTGGCCCATATTCTCAAACACCCATGCTGATTTTCTTCCAGGTCAGTACTATTTTCTTTGGAGATATAAGTACCAATGAAACAAGGTGGGATAGAATCCATTCTCATAATCTTACGAGACAAATTTCTGAATTGTCTCTATAAATTCTAATCCCAAAATATCAAGTCAAAATGGGTGCCATTAGACTGGTGCCAGCAGATGGAGAAAGCACTGCCAGCTGTTTCTTAGGCGGGCAAGGAAAGTCCCTTGATCGCTTTTTTGCTCTTTCGACACTGCTGATTGAAGTGGCAATGGACCCCTATCGTACTGTCCTAGAAACATCAGAAAGTAAAATGGGAAAATAGGTTTGGGGGGGGGAGTTGGTGAAAATATTGTGGAACAACCAGGAACAAGCCTAAGCGTTAGCACCTGTACCAAGAACGAACCTCAATTGTGGCCCCAGAGAAACTCTGGCAGGTAAGCCTGTTGGATCCCAGCGCACAGGGCTCCCCCACTGATGACAAATATCATGTCATGTTCATGCTGTGCCCACCCCCCAGGCCACTTCCTGTAACAGCTTGGTGCTGAATGCTGAGGTAACATTCAAAGTATTTCAAATGTTACCATTAAAAATCATATTATGGAATTTCCAAAGGCAGAACGTCCTTGAGGAATGAAAATGCAGATTATTCCGGAGGATGGGAAGCCATGAAAATGAACTTCAAGCTGGGCCTCCGGAGAGGACAGCGGGCAGAATAATAAAGGGCTAAGTTACATGTGGGACTGAGAAGGCCTCACCTTAGGAGGGGCAGTGCAAGAGGGAACTCGCTGTCCCCAAGCAGCCACTGCAGGACAAGTTCACCCCCATCCCCTTCTCTCTGCATTCCATGGACACCTTCGTCAGAGTAAACGCTGTCCCAAGAGGGCGGTGTGGGTACGGTGGCGAGGACAGATAAAGTGGGTGCAGTCCTGCCTCTCCCCGCCTCCAGCCGTGTGACCTGGGGCAGTTCCACATCTGAAATGGGGAAAACGATGCCTGTCTCCTAAAGTCATTGTGAGGAAGAAAGGTAATTGTGAATGTCCCCCTTGGATGGTGATAACAGAAGGCCGCGTCTGTTACTGTGGAAGGTCACTTAGGAAAAGACTGATGAGCTGGGAGTGAGTAGACTGGGTTCTAGGCTTCCCGGCTCTGTCAGTAACCACCTGGGTGTTTTTAAGCAGGAAACATGACCTCTCCGGGTCACAATTTTCCACCTATTAAGGGGGAGAATCGGACGAGATGCTCCGTTAGCTCAGTTAGCCAGATAGTCGATTGCATGCCCTGATCTTTTCATTACCTTTGGACAAATCAATACTGAGGATACATTGCCCCTATAAGGTGATTAATAACGTTTTTATTTACTTGACATTGGGCAAAAGACCCAGCAGTGGAGGGGAAGGGGGAAGGCAGCAAACACACACACCACCACCAAATGCCCCCACCGATGCCCAGCTGGAATCCTTGAAACCTAATTCAAAGAACTCAACTGAACCGTCTCGTCTACTTCGTATGAGACTTCCCTTTCTAGGCCGAAATGGGGTGGTTCTACTAGAATAATCCTGTTTCTAGATGTAATAATTAGGTTTTTTTGCTAAAGAAATGGGAGTCCTTTATCTGCCGTTCTTTCCAGTTTTCTAAAAATGAATTACCTAATGAACAAAAAAAATTAGCATCCAGATTATAAATTATTAGTGAGTTCCCTAGGGAGCATGACCATCTGTGTTTAATATAAAATCATCCTTCCGAGTGCAGAAAGGCAGGTTTTGGGGTGTTTAGTAAATGGATTTAAAATCTGGTGATTAGCGCTGGGGGCTTAAAAATAGGGATTCAAAACAGACTGTGGTGGAAATGGTTTCCTATCACCCCATCAAAACATTTCATTTAGATTTACCCAGATTAATGAGGACGTGGTCTGTCCCTGTAGCCATAAGGTCACTGGAATCCCTTTGAGAAAAGTGCACTTTCACAGGAGATCTAAGACGGGAACGTCAGGTGCCAGCACAGATTAGAGAGTAGGCAACCCAGGAAGGAACCCTGGCCACACACCCTTCAAACTTGTCCAGCGGTGAGTCGGACACAGATGAGTGGATTTACGTATTGATGTTACGGGAGGAAATATGGAAGAGCTGCCTGTGCCACACAACTGGAAAGTGGAGGACCCGCCGTAGCATCCTTTAGGCCACATTTGCCTCAAGGTCCCCTGCGTTGATGGTACTTGCCCATAATTTTACCTGCCTCATCTGCACCTCTGCCACTTGGAGAGTGGGATGCAGGCACTTACACATCTGTGTTTCTGAGGATTCTGACCACGTTAAAACCGGGAGCAGTAAATTATGTGAGACACACGGAGCTGCGTTCAAGTCCCTGGCTCCCTACCCGCTAGCTGGGTAGCCTCTGGCAGCTTGCTAGATCTCTCTGTGCTTCTGTTTCGTCCTCTGTCAGTGGGGGTGATGTCGGTTCCTACATCAAGTATGAGCTGTAAGGCGTGCATCTATAGCACTTAGTAGGGTGCTCAGCACACTGTCAGTCGCTTAGGGATGACATTTCACTTTGGTTTTAGCTTGGAGTTCCTCAGAATATAGGTTTTCAAACACAGGCAGTAGAGTGGCCGTGGGTGTCACACACAGGCTTCACTCCGTTCTGCAGCCCCCACAGGGCATGTAAGGCTCTTGTTCACAGTCCTTCATAATGAGCTCTTGCTGCTGTCTTCCCTGGGCTTCTGCAAGAGGGAGTTAAGATGCAACCCCAGAAGATGTCCATGTTAGGGCCATTCTTTGCTTTATGAGAATCTGCAGACTCAGGAAGTGCCCCCTGTTCTCCTTGTATTTCAGAGATTAGGGTCTTTTGGAAATATTTGCATGTATAGTCCTGATCTGCGCCCAGGGCTACGCATTGGAGTGTCATTTCCAGAAATGATAGCATGAAACTTTTACTTCTCATTGAAAACATTGCCCAATTTGTCGAGCACATCCATTCCCTGAGGGCTAATATGGCAAACTTAATTTGGGACTCAATAGTGGGCAAAATGTGTCCCCCGTGGAATTGTCACGCTCCCACACTGCTGCCCACGGCTATGGAGCTTTCCTTGGTGTTTCACCTTACTCAGAAAACCTCCAGCCAAATGGTATATTCAGGCAAAGTAACCACCTCACCCTTTGGGGGATCAGGTGTTTCTTCCTCTATCCTTGATCAAAATTTTCTTTTAATATTTAAATAAACCTTATTATAATTCATTTTTACAAAATGGCGGGGATAAGTAAATGCATATTTTCAAAGGAAGAAAAGGCAGTTGATTTTCCTGAAAAAGGCACTTTCCAGTAGCTCAAAATGACAGATGATCATTGTTCTCAGAAGGTGGAGAGCCCAGTAGTGTAGACGTGAGGGGTTACCATTGATGGGAAGAGCAGGAAGACGCTGATATTTGAGAGCCAGCTCTGTGAGTGGTGCATGACGGATACTTTATGTGTCATTTCCTCATATAATTATTAGCATTACTTAACAAATGAAGAATAGCGATCCCTAAGGTTTTTATAATTTGGCCAAGACGCCATAGTTGATGTGTCAGGACCAAGTGTGTCACCCAGGTCTATGTGACTCCAAAACATTGGTCAGGCCAAACCATCTTTCAAAGGATTTGAGGGGTCTGGAGTCATCTTCTGCTGGCAAAGGAGAAACCAGTCTCCAGGGAGGCAGAATTATGAATCCAAACACGAGACTCATTCTTAAGAGCAACCAGTGGAGTTGAGGAAGATTTGAAAGGCAGAATGACCTTTCTGTAGTCTGTCCCTGTGGTGGTTTTCTCCCTTTACTGGACCGACAGAGAAATCTTGTATCTCACCACCTGAAAGATGACATTTCCCTTTCAAAATATTGCTGGCGTCCCTTGTGTTTTGTGACTTGGAAAAGCTCCACCCTAGGCAGAAGCAGACCTTCTGAACACACCGAAGATTTTCCATATTTTAGGCTGACCTGCAAACAATCTGAAGTCCTCGTAGAAATGCTCTAAGAATTTACTTTAGTAAAGGCCAACTGCCTCCCAAACACAGGATTCTCCGGGCACCCTTGGGCCAGCATCCAACTGCCAACTATAGGCGTTGTACCCAAGACAAAGGGGTCCTCCCACTGAGTCTGTGGCAGAGGATCAGGACTCGGTTCTTGCTGTGCCCTGGGCCTCACTGAACTGACCAGCATTTCACACTCAACAATGGCAGCTTCTAGTCAATTGTCTGCCTGCTCTGTACACCTCCTGGCCAGCCCCAAAACTTATCTCCAGCCGCCTGCATGATGAAGACAGACCATACGCCGCACTGTTTACTGTAGCTATTTACTGCTATTTAAATTCATTAAAGTTGAACACAATGTAAGAATTTGTTTCATATGTTGGATAAAACAGACACAGTATTTCCATCAGTGCATAAAGGCCTATTAAACATTGCTGCGAGAATTACAGATGTCAGTGGTTATTAGCTCCATAATGATCTATGTGGCATTGGGAATAGATTTAATCAGCCCTGGAGAACTTCTTACCAGGCGTGTGCGTTTTGAAACCAGCTTTTCCCTATGATCCTTCACATATACAGAGAGAGAGAGAGAGAGAGAGAGAGAGAGAGAGAGAGAGAGAGAGAGAGAGGGAGGGAGGGAGGGAGGGAGGGAGGGAGGGAGGGAGGGAGGGAGGGAGGGAGGGAGGGAGGGAGGGAGGGAGAGAGAGAGAGAATTGCCTCCATATTTTGAGTTTTTGAGTTTGGGGAATGAAAAGATGGCTATTAATGGTACTAACATTCATAATTGACTGAAAGACCTCCATATTAACTTCTGTTTTCTCTTTAAATGCTAGTAAACAATCTTTGATAATGTTCTCACTGCTTCTTCCTAATTGCTTTTAGCGACACAATCCACTCGTTCATTGCCCAGAGGGACTGAGGCACTAGTAACACCATGCTGGGTTTTGAAAAGAAAATACTCGTTTTTCTTACCACAAAAGAAACTACAAATCAAGCTGCCACTGTTGGCTGATGCTGAAACTCTCACCCACAAGTCGGTGTGTTGTGCTGGGTGGAGCGGGCAGCTCTGCTTTTCTTTACAGCTGCTCTACCTTCAAGGCGGACATAACCAAGTGAGGATGCCTTTAAACCTTCCCAGAACTAAGGACTCCAGCCTTTATCCTGTAGAAGGTACAGGCTGAGTATCCGGTATTTAATACTCATGAGTCAAAACAATCTTCCCAAGCCTTTTCAGCCCACTTCCCAATATTTAGTCATCCATCCAAGGTTTCCTCTTTGATGGGGAGCAGCGGAACGCATCACTTACATCAGTGACGCACAGACCTTTTGGCTCTCTATCATTTTACTAGTAGACAGAGAAAGGGGACCTTCTGTAGGATAAGAGTTGGGCAGAGGTAAGAGGAAGACCAGAGAAGGGTGGTGTCATAGTCATCAGGAGAATGTAAGCGTCTTGCAGGAGGAAATTCTGTCAGCTGTACCCACTATTGTTACGGCAGGGCTCCAGGTAGCTTTTTGTGTTTCTTTTAAGCAAACAGCGATGGCAACTTTGCTAGAAAGATGGTTGTTTTGCCTCCTGAGACCTAATAAATAGCCACTGTTCTCTAATTCCGAATATAAGAATGTATTGCACCAAAGACGTTCTCTAACCCTGCTTTTCCCCGTAGCCCCTGTCCCTGTTTAGAACTGGGAAACGGGTTCCACCATCATTTTGTAATTGCCGTCAGGACCGGAGGGAGCCGCTTCTCCTTGAGCTGCTTGGCTTTGTCTCGCACGTCTGCCTTTCATCCTAACAGTTTTTTGCTATCCCCAGTAGAGTGCTGTGTGCTTGGTAGGCACTCTGCAAATATTCATTGGATAAATAAACTTACCTACCTTGAAAGAATATGCAGCAAACATGTTTGAAGTCTTACAAATAAATATAAGTTGTGCATTGTACTCCACGCTATGTCTGTACCATTTAAATTTCTTAGGGCTTCCTCAAATATATTGAGAATGATTGATCTTCTTTGATTGTGCTATACTGACCCTTGGCTTCTGGTTACCACCACTCACCCCTAGAGTTTCTACCAGCTTGAGAAGTGAGAACTTCCTAGAAAGAACAGGCTAAGACCTTATTTAAAATAAGGCCAGGGTGTCCAAGCATCACAGCTCGCTGACTTCCTTCCCGCTTTGTCATCCTTCAGCTGCTCACTTAGCCAAAAAATCCCACCTCAGAGGTCGCAGGGGAAGGAAAGCTTTATAGCAAATTTCTCCAGCTGTCTTTCTGATCATCAGGCCATTAAGACAAGGTGAAAGGTCCTTCCGGGCAGAAGAAACCTCTGCCATCTGTCATGCCAGGCCCCCAAAGCAGCAGTGACATTCACGGCCCAGGCAGGGGCTGCTCCCTTGGAGGTTGCAGTCTGTATTGGGAATTACATGTCCAATCCCCAAATGTGTTCTCTTTATGGAAAACTGATCATTACACATTTGCCTAATCGAAATGGCTGTGACTTATTCAGGGAGGAACTTGATCTCCCTTTGAAATGCTCTCCCAGAAAATTGACCTGTGTTGGATATATATAACGTACTTTTGAAAATTTAGCAATTCCAGATGTTTTCCTAGCCGTCAAATAACTTTTTCTTTCCTCTCTTTTTTTTTTTTCTTTAAAATTTCCTATGAGAGTTCAAATCCTTTTAAATGTATGATGGCCATATTCTGACAGCATTCGGGAATTTGCAAACCCCCTTTAGAGATGAGGGAGATTGGAATCACAAAGGGATCTTGCTTTTATGCATCAAGCTTGGGCGTTTTCTTTGTTCATCGTGTGGCTTTTATTTCCATTTTTAAAACTTTCTTTTCTATTAAAAGAATCATAGTTAAAACATGGTTTTGCAGTGAACGCAATTTTAGATAGAAAAACACTTTTCTTGAAATGTTATGGAGAATTGTTTTAGTCCGAGTGGTTTCAAGACAATTTGTGTGTGTAGACACAGTAATGAGGTGAGTTGAGCAAGGCCACTACACCTGTCAACTGCATAATTGCATAAAGGCTTACATGTCACATGTTATAGACGTTTTGTGCCTTAAGCATTTTGACCAAGTCCCCTTGGGTCTTCATTTATCAATTTAGCCAACAGCAACTGTGTAACTTCTAGATGCCAGGCATTGTGCCAAGGCATTGGGGCAGTACAATTATAAACATAGTGCTATCACCAGAGACCCCTGGCATCTCCACACTGTCAGGGCTGATGAGTACCCTGGACTCTTCTTCTTCTATCAGGAATTGTTCACAGTGCACCCATTAGGGCAAGTTGCTTACTAAGTGTATGTGACGGATGATAGGGAATACTAAGTGCTTAACATGTGGGCCCCAGTAATCAAAGACGATGCTGGAACAGCTAAGACCACAGGAAGAGTCCATTTTGCTGAGCTAATCAAAGAGGGCTTCCTGGAGGAGGCACCATCTAAGTACGGCCTTGAGAACTGCAGAATGATTGCTGTCATAATAAGTCCCTTACCTATAAAAAGCACTCTTTTCCTCCTTCTCCCTACCTCACAGACTTATTCAGAAAATTTGATGATGTTTGGGGAGGCAGAGCAGTTCAAGCTGAGGGAGTTATTTGTAACCATGATCTTAACACCCTTGGTCATGCCAATTTAGAGACCCAAACTTGAGGCATTAGAGAGGAAATAATGGTGAATGTCCTCGTTCTTTGAATAAATCCCTGAATTATTTAGATTATTTCCTCGTGAATTCCAACCCTGGCGTGTATCACTAGCATCCTGACAAATCATTCATTGATTAATCGGTGTGTGTTAGGCTCAGGGGTGGGAGGTTTGCTGTGCCAACTAAGAGGTGTCACACAATTATCTCAACAGCAGAAAAGTTCCAAGAAAGCTGTTTTTTCTACACCTCCCTCCCCGCTTTTGTCAGGCCCAGGTGTGTAAAGAATAATTCCCATAGTCGCTATAGAAACTGATAAAATAACCCTCTGGAAACGACCACCTCAGAAAATCTGTTATCACTGTACTTGAAGGATTTGCTCCCTTCCCCAGTGATTCTCAAACATACATTAAGCAGGATGGCTGCTAACTATCAGAATTAAAAGGGGACTTATTTCTCAGGGCTCTAGAATCCATTCCTTTCTGAAGACTTGAAATCAGAGCCACTGTTTCCTCTTCCAGGCAATACTATTAGGAAATAAGGATGTCCATATTTTAGGAAATCACTTTCATTGCGAATTTGTGTTTTTTTCCTCAGACAAGTTTTGGTATTGTCGGCTTTCACCAAACCACAAGGTCCTACATTACGGAGACTTGGAAGAAAGTCCTCAGGGAGAAGTGCCCCATGATTCTTTGCAGGACAAACGTAAGTGGCTCTCCTGAGTTTGGTTTGGTTGTTTGTTTCATGGTCATTAAATATCCTGCAGAAAAACTCTCAACCTAAATAAATCCTTGGACATGTCTCATCTTGTTGTAAGTCCTGGCCTCGGCATTCTCATCAAGCACCAGACCTGAATGGATCTGGGGTTTGGGATGAACAGGAAAGAGCATAAAAAGAATGCTCGCATCTCTTTCCTGAAAGATGTAAACCTGGGGTGCCAAAGTCCACTTTTGCATTATGTACCCAGGTGCTGTTTCAAGGAGTAAAAACAACATAAACCTGATTCTGTCAATTGCCTTTTTCTGATGACCCAAAATAACTTCACATGAACTGTGGGCTCGGTCCCGCCCACATTTCTTCATTATTGTTTAATGTATCCCATGATTATAATGCAAAGTTAATGACACATCCAAATATAGTTACTTCAAAGACATAACGCAGACACCTAGGAAATTTATGATGAATTGCATTTTCTTGTTTTCTGAATTCCCTGACTATATATTATCTAACCGTGTTTCCCCAAAAATAAGACCTAGCTGGGCAATCAGCTCAAATGCGTCTTTTGGAGCAAAATTAATATAAGACCCGGTCTTATTTTACTATAATATAAGACCGGGTATAATATAATATAATATAATATAATATAATATAATATAATATAATGTAATATAATATAATACCGGATCCTATATTAATTTTTGCTCCAAAAAACACATTAGAGTTGATTGTCCAGCTAGGTCTTATTTTGGAGGAAACATGGTATTTGTTTGCTATTTCTTATAATGTCTGTTTTAATATGTATATTTTCAAGAACCAGTAATATGCTAAATCATTTTCACCGAACACCAAACCAGGTTCCAGGTTTTTTAGATGCTATTCAATATATAAATTAAGCAAAGTATTATAGAAATATAAAAATATACAAGGTCAATGAATTAGTCTGGAAGAGAAATGAGATGAAAGGGACATAGCCTCAGAGGATACCCCATGTAGAGAAATGAAAGAGTGAGGAAACAAATGAAGAGACTTTTAAATAACCTTTAAAAGTCACATTGACCCTGCTGTGAGTCGTGTAATTGTTTCCCAGGTAGAATCCTCACCCCCATGTCCTCGCACCTTCCCTCTGGTCAGCCCCGGGCCCGTGGAAGTCACATCTGGACTGCCTTCCTTGAAGCTCATGGCCATCAAAGGCAAAAATAAACCACAAGTGGAAAATTCCTGGCACATTCAGACTCTGTGCAGACATAGCAGGCAGACAACCTGGAACATTCTCTCTTCCTCCAGCTTAAAAATGGGACAGTCTGGGCTTTGAATGTCATGTAGTTCAGAAAGCAATCTCGTTGCCTTTCACAGGAACACTGCCGCCCCAGTGCTTATTACTGGTATTGTTAATGCGAAGGGAAAGAAATCTGCAACTCACCACTGCAGAGTCTGGGGCAGGGTCTACCCCTCCCTGCAGCAGGGGCATCCCGGGCTCTGCCTGTAATGAGGACCCTCCTGTTAGGTCTCAGGAAGCACACCCTTCCCGCCGTGGACAAGCTAGACCAGTGGTTCTCGGAACATGGGCCTCAGGCAATCAGCAGCAGCAGCATCACCTGGGAACTTACTAGAAATGCAGATTCTCAGGGCCCACCCCCAGACCTGCTGAATCAGAAACTCTGGGGGTGGAACCAGCAATCTCTGTCGTCACAGACCCTCCAGGCGATTCTGATGCACACTCAGAGCGAGAGCTGCGGACCACAGCTGGCCCTGTCCTCTTCATAGCAATTCTCCAAATTGAGCTTTCACCAATAAGTACAAATTTAAAGAAACAACAAAAGCGAATTGATAGTAGATTGCCAACTTTTAATTTTTGTAAGGAAGGCTATAGAGAAATAAAATATAACTAAAACTTAATACTGCAATTCATTCACTTAAAAAATGGGGCTCTAGATCCCCCTAAAACAGTAAGAAAGACCTAATCTCAGAGCAAAGAACAGTCCCTGCTACTAAATTGAATTCGCTTTGTGAGAAACACCCACCAGTGTTTTCATCTTCCTCTGTTTTCTAACTGGTGAGAGTTCTCTCATGAACTTGGAACTGTCCAGAGACAGCGATTTGGAACCACTGATGTTAAAATGAAGAGTCAGAGGTTACTGTTGATCAAAGCAACCAGAAACTCGATACGAAGTCGCCCAGAGTCTCATTCTTAACCTGACCAAGATACAAGGAAAGTGGTCCAGGCAGGGGAAAAAAAAAAATCTGGCTTGATTCATTCTTTCCCCACGTGGCCCAGTGTATGGGCTCTCCCACTCACGGGACATTTTATTTACTTGTTTCCACATTTAGAGAGCTATAATCCACTTCTCAGCCCACAGACAGGCATTTGATTGGCAGTGATGACAGGTTTTATATGCGGCACTCCCATTCTAGCTGGGCCTGCTGCTGAGGACGTTGGTAGCCCTGTTCCTAGAGCAGGTCAAGGTGTGGCCAGCACCGGAACTTCATGCTGGAGTACTTGCTGGCCTGGCCTGCAAGCTCATGTCCCCAGCTCTACCAAGGCCTGCACGCCCAAGAACCTAGGGTGAGGTAACTAGCTAGAAATCGGTGGTGCCAAGGCCAGGGAGAGCGGCTTGCCAGGTTGGTGGCTGAAGAACAGGGTCAGAGCCGTAGGCCTGTCACAGCCTGAAGTCGGGCCACAAGGGATGCTGGTTCTCGGAAGGATTTGCAGCAGTCGCTCTGACAGTGGTCCCAAAAGTCGTGTCCACCCCTTTCTTCTGCAGCCTTGCAATCCGGGTATTCACACGTTGAAAGAGTTGCTTCATAACAGTAGCTATTGCAATATAAACCAAGAATCCATACCTGTACAGGTGTGTACATGTGGGAGGGTGTATGTGTGTGTGTGTTGGTGACATAACATCTGTATGCACACGTGTGCAGGGGAAAGTGCTTATATTCCTGTAATGAAGTAAGATGAAGCTATTAGGTGCCTGAGCTGAAAAGGCCCTGGCCTAGGAAACTCAGTTTGCTGCTTAAATGCTACCTGGTTTGCATTCAATTCCAATGACATATCTGCCCGGAGCAAAATAGCCCATTCTCTTGCAGCCTTTAGAAGTCAAAGACTTCATTCCACCAGAAAAATGAGTAGTTCTGTTAATTAATGTCAAGTGCCATTGCTCTTCCCATGTTCGATTGCCCTCTCTTGAGACCCAAGGGAAGATTGTCTTCTGCCCCTTACGTTAATCAGTGCTGAATATTGAGGTATTGATGAATCAAACAGTGTAATTGAATCCTCTTCATACAGAGCACAAATGAAGATTGAGAGCCTTTCCTTAGCTGTCCTGTCCCCAAAGCTTTAGGAAATCACTCTTCTCATATTTCTTTTGTTTGACAGGAAATAGGGCCCTTAAAATCCATATCTCCTTACAGCCCTTTTGCCCCGCCTCCCTCCCACCAGGTCAGGCTCTCATTGCCCCCACTAACCACTAGACTCCATTACTTTCCAGCCATGCCCGAGCCCCTCAGTGTCTCCCTTTGAAAGAATCTACGCCAGCCCTTTGCACTCCCACGTCAAAGGGGCTGAGAGGAGACGGCCCACCCCCACACACACACAGGGCAATGAAGCCTGTTACACAGTCCAAGAGAGGAGCTGAGACAGGAAAGCAAAGTAGGCAATGTGGGTCACTGATGAATGGTGAATAAATCAGGTCTCTCGATCTGCAGAGAGAATTATCTTTGGTTATTGATAATAAGAACAATTGCTGATAACATTTATTGAGTGCTTACTATATGCCAGGCACTGTGCTAAGATCTTTCCATAAATTAGCCTCTTCATAACCTGAAGAGGTAGATGTCATTGCCCTTGTTTTACAGATCAGGAAACGGAGGTACAGAAAATAAGTAACTTGTTCAAGGTCACATGATTCGTAAATAGTAGAGCAAAGATCTGACTGTAACCAACTCCCTGGCCCAGATTTTTATCCATTGCTCTGTCCTGCATGGATTAAAAGCCAACAATGATCTTAGCTCCAGCATCAGAAATTACGAGTGATTCTTGGAGCAACCCTCTGAGATAAATGATGTTACAGTTCCACATTGCAGGCGAGGAAGCTTAGTCTCCCAGAACATAAGCCCAAGTGGTAGAGCCAGCAGGTGGGTCTAGAATCAAACCCAAGCTCTGTGATTTTGTCCCACCACTCTGTGTTGCCTAGTTAGAGACCAGATTCTTCACTGAACTGAACTGGCATCAGCCTGTCCTTCTAGTTCTCCATCCACAGGAGCTTCTAAGGCGCTGTATACACAGCAAGTGGCCATAGCTTAGTAGCTACTTTCTGGGGTGATTTCTGCCTCAACTTAGTTCTCAGTGGTGTTAGCTAAAACTGTTTTCATCATGGTGACCATATCTACTTTTTCAATGGTATTTTTGTTTTAAATTACAGGTAAAGTTCCTTCTACTCTTTGATATTAGCAGTCAAAGAGTTTCCTGAACATATCTGAAGGGATAACCACATCTGGAGCGGTGTTCAGCCAGATTTGGGGTACTGACACCTTCATAGGGCGAAATCATGACCTACCAATGAACATGGAGTGGAAGAAAGAGCAATCATCCCAGCTCTGTCCCCCAGTAGCTGTGTGACATTACATAATTTATTCCGATCTATTAATGGGAGTGTTGAATTAGATGGTCTCAATCCAGCTCAAACTGAAAAAAAAAGTATAGAAAGAAATGAGGCCACTCGCCAACGATTTAGAGTTGAGGGTAGGGCGCCAGTAGTGACCGTCCTGTTCCCATATCTCTGGGCCCCACTTGTTTATGCTGGCCCCACACAGAAAGACCTAATGGAAACACTAGCCTGGCTTTGAAGTAATCAAGAGCCCTTTGCTGCCTCCTTAGAGTACAGATTCAAGAGATGTGAGCCTGAGTCTGCTGGGAACAGACAGGATGGCATTCTGGCCCTTCCGATGCCTAATCTTGCAGTGCACCTAGAGGCAAACTATAAAAAGAACAACCTTTAAAAGCCACACTATATTTTTAGAATTTTGTGTTTTCCTTTTTGCTATAATCCTGTGAGTAGTATAGTAGCTTGTCTCCTTGACAGGGGACAATGCATATAAAAAAAGAAAAAAACATAAAATCTGTGCTGTTGTAAACACGGTGGAATAGTGCCTTTTCTCCCCTGAAGCCTTCTCATTAGAGATTCTGACGGCTACAGCACAATAGACTCGTGTTACTCATGTCCCGTTCCTTATGATGAGTTTTCAAAGCAAAAGCGGGGGGAGGGGTAACTTACCCTTTATAGATTGTAGACACTCTCTAGTTCATTGATTATGTTATATGAACAAAAGACTTCCTACTTCTGAGGTACTTGTGACTCAAATTCCATCTGAAGCGTGAGAAGGTTTTTTGAATTTGCATATTAATTCCATCAATTTTACTCCAATGGTGGATTTTCCATTGAAAAGTAAACCCAACTTCCCAGATATCCCCATCGTGAGGTTGTGATTAGGCCGTCAGCTTGGCCACCGAGAGGAACGGGGCTGATCATGGTTATGAAAACAGATATGAGAACTGAAGTCAGTGGTTGCACTCAAAGGTAGGTTCAGGAATCACATGGACCATGTACAGGAAAATGCCAAGTCAAAGGAGCGAGGCAGAGACAGGAAAGGAGTTCACGGTAAAGGGCTATGCCACTGAGGACAGGCTGCATTGCTACATTATGCTCCTGGAACGAAGAACCTCCAAATCTCAGTGGCTTTTGACAACAAGAGTTTATTTCTTACTCCTCACATTACATAACTGACATAGGCTATCAAAGGACTGCTCCACACGGTCACTCAGACACGCAGGCCAGTGGCTGCTTTGCCATCCCATAGCTATGCCCTCTGGATGGAACATGTGGCCTATTAATTTCATTTTCTGCATCTGGAGAAGAGAGGCTGGTGGGCGTGGACTTTTCACTGCCTTAACCAATTAAAGAAACTTGCCATTTCCTCTCATGTTTCGTTGGCCAGAACTAATCATATGGCTTAGTAACTGCAAAGGCTGCTGGGAAGTGTAGTCTTCCATATGCCCAGAAGGAGAGGAATGCCAGATATTAGTGAGTATAAGTAATGTTTACCAAAGGGATCTAAAATCAAAACTGAAAAAGAAAAGAGCAGACATGGTGGGACAGATAGCCAGGGAGTTTGTGCAGATTTCTGGAGTAGTTCACCACAGCCCCACTCTTCTCTAGGGTTAGAGAGAGCTGTGGGAGTGTCAACAGATGTGGACAAAGTCCTTAGCAATTTTAGGGTACCTGGAAAATGTTAGCTTTTAAGGGACCTTTCTGTTATATAGTTTTGATATTCTATATATTTTACAATTTTATCTCCATCTAAATATCACCTCTACAACCCAATTCCACCCGGTCAAAGTTTGTGAACTTTAATTATGAAATCTCATCCTCTTCATCATTAAAGGAGTGATTATTAAGGAATTATTGATTCATTATTAAAGAATTGATTACATAAAGCTCCTGCCTGCAGATCCTAAGTGAGACAGTCTCTTCTGGGACAAAAAGATTAGGAATTGGAGAGAGACAGGTGACTTTGCATTTTTTTTGTTAAGTTTCCAAACCATCTTACTGCTTTCTCTCTCTCAGATGATCTTAATAAAAAGTTTTAAATGCACAAACCTTTCCATGTCTTTTATCTCCCTCCACATCCTGAGTAAGATGTTAAATGATACCATTTTATCTGCAAGATAAATACCAGCTACCATTTCTCTATCAGAAAAGAATGTTCCCTTTATTTGCATTTAATTTCGTTGTCTCTAAAATAGGGATAATAAAACCTGTCTCACAAAATTGTTGTGGGAATTGATGAGATGGTAGTAAGCGAGAATGACAGTGAGAGTTCAGGACTATTTAGATTCAAATACATTTTCTGTGATAGGGCTGCTTTCCCTCATTATCCAAAACTCAGAAACTAAATAGATGTAGATACTTTAGTAAGGGATACTGATATATGCAGAGCACTTGGCATTATTCCTGGCACACGTCTTCCATAAAACCAGTATTAGTACAAATATTACTGTTATTACTACTGCTGCTTCTGATACCATCACTTTCACACAGCTATGATGGGAGATTTTTCTTTTTTGTTTTTTTTAATTTGTTTTAGTGAACCAAATGCTGCTTATAAACATAGGTGTTTCTCCCCAAGGATGCTTTCTGCTAGAATATAAGATTATATTGTCTTTTCTAGTCCTCAGGCATTGCTTGACTTCTCTTCCTCTTTTTACCTCTTTGCTTGTCTCTTTTTGCCATAGTTTCTGGGAATGGCAACTGTGCTAGCAGACCTGACGCTTAATCCTGCTTCTGTATTGACATCTAAGCTTTCACAAGGTGTAGTTACTTTCATTTTCTTTTCTGAATTGCAGTGCCAGTGGCAGATATCAAAGCTGTGGTGACGGGAAAGGACTGCCCTCATATGAAAGAGAAAGGTGCCCTTAAACAAAACAAGGTATGATTTCCAAATTATTGCAAATAGTTCTGTCTGCACAATGCAGTCAGTGGTGAGCCCAGCCCTTCTTTAGTGGCAATGCTTTGTGTGTGTGTGTGTGTGTGTGTGTGTGTGTGTGTGTGTGTGTGTGTTTATACATTTCTTACTCATTGCTTTTACATCTCTTTCCTTTCCTGATTCCTTTTAAGTCTCTCAGCTTTATTTTTCTCCCACTGATCACTTGTCAAATCCCCACCATCTCTTCCATTCTCTTACTTCCTGTCTCTTTCGAACCCTAGGAGTTGCCCTCTCACTATTGGCACAGTGTTGTCTTCAGCTTTCTCTGCTCATCCCCATGCATTTTCTGTGAATGTGTTGTTTAGGAAGACAAAGGGGAGCGGATACAGCTAATGAGGCTGCTATGATAGCGAGATCTGAGCTTCCTGAGTTACATAAATATAATGCACGTCAAGTCCACGTGAATTCCTTCTTTATCAAGCCTGTCACAACACTGTCATATAACGTGCTTCATTTAGAAGCATAATGACATAAGGGCATGCCTAAGAGTCTGTGGGTCGTCTGTTACATAGTATTTCTACTTTCTCTGTGATGTGTGGGGAAATAGGAATTCTACAGTTCATCAGATTTCAGATCAGAGTCCTTAACTAGCAGCAAGTCACCAGCCTTCATGGTTTGCCTCCTGTGGGGCTGCCCTCCTTCAACACCCCCTGATATGCAGAGCACAAATGGGGAGCATGAGCTCTGCTCAACTCCAGCTAAGGTCCCCGTGGTTATGTAACACTGGGAGCTGAGCAGGAAATGATGTGTGGAAATTGGCAACAACAAGAGTCTATAACCAAGAGAAGTCCAAGAGGGGTGTAGTTAGGCAGCAAAGCAGCCTGCCTAGGACTCACGTACTCTGAGTAGGGACACTGAGAATTATGTAAAACAGGTGTGGAGGGCCTTCCACTTTCAACCTTAACATGGAAAGATGCTTGGGAGTTGTCACTGCTATCCTTACAGTGAGAAGACTCTGAGTAAAGTGAAAATCAACAATTTCCTTGGACTAGCCAGAAAACTGAGGGCAAACTACCACCCTGGAATCTGGAGTCAGGTACATTCAGAGAATCCAGATCGGCTCACCTGGAACAGAATCCACTGGAGCCATAAACTGTAGGATCACTTAAATGGTAATTCTGATAAATTGCTCTAGGCTGAGTGTGGGCTAGTGTGAGAGTGAAAAACTCTTGGGGGTTTCAGTCTTGGGGGCATTCTTTCATGGGCTTTACTTCCAGTAATCTTCGCAGATTGTCACAGTGAAGATCTGAGAAAAATCCCCACCCCCATTGGCTCTGTCAGGGGAAAGGGACCAGAATCATAAAATATGCCAGAACCTTCTCATAACAAAGTCCTGTTCTCCAGATCTTTTTTTCCAGCTAGGGGAAGAGAATTTCTCCCAGTTTATCCCATTTTAGCCTTCCTGTCTCAACTGTGGGGTTGGGGCAGGGGAAACATAATCAGTAGCAGTCAGACCCTCAGGGAAATTGATAGGAAACTCTGCATCCAGGGAACAAGGGAGGGGACAAGGGGAAAAACTGTGCCACTGGAGAAACATTTGAGAAAGTGACAGCCACAAGATACGGGACCCAAAAAAGATGGAGATTTCATTGGAAAATTATAGAATGCCATCCCTCACCCATATCCTACAACCACACCAACAATATTCCAAAATAATAATGGTGAATTATAGCATAAAGATTTGTAAGATACAAACTGTCTCTGAGGAGGGGTACTTAGGGAAGCCCAAAGTCAGTAGAAGAGACAAAAATAGGGACTCTAGAGGAATTTGAAGCCTCTGGCACTTACAGCCACATCAAACATTAAACATATCCCTATTCCGTGTCAGATTAAAGTAATTACTCTGAAGGTCTATGTATCTTTTGATTACGTGGTACAACATGTCTGGATTTCAACAGAAAATTATAGGTATGCCAAAAAGCAAGAAAAAACAGCCTGAAGAAACAAATCAACTCTCAGAACCAGACTCCAATACGACATATGACACAGATGTTGGCACCATTAGACAGAGAATTTAAAATAACTATAATTAAAAGTAGGCTTTAATGGGAAAAGTAGACAACATGAAAGGACATAGGGGTAATGTAAGCAGAGACATGGAAACTCAAGAAGTGAATCAAAAGAAGAGATTATAAGTAAAAAACACTGTAACCGACGTTAATGCTTTTCATTGGCTCATTGGTAGACTTGACATGCTGAGGAAAGGATTAATGAGCTTGAAGATGAGCCAATAGCAACTTCCTAAATTGAAATGCAAAGAGGGAAAAATATGAAAAGGAAAAAAAAAGAAACAATACATCAAAGAACTAAGGAACAATTGCAAAAGGTATGATATATGTGTATTTGGAATACCAGAAAAAAGAGAACAGAGCAGAAAAAATATTGAAGCAGGCCAAGAAGTTTCCATAATTAATGACAGCTATCAAACCGCAGATCCAGGAAGCTGAGAGGACACCTAGCAGGATAAATACCCCCCAGAAACCACACCTAGGCATAGCATATTTCACCTGCAGAAAACCAAAGACAAAGAGAAAATCTTGTAGGAAGCCAGAGGAGGGCAAAACACCTTACCTACAGAAGAACAAAGATGAAAATTAAAGTGGATTTCTCATCAGAAATTATGCAAGCAATAAGAAAGTAGAGTGAAATATTTAGTGTTGAAAGAAAAAAAACCCACCAACCTAGAATTCTATATCTAGTGAAATTATCCCTTAAAAGTGAAGGAGAAATAAAGACTTTTTAAGATAAATAAAAAGTGTGGGAATTCATTGCCAGCAGATATGCTCTTCCAGAAATGTTAAGAGAAGTTCTTCAGCAAAAAGAAAAATTATATAGATCAGAAACTTGGATCTACATAAAGCACAGAAGAGCATCAGAAAAGCAATAAATGAAGATAAAATTAAAGTATGTTTTTTATTAATCCATCTAAGAGATAACCCTTTGTTTAAAGCAATAAGAGTAGCAATGTGTTGGATGATTGTAGTATAGGGGAAACTTAAATAGAACGACAGCAAAGTCACAAGGGACAAGTGGTAGGATTTGAGATACTCAGAACAGGGAAGGCAAAGAAAAGAAAAGAAAAAAAAAAGAAAGAAAGAACAAATGCAACAAATAGAAAGAGTTGCAAACATGACAGATATTATTCAAATTATGTCAATAATCATTTTAAATTTCAGTTGCTTAAATATATCAATTAAAAGGCAGAGATCAATGGAGTCCATAAGAAAAAAGACCCAACTATATGTTTTCAACAAGAACCCCCCCTTTAAATATAAAGACTAAGGTAGGTTAAAGTAATGGGGTGGACAAAGGTATCAAAATATATGCGGGAAAACTGATAAAACTGAAAGGAGAAATTCACAAACCATTATTATATTGGAGACTTCAACACCCCTCTGTCAGTAACTGACAGATCATAGGGGCAGAAAATCAATAAAGATATTGATGACCATCAATCCACTTCATCTAATTAACATTAATTTAAAAAATCTACCCAAAACATCAGAGTACACATTCTTGTTAAGCGCACAGGAAATGTTCACCAATATAGACCAATTCTGGGCCACAAAATACATCTTAATACATTTAAAAGAATAGAAATCATGCAAAGTATGTTCTCAGATTCACAGTGGAATTTAATTAAACCAGAAATCATTAGCAGAAAGATAGCTACAAAATCCTTTCAAATATTTAGAAATTTAAGAACTCACTTCTAAATAACCCATAGTTCAAAAAGAAGTTTCAAGAAAAATTACAAAATGTTTTAAACTGATGAGAATAAAAAATATAACTTATCAAAATGTATGTAATGGGGCAAAAGCTGTGCTGAAAGGGAAATTTATAGCATCAAGTGTATATATTAGAAAAGAAGAAAAATCTAAAATAAATAGTTTCTGCCTTAGGAAACTAGAAAAAGAGGAGCAATTTAAGCCTAATGCAGGCACAAAAAAAAAAAAAAAAAAAAGGAAAAAAGAAATAATAACTGAACATTTTAAAAAGGAAAACAGTAGACAAAATCAACAAAACCAAAACTTGTTTCTTGAAAAAGATTAGCAAAATTGATAAACTTCGAGCCTGACTAGCCAAGAACAAGTGAGAGAAGACACAAGTTACAATGTCTCAAAACAGGTGTGAAGATGATGGTCTCTTCTGAGAATCTGATATATGTGGGTGAATTTGGCCTTTCTGTTCCAGACTCCTTCCCACTTACAGGCGATTGATAAAAGAAATTGTATAAACGACGTTTTCCAACTTTTTCTTTAAATTGTCACAGCACTAACAGAAAATTGGATGGATAGATAGATGGTAGATAGATGATGGATGGACAGAGGATGGATGGATAATTTGGGCACACTGCTATAAACGCATAGATAAGGTTCACGAATGGAGGCTAGTTCCAGGGATTCATTAGCCCAGTGTTCCCAGCTCTTCCAGGCTTCCTTAAGGCCTGAGAGAGGCAGTGTCTCTACCAGCCTGGCTCTTTCCTTTGCATACAAGTGAAAATTGTTTTGTCTTGTAATATTAATAGTGTTCATAGACCCGGTTCACCAGGCAAAAAGTCATCAAAAGGCAGAAAGGAAACCCACAGTCCTAAGAATTTGCTTCCTCAACCCCACACCCCACACCCCCTCTCCCAATACTCCAGAGTCCTGCCCCTCCCTACCTCTGGGACTTCTGGGTAGGAAAGGGGAGGCCTGCAGCTTGAAAGGAGAGTTCACCAAAATGCGTCCTTAGGAGGTTTATCGGTGCACAGTAGTGGGCCTCCCCCAAGGTGCGTTGCTGGTTCTTCGGAGAGTTTTTCCAGCTGGCGAGTGGGTTCTGACATTTTGTGCCACAGGACCCTAGGTTAGCTTAAACGCTGAGCAAGGCAAACTGAAGACATCCGTGTCCATAAGGGAGACACTTTGTTAATAGCAAAATATTGGTAACTGACCCTACTTCCTACTCACTGGACATTTGATATGCCAGGCACTGGCCAAGGCCCTGAAAAATCAAAAAAGGCAAAAGGGGGGAAAAAAAGGATCCTTTACCTTGAGGCAGAGGCGTTTGTTTAGGCATTCACTCACTCAGCAGTGGAACAAGTGAGATGTGACGAGCTCTGGGTACAGAGTGGTGAACAGCACAGCCCTGTTTTCCGGGAGCTTCGAGTCCAAGTGTTTAACAGACATCAGTGCGACTGACAAATTTCTGTGGAGACAAAAGTACTGGCTTCTTCGCAGAAGGACGGGGAAGTTTTTCAGTGAGACTTGAAAGGAATTGTCATGGGTGAATGGAAATTCACCTGGAAGAATTTGATTTTGAAGGATTGAGGATTTTAAAACAACGTTGATTTGTTGCCGTGTTTTTGAAAGTGGGCGTTCCTGTTGTTTATCCCACTGAATTTGGAGCTTACGGTTCAACAGTCAACATGTCATCTCCAGAGGGTAGATCTGACCAGCTCTCACTAATTCGGGTAGAAATATATTTGACGTTAGAGAAACTTCTGTCGCACCATGTCCCAGAATCCAGCTTTTATTTTCCTAGTGTGATTCCTGAACCTGAAATAAGAAGGAGATTATACTAGAAGATAGTGTCTTAGCATCAGCTTGAAAACCCTCGTCTGAACCAAAAAGCCTTTTATGCAGCTTTACTTCATTTATCTTTCATTCAGCAACTGGATTGAGTATCTTCTTTATGCTGGGCCTGTGCCAGGGGCTAGGAATCCACAGATAAAATACCACCTGGCCCCTGGCCCTGAGTGTCTGGTCGATACAAGATTTACATATCAACATGCTATTGCAATCCAGTGATATCTGTGCCTCAGAAAACTTAACCACAGAGAGAGCCTGGGAGACTTGAGAAAAGCTCCTGGAGGAAATGATGCCTGAACTGGGTTTTGAAAAGGAGTCGGCCAGTTGGAGAAGCAAGGGGAAGACATTCTAGGAGGAGAAAAGAGTACGTGAAAAGGAGCAGTGGCCTTTCAGCACATGAAAGAGCATCCTCTGATTGAGAAACATTGAAATCACAGGATTTCAAACAGAATTGATGGGTACAGAGACAAGAAAGTGGGTTGGAGCACTGTGGGCGGATAATGCTAAGATAGATTGGGGCCAGAAAGTTATAGCTGGTGAAGAAGGTAATATACTCTAATAGTATTACCATAAGAATGAGTGAATTTTGCCTTCTAAAATAGAAACTCAAATTCGTAGGTATGAGATGGCCAGCAATGCATGATAGCTATGAAATCTACTACTAGGTCTAAGGTCATACAGCACACACACACAGAAGCCAAATTCTGGCCTGTCTTTAATCAAAATGCTATGCCCTAAGATGACCTGCCTAGATGGGGGAGAACCAACATAGTTAAAGAGAATGCTGGCCAAAATGGCTAAATGAGACAAGTCACCCCAAAACAATTGAGGAATGGTAGCCAACACTGTGTACTGAAAATATGTTGTATAAAACTCTACTCATGAATTTATTCAGTTCATAATTCGGCTTCTAGAAGATGGCAGTTCCCAAACCAAGGCGTCATTCATGCCCAGTATTTCTCTAAGCATCCCCTGACCCAACGTGCCTTGTCACTGGTCCCAGGGCCACGGGGTAGAGGATGGGGTCAGAGGCACAGAGCAAGGGGGTATTATCAATTCCTCCTGTCCCCTCTCTCCCCAATCTCACCCATCCTGGGCCTTCCGCCACATGGTGAGGCGGGAGAGGTGAATTAGTGGAACAGCGGGTGGAGACAAGCTGCTCCTGGACATAATTTTCCACTGAATTAAATCCAGAGGGAATAGAAGCCCGTAGGTAGTGAGTACCAAAGCCCCAGAGCGTCAGCAGGCTGAGTGAGTGTTGTGTGTGACAGGAAAGCCCCAGACGAGGACACTGCCCCAGCTCCATGACTCTTACTCCCCCTGCTCCTGGCACCTGTCTCTGTCACACACAGGTTGGACAGGTGGCAGCTTCTGGAGTGTTAGCCCGAAAGGTACCATTGCTCCCAGCTCTGCAGCCTCCCAGCTCCAGGTGCTGAAGAGCTGACCTCCACTGACGACTCAATGACAAGCCAGCAACGTCAATAAAGCTCGTTATGAGTGGCAGCAGCCTTTAGTGCGGCCTTGTGGGTCAGAGAATGAATTTCTCCCACCCCTCCCAGGCAGCTTTGGTGGAATTAAAGCAGGGATTGACATTCTCATGAATTTCCCGTTTCCTGCCCGTGTTTATCAGGGATCTAGAGCAGGACAGCTCCCCCCTTTTCAAGTCTTCACTGGTATATGCCGTACTAGAAGGACAAAGCCCAAAATTTGCAGGACTCTCCCTTTCCGTGCCATGCAGGCAGAAGAGAAAATGTCACAAGGACAATCACGCTGACACTCTGCTCTCAAGTGACTTCAGCACCTAGTCAAGTGAGTCTGGGCTGTGGTGGTATTCACACAGCTGTCATAGCAAGGGGATGATGAGGGATGTGACGGCCCCTGAGCAAAGTGGCGGCTGTGATCCAGGGTCAGCTCAGCTCGGAATGCCTTCTGTGAATTTGACCTCTTCCTACTGACCTCCAAGTGTCGCCTAGTGCTGCTGTGATACATTCACTGGTTGTCCAAAAGCAAAGCCCCGTCCTTTCCTTTCTCTCCAGTCTATCAAGTATGAGTCAGTGTTTTCCTAATGAATGGCAGAAGAGTAATAAAGAAATCACCAGTTATATCAATGTTCCTAATCTATAAACAATTTTTATGAATATGCGAGATAAGAGCTTAACATTTTATTGAAAAAATTAAGTTTTTTGAAAGAAGAAAATCATTACCTATGATCCCAGGACCTTAACATTTCACATCCAATCTCCGTCCACAAATAGACATGGTTCATAATTGTGATCAAATGTAAATCATGTTCATTTCTTTTGCTTTTTTTTCACTTAAGATCAGATCTTCATAGTTATATTGAATAGCTGGCTGAATATGTTTTCTTGTTTGCTAATTTGTGATTTGTTTAATGGTTTATCCAAAGAAGGGAGGACATTTATTTAGTTTCACACATTATGTTCTTACAGATAATAATGTACATAGCTTTTGCTTACCTTTGAATTGTTTTAGGAATAATTCCAGGAATGGGATCCCTTGTTCTTGTTACAGACTGCTTTACTGATTTCTTTCTTTTAAAGGATGGCACCCATTTACAGTACCACTCATAAGGCCCATGACCCTTTTTATTATAAACTAAAAGACCTGAGAGAGACGACAAACTGAATGGAAAAATTGTTTTGGTTGGTTTGCTTCGGTGAACTTCCTTTTAATAGTATTAGTCTTCACTGGGCATGCCTGAATGGAGGCCTATGGAAGAAAACATGAAAAATGAAGAGAGGGGTAGTTTTGCAGAATAATAGCTTCCCTTCTATGACTTGGTCTTCTTAGCTTCACTTGTTTCTATTTCTGGCAGGGTGAGGAGGCCATCAGAGTATGAGATACTGGTAGGTCTGGTTTCAAAACAAGGGCTGCTCCCTTGTCTTGAGAGGACAGCTGGAGGGGAGCCAGACACAGACAAAGTCCAGGAGAGCCACAAATAGCCTGATGGCTGACTGGGTCAGGAGAGGCATCCAGCTAACCCTGGGCCTTTGGAGTTCACTTTGGAAGAATTTTTTAATCCACCTGAAATTCTGAAATCTGGAGGGGTTGACCTCATGTTTCTGCCTTCCATCTTCTCTCCAGGGCATTCTTGCTGTGAGTTACTAGCCAAAGGCAAATCCTCTGACAGACATTAAAGTAGAGAATGATACGGAGAGGTCTGTCCCTCCCCACCCCCCAAGAATGCCTCCTGGGCATTTGCTGAGAGTGCGCCTCCCAGATCCCAGCCGGTGGGGAGGGGCTGTCCTCAGAGGTGCCTAATGCAGACACAAAGAGGGAAGGTGGGCTAGCACGTGTGTGATACACAGGACCACGCAGAGCACCACAATGGATACACGTGACCCTTCCCCTCCACATTGGGAGGCATCAGCGTGTTGAGACGTGCAGTGACTCTTGCCTTCTAGACAATATCCTGTGGACTGCTCAGACCTGTAGAATCATCATTGTACACAGTATTTACAGTGCAGACAATTTGAGAAGTGCATTTTAACATACATAATAAACATGACACTGAAGGTCTTGGCCAAGGTCATTCAGCTACAATGAAACAATAGTGTCACTTAGTCCTTGGTCCCTTGTGTGTCACTTAGTCCTTGGTCCCTTGTGTCTGGCTCAGAGTCTGCACTCAATAGATATTTACCAATGAATGAACCCCGGTATTCTGACATTGGGCCCACACTTTTCCTTTATACCCTGTGGCCGCTAGAGGATAAAACCTAGGGTTTGTGTAGCCTTTGCTCTACAGTAGTTCAAAGATCAAAGGACAGACATGGTACCTAAAGATAATGAATTCACCCAAAAGCCTCATGGCCTTCCATGTTTTAGGAAATTCATACCGCTGTGGACATCTGTCTGGGTGGGGTGATCAAACATAGAGCAGCCCTTCACACTGCTGATTTAGAAACAGTTTACTGCTTTTCATGGTCTCCATGGAAGGGGCATGCTGAAGAAGAGAAAGTTGGGGTGGTGTGGCCTTGGACAACTCATTTAACCGCTGCTCCTCTGGACACTGTAAGCCCTCCGCCATGTTCAATCTGCAGCCATTTGTAACTGCAAAGCAAATGTGCCAATTCCCTTAATGCGATGTTTCCTCTAATCTCTTGTAGGAGGTGCTTGAACTTGCTTTCTCCATCCTGTATGACTCAAACTGCCAACTCAACTTCATCGCTCCCGACAAGCATGAGGTAAGGGTCTCGTGGGGTTAATATGTGAGGGAATGTCACATTTTCTCTAGAAAAACAAGCAGGAGAAAGAAAAAAACTGGAAAGAAAGAAATTTCACTTAAAAAAAGAAACGCCTGCCTGAGAAAAATCATGAACAAAGGAACATCTTGTTGACTTGGACTAGAATAGAAACCTCTTGAAAAACTTCCAGTTATAACGCATTCAACTTCTTACTAGCTCAATTAATAGTACGGGGTAAAGAAAAAGAATGTGCAAATGCTTTGTACTCAGCAAGGACATAATTGTTGACCCAGAGGAAGAAACCACTCTGGTTACGACTTTTTTTTCATTGAATGTTTAGTTTTTGGTCAGGATTTTTCCCAAGATAAACTTGTCTCTATTCTTTACAGCATTTCATAAAGTAGGTTTTTCTACCATGTTTCTTTATTTCAAGAGGTTTAGGGCTGTCTCTGCTGTTGCATTTTATTTTTGAGATACTTTTATTCCTTTTTTGATGTCTTACTATGTGTGTAATTTGTTTCCCTCTTTGAAGCATGCTGTCAGCTATATTTAAAATATTTAGCATAAATCTAGGAAAATGCATTTATAAGATGAAGGAGCAGCTATGACTGATTTAACTTTTTCTCTTATAAACTAGAATCCAGCATCATGCTTGAAACTCTTATTTTTAGATGATACCATTCAAATTCTTATTTTGCGTGTGGTTGCATAAACAGCTCTTAGAAAGGAAAGGAACATTTTAATAGACTCTGACTTTTGTTCCCCATTTCCCCTAGGAGACTTAGCTCATTTAGAAGTTATTCAGTATCTGGTTTTCACTGGTTTGAAGCTGTTGAATAAAATTGCACATCCCAAAGAAAGGAAAGATTAGATGCAAATCTTGCATTTAGAATGGTGCTTAAATATAATTCTGTGTTACTTGACATTTAGCTTGTAGAAGAGTATGACTTTGTCTTCATCTTTCTGAAAATAGATTCTGTGTCCTACTGTTTCTCTTTTTAAATAAAATTATGGCTGCACACAGGATACCATTTAAAGATGTATACAGCTCTATAGAAAACTACCAAAAGTAGTAGAACTGTGGATATTTAAATCTATGTGAGGCTCTTTTTCCCAGCACACACTGATTCCAGATAACGATAAATGTCCTGGAGGCCAGATCTGTGTTTACATCTGCCACTTCTGATATAGTGGGGAGAAAAATGCTTTATGCTTGTGAGCTCTTTTAATACCTTCAGACCACTTTCACATCTATTACCTCATATTATTGGCATTATCTCTCTGTAAAAATACAGTTTTATTACAAATATCCATATTTGTCAAATAAGGAGAGAGAAGCGTCCCAAAATGGAATACCTCAACAATAGTAGTAGTTTTAACTATTCAATGCTTTATGTACTTCATCTCACTTAATTCTCATATCACTAGAAAAGAAACAAACTAATCCCCATTTTATGAAGAAGGGAAACAAGGCACAGAAAGGTTAAGAAACTTGTCCAAGGTCAAACAAGTAGTAAGAGCTGGGATTTGAACCATGGCGGTCTTGCTCCAGAAGCCCTTCTCTATGGCTCGGGCACTGTGTAGCTAGGAAGAGAGAAAGAAGGCGGGACCTGAACTCACAACTTCCTGCCAACAGCTTCCTGCCAGTGCCCACCACCCAGCTTCGACAGTTAGCAACTCTTGGCCAGTCTGCTTTCATCTATACCCACACCCACACCCAGCTGCCACCCCCCAGATTATTGTCGAAGCACATCCAGATGTCATATCATTTTCTTTGTAAATACTTCTGTGTGTATCTCTAGATAATAAAGAGTCAATTTTGAAACACGACTACAATACCATTACCCTACCTAATTTTATAATGTTTTAACACCACCATATGCAGTCAGTTTTCAGATTTCTCCAGTTATCTCATTTGCGTGTTTTTCTTTTGTGCTCTGTTCACATCAGAATCCAAATACGATTCATACATAGCAATTGATTAACAACTTTCTTAAGTTTGCTTGAATCTATAGGATCTCTCTCTCTCTCTCTCTCTCTCTCTCTCTCTCTCTCTCTCTCTCTCCCCCCCCCAACCCTGCATCTCTCTCCCCCCCCCAGCTCCCTAGCTCCCTTCTTCCCTCTCTCTCTCCCATCCCCCCACACCCCACCACTCACCCCTGTTTCTTGTGAGCATTTGCATGTGCTTTTTTCCTTGCAATTTACTTATTGAAAAAATCGGGTCATTTGTCTTGTAATATTGCCAATAGTCTACATTTTGCTTATTATATTCTGTATATTAGTTTACTGTGGCTGCTGTAACAAATTATCACAAACTTAGTGGCTTAAAACAATATAAGTTTATTATCTTACAATTCTGGAGGTCAGAAGTCTGATGTAGGTCTTTCTTGGCTAAAATCAGGGTATCAGCAGAATTCCTTCCTGGAGGCTCTGGGGAAAATCATTTTCTCTCCATTTTCACTCCTGGCCTCTCGCATTCCTTCACTCATGGCCTCCATCCATGTATAGCAATGTTGGACTGAATTCTCACATCTCAGCATTCTGTCCTCCTTTTCCATTGTCAAATCTCCCTCTGCCTCTCACTCCTATTCTGTTTCCCTCTGCCATATTTAAGGCCCCTTGTGATTACATTGGGACCACGTGAACAATCCCAGAAAATCTCCCAATTTTAAGCTGAGCTAACAGCCTTCATTCCCTTTGCCATGTAACCTAACATATCCACAGGTTCCAGGGATTAGGACATGATGGTCTTTGAAAGGAGAGTATTATTCTGCCTACTACACCCTATGCTGTCATTTCATATGTTTTCCTGTCTTCTGCATTTCCTCTTGAGTGGTACCGTGTTTCCCCGAAAATGAGACCTAGCCGGACAATCAGCTCTAATGCGTCTTTTGAAGCAAAAATTAATATAAGACCCGATCTTATTTTACTATAAGACTCGGTGTAATGTAATATAATATAATGTAATGTAATAATATAATATACTGGGTCTTATATTAATTTTTGCTCCAAAAGACGCATTAGAGCTGATTGTCCGGCTAGGTCTCATTTTCGGGGGAAAGAGGTAGTCGGAGGACAAATCAAATTCAGGCTTCACTTTAAGTAGCACTGGTGTTGTGTCCCTCCGTGACGTCTGGCTGTCTCTATTTTGGGATGTCAGGAGCCATTGATGATGATTATTGCTGAGGTCTTTGAATTCAGTAGAGGTTGCAAAAGGTTGGTATCCCAATTCTGTCACTTCTTCTTCATTTACAAGTGGGATAGTTACATAAAGAGAAACTGGCCTCATCAACTCTTAGGTAACCCTCAGGTTATACACTTTATATGTGATAGGCGGGATAAATACTTGACTCCCTTTACCTTCAAAATAATGAGCATCTTCCAAAGGAGACTGATGAGGTGTTTTTGGTGTTTAAGTATCATTGTGAAGTAATGAACATAAACATCGTTTAAATTTAAACACTTAAACATAGGTTGCAATTATTGTCATTATCCGTCTCCAGATTATCCTATCTAGAGAAAGTAAGAACACCTTTTGGTTGGGTTCTGAGTCCTACTGACATTGCCTGGTTGTCTTTGACAACCGTCATTCTGGCATGATACGCTATTCTAGACACCTCTTGCACGTTTCCTGCCTGTTCTTTCCTGTTCTTTATGGAGCCTTGGTTCCTTTTAGCAGGACGTGGTATTTAGCAACCAGAATCTGGGCACCAGGTGTGCTTATTACTACTTACTTGGTCATTATCTCTAGGCCAATTTGTGGACAGAACTAGGAGTTACGATTCTTTAAAAAGACAAAAATACATCAAAGTTCATACTGCTATTTCAACCCAGATTCAGTACTACAGACTTTGAATTTATTGGTCGATGTACTTTATTTAAATACAGTGCCCTGTGTCTGCTGCTTCTCAAAAGAAAAGCACTGCAGAAGTGTTCCTGTGGGTTAAATTAATCTGTACTAGGAAGCGAGCCAGGACTGGGAAGGCTGTGTACAAAGAGCAGTAATCCCCAGTACTTAGGGATTTACAGTGGAACAGGGCCAGACCCGGGAAGGGCCTCAGGGAGCATAGAGGTCAGTGGTACCCATATCTGGAGGGACATCACAATTAGCTGGAAGCTTTTCTAAATAAAGTTTACTCACCCTAGATCTGTGAGATAAGACTCCCCAGGGTAGGACCTAGATATTTATGTTTATTAAGGTTATTTATGAGGAAATGAGTGTTTACATGGGTTCCGAATCTATCTAAGGTAATTGTGAGGACACTAATATTTCCAGAAATCCCTGAGGACTGAACTAATGTTCAGATGGATTAATTATTTTGGCTGAGATCACACAGCCAAGACAGAACCAAAGCTCTGTCATCCGGGGTTGCCTCACAATACACCCACAGAGCACGTTCTCAGATTAAAAAGTGGTGCCACCCATATGCATCATGGTAGATTTCCATCACATCACTATGACATATTGCTGTGACTTAAGATGTATATAGTACTTGCAGTCTTGTAGTTGTTTTATGTTGAGATCTGCTGTATATTCTGAAACACAGCCCAGGTATCAGTGCAACAGACAGGCTAACTAGGGTCTGGAATTGCAACTTGACCTAGTGATGGCAGGAGAGTGGGGAATCTAGAGCACGTGCTAGAAGGAAGAATAGTCAACAGGAAGAGCACAGCAGTTCCTATCACAGAGGCCCCGTAACGGACTAGGACATCCAAACACACGAGCTAAGCACAACATCCAGAATGCAGACAGTCACCTGAGATGCTGACAGCAGAGGCTAGTTCTTTCACCAGGTCTCACAGCTCTAAAACCAGGTCATGGCAGGACTCTAGCCTCTGGAGGGGAAGTTGACAAGAGAAAGGCAGGTCCTCAGATCAACAAGGCACAGCTCCTTTCCTCAAGCACTTCATAATCTGCTGGAGAGGCAAAGGGCATGATTCATTTCATGAGAAGGGAAAAACCAAATTCTTAGTTGAGTACTGTGGAGGGCTTTCCAAAACAGGTGACGTCCCTAGGGACCATGACCGGAAGATCTGGAGGAAAGAAACCCTAGGAACTGGAGATCCAGGCACAAGAGGTTCCCAGACAGGCAGCCGACCCACCTCCCATTAAACTCACCCCATAATTTTAGCCATTTGTCCACCAGATATTGGGAAGCAGAAGACTATTTCGTAGCCCTTTTGCTGAGAAATGCAAAGATGGGACGACTCCCGGATCCAGGGTGGGATGGTGCTGTCATTGTGAGTTCTAGAATCAGATGAAACAGGCAGAGATTAGCTACTAGACTAGGAACCATGCCCGGAGTCAGGAAAGAAGCACGCTTGACCTGATGTCAAGTTCAAGACTGTTGGGATATATTCCAGCAATACCTTAAAATCCTAGAGTCCTGGTGGGGTGTCAGAAATATGTCACAGTCATGGAGAACTCAAATCCTACCTTACATAGGGAGGCATTCTTTGCATAGAAGACTGCTAGGCACCGGAGTCCGATTGCATAGGTTCAAATCCCACCCACTCCACTTACTTCCAAGTTATTTAACTTCTCTGTGCCTCAGTTCCCTCATCGTAAAACAAGGATCATAACAGCACTGTCGACGTTGTAGAGAGCTTGTGAATATTATAAATGACGATGTAGGCAAAGCATTAGCCCAGAGCCTAGCATATGTTGAGTAATCAGTCAGTGTTAGCTATTGCTACTACTCTCATAATCGTCAGCAGTAGTCATCACTGTCACGTCCTTTCCCACCAGTACTGTATCTGGACAGACGGGCTAAATGCGCTGCTGGGGAAAGACATGTTGAGTGACCTGACGCGGAACGACTTGGACACCCTGCTCAGCATGGAAATCAAGCTTCGCCTCCTTGACCTGGAAAACATTCAGATCCCAGATGCGCCCCCGCCCATCCCCAAGGAGCCCAGCAACTACGACTTCGTTTATGACTGTAACTGAAGTTGGCCGGCCCAGAAGCAACCCCTACAAAACTGGAAAATCTTAGCTAACAGGAGAGAAGAATGAAAACACGTCTACACCTTGGGATCCTCTGTGGTAAAGGGAAGCTGTGGGTCAGTGCTTCCTTGGGCTTTGCCTCTAGCCCGGCCTTTTCCTGCCCCTCCCTGGCATTTTGCTCACCACCCTGAGCTCGCCACTTCTCTTTCTAGATGCCGTTGCTTTAGGTCACTTCCCATTGCTGCACTCCACTTGTGGGAAAAAGAGCAAAACCCAACACCAATAAGAGAGCCAAAGGGCCCTTCCACCCTAACCCCCAGCAGGCACATCCTCTCTTCCTGGAATATAAATGCCAGCAGCATCGGACTGCCCCCAACCTGCCCACCAGACCGAGAGGAGCGTCCCAAGGCTTGTGTCTGGAAGAAACAGCCTAACTACTTGAGAGGACCAACCACCACCTCCTCACTCCCCTTCTCTCTAGAGTCAGCTCACGCCACCAGTTCTATGTGAACTGAAATCTGCTTTCACGTCCTCTCCTTCCTCCCTCACGGCCTTCACCTTACCCTGTTCCTTTCTGGTCCCAAGAGCAGCAGCAGCAGCAGTAGCCTCACCCGAGTTCTCGCCAGCATTGGGTGTCCCAGACACAGTCCACATGCCCCATGCTCACTGCCCATCTGCACTCTGACTGTGAACAGCCTTTCCTCACCAGCTAGTCTTGGGTTTCCCCTCCCGGCACCAGCTCAGCCCCGCCTTCTTCATTTCCACATGCCCTCCCAGCCCCTTAGCTGAAAGCACAAATGGTGAGATCAGTCGTCATGTTCCATCTCCAATATTCAAAACCTAAATGCCTCTACAATAGGCGGTCGCCATCTAAGGCTTTGGTGTTACCCTCTCCTGGGGAGGGGGGTTCTCTGCAACACGGGTCCACAAGATGCTCAAGGTGTGAGACACCCAAGTTTACATCATTGTAATTATTACAGGTATTGACAACTTGCAAGGGTTTGGGGTTGTTTTGTTTTGTTTTGCTTTGTTTTTGTACAAAAGAGTCTAACATTTTTGCCAAACAGATATATATTTAATGAAAAGAAGAGATACATAAATGTGTGTACTTTCCAGTTGTTGTTTTTTTTTTTTTTTAATTATTTCAATCCTAAACATCTCCCTGAGAATAACATCCCCTTAAACATGCTGTGGAATAAAATTAATTGTGAGCAGTTGGGGAGCTGGTGTTTTGATGTGGTGGCTTCTTACTATCTGGTCATCAGCATCGGCTGCGAGCTTGTTAGAAATGCAGCACCTTTGACCCTGCCAGACCCTCAGAATCGAGCGATTTGTGTACATACATATTAACGTTAAGAAGCACCGGCCTAAGGGACTCCTGACTATTGCTGGGTCACCATAGGCTCTAAGAAGGCCGTCTTAACTCATAGAGGAAATCAGGCCCACTGTGTAAAAATATGATCTATTCATCCTACCCTGTTACTTCCTGACCATGATGTTCTCATTTATGTGTTTCTTCCTTACCATTACATAACTTAGAGAACTGACCCAATTAAACACATCACACCTGGAGCGAGCACGTTTAGCCATGAAAAAGAATGCAAACCCATAGGCCAGACATAAATGAAGCCAGAACCAAATAAATCTAACTATGAATTAATAAAATATGGGTCAGTGCCCAGCAACGGATTTTTCTGGGGTTAGTGCCACTGAAGGCACATCTGAATCAGGAACTCCGCGGACTGGAAGAGATGTCACAAAGGTCCCAGCGTGTGGAATGAAGCTGGGGCAGCACACGCTCCCCTCGGCTCGCAGCAGAAGTACCAGATGCCTTAACGTCACTGCTCTTTCCCGTCACCAACATGTCCAATTACAGATTGCCCTGGGTTGACATTACATGGCCCAGGCTCTCCATAAATGACAGGGGAACAAATCCTTTATAATCCATAGTAATTCACAGGAGATTATGCTTCCCATCAGAGCACACACTCCTGAGCATCAAGTGGATACTTCCTTTATCATCAAACTTTGATATTAACATGTATGTCCTCTGTGTCAGCAGCATTTATTGATTTATTTACCATCAGCATAAAATGATAAATGTTGGGTAAAAGAAAACAGACAGACTCATACCATGTTTTATGTAGGAGTTATCAGACTCTGTCCATGAAAAGCAAAATTCTTTGGACAAGGTATCTGAGGTCTTGGGACGCTGGGTTAAAGAGGTTGATATGACCTTTGCTGGGAAGAACCAGTTCCGCTCTCTTCTGGCACTCCTGCTTTAAACAGAAGCTAACCCTTTCAGGACTAGAGAGAGAGCATTCCCCTACCTCTCCTTAGGACCTTTGGGCCTCCTGAGGGCCTTATGAGAAACTGAGACTGTGATATCATTATTTGAAAGTCCTTCACTTTGTGGCGAGCTGGTGCAGGGTTGCTGTCCATATCTGGCCACCTCCTCGTCCCTCCCTAGGCGGCTGCCCAAGGCGTCTTTCCCAGACACTAAGCCCAATTTTGTCATTGGGTCTAAGCCACATTCTCCAGTTCAGCTTTACCTGAAATAAAATTGAGCATTACGTTTGAATCTGCTGATATTTTAGTTCCTGTCTTATGTTACTCAGAACCCATGGAGGGAAGGGTCATTAATTGGCCCTCTCATACTCAAAAGTGACTACTTTTAAGGGTAGGAAAATCTAATGGTCATTGCAAAAGAAAAAGTGCAAGGCTGAATGTTTCTGGAGCCTATTTGCAATTCCATTCTAAAGCATCTTCTAATCATCAACTAAAGCGTGTCCTACCTACTTGCTCTTATAATGAACAGAACAGTTGTCCCAATGACATACGTGCCTTTCATCCATTTTGTTTAAGTTATGAAATATTTTGCAATTCACATAAACCTTTATAACTTTAAGGAAGTAAATATCCATACAATAATCAAAAAATGTGCTTAGAACTAGATGCTAAGAATGCAACAAGAATAAAATTTGTAAATTTAAAATTTGTAAAAATAACAATTTTGTAAAAATCAAGAACATTATAATCAAGTAATTTAGTCTAATATAAAACCAAATAATTACAGCGCAGTATGGAAAATGATACCATATAAATATGTACAAGGTAAAGTCGTAGAAAGGAGGTTGTGCTCAACACTTGAAAATGGGATAAGGGTAAACCAAGAGTATAAACTTGAATTAGATCTTGAAAGAGAGATGATGCTTACCACGCAAGAGATAAACATTCCAGGTAGAGCAAAGCATAGAGACAGCACGGAAGCATGAAAACCTGATTATTCAGGAATCTGGTTACTCAGTGTGGCTGGTGTGTAGGATGCATATGGGAGAGCAAAGGAGAGAATACCGCAGAGAAAGTAAGGCACAAATCATGAACATCCTGAGATAGTTGGCGGCCAGAGACTTGACAGGAGGGTGTGGGGACAGAGCCAGGAGTCCAGTTTCCAGGCTCTCGACCTCACGTGGAAATGTACTCTCGGGTAGTAAATGGCCATCAACTGTGATTGGATGGCCAGCAGCTGTGGCAAGTTGGCCGTCAGCTGTAACCAGTGAGTCATTGGCCACTAATATAACTGCCATGGCTACACTAACAGAAAATGTGGGCTAGCAAGAAAATGGTGGCTGAGCTAGCAAGGGCTAAGTGTGGACTACGGATTGCAGAGAGGTGGATTGCAGTTAGCAAGTGAGGTTGGTTGGCAGAGACAAGTGGACGGCGGGTTGCGGATCGTGTGGCTCCTGCTTCCTGTGTCTCCAACCCAGCCACCAGCGAGACTACAGTGGTAAGACTCCCCTATGTATGGCTCTCTGGGTGTTCCTTTTTGGCCTCACCATGCCCTGCGTTCTTCTGTGGGGAACGGGAACAGAGACCCCGCAGGCTGCCCCACACGACAAGGGCAAAAGAGAGTTCAGTCAGACGGTGAGAGGAATGATGTCAGATTTGCCATTCGGGAATATCACAACGACAAAATGTGGGGGAAATATTGGAGTGGGAGAAATTGAAAGCAGAGATATTAGCAAGAAGAAGATTGAAATAGTCCCAAGCAAGAAACATTTGAATACAGACTTGGGTCTAAGCAAGGGGAAAGGGTGGAGAGTAAAGGTATTAAGGGAGCAGAATTAGCTGTCTTTTATGTGAGAAAGAGTGTGTGTGTGTGTGTGTGTGTGAGAGAGAGAGAGAGAGAGAGAGAGAGAGAGAGAGAGAGAGAGAGAGAGAAGAATGCAGATGACTCCTGAGTTTCTGGAATGCATGAGTAAGCGGATAACAGGGCTGTTATCTAAAACCAGGAAGAGAGAAGGAACAGATTTTAGGAAATGATAATGAGGTGAGATAAAGAGACTGATGAGTTTGTTGGGCTTCTCCAAACAAAGAAATGAGATCATTTAACCACAGTGAGCCTCTTACCTCATTCATAAAATGGAAATCACATTACTTCAGAAGACTGTAGACAGCTGGCTGGAAACTCGGTGCTCCGTAAGTAAATCCTCTCCCTCCCTTCCCATGCCTGCCCAGTCCCTCACGTCCCTTCCCTTCCTTTGTAATATGCATTGGTGGTTTGAGTGAATGATCTCTAGCATAGTTCAAACTAAAGGATGTATTTTAACCAATTCAGCCTGTTTTGTGAGAAAGAAAAATAAGCTGAGGAAAGGAAGAAAGGAAATATTTTAATTTTGAACATACTTTTTGAAATAAGAATTTGAGGTAATTGCATTGAAACCATATTTAAAAAAAAAAATCCTCAGGGAAAGGATGTATGGTGTAATCCCATTTGAAAATATAGTTATAGTCTAAATTTTTCTTTTAATGTAATTACATTTTTTTCCTGACAGTAAAATGTAAAGTGAACACTTCAAGGTAAGTGTTTTTTGGTGTTTTGTTTTCATTCAGGAAAACACAATGATGAAGGAAGGAAATAATTCTACCGGAAACATGCTGTAAAGATAGTTGATACATTTGAACATTGAATCTAAATCTGAGTGTGGGGACAGAGTCCCAGAGAGCAATTTCCAGGCTCTCGGCCTTACGTGGAAAGGTGCTGGCTCGGGGTAGTAGATGCCATCAGCTGTGACTAGTTGGCCATCAGCTGTAACCAGGTAGCCATTAGCCATTGATATAACTGCCGTGGCTAAGCTAGCAGGCATGGATTGCAGTTAGCAAGTGGGGTTGTTTGGCAGAGAAGTGGATGGCAGGTTGCGGATCGTGTGGCTCCTGCTTCCTGTGTCTCCAACCCAGCCACCAGCGAGAATATAGTGGTATGACTCCCCTACCTATGGCTCCATGGGTGTTCCTTTTTGGCCTCACTATATCCTGCGTTCTTGTGCGGGGAGCGGGAGCTGAGACCCTGCGTGACACTGGGCTTTCTGGAAGTGAATGTAAATAAGGAAGCAAATTTGGATATATAGCTCTCTTTTTTTTTTAAATAAAAGTTTTATTCCCTCATAAGAAAACAAACATCCTTTCCCAGGCACCAAATTTGGGTGAAGATGTGCTATTAAAGGCACTTACTGCCTTCAGCAGACACCTCTTAGCAGGTGTTATTTGTCTGTCATTCTGTTTTATAGAATGGGGTGTTGCTCCTGCACCCCCTTGAGGGATAAAAGCAAATGCCGGGGTGAGTTTAGAGACAAAGTGATAGAAGAATCAGAAGAGGAGTCTGGAGTGGAGCAACAAGGAGAGCTTGGCCCGAGAAACAGGTTCAGCAATGGATGGTGTGGGGCCAGGGCTCGAAGAGGTGCTGGGCAAGGGAAGAGTGGGGTCCGGGAGTCGAACCCCATTGAACTTGCATTGGGCACACACTATGCACCGTGCTCGGTGCCTTCCTGATGCTCATAGTCTAGAACAGGAAAGAGAGACAAGCAAGTGCAATGTGTGTATGTACCTACTATCGAGTTAGCACACAGAGCAGAGGGTGACTGGCTATGCAGGGAGGCAGTGGGGCCTGAGGGAGACTTGAAAAGATGCGCAGGAAACCACCAGGTAACAAGGGAAAAGAGGTCAAGCTCATTCCTTTCTCATCCTTTGGGTCATCATTTTCCCTGGAAAGCATTCCCTAGACATCCAAGTCAAGGTTAGGGGCCCCTCCTCTGGGCTCCCACAGCAACGCCTACTCACCCTGCTGTGGTCACTTGAGCCTTTCCCTGTCCTCACGAGCTGGGAGGAGGAACCAGCCCCACAGGGCCCACTATGCTCTACCTTTAGCACAGTGCCAGGCCCTTAACTATACTCCATCATTACTATCTAAGTGACTTCATAAAGGGCATTGCTGGAAGAAGCAACAGCATGAGGCATTACAAAGAGGAAATGTGCTATGGCTGCACCAGAAATGCGTATGGGAGAGAAAAAAGTAGGAGATACACATAGAAAAGAGGGTAAAGATCCTTGGCTGGCATGCCACAAACTTGGAAATGCATTCCTTATGTGACCAGGAACCAGTGATATGCAGACTCCGGTGAGTGGCATAGACAGGTATGCACTTTAAGATTGCCACTTTCATACTGGCCCCAGCATAGAAGACAGGGTGAGAAACAGTGGGTCTGGAGGCAGGGAGACCAGGCCAAAGCTGCGTCAAAGGGACTTCACTTTTAAAAAGACAGAGCACATCAATCAATCAATCAAATTCCTAGGATGAAATTGAGTCCCACAGAGGTTATACTTGGGTGCTATTAAAGAGGTAAATAATCATCATTGCAAAGAACGGAAAACTAAAAGGCAAAAGGATATATTTTTTGAAGCCTAATGTATAAATGCAAAAATAAATATAAGACCAAATCTTTCTTAGATGCCTGAAAAACCAATGCTAGGTACACAATATGTGCCTGGAACAAATTGACACAGAATAATTGAAAACACAGAGATGAGCAGGATTACCAGCAAACACCAAGTCACAATGACGTGCTTGGGGAGAGGAGATGGCAGGGAAGGAACACATACTATCAGGCAAGTAAAATAAGTAAAATGAAAGAGAAAAAGCTATGAAAAAAAGGTTATTTTATAATATCCTTTCACACTACCACCATTTACCATGTTCATATGACTGATAAGACTAGCTACGTGCCAAATAAAAGTGTCCTAAAATGTATACATCAAAACTATTTTATATACCAGAGAATTGATGAACACCATTCCTTAGGTAGAGACTTTAAATAATGATATTAGGCTCTAACTAATATGATTAACTGGATTCAATAGATATTTCAACAGATGGAGTCTACAATAAACATACATTCTTTACATATCTGTGGAATACGTACAAATTGGTCGTGTAGTTAAAGAAAATCATGACACCGTAAGATAGAAGGGAAGTAGAAAGGATTTCTGGTTCCATGACATTATCCAAAACATCCTTTCCCCAAAAAATATTTTAAAGGCAAAAAAACTTGAAATACAATAAAAAATGATGTTGCTTGAGCTTGTATGAAAGAAATGAAATTCACAGGTGCAAACAATGGAGACAGAATTGCAATCAGAATCACTAAGCTTATGGCTGAGTCTGTGGCCTCCCCAGGGTGTGGGTGGTCTTGGGTGGTCTTGATAGGGGTGTGGCTCTAATACCCCGGTGGGAAAGAGACCAGGCCTCAGGTTCATGCTACATGAAGAGGAGAACTGAGGTCTTCCCATAAAAGCCAGGATCCTGAACTCAGGACTCAGGACTCAGTTGCAAGTTAGAGGGCGGGGGGAATCTATCCATCGGTCAGAACGATAATGTGAAATCTTATCTGTCTGATCGGGCAATGGGGTGGGGGAAGGACTTGCCTAAAAGTCTGGAACCTTAGGCCTGTGACTCATGTGGTTTTACGATTCACGTTTACACTGCTCCCATATGTCCTAGAATACCCACTTTGGAGACTAACGTAAACCATGGTCTGGGCTGGACAGAGCTGGACTCCTGGCAGAAGTAAAATCCCGTGTCAAATTCAAGTTCTACTGCTTGCAGGCTGTGTGACTTCAGGTACATTATTTCCTAGTTTGCAAAACTTTGTCTGTATAACCTTTTCATAACCACTGTTGAAGGATCACGTTAAGTCATATTTGTAAGTTTAAAGGACAGTGTCTACCATAGAATAAATCATCAATAAACAGTAATAGTAAATTCTCATAGCTAAACCTTTCTGCTGCCAAAACTCAAAACACATGTCCACTCTGAGGTCCCTCTGAGTTTGAGAATCAGGTCACATTTCTCCCTTCCTCCCAGGCTAGCTGCTGACCACGTGGATCTTACGGGTAACTATACCGCTCACATTTCTAGCTCGTGAATTGCTAGTAAGCCTTATTTTCACTACTCAACTGTTACCCCACCTTCCCAGGTGGTCATGCTGGATGTTGAACCACTGGGCCAGACTAACTGGACATTACCTGGAAAACCAGGACCAATGGTGCAGCCTGCAGGAATAGAGCTAAAAGTGGAAACTGAGTTAACATGCAGGCGACAGGCAGAGCTGGCAGGTGGTGGGAGCAAGGTTGGGAGCCAAGAGGTCTTCCGTGTGGCACCAGGAATAATGGGAAATCTGTGACTTGCTTTAATGGGACACCAGAATTGTGCTGCCCTGTAGCTCGGGCTGCCATTTACTGACCACCTGGTGGCAGGTATCATGCTAAATTCTTCCCTTGCATTGTAGCATTTCCCTCTCCGGGAGGATGGCGGTGTTCATTTCACAGATAAGAAGTCCAAAGCTCAGAGAATTTAGGTCACTATCCAGGGCCACACAGTAAGGAGGGAGTTGAATCGGGGGCTGAGTGGGCCTTTCTCTGACTCCGTGGGCAATACTGACTCGAATGGACAGTTTGTGGTGAGACTTCACCTTCTTACACTTGTGCTATTCGTTTTTATGATCCAAGTTTGGGACTTCACATTTCTCTCTCGGATCAGGGAAGTAGGCCAGTGCCTTTTGCCAGTGGAATCTCTCATCTCTGAAATATTCAACTTCTCCGTAAGGCCAATGAGCTGTGTGCTGTACCCCGCTGCTCGGCGTCCTGCAGTCTCTGTCATGGTCCTGAAACCCATGCCTCCCTGCTCAGCCTCACACCTGAGCAAGTCCCTATGACTGAGCAAGTCTCTATGACTGAGCAAGTCTCTATGACTGCATCAGTTCCCTTAGATTTTCCCCCAGGGCTCTGTAATGCCTTACTCTGGTCATAAGTGGTAAGAGAACTTTGATCTCAGAATCACCCACGAACCTGATTTATTTTCCTGGATTCTACCACCTCTTCTCTTCCTGGCCCATCTCTCTCTTTTCTATTTGTGCCTCGTTAACTTCTTTCGCTACCTCCTCCTTCCCTGTGGGGTCACTGTCATCCTCAAAAACTGCCAGGGTAGGTCTTTCAGAAGATTAGCTTCCAAAATGCATGCCCAGAACTTGTAAGGAGGTGTTCCAAATGCAGAAGAGAGCCATCCATTGGCCTTTTCAGTGGGTGCCATTGGGTGACAAGTAGCAGCCATGGGTTTTCCTATAAACAGCTTTCCAGGACTTCCCTTGCCCCCTGCCCCTACAGACTAATGGCTCTTTGGGAAGTGAAGCCATTCCTTCTCAAGGCTGGATTTTGCATTTTTCTGTTTACTTTTGGAGAAGAGAGATACGCTCTTGGCGCAGAGTACAAAGCAGAAGAGGGAACGGGAGCCAGGCCCGGCCCGGTGGGGCTGGCTGGGGCCATATCACTGTGGTGGCACATTTGCCAGGAACATGCAGCTCTCCACGGCTGGCAGCCTCTGCGAAGGGCCAGGCCATGCCACGACACTCCTTCTGCCTCTTTCTTGCGCCTACCGTGAGAGCAGTGAGGAGAAATACAGTTGTACGTGCGACTTCATTTGGCCCAAGTCATTTCAACATCTGTAAAGCAACCAAGAATTCATCCCTCACCAAATAAAGTCATTATTGAAGCAGCTGTTACCCAGACACGTCTCTCAGCTGGGGCTGCAGAGAGCAATTTATTTCTTAGCAGTAGCTTGTCAACATCTAACTTGCAGTGGACGGAGGAGGAGAAATGCTCAGAATGTAAGGCTCAGGCAGACGTGCCGAAAATGGCGCTTTAAATTCTTTTTTAAATAATGTGTACTCTTTTCAATTATGAAACACTTGTAGAAAATTTGGGAAATTCAGAAGCATGCACACAGGAAGAAAATGACTTCTAATCAAGATAACCATCATTAATATTTTAGTATCTTCTTCCAGGCATTTCTCCATATATGAGATAAATAGATAGATAGATAGATAGATAGATAGATAGATAGATAGATAGATAGATAGATGATAAATGATAACTAAATAAATAGATGATAGCTAGCTAGCTAGATGTTAGATAGATGTATAGATATTATATAATTGAGAATATACTGTATTTTATATGTATTTGTATCACCAACTGCATGGAACCCATTAGGGAAAATTAGTGTATTCATACGAATCTGCCCTCAGTTTAGCCACGTTTTTTGAGGGTCTCATCCAGTGACTCTTTATTTTCTTCCAGTCTTTGGGATTGTATTTCATGTGGCCACTCTCCATGACTCCTGGAAAAGTCCCCTAGCTGATCTAGGCACCCTCAACTTCACACCCCAAGATATCTCTGTAAGTATGTTTTTCAGTGTGTCCATATTAATAGATGAGAAAGATAAAAAACAAAAACAACAAAAAAAACACCTTAAGTAAATCCCGTATGTCAAATGGGGAAAAGTTGAAGGAAACTTCAAGTCAAAAAGAAATGAGACGGTGCAGAAATGGTAACAGAGCCCAACTTGTAGGCAAAGAGGAAAGGGAGACAGGCCAGGTCAGACTGAGCAAGTTTGCCCCGTTGAGTAGAGCAGTCCCGTTTGAGTGTTTCCCCACCCCTCCGTCCTTAAAGCCTCCTCGATGAGAAAGAGATGTGTAAGGCACACTCCTCACCTTCAAGGAGCTCACAGATGAGAAGAGACAGCTTCCTCTACGGCCAGGCATCTCAGCCTTGGCCGTGGCGACATTTAGGGCCAGGTAATCCTTTGTCATGAGAGGCTGTCCTGTGCTTGGCACCTGTTTAGCACAATCCCTAGATTCTACCTATTAGTTTCCTGTGGTACCTGTCCCCTACCCCATCCCCAGTAAGTTGTGACAACTAAAAATGTCTCCAGATGTTGCCAAATGTCCGTGGTCAGGTGGGGGCAAAGTTGCCCCCAGTTGAGAATCACTAAACTAGATAGAGGGGATGGGGACGTGGGATGTTCTTCTCCCTGCTGACACCAAGCAAAATGACCCTATTTGCAGATCATAAAAAAATCAGCAGCAATGTCCCTAGGGACATCAGAGCTAAGAGCACCCATAGCTATTTGGGTTCAGGAAGAAGAAAGGAAATAAAAATGGATTCACATATCTGGTTTATTTTAAACCTACTGATCATCTCTCAAGGTGGGCCTTATTTCCCTCATTTTGCACGTGAGAAAACTGAGGCTCAGAGAAGATAAGTTACTGGTCCAGGATCACAGAGATGGTAAACAGAGGGCTCCCCACCTCACAGTGCTGTATCCAGCCCCAAAATAAGACTTCCTAAGATTTGAGAAAGGAAATCTCATACATTCTAAATTTATAAATTCAGAATCAGAAACCCTGGGCCACGAGGACCTGGGTCTGGACAGAGGCAGGCTTTGGTGACACCAGAAACTGAGTGATTCCACGGAGATTTTGCCCTTCTAAATCCTCGGATTTGTTTAGAATGACTTTGTCAGCAAAATTGTTGCGGAATATTTTGTCTACTGATTGGGTCCTGCAATTAAGTGTCTCTTGATGAAGGCATGTTAGGGCTAATTTTAAATCTGATTACCGTCAGCATGACATCCACTTGAAGCTGCTTTTCAAACAAGCAGCTGTAATTTTCCTAGAGATGTCAGTGTCAGAGTCTGTTGCCAGCAGTCTCTGCAGCCCCATCTTCCTCTCCCACCCCCGAAGGCCCCTGCAGGCATGGTCAGATCACAGCATGTTAAGCTCAAAGTGCCTCCATGCAAGTAAATGCTGGTCCTTCTCTTGGGAGCCCAGAAATGCCATGGTGTCTGAGTGTTGGCCTGAATCCGATTGCAACAGAAGATTGAGCGTCTAATCAGATTAGTGAGAGAAGGGCTCTGGGCCATGTCCTGTGGTCCCTCGACTTGAATCCTCCTGTATTAATAGCAGTAATACGTGACTTGGGCAGCCTCTGCTCCATTATGGAGGGATAAACACAGAGAGGGATTGACACAAACTATTAAAAAGCCTCTTGGTCCCAAAGCCCTCCACTTTCTCTCAGATCTTCCCGTCTTCCTTTGAATAAAACACATGGGAAGCAAGACAGGGACTCTGAAGACCGTCCTCCTGACCAATGGAGAAGCTGCCAGTCCACTTCCACTGTTTAAGATGACACCACGTCAAGAGAAGTGTGCCAAGTGGGGCAGAACCGGGCAGCCCCGTGCTGTGGAATTCATTCCGGAATGTGCACATCTGCTGACCGTCTCTTTCCTGACTCCCAATTTTCCCATCTCCTTTCGTCCTCTGCCCTTGAGCTAGTAAGCCTGTCTGTAATCTATGTCTTCACGAACTCCCAGCCCCAAACAAGGAACCCAAAGCCCTTCATGGGCGGGCCCTTGCTGATCTCCTCAGACTCATATCACTTACGGTGAGGGCTTGAAAAGTGCAGAGGTGATGAAGATGGCCGAGAGATTTGGGACGCAGCCCCAGGTGGCCGACCGGATGTGGGTGTGAACACAAGGGGGAAGTCCAGAGGGACGCTTGAGTTGCTTACTTCACTGATTAGGGCCACGTTAAACAGCAGAATGAACTTGGGGTGTGCAGCATGGGGTGGGATGGACGTATCTGGGGGAAGATAGGTGTTTCAATATGGCTCATGGGCATTTGGGCATCGCAGGACACTCCAAGACCTGTGTCATTGTAACAGGGCCCAGTTGGGAACCCCACAAAAGGCCTTGCAATGTCCCTGGCCTCGCCTCTCCCTGCCCTAGAGCTTAACAATTGATCAACCCCCTCCCTGCAGTTTGAGCTTGGAATGTCCCCTGTCCCAGTTCCCTGCTTCAGATAATTACCCTGAACCTTTGCTTGCCTACTGATCACAATACCCCTTGCTTACTGATCACAATCTCTATGGCCTAGCATCCTCTCCAGGTTACTGTCATCACTGCTCCTGGGTTGATGGCCACATTGGAGAGCCACATCGCCAGAGGGAAGGCTCCATGCAGAGCTCTGGAACCATCACGTGGCCTCTGGAGGAATGTACAGATTTTCCCTTCCCAGGCTGGTCTGAGAATGTGAAGGCAGTTTTTGGAGGTGTTAACCTGCTGCCTTCTCAGACCACAGGTGCTCTGATAATAAACGCTTATTCTATGGCCCAACTCCTGTGTCGGTCTGTTGGCTGAGCGGCGCAGGCAGCACGAGCCCCGGACTCGTTTGGCTCCGGTTTCACCATGAGAGGAGAAAAGCTCTCTCTGCCATGACTCCTTACTGCTCTTTCATGCTCCCTAATTTCTAGAACAGGCTGGATCCCTGATTCATTGTCTACACAAATTTCTTCTAAGTGGGAAAGTGACCTAAAAGGAAATATGTGGCAAGCAATGGTCTTAAAGTATTTTTTTGGCTGTGAAGGAGGCTACTGGTTTCTCCCTTGCGTTTGTAGACCAACCATAGCATTTGGCAGCAGAAACTTGTTTGCTTATGCTTTTCGTTATTGATGTTATTATATCTCCACTTTAAAATACCTTTTTATGTCGTTTTAGTATGCTTGATCCTTCTTTCTCAACCACTTTCCCATTCAAGTTTTAATGCTCTGACTTTTAGAGCCACTTTCTTTTTACCTTTTTCCTTTTTTTTTTTTTTTTTTTTTTTTTAGCATTCTACCTTACATAACATTACATACATTTGGATTTGTTTTGATCTTCATTTTAACTTCTGAGCTACAGGTTTTATTTTTAATTGTTTATATTTTTATCTCTAAACCCTTCCTTCGTATGTATTTGAATTTTTACTTTAATCCATGTACTGATTTATTTTTAAAATCTTTTCTATTATTTTAGGCCTTTTCAAAAGTTCAACCCTTACATTTTTAGCCTGTATCTCCCAACCATTTTCTTACTAGGTTTTTCTCATTTTAATTTCTTGTTTAAATTTATTCTTAACTTTAAGTTTATTATTCCTCTCACTGTTTTTTATGTGTTTTCATTTTTGTTTTATTTTTTTATTTTTTGGCATAAAGGTTCTGGATATAGTTTGCCCACTTCCCACACTAAACAGAGATTAGATGTCAATTTCCCTTCTAGCTGTACTGTTCCTTTCTCTTTGTCTGGCACCAATAAATTTTTCCATATAGATTTCTAGAAATACATTCAAAAACAATTCTAAAATAAAGTATACACACACATACACACACACACACACACACACACACACACACACACACACACATACACCTCTTACCTTTTACAGTGAAATTCTTTCTCAGCCAATAACACTGCCTCTGTGGATGACACATCTGGAGAGCTGAAATGGTGTGTATCACTTCATCACGTTATTACGAGGTATGGAGTATCTGATTCCGAAGAATTCAAAGAACAAGACCACAGTCTCGTCTGGGGAGACTAGATGTCATGGGTGTAAGGAAAATGCCCTCCTTAAGGTGTTAATGTTTAGTACTGTTCACATTTGGAATCGAAATGAGTTACATCTGAAGAAACTTTCACCTTGAAAATGTTGGACATTAACCTGGCACTGCACATCATCTGTGGCATAAAATGTATGATGTAAAATATGGAACTGTTTTTGAAGGGTGGCTAACAGGATCAATAATATTACTTTATAGCCGTGTTCCTCATTACTTATCTATTTCTCTGTAACAAATAACCACAAAATTTAGCAGCTTGAAATGACAAACATTTATCATTTCACATCATTTCTGTGGGCCAGGAGTTCAGGAGGGGCTGAGCTGGGTGGTTCTGGCTGAAAGTCTTTCCTGAGGCTCCGTCAAGATGTTGGCTTGAAGCTCTGTGCGGCTGAAGGCTTGACTGGGGCTGGAGGACCTGCTTCCCAGGTGACTCACTGACATGACTGGCAAGTGGTGCTAGCTGTTGGGAGGCCTCAGTTCCCTGCCACGAGAGCTTCTCCAGAAGGATGCTGGACACCATCTTCAGGACACAGCAGCTGCTTCCCTCAGAGTGAGTGATCCAAGAGCATGCACGGTGGAAACTACAACTGTTACGACCTAGTCCCAGAAGACACACTTCATTGTGTCTGCAACAGTCTACTGGTTATAGATGTCAGACCAGTTCCACATGAGAGAGGAAGCCCAGGGAATGAATACCAGGAGTCATATATGATTGGGCGTCATCTTGGAGACTGGTCTACAGACCACCGGCGTCAAAATTATCTGGGTTGTTTGGCAAACAACTTGGGCGTCATCTGCATTTTTAACAAGCATCCCAGATGGTTGACTCACTCACGTTACCGTTTGAGAACAACTACTTTATCTAAAATATGTCTATATCTCTATATAGATATATACAAAAAACACTGAAGTTATTATTATTAATGGTTACTTCTAAGGAGTGAGATAGGGTGACAGGGGCACATATCAGTTTTTAAATAATAAATGTGCTACATTTGTAACAATAGTATTCATTAAGTTATTTTTAAATGTGATTACACACCATTTTGGATGTTGTCTAATGCTGTCTGAATCTCTTTTGACTTTGAGATAGAAAGTAGAACAAGTTATAAGAACTTAGCCTTTAAATACTGACTGTCTCCTGCACCATTAAGGCAGAAGTTAGAATTCCACAGAGTGCCACTGTAGGAAGTTTACCCGCTCTGACCCTGACTGTTCCTCTTCAAAGGTTTGGAAGCCAATCGAGGAGGGGTGAGGTGCCCCAATTTCCCTTCCTTTCCACTTAGTTTCTACATGCCTACAGGATAGAGATCAAACATTCTGGCAGATACGCATTGATGGAAATGAATGAGGATGCCCTTGTTTTAACACTCCGACTACTTTCATTGTCCTAGTTCCAAACATTTATTTACAAGAGCGTGCAAGGTGGAAACTACAAGAACTTTTACGACCTAGCCACAGAAGACACACTTCATTGTGTCTGCAACATTCTGCCTATTATAGATGTCAGACCAGTTCCACATGAGAGAGGAAGCCCAGGGAACGAATACCAGGAGTCGTACATCATTGGGAGCCATCTTGGAGACTGGGCTACAGACCACCGGCGTCAAAATTAGGGTCCCATGCCACTTACAGAGATATTTCCAGCTCAAAGCTCCCCAGGTGATTATTACTGGTCAAGGCCAAAAGCTTATCAGTCTTCTCTCCAGCGATATTAGCCAGGGTCAGGTTCTGACAACTGGGGTAAATATAGCAAGAAGACTGGTGAGGACAAGAGAAGAACGAGGAAACAGAGGAAATCTGCAGTCACATACTTGGTGGACCGTATTGATTGGTACCTTGGGCATATCGGGCTTGGTACTTATGATATCCCATTGTCAGCCTTTCTCCATTCTCCAGGAAGTGGTGGTGGGGGAGTATGGATGGGGTGAGTTGGCTCCATCAGACTCTGTGCCCAGAATCGATTTTGTGTGTTGGAAAGCCTACCTCCTTTCCTCTCTGCTCTTCCCTTGTTAGTAAGTATCTCTATCTCTTTAGGAGAGAAAAACTAAGTCAAAGAGTATGAACAATTTTGAGAACCTGATTCACAGCCATCCATTAGGCAACTGTTAACATTTTGGCCTATTGTTGATGAATGTTCTATAACTTACCTGTGTTTACAGAACCATAAATAAATTATTAGAAATAGCAGGGTTTTAATGCACTTCAGAGTACATAACATTTTACTTCTCCCACTCTACCAGTTTGGCATTAAGTATGCAAATCTGTTTGGTGGTCCACAAAACATTCAACAATAATGCCATGCTCCATGTAAAAGAAAAGTTTAGGATTCCTGACCCTGGGTAATCAAACCAACATGGACTCTATAGTTCAAATAATCCAGGCAGATTTTATCATCTAATCAATAAACTAAAGAATCCATACATCTGGATGGTTGTAGAAATACAGGCTCATGCATAAAATATGCTAACACTGTAAAGGGTTTTTAAAAATTGAGATATAATTCACTCAGTAAGATTCATTCTTGTAAAGTGTACAATCCAGTGAACTTTAGTGTATTCACAAGGTTTTGCAATATCACTATTTAATTCCAGAATATTTTTGCCACCCTGAAAAGAAATTCCATACCCATTAGCAGTCACTCTCCATTTGCCCTCCCTCCCACCTCTAGCAACCACTAATCTGCTTTCTGTCTAAATGGATTTGCGTATTTTGGACATTTCATATAAATAGAAGCATAAAGTATGAAGACTTTTGTAACTGGCTTCTTTCAGTTAGCGTAATGTTTTCAAGGATAGTCCATGTTGTAACATGTGTCAGTACTTCTTTCCTTTTTCGTGGCTGAATAATATTCCATTACATGGATATACCACAATTGGTGATCCATTCATCTGTGGAGTTTTTAACATAAACTGTTAATTTAAGTATGGAATACAAACAGAAAATAATGCTGATTATAATTGTACACCTTGATGAATTCCTACCAAGTGAATAACCAGCATCCAGCATCCAGATCAACAAACAAAACATTACCAGGACCCCAAAAGGCCCTTAGGCCACTTTCCACTCCTTAATCACCCTCCAAATATAACGATTATCCTGAATTCTAACTCCACAGATTAGTTTTTCCTGTTTTTGAAATTTTTACAAATGAAATTATATACTCTACAGTTTTTTGTGACTGGTTTCTTTCACGTGGCTTTGTATTTGTGAGATTCATCCATGTGGTGGCCTGTCATTGTAGCTGATTCTTTGTCAATGCTGTGTGGTTTTCTATTCTGGAAATACTGCCATTGGTGGCTGTTTGGATTTTGATTTTTGGCTGTTGCTAATGTGCTTCTCTGAATTCTTGTACGTGTTTCTCTGTGAATATATGGACACATTTCTGTTGGATATACGACAACGAGGAGAGGAGTCGAGTTGCTGGCTCCTAGAGCATACTAGTGTTCACCTTTAATAGATACTATGGAATCGTTCTCCAAAATGATTGTAACAAACTTACAGTCTCACCCTCAGTGTATGGATGTTATGGTTGTGTGGCATTCTTGCCAACACAGAGTATTATCTGTCTTTTTTATTCAGCCATTCTGGAGGTATGCTAGTATATTTGTATCACATTGTAGTTTTAAATTATTTCCTTAATGACTAATGAAGTTTAGCACCTTTGCATATAGTTGTCGGCCATTTAAATCCCTCTTTTTATAAGTGTCTTTTCAATGCTTTCCCCCATGTTTCTATTGGTTTGTCTGGTTTTTTTTTTCTAATTAATTTGTAGGAATTCTTTATATTCTGAATTTGAATCTTTCTCTGGATATAGGTATTAGAAATATCATCTACACTGTGACCTGCCTTTTCACTCTCTTAATGGTGTCTTTTGATAAACAATGTTTAATTTTAATGCAATCCAGATTATAAATGTTTTCCTTTATGGTGAGTAATTTTTTACATATCATGTCTAAGAAAACTTTTCTTATCCCAGGGTCATGAGATTGAGTTTTGATATGTTTGGTATTGGTGTGTCTGATATTGAAATGTTTACTAATTGTCAACTTTATACTAAATGATGAATTTATCTCATCAGGAGGAGAATACAATGTATTAGAGATGTTCTGGATGAAAATAAGAACAAAGGAACAAATCATAGCATACGATCTGCTAACACCTAGCAGAGATCACAAAAGCTACATTACCTGTTCGCCTGTAAAGGAAACTGACCCAGGGTTGCCTCTCAACTCGGTGTTCCTTGTTGTATCTCTAATTATTTCCAAGTTGTACATCATCCTCATTTGTGGCAACAATTAGCTTCGACTCATTAATCTCCTTTTGTCTAAATATAAAGCACACTTCATGTCACTTTGTAACCATCCAGGTAAGAGTAAGGAAGGGCAGCTCAGCAATGTTCCAATAGATTTATCTCTCCATCTAAACCTTTCTCAAAGGGGTCAAGTATTCTTTCAATTACCAATCTGGTGACACTTTGAGCATCACTATAATTTATGTCACAGGATGTTTAGGGGTCAAGAAGGAGAATTAGCCAGATTTTCAATGGCAGTGCACTGTTGCATGAAACAGAAGATTGTACACAGACCATATTCTCTCCAAGGGTCACAGTGCTTTGCTCAGCTCACCCTGATACACACAGAATTTGCATCAAGCTAAGAGGGATGATTAATTCTGACACTGCATCACGCTGCAAATGCAAAACACACTCTTCTTCCCAATTAACTGCTGCTAAATAATATGACCAGGCAGAGCACACGACTAGATTGCCAGAGAAGCAATGATTCACTGGGTGCAGGGAACAGCTAGCCAGAGTGTCAGAGGGTCTTCTGCCCTCCGAACACAGCAGCTGCACTCACAGTGATGAGAGGCTGTGTGAATGCTTTCCAAGCACACTTCACTACGAAACGTGGCAAGACAACATGGGGCTCACAGGAGCATGAGTGACAGCAAAGGAGTGAGAATTACAGTCAAGATGACGTGTATGCACACAGGTGTACTCCTTGGTCACACAGCGGGTGTGGAATGCCGAGGCTGAGGGCCACAGGGTTGCTTCTCTGGAGACTGGGTAAAAGAATGTCCAAGAAGATATGACAACGTACACTTGAACTTGTCCCCAAAATTCACAATTCTCTCAAAGTTTAGGATATAGGTAAGAAGCTAACAGCATAAAAATACTTGTTAAAAGCTTCCATGTTTGAAGAGTCAGGGATTTCTCAAATACCAGCTAGTGAAGCGGGTAATGTTATCTCTTTTCTAGCCTGTGAAAGAGTATTCTAGTACAATAAACAAGAGTGTCTCCTATTGCTCTTCAGCAAGGGCCCAGGATATTGGAGGGAAGGGGACACAGCCATGAGCAACATACTGAAGGGAAGGCTGCTCACCTGGGCTCCACCATCTGGGCAAGCCTTCAGGTAGGAGCCATTGAGCTCAGACAGACTCTGGGAGGGAGGAATTCCTTTCTGGTCCACTGTCCCATCTTAGGCCCTAGTCTTGCTTTTTTCTGCCTGGCTGTCTCTTCCCAAGCCCTTCCCACTCTTTTTCACCCTTAGGTCCCAGCTCAAATGCTGCCCTATGTGGTTTTCATGGATGGAGTGGGTTTCTCTTTGGTCACCTTCTTCCAGTCTGAGCTAGAAAGTCTTAGGGTTGGGTGGTTCTTGCAGACAGTGAGAGTCAAGGTGCCAGGGTTCAAATGCACACTTTCCCTTCCAGAATTCTGTCCTGACAAAGCTTCTTTCTTTCCGGGAGTATGCAGTATCTCTAACGCTATGCTATGGCACAAATCTGTATAAAACGGTTGCTACTGTTTAAGCAATCAAATTTATGTATTTTGAATACAAATTTTCTTTTTAAAAATATCAGATGGCATATAAATATTTGTTTCAGTGGTTCTTTCATTGATTTGTTCCAGAAACGGACAAGGAATTACTTAATTCTGTTGATAAGTTGTATGAGTAACAGATTGTGTTGAACAATGATAATTAACAAATTTCTCTCTATATAGAAAATGAATGAAAAGCAAAAAATAAAGTCATTTCCATATCCTCAATTATTTCATGTAGTCAGGGCCTTTACATTCGAAAGAAGAACTATTTAGATTTTTAAAAATGAAATGCCTGCTTATGGTTCCTTCAATGAATCCATTATTTTAGGTTGTTTTGTCTTACAAGCATCATGTTGTTTAATCTCTTGCTGCTTACAAACCAGTCACATTCATACGCATGAATGTAACTGCCTTTATTTCAGCACAGTGAGTGAACAAGCACACGTTAGCATGCCAGCATGCCCGTGAACTCACATGTGCGTGCGTGCGCGTGCACACACACACACACACACACACACACACACACACACAGAAAGAAAGAAAGAAAGAACATACTCGTTTATGGAATACTTCTTAGCTTATTCTATTATTCTGATACCAAAGCCAGACAAAGACTTCACAATAAAAAGTAAAACTACAGACCAATGTCCTTATAAATATAGATGCAAAAAACCTTCAATCAAGCATAAGCAAAACAAATCCAACAGCTTATTGAAAGGATTGTACACCATGACCTAAGGGAATTTTCCTGGGAATGCAGGAAGGTTAAACATACAAAAATCGATCAATATAAACAACACATTAACAAAATGAAGTAAAAAGACCCACATGATCCTTTCAATATTTAATATATATGTATATGTATGTGTGTACATATATATATATATATATATATATATATATATATATGTGTGTGTGTGTGTGTGTGTGTATATATATATATATATTTATTTATTTATGGGCATCTATGAAAACCCACAGTTAAGATAATCTTTAAGGGTGAAAGACTGGATTTATTTTGCTAATTCTCATCCAACCTTTAATCGCCAGCACTTTCTGTCCCTATAAGCTCAGCACTATTTCCTGGTGAATATCAAGGTCCTGTATTTCTTTTTGGGGTGGGGAGGGGAACAGGACTTTATTGGGGAACTGCATATTTCTAGGACTTTTTATTGGGGAACAGTGGTGTGTTTTTCCCAGGACTCATCAGCTCCATCCAAGTTAAAGTGTCCTTTCAATCTTGGTTGTAGAGGGTGCAGCTCAGCTCCAGGTCCAGTCGCCATTGTTAGTTGCAGGGGGCGTAGCCCACCATCCCTTATGGGAGTCGAACCGGGCAACTTTGTGGTCCAGAGCACACGCTTCAACCAACTGAGCCATCTGGCCACCTGGGAGCTCAGCTGCAGCTCATTGACTTCATTCTAGTTGCGGAGGGCGCAGCTCGCTGGCCCATGTGGGAATCGAACCAGCAGCCCTGTTGCCCAGCACTTGCGCTCTAATCAACTGAGCCACCCGTCCACCCCTCCAGGTCCTGTATTTCAACTCTCCCAGCTGCCTGAGGTTCTCATAAGTTTGGGTTGGGTCATTCATTCCCTAAAGTAGCTCAGGCAGCCTTTTTAGTAACCAGGAATGTAGTCAGGCAAAACATCGGTCTCTGATTGGTCCCGAAATAATCTGACTGTGAAGGTCAAATGCTTTCACTTGGGGCATATGAGCTGGTTAGTGAGAGAATAAAAAAGATCCACTGTTGTATTTGGGGAGAGAAAAAGGGAAATTATCCCACTATGATAATTTCTAATTAACCAGACCTGCTCATGGTCTGCGGGTTTAGCTCTGTAAATAGGAAGCAGATGCCACTGTGGGGGCTGCCAGGGTAAGGGAAACAGCAGAAATAGCTTCACACTGTCACGATGGCAATGCAGAGGATTGGAAGAAATGATGGGTAAGTTTTTAGACATTTTATTAAAATGCGTGGTGGGCTTGTATAGCCATAACACCTTATTCTTTTCAGAGAAAAGCTGCCTGAAATACGATGCAAAGAAACTTCCCCAATCTCCTTGTCAAAAACAAACAAAAGATTTGGGAATGTAAATAATTACCGAATGGCAACGCCAACCAATATTTACAGAGCACATTCTTGTTCTCTCAAAAGTAAAACATATTCAGAGCATTTGTTGTGCGCCAGGTACTTTATATTGTTATTCCTACTCTAACGAAGAGGAATCTGAGACTCGGCACAGCTGAAATTTGAGGGAGAAGTGGGACTCCAAAGTCCATGTTATTCCACTTCTCATGCTCGCTTTCTATGATGGTTTTTAAAAAGGTTTCCCTTGGAGAGGTCGACCTCGTAGGGGTTTTTGTAATCCTGGCCGTCGTATGAGAACAGAGTGGGGAGGTCACATAAGTCCACCAACATATCTATATCTTGCAGTAATATGATGACAGGTCTTTCTGAAGAGGTAAAGATGTCACCAAGTTGAAATTCATTGGTTGAAGGTTAATCCTCCAGAGAGCAAGACCCAGAGCAAAGTATTTCCCCGTCCCTGACACAGTGATGAATGAATATAAGTTAGAAAACCAACTTAACAGGCAATCTCTGTGTTTTATTTCCTTGAGTATTTTCAAAATATTGAGATAGATAGATACATAGATACATAGATAGATTCATAGATAGATATAGATAGATAGATAGATAGATAGATACATAGATACATAGATACATAGATACATAGATACATAGATAGATACATAGATATAGATAGATAGATAGATAGATAGATAGATACATAGATAGATACATAGATAGATACATAGATAGATACATAGATATAGATAGATAGATAGATACATAGATAGATAGATACATAGATAGACAGACCTGGCTTTTTTAAAATTATTAACAGATAATATCAATTACTTACATGAAGCTAGACCCAAATTAGGAGCAGTTGGAGACAGACCGTATTCAAGACTGTTTAAAGGCAGCCCAGGAAAAGACAAAAAGTCTCCAGAGAGATGAGCCTTCTAGCTTCAGGTGGCACTCCTGTCTTAGAGAGAAACAAAGTAAGATCCATTTGAGGACTTTGGAGCTCAGTGGGGAATAAAAATGTGTGAGGGAAATAATGAACACCTATATTCCACAGTAAAAGTTCATTCTGCTACACGAGACAAAGAGCTGTGAAATAGCCCTGGGAAGCCCATACGTGGGAGAAAGATGAATAAGCAAATATTTTAAAAGAAAAGTTTCAACAAAAGTTAGTAATGAAACTGAGGGTATGCAGAGGTGTTTCTACTCTTGTAACACATTCTAACTGGGGTACTGCATGGCCTTAAAGCAAAAAATATGGCTCTCTAAGCCACTTGCAGTTGTACACCTAATGTTTTCTTGCTTAAACTGGTAGATTTGATGGAGTCTATGAGAGATCCCGTATTGGACTCCCTTCCCTCCCTAATTTCCATGATAAGGAGATAAAAAATTAAGAAACAGCCTGGAAAGTGGAGAGGATGAGCCCAGAGCTCCCAGTGCCACAAACAGTGTGTGTGTGTGTGTGTGTGTGTGTGTGTGTGTTTGAGAGAGAGAGAGAGAGAGAGAGAGAGAGAGAGAGAGAGAGAGAGAGACTGAAATCACTACAACTATCCATACTTCACAAAGAAAGACTTCTCTCTCTGAAGAAAAATCACATTTCACAAGCTTCTGTGGTTCAAATGAAAGGAACTTCGTATAATTAAAGAAAATGCACAACAAACTGAAAACAGCCAAATATGAATACAGTTTTGAAACGTGTTTACAGCATCTTGACAGGATTGAAGAGAACAGGGATCAAGATTATGAGAAAGAAAGATCACCTGGGTATAAAAAACTTAGTGGATTTTAAATGCATGGGCTGATTGAGGCAATGGTGGTCGACGAGTGGCGTCATGATGGGAAGGTCTACCGGAAATTCAAAGAGGAAGTTCAGGTGGAAATGAGGACTAGCGATGCTGCGATCACTGATCATGTTGGGGTCACATCCGGGCATGTCGCACCTCCGGATGTGATGCTGTAGGAAGCACAGCCCCACCTCTGACCAACTCTTGCCAAAAAGAGGTAAAACAGAATCTGATTTAATCTTTGAAAAGTTAGTGATTTATAGGGATGGCGGGGAAACAGCTGTGGTGGAGGACAGAAAGGGCAAGTTAATTGACACCACAAAGATACAGGGCATTTTAGAAGACCACTGACTGGCATAAAAGAAGCCAGGAAGAAAGGGACGTCCCTTGATTAGGAGGGATTTAGGAGAAAGGACAACCAAATGGGGTGCAGGGACTCTGTTTGGATTCTGATTCAAGCAAACCAATGGTGAAAAAAGTTACAAACATTCAGGGAATTATGAAATTGGATATTGTGTGATACTAAGGAATGTTTGTCAATTTTATTAGAGGTAATTAGTGGCATATGGTTAGGTAAGAAAACGCCTATCTTGATTTAGACTTGCATACTTAGTGTTCATGGGTCAAATGACATGATGTGTGGCATCACTTTTTTTTTATTATTTTCCCAGCTTTATTGCGATATTACTGACATACATGTAAGTTTAATTGTATAACATGCTGATCTGATACACGTATATATTGCAAAATCATTACACAAAGGATAACATCTCCATCCCCTTCCATAATTAACATTTTCTGTGGTGATAGCTTTTAAGATCTACTCTCTTAATAACTTTCAAGTATATAATACAGCATGGTTAATTACCTTCACTATGCTGTATATCAGATGGGGTTACCATTTTTTTAATAATTCAATAAAAAACGGATAGATAAGGAAAATGTTGCAATGTCTTGGTAATTGTTGAATCTGGATGCTGGTAATATGGGAGTTTGTTGTACCATTCTCTCGACCTTTTGGTGTGTTTGAAAATGTTGATATCATTTTTTTTAAATTATATCAGTGACATCTCAGTCAAAATGGACTTTAACGTGAATAGAAAGTTTCCATGCAAATAACAGAAAAAACAAAGCATACATTTTAATATGGGTGTAAATACACAGGCAAAAACTAGGAAAATACATCCTTTTTTTTTTTTTTTTTTTTTTAATTTGGGGAAGGGAAGTGAGTTGGAAAGATGTTAAGGCCAGTTTTTATTTTATTTGAATCACTTTAATTTTTATCCATAAGATGAATTAATCTGTTATTTGTAAAAGTAAGATAATTTTTGTTTTTTGTTGTTTGTTTGTTTGTTTGTTAACAACATACACTAGAAGCTGCCTTCAGCAGAAGGGACACTAGAGACATATGTGAGTTCATGAGAAAATGAGATTATGGCTCCCAAAACCAAGGCAAAAAGGCTGAAGAAAGGAATACAGTCTTTGGAAACATAAAAGAGATGACAAGTAGACCCAGAAGATTTTGTATATGTGTGTATGTGTGTTTCACATGAAAAAGAAATTCCAGAAGTAGGCCGGAACACAGGAGAAGAAGCAATCATAAACAAATAACAGAAGGAAAATTCCTTGGTTTGCAAAGACTGGAAGCCTCAGGACAAAAGGGCCTCCAAATACCAGGTAAAATATCTGAAAACTACATCTATGTGGTAGAATTGTTAAACTCAAATGACAAAGAGAAAAATGTTACAGGAACTCAGGAATTAAAAACAAGCTGTCTTCCAAATATAAAAATAGTTCAGTTGGCACCAGACTTCTTAAAAAAATACCAAATGCCAACAGAGAATAATCGCAGTATTTGAAAGGGAAATATTGTGACCTAAAGGTTTTGTATCCAACCAAGTGATATTTAACACGTGCAAGAGCCTCCCACATGCAAGAACTGAGATGCAGAGCGTCCACACGTTTTTCCTTAATAAGAATTACTTGAAAAAGTGTTGATGTAAAATGCTCTACACCAAGAACTTGAGTCTGGAGGTTGAATAGGAAATAAATGGTGATGAGCAGTAAAATAAGTAAATTTTTGAATTAGTCTAAGTAATTGATATTAGCTTGTAGAGGAACTTAATGTGCGTGTTAAGAATAATTCTTTAAAGTTAATGTTCGTAACATAAAAATGCATTATTATTAATCTGGATAGAAAGTCCACGTCTACTGACATTACTCAAGGACAGATGGGAGGAAGGACAGAGAAAGTATGAGGTGCTAAATCTCTCATAGCCTATACAGGTATGCAAAAGACATTATTTTATCCTTGATATTAATTGGGTAATCTTTTTCTCAGTTTAAAGACTATGACTAGTAGACCAAAATTACAAATTTTAATTTCTATTGAAATAGGAAAAAAATTAGGAAAATTTGGCCAATGTTAAAAAAAGTACAAGAAGAAAAAAATGAAAGATAATGAAAAAATGTTTAAAAATACAAAATAAGATGACAAAATCAGGGTGAAAGAAATTATTAAAATGAATATGAATATATCAAGTAAAAGTACTAAAGTAAAAAATTATTCAGTAAAGAATTACTAGGCAAAAAATTCAATTATATAGGATTTTCCAGAGACTCAAAATTATTTAAGAAAGGGCAAAAATACTGAGTTGGATAAAAACACACTGGTCAAAAAAATAATACAGGGATGGCAATAATAACAACAAATAAAATTAAAATAAAGAGAAACAATCACTAAAGGAGATAGAAAGGGTTGTTTTGTATTTGTGAGCAATAGATAGTTATGAAGATGACTGAATCTATTCATCGAATCACATAGCTTTAAAATGTTAAAAAATATATTGGGAGGAGAAATTGACTATATATATATATATATATATATATATATATATATATATATATATATTATCCAATAGGAAATATTAGTATGCCTGTCCTAAAATCTGGAAAAGTAGTAGAGAAAATTACTAAGGATATAAGAAGTTAATATAATTAATAAGCTTGGATATCTATCTATCTATCATGGATTACACTTATTACAACCATGCATAGTATATTTACAAAAATCAGTATCTCAGGCCAAACTGCAAATCTCAATAATTTTGAAAGAGATATTATGCTGGCCAATTTATTACCACAGTGCAATAAAATCGCAAATTAATGGCAATGGTTTTCATAAATCCTACTTGAAAACAGAAAAACACAGCTAAATAATCCTGGATTCAAAGAAGAAATTAAAATTGTAATTAAGGTTGATTTAGAAAGTGATTATAGTGACTAGAATGAATCTCAAATTTTAGTGGGATATGGCCAAAGCTGTATCAAAGACATTTTAAAAAGAAAGAAATACACAAGCTGTGCTTTTTCCAATATTGATCCAAGAAAAGGAATAATAAACATGTAAGCTGAAATTCATAAATTTGAAACAACAATTTATAAATAAAAGAAAGATTTAACTCTTTCTCTTGACAAAAGAGAGAAAACACTTATAACATTAAATGTAAAAAACTATATATACAGAGGGTGCCAAAAAAAATGTATACACATTTTAAGAAAGGAAATTAAAATTGTAATACTGAAAATACTGTATTAAAATTGTAATACTGAAAATATGCTGATAACAAAAGATGAATACAAGTCACATTTGACTTTTGCAATTACAAGAGGTGCTCAAAGTGGTTACCATCAGCGTAATTTTAAAACAGTTTTTTCCTTTGTTAAAATGTGTATACTTTTTTTTGGCACCCTTTGTATATTATTGTAGAAACAGAAAAAATTAAATTCTTAGAGACAACAAAAATAAGATCAAACAATGAACGTAGATACTTTTCCTATTACATTATACAAGTTCTTTTTTTTTTTTTTTCTTTTAAAGAGATACATCTAGTGGCAAATAACAAGAAAGCTTTAAATGAAAGAGGAAGGCAAGGGCTACCAAATGAACACAAACACACAATAAGGTAGGGGTGGTAATATTATCTAACAATGTAAAATCTAAGGCAAAAGCACTAACTAAAACAAGCTTATTTTTAATGAATAAGAGTACAAGTCACAATGGAAATACAGCAGGTATGTACCCTTCATGTCAAATAACAGCCCAGAAATAGATAAAAACAAAAAGACAAAAACAAAAGATCACAATTGGGATATGCTGTAGGAAAACCCTTAGAAAACCTCCTTTTCTGGGATGAGGCTCTTTAACATTGCCATGTAAAAAACCATCCTTCTCTTTGAAAACAAATGGAATTAATAAACTGTGGCAGTTTTTCCAACCTCCATATTCCTTCCCAGAGAGACCCTGTAATGTTCGCAAAATTCCTTCGAGGATTTTCCCTCTGTCTAGAAATGATGCTTGCTTGCTGTTTAATGTTTCCATTAGAGAAAAAGAAAAATCAAACAAAGATGGTCCCTTAGCATTTCACATCAAATAGCATTATGATGTGATGTCATCCGTAGGTCCTCTAATTCCACCCCAGGAGAAGTAATAAAAGGGGACACAACTCCACCACCTTTGAACCAACCAGCTGGTAGAGCCCATCAACCCTGACTCCTCGTGTCAAGGTAAACTCGTGCCCCCCTTGTAGTCAAGGGAACTAGACTAACATGGCAGTTTGGGACTCTATGGCAGTAGGAAAACACAGTTCTTTTTCCTCTTCAGCAAACACATCAAAGCAATCTGGGTGATGTTTGAATATTGCTTTGGTTGGACTCTGTCTTTTGAGGCCATCAGACCTCCATGTTATTGCTTTGAAAAGATTCAAAGTAAAGGCTAGCCCACAAAAATCATTATCTCTACTTTTGGCAATGATTGAAACAGGATGGAAGGCTTTAAACAGTTTTCCCATAAACTGAGAGATCAAATAGACAAAAATACATAATACAATGAAGTTTTTTTAATAAATAAACAGAGCTTTTCACCCTATCAAAAAATGCATTTTCTAAAAATTATGCCTGAAACACTTACAAAAGTTTACCAAAATTGTCTAAAAATACAACAGCAATTCATACATACAAATTTAAGAATAGAAATTCTACAGGCTCCATTTTCTCATTCATTTGTTCATTTATTTATTCAATATTTAATGAGCATCTACCATTTGCCAAGCAATATGCTAGATGCTGGGGATAAAGCCAGAAAGTTTAGAAATTAAAAAAATAATAAACCAAAAACAGATTTTATTTTCCTCAAACATTTGAGTTTGGGGAACTCAAAAAATATTTCACCTACATAACTGAGATCAAAAAATAAATCAAAAGTGCACTTATAAGCTACTTAGAAAATATTAATGGTAATTATACCACATTCTAGTGAAAACTGTGCTCAGGAAATTCATAGCATTTAATGCTTTTATTATTAAAGAATACAAATTTTAAATAAATAAATGAAGTGTTTCTGATTAGCAACCTTAATTTTTGCTGCAGTCTTAATTTCCCTCTGCCATGTACGCAGCATATTCACGGGTTCTGAAGATTAGGACGTGAACATCTTGGGGGTGGGGGGGCATTTTCTCTGCCCACAGAGAAATTACATAACTTGTTACAGGTCATGGAGGAAATAAATGGTATTTCCTGCATTCAAATCTTTGTCTCTTGATCCCAAGTCTCTGCTGTTAACTCTGATGCACGCTGCTACCCACACTGCATTTCCTAATACCCCCTCCCACAGCGGGCCCTGTCCTGGACACTGATCATTTGTGTATCAATAAGAGTTAACCCCTGATCCAGAAGGGCTCACAAGCTTATAAATGTTAATAAAAACCTAAAATGGTAAATGAGAAAGGAATATATGCAAAAAGCTGTGCACAGAGGAGGGAGTGATTAATTCTACACGAGTGGAAGGCAGGGAGGGTTGGGGTTGGAGAGGATATGCAAAGTGATCTGAAGGGTAATTCATTCACGAGGCAGAGAAGGCAGTGAAGAATCCTTCGTGCAGAGGGAATGACGGGAGGAAGGCTGAGTAATGGACGCGACTGGGTGTTTGTAAGGAAAATAATTCATTTGGTGGAGCCAGACATGAACGTCTGAGGTTAAAGTGGGGAACTGAGGTTGGAATGAGTTTCTGATAGTGAAGGGTCTTGGAGACCATGCCAAGGGGTCTGGGTTAATGGTGGAGAAAATGGAGCGACATCAAAGCATTTCAAGGAAGGGAGAACCATGACCGAGCTGGCACGTTGGGCACCTGTCTCTGGTAACGAACTTCTCAGAAGATGAATTAGATTGGGGATAAGGCAGTAGGCGCTGAGGTGACCTAGAGGAGAGAGATGATAAGAGGCTAAGGATGGCTAGCAGCCAGAGAATGGAGAGCAAAAAGCATATAGAAGACATTTCTGATGTGAATTCAGTAGACATTGGTGGGTAATGGAGAAGGGTTATGGGGTGGGGGCACTAAAAAAAGTAGAGTCGGGAATTACCCATAAGCTCTCTAAGTTGGGGTGCATCGTGGCACCCTAAACAGAGGATAGAACTTCATGGAAACTCATGCCATCATTCATTGCTAAGGATATTTGTAAACTCAGCATCATAGATTTCTAGGGAAAGAAGATCCTCTCTGGAGATTGAATCTACAAAATCATGTAGATGGAAGGAATCATTAGTGGTGACAGTTGTAAATTTAGATGCTGAGATCTGTGTGTGCACCTGTGAATCTTTGAGGGGAGGTGTGCCCTTACTTAAGCAGCTCTTTCTACCTCTAAAGCCTGAGGACACCTTGACATCTCCCCAAGTCTCCAAAGGAAAGCTAAACCTGGTATTCTACCGAACAGTTTGGTAGTGGCCGGATCTATCAAGAGGAACTAAATCTTGGGTGTGCATGTGTTTGTGTGTATACTTGCTTATGTGTTTCCATAGGTATTTCTGCATGTGGATCTATGTGTGTGTTTATCTTAGAGTTACCAGATTTAGCAAATAAAAAGGCAGGACGCACAGTTACATTTGAATTTCAGTCAAACAGCAAATAATTCTTTTAGCATATGTACACCCCATCCATGTTTGTATATGCAGTATTAGGAGTTATTTACACTAAAAAATTAGTCCATGTTTACCTAAAATTCAAATGTGTAACCAATGTGTTTGTGTCTGTGTGTTATGTGTCGATGTATGTATGTGTGTTTTGCATTTTGTTTTTGTGCTTGTGTGTTTGTGCCCACTTGTTGTATGTTTGTGTATCTGTGTTTTTTGTATTTACATGCATGTGTGAATCCTAATAAGAGATTTATCTGAGCTGTCCAGGGCCTGGGAAAAATAGAACTCTCCACTTAGAAGAAAAAGAGCACTCAGGTTTTTTTTTTTCTATTATTAATTAATTTTGACTTTGAACAAGTCATTGCGAAGTGAAGAGGCTGAACAGATTCATCCATTTAAATACTCGTCGATCCCTCTAGGAGCAGAAGGTGCAAAGGTAAATAATTCATAGAGGGCTCACCATCTGAGAAAAGAGGTGTCTACAACTGAGGAGGTTACAGTGTAGCAAATGCCACAACAAATGTGCAGCCAAGAGCCCAGCGACTGTGCACTGCCTTCCAATCCCTTGTGTCTGTGGAGCCACCCTGTGTGGAGGCGACCGATAGCTCAGTGTGATGCTTCTAGCACTTGGAATTTTTAAATCATGATTACTGGTGGAAGCATGTGTGCTGCTTGGCTGAGCACAGATGATGGCCCGGGTATCAACTAAGGGAAGCATTGCTCTATCCGTCAGGTTTGTTTGTGTTTAATACCAGCAGTATTCATGAAAGCCAAGAAATGTCACTGACTTCTGCATTGCAGGCATTTCTTATCAGCCCTCCTGTCGTCTTGGGCAGACAACGTACCTTGCTGCTTTAAAGTGCTGCCTGCTGGGTATCTGAGCTCCCTCGGAGATGGTGCCCGACGCTTACGCCTCTTCATTTTTGCACTTCTTTTGCTCACCCACCATTTTCAGGCTCTGTCTTTCAAAATAAAATTAGCTGGCGAAGTGAGATATTGGCCATTCTGGCTTGAAATCTGTCTCAAGTGAGTGTTCACACCCCTGCAGAAAGCTGCTTTAATATCATAACTGAGGAATTAGGTACGAGTGTCTGAATCCAATGGCGTACAGTCAGAAGACAGGCCCAGCTGGTAGAGCGAAGAAACCTCAGTGTGGCAACAAGACAGAAATTGATTTCTCACTCACCCAGTAGGCTGAGCCCAAGCTGGCTTGGCTGACACAGCACTCTCAGAGGGACAAGGAGCCCAGTTCCTTCTGGCTTGTTGATGGGCTGCCTTCCATCCATGGCTGCCAGCCCACAGTCTGAAACGCTGTCCTCACTCTCGTCGGCATGGCCGCGTCCCAGCCAGCAGCAAGGGAAGCGGGGTTCCAGCTCCTTTCAAAGGCCAGACCTAGAAGTTGCAAGCATCACCTGCCCCCACTTCCACAGGTGAGAATGTGACCATACTTGGCTTTAAAAAAGGCCAAACATGTCATCTTCATCTGGGCCATCTGGGGCCTTTGTCACTGTGGCAGAAAGGAAGAGTGGATGACGGGCCAACCAGCAATCTCTGCCCAGAGAGCATTGGCTTTGAATGATTGAAGAGCACGCAGGGCAAATAGCCCTCAGAATACGCTTGTCTATTTACAGCTGGGAGGAGCAGGAGCCAACACTAACTGAGCATGTACTGTGTTCCAGACCCCGTGAGAATCATTTCGTGTCTGTTGTTTTCTTTCATCCTGATGGACAGAGAGCCTGAGAGGTGAAGCAACTCACACACTGAGAACCGTAAGTGCCAAAGGGAGCATCTGGGCCCAGGATCGTTCCCACATATCGCCCTGCCTCCTGTCGTCGGCTGGTGACTAAAAGAATCCCTTGGCTGTGCCCAGGTTTTGGGGTTGTCGATTCAGCATAACTACCACCCCCAACCAGGCCTCCATTGCATTGCAAAAGCCAAGCAAGAACTACATTTCCCAGAAGGCCATTCCCTGTAGGATCCAGGTTAGAGCACCGGTGAGAGCCATCTGGAAGGCAAAGGCCTTTATTTTGCAGAGGTGGTTGTATCTAGACACATGGACAGGTGGCCCTTCACGAAAGTTTGCCACTGGCTTCTGAGAACCTATGACTAGTGTCTCAGGCTGATATCTTGGCTGGTGGTTTCTGTGACCTTTGCACCTTGGCTCTTCCAATGGTTGGACAAATCCTGGATTACTATGCAAAACTGTGCGTACCTGGAGCACATCGACTGATCCCTCACAGACAAGCATAGAAGATCAAGAGATTAAGCTATTTCTGTATGGCAGAAAGAATGCTAACATGGCACTGGATTTTCTGGATTTGAATCCCAGCTTTCCCACTCACCGAGCATGGCCTTGGGCACATGACTTAAAACTACATGAGCATCAACAGTTTTTCATCTGTCAAATGGGAATAACAGTATCTAAAAAGTCATTGGGAGGATCACATGTGATAAAAATATTTGATAACAATTAGCCCAACAAGAAAAGAGCATGTTACTGTTACTGTTACTTCTAATAACAATAACCATGGCTATTATAGGCATTATTTCATTATTTCCTGGTTACGGTCACCATTCCTATTTTACAAGTGGGAAAACTAAGAAACAGAACTGCATTAACTGGCAAATGATCACACAGCTCCTGACAGAGCCAGAAATTGAACCCAGTCTCTCTCTGGTGTCAGAGCTCACACTCTTAACCACTATTGTACTTCCTGTTAACACAAGTTTCCACTCGCTTGTTTATTTCTGCCTTCCTCCTCAGCACTTTACCAGAGTTGCCAACAAGTGCAAAGACCAGAGAAGAGAATTTATGGGCAGCCATATATATATCATATATATATATATGGAATAACCTCCTAGTATTTCAAGAACCCATCATGGAATCAGTCTATCGAGTAAGGAGCCTGGTCCCTGGGTATTTTCAAAGAAAAGCTCAAGAACAATTGACTCAAGGCTAGTGGTTCTCAACCTGGGGCACCTATACCCTCCAGGGGACATTTAGCAACGTCTAAAGACATTGTCACAACTGGGGATTGGCTATCAATGGCATCTAGTGGTAGAGTAAAGAATGCGAAATACACTGCAGTGCCCAGGACGGCCTCCTTCCCCGTTAAGCCACAAATAAATAATTATAGGACCCCACTATAAAGTATTGCTATTGAGAACCCCTGCTTTAGGAGGTGTTTTGAGACTTTCAGCTTCTGATATGGGTTATAGAACATTCTCTAAGGTTGTGTTGTCCAATCTGGTAGTCACTTGCCATGTGTGACTATTTACATTAAAATTAAGTTAAATTAAATAAATTAAACTTAATTTCTCAGTCACACTATCCACAGGTCAACTGTTCAGTGGCATAGCTAGTGGCCACCATATTGAACAGTACAAATGTATAGAACATTTCCATTATCTCAAAAAGCTTTTTTGGACACTGCTTCTGCAAGATCGTTTTTACTCTGAAGTTCTATTAAATACCGGTATGTCAAGAATGTTATGAGAAACCAAATATTAAAATGGTGATTTTTTTCTTTTTTAAACTTTCTAAAATTTATTTTAAGTGTGTTTTTCCAGGACCCACCAGCTCCAAGTCAAGGAGTTGTTCTAATCTAGTTGTGGAGGGCGCAGCTCTCAGTGGCCCATGCGGGAATCGAACCGGCAACCTTGTTGTTAAGAGCTCAGGCTCTAAGCAACTGAGCTAACTGTCCACCCCTAAAATGTTGATTTTTTAAAAACAGATAAAATTGGTCATATTTATTCACACCATAAAAATGATCTTTTAAATGTGAATGTTTCTAATACATTTCATGGCTTATCTTCTGGTTAAGAATCTGATTTGTTTAGAGATCATTAAAACTGGGAAAAGAGTGGACAGGTAAACCTAGAATTGGCACAGCTACTATCAATGGAAGCTCAAGTAACGGACCTGAAGTAGCTCTGAAATTTCAATTTAAACCAAAGATTTTTAGAAAGTTGTAGAACTTTTGAGTTTAAAATAAGGTTTGTCTATTTTATTTATTTATTTATTTATTTTTTTGGTTTAGATTTGTGTAATTGTTTTTAGGGGTCGCAAAGTTTGTGTAGAATCTGGTAAAACATACTGATCCCCCTTTCACAAGTGGGAACATGAAAACACAGATATGTACACATATACGCACATACGTGTTAGGTTGGTGCAAAAGTAATTGCGGTTTTGCAATTATGTTTAACCTTTTAAACCTCAATTACTTTTGCACCAACATAATAGATACAATTTTCTATACAATTCATGCAATTAATAACTTCCTAAAGCCCAGGTAAGCCCTCTGTTTTCCAGTTGGTCTCCACCCATTACTGCCATTTCACACATGAGGAAATTGAGGTCCTGAGAAAGTAAGTGACTTATCCAAGTTTACACAGTGACAGAACCTGAATCAGAAGATATTCTACTTCCCAAGCCTTCTACAGTCATTAAGAAATATCAATTTATATACAATAGCAAAGGAGCTAATCTACTACGTGACATAAGATACACTTGCACTTTCCAATTTCTTTTGCTCAGCCTCAATGAAGGGAAGGGATAGGATAGTGTTTAAAAAGCAATGGAATGGCCTCCAAAATTTCCAGAGGGTAGAATACACCCTCGTCAATACACCACTATGAAGAGCTGAATGAAGAAGCATGTTCTATAATTTCTGATTTAGGTTTTTTATCACAATTCTTCTTCTTTGAGAATGCATTTCCTTTCCCACACAACAGGCTCCTGGTAATAATAGTATCACCTGCTCACTCCAATGCCTCCCTCTTTCTCACTAAGGCTCAGGAAGCACAGTTTGTGAATTCTCCTTCAAAAAGCTCATTAAGGTATTTGTTTTCCTGCCTCGTGTCTCCTGTGTTCTGTGTCCTTATTTGTGCTTTTTCTTTAAAGCCAACAAAGACCCTGGAAAGCTCCCTTATTCAAATTCTAAAATTTAACTGTGTATTTCACTCCTAGGTTTCATTATAAGAAGCCGTGCCAGTTGTATACTTACAGCTTTTCAAAGTGTGCCGTTAGGTAGAAGAGCCAGCAGAAGCAAAAGGTAGCGAACCTCACTGGAAGTCTTATCCACACAAAGCTTTCCCTATTGAAATGTTGTAAACAGGAATAATACACAAGAAAAAATAAATTGCTTCTAGGGCTGTGCCCAACAGATCTACTTACAAATTCCAAGCCAGGCTTCGTGAGTCGAATACACATAGCCCACTGTCTGGACCACAGCCATTTTTTGAAACATTTGTTGAGTGCATACACTATTTTCATTTGCCCCCTCACCAGTCATTCTTTGCTCTCCATCCTCTTCAGCCAATCTCTGCCCTGACCCCTGTAGACACCGCATCACCCAGGTTTTCTTGCTGGGTGGCTGCCCATTGGCTTACAGGGGCTAGGCGTTTGGAAGATGGAAAGACAGACACATTGAGTACCTCTTCCCACTCTCCTCTCCTCTGCACTTTGTTTCTGTATGGCTGTTCCCTCCATAACCACGGCTCGTATGGGGTAGCCTCTCCTCCGTGGCCCCGACTCTCACTGGGTTCCAGAAACATTATTTCCTCCTCTTACCCCTGTAGGTCTAAGGCTGAGAACAACTGCCTGCACTGCTAGGTCCAGATGTCTTCACATCCTTTTTGGTTCCTTCAACCCTGCCTCTATCTCAGTAAACTGTCATAGCTCGGGCTGCCATAACAAAGTAACGTAAACTGGATGGCCTAAATTACAGAAACGTGTTTCTTACAGATCTGGAGGCTGGGAAGTCCAAGAATAAGGCATCAGCGGATTCTGTGGTGAGGGCACGCTTCCTACACGGCTGTGTTGCTGTAACCTTACGTGGATCTCTCTCAGTGGTAAGTGCCCTGATCTCATCTATAAGGGCTAGGCCCTTATAGGGGTGATTATATAATCGCCCCCAAAAGGTCCCTCCTCTTGATATCCTCACCTTGAGGGTTAGGATTTCAACATACGAATTTGGGGGGAAACACAAGCATTCAGCCCACAGCACCATCCCTTCATTAATTCTTCAGTTGAACCAGATAAATTCAATATTGTTTTTGTTATTCTGACTGATACAGTGAATACAGGAAATGGATAGCTAAATGGAAAGATACGGAAAATGAGCTTTAAGGTAATTTACAAGTGTATAGTTTTTAACATTAAGGAATAAAGCTATAACTATAAAAATTACTTCCCAAAGCATTAAAATTTCAACAAGTATTAAAATTTCAATTATTGAATTTTCTTCAATTATTGAAATTTTACTTAAATATAAGTTTTAACATACAAAAATTTACATTCATGTTTATATAATATATGTTGGGGACCAAGAGCAGGTAATGTAATTAAGAAAATTGATCTAGGTATGAAGAAAAAAATGCTAAGAGCATTCATAAATGACAGCTGGCAATTAGCTTGCACCTCTATTATAGACTAGAGGTTGGTTGGTTGTGTGTGTGTGTGTGTGTGTGTGTGTGTGTGTGTGTGTATTAAACAGTCCCAACTAATCATAACAAACGTTGGCTCAGCATCTGTGATCCAATAAATGAAATGGATAGATAAATGAAAAGATATAGAAAATGAGCTTTAAAGTAATTACAAATGTATAATTTTTATAAATGTATAATTTTTGCTCCTGACTTCGAGCAAAATCTTATAACTACATGGATTTTAAAAGGTGGGGTCCAAGTGGGGCTCAGACATAGGCATGAGTTGGTTTCAGGTTACAGGTGGGAGTCAGAGAGAAATACCTCATCATCAAGCAGAGTCTGGGTGGGTAGCGGTCTAGATACACCAGCCCATCGCTGAATGAATGCGTTCTTCCTTCTCTCTCAGACAATTTCTCCAGCTGGTGGCACCCTCTTTCTTTCACTCTTACTCTCATTATAATACATAGTAACATTTATTCTTCTTATTTTCGAAAGTCAGAAACATAGAAACATACTATAGAAATAAACATATGAAAAAGGAAAAGAAAACATAAAATGACCCATAATCTTTCTATATTGAGATGATCAGTTTTCACTGTTGAGTGTATATGCTTCAGTAGGTGGGTGATTGATGGCCAGCTAGGTGAATGACGATACATGGGCATTTCCCAGCAAAACTCTGATCAAATGTATATGTTCTATTACTGGCTCTTTCCATTTAACAATGTGTTTTAATGTCTTTGCAAGGTATTGCCTACCCTTCTACAGCATCATTTTTATAACTGAAAAAAATAGTCTGTCGTATGATTTTGTCATTGTTTGTTTACCCAATTCCCAATTGTTGGAAATTTAGATTCTTTCCAATAGTCCCCATTTTAAACAATGCTGTAAATAATATCCTTCCAATTGCTTTGTATTTCAGTATCAGGGTTCTTGTCATTATCTGGATGTTTTAGTGTAAGGGCAAAGCACTTTGCTTACCCATCTGACTTCTGAGGTAAGGCTGTGATTACAGAAAAATGTAATAATCGTAGAATCAGCTCAGTTTTAAAGGGATGGGCCCTGCATAATCAATACAGTGTCATTGTTATAGCCTGGGTCCTTGCTACCAAAAGCCCTTTCCCCACATACTACATCGTTAACCAGATAATCTTAGGGAATTAGTTAACATTTTATTACATATATATATTTTTTTCTGATGAATACAAAGTGGCAAAATGGATGGAGACCTACGTTTTTCTCTATTTCTTTCACATACCCACGTCTATACTATACACTACATGTAATATATTTCACAAATATGTATGAAGATGTTGACAAGAAAGGGTTGAGGCTAGAACTCGCACATGTTGCCGTTGGGAATGCAAAGTGGTGCAGAGCTCAGAAACAGTAGGGTGGTATCTTATCAAGTTCAACTTGCCCTTTTCACAATGACCCAGGAATCTCGCTCCTAGATATTTACCCAAGAGAAATGAAAACACACAAAGACTTGTATGCTAATGTTCTCAGCGGCATTATCCATAAGAGTTGGACACTGGAAACAAGTCAAATGTCCCTCACCCAGTGAATGGATAAATAATTGTGGTATATGATTACTATGAAATACAACTCAAAATTAAAAAGGAAGAGAATATCCATTCAAACAACAAGAATAAATCTCAAAAGATTGGGCTAAATGAAAAAGTCACACACAAAGGGCTATATGCAGTGTGACTCCATTTACAAGAAATTCTAAAGACAATACCAATCTTTCAGAAAACAGATCAGTTTCTGAAACCTCCTGCCAGCTGGAGGTTGGGGGAAGGGATTAACTAAAAAAGACATGAGAAATTGTTTAGGGTGATTGAAATGATCTACAGCTTTACTGTTGTAGTGGTTACCTACCGTATTTCCTGAAAATAAGACCTAGCTGAACAATCAGCTCTCATGCATCTTTTGGAGCAAAAATTAATGTAAGACCTGGTATTATTATATTATACTATATATTCTATTCTATTCTATTCTATTCTATTTATTCTATTTATTATATTATATTATATTATATTATATTATATTATATTATATTATATTATATTATATTATATTATATTATATTATATAAGACCTGGTCTTATATTATAGTAAAATAAGGGTCTTATATTAATTTTTGCTCCAAAAGATGCATTAGAGCTGATTGTCCGGCTAGGTCTTATTTTCGGAGACCGGTAACTGTATACAATTTCCAAAACTTATTAAACCATACATTAAAAGTGCATAAATTTTATTGTATGTAAATTACACATCCATAAAGCTGGGGGGAAAATCAAATTGCAAAAAAAAGTCAGAAGTTCCAGCATGTAAGTGAAATATCTATTACTGTTCTCCACAACTGAGCTAATTACATGTCACAAGCAGATTCCAGAAAAGGAATTCAATAATAATAATTACTATAACAATAAACTGAGCACCATTTATTGAGCACTTGTTTTATATGGAACTTTCTATGGTTCCATCCTATTTAATCCGAACAACCTCATGAGAATGATGTAATTAAGGAAGGAATGTTTTATGACTGAACCAGGATCTCAAGGCTAGTAGAGAAGCAGGTGTCATGTACCAGAACGTGTTTTCCTAAATGCTACTGACAAGTTTGCCATCAGGAACATTGGGGGATGACATTCGGACTGTATTTGGCTAAAAAAGATGTTGGCCTCTGCTGTGAAATTTAATTGCCTGGAGTTCGGTTTGGTGACCTCTCAAAACAAAATAATTTTAATCCAGGTGCCCCCTCCACACACACACACTCCAAAATCCCAAACTTTAGTAGAAGAGATTTACCAAAATCTCAGTGTGGTTCTTGACAAGATCCTGGAGAATACTGAGAGTGGGCTTGTTTCCACTCACTCTTCTTTGCTATGTGCTTTTTCACACCACTCTGTTCCTTCACAGATGGATTTCCATCTCTCTCAAATTCTCCTCCCCTTCTTTCAGAAGCTGTTCACTTATGCCTGTCTCTGCCTTTTGATAGTGAACTCTGAGGGAAGGAGTGAAAGAAAAAAGAAAACAAGCATTTGAATACCTGTAATGAACCTCACATTGCCCTGGGAAATTCACATACACCATTTAGGGGGACAGGAACCAAGTTGAATTCATTTTTTTAGATTTATTGCTTACTACACTGCATAGTTTTGCAGCCTGTGGGCAAACAAAACTGCTTTTTTCTTTTTCCCTTTTGACTCTGATGTACTTTCCTGCATGCAAGCATATTCACATTTGCAAAATCATGTATTAATCAACTTGGTACTGTAAGGCAAAGCCTGAAACTAATAGACTATTGATATAATGCAAAAGACACGGTGAAGATACTAAAATGAAGTTAGGATGTAGACACCTGAAAGCTCCCCAGGGAAAAGCGTAGACAACAAAGTAGAACTGGCCGAGTTAGGAAAGCAGAAAAGAATGCCACAGGCAGAGGAACGAATGGAGTCAGAGAGGACCCACCATTACAATGATTTAGTACAGAGTCTACTTCAGGGGAAAACACTCGGGGGAAAGAAGAGGAATGGAAGAAAGAAAAGGGACATTGAGTGTGTGTCTTTGTGGCTTTTAAGATAATTCTGCTTGTACCTGCAGACAATTAATTAGGTGTCATAGTACTTAGACTCAACTCATATTATAATCTTGCCTTGTGTTTAAATTTACTAATTCCCGAAAATTGCCTAACTATTCAGGTTTGGGTTGATGTCCCGCACCTAATCCTAACTTTCCACACCAGAAGTGAATTCTTAAACCACAGCTGGGCCTCACTGCCCTCGGTGTCCGGTCCTCTACCTTTACACTGATAGTTGTCAGCCACGCTAGCATTTTCTCTAAGTGTCTCAATTGAAGAGAAAATTTGTTTTATGACCCTGGGTCTGTCTTCTGTCACTGAATTGATTTCCTCCCTTGGGCTTTGGATCCTGTTCTCTGTTCTCTCCTTCCTTCTAACTACTTTTCTTCATTAATTACTCTTGCTCACATTTATCTCCAACTCTTCCTTCTCCAGGCTCTTCCATGTTGGAAAGAAACAAAACAAAAACCAGCTACCACCTATGTCTTCTTCATTCAGAGACAAACATCTTGGAGGATTGTCTATATTCCTTATCTCCAATTCTCTACCACATTCTGTCCCAACTTCACTGAAACTACCTCTCACCAAGCTGACCGATGACCTTCTAATGCCAAACCCATGAATGTGTTTACAGTCCTTATTTTGCTTGACTTCTTTGCAGCCATTCGACGGTTAAGCACATCCTCATTTAAATTTTTTTTCCTACGAGTAGTAAGCATTCCATAAACAGTAGTAATTACCATTAATAATATTATCATTGCTATTAGTGTTCACTAATTTGCCTAATATGTTTGGGGTGGAGAGGAAGGAAGAGACAGAGAAACAAATGAAAGTGAAACAATGAATGTCTATTTTGGAAATCAGCAGGCATGTTTAGTTTCCACTTTTTTTGTAATGTGTCTTCCTAACTCACAGAATTTACTTCATTTCCTGCTGCTTTCTCTCTCTTGTGTTAGGTATTAAGATCTGTTTTAAATGTAGTCATTTCAAAGTCTCCTAGGTGTTGTGTAAATGTTGCACCACTAATATAGATCCAATGAGTACCCAAGCAGGCTGCCTGCCATGTCAAGAAATGGAGTCCCGTCGTCTGGCAGGTGAAGGGATGACAGACACCACCTGCCCGTACTCCGCTGTCCTTAGCTACCAAACCATGTGTTCTGAGCCCAAAATCAGGATGTGTGGTCTGACAAACATGCTTTCACCTGAGTGTTAATTTATTTTTATGAAAAGGCTCTCACAGGTATTAAATTACATGAAATGTAATGGATAATCTTTACTGCAAAAAATAAAATCTCAAGTGAAAATTCGGGATATATAGAGGGTGCCAAAAAAATGTATACACATTTTAAGAAAGGAAAACACTGTATTAAAATTGTAAAACTCAATATATGCCAATAACAAAAGATAAATACAGATCATGTTTGACTTCTGCAATTATAAGAAGTGCTCAAAGTGGTTACTGTCAGCATAATTTTAATACAGTTTTTCCTTTCTTAAAATGTGTATTCATTTCTTTGCACCCTCTGTGTGAGATATACATATATATATATATATATATATATATATATATATATATATATTGTATATATATAATATCAGTTTTTATAATATTTGGAATTTGAATTATCTGTGACGATCTAGAATGTAAGAGTTGGTCAACACCTGTGGGGCTTTGTTTTGTTTTGCTTTGCTTTGTTCTCAGGTGTCCCCTCTCCTACTCTCCTTCTCTGAGCCATGTTACCCCATTCTAATCAGGTGATCCTGGTGAGCTGCCAGACATAGAACCCCAACTCTGGTTGGTGGAATAGACACATGACACTGACCCAGCCAATCACAATTCCCCATCACCCGAGCCAAATTTGGTCCCATGAATAGACACAATCCAAAGAGAGCTAATTTTGTACAGAAAGATGAATAACACGACTTTGTTTCCTTCCTCTTGAGTCATAGGCAGTAGAGATGCACATGGGAGCTGTTGCCTGCCATTCTTGCTACCACAAAAAGGAAACACATCTGCAGGAAGTGAATGAGGTCAAAACCCAGAAAGAGGCCGGGCTGAGAAATGGAGAGGAGAAAACATCCTAATGACATCTCCGAGCCCTCAGACCCAGCAGTGCCCGACATCACTTATTCCCCATCCTTCTCTGTACATGAGCCAATAAATCTTTTTCAAGTGGGATTTCTGCTGCTTGAAATTGACAGAGCTCTGGCTAGTATACAAGGTCATTGCAAAAACACTGTCAATAAGAGACCTCAGAATAATGAGTCCAGAGAGGTGGACAAGACAGAGACAGGAAGAAAGGAGAGTGGACGTAGCGGGCAGTGAGGCAAGGTGGGGAGGTGAGACTCAGTCAGAACACCAGCGTTCCTGGTCCAGCTCTATGACTTACCCATGACTTCGGTAAAGTGCAACCTTGGATGACAGCGTGACATTTCTGTTTAACGGTCTGCAGAATGGACAACTATGATCTCACTGCCACGTATAACATGATGTGCCTTGGGAGGCTCATCTGTGACAATAAATGTGAGCGCTCGTTGTAAATGTTAAGTGCTTGCAAAATGGCACTTATTACACAGAAAATATCACATTTAAAAAGACTATGGATTAAAACAGAGACTAGAAAGTAAAAGGTTGTAGGTAACTGAACTCCTGAGGGAGGAATATGGAATCACTTAATGGTTGGATTTGCTATAAAGTATCTAAAGGGCAGACTTAATACTGAATGTCACTGGTTTGAGTACAAACATATGCCAAAACTAGAGAACAATTCTAAGTCTCTGTATGAGACAGGAGTAGGAAAAGAGAGAGAACCGTCACTTGTGAGGTACCCACAATGTCTCCTATGTACCACACTTGCTGTCACTTGACCCATGGAGCGACATTGCAAGAGTCCAGTATCACTGTTCCTGTTTTACATCTGAGGCAAATAAGGCTCAAAGCTTACATTCAAGCCCAGGCCTTATGATTCTACAGCTAGATCACTGGACTACACCACTGCCTGGATAATACATTTGAAACTAGACTTTGGGGGTAGATGACTCTGTGCTTAGTTTTCTTTCCAGATTATAAGAACCATCAGTATTGTTAAGAAGGCTATAACTCATTTAATTTTAAAAATTTAGTTGTGAATGGTTTTCAGTTAAAGTCTAGTGCTTTCAGTAGTTACTAGAAATTTGTTTCTTCTCATCCATGTGTCAAGAACTGTGAAGGCTCTGGGATTTTAACCTACTTAGAAGTGAATAAGCTAGCCTGTTATGATTTGATGGATGCTGGCTGGAGACATAAGACTCCTGTTCAGAGACAAAGAACTTTATTACTCACGGCAAAATCACTAGCCAGAGCTTTATGTTGGCTTGTGTCAGTCGGTTCTCAATCATATCCCACTCCCACCAAGTCCCATGAAGGTGACAAAGAGAGCCTATGGTGAGTGCCCCCACATCCTGCGGGTTGCATTACAGAAGAAGAACACTAAAATTTTGTAGCAAGTAAACAGGAGTAAGCCCACTCTTTGTCTGGGAGAGATGTTACTTCATCCCTCGAGATGAAGCAAACTACTGCAAGCAGAACTGAGACATGGAGTGGTCAGGGCATTTTTGGCATACCCAGGGAGAATATGTAGGGGTGCGCAGGGCCCATGGTGGACGGCCCCTCCAGCACCAAATGCTTCCCTTGAGGACTTGCGCCTACTTATCTTCTCCATCCTCAGTTTCATTCCTTTGTTCTCCATTGGAATCATCCCTCCACGTATTTCTTCTGCTGCAGACATCTCCCACTTTATTCCCAACGTGTTTAGAAACATTGTCTTTGAGCCTCCACCACTGAGTCCCTGCATGATGCCTTTGTGATGTGTCAGCATAGCTAGACTGTCACCAGCATTCCCACCACCATGTATGGAGCCTTGACACGTGCAAGACACTATTCAAGATGCCTTACAAACGTGATTTCACTTCATCCTTACAACATCCTTGTGATATAGATATTGTCATTCCCATTTTTCCTATGAGAAAACTGAGACGTGGGGTAAATATTATATAACTGGCCTAGGGACCCAAGCTACCATGTTTCCCAAAAAATAAGACCTAGCCAGACAATCAGCTCTAATGAGTCTCTTGGAGCAAACATTAATATAAGACCCAGTCTTATTTTCTATAAGACCGTGTCTTATGTAATATAATATAAGACTGGGTCTTATATTAACTTTTGCTCCAAAAGACGCATTAGAGTTGATTGTCCGGCTAGGTCTTATTTTTGGGGAAACAGGGTAGTAGATGCCAGAGTTACGATTTAAATACCCTTAACCCAAACTCCAACCAACTGGCAATTTTGCCTTTGTCAGAAGATATGGACAATGAGGGCACAATCAGTGAAAGCCATTCATTGGATCCAATTCATAGGGTCTAGCCAAGCATGTGGCTCCATCTTAAAAGTTGGCAGTAACTCTCAGACAACCATTGAAACCACTACAGCCATGGGAGTATTCCAGCTGGTGTGATCACAGGTTTCCTTTGCCCTTGGATCCTAACGCAGCTTCACAGTTTCTCTGGATGCCATTGTATATGCTCAGACAAAGTGCACCCAGATCCTTCCCTCCCAAGCTGTCTTCCATGATTGACAACAACCCAGCTTCTAGACCATCACTTGTCTCAGCTTTACCACTTTATTGATACAGCTATACCATCCTGATCCCACAACCCTGACACTATTGAATCTCAATAACATCATATCCGGCAAACCAATACTCAACCGACCAGGGGCTCTAGGGAGGATTCCTACTGACGTCCAGTCAGTGCGGTGTTATTGCAGCATCATGGTGCTAAAAGAATCCTGCAAGAAACAGCAGCAGAAACATCAATGCCAACAAGGAAAAAAAAATTGCCTTCCTTCCCAAACAAGAATTTTTGGAAATTGTTTTAGTCCTGCCTGATGCCTGTATATTTTTGGCACAGTGTTTACTTTATGGGCCAATCATCAAAACCTGATGTGGCTATGAATAAAGATTATGTAGAGTATGAAGAACAAATTACAAAGATGGCTATGGCGGCATAGATTCCAAAGGGATATGTGCCAGGAGGAGAGATCATCTTGGCAGATAGTTCTCTTGGAAGAGAGAGAACAGGGTAATTACCCACTGACACTTCAGAGTTTACCTTCTGCTTCTCTGAAGGACAAATCCTTGATATATTTTACATTTACATTTTACATATTATACTTTCTTTTGTGGTACCTTGATGGCTTCAGTTTGTTTAAATATGTATTTCAGTGGGTTGTGAATTTATGCCAGCATTTTCAGAAGTTGATTCAAGTTCACTGTATCAATTACCCCAGCCAGTACTGTGATCAATCCCCACCTTCTTTATTTGTTAATTCAGTGGCAAGGAGGCTGAAAATGGCCTGGGAGTAAGCTCAGCTCCCAGTTTAATTGAACTATGACTCTATTTTCTGGTAGAGCATTGCTTAGTAGACTACAGATCTCAAGAAGGGGCTAACATCAAACTCCAGCCACTCTAATTCCCTTGGTTTCTAAGCCAGGGAATTCTAACTATAGGGAAGGTGGCATCAGATATTGGCTGCTACTTTACAGCACCATTCCAATAATCTTTCAAGCCATCTGCTTCTGGGTAACAGGAGAGATAAGTGAATGCCAAAGGCAAGAGCCCATTACCATATATACTTCACCACCAAATAATTGCCTTCGATGGCTGTGACATTTTGTGAGATGCCATGTCAATAGATAAGGCATTTGTAGGTTCACAAATGGGAAAGCCAGCAGAAGAATTCTGAGAGAGGAAGGCAAATGTGTGTCTGGAATATGCATCTATTCCTTTGAGGACAAATCACTGCCCATTTTGTGGAATGGTGCCTTATTAGGACTCAGAGTTGGCCTCTGCTGATGGAAAGTTGGACAATCTGTAGTGGCTTTGGCCAAATCAGCCTTGGGGATGGGAAGTCTGTGTTAAGCCTCCATCTTTGTCCTTATTGCCACTCTCCACATGGGCTCATTGAACAAGCATCAGTGCAGCTGAGGAAGGAGAGTGACTGACAGCCACCTTTCCCACCTGTCTATTGAGAGCATTTGCATACCAGGTGCCAGGAATAGTTATTAATTTGCTCCAATGAAGATACCACATCCAAAACCTCGTCTGTGATTGCCGTAACCACCTGACTAAGTCTGGAACAATCTACAATTATTCTCTAAGACCCATCTGGCTTTCACACCTGCCAAACAGACTGGTTAAATGGAGAGATGGTAGAAATAATCACCCCTGCATCTCCCAGATCTCTGATGATGGCATTCATCTTCTCTGTTCCTCCAGAGACACCACACTGCTTTGAGTTTATTATTTTGGGGCTTCCACTTGGCACTTCCTGCTAATATAATCTCATTTCACACAACGGGGACTAATGTGAGTATTCTGCCAGTTGAGTGTGGCAGTTGTCACTATAGTTTGGGGGAATGGGAAAATAAACAGGGGTGAGACTTGGGTAAGAGGAGCCACTTCTGCATGCCAGGGATTATCAGTGCTCATCCTGTTCCCTCCTCGCCCATCTCTTCCCTCTGCTACCATATCTCTGCAGTTCTCAAATGTGGGCAACCCAATGATGGAATCTCATTTTGAGAGTCTGTGTCCTGGGGCCACTTCTCCCAATACTAAGTATTATGTAAGTCAAGGTTCTGGAAGGAAACAAGTAGTACATTCACATTGGGGTCATTAGAGAGCATAATAAAGGGACATTTTACAAAGCTGTGGACAGATTTAAGAGAAACCAATAAGGGATAGAGAAACACCACAGCATTAGCAACAGCAGGAAGCACCCATTGGAACTCCAGGAAGGGAACCCAGAAAGAGCTATAACCTTCAGTAAGGACTGTAGCCATGGCCAACCTATGGCCTAGCAAGAAGGGAGCCAGGGGAGTAAGTACCCTGACTTTAATATGCTACTGCCTTCCAATGTCCCACCAGTATCACTGGAGCCAGTCCAATGGGAAGCCACAGAGTAAGAGGGCTGGATGGTGCAGCCCACCTAGCCATCCTTCATGCCACAGAGCAGGGTGAAGGGCAAGTGTGGCGCTAGAAGGGCTAACGAAGGCTATCCAGTACCTCACCTTCATGTAGAGACCCGCCTGAGCACTCATATATCACTGTGTCCCCAGGTTCTGGAATTGGCCATCCTCCTTACCTTGCTCTACCTTTTCCTTTTCCATGGCACCATCACGACTACCTATTTACCTATTTATTATATTTATGGCATATTGTCTCTCTTTACCTGTTCCCTGACGTCTCCAAATCACCCAGAACAGTATGTAGTCGGTATTCAATAAATATTTTTTGATACATAAAAAACTGAATTGTGGATAATGGGAAAAATCTCAACAGAGAGCGAGGCAAACCTAAGAGCTGACAGACTTGTGATGACTCTCTAAGCCTCCAGATGTCTCAAAGAGAGGAGTTAGAAAAAAGCTGAGGTACAGAAAGAGGAGAGAAAGAGGCAGGTGCCAGGAAAGATTAAATTTATGTCAGAAAAGGAAACAGAGTCAGTGAGGATTATGTTTGGCTGTTATCTCTAGTTAACCTCATAGGAATATGAATACAATAATCTTATCAAATAAGGTTATTGAGGAAAACTGACCAACACTTGAAATGCGCCCACACTGTCCAGTGAATTATTCTGAGCCTCCTGCAGGCTTCCCTTCCTTTCCCACCTTGTAAGTATCTCCTTCCCCTTTTCTCAGCCTGCAGTGTTGCAGTAGTGGAGGGGATGAGTGGGTCTGAGTACACTGAGAAGAACATGCACTCCTTTAGGCTCCTAAATCTTCTCTCCAACCCCAATACATTTATACCATTAAAAAAAACAAAAAACAGAAAACAAAAAACAAAACCAGCATCGGTGGGGCTAGCCCATTTGTGTTTCTGATGATGACTCAGAGGAGCAAGGTTCAGGCCGTCTGCTCTTGTCTGTCTGGCAGCTCTTTCCCCTTCATTTGATAACAACATGTGTTACCTTGAGGCACCTTATAGACTGAACTCTGTGCCCCCAAAATTCATATATTGAAACCCGAGCCCCCAGCACCTCAGAACGTGACTATATTTGAAGATGGGGCCTTTAAAGAGGTATACTTAAGGTTAAATGAGGTCATATAGGGGAGGGGCTAATCCAACAGGACTGGTGTCCTTACAAGAGTGGAAGAGATACCAGAGAGGCCTACACACAGAGAAAAGGCCATGTGAGGGCACACCAAACGTGGCCATCTCTAAGTCAAATAGAGAGGTCATGGGAGAAACCAAACGTTCCAGCACCTTGATATTGGACTTCCAGCCTCCAGAACCATGAGAAAATACATTTCTGTTGTTTAAGCCACACACTCGGTGCCACCTTGTTATAATGGCCCTAGCAGACTAAAACATGAGGACTAAACTTCTCCCATTACTCACGGCATGATAAATCAACATATGCCACTCCAGGCCAAGATTCGCAAAGCCAAGTCCACAGCCCGTCCCCTACTCCCCCAACCATCCCTCCTCCCCACTGTAGACCAATTCAGGGAATTTTAATTCCAGAGGGAGAGATGGTATAGCAGACGTTGCAATGTCAGGGTCCGAAGCTGGCCAGGCCTGAGTTTGTCTACTTTCCAGTCTTGGGTTGGTCCGCCTTTTCTTCAGTTTATTGAGGTAGCTCCTCCTGCTGTGATGTTTTCTTTCTTTCTTTTTCTTTTGCTTAAATTAATGACAGTTGTTTCTAATACCAGGTGATTGTCAGGTGGCCTAAAAATGGGAAATGTTTTCCTCCGAAATCTAACTTCTCACCAAGAATTTATTCCACATGATGTTCCCAGTCACACTTGAGTTCCATAGGTAGAGCATGTTTTAAGTGAAGGAGCCTGGAAGATGAGCTAACAGGCCAAAGAAAGGAGAAGGGAAGCCAAATGATCTGAACTTCACCTTCCAAGCATGTATAAAATAAGCCATGAAGGTTATAAGGCAAGTTCACTCACGTCAGTGATATAGTAAGCAGGGAGTGTTTGGACTGGACTTGCTGGTGGGACACCAGAAGCTTCTGAGCATGGGCCTTTAAGATTGTGCTTGTGAAAAAGTTTTTAAGTAGTGGGGAGACAAGCTGAACTACTTAGAAGGATTACTGCAGGGTCCATGCAGGAAAAGGTGCTGAAGCAGGACAAGGCCAGGGACGGGCTCTGTGTATGCACCTGGCAGGTGAGCAAGATGTTTGCCATCAGGTAATAAATAATATTAATAAATAGGATTGTGATTATGTACTGGAATGTTATGCATTAACAAAAAGATCTGTAGCTCTGTGTGGGAAATTACCGCAATATTAAATGAAAAACAGGAGCTCCTGACAATATGTCGAGAATGCTACCATTTTGGAAAACAACAAACAAACAAAAAGTGTGTGTGTGTGTCTGTGTATGTGTGTGTGTGTGTGTTCCCCGCATATAAGAGTGTCTGCCTATGTGAATAGAAAAAGTCAGGGAACAGCTCTACAAAAATCTGAACGGTGGTGACCCTAGGTGGGAAATTTCTAACTTCTCCACACATTCTGTATCATTTTCATCTGTAACCACAAATATGTTTTATTTTTATAACCAAAAAAAAAAACACAGAAAAACTATTTTCACTCTGAAATAACCAGACCACTTACCTAAGGGCATTGCACACGTTTATGAGCAAAAGTTGAGAATAAAGATTTATGTGAAACAAGAATGCAGTAGACACCAAAATACATTTTGGAACAAAGCAGACCGTTCTCCTGGTGATAGACTGGAGACTAAGTTCTTTCACTAAGTTCTTCGGTAAAATTCATATCAGAACCCCCAGGAGGGAGTGTTCATTATAATAACATCTAACTTAATAGTATCATCGCTGTGTACGATTTTCTTTCCTCATTTGTTATTATCCCTGCCAGATCCAAGAATATTAAAAATCCATGAAAGTAGCGTAGGGTATAAATATATGTGCCCTTCTTGACTCCTGTTGTCAATATTCTGGTTGGGAAATGAACAGATAGAACTGGCTACCAGAAAGTAACTTGACTGTGTCTGGGTGTGCTCCCCCAGCAAGGCTGGCTTTACAGGTGTGCAGCCACGCGGGGTCGAGTTCAGAAGGGCCCTGAGCTTAGTTTAATGCTCTGCTGTAGCCATTCTGAAATTCTTAATAATTTGATCTTTGAACTTGTGTTTTGTGAGTAAGTCCAATGGGGCAACATAGCATGGGAGTGAGCTGAGGCTGCAGGCAGGTGCTGTCCCCGTACTTCTGGTTCCTGCTGCCCCAGAACTACATTCACGTGTAGCTTTGAGATGCAAAAGGAGCAGAGAATCCCTGTGCATCCCGGATGCGTAGGAGTTCAGCAACACTCAAAGCCAGTAAAGGTAAGTGTGTTATGTCTACAATTGAATGAGGGGGCTGTTGACAGCCTGAGAGCCCATGATGTCTGTGCACACCACAAGCTGCTTTGAATACAAAAAGAAGGCAATGGTATTCTAGGAAACAGGAATGACCAAGGAACCCCATATAGTCTTTCCTATTCTTGTTACCTTTCTGCAGTACCCAACCGCACACTGAAAATGATGACATGGAAGGAAAGGGAACGATAGAGCACCCCGTAGATCTTCTTCTTTTCACTCCATCCTTATAAATCAGTAAGCCAAAGGGAGAGTATGAAGCAGTGAAATAAAATAGTTCAGGGCTCTATATGTGCAATGTTTTCACTGTTTCGGTAGGGATGAAATATATATTGCATGTATGAGCTATGAGATCTGAAATGTGTAATTTTGGTGAGTTACATGCTTGTATGTTTGCATTTAAACATGGCGTTGTATAATATAAATACAAATGGTAAATAAATTCACACTAATTTAATTTCCATTTTTCTGTAGACTAATGTTAAATTTTACAAAATCATGACAAGGAAAGAGAGAAACTGCAGAGGAAAGAACAATGTGTGTATTTTAGTCCCTTTAATGGTGCTTTTTTCCTGCTTTTTGACAAAGGGGTCCCCATTTTTATTTTGCTCTGGGCCCTGCAAATTGTGTAACCAGCCCTGCCCGCGATTGCATGGACCCTCATGTCATGTGGCTTTGGGACGTTGTGGTTGTGCTTTGATGGCAGCAGGAATGAAGCCTGAGAAGACATTACACAAACATCACCGCACACACAGGGAGAGGGAAAGGGGTCTGGAAGGGAGGTGGGGCGTCAGCTAGTGTCCTTCAGTGTGCACTCTGTGCAGCCGTCAGAGAATGACAAGGACAGTGTCACAGAATGAGGCCTGCTTCGCGAAAAGAAGAGTTCCCTCCCTTTAAACTGAGTGGATAAGAGCAATGTCGTGCTGAGAAGGGATGTTAGCGAAAGGCTCTTTTCTCATATGATCACGGATAACCTTTTGTTTATTACTCAGGCTCAATACTGGGATATATTTGTGCAAAAAAAGCTGAGAGCTTGCTCTCAGGAAACCCAGGGAACCGCGTGATAGATCGATTGATTTGTCAAGACCTGGCAGACAGAAACAATTTCCTCCACTAGACTTAATTAATGCAGATAGCTGATTCCTTCACCCTTTACTACACCACATCCTGGCCATGGGTCACGATCCCAGGAGGAAGCCACAATCTCCCTGGAAGGCTCTGGACTCTCTCTCTAGGCATTTGAAAGAGGACATAAAGCAGCCCAGCAAGAGCCTGAGAAAACGATTAGCATGAGGCAGGTGTGCCTGGGAGAACAGTTTGGTTAGTAATATGTCTACTGATAGTCATGTTAAAATCGGATCCTGCCACCATTTTCTACATCTGGTCACCCACTGGTACACCTGAAGCTCTTGGGGGAAAGAAGACAAAGAACATGCTGACCATATGCCGATTCATTATACCCGGAGTGTCAACTCCCAGTCTCTATCGGATCAGCTGAGACAGTGGGCTGTTCAGAAGCACCTGACAGGCAGAGCCCCGTAGCTTGGAACCTAAGCAGACCTGAGCCTGGTCACCTTGATTCTTGCTTCTTCTTCCATCCCCTACAACTATTCATTTCACTCTCCACATTGAATTCTCCAGCTACCTCTCGTCCTATGCAAGGTGAGGAAGAGGGAAGGCTGAGCACTATACTACCGGAATTCCACCTATACTCTCTCCTTTCTGCCAACACTTCTGATAACCACAAGAGGCTTGTAGTTTCCTGCTTCACCATAGCATTTTCCCCTCCTTGCCTTTATTTATGCTGTCCTCTCTGTCGGAATGCCTTCCCTACCTCTTCATTGACTGGTGTGCATCAAACCCATTCCCTCTTCTTTCTGGCTACACAAGTAAGACTACATTTCCCAGACTCCCTTGCGGTTAGTTGGAGCCATGTGACTGGGTTCTAGCGAATAGAAGGTGAGCAGAAGTGATGTGTGCCACTTCCAGGCCTGATCCATAAGAACACTTCCCTCTACAGACTAATGCAGAGGACCAGAACACCAGGAGAGGTGAGTGGAAAAGGTGGTGGGGCGATAAGAAGGACACAATCCAGGTCCGTTAATCTCCATTTGGAGGGGAGCTACCTGCTGATCATCAGGAATACCTATTTGGAAAGTGGGAAATAAAGGTCATTTCCGCAGCCAGTGTTACCATAACTAATACACTGACTTCTAACAATATTCTCCCACCTCCTGGGGATTATGACACAATTGTAACCCAGATGTTAACCACTCAGATGTCCTCCCGACAGCTGGAGGCTCCCTCATCCTTGATACTTAATTTTAAAGGCTGAAATTTCTTCATACTGAAGGGAAAGTTTGGAGTTCATCTCCTCCCACCTCCATTCCTACCAACATCTCCTGCGTCTTCTAAAAGAAATTTCTCCTGGTCACATCTTGCTCTCATATCACTTGAATGATAGAGTTCTTTGGACTTTTCTGTTTCTTAGAAAACCATTCCCTTCCTTTTGTGTTTAAAGTAAGTTCTGGTTTGAAAGGAAAGCATGGCCACGTGGCGCCGTCAGTCATAGGTTTGTTCTCACTTTGAGTCTTGCTGAACTCCCATACATCAGGGTCCGTGGGAATTCTGTGCTGAGGGGGTATTGCAAACACTCTATGTGAATGGGGAGACAGGGAACAGTGGGTGTACACATGATGCCTGTCTCTGAGCATGAGTTTAAGTGGTAAACAGATTTTATTCAGTAACTACTGATACGAGAGGAAAGAGCTGAGCTCCCTTCTATTTTGTGCAGATGCGACTGGGCATTTTAAAGGGGGGTAGGGGAGAGGTAGAGTCAGAGAAGTGAAAAATGACAAAGGTTGGTCAGCTCAATCTGGCCTGCTGTGTCTGCTGGCTGGTAGTTATCCAAGTTGGAATGCTGCCCTCCCACAGAGGCTGGGGGACAGAGGTCTTATCCTTCCTAATGATTGCATTTCAAAAGAATGGCTTTCAAGTCCTTGAGAAGGACACCTCTGAGTTGTAGGAGATACATATTCACAGTTGTGAGTTCTCTGTAGCAAATTGTTGGGAAAGGTGATTTCAGGTGTGCAGTTTTCTCAGCCACGTAAGAATGGGCCATGGGCCTGGAACACTTCCTTCCCCAGAGCTAAGGAGCCCACACAGCCTGTACAGAGCTTGCTACCTTGTGTGGGGAAGTCCTTCCCTGTTGCAGACTCAATGTGTGCTCCTTTGCTCTGGTTAAGCATGTGTGTCAGTGGCCCTCAGACACACCCTCAGCTTTCAGTATTTCAGATTCCAGAAAAAGGGGGTCCTTCTGCTATAGCATCAGAAGCGTTGAGCGTAGTCCCTTGTCCTGTGTACGCTGCCATGGGGGGTTGACACACATCATTGGAGCTGATCTAGCTCTGTCTCTTTTCTTTCTATGAGTATTGTCACAACCCAGGGGCTTCAGCAATCATATCAGCTTACAAGGTCATGAAAGTTTTCTGAACGAGTGCCACCTGAGCTGGCATCTGTAGGCAGGAGAAACTTCGTGGGCAGAGAGTCTGTGAAGATAGGCTGGGACTAGATTTTGTTGGGTGTTATGTGCCAGTATTGTGAAATTTATCACGTAGGCCTATGCTTCTGTATACAGGGTAAGTGGCACTGGGCCAGGATTTGATATTCAAACCAGGTAAGCATGGTCCTTCATGGAGCACTGATTTTATTAGAATACTTTTCTAGGAGGAAAACCCATTATTTTTTATATTAGAGTCAGTGTCATGGAATAGAATACAAAATTAAAATTCATTTCTTTTAAGATTTGAGACTCCAAATAACTTCCTCTGGTGCTGGTGGAAATTTTTGAGGAGCTGCCGATCAGAGCAGCCATCAGAAATGGGGCCGCAAGGTAAATGGAGTCAGACAGACATGCCTGTGGTGGACGGGAGACAGACAAGGGGCCCCCAACAAGCTGTGGAGTCAAGGAAGGTTTCCCAAGTGTCCCTAGACTAAGCCACACAGTCTCTTACCAGTACGAGAAGGAAAGTTTAGAAATGACAGCAGAAATCTTTAAGGCACAAACAGGTTAGGCAAATGGGGTCTTCTTTTGGGATAGAGTGACTTCAGTAGGATGTGGCATGCAGCTGGGCAGAGAAAGGGGGACCTTCAACCTATCTTGGACTCTCCCTTAAGTTGCAAAGAGGCAAGCAACTAAAGATTTAGACCAATGGTTGGCAAACTATGAGCCACAGAACAAATCCAGTCCTGTGCTGGTTTTTGCATAGCCATGTACTAATGGTGTTGACAATTTTCAATGGTTGGAGGAAAACATAAAAAGAAAGGTAAGATTTCTTGAAACAGGAAAATCATACAAAATTCAAATTTCAGTGTCCATCAATTAACTTGAATTTGAATACACCATGATGGCTCCCTTATGAGTTGGCTATGCTGCTTTCACAGTACCGTGACAGAGTTGAGTAGTTGCAACAGAGAACAATGGCCTACAAAATCCAAAAGCTCTACTGTGTAGCCCTTTACAGAAGATGTTTGCCTAGCTTAGACCCTTCACAAGGAAGGAGGCCCCTGTGGACGTAACCCTCTCCCCTTTGACTCTGCACCCTCTGCTTTGTCTTCTGCAATGATGCCCGCCTACACCTGCATTTCCCAAACTGCTCTGCGAGAGGGCAATGGGTGTTCCATGAAACGGAAAGGGTTCTTTAACAAATTAAATCCTGGGTTTAAAAAAAAAGATAAAGTGATTTTGTTAGCGGAAATGTTTTCAGCTCTTTAAATACGTTTTGTGGCAATCCAAATTGGGGATGTGAGTTTTAGCGTTTCCCAAACTTATTTCACCTCTCGACAATGTTTCAAGGAATATCTATTCTGATCTCAAAATGTTCCACTGCACCCAGTTCAGGAATGCTACTCTGTACCTTTACCAGATATCAAAAAATCGCTTTCTAATCAGAAGCAAATGCATCCCCCTTCTTCGTGAAGGCGCCAGATCGTTCACTACCCTCTTCGGGCTCAGGAATTTACTGAGGCAATTGCTTCCTTCCCTATGGACACATTCACTGCCCCATCTCTGATCTCATTCACCTGCCTACACACACATCTCCCCCTCAAAGCCACGGAAAGACAGGAATTGTAAGCTGGAATAACCCCATAGTGGGTCATGAAATCGATTTAGAGGATCAGGGACCAGCATTTTTAAAAAATAGTAAAATAAAAGAGGATATAAAATATCAGAGTGCATCTCAATAGCACTTGGTGAAATTTTTGTATGGGTTCTGGGTCACGGCATAAATTGTATTTCTTACTTTAGGTCATGGTCAGAAATGTTTGAAAGCCACTGTGCTAAGGTGTAAACAAAATAAAAGAGCACAACAGAGCCTGGTAGCTAACATTTGATTAACAAAAACGCTGTATCTGCCCCACCACTCATTCTTCTCATGTGTTTCCACCACCTCAGGGTGTCCATTTTAAATGACAAATATAAGGACCTGAGGACTGTGTCTTTTGATTAACCTCTGTATCTTCTACCCCACACTGGCTGTGGGACTCACTTTCCTACAGAGGCTGCATAAATGTGTGTTGTTGATCATGAAATGGAATTAATGGAGCTAATAGAATAAGCTCTCTGGTTTTTACTGCCACTGTCTGTTATAGCCCTATGCCACGTCCACTCCTGCTTGGTCTTTCAGAACGCTCTCCATGCACCATCTAAGGTGACCCAAGAAGCAGCACTTCTCTCATCAGCAGAAAATGCACACACCTGGCTTCAAGCTCTTCCCCAGCTGTGACCTTTCTACATTTGCACTCTCTGTTCTGCCCCCTCTTGCGGGCTCCCTCTGCTCCAGGCACTGATTTCAGGAATCTTCCGTGAGTTCACGTGCACTGTTGCTCCCTCTGCCTCACTTCCTTCAGGCTTTCCTCCTGCTGAAATCCTTCTTACCCATAAAGCTCTACGTTGTACAGACCTCTCTGTGAAGCCCCAACACTCAGTTACTTGCGTCCTTTTTCATGGCCCTGCAGGTCTTTGTGCATCTATAGAGTAATGGTGACACAGAACTGTAAACTCCCATGTGCCAATTGCCTCCCCTGCCCATTGGTCGCACCAGAACAAGGGATATGTTTTATTCCTTTCTGAATTGTCCATGCCCGGCATGGACTGGCCCAAAGTAGGGGCCCAATAATGTTTTCAGTGGGAGTGAAAAAGAACAGAGTGTGAGCTGTCAGAGGGAACACAAGTTTCCTTGTGGGGTAGGCCATATTCCGTCCTCCCACCTCTAGCCGCTCTCTAGCACCCCGCACAGGGCCTGCTTGGCAGGCTGCAGAGTCTGTTCATGAGATGGATGAATGGAGACCAGATATGCACATACATGGCAGATATCTCAGGTAGAAAACTGAGGCAGCTGCCTCTTCTGCAGGGACTAACCCACTTAGAGTCACAGTCAGGCCATTCCACATGCAAGGGAGAAGTATCCATTGCCCTCAGAGCTCTAACGTGATCACAAGTCCAGCACCTCTTACAGTGGACAATGAATGACTTGTAGAATTAGCCCAAATGTGAGCTTTATAATAGCTGTGAATGTTGAGAACTTCAGGATTCAGAAGTTTTTGTTCTGAATTTCCTGAAAGCTTTTCTGTTTCGATCCCATCCTCTTGTACTGCCCTCTCCTTCCACTTCACCCCCACTCACCCCACAACCCACTTGCCTGTTTCCTCCTAAAGCTAGAACACTGCTTCTCTCACCTGCCAGCACCCAACAGGATGCCTGCAGCTCCCCAAACTTCCGTGCCACTTCTGATCAGAGCAGTGCCTTCTCTGTAGAAGGCCTAATTGTCTTGAGGGAGGAAGAGAGAGACAGAGAGAGAGAGACCATGATGATCTGCTTCACCTGAGCCAAAGAAGTTGCTAAAGTTTGAAAAGGGACAAAAGTCATTTGTTGGTGTGGGGACAGAGTCCCAGAGAGCAGTTTCCAGGCTCTCGGCCTCATATGGAAAGGTGCTGGCTTGGGTGGTAGATGGCCATCAGCTGTAACTAGTTGGCCATGAGCTGTAACCAGGTAGCCATTAGCCACTGATATAACTGCAGTGGCTGAACTAGCAAGTGCAGATTGCAGTTAGCAAGGGGTGGTTGGTTGGCAGAGAAGCGGACGGCGGGTTGCAGCTCGTGTTGATCCTACTTCCTGTGTCTCCAACGCAGCCGCCAGCGAGACTGTAGTGGTATGAACCCCCCATCCATGGCTCCATTGGTGTTCCTTTTTGGCCTTGCCATATGCTGTGTTCTTATGCAGGGAGTGGGACCAGAGACCCCGCATGACACCCTGCATGAGAGTTGGATTCTATCAGGAAATCCATGCAAAACCGTAGAACATTTACTTAATCAGGAAGGCCACACGAACCCGAGTACAGAAGGAAAAGAAACAAGGCCCTTGGGACAGTCTGGGCTCTCAGCCAGATGTGAAGGGAATGTCATTTATGACCTTTATTCTCTTTGGGATCTGTGGATTCCCGAGAAGCAGAACTGACATGATTAAAATTAGTTTTGAGGCTGCTGGCACCAGGCACAGAGGTCAAAAGGCACCAAAGAGAACATCATACTTGATGGAGGCTGATAATGAATTCATTTCAATTAAACTTGATCTACTAGGCAATCCACCATGTGCCAGGGACCGGACTCAGCTGTGGGGCTCTGAAGGCCAAGTGCATGTACCTGGGTGTTCCGGATAGTTCAGAGCCAGTGACTACTGCTCAGCATCTCCCTTCCAGGCATGCTTCCTCCTGGTGACCCTCACTAGCTCAAGGCACCGCTCTCGATCTCACTGCCTAGGCCAGAAGTCTGGGTCTTGTCCATGCCACCTTCATCACTACCTCACCTCTCATCTGGTAAACAAAACCGGAAGACCTCACTGCCTAGATATTTTCAGGTAGAATCTCCTGGGTCCTTTGCGTGACCAGCCAGCCTTAGGTGAGCTGGCCTCTGCCTGACTCTCCAGCCTCAGACCTCTCAGAAACCCCTTTCCTACTTCCCATCCCATTTGGGGGGCTCTGTAGGGTGGATCTGTGATGCTCCGTCAGAACTGCAACAGGAAACATACCACAAGGCAAATGACAAACGGGGCACAGTATCTGTAACCTATATGAAAGTCTAAGGGTGACTAAACAAACAGCCATGACAGGTCAATAAGAAAAACATGAACAGTCCAAAAAGAAAAAAAATATACAGAAACAGGAATTAAAAAAAGAAAAAGAAAACATGTAGGGTGAATAAATAAAAGCAAAACAAATAAAAAGAAAAATATAACATATGTAGGGTGAATAAAAAAAATAAAAAAACCTAAAAAAATAAACTTTAATAGTAACAGAAGAAATACAAATTAAAACAACAATGACATATGTTCTGCCTTTCTTGGTGAAATGAGGAGAATTAAGACCACTCCTGGGCAGCTGCTGAAGTATAAATCGGCAAAGAATTTCTCGTGGGAAACTTTTGCTATATGAAAGAAAAGTCTACAAAAAATATCTATAACATTGATTAAGCAATTCCACCGATACAAATTTATCCTAAGGAAATAATTAGTATATTGGGAATTTGTTTCACTTTAGGGATGTATAACAGCGTGATTTTTAATGGTGAATGTTTGGGAATAATCCACAGTTGCAACAATAGTTTTCTCTTTTTTTATTAAAGTAAATTCCGTAAAATACACTATAGGCATCAATTTAAAAGGCAAGTCTGGAAGTATAATTGTTGACATGAGACAAATGTTTATTGGTAAGTTTTAAGAAAAACAATTTTTAAAAAATATATATATATGGCAGTATTTTTATTTAAAAATTTTATGTGCATAAAATGCAGGGAGAATATATACCCAAACTGTAAATATTGGTTACATCTAAAATAGAGTTACTGGTGAGGAAATTTTGGGAAGCCTTTCTGCATTTTTCCATCTTGGAACAATAAAAATGATATACCTTTATAATAAAAAGTGGTTGAAAAATAATTCAAACAAAATTGCCAAACTTAGAGTTATTTATTATTGAAGGAAAATATTTGAGCCACTTAATTTTAAAAATAGAGTTAAGAATTTACTTCAATCTAGAAGGCATTTATTCATTTTCTAAGAGCAGACATGGTTGTGTGCTTGGTGTAGAAAGCACTGCATTAAAATGATAATTCCCACAGCAGCTTAAATAAACCTCATGAAATTCCAAAGTATGAAAATTTGTTTGATTTATGAATCTTGACTATCATGCCAGAGTCATTTTCATGTTCATTAAGTTAGGTAATAAAAAGAAAATACATTTAAAAATAAAATGACACAGTTACACGAGGATCACACGTGTCAAAACTAATTGAACTGCACATTTAAGATCTACACATTTTGCTATATGCAATCATACCTCCAAAATGTGAAGCCAGAAAAATAAAAACATCCATAAAAGTGACACAAAATATTTTACATTTGTCATCTTGAGTGTTTAATGGCTCTCTAATATTGAATCAATTAAAAAACCAAACACAGGAGTACTTCCACTTCTGACTGTGATGGAGTAGTCAGTATTACACAAACTTCCCACTGAAAGCAACTATGAAAGCTGAATAAAATTATGAGAAGCAAAGAAGAAAGAAACTTTTGAGAGGGTGAGAACTAAGCAGAAATTTTGATTTCTTGAAATGCTAGAGAGGGGAAAAAAGATGAGTTGAGGACATGCAATGGAGAAAGGGCCTTGATAAGCCTCTAAGATTCTTGAAGGATACAATCAGAAGGGTAATCCAGAGGCAGACCCAACTCCACTGTACCCAGATGACGTACCCAGCCTCTGTCTGTCTTCCAGAAGTGGACAGAATCTTACCCAGAAGAAAATAACATCATCCAGAGCTTCTACTTTTTTTCATACATTTTAGATCATCAATATAAAGTGATCAAAGCACAAGAGGAAATAAGAAGAAATCATTGAAAACTAAAAGACAAAAAGCCCAGAAAATAGGACACCCGGCATTACACAGATATTTGAGTTATCAAAGACTAACTTGAAGATAATGAGTCTGTGCTCCTGGCTCTCCACGAGCCCAGCGTCCTTCAGCCAAAGGCAAGGGCCGGTTCACCCCCGTAAGGACATCTCCATCTTTGTTATCACTGCCATGTTTTGTTGATTAGGGTCAAAAATTGCACACGCTGCCAGGTTATGTAAATAAGATGCAGCTTCTTTATTTTCTGCTAGTGATGGAACCTTCCTTTCATCCTACAGAGAATACACATGGAGGTTACACTTTAAACTTACCAGTTAGTAATATCTCACCCTCTGTAGGCTGGAATAGTCTCTTTGGAGTGACCAGGTCTCTTTTGGGTCAACGCTCAATCTTCCAGATTTCCCACCTCCTCTTTTTCAAGATGGCGTCTGGGTGTGGGGAAAGAGGAGATTTCAGGGTGCTGGGGAAGAATGGGCTCTCATGCCATATGATCTGTTACTGCTGTGTCCTTCCAGAGTCCTACTGTCCACGAGGATGTTCCCTGCACCACTGCTGGCCTCTGAATCTGAAATCTATAGCTGGTGAGTTTGCCGTTGGTCTCAGCCCTTCCCACTCGTTGGCCCCATCTTGGCCCTTGCTGGTGCCACACCTGAGTGATGGGCCCTGCTCCCCCTCGGCTACAGGACCTCGTTACCCCTGTACTGGAAAACCTCACCAGCCACATCATCAGCTAAGTTCTTCTTCTACAGGCCACAAGTGAATTTCTGAGTCTCTGCTACACCCCACTTAAGCCGAGGGAAGCTGGGGAATGCTAATTCACACATCCTCCTGCCATGTCGGTGGTGCCATATTTTTTACTCTGCCACAGGCATCCCATGCAGCTGAGAGAGTCCCCCTGTGGGATGGTCTCCTCCCAGCGCGTCCAACAGGAGACAGGGTGAAAACGTCCCTGCTCCTGTCTGTACCCTGCTCCTGTCTGTAACACCTACAGCCCTCAGTGTGGGCCTGAAGGGAGAGAGATCGTACTGTTAATATACATGTCTGACTGCTCACTTACCTCCCTCCGGTGCTCTTCTCTTTCACTTTGATGGCTCAGAAGGGACATGCTTCTCACTCTCCTTTCTGTCTGACCTAAAACGCTCCTGTGTCATTTCCTTCCTCTTACCAGTGACTCTTGAGGCCTAGCCGCCCTAGGCAAAGATCTATAGAAGGAGTTACGTGCTGAACCTCTACGTTTGAAGCTCTGTGAATACTATGGGACAACTGAGAATTAGGGATTACCAAAAATGAAAATATATTGGTTTCACAGTCCCCAAATATTCTGCCTTTTCAACACATTTTGATGCCGGGTGCTTGACATATTTTATAGCTAATTCTTACAGCAGGCCCACCAAGGAACTACCATTAGCCTCATTTTGTACAGGAGGGAAGTAGGATCAGACAGGTTAAGTTGCAGGTGCTCAGAGGCAGGATTCAGAGCCAGACGTGTGCATCGCACGTTCTCTTCCTCACAGCACACGTCCTCCCAGGCCTGTGATATCCTCACGCAGCCCGGGTTATCACGTGGAAAATGCTCAGTTAGTGTCATCTACATAAATGAATAACGAAAGATGTGTGAATGAATTTCTACCACACAACCTAAAGAAACCCTGCATATATCCAAACACTGGTAGGGATAAATAAAAGTTTTCCTGTGACTTTTGCTAACAAGCATTACTCTCTGATGCTTTGCTGCTCAAAATAAAAGCACATTTATATGTTATCTCATCTGACCTTTGTAAGGATCAAGTAAAGAAGAAGACAGAGCAGGGGCTCTAAGTCCATTTTATAATAGGAGAAACTGAGGTTCAGACTGCAGCAAAATGCACAAGGTAACACAACCGGAAGCAGACTTCTAACTCACTTTCCTTTCTCCTACATATGACATGGCACTGTGGTAATTACTGAGTGATATAACATAACTTGCGAGCTTTATGTCTAGTAATACAGTGATAACTCTGCTTAGTCAGGGAATGCTTATCCAGAATTCCAAACTATTCTGAGTATAGATAAAAAACCACAGAGCCCTTGTGGTCAACATAGAAGCTGCAGTCAAACCCTTAAAGGTCATGCAGTCCTCTGATAGATTTCCTCGAGCTCTCATTCAAAGCACTTTTTTAACAAATGAATCATGATGTATTTGGTTTTCAGCCCACAACAGACTGAAAATATCAAATGAGAGCAGGGAAGTGTGCACATTATCTGCAAGAAGATGGTGAGGGAGGAGACAGAAAGATGACTAAAGAGCATACACAGGAACCGTGGAGACCTAACCACCTCGGGTCAGCAGTGAGCAGACCCAACCACAACCCTTTGAGTGACGTCAGGACATCTTATTTTACAGATGTCTTAGGGGACAGCGCAAAAGTAGATCCCGTAGGAAGGTGATCTTGCTTCTGCTTTAACCTTTGTTCTTTTTGAATGAAATAGTCAGTGATGTATTAGTTCCCTATTGCTGCTGTAACAAATTACAACCCATGTAGTAGCTTCAGACAATGCAAATTTATTATCTGACTGTTCCAAAGGTCAGAAATCCAAACTGAGTCTTACAGGCTAGACTCAAGGTGTTGGCAGAGCTGCATTCCCACTGGGATCTCTAGGGGAGAATCTGTTTCCTTGACTTCCCAGCCTTTAGAGGCCGCCTGCATTTCTTGGCTCATGGCCCCTTCTTTGCATCACTCCAACCCCTGCTTCCATTGTCATGTCTCCTCCTCTTACTTTGACACTTCAGCATTCCTCTTATAAAGACACTTGCGATTACGTTGGGCCCACCCAGATCGCCTAGGTTATTTCCCTAGTTCACAATCTCTCACCAAATTACAGCTGCGAAATCTCTTTTGTCTCAGAAGGTAACATATTCACAGATTCCAAGACTAGGACATGAGTCTCTCTGAAGGCCCGTTATCTAGGCTAACACGCTGAAAAGTGAATTTCACAATCAATTCTACATTAATGTCACCATTTTATCCTCTGCAATCCTCCCCTCACGTCTGGGAAAGGGAGACAACCGCCCTGGGAGGTGTCCACCGACCCTTTCTCTGAATAGCCAGGAGGGTATTCAGCAGATACTGTGAAAGGCAAAAGGAGTACTATACACTGCAAAAAGAGCTCCCTGAAATATGTAAAGTAAATACCCAAAGGAACTTTGGTTTTATTGTCACAAACTGGAAAGAAGAAATGAAAGCCCACGTATGGTGTATGGTGTCTGACTTGGGGAAAGGAGGTCAGCCGTGGGCCGGGGTTTCCCGCACACTGCCTCATAAAACAGGCAGACGCAGGGCTCACGCTCATCAGAAAGAATATATGTCACAATGCTTTGTGGAAATCAGTGTGCCCAAACTTTACACAATTTCTCAGCCCAAATGGCTACATTTAAAGAGGAAAACTCCAGTTCATGGAAAGTTCATATATGTAGATAACAGAATAAGAAGTTGAGAAAAGTAAAATCTTCCAGACCACGGGTTCTCAACCTGGGATCCATGGGTTGTTTTTTATTTTTTTATTTTTAAGTCATGTGTAAAATTTAGTGTATTGGTATTATGTGCTTTTTTTTCCAGGAAGAGAATCCATAGCTTTTATCAGATTCTCAAAGGGATCTGTGACTTTATAAGATAATTTATATAAAGTGATCAATTAGGAATAGATTTTAAAAAAGACCTCATGTTGTTAATTGCCTGATACAAGAAGTTGTTTTATTTTATCTATGAAATGTGCTCAATGTCAACATAGGAAGCAATGTGTATGTGAGCCCCAGAGCTCAACCTCTGCACCCACTCACAGGGCAGAGGAAACCAGAAGCTAGCTTCCTGTTCTGTGGGAATGGTGGGTGGGACAGTGTCCCAAGGAGGACCTTTCCATACAGCTGCTGGCTCTGATCTCATGGATAAACAACGACAAAAGGCCATGTAACTATAGATTTGCAAGATGGCACAGCGGGTCACTGTGACTCCACAGAATGTAAACTCAGGGAGCGCAGAAATCTTTGCACGTTTTCTTAATGTCCATGCCGACAACCGTGCCTGACTATAAAGTGATCAATAGTAGTGATCAATAAAGATCCATAATGAATGAATCGATGGAGAGTTTTCTAAAACCCTATGAAGACTGTGGGTCCAATGAGGCTGACTTTTAAATTTCTTTTACCACTAACAAGAAATGTACTCGGTTTTATTTAAAAGCCAAATATTGGTGTTGAATAGGAAATTTTAATATTTTATTTATAATTGTTTTCATGCTTAAAGTTTGAAAGCTCTTCGATGAAACATTTTAACTTTCATCAACGCAGTATTTCCCTACATATATATATATGTGTATATGTAATATGTATATATGTATACATACACACACATATATATTATATATATGTGTGTGTGTGTGTATATCTAAAAGAAAAGCAGAGGAAAGGCCACTACCTGACTCTTTTTATTCACAACCATATAATTTAGGACCTTTGGCCCCATGGAAATAAAAGATCTAAGCGTCAGAGCTAACAACAGCAGGATGAAACGTTTCTGTTGTTAATGATTGAGAACCAGCTTCCCATGCGTGGTGGAATTGAAGCGCGCTATCCCAGCTGTCATGTGCTAATTGGATTGCCTTTGGTATGGCTGGCAGAAGCCTGGCATGGATCATTTCCGTGGGTATCTTGTGTCTGGCCCACCAAATTGCAGCCTCTACACCCACAGTTTTGTTTTGAAGTCTGAGCACTTTCTCACATCAAAGTGTGGAAGGGAGGTTTCTGAATCAGAAATAAAGTCGATTTCTTGCATCACGGCCTGCAGCCCCGAGATATTCTGAACCTCTGGAAGTTGTCTCACCAGAGCTTTACGTGTACCCATCAGTTTGCAGGGAAATGACTGGAAATGAGCCATGTTACAGAAAACATCTGGTTGAATGGTTCCATTCGCTCTTGAATTCTGGAAAAGCAGAGGCACTGGTGCCACAGAGCAGTGACAAAGTGGTGGCTTTGGAGAAGGTAAACCACTCCTGAATGTAGTTCAGCAAAGCAGTGAGTGCCAGGGGGAGGGTTGGTCTAACGAGTGGCCTTTGAGTTTATTCCCAGGGGAAGATGGAGGAATGAGGTCCTGAAGGGAGGGTCGCTCCTCGTCAGAGCAAACTGGACAGATGGAGTTCACAGAAAGGCAATTGGTGACTTTAGGTCATTTCCAAGATGCCAGCTTACTTTTCAGGCAGTGGTCACAAGCACGTACACCCTTTCCAGGGAAGGGGAGGAGATTTTGGAATGATTCAAAATCCTGGTTCTACCCTGGAGTTACTTCAAACCCGAAACTCAGGTGTCCCAGAAGGCCTCGCGTGCAAAACCAACCGATAGGTAGCCTTACAGACCAGTAAGGATGGAAAAGATTGCAAGACCAAGACACAAAGTTGAGGTGGCTCCAACACTGCTACTAAGACTGGCCCTTATCGGGCCAGATATTGGGGCCAGAGTTCAGGTCCAATGGGTACAGAGAGCCAGAGCTTATTTCAGACAGACACCAATAGTCCAGAAGGTCCAGACCGGGAGGCAGGCATAACTTAAATGCAGGCAACAGGTAGCACGTAGTCAGGTGAGCATCGGGATGTGGTTTGAGAGGGCAAGACGCCCGGTGGGACTCCAACAACCATCTGGGAGAAGGGGGAATGAGACATTCCAGCTCCAGAGGGAAGGGGCAAGAGCTCGCTGGTGTCAGGGGCCTAACAGGAATTCAGGTCAGGTGGGCACCTGGAGAGTTTTGCAGGGAACTGAAGCAATACGGGGCTCAGGCCCCGAGCCAGCAGGAAACACAGAAGATTCACTCCTGGAGCCCTGTGGCACAAGCGCTCACCCCAAAGTACAAACCCTTGAGATATGCTAGTCCCTAATTTCAGACCTCTCTTGCTCCAGATAGCAGACATACCTTCCTGCTTTGGGACAAGTTAGGGAGGACCGCCCTTTCTGGGAGAAGTGGGGAAAGTGAGGCTTGACACACCTGAAGGAAACTCACATCCCCATGTACCCGGAGCTACTCACCTGGGTCTGAGTCTCCCTCAAGGTCTCAGGCAAATCCAAAAACATCTAAGGGACCAGGAGGCTGAAACCACCTGGACCCGTGCCTGGACCTTTGCCCAGTGACAATGTCCTTGCCCTTGAAATTGCTGTCTGAACACATGGAAGCGAAAGAGAGCAGATATTGTTTTAGTAAAACATACTACATAAATGATTCCTTTAATGTTGAATTTCAAAACTATGTCGCTATACTAGAACAAATTAATTTTATCCTAATTATGTTTTGACATTTGGTCCCTATCAATAACAACTATATACATATATTTACATATATATACATATATATGTCTATATAAGTATAAAAACATATGTATAAAAATGAAAAGGTTTTTAACTTTTACATCATTCTGTAAACACATTTATTAAAATAAAACAAAACAAAATAAAATAAAATAAGATAAAATAAAATAAATATAATACTCCCTGAAGGCAGAATAGGGGAAACAAAAGTCTTTAAAAGGATGTGGAAATAAGGAACAGAAAGGATATTCTGAATTCAAAATCAGTCACAGGGCTTCCATTCCCGGCTTTGAGTCCAGAAAAGTCATCTTGACCTCTGTGGGCCTCCGTTTCTATAATGCACCTGCTCTTAACCCAGTTCAGGAGGCGTGGCCTCCCTTGAGTGCTGGACAGAATGGCAGAAAGGCAGAGGCATGCCTTGCGTGCTGGCTCTGGGGAGATCTGATCCACCTCTCGGGGCTTGAGCATAGGCAGTGTGTTACCCCAGCCCAATTCAAAGGAGTCAAGGCCGACAAAGGATGCTACCACCTGAAGCCTCGTTTGCTCCAGTTGCAACATGCTAACAGGCCCCAGACAGAAGACCTCACTGCCCTCCCTTCACTCTGCTCTCCCTGCCCCCATTGCAATTACAACCCACATCCCCAAACAAGCAACATAGACATTATCTGTAGCCTTGAAAGGGGTGAGCCAGAAAACGTGACTTTTGCCCCCAATTTGAAGATGTTTGTCCTTGCAAGTTTTCCGTGGTCTTTTCATCCTCTGAGTCTGGATTGTTTTCCCTTTGGCACATGCAGCAACCACTTCTGATCCCTAGAAAAGTCCAGTGCCTTTGGACGGTTTTGATCCAAAAAGAAAGACCTTAGTAACCCCAAAAAGAAAGACCAATGAAACAGAGATCTGCCTAAATCCTGAACAGCCTGGACGACGCAGACTGGCCAACTAACTACCTCTATAACCTGGTCTCCAACCTCACGCACTGTTCTGATTACCGTCACATAACAAATGACCCCAGATTTAGGAGCTTAAAACAACCATTTCATTCTCTCTTTTGCTGGCAGGGCTCCACTGCTTGGTTCTTCCGTTCTACGTAATGTCAACTGGGGTAGGGGGGCTTGTTGGTACTGAATTAGCAGTTGGGCTAGTCTGGAGGGTCCAAACTAGCTTCACTCTAGTTGGAAGGTCGTAGTTGGTCTCATGCCCATGACGGGTGCCTTTGGAGTGACGGCTGAGTCAGCAGGGGCCTCCTCCCTCTCCCTGTGGTCTCAGGGTTGCACATAATCTCTGCAGCAGAGTAATCAGGCTTCTTACACAGAAGCCCAGAGCTCCAAGAAACCAAGGCAGAAGCTGCTGGTCTTCTCAAAGCCTGAGCCTGCCACTAGCTCAGGAAAACGTCTTCTAGACTGTATTGGTCAGCAGTCCCAGCCCAGCCCAGATGCAGGAGGAGGGCAAATGGACCCCATTTCTCAATGGCAGGAGTGTCACGGAATTTAGGGCCATCCCTTATCCAGCAGACACATACACGCATGGACACACACACACACACACACACACACACTGAAACTGTGTGAAATGACAAGGAATTTTTATGACAGTGACTTTTAAAAGCACTATTCTGGATGTGGAAGGAGGAGAAAAATGCAGGCTAAGTCACACTGGCAGGCCCTCCCCCCACCAGTCCCTTAGACCAGGTACTCAGTCCCACTGTCCCCCTGTGGTCACTTCACTTTGCTCCTCTGTAATCTTTAAGGCAGCCGTCCTCCTCCCACCTCAAATCATGGCAAGCAGTAAATTGTAAAGGCATCTCCGAGCTCCTGAAAGAGGACCAGCTGTTGCAGGTGCAGACACAAAGCCCCCCTGTCTTCTGTCTCTGGCAGGTGAACCTGGGTCCGGCTGAACCCTTCCGTATTGCTCCCCAGAGCAGCTCGCTCTGGGGCTCAGCAAGGCAACACCATTGCTGCCTTTCTCCACTAGTCCAGGCTGGCTCAGGTCCACGGTCTTTAGGGGAATGAATTTTGCCATCTTATTACAAAATCCGTGACAAACCGGGAGGAAATTGCACGACTCTAGACTTTACTCCCTGACAGCATAACACTTTCGCTTCTTGGTTTCTCTACCCAGTTGTGGGGCTGCCTTTCAAATCCTAACTCGGACGCTCGGCCCTTATTCCATGCTTTGCTGACCTGCCTTTTCAATAGGATTTAGTTCTCAACTTCAAATGCCCTGCCTTTAACACTTTCTTTTTCCATAATACTCCTGAGACCATTCCAAAAAATGTCCTCACCTACTCCATGGTACTGCTATAATAGCTAACGTATTTTCTCTTTTTGCTTGCTCTCCCTTTTTCCCCGTGAATATTTATTGAGTAACTGCCAGGAATCAGGAGCTTGTCCTGAGGTGATGGAGCTACATATGCTGCCCTCTGGCCACTGGCGGCCGTTGCGGGGTGTCAAGGGCTCATGGAGGCCTGGCGTGTCCTGGAAGAACCGAGGATGCAGCCAGCACTTCTGCTTGGCTAGGACCAGGGAAGCCTTCTGAGAAGAGGTGGCCTTGAAGGGAAGGGAGAACTGTTCTGGAAGATAAGGAGGATGACCTTCCGAAAGAGGGAAAGCTTGTGCAATGAAAGAGGCATGAACAGTTGGGAATGTCTGGGGACGTCACTGGTAACTGGGTGTCACCAGAATACAGGGCACGTGGAAGAGATTAGAAACGTGACTTGAGCAGGCTCCGGCGTCGAGCTGCCCTGTGAGCCTTTCGAGGATTTCACTCTTTCTTTGGTGGGCCATGGGGAACTTTGGGGGGCGGGGGTGTAAGCAACAGGCGATATGACCTGTTGTGTTTTTGACTAAGATCGCTATATTTCTTCAGCTTTCATTTTATCTTTAATTTACTCTCCATCTCTTTCTCTTTCTCTAAAGGTGAAGCATGTCTTAACCTAAGGTCATTTAGGGATATATGTGTTCTGGTTATTTATTTGCCCATGTCTATAAAGTATATTCATCACACCCTCTCTCCCTCCCATCATCCTCCCACTACAAACACTGGCAGGAGTTTGGACGTGGATTTGGGTGCAGCCTTTCCAGCACCTGCTCTGTGCCAGGGACCGTGCGAAGCGATTCCGTGGTCCTCTCCTCCCCGCTTATGCTGTCTGTTCACTAAAGCCGGATACAATGACTTGGAAGATGGGGGGAGACCATAGGCCCTGATGTAGGAATTCTGAAGCAGCCTGCAATGCTGCTCTGAGCTTACAGTGTGCGTTGGGACCAGTGCAGTAAAAGAACCAGCCCCAGTCAGGCCGAGGCAAGTTCTCAGGCTTGCCTCTCATGTAGCTGGTTCACCAGTCAGACCACCCGGCCGTGGCCGCGCTAATTGGCCATATAATTGGAGGGTCCTCTCAGCTGCACTATCCCGCTCCATCCACGTGATCCATAGGCACCTTGAAGCTGCTTTTAGCATTTTGTTCACATTTCACGAGAGGCTTAGTGCATTTTTCTTAGGCTTCCTCCATGAACGGATCTCCAGAAGAGATGTCACTAATCCGTATATATTTTAAACATAGCCAATTCCCCAGTAAGGCAGGGGCCTATTCATGATAGTACCCTGGCCACAGTTTAGCCCCTGTCATCTCGGTCTCTGTGATTTTCATGAGAATTTTTGTCAACTTGGGTTTCCATGAGCTCCCCAGGACAGGAATGGAGGGAAAAGTGCCTTTAGGGAGCATGTATCTGCACCACATTCAAAGAAAACCCCATCGGGAAGAATAGGACAGGCCAGTGTGCCCATTCCACCTTCCAGAAATTCATATTGCAAGGTAATCAAACACAGTCAATTCAGAAAGAAACAATATTCACATGTATGTATGTATAACATACATGTTAACAATTGCTGCCCAACATTCTAGTTCTCCTTCTACTTAGAACTCTGATTATTAGCTGAGCACTTTGCCAACAGAATAAAGACCAGCTTCCCTTGGAGTTAAGAGTGGTTATAGGACTCAATTTCTCAGCATCCTTTGTAGCCAGGTATGGCCAATGAGATGTAACCAGAGTATTGGAGGAGATTTGGAAAGAAGCTTCTAATAAGGGAAGATGTGAGCTCCACTAGCCTTCTTCTTTCTTCTACTATGAGCCTGGGACATAAGCATGATGGCTGGAGCTGTAGCAGCCATTTTAGACCTTTAGCTGATCGTAAAGCTCTAAGTCAGTTCTAGGTTAGTGGGACAAAATATTAGGAGGTTAGGTCCCTGAAGACACCATGGGACTTCCACACCAGACTTGAACTGCTGAACATCACACTTCTTTTGTTTAAAAGTAAATGAAAGAAGAAATGAATGAGCCTCAAGCTTATTTCAGCTATGCTTATTTTATTTTATTCTGTTATGTGTATTCAAACTTAACTCTACACTTTGGAGATCTAGGTAAAAGTAGTTTAAGCCACCTTCTCCCCAGTTTATAGCATATGGGAGTCCAAAGCCCCCCTTAAGATACCATGTTTCCCCGAAAATAAGACCTAGCTGGATAATCAGCTCTAATGTGTCTTTCAGAGCAAAAATTAATACAAGACCTGGTATTATTTTACTACAGTATAAGACCAGGTCTCATGTAATATAAGACCAGGTTAATATAATGTAATATAATATAACATAACATGACATAACATAACACAACATAATATAATACCAGATCTTATATAATATAATATGATATGATATGATGATATATGATACCAGGTTTTATATTAATTTTTTCTCCAAAAGACGCATTAGAGCTGATTGTCCCTCTAGATTTTACTTTCCTGGAAATGCGGTACCTATGGACCCCTGAGTGTGTCTTCTTGTCACTCTGCCTCCACACTTGTTTCTACCTGTGCCTTCTTAGCTCTGCCCTGCTCTGATACAAACATGAAAACTGTTCTCACTGATTTCCACAAAAACCCGTTCAGATCTGGGTAAAGTATTATCTCTTACATGACACAGCAAACAATTTACAAGACTACACTGGACATTTCTATTAGCTCAGGCCTTTCCCCCCCTAACCTCCCGGCACCTTTCTTGGCTCTTTAGCCAGGAAGATCCCATTGTCTCATCCATCCCTGTTTCTCCCTCTGTCTCTCCTTTCTCTGCTCTTCCTCCCTTCCTTCAGATTCTGTCCAAATTCATCTGCCTCACTCATAAAAAGCAATTCACTTGCCACAGCTCCTTTCCCCAAACTTTCCATCAGGTGCCCAGCAGACAAAAGAAATTCTACTTAACAGAATCCACTCTCCTTAAAAGGCAATTGTAGTTATTAGTGGCTTCCTACTCTCTGCCAATGAGTGTGAACGCAACTCTAAAGCCCTTAGGAACCTCCAAGTGCATGGAAGAGAGGGTGGGGCGTGTGGGGAGTGAAAAAGGAGTGTTGGAACCCAGGTCTTACTGTGTGTCTGAGTCACTTTGCACTGTTGCCAGGCCATGCATTGCTGCTTTTAATGCATCGAGGCTGGTCCGCTGATTTCCTGGTGTGTGTCTCTTCCTGCTGGCAGCTACCAGCGTATCTCTTGGAAGACGGGTTCCTGAGTCTTCACACTCTCTCCCCTGGATGTGGTCACTTCCTCTGGACATTACAAGCGTCCGTCCCTCCAGTGAGAGTACCCATGATTGGTCACACCTCTCGGGTTTTCCAATTTCCTACTTTGTATCTACTTATGTGCATTATTAAAATGAAAATCCCTTTAAATGTCCTCAGAAAATATACGAAGCAAACATGTTAAAATTCCAATGTTATTTGAGAAGGATAACGTTAGTTCATCATTAGCTTTAAATTGATCTAACATTTACCATTAGGTTTTTTTTCCCTCACGTTGTCTCTTTAATCCTCACAACCTTCCTGTAATAACTGGCATTACAGACCCCATTTTATATTATGAGTAAATTAACGTATACCCAGAAAAGTGGATCTGCCTGCCTAGGGCACACAGCTAGTAGGTAGTGAAGCCAGGATAAAGATGGAAGTTCCCCGACCCTAAGCCCAGAACAACTTTAATTAGCCGACATGCGCCGTTGTCATGGATTAATTTACCATTTCCCTAGCAGAGAACAGAGAGAGGATTGAGTAGAGCTAGAATAAATAAACTAACTGGGGAGGAGAGGGTAGGTGTGAACCGAGGACCACCGTACAGAATCCTGGAAGCCAGAAGCAACGAGAGGGACGTTTGGTGTCAGAAAGAGGAAGAAGCCAACGAGAAGAGGTGCTTTTGTGACAACAGCAGCTTTTACAATACCTCCTGTCACCCAGGAGGTGCTTTTTTTTTTTTTTTCCTGATGAAGGAATTTGCTGTGACTGAGATGGTTGAGGCCAAGGCAGGTCAAAAAATAATTAGGAAGGTATATTCAGACAGAACAAGCCAGAATCACGGGTATAACATGAGGGCATGATAAACCCTCAGCCTACAGAGACAGACAGCGGTTTGAATCGGAGTTCTCTGAGTGACGAAGTGCTCCAAGGAGCAAATCTCATTCTCAAAAGCAGATTTTGAGAAAATCAGAATTGGAGCATCTGACAGCAGGCATCTAGGGACATTGTACCCAGTCCAACTAGTTGTTATAAACCACAGCCTTGGTGACAGGAAGGAGGCTTTATCTAGTGGCGGATGGGCACATGCCCTCGTGTTAGCAGCAGCTGGCAAGACCACTTCCTGATTTCCGTGTTTCTCTTTCGACCCTGCTCAGTAAGAACCCACCCTTCAAGCTTGAAAATTGCTTCCATTGATGGAAGTCCTACTATGTGCCACATACTGCCATGACATACCACTACAGCTGAGGAATCTCACCCCTGGAAACGGGGAGGGACTTGCTTAGAGCTGCAGGTGAGTCAGTGGTGCCCAATGGCCAGCCCGATTCCTGAGCACACAGAGTGTCCAGGTTCACCATCCCTGGGGTGGCTGTGGGTGGAACCGCCTGAGTCTCTCTCTCTCTCTCTCTCTCTCTCTCTCTCTCTCTCACACACACACACACACACACATAACCAAGAGCCTAAAACTTGCATACAGCCTTTCACTAAGAAACTCTTGTCCCCCTGAGATTTTCCAGGCCTGCTTGTAGCTATAAATCTACCCCAGGAGGACCTTGGGAGGCCAGGTATTCTTCTGGAAGCCATCTGAAGACCCTCACCCACCTACAGTTAGCCAACTAGGCTGTGCTCCTGGAGTGCTGCCAACACACGAAGGCGGTCCGTCCACGCGGCCCCTTCTGGTCCATGCCGCTTCCCCACACCGTGGCCTGCAGCTACCATAGGTGTCTTAGAATGCTCTCGAAGCCTGGCCAGTCTGGGTGCAGATTTCATCACACTCCTGCTGGGACACTCCCCAGAGCTTACTTCTTGCCACGCACACTGCTTTGTGGTTTGGATGCATTATCTATTGTCATCCTTCCAGCAACTGAGACAAATATTGTGATTATCCCAAAATAAATGAGCAAACTGCAGCGTGGAAAGTTTGCCTCCCTGGTCTGGTCTAGGACTCAGAAGTCAACCATGGATGTGCTATTTGGACTTGGGTCTTTTTGTCTTTGTAGCCAGTGCTTCCCCAGGAAGTCTCGGGGGCTTGTCTATGCCTGACCCCTGCGGTAGTCCTGGTGACCTCCAGATCTTCCCTTGGTCACAGGGTCCCAAAGGAAGCCGCAGGCCCACGATGACCCAGGACATCCCTGGAGTCTGTTGGCCCAATCTGCGCTGGGGTTACCAGTAAGGAGACGCTCTGGGTGTGTTACCTGTGCTGCACATTCAGAGGTTTAACCAACTGGCATTTGTTAATGCTTGAATAAAACGTGGTATTTCCTACAGCCTGGAAAGAAGGCAACTCTGAAATTCTGCCTGCTACTTAGAATGCTGCGCTGAAGTAAAAGCGGGAGTTGGAAGAGGGGGAAGGAGAGGGGGGAAAAGGGGAGGGGAGGAGCCTCTACCAAGTTTGATAGCTTTCCTGGTATTTCATAAAGTTTATCATAAGCTTCCTTCAGAGCCCCAACAGGGAGAATACAAATTGCATGATCTCCTGCTTATCTAGATTGTGGTACTTTGGTCCAGTCCCTTTATCTTGTCTGAGAATGGCATCTGCCTTTACTGTATCCTGTTTTAGAAAACAAAGCACTTAGATTATATGTCTTTCTTCTTTCACTGATCTGGTTCCTTTTTTTTTTTTCCTCCAGAAAAACAGCATTAAGTTCTCATCTTCAAAACAGAAAATCAGTCCCTTAAAAATTAACAAATCACCCCCAGGTGGGGAATGCAAACACACTCTGAAATTCTGAAGCAAAGAGCTGCATCACACACAGCCAAGGAAACATGAATTGGTTAACCTGGAACAGTTTTTTCTTCTTAGGTTTAAGACCCAGCCATGCTGACTGCTTGCGACTGTATTGCTCACTTTCTGTACCACACATGAAAGGCCTTGAGAAAATTGGACCCTTTGAAGAATAATCCAATTTCTTTAGAGGAAAATCACTACTTAACCAGAATATTCTTTAGCAACAAAATAAGGAACCCAGCCTCACTGTATCCAGCTGTTGAGAGCAAAACGAAATAACTCCTGAATATGACGAATTACAATTTCTACAATTTGTGGGTGCTGCTGAACCATTTGTTACAGGGGTGTGTGTGTGTGTGTGTGTGTGTGTGTGTGTGTGTGTGTGTGTGTTTCAGTTTTAGTTTTAGTTTTGTTTTGTTTTGCAAGACTGAAAGGGGAAGGGCCTCCTAACCAGCAGATCTCAGGCTCCTGAAGTTCACGGCCGCCGCTGGCTTCTGCTGGCAAGCACATCACTGCCGGTTGCCGCCACCACTGCAGCTTGGGGTTTTCCTCTTCCTGCAGCTTTTAGCTCAGAACAACTGCCCAGCAGGGACACCCTGTAGCTCTTCCCAGAACCTCTCTCGGGGTTCTGCAGCAGTGACGAATGCGTCTATGTTTGCGTGTGTCTTTATTTCCGTCGTACTTACTGAAAAGTTTGTCTGCGACCTTCGTGTGTGAGTGTCAGAGGACGGAATAGAAGGGGAGGGACACTGATTGACTTGCCGGCCCCCACTTCAGCCTCGTTTACTCAGCAGCTTCTGTAGCCCGGCTGGTCTCTCCTGGCACAGAGCTCCAGGATGAAGTCCCTCTGGAAAGTCCTTTGGGTGGCTTCTCTCTTCGTTCTTCTGCCCTTTCACACCTCAGCCTCGCCAGCCCACGATGACCGACCTGGCACCAGACACGCCAATGGCCACATCTGTGTAGGTATGTAAATATTTTGCACATTTTTTATGTAACAATATGACCATATACTTTGCTTGCACAGAAAATCAACTGTTTAATGACATCAATAGCTGTAAGGTTCCAAGTGCCAATAACATCACTGACAGAAAAATTTTGAGACTTAGAGTCAGCATTCACATTACAAGCACGTGTGTGTGCGTAGACGTACTCCATACAGTTGCTAGTTTAAATTAGTCACAAAAGACTTCCACCTCATTGGTGATTGGAATTTGTTTTCCCGTTGGGAGGCAACTCTAAAAGTCTGAAATTCTCACCCCTTTTCAGAAGGACAGTAGGCAGCGTCACACCGTGGAAAGAAGATGGACTTTGAACGCAGACAGACACACCTGAGTCTGAATCGCTGTCCCCCCACCCCCACCCCACTGCCTCATCCCTCACTGTCTGTGAAACCTTGTGCAAGTGACTTAACCCTCCCATGACTCTAGGTTCTTACTAATGAAATGGGACTAGTAATACCCACCTCACAGGGGTGCTATGAGAATCAAAGCCATGCATATAAATTTATGGTAGTTGCACACTCTAAGGATTCAACAATCTCAGTTTCCTTCTTTCTCTCAGGGAGTTCAGAGCTGGCAACAATAGGATAGTCACCTGGGAACATTGAACACTGAACGACTCCTTCACTTATCTTTTGAAGTATTTTATTTCCATGTTGTTTATTTTTTTTTCATTATTTTTTTTTTTGTGTGGGTATTTTTGATGAGGAGTAAAAGTAGGGTAAGACCTTTGATATCCATATTGTACCTAGAGCTTCCAGAACAGTGGTAGGCATTTCAATGGTTCAGTCCATGGAGCTAAGGAGATCCTCAGAACTCCTTGACGAGCAGTTATTCAGTGAGCTACTTAGAAAAAGAACCCAAAGTGCAAGTATGGACTCCATAGCTACAAATGGAAACTCTAGATGTGTCTAGACACTTATGAATTCTGACACTTATGAATTATTTCTGGAGACAGTGCAGAAAAATATCTAAATCTGTCCTATTTCCTGAAAATAACATGCCCTCGGGTCATTATATATGTAATGCCAGTCTCCTTCTACACTGAAACCTTCAGACCCAGATTCCCTGCAAACCTATTCCCCACAGGCCTGGAAGCAGAGGTCTGTGGCCCCCTTGGAACCATGCCTGGGCGGTCATTCTCACCCACTATTTGCTGTTGTCAAATAATTATTTACCCCCATTACATTTTCTCAAAACAAAACCCTAAAACCTGTCCAATGGAAATACACTTGATGAAGCCTTAAGTGAAGTAAGTTCTACTTCTAGGATGGTTACAAGTTAAATGTTTAGATTTCGGCAGGTTGCCTGAGACGTTGGGCATCCATCGCTATAAAGCAGACATGAGACACACATTCCCTTCCCTGCCCCATTCCCAACAAGGCAGAGAGAATTCAAAGGAGGCGTTGAGGGGATTCTCTGGTTGTGTATTACTGCATAACAAATTTTATAATAACCATTTTGTTATAGCACAATCTGTGGGTCAAGAATTTTTCAGAGCCTGGCTAGTGATGCCTCTGTTCCACGTAGGATTGACTGAGGTCACTAGACAGTATTCAGATGGCAAACTGATGGGTCTGGAATGATCCAAGACAGCCTCACTCACGTGTCTGGCACATTGTTGAAGGGAGATGATGATAGAAGGTTCGCTCAGCTGGAAATGTCTGTCAGAGCTTTTACACTTGGCCTCTTCAGTGGGGCAGTCTCAGGATGGCAGGACATGGCAGCTCAGGCATTCCAGAGAGAGAGTTCCAAAAGACAGGAACTAGAAACTGCCAGTCTCTCAAGGATTGGGTCTGGAAACTGGCACAGCATCACTTCCTCCGTCTTCTATTGGTCAAAGCAGGCACAGGTCCCTCCATTCAGACTCAAGGGGAGCTGACATTGATGCCTTCTTTTGATGGCGAGTGCAGGGCATCTGTGGCCATCTCGATTGGCCACACAAGTTCACTTTGGTTGCCCATACAAATACTCCAGGGCCCAAGAGCTCAGAGAGTCTGCTGCTGATTAGGTTTGATGATGATTTGGCACCCACTTCCGTGCCAGCTCACAGCTTCTGGCTAACTCTGCCTGTATGACTTATCCCCTGTTGTCATAACAAGAAAGTTGGGTGCAAAAGGAGTTCTCAGTGTCATCAACACTTACTGAGCCTGGCTATGTGCTGAGACAGCTGCTGCGGGCGGTCCGACTTGGGGTCTTATTGTTGGAAGGTGGTTCCTTGGGGAAACAGACTCAGAAATGTGTGTATAGGGGAGTTTACTGAGGACTGCTCTTGAGGAAAACAGGGAATGAAGGCAACAGGAAATTAAGGCAACAGGAAATGAAGGCAACAGGAGTGGGCAGGAGAAGGCAGGCTGTGCTACAGCCATGAAAAAAAGCTTCAGCCAATCCCATGGAAAGCTCTACAGCTGAAGTGGCTCCTTAGAGTTGTCCTGAGGTGGGTCCAGGCCTTGGAACCCCCACATTGAACAGTCACTGGGTATAAAGTGAACTCTAGGGGGAGCACCCCCTTTGGTGGAGGCAATGCCTGGAGAGGGACCCAGATGTGAGCCTCAGCAGCAACACATCCTGTGTGCATGTGCCCCATATTGTTTGTCTATTTATTAATGATGACCGCTTGTTTACACCTCTTAGCTATCATGAATTATTCTGCTGTGTTTTACATATTTATGAAGTCCAGTTTATCCATTTTTTTCTTTTGTCTCTTATTATTTTTGTATCATATGTAAATCCTGCATTTTTAAAAATTGTTGCCACTATTGTCTTGCTATTGTCTTATGCCCATTCTCTTATCTTGTTTCTTAGACATTGAGTCACTCACCACCATTTTGGTCAGCAGGGTATAACTCCTAGGATTGCAAGGAACAGGAATAAACTTGAAATAGACTAAGGATAAAAAATAAAAAAGAAAAAAAAGACAAGAAAAAAAAGTAAACTTTTTTATGAGAATCCCAGAAATTAATTTTAGGACCAAAAGGCAGAAAAACACAATCAAGTCCTAAGAAATGAGCCAAGAGCCAAAAAATAATGGCTGCCAGGGACTTAGAGAATTGTCTCTTCTGACTTCCATCTCTGTCCCTACAGACCAGCTGGTTTTACTGCTCTCGGCCCTTTGGCCAACAACTATAGGCTCCCACCATCCAGAGTTTACATGTAATAGTTCACCCCACACAGAGATGGACTCTCCTTCCAATTGCCAATCCAACTTCCCAGGAGAGAGAATCAGGGCTCAGTCTTTAGGCCACTAACTAAGAAGTAGCTGGGAGTGAGGAGACCTCAGAATAGAGATGTGGCTACCAGGGTCATGGGGTGAGGGGACAGCTCTCCAAGAAGGAGGTGAGGAGTGTTATGACTGGAGAGACACCCCAAAAGGGGCCACCGCAGAAGTTACTGAGTGATGGAGTCAACATCCCCGTCACACACAGCCCAGCTCCTGTCCCAAGGGGAGCCTTGCAGTGGGAACAGAGTGTGGGCCTCTAGGACATGGTCTTGAACATCCTTCAATATCAGAACTAAGCTCTGCAAAGCCCCAGGGGCCTCTTTTGCAATTTACTGTAATTTGTTGGCACTGAACTATATACATCCCATGTGATCACTAAGTAAACACAGATTCTATTGTGCTTGAACAGCAGTGGCTCTTTCTGCCACCTTTTAAATGTTACAGAATCAATAATGAGCCATGTTTATTTTTGCAAAACATCATTTTCTTTACATGGATGATTTAGGGAAAAAGTAATTCTTATGTTTCTAAGTCATTGACATTTAAATTAATTCACTGAGCTATGGGTTGTTTTTTTTAAAGCACTATTTAGTGCTCAGGAAGCCTTTCAAAAGATTTGGGAAAAAAACACAACACTTTTCCCCCCCTCATTCCTGTTTGGTTAAATATATAAGATGCCTTCAGAGTCACTGGAAGTAGACTTTTTATTGAAATATGAATTCAAGGAGAGGAATTGTCAACATAAATTTCTCACTGTGAAAGAAGTGTTTCATCAAATATTTTTTACGTGGATGAGAGTAAGTATGAATCACTACAGTATTTAGATTTCTTTGGATACATATAGAAGATTAATGTATTATTTCTATTGTAATATTTACGATCTGCCTAAAATTATACCATTTGCAACTATTTAAATTGATATCCATTAATAATATTTTAACTTCCATTAAAATGTGGCAGGGGTACATAGTTTTTCCAATTTCTTTTAGGGAATGCAGAGGAAAACGTGTGAAAACCCTTGGTCTACGTTCTAGACCATGGCATGGAGCCTGTGCTCTGACGTCTGACCTGCAAGGCTCTTCACCATCTGCCTCTTCCTACCTCTCTCACTCGTACTTTCCTATGGTTCCTGGGCTCTAGCCTCAGCCAACTCTTCTTTCTCACCTGCAAGTCTTTAAAAAAATGCTACTGATCTCTTCCTAAAGGCCTTTCCTGCCTTTTCCTGTTAAATGGGGTCCTCCTATTCCTCAACACTCAGCTCCTCCAGGAAACTCACTGGTTACCCAAGACAGAATTCGTTTCTTCCTCCTCTGTGCTCTCAAAGCACCGACAGGCCCCTCTACCACTTCCAGGTTGCAATGACTGGACTGTTTTTCCAGCCACCAGTCTTCCCTGCTGGTCTGTGACTTCCCTTATTCACCTGTGTATCCTCAAGCTTCTAAGCCCATGTAGGTGCTAATAAGAATGTGTTAAATGAATAACAGGATGGAACGGCTACTGGTTTCTTCCCTTCCATTTCTTTGTTTTTCATTTTTTATTATTTCTAAACCAGCCAAGCCGATGGCCCTGCATCTCTCAACACAGTTTGCTAATTTACTCTCACTCCCCTTACTTGGCCTCCATTCACCCTGGAATGCCCTCCGCCCGGTTCTTACTGGTAATTGCCCAACGCAGTGCCTCTCTCATTGCCCATGTTATTGGGAGAGTTGGCTGTTTGGAACTCACTGAGCATTTTCTCATAAAAATGATGTTCCAGGTGGTTGTTCGGTGAAGCCACAGAGCCTAATCTTTCCAAATGGAGTGAAAATATCTGCAGTAACAAGAAAAAACTCAACCATTGAAAAGTAAAAACATTGTTGATGTTACAACATGTTTTTTCAAGGATGAGTTTCTGAGTTCCTATTTTTAAAAGAGTTTATGGAGAATATGTGGTTGCCCTAAGGTGGCTTCAGCAGATGGGAGAAAAAGTAGCACTCGTGAAATGCCTGCTCCGTGCCAAAAGAAAGGGTAAAGGTACCACATTGCTACCTGGGCTGTGTGCTACCATCTCTGGCTTAGCGACCAATAACTTAGGGGAACAGTGTTGGCAGGAGGATAATTTTAGGTGATGATTTTCATACCTTTGTGTGGGGACAGAGCCCCAGAAAGCAGTTTCCAGGCTCTCGGCCTCACATAGAAAGGTGTTGGCTCAGGTAGTAAATGGCCATCAACTGTGATTGCATGGCCATCAGCTGTGGCTAGTTGGCTGTCAGCTGTAACGGTGTTAGTGAGCCATTGGCCACTAATATAACTGCTGTGGCTACGCTAGCAGAGAAGAAGGAAGAGAGAGGAAGAATGGGAGCTAGCAAGAAGATGGCGGCTGGGCTGGCAAGCGCGGATGGCGGTTTGCGAACAGTGTGGATCCAGCCTCCAGTGAGAGTATAGTGCTGCCAGAGAGAATATAGTGGTATGACTCCCCTACCTATGGCTCCGTGGGTGTTCCTTTTCGGCCTCACCATATCCTGCGTTCTTATGTGGGGAGCGGGAGCAGAGACCCCACAGGCCGCCCCGCACGACAAATGGCGCAGCGAGCAGGGTCTCCCGCGTGACAAATGGCGCAGCGAGCAGGGTCTCCCGCATGACACTTTGTTTCTTATTTCCTTTTCAGCAACATAAGCAAGGCTTGGGATAATGGTTATTGATTAGAATTACAAAATATAAAACCATATCCTCTGCTCCCACCCAACCAGGGAAATCTGAGGGGAACGAATTTAGGTGCCTGTGGAGAGGCAGTGGGGAGAGTGGTTTGAGGGGACATACTTGACAAACTCACGCTGTTCCAGTTGAGAGGCAGGATCCAGATCCAGGCGTGATATGGCTCCAGAACCTGTGCTACGCCTCCCCAGGGACCAAAGCAGAATCAAAGGAGTCAGCTTTGATTCTCACTTGCCTTCACACGTCTTCTCATCGACTCATTTATAAATCCTACCGGGTCACCCTCCACAGCAGATCCCAAATCTGTCCATTTTCCTCCATCCCCACCGCCACTTATTTCTCTATCCAATCCACCACCATCCCTCTCCAGGACCAAAATCGTCTCTTAATTCATCTCTCTGCTCCCACCTTTGCCCCTAAGATTTTTCCTCCCATGACACGATATTTTAAAGACACAGATCAGATCAAAGCAGCCCCCTCCACAAAGCCACCCATGATTTCCCATTGCTCTCAGGACAAATCCTACCTCTTTTGTCCTCGACAAAGCCCATAGACCTGGCCTCTGTGTATCCCTGAGCCTCATCTCCCACCGTGGGGTTCTGGCTCCAGGTTCATTGCCATCAAGTGGGTACCAGATCTCTGTCCCTGCCAAGCCTTCCCCAGCTCCTCCTCACTCTGCTTCCTCCTTTCCAGTTTATCAGGCACTTTTTTGTGTGTTCCTCTGAGAAGCCGTCTCTATCAGCTTAGTGAAGAAGGTTTATACCACCCTCATCCCATTACCCTGTTACTCATTTCATCCTGTTCCTTTTCCACATAGCACCTAAAATTATTTATAATTGTACATTTGTTTACTCGTTGATGAACACCTTTGCCTACTCTCTAAGAGGGCAGGAACCATACCAGTTTGTTCTTGGCATGTGCTCACAGCCCAGCACAGTACTGGCATCTAGAGGGGACTCGCTCAATACATGCTGTGTTCAGCCCCAGATCCCATGCTTACAAGCTGCATGCTTGGCCAGGCACCCAGCCTCTTACAGCCTCCATTTGCTGGTCTGTAAAATGAGAGCAATAATTTTTACACCGTTGTGAAGTTTGAATGAGATGATAATGTCTGCAAAACACTTTGAAAACTGTTGGGCACACTCCAGCTATGTGATGAATTGCTTAGGCTCCTGCTTAGGGTCAAAAAGGAAATGTAGTCACACGGACCCTGGCTCTTGCAACTGCCAGGTGCTTTCAAGGCTTTTCAATGAAGTGTGGACTTCAGACAAATGGCAGATCTAATGGACTGTTCTCTGCAGTTGGCTGCATTTCCAGCCAGCACAGATAGGATTATAATTAGCGTTTTAAGAGTTCTGTTTCATTTCCAAAGGATTCCGTGCCGTCTATCTGAGGTGTGTGTCCAGAAGCAGATCCTTGTGGCAAGAGTTTTTATTCGGGCCCATTTGCTTCTTTTGCTACAATACCAGGAGTGTCTGTTTCTATTATACTCATTAATTTCAGGTGCCAGGTGAGAAGAGATTTTCCATATGTGAGATTTCCGATGGTGACCACTGAGCAAAAAGCATAGCTCTTACCCACGGTCATCACTTCCTAAATGACAGTAGTTTGGACAAACTCACTGTAGCAGAGCCAAACCCTTTATTAGCAGCCAGAGAATAGTCTGTAATGGGGGAAATTAAATAAATAAATCCTATCGGGTCATCCTCCACAATAGACCCCAAATCTGCTCATGGTCTTCTATCCATGCGTCTCTCTAAGGGAAAACATTCTTTAGCTTGTTAAGACAGTGAAGCTTCTTATTAAAAACTACAGCTAAGTCCATTTCTCCATTCTTGCTGCTGAAGGACTCAGTACTGTCAACCCTAAATGAACAATCCACTTGGAAGTGGAGTCGAGCCCACTGGAAATGGGCGGAGATGTACAAGGGAGCAGAACACAAATCAAAGCTGAGCCCAACCTGAGCGCTTCCATAGTTCACACTCCATCACCTGCTTTTGTGCAGGGTCCTTTTGATCCTAATTCTTCACTAGGCAGAGTGATGAGAATGACGACAGCACCAAGATTCACCCAATCTTCAGAGACAGCTGACTCTTTTTTCTTTTTTGCTCCTTTTTATTTTTCGAATGATCTCCAGTTTTAGCCAGCGTTGCTAAGGCGCCAGCAAAGTCAGAAGGGCCCTTGATGGGAGCCCTCTGAGTAAAAGAAAAGCCTACATCCGTGAGTACAAAGTTCAGGTTGGTCCTGAGCAGTACAACACTCTTTGCAGTCATCCTTCCAAGCCGTGGATGACAACAAATACATAACTCGCGCTGGAGTTGTATTTTCAGGGAAAGGAAATCGTGTGCAAGGTTTGTGCTCACTGGCGCCCCCGAGAATCGAGGCTCCTCGAGGACAATTCCAAGAAGAGTTCCCTGATGCTTTATGTTCACGTATACTCCTGTTACACTGAACCAGCTGTGGTTTTGCAATTCCTGCACCTCACCAAGTCCGTTACACCACGGATTATAAGAAGTTGTTATTTTAGGTACCAATGAGAAAGAAAATTTGCTCCTAATTAAATTGTGGAAAACGTGGTGACAGATAACCATATTCTTTCAGGTCACCAGTCTTGTTTGTCTCCTGGGAACACCTTTGCTCCCATTTGCTCTGCCAAAGTTACATCTCACCTAACATTTGACTGGTGTTTGGTATTTACCATCCACTTTGTGTAAATTTGTGAACTATATTGTGAGCTCCCTATGAAGAGGGACCATATTCTGTTCATCTGGCATCCTTCAAAGCCTAGCACAGTTTCTTGCCTAGGACAAATTCTCAGGAGCTCTAGGTTGAAAGCATGCGTTCTTTGTTAAAGCCAGTCTTGGAAGACTCCTCTGATGTCTGGACAACATATCCGTCTGTGCCTTTTGCCTCAATGAGAGGAAAAAGACACCCACAGGCAGGATTCTCCTAGCAATGCATCAAGCCTTCCATTGGTTTTTTTCCCCGTGCATGTCTCCATAAAGAGGTGGCCCCATTCTCCCTAGGAATAGTGTTTCCCAGGACTGTTATCTATCTCTCACTCATCCATTCAGTGAATGTGTGCTGAGCTCCTGTACCCAGTGTGACGCTAAGCCCTGGAGTGGATGAATAAGTCATTGACTGTGCCCTCCAGGAGGGTGATGTCTGGGGGAAGAGAAGGTCAGAGTAGCATTTAATACCAGTGCTATGTAATGAGCATGAAGCTCTGGGGCACTGGAGAGGGGGAGGCCATGAATTCTGATTGGGGGAAAGGTGAGGTATCACTGGAGTTTGTGGAAGACCGCGAATGACCAGGCAAAGGAAGGGAGTGGCAGAAACAGCACACAGTGGACAGGTAGTTCGCAGGGCGAGTTGAAAATGAAAGCCAGAGAACTTGGATCTCAGCAAAAGGACAGTATTCCTTTAGCTGAACTTTCAGCAAAAGGACCTTTTGAAAGTAATGATCTTCTTCGAAATGTTTTTTCCTGTGTGAAAAATGAACTTTTGCCCAGTCATCCTCTTGAATTATCAGAAAAAAATTTCCAGCTCAACCAAGATAAAATGAATTTTTCCACACTGAGAAACATGCCGGGTGTGTTTGCTCCACTAAAGCTGCAAACGGAATTCAAGGCAGTGCAGCAAGTGCAGCATCTTCCATTTCTTCCAACTTCAAACCTTTCACTGGATATTTTGAGAGGTAATGATGAGACCGTTGGATTTGGGGATATTCTTAATGACTCGTCACAACGTGAACTAATGGGAGAACCACACTTGATGGTGGAATGTAAACTCGGTTTACTGTCATGGAGTGTGCTGTCCATGAAAACAGAAGGGCTACATTTTGTTTATAGCCCTCTTTTTACTGCAATTTTATGTACACAACATTAGAAGTACTGACACATGAGAAATGTTGCCTAAATAATATCTGATCCTTTGAAATCATTTGGTCTTGGTTTATAGCCATGAGACAGTTGAAAACACTAGAGATGATTTTAAAACTCCGGATTTATATTAAAACAATAGCCTATGTCTTTAAGAAATCATTGTGAGTGAATATTATAAAACTATCCTCAGATTCCAGTTCAAAATTTTCTGGATAGTTCATAAATTTAATTTTGAATATAAAAATTATCAGTATTTGAGTCTCCAGTCTTCACAGTAAAAAAAAAAAAAAACACACAGTGAAAATCAGAGCCTTTGTGGTTGGGTGGGGGGCAGGGTGGGCTCAGATGAGTTCACCACAGAGTATGGGACTCTTCTGAGTGGAGTAATGTTTGCTTATTGCTGGTCTCTCCAATATTTGTTGTCTCAAAGATTGGTCACTTAGGGGAAGCTGAGGCATCACAACAATCCACAATTACCCTTGTGTGCTGCTTCGTCATTTTATGTGAACAAGAAAATGCCATCAAGTCTATATTCACACCAAGACGCTCCCTGACCTTATTCATGTGAAAAATATTTATCTTGCCTCACAACATGTCCAGAACTATTCAGGGTGCACGCTGAATGCTCCTATTCTACCTCAGTCACTTAAATCACCCAGTGCATTTGTCATTTGCTTCTTTCCTTTGAAGGTGCATGTTGAAAAATGTTCTGATAATTGAAAACTGCATTCAGCCAGGTCTGAAGGAATGTTTTTTCCACCATCTTTAAGAAGGTGTGTAAAATCAGAAAAGCCACAGGCTAGGTTTCAGGCACAAGTCACAGTGGACTCTGCTCACTTGGTGTCTGCGCCAGGTCTGAACGTTTATGTTCAAATCCCCCCCCCCCCCCCCCCGGGGCTTCAAGTCCACTCCGGGGGGTCTAATGCTTGCAACTCATGGATAAGACGCCATATAAAGTGCTCGCTGTGCAAGAGCTCAACCCAGCCCCCACCGCGTTCCTCTTTGACCCTGAGCATCATGGGGGACTATTTGCTACAGAATCTGTGATTTGGCTCAAGAGAGGGCACTAGTTGTCTCACACCAGAATGAGAAGGGGAGCCACGTCCTGTAATGAGACTGAAACAAAGAGTAAGCACTGTTGTCGGTGACAGGGCTGAGCCAGGACACGACAGCAGGTGCACCCAGTAGCCCTCTCCTGGGGAGCCCGCCAGCAACTGAAAACCAAAATGTCACTCAGATGGCTCTCCAGGCGGCGCGCCTCAAGTCGGCAAACACCTCTTGTCCCCCTACTCCAAACCGTGTGCCAGGCTCTCTAATTTAGAGGTAGTAAGACCCCATTCCTGCCCTCAAGGGATTTATGCTGTAACTCTAAACTCTTAAAAATGAAGTTCCAGAAGGGTAGGTGACATATTCAAAGTCATACCATTATAAGGGACTGGAACCCAAGTTTGTTTTCTTGTGTTTTTATTTCAAAGCCTCCCCCTTTTCAACTATACCGCATTGCATCCTGTCACACCGCAATATAATTATTTATAATTTTTTTCAATTGCATTTTAACATTTATTTAACTCCACTTAACAGCTGATTAGCAAAGACATAAATCAGGCTGCAAAAGTATATTATAAATGTTGAAAATATTCACATGTATTAAATATATTTTATGTATTTAAAATAAAAGTGAAATTGGTTTATCACTGGCTGATTGAGTAATGTTTATCTTTTTTACGTCGTTCTATATTTTTTTAGATTTTCTAAAATGAGATTGAATTGCATCTGTTTTTAAAAACTTATTTTAAAGTAAAACTAAAATAAAGTAAAAATATATGAAAATGCTTTTTAGTCCATAAAATACTAATAAGTATCAGCCACTAAATTTATTGCAAGGCAATAAAACCCTCAATGCATGGATTAGGTTAAAAGCACATCTAATTGACCATGATACTTGAATTTGATAAATGCTGCAAGTAGTTGCTGTAAGAACAGTAAGGCTGTGGTTGTCAATATCGTACTATCTGGAATTTGATAAGTCCAGCTTTGCCCAGCTTACTATGAGGGTACAGAACAATGCAGGCCAAACCCTGGTCAGAAGTCGCTGTGTCTAGGAAGGAGGATGTCTCTCATTCTTTGTTGGCAAGCCCTCACTTTACAGAAGGTGTAATTCCTTTCTGCCTAGCAATGCCCAGCTGTACTATTCACATCTGTTATCCGCCACCTTCCCTCAAGGCGTCCTGGTGGAAATTGGGTTTTAATGACAACTTGCATGTGAATTTGGGTCCCCAGCTCCTTGAGCAGATGGGTAATAGTGAGCTTACTGCTGAGCTAGGCACCCTGGAACTTCATTTTGGATGTAAACCTTCTTTTCCCTCCTTGGAAACCAGCTTCTGCTAATAAGCACCATTCCTCTTATCTCATTGAGGCCTAATAATCTCCTCTCACAGACTTACTGGTCTTTGACCAACCAACCCCCTGTATATAAAAGAAAGAGTCCCCTGCCTTTGGGAAAAAAGGAGGGTTGGACTTCCCTAGCAGTTCAGGACATCAAGGCCGGTGATAGAACCTTCTAGGAGTGTCAGCCTAGCAATTCTGGGCCTTTACACTTACATATCAAGGTAGCAGAAGGATGTATTTCTAACTTAATCGAATGTTCCTTCTAGACACTCATTATATTGGCACGTGCTTCCAAGCAGGGTGCTTTTTAGCTGGGAGGTAAAATAGTATTTTACAACAGTGTTATGATTTCCAAGGTACATTCGGTTTCACTGTTATCTCATTTCATCATCACAGCAGCCCTATGGGGCACATATTATTTACCTGCTTTGCAGTGAGGAAACCAAAGCTTAGAAAGGCTGGGTGGTAAGTCCAAGATTGAAAGGCAGGGCTCAATCCCAGGTCTCACTCCAGATCCTGGGCAATTTCCACTGCTTTTCTAAAGTTTAAAATAAGATCCATGATCACAGGCTGAGAACGTGTCAGATGGGAGTGGTCCTATCCCTCATGAAGACGTCCCCTGCAGAAGGGAAGGGAAGGGGGAAGGAAAGAAACCAGCGTCTATGGAGCTTCTATTCTGTGCAGGCTATTTTCCTCGCACTATCTCTTTTAAATGACATCTCTTTCTCCCAGGTGATTGAAAAGAAACAGAAATAAAGCAAGACTCATTTACTTCCCCAAAGTCACATAGCTTACAAGTGGCAAAACTGGGCTGACAACCAGTCTTTCGTGGTCTTCTTACCACACTTCACATTTCACTACAACTCACAGTGGATTTATGCACATGGGAGATTTTAAAAGGCAAATGGCAAACAAAAGTTCTCTGATCTGGGAAAGAGTATGGTGTTCTTAAGGACACATGCATACCCCTTTTCGCCCCGCCGAGTCCCCAGCAGTTTTCTGTGTGACCCTGCTGACATGCTCGTCTGCCCTCTTGCAGGGTGTGTGGTGGTGGTGTCTGTGATTGAACAGCTTGCACAAGTTCACAACGCTACGGCCGAGGCTGCGATGGAGAGACTGTGCAGCTACCTGCCTGGTAAGTACAGAAAGGGTCCTGTGGCGGTGGGCCCCCTTTCTTTTCTCACTCATGGGTCACCATTCCTCGGTCACCATGAATGAGTTTAGACCCCATACATGCTTTTGGAGGAGAATCCAATTGTGCTCTTTCTGTAAATTGATATTCTTATGGGGCTGGTAGAAATTAAAACAAACACACAAGAAAACCACTCATTTTCCATTATGGCAGAAAAATGGTGGTCAGTCGTGGTCATTGTGGTCAAAATAATGAACAATTTTCAATGTTGCATATTAATTTGACCACATTCACATACCCAGAAACACGCACAGTTCTACCAACACAGAGCTTTAGGCTGAGAAGACAACTGATCTCAAAGCCACCAATGGGAAAATAATCTGAGAACATTCCATTGAGTTCAACTTTTTCTCAGTAAAATCCCTTATCCACCCTGCAGAAGAGGGAGCTGATTGATGGTTCAAACAAGTCATATACAGAGGGTGCCAAAAATATGTATACACATTTCAAGAAAGGAAAGAACGGTATTAAAATTGTAATCCTCAATATATACCGATAACAAAAGATGAATACAAGTCATGTGTATACATTTTTTTGGCGCTCCCGGTATTTGTTTTTAATCTCAGCAGAAAGAAAATACTCTTTTTTCACTTATAGATACTATTAGGTGAACAGTCGCAATGAATAAACTTCTTTGAGAGTCAAATTTTCATTCACTTAATGTTAAGGAGCTAATTCATCAAGGATGTCCACGTTATTTTTTCTAAGTAAAGTTGTTAGACTAATGGTGATTGTATCTTTGATTTATAGAGCACACAGAGCCAATAGCAGCAAAGCATTTTCAGAGAATTTTTTGCATGCTGTCACAATATGCGTTGACAAGCTAAATTTTTAAAATTCAAAAATTGAGACTGGGAGAGGATAATACACGAACACATGTGTTTACAATATTCCAGATTGACCATTGCTAAGATTTTGACATATTTACATCAAATCTTTCTTTTGTGGAACTAGGATGTGGCAGATAGACTTGAAACACCCCTTGGTCTCCCCCACCCCATGTCTATTCTCCTACTTTCCTAGAGGGAACCAGTCACATGAACTAATGGGTAGTCTTCCTTTCAAACCTTATACTTTCACATTCACTTGTGTGAACCCATAACCAATGGATAGTATTGTCCTGTGGGTGATTTTTTTTTAACCTTTTCTTGGTAAAACAAGTGTAGAAAATCACACAAAATAAATATATAGTTTTAATGCCGTTGTAAACATAGCTTAGGTCAAGATCGTCACTCTAGGAGCTCCATTCACGTGCATCACCTCATCACGAATCCCTTCTTCCCCCTAAAAGAACAATGTCCTGAATTTTACTGTAGTAATTTCCTTGTATTGCTTTATAATATTATCACCCAAGTGGGTATTCCCAGACACCATAGTGTTGCCCAGTTTTAAAATTTTTGATGTGTCTTTTAAGTCTATTTGAATCTGCAAGTTTCCTTTCCATCTCTTCCTTTTCCTTGCAATTTAACTGTGGAATTTGCCATGTAGGGTTTCCCATAATCTGGATTTTGCTGATTGCATCCCTGTATGATTCAATACGTTTCTCTGTGCTCTGTATTTCCTGAAAATTGGCAGCTGGATCCAGAGTCTTGATCAGACTCCAGTTTGATTTCTTTGGCAAGACTATGCGTGCTGGTGTTTTCATTCATCAGACGGCCATCTTAAGTGTTTTTTTTCTTATTTCTCTCGTGATGTTAGCAGCCATTGATGTTCAATGACCAGACCCATGAGTTCATAGAAGGGTTGCAAAATGGTGCTACTTTAATCTGACATTTATATTTCATTTAGTAATTGAAATATGTTAGAGACAATTTTCCTCCTCATCATCATATTTTAAAGATATTTTTTCCCACAGTTCCTAACATCACTGTTCATATTAGGAAAAGCAGAACAAATGTTTGATTCTTTTGCATTATTTGCCAGTTTTTAAATAATTCATTGCCTTTCTAGGATCATCACAGAGTAGACAATTCATTTTCTTTAAGCACCATTATGAGCTGATGAATTTATACATATTTGATGAATTTCAGTCTATTTCAATTATTATCCTTTTGAGGCTCAAATTGTCCCAAATTTGACCAGAGGGAACCTCTTCCAGTTGGCTCCTGAGCCCTTTGATATGAGCTTAGGTAACTTCTGACAGCGTCCTCCCTAACTGACATGACAAGGTGTGCCAGCCATGACTTATACATTTCCAGCCCCAGACCTGCAATCAGCCATTTCCCTTAGAAGCCCTGGTTTCTTTTAATGGGAAGTAGTATTTTCAAACCACAATCTGGGTGCGTAGAAATGCTCATTGCTACTGAGTAGGTCATTCTTTCTAGGCCTCTTCAGTAGACAGTGATAGAAATTACATATACATACATTTCCATATATTTTAAGATAACATATCTAATGAGTTCACACTGACGCCAAATTTAAATTGAAGACTACAGGATTCTTTTTTCTTACTCTCTTCCCTACATACTTGTATCTGCTCCTTTCCACACTCTAAATCCTCATTCTCAAGGACAAAGGGATGGATAGAATTAAAATAGCCCATCATTACTCATTTCTCTATCCCTCATTATACCCAGAACTGTCTGAGAATATCAATTCTAATACTACGACCGTTAATGTATTTCATAATCACTGAGAGCAGTTAAAATTGTTTTTTGCCTATACTTCTCCCATTTCTCTTTCATCGTCGTACTATATTATCTGAGCACACAGCCATTACACACAATGCCCATTCGCTTTTCACTCTCATTTTGTCTTAGTTCCATCAGCCACTCTGATTGATGTTCACCATCAGCCCTTGTGAGGATGTCTGTCTAGCTGAGTTGTCTAGAGCTCATTCCTCAGGAAGGGCTCATGGGAAATTCTCCCTGAATTTCTTGCATGTTGATTAACAGGCTGTCTGTGTCCTTTATACTTGCAAGTCAATGTTTTTCTGGATATAAAATTCATTGCCACACAATGTCTTTCCCTAAGTGTCTTAAATACGTTGTGAAAAAGCCTGATGATAATCAAATTTTCTTTTTCTTATAAGTCACTTGCTATTTTTGCCTAGAAGTTCAAAGGAATTTTTTTCTTTCTTCTATAAAATTTAGTTATCTAACTAGACTATGTCTTGGTGTCAGTTATATATGCATTGACGTTCTGGGGCACGCAGTGTGCTCTGTCCATAGCTGCTGTCAAATAAATACATTTCTTGTAAGTTTCTCGTATTTATTCACTGTCCTGAAGCTGGCTTTTTTCTTCGGGGATTTCTATTATTCATATTTTGAATTTCTTTGACTAGCTTTAGTATTTTGCTTACCTCTTGAATACTTTTTATCTCTTCATTTATTTTTTATCTTAAACTGTTTCCTCCCTTTCACCTTCTATTTACCTTAAGACATGTGCTATTGTATTCACTTCTTGTTTTCATTCTAGTTTAGACTTCACGTCTTTTATAGTCTTGTGTTCTTCCTGACTTCTTTATTGCATGTTTGGGTTTTTCCAATTCTGAGTTCTGTTGTTCTTTTGTGTCTTCTATCATTTTATTAATGCTTCTTGGCTCATTTTGAAATACAATGTTATGTTTTCATCCTTTTTTTTGGCAAGACTTTCTGGCATGCTTTTGCTATCTGTAGGGATATGATTCTGTTCCTTCTTTTTTTTTCTGATAATAACTTCATATGGGAGTTGACCTAGATACATTTTTGTTGCTCATTTTTATATGAAATTAGCTTTCCAAAACTCTTAGAAAAAGAAGTGGTTCGGGGTAGCTTTTCTAAATGTACAGAGCTCCTGCTTCCGTTGTTTTAGTGTAGTGTCAAAAAAAAGTAGCAGCTTGCTTTCTTAGATTTTCTGACTTGGTTCCCCTGCCCACCTTCATCTGGTTTTTTCTCTTTACATTGCTTCTTACCAGCTCAGTTTTGGCTCCAAACCCAGCAGCCTCTCCTCACTGTAGACTCTGCCCTGGAAAGGAGCTCTGGTGGGTCAGTTTCTAGAACACGTAGGTGCCGGGCCACTTGAGTTCCTTAGCCTTCTAACCTGGAGCCCTTGGCACTGTCCTGCTACTGAAGCTGGCAAAACCTTTCCCGGGTCCAGGTGCTGTTCTTCGATTGGCCCACCTTGCATTCTGGTCAATATTTGTGGGTTATTTGGGGATTCTCCTATTCCCGGGTCTACCTGACCCTCCCACCCCCAATTCCTTCCCTCCTCTTTCTTCCACAGATACTGATAACCCGCAAGGCGTGGCTGTGCATGGTTTTATCTTTTGGGGTTCTTGGAGACACCTAGTTTTGTTGTAACTATTATCTATGGTTTTGTGGATGAGGGTTAACTAGAAGCTCTCTCTCTCTCGCTATATATATATATATACACACATACATACCAGGGTTGCCCCCCAAATTTACACATTTTAAAAGATGTTATCTATGTGTTACTTTTTGAAGTTGAATTGAATTACTGAATTATGGTAGCAATCTGTAGTATGATGTTCGCTCAAAAGATGGTGTTAATCAAATGAATGCTAACATCATTCATTGTGTTATAATTTTAATACAGCTTTTTCCTTTCTTAAAATGTGTATCATTTTTTGAATATATATATATGATTCAAAGAAATTCCAAAACTCTGCTGCCTCTACCATAATCTTTCCAGAATCCTCCCTTGTGGGAGCTTTAATTTTACATCAATGTCAACTATATGTATTGCTCTGCAACTTCTGTTTTTCACTCAACATGGCGTTTTTGAGATCTATGCACATTAAGACATATAGACCTAGGTCAAGTCTTTTAATTACTCCGTAGATCTTCACCATATAAATAGCCTGTATTTTACTTATCCCTCCCCCTATTATTGGACATTCACAACCTATTATAAACCTTATTTTTATATTTTCACATCTCTGAATTAAAGAAAAAAAGGAGAAATATTATTACTATTTTACAAAAGGAAAAGCGAGGAACAGTTATAATGATCAAGACTTGTTTGATTGGCTGTCACTTCTGTGTGATACAACACACTGACATACATCACCATTTGTACTTTGAGTTTGATTTTCTCTTTTTAAGCAGAACTGTTTTGTCCAAAGATGAAAGGCTGAGTAAAAACCCTCTCTTCTAGATTATCCCCTCCTAATGCAATAGCAAAACGTAAAACAACCCGAACCAAGTTCGATTATTGGTATTCAAGGTATTCATCGTGGCTCCTTCTCACCCATAACAGAAAATTTCAGAGTCTGCTGAGGTAAAACGAGGGGCTGAAAGTCAACTTCTGGTAAAACAGAAGTTGGCACTTCACCAAAGGAAGCAAAATAAGTATTCCAGTTTTCAGTGGTAGGTTACCTTTCAAATTGTGCAGAATTTCAAAGGGTTCAGAAGGCTGTTTGGGGTTATCTGTATTGTATTCATTACTGTTTTGCGTTTGTGTGGAAATAAGAGCCTCAGTTTAGGTGAAAGCTTCTTTCACTTGACAGACATGAGCACAAGGTAGGCATGACTGTTTCCATTTTATGGATGTGAGAAACAGTGCACAGAATGGTCCGTGAATTGTGTGGGGAGACGAAGACAGTCAGTCTCTTATCCAAGGACTTTCTAGAAAGTAGAATAAACCTGGACCATAGTGCTTTCCTGCACCCTGTATTGCCTTCTGTCTGGTGAGCTAGGAGAATGGGGGACAGAGGAAGGGAAAGTAAGCACATCAACACACAAATAAGTACAGAAAACATCATCTTAGCAGAGAAACCACATATGCAACATTCTTGAGACTCTTCACTCAGTAAATCATATTGGCTTTTCCTGGGCCTGGGAAGACAATTTTTTTTCCAATTGTGAAAGCATTTTCAACCTTCAGTTTCACCCACTGCTTTTGCCTCAGGCTGTCAGTAAACACCTTGGAAGAATCTCAGAATTGTTAATGGAAAAATGATTACTGGAATCATTCTCATTAGGGGTCAGCAGACTCATAGGCGCTGAGAATCTTGCTGGAACTTCTCTTTCTCGGGCCACCTATGCAGAAATCTTATCTCTGTGGAATACGGTAGTTAAACCCTCATGCAGACTTAAAATGAGGAAGGCAACTTTCCTCCCATTCTATAGGTTCTGAAAATCCACTTGCTGCCTAGAATATAAAACCTCAAAAGTAGCTTTGTGGTTAATTCAACTGACTGTGCTTCAAATTTCTCATTGCTAGTTAGTGTATAACAATACCTTACACACCTGAGGTAGATGTGGCATCAAATAAAATGTCCCAAGTACCTTGAAATGCATACTACAAGTAACATGGACTTTTGGAGTAAAATATTTTAAGCTCTTATTGAACCACAGATATGGTTATCAGTGATCTCGGACAAGCCTTAAGCTCCCTAAACCTCCTTTGGTGCATCATGCTCCAAAGTTCCAAGACGGGGAGGAGAAGGGCACTGAGTCCTACTCCACTTTTCAGATGAGGAAATGGAAACCCAGCGACCTAAGGGCAGAAGCCAGTGAGCTGATGCTGAAATTCAGGTCTCTGAGTCCTATCACCTCAGAGCTTCTTGACCTTCTCCACTGCAGTGGGGTGCCCAGGGAAAAGAGGATATACCATTTTTAAACTGTTACATTGCGGTATAATTCACATAGCATGAAATTCACCCATTTAAAGCCTAGAATTCAAGGGCTTTTAGGGTATTTAGAGTTGTCCATCCATCACCACAGTAAGTTTAGAATATTTCACTCTTCCAAAAAGGAACCCAGCTCTCCTTATCTGTCACCCCCCAAACATTCATCCTCCCCGCCCTAAGCGACCACTAATCCACGGTCTCTATGAATTTGCCTATTCTGGGCATTTCGTGTAAATGGAATTACACCATACGTAGTCTTTGGTACTGTTTCTTTCACTTAGCATAACGCTTTTAATGTCCATCCTAGTTGTAGCATGTATCAGAACATCACTGCTCTTTTTACTGAATAATATCCCATTGTACGGATAGAGTCCATTTTGTTCATCCGTTCATTAGTTAATGGATATTTGAGTTGACTTGTTTCCACTTCTTGGCTATTTTGCATAATGCTGCTGTGACCATTCATGTACAAGCTTTTATGTGGATATGTTTTTTATTCTCTTGAGTATAGACCTAGCAGTGGAATTGCTGGATCATATAGTACCTCTGTGTTTAACCATTTGAGGAACTGTCAGACTGTTTACCAAAATGGCTGCACCATTTTGTACTCCCATCAGCAGCGTAGGAGGGTTCTAATTTCTCCACCTCCTCATCAATATCTGTTATGATCTGTCACTTTCACTACAGCATATCATAGAGAGTGGGAAGTGATATCTCATTGTGGTTCTGATTTGCATTTTCTTAATAGCTAATGATATTGAGTATCCTTCTGTGTGCTTATTGGCCATTTGTGTGTCTTCTTTGGAGACTATCTATTTAGATGCTTTCTTTAAATGTTTGGTACATTTCCCCAGTGAAGACATCTGGTCCTGAGCTTTTCTTTATGGGAAGTTTCTAATTTCTAATTCAATCTTTCGTTATATGTCTATTCGTATTGTCAATTTATTGAGTCAATTTTGGCAGTTTGTCTTTCTAGGAATTCGTCCATTTCATCTAAATTATCTAATTTGCTGCCATGCAGATATGCAGAGTATTCCCTCAGACTTTTTTGTTTTCTGAATTTCTGTAATGTCAAAAGTAATGTGGGGGATATAGTTTTAAGTTCCTACTTCAAAAGTACAATATGTTTGAGGTCTCATACCTTATTGTAAGGCTAAGTCCTATGAATATATCTATTTAAATATAAAAGTAATATTTACATTCCTTACCACTGAGTAAAAATGAAGAACCAGACAGAGTTCCCAATATTTATCATGTTGTTTCACTGTCATAACCTCCAAGCAAGGGCAACCCAGTTTGAGCAAAACATGACAAGATAAATTCCCCCAGCGGAGGCTTTCCCCTCCCTACCCAGTACAGCCCCCCGTCCCTAACTTTGCTAAGGTCCCACGTGGAATTACCAGGATTCCACAGTAGACCCACCAACTGGAGAAACAGGACTGAGAGTTAACAGATTTCACTGTGCAAACAGATCAATCCACAAAGCATTCCTGTACTCTCACAATGAGAGAGGGGGTGGAGGAAGGAGACTGCATTGTTGTTGGGTGTGTGTGTGTGTGTGCTGTATGTGTGTGTGTGTGTGTGTTTGTGGTGTGTGTGGTATGTGTGTGTTTGTGGTGAGTGTGTGTGGTGTGTGTGTGTGTGTGTGTGTGTGTGTTCTCTGCTGTAGATGACAGTGAATGCAGCAACACCTGTGACAGTCTCCTTTTATTCTGGAATATCAATAGCAAAAACTAAATAGCTAAAGTGAAGTCTTTTTTTTTTTTGACCTCCAAATAACACCAGAGAAGAATATTTTTAACAAAGCTGTATTTCAGGTTATTTACTTTAAAGTGATTCCTGTTTCTTTCAACTTCAACAAATAATATTACCAACATTCAGATGTTCGCTGCTTTGAAAAATAAAATAGAATCCCAGAATTTAACTGTATTTTTAAAATAAACTCGTGATCTTTAGCATGCACAGTAAACAAAGTGAAATTTGCCCAAAACTGAGATAGAAATTATAGTTTAATGGTTACATTAACTGTAACGTTTTTCCCAAACCCTTAAAATTAATGACTTGAAGTAATGATAAATTAATCACTCAGCTTTGGTTTCTGGTAAAGATGATCATTATTAACTCATGTGTTAAATTCATCATCATAAAAACTATTCTATTTCCCCTCTTTATTTTTCTTAGAAAAACTGTTCTTAAAGGGCACCTGCTACTTAGTGGTTCGCACATTTGGACCAGATGTCATGAAACTGTGAGTACCCTGGCACTGCACTCTGATTCGTTTGGGGGACACGGGAAGAAACTGAAGAACTGGGAGGCTGCTGGCTGTTTGCAGCCAATGTACTTACTAAACAAGGGCTTGAGCTGAATTCCAGTTCTTGTTACTGTGTTTCCCTGAAAATAAGCCCTAGTGGAGCAAAAATTAATATAAGACCCGGTCTTATTTTCGGAGAAACACGGTAATAGCAGAAGGTTCAAACGTGACTCGGCTCCTGTATCACTGTGGGCAAAGTCTCCCCTTGAACCACAGAGGTGGTGAAACTGGCTCAATTTCTTTCCAAGAGCCTTTCAGAAGGAATTCACTGTCGCGTCCCACAAGACGAGGGTTGTGGGGAGCGAGGAGGGCAACGCAGGGTTAAGAAATTCAGGTAAAACTAAATCATGAGGTTGTCACTTTGAGGGCCTATATCCCCCCAGAACTGCATCTGATTGATTAAAACAAGCTATAAGAGGATCACACCATAAGAGGAGAAATTTCTATCAGCCAACAACTAATATGGATACTGGAAAATAGTGACAGAACCACGAAGGGGTATCATTTATTACATCTGTCTTCTTCAAAGTGGTCCATTCCATACTACTGAGAATGAACCATGTCATGACTTTGAATGGTCTCAAAGAAAAAACAATACCCCCACTCATGGAGTGGCCCGCTTTTGGTGGCTGGCTGGACCCATTCTTTCTTAATGCCCTTTGTCCCCTTGTACTTATGTGAGGTGGGGACTGCCTCATACATTTCCCGTCTGCAGCACCTAGTGCAGTGTCTGTCTGTCCTCTCTCTGGTCCTTTTGCTTAACCTACTCTAGCGCTCACCACTCTCCTGCCAGCTACAGCGGAGCACTGGGTTTCCAGATGAACCCAGGCCATTTCCCTTTTACTCCCAGCATGCTTGGTAGCCAATCTCTGACACCCCCTCTTGGATATCGGGGTGCACTGGCCTCTTTGGCTTCTGTGACTGTTTTCCACTTACCTCTCTAGGCCCAGAGAACTCTCTCTGGCCAACCTGACATTTCCCCCAGAGCATCTGACTCATAGTAAGTATATAAACAGATTCCTAGAGTGGGGGGATTGTTTTTTCTTGGAGACCATTCAAAGTCATGGCATGGTTCATTCTCAGTAGTATGGAATGGACCACTTTGAAGAAGACAGATGTAATAAATGATACCCCTTCGTGGTTCTGTCACTATTTTCCAGTACCCATATTAGTTGTTGGCTGATAGAAATTTCTCCTCTTATGGTGTGATCCTCTTATAGCTTGTTTTAATCAATCAGATGCAGTTCTGGGGGGATATAGGCCCTCAAGGTGACAACCTCATGATTTAGTTTTACCTGAATTTCAGGCTTCTCATATGAAATGTGTTTCCTAACCCAGAGGGCATCATCCCTTCTCCTTATTTCACACTGGTCAATTCTTAATGATTCGTGGACTAATTATTCAGCAATGACATTTCTTACCCACAGACAAGCCACAGGATGTCGTTAGGAAGTGGGACACCTGAGCACTCAGGTACATCCCCCCAAGAACCTCGGTCATGTTAGAAGGGGTGACTGCCAAGAGCAGCCAATCCTAGCCAGTGACCACCTGCCAGGTCCTCTAACGCCCGGCCTTGACATCCATTGTGACATGGATTGCCATAGCACGCCTGATTCTGGTCTACTGTCCATCTTACTTCGCTTCCTGGTACCGATTTCTGCTTCCCTCTACATCATAAGTTTTTGTATTCCAAACCTAGGAGTCTTCAGAGATCAGGAGAGGCCTAAACTACTAACATTTTTATAAGAAAAATACAAAAGAGGGTTTCTAACGATTACAATGTGCCTTAAATGTAATTAAGGGTTTTTTTTCAGACACCAAAAAAATACCGAGCAATATAACTGTGCCATTCACAAGATAATTGCAAGATTTATAGAAATGTTTAAATTCATAGCACACTATAAGGAGTAGGGTCCAGAAATGGAACGAAAATAGTAGTTGTAAAAGGAAGAAGTGTTTCACTGCTCTGAGTGTATCACTGTGACTATATATATAATATATAAAACCTCCTTTGAAAGTGATGTGAAAGGTCTAAATTTCATAGCTTTCATGTGTGAAAGGGCCTGTCCTCAGCTCCCTGCCATCGGCTGTTACTCTGCCCATCTGCTAACTTAACCCTGACCTTGTCCCTTTTTCTGTTTTATGATGATGACCATCACCATCACTGACTTCATTTTACCATGTGATGAAGTCTGCCCCTCCCCATATGCCTCACTCCTGCTCTCCTGTTCCTGTAAAGGTAGTGAAAGGAAGGACAGTAAGTTAAAATATGACCATTTTGGTCTTATTTGCCGCTCTGGGAAAAAGAAAACAAAGCTGGGTGGAAATGGTTGTTACGAGTTTGGCGATCTCCTAAGGATTTCACAAAGAGTGTGTCGGCTAGGTCTTCTGTCCCAAGTTTGGTGGAAAGCACACGTGCTATTTGTCACTTCTTTGCATCTTATTCATTCCAATGGTCTCACACGTGCCTGGACTTACAAAGCTCAGCATTTTCTATTCTTGTCCGAAGGAGTACCTCTCACTTTCACTCTTTTGCTGACGCAGGACCCTGGGAGGGACACCATGTACCCAGTTCCCTTTGCCTATTCTTCATTTCAGAGAAAGCCAGCCTCACTCTAGGACCCAGGGATCCCCATTTCCACTCCCCTATTCAAATGCACGGACTTGAAAGTGTGCTCTCTTTGTGTGAGAAAGAGAATGGGTCTTGGATACCATATAATGAATTGGCTCTGGTGGTCCTGCATCGCCACAGATGGTTTGTTAACCATAGAGGGGGGAAATTAAGAAAGATAAAGCCGAGGCCTATTGAGCACCCTCCTGAGTCCACTAAATCCCAGAACCCCATAAAGATAGCAGTCATCATTTAAATAAATGGACCATTAAATTGAGAACAGATGTGTCAAAACAGCCACGTTCTCCTGATTTAGTGACCTTTGGTAGACAGTTCGGTAATGGACTCTCTATCTGTCACAAACAGCTTGTCCCACAGCTTAGAAGACGTGACCTCTTTTTATGATTTCGCTTACTTCCTCTCCACTACCCATGAAAAACCCAGGGGCCACGCAGATGCTCTGGTGATGAACTCTCTTTTTCCCTCTTAACTCAGATGCTCACAAAAGGTTGGGAAGCCATCTTGCCAGTCACATTGTTAGTCTCATTCAGCTGGAGTGAAATTTGGGAGCCTGTGGTCCCAGCTTATGTTTTCACACAGTAGTGACCATCCAAATGCTTGAAAGTCTCTGAAGTGGCACTTCTTTTTCTGATGGGCTTTGATAAGATACGTGTTCATTAATATGGGGCAGTTCTTTCTACAGAAAGTTTTATGATATAAACTCTCAGGTTCCTTCCCAGCATTTGTTGATTGGATTGGTAGTCCACACGTAAGATTATTAGAGGGTTTAAATGCTATTCTCATGTTCAGGAACCATTAAAACTGCTGCTTACATGCTAAGTGAAAGCTGGGTGCTGTTTTGTTTTGTTTTGTTTTGTTTTGTTTGCGTCTTGTTTTTGTTTTACCTTCTAAATCTCACTTCTTATTCTACATATCCAAGTGGCAAACCCCTTTGGAGGAGAGTCTGTGGAATGGTGAGCAGGGAAATAAGGCAGAAATGGGAGTGCAGTTTGCTTGGATATCCAGTGACTCAGATCCCGGCCCTAGTCACAGGGGCCAAGCACTCCCCAGCTAATCAGTAGTTCTCAAGGGCCGGCCCACGTATGGGCTGTGACTGCCTTCAGTCAAAAAATTAAAAAAAGGAAACAACATGACCTTGCGGAAGAAGGAAGAACAGGAGGAGGGTCAGGGAGAGAAGAAAGGTGGTGGTAACTGCAGTAGTGACAGAGGTGGTCATTGCTATAGACGGGGGAGGGGATCTATTATAGGGGAACCTAGAGCAAAATACATATACCTTGGCCTTAGACAGAGGAAACAGGACTGGGAAGCCACCAGGAGTACGGGGGACATTCTCCCAGGCTTCCTCCCTGCACATGCTGGGTTCTGCCTCCTGAACCCCATCCTACAGGCGAGCTTTCCAAATGTTCAGTCCACATGGCAGGAAATGACACTACAGTCTCAAATCACTATAGCGCCTATTATTCTGAGAACCGCCCCAATGAAGTCAATCTTTTTAACACCGGTTCCAAATTTCCAGAAGAGATAATCTGATTCGTCCCACAAGAAGAGTAGTCCACGGAGGTCCAATCAACTGACCAGGCAGCATGGAGTATAAACACAGTTGCCAGGGGTCTGCCCCTTTGGGTGAAGGGGGACAATTAGGTGATCATGTCAGCTGGGAAGAAACGCCCAAAAGTATCTTCTAGAATCTATAACTGCTTCCAAGATTAGTCTTTGGCTATTTCCAACCTAAGTTTCTGGGGTTTTTTCGTTTTTGTTGTTTTGGTGTGGTTTGGTTGGGGTTTGAATGAATAATTTACGTGACAAAGTTACTAAAAGTCCATAATTTACTATTCATTTATTTGAAGCAGCATATTATATTCTTTCTTGATAAGAAGAGTTTTAGAGTTGTCAGGTAAAAACTGGATTTATAAGAAGTTTGTTCTAGCCCCTTCAAACCTAGACATACACCAAAATGTTTAAAGAACACAATTCTTTTACCATCCCCAGGGGAAAAGTCAATTCTATTCTATTTTCTTCCATAACATAAAGAAACATTTACTTTAAAAGGAAAGAGCTATTTGGATTACGCCTAAGAAAATAATCTTAGGAGTTTAAGTCTCTATCATAAGTGATTTTTTGCTATAAGGCCCAGTAAACTTTAAATTATTGTTTCCATCAAGTTACATCCCGTCCATTTTTCCTTTAGCAATACTTTTTCTTTGTTGCTTCTCCTGAAAAGAATCACCTGTTCCTGTGAGAAGCTGAAACATAGCTCAGTGGTATTGTTGGGGGTTGGGGGGGGGGCTCCCGCCCCCCAGGACCTTATTCAAAAATATAGGCGAGAGCTACACGGCAGGAAATCGTTAGGACCCAGCAGCTACAAGGGACTGAACGAGAAGCCCGCGCTGCAGTGAGTGGAGGGTATTAGAATCCATTCTGGGGATTTACCTTTCTTTGAAAAAGCTTCTGTTTCCTGATGCCTGAGAGATCTTAACAGCCCTTGTGTTGCCCCATGTCGCTCCAGGCTTAGCGCTGATATGAACGCTGATGTGGTGTGTCACGCCCTGGAGTTCTGTGAGCAGGTCCCCGGCCAACCTGTGTGCCATCTCTACCCCCTTCCCAAGGTGAGTAGGTTTTCACGCTGAAGGTCAGATTACAGTGACACACAAACCCTTTGGAAGTGTTGTAAAGGGACGCTCAGCTACACTCAGCGATTTGGGGACAGGAAGAGGCGAGATGACATATCCAATTACATCCTGTGAAATAATATTTTCACGTTTCAACCTAGATCCCTTCTCTCCATGCTGCCAAGGAATGTCTTTCCTGTTTAACTATTATGCTGGGCTGGCAGTTGGTAGGAAATCTGACCAGTCAAGGGGAGAAGAGGTTTAAATCCCTCTCTACCAATTAAAGACCAAACAAGTGACTTCTAAAAGGTGACCAACTCATCCCAGTTTGCCTAGGCCTTCCCTGGTAAAAGCACTGAATGTCCCACATTGTGGGAAAAGCTGGGTAGTTGGTCACCCTGTCTGACCTTTATGTTCTCACCCATAAAATGGGTATAATAAAATGCCTAAAATACCTCCCTCATGCATTAACTGTGGGAAGCAGGTGAGCTAAGACATTTAAAATGCTTAGCACAATACCTGCTACATAAAAAAAGTGTTAATAAAAATGGTGGCTAAAATAATTTTTATCAATAGCATTATTATTCCGAGATAGCTGGCACAATTCCCTCCTCACACTCTGAATATTATACTCTGAAAGAAAGTATAATATTAAATCCAGTTAGGTCTCACAATATAGGTATTCAGAAGCTTCTTATAAAAATAAAATAAAATTCTATGCCTCCTTTCCCAGAATTGTAGTTTTTCTGTATATAACACAACAGGTTTCTGTTCTATTTGTAATTTCCTTTTTGTTCTCATTGAAATGAAGTTTGTTTAGTGCTTTGTGGCCTAACCAACGAACATGGTTTTGCCGAATGACAAAGTGGCATAAGCCTGTCTCCTTGAGCAGGAAGAAATAGATGCAGGTATCAGCAGTGCTGAGCGTTTCATGCGTCCTCAGCCGCTGACTAAGAGCCAACTACACTGTCCCTAATTCCACGTGAGAAACTGTGGGCTCCACTGGTTTCTAGCAGAGTTAGTCAATTTTAATTAAAGAAAAGACTTTTCATGTGTTCAGGATCGTATCAGAATATTTGCTGTTTGATAAAAGTATGGAGGAAACGTGTATGTACAAAGGCAGGCGGTATGGGTTTCTGTGATTGCCTTGAATAGCATCATTTATATACGTCACACACACAGCTATACATAGTCACGAAATGTTCAACTTGAAAAACAATTATTCTTATAATCTATGGAGTTAACACTCAAAATATCATTTTCATGGCATTCAAGGTATAGCTACAAAGCAGATGTGAATCAGAAGGCAGAATTACTTACCTGCTCAAGGTAGGTAGACATAAATGGAAATAATTTGCAGCCTGCAAATTATCCTCGTCAACACACACCCTCAGTGTAGCCACTGCTCTGAAATCTATCACCATAAATATCAGCGCATGGATGTAAAGTTCTATTCTCGAACTTCGCATAAACGGAATGATATAGTTTGTTCTCCTTTGCGTCTGGCTTCTCTTGTCTGTGAAATTCATCCGTGCTTTGCGTGTCACAGTGTCACCGCAGGAAGTGTTCACACATCATCTTCTGATGGAACTCCTGCTTTAGCTTCCCAGTTAGTCCAACCCAATCTCCTCTTGCCCTCTTTCCAATACAATGTCCACACGGGTGCCAGAAATGCCTTTCTATAAGAGACATACGACCTTGTCACTCCGTCCCGTTGTCATTTTCTGGAAAGCAGTTTCTCCCTCGTCCTTCAACTTGGTGGCCTCCTCCTCATCCTTCAGGTCTCAGCTTGCACCTCCCTTCTATGGGGATGCCATCCCTGACTCCTTTATATAGCCCCTTGTCGAAGTTCCTGTGGGTTCCTTCACTGAACTCGCCTTGTGTTAAATGATACGTCTGTGGGATTGCCTGTCTGTCTGTCTGTCTGTCTGTCTGTCTGTCTGTCTGTCTCTCCCAGTAGGCTATAACCTCCAAGAGGACAGACTCTGTCTTGTTCACCACTGTATACCCAATGCCTAAGTGGTGCCATATAGGTAACAAAGAGATATTTGTTTGATAAGTAAATGAAGGGCCGCCAGCGTCTCATCACTGATGGGAATTCTGATTTTCCTTGCTTCGTGGCCACACTAATTTTCCCAATGCATACCTCTGATCATGTGCTTTCCCCCAGCTCTGTACTCCACATTGCCTACACAATGAAGTTACGTGTTTTAGGATTCTCAGAAAGCCTTCCTGACTGCCACTGCTGTCCTGTGCCCCCTGTGCTATAGACACAAAGGAGTCCCTGGCTCTGCCCCGAGCCCACCTCAACCTTCCCAGCTCTGCACCTTCGTTCCTAATCATTCCTTCCACCCAGAATGTCCTGTCGACGCCAGGCTCATCCTTCAATCTCATCTCACTGTCCCCTTCCCTGTAAAATAATCCCTCTCTCCTCAAAATGTCAACACTCTCTCAACCATCATCACAAAATGCCTTTTTGTGTGGTACAATGTGCCAGCACTCTTCTGAATGCTTTATATGCATCACTCTTAGAAGTTGGTACTGTTGTTGTCCTCGGGTGACAGATGAGGAAAGCGAGGCACAGGAATATTGAGATATTAAGTTTACATACATTTCCTTGTTAGGGTGTAAATATGTGGGGTGGCAGGTCTGCACCTTGCCCATCTTTGTTGCCTCCATCTTCCCAGGCACATAGTTCATATATGGATAGTATACTGGGCACAGCACTTTCCAAGTGTGTTCTCATTTAACGGTGCTCATGGTGGTGTATTTATTGTGCAGCTGAGGAAACTGAGACTAAGAGAAATTAAGGGGTTCGCCCCGGTGCACAGTTAGTAAGTGGCAACAAGAAGATTCAGCCCCCGGTTTGCTTCTGTTTAAAGCCCAAGTGCTGACCACTCTGCTCTACACCTCAGAGTACTCCTGGGTATGGTTACTTGGAATCAAACCATTGCTTCTGGGGCAGCTAACTCCTCCCTGGCAGGACTCTGCACCTTTTATGTCCTGCCTTTCATGCATTTCAGATTCTGGTAAAATAGCAATGGCGGGAAGCAAGCCATCACCCCGTGAAATGCATGCTGTGGGTGGGGATGAATGGGTCCCCTCAACACCAAGAAGTCTGCAGAGCCGTCCCAGGAGGGAGCACAACGGGGCTCTGGCTCTAGTGAGGCTCAAAGTAAATGGTGGAACAGCATTCAGGGGTCACAGAAAAACCCCCTATCATTATCTATGGCCCCGTTGGAGTTCCAGGCCCACTTCTTGCCAATCCTTTAACCATGCTCCATATCCATATCTACTATGTGCTCAAACATGACAAACTTCATCCGTAATTAAGTGAAGCAAGAAACAATCTACAGTGTTCAGTGGGCACCAGGAGGAGGCAGGAGGAGGAGAAAGCATTGGAGACAAGAGAGGAAGGAGGAAAATACAAGACAAGAAAAAAAAAAGTGCAGGCTGCATTGTAAAGACCACCCAAATGGTTTTGTGTTACCCAGTTTAGGGGATCGTTTATACCCTTCCTCCTCTCTTGGGCACACAAAACAAGGGATTTCCTGCCGCTGGGTGTGTGTGCATGTGCGTAAGCATGGCTCTGACACCACAGCTCTCCAGCTGAAAGTTGAAATGTGCAGGCACCCTGTCCTGTATACACCTCTCCTTTTTAGATGAGAGCCTGGAGCTTCCTCAGCTTTAAGCTGCTCCCTGTGGGGTCCCCTAACTCGGAGGTCCCAGGGCAGATGCTATAGGTTTGAGCAGACTCCCTTCCTAACCACTCCTGAACGGGAGGCACCAGCAGCATTTGCAAATATCTCACAGGTGTAGGCAAGACTTACTTCACACCACTCTGATCCACATTAAAAGAGAATTATACTCAGAAAGTGTGTTCCAGTGGAGATAGATTCTCCTTATTTCCCTGGGGCCTGATAACCCATTTAAACTGCTGCAAGGCGGCCCGCTGCCTCAGGAAACAATGCAGACTTTGTAATGGCTTGTCCCAGTGAGTCCAATTTCTGCAGGAACCAGGAGCTCTCCAAAGCAAGGTGTGTGGGAGTGGATCTGTGCACAGGGAACTTGTGTTCTCTGACATCCAGACGACCAGGAAACTGCCATAAATGAGCTTGGGAAAGAGTGAGTTTGCACTCTTTATGAGAAAGTGACACTTGTGTTTGGCGTAGATTAAGCAGCACATTTAGATTGACCAGCTCTCAGTGACAGAGGGAAGTAAAGGCAGCTTTGGTTTTTCATTTTAATGGAATATTCCTAAGGGCTTAATTTCCAAGAATCTTGTATAAATATCCCAGCTTTCTCATTACCAGTTTAATCATATAATCATCCACTTACTTATTTAGCTATGCCTCAACGAACATTTCGTCAACCCCACCACCAGGCACCCTAAGAAAGTTATCTTCTGTTAACCATCATAAATCTGCAGGACAGATAGGATTCCCCCACTATATAAATAAGTCTGTCGAGACCTGGAGCTTAGAAGGACTTGCCTGAAGTCCATAGCTTCTGCAGAAGAATTGTTTTTCTTTCTTCAGCCAGCAGACATTTATATGGAATGAATTATGTGGGACAGTAGGCCAGCAAATGTGGCAGATAGAAATGATGCAGACATACACAAACTATGAGGAAGAGACGAGTGTTCCAACAGAGAGACAGGCATCTCAGTGGAGGGGTGCTGGGCCCCTCTGGGGGGTAGGAGTGGAGGAGACTGTCTTCAAGATGGAGTAAGAGTGGCTCCAGCATACCAGGCCTTGCCTGCCTCAGCACCCTGCGCTTGGGCCCTTTGCCTAGACCTCTTCCAGTTCTCTGCATGGCTGGCACCTTCTCCTCCTTCAGGTTTCTGTTGAAACATCCCCTCTTCACACAGGCCTTCCTTGAGCAAACTGTCTGAAGGAGGTCTCCTTTCCTACCTTCTCATAGCACTTTGTTTCTTTCTTTCAGACCCTGGAGGACAGGGACCATGTCTTTCTTGCTCACCATCATGTTCCCAGGGTTGGCACAGTACCTGGCACATAGCAGGTGCTTCATAAGATTTGCTGGATGAAAGATAAATGGGAAGGGCGGTTCTGAACATGTGTTTGCTTTAGATCCTCTCTTGCGAGGATTTATCTGGTCTCAATGGAATATATCAGAGACCAAAAATGTTTCGCTTATTTTAGAATGTGAAGCAGTTTTCAAAACTGTAATATGGAGACCCACCTCTGGGCATCTAAACTACACAGAAATAACAACGCTTCTCTTCCCATGTAGTTATCTAGTCAACCTCTGCAGCTGATAGTTGCTCCTTCCCTCTCCTCCACCCTAGTTCTGTATAGTGTGTGTTTTCTCACACATTCAAGCCTAGGGGCAAACAAATTCTTAAATAAGAAAGAAGCCATTTGTGTGACCATCAGAGTTTCAGATTAAGGAAATGTCCTTCTTGAGTAAAGGCTGATCTTCAATGTGACTTAGCAAACCATCAGAAAGTCCAAGGTTATTTTTGAAGGGAACATACCTGCAAGAAAGAATAACTTACAACTTTAGAACATTTTTGTGTACCTTAATATTATGGAAGAGTTAATACATTTTTCCAAGCTAACTCACTTAATAAACCTATGGCTGTGCCTAGAAGACAACAACATCTTGGTAACTGGAAACAGAAATGGGTCAAAAGGCCTTGGGTGAAATTAATAGGCTTTTAAGGCATAGACAATCTTTTATTCTCGTAATATACATGTTCACTGAGCTCCTATTGTGTTAAAAGTACACATCTGGGGCTGGAAAATAAAAGATAATGATAACCACAATCTGAGTGGCCGCAGCAAACCAAAAGCTGGACTCCGTACTGGGTATCCATCATCTAAAATCCTCCCACACAGTTGCCAGCTTATTCCATTATCTCAGTTTCACATAGGAGAAATCAAAGTTCAAGCAAATTGTGGGTGATGGAGTTGTTTACTTGACAATGTTTTTAAAGTTCCTCTTTAAACATCTCAGGAAAGTTTAAACACTGAGATAAATGACAGGGCAATTTAGCCTTATAGATGCCGAAAAGTCAGCCTAAAATCAAACAGAATATAGTAAAGTAATAATAATTTAACTATAAATTAACTAAAAATAAACTCAAATGCATTTGAGATTTCTGTTTTTGATAAAAGTAGTTTCAAATTGGTGGTTAAACACTAGCTTATTCAATAAATGGATGGAACTAAATACTAGCCATTTGGAAATAAAATTCAAACTAGATGCTAATCTATTCCTAATAGCAAAATAAATCCCAAATGAATTAAAGGTTGAGTCATAAAGAATGAAACCAGAAAAGAAGAAAACCTGAGCAATTTTATTTGTAATCTGTGATACAAAAGTCACAAAGGGAAATCTGAGTGCATCTGATTGATAAAAACCTGGCCTACACAAAGTCAAAAGACAAATGGCAAACTGGGAAAATGTGTTTGTACTATGCCACACAAGAATGAGTTTCTCCATGATTCTAAGAGCCCTTATAAAATTAAAAAGAAAAAGGGGGTGGCCAGTTAGCTCCGTTGGTTAGAGCGCGGTGCTAATAACTCCAAGGTTGCCTGTTCGATCTCTGCATGGTCCACTGTGAGCTGCACTCTCCTTAAAAACATAAATAAAACTAACTTTAAACAAAACAAACAAACAAAAAATGAAAAAGAAAAAAAAAATGAGCAAAGGCCATAGACAATTGGTTTACACAAAAAAGATCACAGTACTGAAAATGTAAGAGGAAATACTGATCCCTTTCTCACTAATTAAAAAAGTGAAAATTAAATGAGAGTCCATCTACCTCTTAAATATTTTGCCTCCACAAAACTCTTTGAAGGTCATTAGACAAGAAATTATCACAGAAACAGAAATGCTTTAAGTACCAGAGACCACTCAATTGCATTGCTCCCGGAAGACCTGAAGGTTTAAAACTCTAATAAAACTGAGGACAGCATTAAACATTGTGCTTGGACGTACGGTCTACTGTTCAATCATTTTTCTGAGCATTTCAGAGTAGCTTGACAGAGATTCCAAGCTGTATTTGGGTTTAAGCCCATATTTGGAATCTTGGAGAATTTATTTACTTAGACTTGTTTCAAAATTTGTTTCATCATTAAACTCATAGAGAGCTCAAGAATCTTCAAAAGACAGCAATAATAATGCAGATGTTAAGTTACCCTTGACTTCTGATAAGTAGAAGAAATAAAATAATTCCAAGGAAGGTTTATTTATACATTATTCAAGATTTGAAAATGTTTCTCGTCTGCTTTTGAGAAGTTAAAAAATGATAACTATTTCTTTCTTGACAATATTCTTCTTTCTTCCTTTAGTTCAAGAAAAGCTAATGACCCTAGTGAATTTGAGCAGTTCTAAAAGATACTTTGAATTTTAAAGTTTTAATCACTGGTCTCCCAGCATCCACTCTTGGCCCTTCTTTTCACCTCATTAATCACCTACATCAGAGCTCAGCCCAGAAGCCACTTCTTCTAAGTTTTCCCTGATGCCCCAAATCAGGCAAGGTCCTCCAGGATTCTTCTCTTTTTATCCCACTCCATTTTTTCAGAATTTATTATAATTGCAATTAGACAACTGAACAAAATTGTCATTGCAAATTATGTTGTAATTTACAGTGTAAATTAAATTCTAATTGTAAAATTATTATTTCATATCTGCCCCTTCTAGTAAAGAGTAAAGTCCATGAGTGCAGATAATCTGGTTATTTTATTCCTTAAACATTGCTGTTCCCTGAGATTTCCCCAGAGCCCAGCACAGTTCCCTGCATTTATTAATCATGCGATAAATACTTGTTGAGTGAACAATATGGTACACAGAACAATGACCCCCAAAAGAGGTCCACATCCTAACTCCCAGAATCTGTGAATGTTACTTATATAGCAAATGGGACTCAACAGATGAGATTAAATTAAGGATCCACAGATGGGGAGGTTATCCTGGGTTACATGGATTAGCCTGATGTAATCAGAAGGGTCCTTACGAGAAAGAGGCAGGAGGAAAAGAAACTGTGACCAGGGCCATAGAGCAATGAGGCCACCAGCCAAGGAAAGCACACAGCTGCTAGAAACCAAAGAGGCAAGAAACATTCCTCTCTGGAAACTACGGAGGAAACCAGCCCTGCTGACACCCGCTTTTAGCCTCCTAAAGCTCAATTCAGACTTCTGACCTCCAGAATTCTAAAAGAATAAATTCATGTTGTTTTAAGCCACTAAATTTGTGGTAATTTGTTACAGCAACAATAGGAAACTAATACAAATTGATTAATTGTGCCTTATTGGGCAGGACTGATTTAGCAACTTGAATGTAACTAGAATAATAATAATAAATCAGAATACCATGTTATAAAACAATTGACCTAAGACAACCCAATGAGGGAACCATGCCCACCGTCTGACTAACCCAATTATATTCCAGAAATCATGTGTTTTAAAGAGTAGGACAATATCCTACAAAGAATAACCCACAGAGTCCAACACTGGAGAACTTGTGTGTGTGTCCAGACACTAGGGGCCAAACAGTCAAAATGAAACAAAGCTATTGGTTGTGAGGCTGGTTCTTTGAACAGCTCTGGGTCTTGGATTTGTCACCTATAAAGTGGGATTAAGAACAATTCCTTCTACCTGGCTGAGTTGGTATTAAGTATAGAAAATGTAAGCAATGGCTGGTACAGAACAGGAAGTCTAGAAGAATCTCTATAAAAGACAGTGAAGTGGTATGTGGAGTGGCAGTGATGGTGATGGTGGTGATAGTAGGAAAACCAATGAGTCATAATCAGGAAAAGGAGTAGTGCTGTTTAAAATAAAGCTTAAAAAAATAAAAGCCTAGGAAAAAGGACAGCGATACTGCAACTAAATGTATTGATTATACTAACAGCTCCACAATGCAGAATTAGCCTACGAGAAGGGAGGAAGAAAAATCCAACTAATGGTAAGCTATGTATGAAGATATAATCGGTGATAAAGAAATACATTTAAAGGTAGTAGCTTTTTCTTTCTTTCCTTACTTGTTTTTATTTATTTTATTTTATTTTATTTTATTTTATTTTATTTTATTATTTTACTTTACTTTACTTTACTTTACTTTACTTTACTTTACTTTTTACTACTTTACTTTTCCTTTTCCTTTTCCTTTACCTTTACCTTTACCTTTACCTTTACCTTTACCTTTACCTTTACCTTTACCTTTACCTTTACCTTTACCTTTACCTTTACCTTTACCTTTACCTTTACCTTTACCTTTACCTTTACCTTTACCTTTACCTTTACCTTTACCTTTACCTTTACCTTTACCTTTACCTTTACCTTTACCTTTACCTTTACCTTTACCTTTACCTTTACCTTTACCTTTACCTTATTGTTTGGCCCCTGGAAGAACAAAATGGCGTCAACTGACTTCATTTTTTTCACCTATCTGAAAGTCATAAATGCCTGCCCAAAAGAGGAAATACGAAACATTAAAATCAAATTGGGCTTTGGTGGAGCTTATCCTACATACTGGAAAATAACCACTGTAGGATACAGTGAAATACAGATATAATAATAGACCAGCAAATTCCACCCAAAGGCCAGACACGCCACTATTTGATAAAAATGGATAAGCCGAGGCGCTGGCTGCCTTTGTGTTTCCACTTGTTGGAAATTGCCTCAAAGCCCTCTTCTGTCCCTTTCTCTCAGCTCTTCTAGTCTGTCTTACACTGGAATTGTTTATACACTTACTGCCTCGAATGGGCAGTCAGGTCCTTGGAGATAGCCGCTTTCAAGTCTTGCTCCATTTGGAAGTCGACTTATCTCATTAAATCTGAGAGTGAGGAACAATCTGTCCTTAAAAAATGTCCAGAAAAGACCCACACTCGTTCAGTGATCTTCTCCCCCACTCCCAAACACCTCTCACACATGCCTTCTCTTAGACAATAAAAAAACGCACGTTTAAAATCATCACTTCCCAAAGGCTTTCTCCTTTGTGGGAACCTGTCACTGCTGTCAAAAGTGTGAAACGAACAAAAGACACTTTCTGTAATTTTCAAATCTACTGCTGCTATAATTGCAGAGAACATGATCACTGAAAGTGGTTCACTATAGAAACTCATGCTCCGAAGTACTATATTTCTTACTTCCGTCACTCTTAAGTGTACTCTAGTTCAAGTCTTGAACATCATAGAATGCCGAGAAGGTCCAATTAGTCTTATCCAACTGGTGTCTTATCCAGTTCACCAACACTCCTAAAATGTCAGGATTATATTGAGTTCCGGAGGATCCCTGGGACACTTTATTCTTTTCCCATCGGTTTCCTGTCGGAATCAATACAGTGCCATGTGCTTTGGCTGACTGAAACATTTGAATATTTGGGAAATGCCTTTCTAAATAGTAATCCTTACCACACAGAGAGGCTCAAAGCCTTGAATATGCTGATGTGTGTTATGGTTCTCCCCTCTGGCTAGTTCACAGATATCCCAGACCTTTAAAACTTAAAATAACAACAACAATTTTCTTTCCTAGCTCACCTCTTTACATGTCCCAGAGCAGGGTTCAAAGCATGTGGTTTTGTGACGAGCAGGGCTGAACTGAATCTGAACCATGCCACTCATTGTCTCTGTGACTTTGGGCAAGTTATTTATCCACTCTAAGCCTCAATTCACCTCATCTATAAAATAAGGATAATAGTAATTATTACCTAACCCTTTCTACATTGTATTCTAATTACAATTTACTGTCAATCCTCTCTCCCAGGTTATAAAATCTTTAATGAGATAATGTTTCATTCACTATTATATAGTTAGTATATAATGGTACAGTATAAACACTCGGAGAGTATTTGTGGAATGAATGAATGATTGCACAAAGAAATGGCTGACTGAATATTTCTTTCTCTTTTATTATCAATCATATGCTTGTAACTGCACGAATTTCCACACAGAGGCATAGGTCCTTGGCACATAGAGCCAGTTCGCTCCCTTGACCATGTGATTCTTTGCATTAATCCATCCACACTCCATGGGAGTTACATTTGCCATTCCCCTAAGCCTTGGTGAAACCTCCTAAGTCATATTTTCTTGCCTGTGTTAAAATTTCAGGCTTACTTCATTCTTGGAAAACAGCTTAACAATGGAGGGGAAAATGCTGGACTCTAGAGACTTGAGTACTATCAGCCCTGTCTGCAGAGTGGCCCTGGTTAAATTATGTAACCTCTGAGCCTCAGTTTTCTCATCTGTAAAATGGGAAAAATGATACTTTCCTGTCAGGGTGGTTTTCAGGATCATTGAAAAAGAGCATGCATTTATGTAGGCTGCTTTAATTATTGTAATTTTTCCAGCTGTCTATTGGAAATAGATAGCCCAAAATAAAAAGCAGGAATTGTCATTAACACAAATGTCATGCTTACTATATGCAAGGCACTATTTTGTTCAATCCTCACATGCATAAAAATGTTATCATCCCCATTTTGCAGATGAGAAAACTGAGGCTCAGAGTACTTACGTAACATGTTCAAAGTCCTAGAACTAGTAAATTGCAACACTAGGATTCGCACCCACAAACACTCTAGAGTCCAAATTTACTTTAAATAGGAAATAACAATGGAGATGGTGATCTGGTGATCAATACATTTAAAGAGCTTCCACTGAAGATGGAAGTTTTACCTACATTCAAAGTGTTAAACTTGACAATTTCTTCCTTTTGCTTGAACTCCCATTTGGCTAATGCTTGGCAGAGGGTAAACCCCACCAGGGCACCCCTTTTACCCATGAAACTGATAGCAATGCAAGCTTGGCCCGTATTCTTCCGTCATCCATCCTGCACAGAGCTGAAGGTCAAGAACTGCCATCACTCTGGAGAGCAAGAGCAGTAGGAGTCACCAAGTCCCTCCCCGTGTCTGAAGACTTTGGGCTGGCTCTGGTTTGGAGGGACACTTAAATCATTCTACACAAAAGCGTTTCACGAGCAGCCGTTGACATACACTGCTATGTGCTATGACAATCAAGCAAAGGGCCGGGTCCTTGTGGATGGCCAAGGCAACATGCCATAGTGTCCTTGGAATTTTCCAAATTCTTAAGTAGAGAAATCCAATGTAGATATTCATGGTTCTTTGACTAAAAGTCCCAAGGCTAAGGGCTTATGTCTCTGGGAGTTTGTGTGATGGCTTCCTCGGCAATCCACTCCTGAGTGTTAAATAGACTCTGAAGGGGATCTGAAGCTGGAATTAGGAAGCACAATAACCAAAGGGAAAAAGTAATGAGAAGCTGAAAAAAATTTGATCGTAACAAATTGCAGGATCAAATGAGCACTTCCTTTGCTGATGGGAAATCTGCTTATGCCTCAGATGACTGCTCTGGCGGAGTCATAAACATCATTTTGGCTTCCAACCAGAAGAGTTTTCTATCCAGCTCACAATCTTGCCCCGAACTTTCTCTTCAACCACTGATTACAGTTGCACCCTCTGTTCTAAAGTTTTAATTTTTCAGAAGATGAAAGAGTATTCCTCATACTTTAGAAATGACGGCTTAAACACTAGCTTGCTGACAGTGAAAAGGTTACCAAGGAAAGATAATCGTCTTCATTTTCGCATGGCTTACGATTTGCCCCCTTTGCCCATCACGAAGATAGCAAACTAATTAGCTTTTCCAAATGTCTCTGAGTTCTACATCCTTCTTCTTCTGGGAGAAAAAGATCAGCCCTTTATCTAGAGTCTCTTCTTTATGTTGGTAATAGTGCACTTGAACTGTGGGAGAAAGGGGTGCTCGGTCACGCCAGGTCCAGGGGAACCTGCTGTCAGCCTTGCAGCCAGGGCCACAGAAGCATCCATCGCGCCGGGCGTTAACAGGGGTCAAAAGGCATTTGGCACAGCCCTTGCCATTTACTTGCTGTTGTTCTTGTTGTTATCATTATTGTCTTTATTCCTCTCTAAACATTCATTCCCCTGAGAACTGAGCTGGATTAAAATCAAATTGGTTCTCTCAAGGGAACCCAAGTGTCCTCTCCTAGGAAGACGCTGTCAAGGCCCACTCTCTGCTTCATCTCACTTCTATTTATTGTCCTTGTTTCTGGTCTGTCTCCTTGCCAACCCGGAAACTCTGGGAAGGCAGGCTGGCCGTTCACCACCAGATCTCCAGGGTCCTCACCTTATCCCTATGCTGGAAGCACATCATTTTCTTTATCAGTAAGAAACAGGGCAACATGTATTGAGTTCTTCTCTCTCTTTTTTTAAAGCATTTATTGCTGAATTTATGCTCATTATTGAAAATTTTAAAAACACAGAAGAGAACCAAAAGGAAAAAGTTATCACCCACGATTATTAATGGCATATTTCTTTGCAGGGTTTTTTTCTGTGTCTGTAAAATCTGGTAGCCTGTTTTTCTTGCTTGACATAATAACATAAATGTTTTCCCTCCCTTTTTGTTTCCACATCTACTGAGCACCTATTACGTGAGCACCTATTACGTGAGCACCTATCATGTGAGCACCTACTACGCAGCAAGGGCTATGTGAGGCGCTGTTGATCTTCAGCTGGGCCTTAGAATTCAAAGGGGTATTTCTGAGGCAGGCAAGCAAGGGGCATATAATTAGAGCAGAGGAACACCACCTTCAAGTTTCAGTATAACGAGATGAGCTTTAGGCTTACAAGGGCAGGCAAACAGGGCAGCATAACAGAAATTGGCACCTAGATCTGGTGTCTTATGACCCTGCTAGAGATGCTTGCTTATATACAACAGAATTTCCACGTGCACTCTTCCATGTAAGCAGCCATGCTGCCTCTGACACAAGGGCTGTCCTCTGCCATCCTTTGAACCTGAGCTGGAGGTATGTGATTCAGGGCAGATACCAGGGAGAGGGTTTCAGAGCCGGCCCTGGAGAACAAGTGGCAGCTGGCTCTGCCACACTCCCTCCTAAAGCACCTCCTGGAAAAGTCACCCCAGCCCGGGCTCATACTGCACCACCCCTCCTCCACTCATGGCCACTCAACATGGCTGAGGTCTTAGAACAACAGAGCTGGGGGGGGAAGGGAGGCCTCCCCCAAGGTGAAGCTCGCCCAAAGGAGCCAAGTAGGGTGTCACGTTCTGAACACCCACTGGTAGCATCTCCCAAGAGGCCTCTCCTGCTGACCAGCCAGCTCCAAAGTTTCATTCCATTTGTTACGCTTAAGTTCAGTGGCAGTGTTCTTAGTGAGAATTATGACACTCTTTCCAAATCCCAACTTCCCTACTGAGTTGGGTGAGCGGAAAACGGGCTGAGAGACAGAAGTTTTCCAATTCGCCTGTCAGTTACGGAGCAGGGGCTTATCAGGACAAGCCCAGGACGAAGAGGGGCGTTACACGAGTGGTGTCCTGTAATCCCCACAGCATCTTTATGAGGGAAGCAGCTGCAATCCCCATGTTGCTGATGATAAAAAGAGGGCTTTCTTGCATGTGTGCTGAAAGGCTCAGGTTATAATTGGCTCAAGGATGCACAGCCAATAAGCAGCAGAGCTAGGGCTTGAACCCAGGCATGCAAACCACCACGCATGCTCCACTAGGACCCAACAAGGGGCCGACAGTGGACAGCTGGGGCAGGGCCAGGACATTTGGGGGGCGTGGAGGGAACAAAACCTCTGGGAAACAGTGCTGGGAGCAAATGCTCTCCATCCCCCACCCCCACAGGGTTACTTTTCTCCCCACCCTCCCTCAAATATACACATATCGAGTTCTATAACAATAGTTATTGGAAATAATTAGCTAACTCTTCATACTTGCAATGTACACTCAGAAGATGTGCTTAGATGCCCCACGAAAGGTTGAAAGAGGGGTCATCTAACCAGGAGAGAAGCAGTTGAGGAGAGATGGGCTGTTACTTTGCATGCTAGCCCAGGGTCCCTCCATACTGCGGCACAAAGCACTCAGGTTGCCTGCTGACAATGCTCTGCCCTAGACTTTCAGATATCAGGGAGGTCAGCAGGCCAGAAGGCAGAAGTTCAGGCTGTGTCTCTGCCAGACGCCGGCTCTGTCATCTTCACCCAGTTCCTTAGCTTGTCTAAGTCTCAATTTCCTCATCTGTAAAAAGGTCATATCTCCCAGAGCTGTTGTGAAGATTAAATAAGGTAATGTTTGCAAAGGACTTAGCGTGGCATCTGGCACGGAGCGAATGCCTTCATGAAGATTGTTACTAATACGAAATTGCCTTCTGGTGAATTATTTTATCACAAATGTATGGAATAATTTCTTCGTTGCAAACTCATGGACTTTAAAAACCCTAACTTTAGAAAAGACATAGAAAGAAAAGATGAGCCAGGCGTGGTAATATTTTCTAACCTTGTTTTTATAGGTGGCATGGAAATTTACACTGGAGAAGGCAAGACAGATTGTCAAGGGATCCCCGACTCTGGTAAGCAGATAATGGGGAGGATGCCAGCATCTCCCTGGGTGTGGTCACCCCTTCCTGGCTCCTGCCCTCACACTCCAAGGCTGGGGGCGACTCCAGGCACAAGCCCACCACATACCACAGTTGAACTGGATTCAAGTAGGAATGTGAGCTCCTTCCCTTTTCCTCTTCCCTTCTCTCTACAGGAGTGTTTCTCAACTTCAGCACTGGGACTGGATAATCTTTTGTTGCGGACACTGTCCTGTGCATTATAGGATATTCAGCTGCGTCCCTTTCCTCCCCAGTCATGACAAACAGAAATGTCTCCTGACGGTCCCAGATGTCTTCTGGTACTCACCGTTGAGACCTGCTGCTCTCCAGTAGACCATCTTGGGGAGGCTGTATATCCGCCTGCTTCTCCACTTTCTAGATATGTGACCTTAGAGTGAGCCTCAGTTTTCCCCTCAGTAAGTTAGGGACAATAGTATGTTCCTTTCTCGAAGCGTGGACGTGAGGACTAATCGAGCTGATGTGTGTGAAGTGTCTGGTATCATACACTCAGTACAAGCTAGTGAAATCGTCACCACTATTGTTCCTTTTCCTAATTCTTCCTCTTTGTAATAATACTTTGATTCAATAGATAGAACGTTTAGTTCAAATCAGTTATCATGGAGTCAAGTACCTGACTTAGACCCTGGTTACAAACCAGCCCCAGTTAAAAGGAAGCAGGAAAGTGCACCTTCAAATAAAGGCATCTCCCTGGATGCAAGAGGAAGCGTTCACCAGAGATGAGAGGACAGTGCCCCATCACTGGCTTCTCCCTGCTGACCACCCCATCACTCACCCTGATGCACTAGACCTAAAGTAGCAGCGATCTGGCAACATGAAAATAAAGAGGAAGAAAATTCCTCAACACTCAGCTTGCCAGATTTAGCAGATAAAAATAGAGGGTGCCCGATTAAATTTGAATTTCAGATAAATGATGAATATATATATATTTTTTTTAGTGTAAGTATGTCCAGTGCACTCTCTTATCTGGCAACACTACAGTGGGGGGGCACTGAGTTTTCATGTACCAGGCGGATACGTGTCGCATAGCAATATGCTGGCGTTTCTACACAGTCGATTAATCAATCCCCTGCATTGCCAATCATTATTTAATTCAGTGAATAATTAAAGTCCAACTGGAGCCAGTTCAGCTCATCTGCTTAAGTCATTGAATAAGAAATTGAAACACCACTTGGAAGGCTGGACCAACATTTCAGAACTCTAAACAGAACTGGGGAATACTACAATCTCCTTTTATTCTTATCAACGTGCATCTCAAAACTTCGTCTCAGGTCATTGTTTACTTCACGAGCACTAATGACCTTGGTATTAACTCAAGGCTAATTAGGATTTTACAATTTTTCATTTCTGTCACCAGAATTGCAAGTATAATTCACAGGGCAAGATTCCAATAATTCCTTTCAAGAAGCCAAAAAAAATTTTTTTTTTCTACTGAGCAATTCAACAATAATAAACTCCTCAAAAACCTCCTCCAATTTATTTACTCTCCAGATTAACGCTATCAAGGAAAAAATAATCAAAAAAATGCAAATAAGTGTGTCTGAAAAACTTCTCAGAGGATATTGGCTGCAATTAATTCTATTGTGGTGGCTGATGGAACCGCAGATACAGTCAGGATGCAGAAACACAGTGGGCTGTCATCTCAGCACAGCCTGTCAGACTGGGAAAATCCAGAATGGGAAAAGTTAAGTACTGTTGAGAGAATCAAATACTCCAGAGAAGATGGCCTCTCAGTGAGGCCCTGAGAGCCTCCTCAGGGCGACTTTTCCTGGATTTGGCAGAAAAATGAGCATCTAAGGGTCTAGAGTACCTGATTATGGAATCACTTGACTTATTTATCACAATAACTCCTACAAAGCAGATAGCACATTTTTGTTATTAACCCTATTTTACAGATGAGAGAACTAAGGATCAGCTAGGTAAAGTAATTCACTCACTCTACATTACTAGCAAGAAACCTATTATTTAAATCCAGATCTAGCTACTTCCAAGTTCCTAGTCTTTCTACTCTGCCAATAGCTCTCAACCAGACCTCCTCAGCACTAAATTTCAGGAAGCGCCATTCACACCACAGGCTATGTAGATATTACAATTGTACAGTGCACAACCTGTGCAGCTGTACATGACAGTCCTGACCATGAACGTACCTATTCAGTAGGATCTTCTGGGAAGCCTTTAAAAATTGCTGCTGTTCAAGCTCCATCCCAAACTAATTAAATCCAAGTTAAATAATACGCAATAAGAGTTGAAAAGGACATCACTATGCAGAAATTCAATTTCAGGTTGGCTGTGTATAGAAGAGTGGTTACCCTCCCCCTTTGACCATTTCTTTATCCCATTCACTGCATTTCCCTTTATTCAGCCCATGTTGTTGTTCTGTGTTCATTTAACATCCTGGTATATGGGCAAGCTCAGGATGCAAGCAGAAGCTGGTTAAACAGATTGCAAAATAAAGATGCTACATGACCCACTGTGCCCAGGGTCAGCCCAGATTTGAGACTTCCATTTTAGATGGGATTACACGCAGCCTGAGGCAATATTTTGCATTCATTGCTGAGTTAACAACAGCCCACACTTTTGCCTCTGTCTAGCAGAAGTTCAAATTGAAAGGAAGGAGCTGGCAAACATGCAAGGAGACCTGCAGTGTTGTTCTGTGTTCATTTCAATTCTCTTTGCAAGTAAATTTTGAGAAGAAGTTAGTCTTTCCCATACATACATGTGATGAAAAGACTGGGTAATCAATCAAAACCCCTATCTGAACAGGAGGAGTTCTGGGGGGCAAGCTACATCATCTATTGCCCACATCCTAGCCCCAGTTTCTGAAAAATAAATGTCAAAGACAGCAATAGTCTTCAGGCAGTGACAGTGAATAGCTGTGCAATTATAACATTTTATTCTCTTGCACCTCTTGTGTCATAATTCTAAGGCTGTCCATACAAATGTTTTGATGTATCGATTATCATTGGTGTTAGAATCTACATTGCCGTTCGGTTCGTTAGAGCAAGGCATTCAGATTAAGTAAATATACAAAGAAGTAGCTCAAGCATTCAAATGCACCCTGACTTTGGGTCTCAGAATGTGTCTGTATTTCCAAATTGCCACCAATGCTGTAGAATAATTTCATGCGGCTGTTTGTTTCACAGTGTGTCTACAGTCCTGACCTCAATCAGTTACCAGGTCTCTGGACTCAACCTTCTAAACACCCCCCCTTTCCCACACCCCCACTCCTCCTGCCTTACATCTCTGGCTCTGAACTAGTGACAATTTTGCCCTCCCCGCCCCCTCCACTGGGGACATTTGGCAATTCCTGGAGACATTTTTGGGCTGCTGGCATCTAGGGCTAGGTGCCAGATATGTTGCTAAACATCCTACAATACACAAGACAGCCCCACAACAAAGAATTATTCAGCCCCAAATGGCAATAGTGCTGAGGTCAGTAAACCTGGGATTAGGCCTCAGGATTTGCATCTGCCACCAGGTCTCTGTGCCCCTATGTCACCTCCTCCAGGCCATCCCCTCACCCCCAGAAACACCTTTCTGAAATATAAGCGTGATCCCTCTGCATTACACCTTCAAGGATTCCACACTGTCCTCGGGATGACATGTAACAAGCAGTCTAGGCTTGTGGAAATGTCTCCTTCCTTCTGTGGCTCACCATGGTCTCGTGATTCCCATGCGCCAGCCAGGTCGAAATGTCTGGCGGGCCCCCAAGATGCCAGACTCCCACAGTACTGCATGGGGTTCTCCCGCTGCCCACAGCCATGCTACTCCCATGCCCTGGGGCCTTGTTAAAATGCAGATTCTGGTTCAGCAGGTCTGTCGTGGGGCCTGAGACTCTGCATTTCTAAAAGTTCCCAGGTGACATCAGTTCTCCTAGTTTGCCATCACACTTTCAGCAGCTATGACCTGCAGCAGTGCTACCCAAATTTTAGTGGGCATCAGAATGACGTGGAGCCTGTGAAAACATAGGGACCCACCCCAGGCTTTCTGATTTAACAGATCTGGGTGGGGCCCACGAATTGCATCTGCAGCAGGTCTGGGAACTGCACTTGGAGTCGCAAAGCCTAGAACAGCTGTCTCTGCCTTCCCACCTGCCTCCTTCCTACCTGACTCTGGTCATTTCCTGCCTCCTCCTCTGGGTTCCCATAAAGCCACGTTCATGCCTGGACCACTACAGATCTCATAGGAACGCTAAGAGCTGGGATAGCCATCCCTACCCTCCACTAGACAGCAAGCTCCTGAGGACGAGGATAGCCTCCTCTGTCTCCACGCCTTGAAGATAGATGGGGGTGCTAGTCAGGACGATTGTTCCATTCCTAGAAAGCTGGGCAAACATCGTGACAGTCCTTAAAGACCTCACTCATAGCCTGAAAGCGTTGCCAGTCCTCCTTTGCCAGGGTCATTATTTCACCACCACTGTTAATTGAACGCATAGCCCTCCGAAGGACTCTTTGGGCTGGCAGGAATCAACTCTCTCTCCCTTCATTGATCAATGGTGAGCCCTAACTTTTTCTACCATTGTCTTTTTGTTTCATCTGAGGACAGTGTCATGGAAACCACAGTCTTTCTAAAAGCACTGCTTAATAAAAAGCCAGGGCTCTTACGGAATCCGTGTCTGACATCCCTTTGCTCACAAAGCTTGAGGAGCGCGTTTGCACTGCTCGTCTGCCCCCACCAGGAAAGGTGGTCTTCCTTCTTTCTTCTTCCCAAGCCCTGGCCATGTCTCGCCTGTTAGTCTCTATTTGACCTCATAATAGGATGGAATTCTTTTCTTTGAAAATGTTCTTTACTTTCAAATCTTTTTCCAAGTCCTGGAGTACAATGAGGGAGAGGCATTGTGTTCTCTGAGTAGATCGGCCCAAGGTGGGCCAGACCCTTTGGGGAGGAGATGGAGGGCGGTGAAGCTGGGAATACCTGGCTGGGTGACAAGGAAGCGGCAGCCTTCTCTCTGAGGAATGAGCAGGAACAAAGACACAGAGGAGGAATGAATATGAAGTGGGGGGCCAGGAACCAGAGGTAAATTTAGTTAAATAAAATGGCCCAGATTCTAGAGGAAGGAGAGTTCAGAAATCCTGACGATGGAGCCAACAGGAGAAGCCGTCTAGAACCCTCTAGGAACTGGGGAAACTTTCCTTAAATTAAACAACTCTTTGTGTTATTCTTTTTTGTTTTCTCTCCAGAAATATTCCAGAAGCAGTTCCAATATTTGTTCCCTCCCATTTTTGGCCAAGGTCTGTCAGGAGATTAAATTGTACGTATACTATTTCTACCTTCCTAAGTACGGCACGGGGTAGCGTCCGGGGTTGTCCTTGCTTTCTAATGACTAAATGATCTTCCAGTTTCCAAGGCCTCTTCCTCCAGGGGAAAGTGGTTCTTGCTCGTGACTTGTACAGAACCTAGAAGACAAATTAGCTCTGCACAAATTATTTTGGAACTACACTGACTACCAGTATCTCTGAGCTTCAAAACCTGACTTACACCTGCGACTGGGACACCGCCTGCTCGTGAGATGTCTGAGCAGCTCAGGGCACACTTGCACCACACTTGGGGACAGCCCCTCCTTGCTGTGGACGATACAGACAAATTCAGCAACTCATCGTGACAGGGACTCTTTGTGCATCTTCAGTGCAAGGCACTCACAAGGCTGGGAAGGGACCAGTGTTTTCACAGAGCCCAACATTTTGCCTAAAACTCTGGCTGAGATGTGGATGAGCAGGATTCTGAATACAGACACACTGTCCAGAATTCCCATGTCCTCCTGTCTCAGCTTAACATCCCATGCGCCAGCTGCGCTCTGAGTGGACGGTTATGCTGGTTGTCATAATAACCATTGTCCAAAACATTAAACGACAGAACAGTGTCTTGAGAGGGACATTGGCCTAAGAGGCCCAACAGTGTAGGTTGTACCTTCCACTCGGCCACATCCTACATGGCTGCTGCTGCCTCCAGGTAACATCTGGACGCTGTTCTCGGTCCCACGTGCTACATTGTGCTTGCAGTACCGTTATGAGGTAGTTCTCATAACGACGCCATGAAGTCGGGACCATTAGTATTCCTATTTCCCAGAGAAGGAAACTGAGTCGTAAAGAAGTCAGTTCTCTCAGCCGCCGAGGCCACCGGGGCCCCCAGGTGTATTGGGCCCCACGTTTTCTTTGGCAACACCCACGTTCTTGGCCCCTGGGGAATGCTGCCTCCAGAGCTGGCTTGGAAAACTCGAGCCACTTAATGTGTCTGAGCCTCAGCTTCCCCATATGTAAATTTACGGTAGAGGCTAAATGATGGCTGTGCTTCAGAAGCATTCGGGGAGTGTTTTAAGTGCAGGCTGCTTGGCCAGAGACCTCGGCGGGGAGCCCTGGGTTTTCCTAGGCTCCGTCCTCAAGGCCCAGAGCGCAGGTTTTAGTTCAGGCGCCAGACCACAGATGCGGTCGTGTACAGGATGCCTTAGTGACTCACAGTAATGTCCTGTAGCTGTGAGACCCTCACTGGAACCACACCACATGGCCCAGCCCCTTGCTTTCATTCTTGCTCTCCTGCAGGCCGTTCCTGTGACCTGAGCCCACTCTTCGTCCGGCCCAGCTCTCCTTGCCAGGGCTTGGCGGGGAGAATGCCCAGAGGTGGGGGCAGGCTGGGAGGCTGTATTAGTTTTCTATGAATGCTGTAATAAAATACCACACACTGGGTAGCTCAGAACAATAGAAATGTGTTCTCTCCTAGCTCTGGAGGCTGGAAGTCTAAAAGGGAGGTGTTGGCAGGGTCCGTCTGAGACTCTGTTCCCTCCGAGAATCCCTCTGAGACTCTGGGTCGGATCCTTTCTTGCCTCTTAGCTTCTGGTGGTGGCCATCAATCCTCGGCGTCCCCTGGCTTGTAGCTGCCTCACTTCAGTCTCTGCCTCCATCTTCACACATGGCCATCTTCTCTGTGTGTCTGCCTTTTCCTTTTGTAAGCACACCGGTCATACTGGATCAGGGCCCACCCTGATGACCTCACCTGAACTTCGTAACGTCTGCAAAGACCCTCTTTCCAAATAAGGTCCCATTCTCAGGGACTGGAGGTTAGGATTTCAACAGAACTTGGGTGAACACCCATAACAGAGGCACTTTTCCTCTGTCCCATCATACCTTCCTCTCATGAGCATCATGGGAGCTGAATCCACTGAGCATCTCCCATCTGCTATGGAAGTGTCTCGGAGGAAGAGGAGGCTATGCCAACGGGCCACATACAGAGCCTCTGAGGGAGCAAGAGGTTAACTTCTGGTTCAGCTGCCTGCATGAGCTCCTGCAAGCCAGCTGTGCCAAGTGCTAGCCTGGGTCCTATAAACAGTATCAACACCCCTTTTCGTGCGTCGGGGTGGATGCAGAGAGTATGGGGACACTGGGAGTGGAGGGGAAATATCAGACATGAAAGGAGATGTTGAGAAGCTGAGATGCAGCTGCTACCCAGGGCCCGACCATTTCATCAGGCCGAGCTCTTGCTGAAGGCAGACCCCTGCCTGCTCCTTGCTGAAAGCATCTTTGCATTTTCTATGTCAAACGTGGACCCACAGGACCCAAAGTGACAACTCTTCAATTGAACCACCTTTGAAAATCGGATTTCCAGAGCTTCTGTGGCTGGGGATTTTCTTGGCCCAATGTCAAAGAGAAATTCTCCTTTTATGAAAAAGCAAAAGCAGTGTGTTTTCCTTCTTTCTAAAAATGATTGTGGTTCGAGTGTAATTTGCACCAGGTTATAATTTAGTCAGTGGTTTGTGGTTTATGAAGCACATTTAAATGCCAACTCATTTATTCTTCAAAACAACTTGTGGCTCAGTAATAATAATAACTAAAAGTTACCTGGCACTGTTTTTGCACCAGGACCTCTGGTAAACACACCGTACAAGGCAGATCCCATCATTGCCCCTTCTAGTGAGGTAAAGCCATGTACCCAAGTCACAGAACTAGTCCTGGATACAGCTGATGTCTGATCCCGGGAGCCTGGTTCCAAGGCCAGGCTTGGAGGCACTACATCGTCTGTCCCTTGACTCTTAGCCCCACTTTTAGATGAGCAAGTGGGTCCTAGCACATGAAATGCCTGACCCACTAGCACAGTCAGCAGGTGGCAGAGACAAGACACACGTGTCTTCTATTGCACGAAACTTCGATAAAATCTCCTCCAGCAGGAAGGTCTTTCCTGTTCTGTGCCTCTCGCTGACCTCATCCTGTTTGGTCTAATGTCTTCAAATTACATGGGAGGGCTCCCCACCCGTGGGAAGTTGTCCAGCTCCCAGCCTAACTTCAGCCACGTGGCTAGCCCTTCTCAATACCCCCAAGCTCACCGGTGCCTGCCTCTGCCCCGCGTACTGCTCCCCATCCCCACGCGTGTCCCTGCACCCACGACAGCTCTTAGAGAGTGGGGATACCGCTTAGTAAGCTTTTTATCTCTGGTACCTACTACAGTGCTGAGCATTAGCAGGGACTCAGTGAAGAAAAGAGGGAGAAAATAAAGAAAAGCATTACGTAACTGAAAAAAAAAAGTGCGGGGTACCAGTCTACTCTCATGGGGCATTCAATGACATCAGAGTTTTGGTTTCCCAGCCTCATGAATGGGAGTGAAAATTGCCAGCTAATGACATCTAAATGGGTCAAGATTGCCAGAGTAAGTTGTTTCAGAGTAAAATTTTAAGACAAGACTTCCATCACAGAATGTGTCAAATGGCGCAAACTCCACCTCTTGTGCTGAGCTCATTGACTGGGCCAGAAACACAGTGTCCCTGCGTGGGAATCTCGACACCAATAGCCCCTGCCCTCTTAAGCTTCAATTCAATTACTTCATTTCCCCATAAGGGGCAGTTAAATATCAGAGAGAAAATCTGTCGTTGGAGAGCAGAGATTAGCAAAGTTTGGCTGCTGCCCTCATAGACCACGGAGTCCTTCAGTTCACCTTCAGAATGGGCTTCTGTCACATAAACGCCACACAGCCATGACTGAAAATGTCTCTATTTGTTTTCACAAACCCTTTCTTTGTTTCTTAGCTCACCGGGTGTTTTGCTGTCTTTTTTCCAGAGCCATACAGAATTCTGTGCCGTTCAAAGATGTCGACTCGGACAAATACAGTGTTTTCCCAGTAAGTATTGTTAAGAGTAACCAGACCATGGCCTCACTTCCTACAAGTACCTTTCCTTTGACACGACAACATAGAATACATTCTACTTGAATGTATTATTAGCTTAATGATACACCATTCCAAAATGCTGGCAGACTTCTTGGCATCTTAATAATAATAATACATGGACCATCGAAGTGGATCTTGGACCTGGGTTTTTGTTTCCTGAAGCTAATCCCAGCTGGAATTTTCCATGGGGATTACAATTACCTTGAAAACTATTGTAAATTATTTTAGAAATTCTTAAACCTACTTTAACTTAACTTTTTTTTTAAGGACGTGTGTGTGTGTGTGTGTGTGTGTGTGTGTGTGTGTTTATGCAAGTGTGTGTATTTGATTTAGTCCAGTTAGGATGTCAGGATGTTCTTTGTGAAAGAAACAAGCAAGTAACAGATGTCACAAACTTTCCAAAGTTCATGAGATCTCAGATATTCCCCCTGGGAAGGGGGGAAATAAAAACAGTGTTCAACAGTATCATGATTCTTTCAAGTCAGACAGTTGCAACATATATTAACCAGTTTAGCTAGAGATTTTTAAATTATCCAGTATAATGATGAATGATTTAACCCAACAACCAACTGATTAGAGCCTGACCAGACTGGTAATTAATAGAGAAAGTTCAGAGGGTTGGATGGTCCCACAGTTTATGTGCACGTAGAGACACACACATGAGCACACATGTACACAGACGTGTGTACATACACACATGTGCACAGCATACATTCACATAAGCACACATGTGCGTGCACACATGCCCCCATGTATGCACATGCACCCTCATATACCCACCTACAGACACCTACCCAACAGTGCACACACACACACACACACACACACACACACACTACCACTTGTTATTGGCCCTGGTACTGTATTACATTTCACCTTACACATCATACTTTATCATGTTAATCTTAAGTTTCTCAGTAATCTTCAGTGTTCCTAGACTGCATTTGAATTAACGATTGCAGACGTCAATACCCCTCATTCAGCTCTGACAGCCCTCCGCCCTGGCTAACATCCGGCAGAACTGAACTCTCCCCGTGTGTACTTTTCAATTTCAGACCTTGCGTGGCTATCACTGGCGAGGGAGAGACTGCAATGACAGTGATGACATGGCATACCCGGGCAGAAGGTAACTGTCTATGTTGTTCACTAATTTTGAAAACTAATTCCTTTTCCCAGCCTAGGGGGTTTGTGCTGATGGAGAGAAGGGCCCCCCATGTCCCAGTTGAAGTAAAGCTCAGTGAAAAAAGAACATCAATTGTCCAAGAAATGCTCATCGAGCACCTACTAAGTGCCAGGCACTCTGCACCATGCTGGGCGGTAAACAAAATAGAAATAGGTCTCCCCTCGTGAAGCTTACAGTCTTGTGGGAGAAACAACCGAGAGAACAGGCTTCTGTGGACTTTTATCCAGCCTCCTGCAGGAGCTCTCCTCGCGGGACTGGGCCCAGAAACTGCAGCCTCTCCTACCAGGAGTAAGGCGAGGGCGACTGTGGGTGGAGCACGTGTCATATTTTACTCCTGGGCCAATGTCCAGCCAATCACATCTCTGACTTCAAAAACTGGATATGTCACGTTGGCTGTGACTATAGTGTCAAAGCACCAAGTTAACTAGATACCAGGGGTTTTAGAGGCATCTTTTAATGGCTTTGCCTATCTAAATAAAACGGACAGCAGATTTGTTCCATCTGCTTACCAGCCCCGTTCCACCATGATTCAGTTTGGGAACAGGGTCAACCATAAAAAGACTGGGTTGGGGCCACAGTGGCCCCTGTGACTATCTAAAACGAATATAATGCAAAGACGCGAGGGGAGGTTCCGTGTGCCCTTCCTTGAAGAGCCTGTTGTCTATGGAGAACGCTTTGTGCAGAACTCAGTTATGCTTTCATCCGTAACGCTAACATTCACTGACTGACAAGGACATGCCGAAGACCAATGTGGATCTTTTCTTCTTAGGCCCGACAACTGGGATGCACATCAAGATTCAAACTGTAACGGCATTTGGGTGAGCACCTGAGTTAAAAGTGGGCCCTGCTCTCTTACTTTCTGCCCTCTTTAAAACCCCACTCTGTTGGCTTTAGTCAGACCCAAGGAAGAGATGACAGACTAAGTCAACTCCTTTTCTGTTGTGTGGAAGAGGGGGTAGAATTCCGATCACACAGGAAGCGTGTCAGTGGGGTAATAACGTGAGGCTCCTTCCGCCGCAGACCCTGTAAGCTTCGTTTAAGGTCACCCACACCTAATCCCTTTATTCTGCTTTGAACAGTGTGATATGAAATGGAGAGTGGTATTGGCAAAGTTGTACGGCATCCCAAACAGCGGCTGGAGCAAACCAGTTGCTGTCACCATGTCACTGCAGCCATTTTCTTTCTATTTCTTAAGGCCAGTCAGGCAGAGTGGAAATGCCGCTGTAGTTACCACATCTCACGGCACCTAGTCTGGTTCCCTACGAATAATGGATTTACCGCTTCCCGGTAGAGAAAAGGCAAGGAAGGAGGAAAGCCAAGCAAACACTTATCTGAGGACAGCAATGGCAACAGACCCAGCTTTTGTGGGGTCTCGAGCTTGTATGACGGGAGGGGTCCTCATGAAGAAAAGGAATTGTAAATTCCTTACATTCAACTAGGAATGTAACTAATTAATTAAAACAAGAAAAGAAATTCTCACACATTATTAGGGTCATGGAAATTCAGGTCCCTTTCTATTGAGATCTCTCAGCTTCTCCTCTCCACCTGGAACATTCTATAGCTCCCAGCCACTCTCAGCCCTCACACAAGCAGGGATTCTGCTGAGAGGAGCCCTGAAGTTTAAGATTCCCCAGTTTCGAGATAAAGTGCCTCTGAATAGTTGCCTCCTTTATCTGCTTGGATAAAGGGGAGAAAATGTCTGTAAATATTTCCCTCTCTCCAGGACACTGATGGTCCATGGCTGCTGAGATATGGAGGACAGAACAGATGGTACCCCAGTTCACCCTATCATCAGTCACACAGCCCCTTCATGAGAAGACCTCTCCCCCATCAGTCACGACCGAAAGACATAGCACCTGCATACCTGTTCCTTTCCACAGAGGAAAAATGACTCACGAGGTCACAAAAGCATAACCTCAGAGGGGATTTTACAACCATCAGGCCCAATGTTTCCCAACCTGTCTCCCCAGTGAGGAGTGTGGGGGAGGGGTTCTGTAGTCAAGGTTAGGAAGTGCTGGCTCCAAGAAGCCTGAACAGTTTTGTTCACTTCCAGATTTCTCAGCATCTCTACTGTGTAATGTACATTGAGAAGAACCTCCAAGAACACAGTTTCTAACACACCTCTGACCCCCAAGCTCTTTTGTCTTAGAATAATGTTAATACTATTACTATCTAGTGGAACACCAGTGCTCTCCAGACCACAGTTTGGAAAGCAAAAGAAAACAAACAAACCAGCAAACAAAACAAACCACAAAAGTCTGTGTGTATATATATTTTTTAAAGCTTTCCCTTCAAGTTATCTATACTCTCCTTGAACCTTCCAAGGTGCTCCACTAGTGGGCAGCTTTAGCTTGAAGTGTTAGGAAGTCCCCTCAGCGGTGGTAATTCAGTCCCACTCAGGCCCAGCTTCACGTCTGGGTTTCTCAGTGTCAGTGTATTGACATGTGGGTGGGATAATTCTTGATGGTTGGAGCCGTCTGTAAATTGTAGGATGTTCAGCAGTATCTCTGGCCTCTACCCACTGAATGCCTGTATCTTCCCATCCCTGGCCCCCACTGTAACAACCAAAAATATCTCCAGACATTGCAAATGTCCCCTGGGGTGGAGTGGGGGACAAAAACAGCCCTACTGAGAACCGCTGTTCTAGAAGCATCCATCTTTAGGCACTGGAGATGTCAGGCCTCTCTGACCCTGCGTCCTAGTCAGTCAGTGGGGCCTCCATGCTCCCTGGGAGCGATGCTTCCAGAACTCCAGGACCCGGTCGTGTATCCTTCAGAATGAGATGGTCCAGTTTCTGGATCTCTCCTTATTCCTGCCCCCGGTTCCTTAAAGCCCAACTCACAGAGAGTGTTGCTGTGATGGATTAAGTGCTCTAGAGACTTCAGAGGGTTTTATCTACTGCTTTGCCTTTGTACTTTTAAAGCCATTTGGGGATGATTGGGTGTATGCGTCTCATACGTTTAAAAAACAAACTGCTAATCTCATCATTTTTGTTTTAAAGGGTGTTGACCCAAAAGATGGAATTCCATATGAGAAGAAATACTGTGAAGGTATGAAATGCAAAAGTCATTATTACAATAGAATACTCTTTTCTAGTCTGAGTCAAATTAAAGCAAACAGCCCACCTAAGTGAGGAAGTGCCTGATGCTACAACTTAAAGTTGATCGATTTACATTTATTTTCATGACAAATCAGAAAAAGACATCAAGAAGACTATAGAAAAAGGATGCAAAATCTAGAGAAAGTAAAACTGAATTTGTGTAATGATTTGGGGATTGGAAACCTGAATGATATTGTTAGAAAAGGCTGCAGGATAGATAACAGGGTAACTGAAATTCAACACTTCTCCAAATAAGAAAACAAGTAAAGGTGATCATTTCTAATCTTTTCACATCTTTCTCAATACTCTACCAGGTCAGAGGTCTGGGCTTGTACTGCCAGAGACCCTGTGTCAACTGGGGTAAAGACTCATATGGGGGTGACTTGAAGGTGACCTCCAAGCTATCGCCATTGGAGTTCCCCAAAATAGCTGAGCAAAAGCTCTGTGTTCTAAATGTTCAAATGCCTCAGACATCTGGTCTACCAGTGCTGTTAGGAGAAACCTATTACCACCCACATATTACTGAAGACATGTTCCTCGTGATGCTCAAAGAGTCTCAAACAAACGAACAGTCGCATCACACTTTCATGTGTAAGCAATGCTTTTCCCTAACATTTAGAAGCATTTCATTCATTCATTCAACAGTTATTTCCTGAATGCCTGTTGCTGTTAAGCATCAAGGGCTATACTTGGCTCTGAGTTTTCATGGGCAGACAGGATACAGTTCTTGCCCTCAGTCAATTAAAGTATAACTGTCTCTAAGCTCTCCTATGAGCAGGAAGAGGGCAGAAAAATGTAAAGACCCAATGCATAGTTATGCAATTTAGAAATGCTTGGTGGATGAACAGAAAAATGAATGAACAAACAAACTAATGAGTAAGTAAACTCAGATCTAAGTGAAATCCTGGTGTAAGCTCTTATGTCACTGTGGACGCTTCTTGGATTCCCCACATCCCAACCCCTCCTGGATGTCCTGGGCCTTCTCAATCTCTCTTGTGTGGCCAAGTGCTAGCTGTCACAGAGGCTCAAGATAAAAAGCCACTGGAGTAACGCTGATTTGGGGGCTTTGGAGGTGGGGGAAGGAGGCTCCCCTTTTGACTCTGGGAAGCATTAGTTGATTCTTCCAGGAGCCGAAGGGATTTGGAAGAGACCATACATCACTCATGGGTGGAAGATGGGCCTCGAAATCAGATTAACACACAGGGTTGCATAGAGAACCTTTGTGTCTCCATTTCCTCATTAATCAGCCAGAATCGTCCAGCCAGTGCTTTTGTGTATATAGATTAAGGGCTTTAAAAGACCATAACACCTATGAAAAATCAAAATTGTTCTATGAGGTCAGTAATTCTTAAAGTGAATTATAACAGAAATTGGTGTGTTTTCCAAGAAAGCAATTTCCAGAACCAAAATTTAGGGCCTATTTCTGAGTTCAGATGAAATTTTGATTCATTTATTCATCCGTCATTCACTCAGGATGTTGCAAGGCAGTCTGTTTTATGCTGAGTTAGGAGACACACCTTCATCTATATAGCTTAGCTCGTAGTTCCGACAGCCTGGAAATCTCACTCAGCTCCTAAATGCTATGTTTCTGCAACATATGAAGTGGCAATGCATCACCGTTATGATGCTCTGTGCATGGAATACACACCAGGGTAGCTGCTCTTCTAACTGCCCAATCTGGAGGCTTTAAACTGTTTGAGAGCATAAATAATGCAAATAAATTATGCCACCTAGGTTCACAGCCCCGGGGGATCATTTTGCTGGGAGACTCAGCTGGGGCTCATTTTCACATCCCTCCTGAATGGCTCACAGCTTCGCAGATGTCCTTGGTAAGTAATTCTGGCCGTTGTCATTCCCGGATGTGCTGGCCTTTGTGTTTGTTTCACTTGCTCTCTCTAGATGGAATGCCAGCTCCAGACAGGGCAAATTTCCCTTCTCAGCAGAATCTGCTGAGAAGATCTTGCGCACAATAAAAGGCACACCCACAGCCATTTCAGTTCATTTCAAACAATGTGACAAGAAATGCGAGGGCGCTGCCACAACAGACTCCTAGCAGGAGCCATCCCATCCGTTAGAGCAGGGGTGGTGCCACTGTCGTGGGACAGAAACTCGGCCCAGTAGGGAAACCCTTGTACAGCCACCTCTGCGTGTGGTTCCCTTGTCCCTCTGATCCAGAAAACTCTGATCCAGAGAAGTAAAACTACAGACATGACCATTTTTTCTTGACCCCTTCTTCCCAGACTAAAGAAATTGAACTTAACGTGAACACTCTGTTGGTACCTCTCCCCAGTCCCCAAAGTGGGCAAACACAGACCTCCCTTTGTAAGGATGGGGAAGCAGGGAAACATCTGGACATAAAAAATGCCCATGATCTCAAAAGAAGAGTGCTCGTTTGAGAGAGGCTTACTGTAGGAAAGAGTGATATTTTGTAAAACATTAAATTCATATTCTCAACAATCCTTGAGAGGTGATTGTACCCGTGAAAAAAGAAGAATTTAAGATCAGGAAGACTACTTTCAGGTGGAACAAGAATTCCTTGACATGAAAACGCAGCGGCAATACTGACCAGCAAGTTAGACAATGCAAAAAAAACAGAAGGAGCAAGCCAGTCAGCCAGCTAGGGAAATGCTGGAACTCAGACAGACACATGCAGACTGGATAGGAAACCCAGAAGAGGAAACACATCAGGCAGAGAGGAAGCAGTGAGCAAATAAATAATAACGACAATTTTCTTCAGTTGGGTTAATCTCTGTCTTCTATCCAAACCCCCACTGAGCTCCAGGCCAAAGTATAAAAACACCTCTCTCCTTATCATGTCCTTCTTCTTTTTTTTTTAATTCCAAGTATAAAGAAAAATCTTGCAATCATTCTGCCCAATGGCCAACCAAGCAGGGTACAGACTATGAAGAAAACTTCACAGACATATCTCTCAACAGGCATCAGACACATCTCTCAACACTAAATTTTAGAGAATGGGGGAATGACCTCTACAGCATTTTAAGGACAAAAGAATATGTGTCAAAAATACTCTAACTGCCAAGGTATTGTTCTTACATGAGGGCCACAGAAACTTATTCTCAGTCATTCAAAGATTCAGAAAACATACCAGACATATGTCTTCCAAAATAAAAAATTTAAGAAGTATTCCACTTCTCTCTGAGCATGAAATTACAAGATGAAGGCAAAAAATAAACAAATAAATAAAATATTAGATTTAATTACATAAAAATTTCAAATGTATGCAATGTTAAAAACTTCATAAAATTGAAAAACAAATGAAAAACTGGAACATTTACAATATTTAAGGCAAGATTTATGTCATCTAATAACAATTGTTGGATATCAATAAGAAAAAAATTAATTTTTAATGATGAAGACCATGAACAATCAATATAAAAAGTTTCAGCTTCAGTAGTAATCAAAGAAACACAAATTAAAACAATGTAGTATCATTTATCATCTATCAAACAGAGAAAGGTTAAAAAGTGACAAGGCCTAGTATTAGCAAGAATATGGTAAAATGGGTGTTTTCATTCACCACCAACGAGAGTTTAAGTTGCTAGACCTTCTCTGTAAGGCAATGTACAAAGTGACACTAAAATGTTTGTGATTTTAGCCAGTAATAGCACATCTGGAAATTTACCTTTAAAACTGATCAGTCATTTGCTCAATCAAAGAGTTATTTATAAGATGAAAAATGAGAACACAAATTCAAAAAAGGGGGTTAGATATGTAAAATTATATTACACCCATCAAATGAAATATCATGCAACCATTAATACATGTATTATAAACACATTCATTGGCAAGAAAATATGTTTATGATAATTTATTAGGGGCAAAAGCCGGTGACAAAATAGTGTGTATGAACCATTTTTTGTGACTATATAAGTGTGTCTAAATGTGCGAACTAAGAAAATAATTGGAAGGTTGTAGATCAGTGTGTTAACACTAGTATCTCTGGATGGTAGAATTCTGGGTAACTTTTTTGTCTAACTTCTCTTCAATGAACTTCTATGATGTATGTACTGAATTTTATACTACAAGATTTGGGGGATTGTTTGGCTTTGTTTTCAGCAAGTACCTAAGGAAATATGCTCAAGAAAAGCCAAAGCATTGCTTTATTTAATCTTTAAAAAAGTCCTCTGAGGTAGGTGACACTACAGCATAGCCTCAGTTTACAAACAGGTACTCAGAGAGGATGAGTACACTGCCTAAGGTCACACAGCTACCAGGTGGCAGAATCGTTTCCTGTCAGTGGCATCTTGAACAAGCCACCTAACCAGAATCTCTGTGAATGAGGATAGGAACAACCTCAAGCAAGGCCATGTGCTTCAATGAGCTAATATCGGTTGTGAAAATGCTTTAGAATCATGCGCTGGATTGAAACCAAACAAAAGTAGATTGACACCCAACTCACACAGGGCAGTGTTAGCAGCTAACCAGCCTGATCACTCACTGACCTCTGCTCGTCCTTCCCATCATGCCTCTGGGCCTCTGGAGGCTGAGGTAAGGGTGCCTGACTTTAGGGTTCCCCTGGAGAGGACAGCCTCTCTCGCACTCTCGCCAGAGCCTCAGCTCACTCTGCAGTGTGCTATGTTTCTGGGGAAGAGAAAGACGCACTGGGAAGACACTTTAAAGAAATCACTCCTCCACACCAGGCAGCCAGCCCTCTCCTGCAGTCCTAATGACTGGAATTTGAATTGTAACATTTTTTATCTGCTGTTTGCAACAATGAACTGATTGAAATACTGGAGATGAACATTTGTTGGCTTGGTTTGGGGCTATTTCCTCCCCCACCCCATCCCCTGTCACTTTGTGGTGGTACATAAATAGCTTTGAGACAAATAACTCTGAGAACAACAATGATATAGGGCGGATGAGGAACCCAAATTGAGCATAACGGTAATTGAGATTCATGAATCTTATTAACGTGTTAATAATGCTATTGATGGTAGGGAAAATATCACAGTTTTAGTGTCATTTTGTCATGTATTCCAAATATTTGATGTTCCAGCGTGCTTAAAAGTGTCTCTTCAGGTTAACGTTCCTCTCCAAGCTAAACATTAGCCTAGTTACTCCGAGTCTTGGCCACTTCCATGGGATACCATTTGGTAAGAAAGTAAGATGGGACAAAAAGAATAAAAGAGAGATATTTTGCTTAGAAAGTTGACAATGAAAAATGAAACTTTATCACCAAGTTGTTGTCAAAATACTGCTGTACAAATCACCCCAAATCTCAATGACTTAGAACGATCGTCATGTCTTCTGATGCACACATGTGTTGTCTGGGGTCAGCTGTTCTAGAATGAGCTCTATTAGTCTGGGCTCCACGCTGAGCGTTGGGTGAAGAACTGCTCCATGCATCTCTCATTTTTCTCAGTCAGGCGATCTATCCAGAGTGTGTTCTTTCCATGGTAATAGCAGATGTGCATGTGCAAGAGGACAAGGCCTTCTACACAAACACATTTGCTGTATCACATGCACCATCAACCCATGCACCAAACCAAGTCACATGGCCATGGGCAAAGAGGTCTGTGAGCCCACAGTGACAGAGGGAAGGGAGTGAGTATTTGCTGTATTACTTTTAGCTAATTATAAATGTTAAATATGCAATGGAGAAAAATAAGCAAATACAGAACTTATTAAGAAATCGTTCAAGTTCCACTTAATACTACCACCCAGAGAGAATCATTTTAACATTTCAGAATTTAAGATTAGTTTTAAAATATTTTTAAAACTATTTTTCTAAGGAAAAAAAGAAGGTATAGAGTCAATATTAGCACCAATTTTGAGAAGCAAAATAATCACCACTACCATCTTAACCTTTTCTCAGTATATTTTCATTCTTCCTCAGCATTCCACCTCCACCACACACACACACACACACACACACACACACACACACACACACTATGGAGTCACAAGAATAGCAAGTATACAATTGGTGATTCTTCTTTTTTTACAGTTAGTACTAATCATAATCATTTTTCCACACTGCTAATTAGTCTTTATATTTATTAGTGTACAAGCCATAATCTATTAAACCATTCACCAAAGACTGGATATTAAGCTGATTCATGGTTTCATTTTTTTTTTTTTTTTTTTGGCTATGGATCATACTCCTGTAAAAAAAAAAAAAATACTTCCCATTTTTAAAAGTTACTATCTATAGACTCTCTTAATTTGCATGGGGAGTCAGCGTAAGTATGAGTACCATGCATAGCAGATATCCATGAGGTATGTTGTGCTCAGATCTCTCATGTTCTGGTTGTTTGGCTTGTGATTTTTGTAACAAGTATAAATAATGTATCCTCACATACTACCCTGGGACCTACTATGTGCCAAGCCCTGTGATAGGGGCTAATGATTCAGTGGTGAGAGGATGGCAAGAACGCAGGTCCTTCAGGCCTTACGGGGAAACGCAGACAAGCAAATAGGCCATTGCTTTATGAGACCACATGACATTTTTTTGCCTTTGTCTCCCTGTAAAGCAGAAAACACTCCGGCAAATGCACCACCCCACCCCCACCCCCAACTGTGCCCATCGCAAAGGAAGCCTCAGCCGGGTATCTTTCTGGCAGCAGCCGCTTCTCCTCTGCTGTTCATGCCACCCTCTAGTTAAGCAGTGTAGCACCTGGGACGCCTGTTTTCAGCTAATTAGATTAGGAGTGTGTTCATCTGGAAAGATATTTGTAATTCAATAAAAAAGAGTGTGAAGAATCACCCTCGTGCCTCTACAGACAGGAAGGGTTCTGAGCCTCACTCCACTGGGAGCAGGCAGGCGACAGTTCTGCCTTCTCCCTCCTTAAACACCCCTAGCTTCTCTTCGAGACGTCCTCAGCAGTCAGGTTACACAAAAGACCTCAACTTAGATTTCAAAGGAAAACAAGGAACAAATCTGAAAATACTTTCATACTGTCTTTTTTTTTCTTCTTCTTCCAAAGGAAAAAACAATCAGTGCTTGAGTTGTTTTGCTGAAAAAGAAAGGGAGGGAGAGAGACCATCAAGGCCAGCAACAGAGGCTGGCCTCCTGCTTCTTTCCCCATCTGTTCGAAAATTATTTCCAAAATATTAAACGCTGCATCTCATTGAACCAGGATTGGATGATGGGTTGGGATTGGGGGAAGTGGAGGGAGAAGGGACTCAGAAACACAATTTCCCAAATGTTTATTTTGCTAGCAAGACTGCTGTCTGCACTGTTATAAAATCTTAGCACGACCCCTGGCAGGCTGTTGTCTGTAGGGTAAGGAGGCGCAGATTGAATTTCGTGCTGTGTCAAGGACACAATGAATCCTTCATCTGGCTGCAGAAAATGCATATTCACCCGAGAGTAAATGGGCTCCAGTCTTTCACGCCCGTATGTGCTTCATTCCTCTCTTCAAGATGAGTTTGTAGGTCAGGTTTGGTGACTGTATTAGCCCTCTGAGAGCCTAGGCGGTAAGAAGCAAGGCTCCCACTCTGACTCTCACTAACCTGCCCTCCTTCCCACCCTCTGAATTTATCAGTGAGCATAAAGCGTCCATTAAGCAGAAGGGCTGATTTTCATGGTGCATACAAAATATGGAAGTGCTACCTCAGCTAATTTCACGTCAACTCCTGACGTATTTAAGACTCAGAGTACTTTTTTGTTATATTTTTTAAGACGAGAAAAGGCTCTTGTTTCGTAATACTGGACAATATGACATTTTCTCCTCCTCAAACATCTTGCCGGCTGGCAGAACAAAGATGCTAAAGAGTGAGAAGCCTCAGTCCTAGTTGCTTTCCATTTATTCTGTCAGAAAAAGAGAATTGTGTTCACTGCGGTGAATCCTTTTCCCCAGCAGTGATCGGGTCACAAGAGACAGAAGGTTCTTCTGTTCTCTCTCCCTGTTTAGGAGCACAGACCAGGCGAGCTGTGCCTTGAGTTCTGATCAATTCAGCGCCCTGTTCTTCCTGCCCTGGACCTCTTACCTGCCAGCAAAGGAGGGTGCTCTGGCAGCGGCTCATTCTTCTGAACACATCAGTGATCTTAGCCTTCACTGCCTCCTGCGAGAATTAAAAAGACAAACCCTCGTTGTTCTGAAAACGACAAGAGGCAATTATTTTAAGCCCCATACTTCTGAAAGGCGTTTATAATTACTCAGCCCACATGCCTGCGCTCCCAGCACATCGCATGGAGATTTCCTCACGGGGAGGCAGCGTGAGTCACTAGCCGCCTGTGCAACCCAGTGTGCTGCCGAGACTGGAGTGCAATCTCTTACCCCCTCGTTAATTGTATCTGCCACTTTGCTTCACTCTCGCTCGAGTTCCTCAGCCACAAAATGGGTCTCATGGCACTCACTCATCACAGGGAAAACACTCAGAATCTCAAATCAGTTGGGATGTGGAAAGAAGAGGTTTTGGCATTTAGAAATCATTTTAGATGGTTGGACCTAATTATTACACACCACTCATTCAAATCATCCCTCTATGCTACTCCTTGGAGAAATGAAGGACAGAGATTACTCAGCTCAGCCTTCTCAAATGCCTGAGGGTCAAGACTGGCTTCCGTATGATTTCCTGGGGATTTCCTACTGACGGAAATGGCTGGAGGATTGGTTGGAGGTATGAGCTAAAGCCTAATTCCTAGAGGAAAATCAAGGGAGCATTATGAAGCATAAAGCCCAATAATTCCAGGGGCAGAAATTGAGGGCAGCATCACCAAGCCAAGAATTTAAAGCCTACTTGATAAAAACACACACACAAACACTCATACACACAGACACACACACACACACACAACAAAGGAAAGTGAATGAGGAAGACAGTGAGGTCATGCTCTCATGTTGGTAACATTTTGAGAGCCAGCAAGAAGGGTGGGTAGGTCAGCTCTTCTTAAAAGATTGGTTATGAATCAGGCAGGGTATCGGCCTAGCTGCTGTAACGAAGAATTCCAAGATTCCATGATTTAAGATAGAAATGTATTTTCCTCTCATATAAAAATCCAGAGGGAGGCAGTCCAAGGCTGGCAGGATAGTTAGACCATTCTCAGAGTTCAGCTTCCACCTCTGGGTCCCACTTTTGCCACCTCCCACATGTAGAAATGAAACAGAGCCAAGTGAGGGCACACACATCCCTTGGAAGAAGTTGCCATTGAGGCGGCACACATCACTCTCTCTCACACCCAATCATCGAGAACCATGTGCCCACCTAACAGTGCGGGAGTTCTATTACTAAGGTCAGAGAAAATCAATAAAGGTGAACAACTGGGGCTCGAGATGGAACAAGCAGCCTCTACCCTCAAGGAGCTTAAAGTGTAGTTTGGAAGCCAGACAAGTAAACTCACAATTATAATAGCATATTACCAAATGCCAGGCATGCTCTCATGTAATACAGAAATGACCCTGTTATTATGTGTATTTTAAAGATAAAGAAACAAACGCTTAGAGAGGTTAAGCTAACTTACCCAAAATAATGCATTTAAACATGGTGCCCAGATACAAACTGAGTGTGTCAGAACCTAGAGCAAAAGTCAGCAAACTGTGGCCCTTGGGCCAGATGCAGCCTTCCACCTGTTTTTGTAAATAAAGTTTTATTGGAATGCAGCATACCCATTCATTTACATGTTGTCAATGGCTGCTTTCACACTATAATGGCAGAACTGAGTAGGCACAACGGGAGACAAAATGACCTGCAAAACCTAACACGTTTACTGTCTGGCCCTTTGCAGAAAAATTTTGCTGGCTCTGTCTTGGTGCTAATGTGTTAGATACAATTAGCTGAGCACGTGAAAGGTGTGGTGAGAGCCAGAGGAGGGCGCCATACACAGAAGGCTAACACTTGACCGATGAGTAGCAGTTGATCAATAAAGACCATAGAATAGGAAGAAGAGCTTCTGACAGGACCTGGAGGTCCAATGGGCCCACAGGTGGTGAGTGAAGTGGGAGAGGCTGGGGCGGTCGGTGGTGCCCTGTGGAGGGTGACATGAGATAGCGACAGTAGCCTGTAGATCAGCATTTCCCAAACCTGACCAATCACTGCAGCCATTTAGGGCACTTATTAAAAATAAGGATTCCAGGGATCTACCGCAAACCTACCCAAACAGGATCTGTATTTTAGAGAAGCTCCTCCACGTGATTCTGGGATACACTGCTAAAGATGGTAGGGGGAGAGTGAGGAGGCAGGTCGCTGGACAGAGGCTGCGACAGGAACCCAGGGATGTCATATGTGCAAGCTGGAAGGATGGAAGCAGCGAGGTTTTGTGGCCGCTTCTTGGTAGACGGTGAAAGGGGAGAGGAAGAGGAGATCATTTCATATGAGGGACATAGTGGGGAGTGAGAGCCCCATTCAGGCCTGGTGCCCTCGTGACGACTTCCCGTGTTCTCACCTCTATAGATTGACGATGGACTTTGGCCTTCCTCCAGAGTCAAATGCTGGATGCCACATCTCAAAAAAAAAAAGAAAAAGAAAAAGAAAAAGAAAAACTACCTCCACCCCAGACAAATGGCAGCCTGACTGATTTAGAAATGACCAAACCTTTACAAACCCAATGAAGGTATCAAAGGGTCGACCTTTATGATACGCGCCCTTGTTGCTTGTTTCTGACCCTCAGAAGAGTTATTTTCTCTGTTTGTGAAAGGATTTGTTTCACTGGCCTCACGAAAGAATTGACTTGTGATTATCTTTGTAAGAGCAGGACATTTTAAACTCTTGTTTTCTCACTTTTATGAAGTTGGGTACAGTTCTCCAATCACTCTGGAAATAAGATGAAGGAATTGAATTCGGTAGGTAACGTGCAGCTGCACAATGTGTTTTCGTTTGCTGCGGGACAGTTAGATGAATGGATCCCTCAACTCATTCACTGAATAAATAAACCATAGGGTTGGAGCTTAAGCAATAAATAATAGAAAAGGGAAAAGAAAGAAACTAAGAGGCGCTGACAAGGTAACAAAATAATAAAAAGAGCTATTTTCAGGCAAAATGATGAAAAATTATTGTCTTCCAGTCTGTTATGTTGACTGGTCATATTTTGCTAGAATTCTTTATTTGACTATTTCTTCCCTGCCCCGTAAGTTATTGAACTAGCATAGGGTCAAAGATGAAATGCAGCACCTCTTCCCTGAAAATCACTTATTTAGGTCAAGTTGAAGTTTATATGTGCATTGAACAGGCATCAGCCCCAGAGCTGAGCAATTCTTGTTACTAGTCTGCATGTATGTAGTATGTTCTAAGCTGCTAAATTTGGGGGTAATTTATTAGAGCAACAGGTCACTGGGATACTTGGTGTTTTGTTTGGCTTGCGGGGAGGGGGTGTTTATCTTCCCTGTACACAATAGGATGAATTTAGCCTTGGAGTTTCGCACATGGCATCGCTAATGCTTAAACTGTTTTTCCTCCATCCCTCTTTGTCTGGTCTCCTCTTGCTAACCTGATGGGACTCATATTAGATAGCGTTTCTTTCAGATTCCTTCCCTGAGCCCCACATGTGGCATCAGTGTCCCTTCAGTGGCCTGACACAATACCCTGGACTTTCCTACCAGTACCAGGGAGCGCTAACTTGTATTGAGCACTTGCAATTCCAGTCTTTACACCTGGATTACCTTTCGAATCCAGGGAGATGGTGCTGTTATTAGCCCATTTTGCACATAAAGAAACTGAGACACAGGGGAAATAAGGAAAGTCTTCAAGGCTACCCCACTGGGAAGTGTTCACTGTCTGTGCCCCGCTAGATGCTAGCTCCATGAAAAAGGAGCTCCCAACAGCTTAATGCAATGGTCAGCAGAGTACCTATCACAGGCTAGCGTGTAATCTCTCTCTCTCTCTCTCTCTCTCTCTCTCTCTCTCTCTCTCTCTCTCTCTCTCTCTCTCGTGAATTATACAACTGCAGGAACCTCAGCGTGAGCCTCATTCCAGTGCTCTTAGCATTCTGAAGTTCACAAATCAAACTCAGAGAGTTAAACTACACCCTTGAAGTTGTCTATTGCAAAGCATTCGCTCGTGAGAACGGTGCTGCCTGACCTAGGTAAGCCTGAGATTATACAGGCAGACGCCAGAGGATTAGTGCCTGCCCCATCTCCCAGAACGCCATCTGCCAGGCCCCGTTGAAAGACAAACCTCCAGACCAGCAGTGCGCGCTGTTCTCCGTGGTTGCCTTTCCCCAGCGCATGTCAGGCCAGAACAGGCCCTGGGAATACGTGAGTGGGGTATGTCCACAGGGGTCTGTGTAGGGCCACACATCATTGCAGTGTGTATCCCCAAAATAGCCATTCTACAGTATTCATAAGTTATGCATGACTTCCATAAAAGAAAAACAGAGGAGGAAAAGATGGCAGCGACTCTCGGGTTGTCTGTGGATTTCTGAACATTTTACCCAAAGCAATGTCTTGGAGACCATCCCCCCCCCCCCCCCCCCCCCCGAGCAGGCAACAGGGAAGCCTCATTTTCAACAACTAGCAAACCCAGCATAGCCAACATGGTGTGTGATTCTGTGAGATTTGGCAGCTTAGGGGGCAAGCAAGGGCCAAACACAAGAGAGCTATTAAAGCTGAGGTTCACAGTGCACCATGCCTACTGGAAGCCTTTCCCTTTCTAGTTCTACCAGGACCTGGGTTCAAATCCCAGCCCCCACTAGTTACCAGCTCTGTCACCTTCGCACATCACCCAAACTCCCTCTGAGTTTTGTTCACCAGTTTTCCTGGCCCTGTGCTGCCCAGTGTCAGGAATTCTGCCACCAACAGAAAATATAGAAATCCTCCACGGGCCAGAACCAGCAACAGGAGGTACCAACATAAAAGGGTCTTTTTCAGTACCTCTAATTAGGTTGAGGCACAATCATTTAATTTCCAGTTCCTCTGAGGTCTGGGTTCTTTTTTGTGAGGTAATGCCCAGCGTCTTATACCTGGTAGTTGCTCAAAAACTGTTGGTGGAAGGGAGAGAGAAAGAAAGGGAGGGAGAAAGACGAATCCCTGCCTCACAGAGTTCTTGGATGAAGTTAAATAATGTGTGTGAGTTTCCTACCTCAGTGCCTGGCATATAAGGGAAACTCAGTATTAGTTCCCTTCCCCTCTCTGGCTCGAAATGCAAACGTTATCTGGGAAATATAACACATTACAGCATCACGAATGGGTATACATTCATTTACAGGATTTATCCACATTTCAAAACCTTTAGAAAGGAATGGGACCAGAGCAAGAACGTTTGTGTGGGGGTCAAGAAGGCCCCTTAAAGTTTCTTAATTTGGTGTTTTTATAAGAAAATATACTAAGGTAGCGAGGGTGGAGGGGGCGTTTGAGGTGAGGAGTGACCTCGGAGGCAGGAGGCAGGTGTGGTGGCCCTGTGAGGATGGAAGGGCATAAAGCTAGAGGAAAGCCACCTGTGGGACCGATGAATTGAGGCAGACCAACAGGACTGGGAGCCCCGTGGCCCCCGTGCTGAAACCAGGTAGCAGGTGTCTGATTCCCAGGCCTTGAGACTCTGGCTCTATTATCAACAGATCAACCTTAGAGCTATTTGCTTCTTTGTGTAAAAACAACAAAATCTTTCTGCTTTGACAGTTTAGTTCCTGGGAAATAAATTTTTAAAAACGCTTATGTAACTGATGATGATATTTTTTATATCCTTTGCCATCAGCTGTTAGCTGTAGGTTCCTCCAACTGATTTTGTACTATGTGAAAATAATCAGTGTGGGTCTAACCAGTAAGAGTCTGAGAACAGGGAATACACTCGGCAAATTGTCCACAGCGCTGCAGGGGGGTGGGGGAGGCTCAAATATAAACAGTGAAATAAAGACACCAAGAATATTCCCTTTGTCACTGGAAGATTGGCAGAACCAGACGAATGTGTGCTTGATGTCATTGTTCTTTCTCTCACTTAAGAATGTTTTAAGAAACCCAAATTGAAGTTGCTTGTGGAAGCTGAGGTTTAAAATATTCCCAAATCCAAAGAGTCGTATTTACTAAATATTCATTAAAAATGAGAACCAGGGGGCTTTCCTGAGGTATAGACACACACAAACATACACACAAACACACACACTCAAACACAGAGAGTAATTTTATATGAAAATATGACACCAAAATAGTGTACCCATGCCACTGATGACATAAAAACACTGGATGAAATCAGGAGAAATTTGGAAGCAATGTGGCAGTTGATGTAATAATACTCATTTAGTTTCTGATGTTCTTTACAAATTTGGAAGCTTTTTCTCAGTAAATATTAAGTCTTCGCACATATGTACATTTAAGGTACGTTTAAGATGAGATTCCTGAGAACATAAATACTCAAGAGGAATAAGCAGGAGTCGATGAGGGAAATCTTAATTTGTATATTTCCTGCCTGAAATGCCAGAACTATCTTGGATATAATGTTCCATGAATAAGGCGTTCTGTGGTTAATGTGATATGACTTAAACATTCTCTTTTCGCTAAGCTCTATAAAACCTTTGCTATTCATGGCTGTTAGTTCTCATTTTTATCTACTAAATTTACTAAGGAAGAAAAAATAGGTTGAGTCTTCCATTTGTCTGCCCAAATCTTTTTTTTATTATTATCATCTGGCAATAAAGTTCACTCCTCTTAAACTGGGACAGTCCGCTTGGAAATGGACAGTAGATGACCTGCCCTAAATATGATGCTTTACATAGTGTAGGGATTCTATTTGTCAGCCTGCACCTCTCAGTGTCTTTTGATCCTGCCAACAGCCCTGTGGAAGTAGGCAGGGTAATAATCCTCAGCATCGGAGATACTGAAACTGAGACCCATGAAACGACATCTTCCCTGATTTGACACAGCTAGGAAGAGGAGGAAAACCTCGCCATAACACCATAAGTGAAGTCTAAAATATGTAACCTGGAGAACGTGGATTTGCACTATTTCAAGGTTAATCAAATGACCAGGAGAAACCTATGCAGCTGACCGACCTTCCTGGGCCCTCTGGGGCTCTAACTGCGGGATGCAAACCCACCTCAGTCTCAGCTGTAATTCAGCACCAGCCGCTGTCCACTCCCCCTAAAATCCTGATGCGGACAATTCCAGGGCTGGGTGGGACTTCTTGGAGAGCAACAAGGAGTCCAGGGTTCTCCCCAGTAGCTGAAACCCATTTCTTCAGGTTGATCCAGAAAGACTGAAGTGGGAGAACAGTGGAGGCATGGAGACCTCACTTCCCAAGACAGGCTTGCTGGCTATTTCCTCTCCTGTCCTATGCCTCCCTCAAAATCTCCTGCTTCCCCACCGGGGACATGAATTTTGTTACCCACTCCTGATTGAGCATGGGGGCTGGATGGAGTATGGATTCCACTTCTAACGTGTTGTATCCAAACCACGGTGTTTTACTGTATTTGTAGAGCCGAACCTAGAGGTCAGATCTCCTGATTCCTGGAGCAAAGCCGTTTCCCCAATGTGCAGGCTCACTCAGAACTACATTCCCCTCCGTTATTATTCCAGGCTGCAGAGGGTGTCACACACACCTCTCTATGCCAGCAGCTTCTTGTCTAACTTCTCCCTGTGAAAGGAAGATGGGGCCCATCCGGAATCAGAAGCCTCGTTCCATACCCAGTTTCCCAAATCTGGGGTTTGCCATTGTGCGCATAACTGAGAAAAAGGTGAGAGAGTGGTGTGGGGGAGTTTGTATTGTTCTTTAAACATTTAACATGTTTTACGGGTTGCTAACTTATTTAACACAGCTCATTAATTCTGCCTACATCTCACAAGCCACCTGCTTACTCACTATCTCGGCTTAACACATCTCATGAGTTTCATCCATTCTGTTTGTTTTTCTCGTCTTCTGTAGAAGACTTGCTACAGAAGGATTCTCAAATCCTACAGCAAACACACAAGCAGAAACACGTAGGGAAAAAAATAAGATTAAAAAAACAACAGAGAAAACATTTGATTTATAGTGGCAGGAGAAATAGAAACCAAAACAGAGAGGAAGTGAGTCACAGTGATGGTGGGGTTTTGAGCAGAAAGCAATGGGTGCCTCCTGCTAAGGGGGAATTGCACGCCAGTCACTGGAATTGCATGGCCTTCAACATTGAAAGTGCATGCCCCTGTTGGATGGACGTGAAAGCCTCAAGTCCTTCTGTAATGTTATTTCAAAATTAAACGTAAATTATAGATAATATCTAAAGGCAAATCACATCAAATCTACCATAGCATTGAATATAGTTTCTCAAATGGCATGTGGTCTTGCCTCCTGCTCACTTCCTCTCCTTGCTCTGCTTTCTAAAGTAAATTTGAATCCGGACTGTGAGGGAAGGAAAGGTCACACTTCTCTCTCATTATCTACTTGAAAATGTATCTTTATTGGTGTGTTTTTCTTCCTGATTCCAAAAAAGTGCATGTTTGTTATACAAATTCAAATACTGTTGTAATACAATGTGGAAATGGTATCCCCCGAGGGCAGGCACGTGAAGGAGATGACCCTATACACTGGAGATAAACTGCTTCCTGAAGCCAGACATTGAGGTGTCCTGTCAGCCAAGGCAAAAAGGGAACATTGGCTTTCAGAGTTTTTATCCAAATTAGGATTCCCAGGTAAAATACAAGATACCCAGTTAAATTTGAATTTCAGAAACACAAAGAATAATTTTTTTTTAAGTATGTCCCAAACATTTCGTGGGATATACTTATACCAAAACTTATTCCTTGTGTATCTGAAATTTAAATGTTTGCATATTCACTTTTTAATTGTGGTAAAATACACATAACATAATATCTACCATTGAAACCAATTTTAAGTGTGCAGTTCAATGGTGTTAAGTATATTCACGTTGTTATGCAGCCAATCTCTAGAACATTTTCATCTTGTAAAACTGAAACTGTATACTAACAAATTCAACAGCAACTCCCCATTCCCCCTTACCCCTGCCCCTGGCAACCACCTTTCTACTTTCTGTTTCTATGAGCTCAACAAGTCTGGAAACCTCATGGTTTATCCCAGATGACATTTATGAAAGAAACAATAAGGGGACACAGCCGATAACATTTTTCTTCTCTGATTTTGCACAAGCCATAGAAATGTGGTTCAATGAATCCTCATTTTGTCAGCACTCTATGTGTGAAGTTTGTGCAAGAGCCACAGGGGGTCTGTGAGCCCTTTGAAATCACAGGCCATGTTGAGTATATGTACATCTTTTATGGGGAAAGGAACCATAGTTAGATTCTCAAAAGTGTCTGAGACCCCCAGGAAGTCAGGACGCACTATCTATTGACTGAGGGCATAGCTTTGAACTCAAGAAGCCATCTTTTCTGAGGGCTGGGGTACTATTGCTTTTCAGGCAATGGATTTCATGAATGTCTGAACTAAAATATGGAGAAAAGCTCAGTGAATTTAAAAGAGTGGAAAGTTTACCCAGCTACTGAAACAGCCCTTTCAAAGGAGGGATGAGTATGATTTCCCACGTGTTCGCATATTCCATGGACGCAAATAGAAGCCAGTTCATGTCTGATGTGGCTCTTCATGAATTTTCTGGTGATGGTTAAAGAGGCATATGCTTTAAATGCTGAAGTCCCTTTAAGAGAGAGATTAAGAAAGAGAGATGAGAGATGGACACACAGAGGAGAATGGCTACGCAGTGAACAGTCTTACTCTCTGCAGAAAACAAATGACCATTTTGACAATTACCACTTTATTTTTTCTTTAGAAATCCTTCTTCAATTTACCAACAGCTCTTACCAATGAGCTCAACTGGCCCCAGCTCTCTGGCGCTACCGGATTTCTGAACTCTCCTAGTAGGTATGTATGTTTGCACACTCTCAAACATTTCAATACCTGTATCTATGTAAAAATAAAGCAGGATATGGGGCTTGCTCCCAAGATGCTGAGGTGAGAATTATTAAGATTACTTCTAGAACATGGTGACATACAACAAATGCACCGCTGACAGTCAGCCATACAGTGGGAGAGGATGCAGATTGTACTGTATCCGTGCTGACAGGGAGGGGGTATTCCTGACACAGGTGCTCTAGAGTTGACCCTGGATGGAAAATACTCAAACACATCACTACATTTTTCTGTGTCAAGGGACAAAGAAGTTAACTTGAGTGTTTACTCTCTGAAATTAATATTTATAAAGGTAATGGCTAAATTAATAGGTAAGTCTCAAGGCCCTGGAGTCACCCTGGCTCTAATGCTGTAAATGAAAAGGTAAACACAATGCGTGGAGTCTAGTGACACAAAAACCAACTTGCTGTGTGTGACTGTGTGTGGATTCAGGGCCCGGGAACAACCGTTCATAATGTTAGCACCCCATTTTTATTTAATGGAGGACATTGCACATCATGAATAATTTGATATCTTTACTTATTTATTTAAAAAATAGCTATTAGATACTTGCTACCAAATCAGGTAGTTTTATAGATGTTTTCTAAAGCATCTCTAGATGTTTTAAAGGTAAATAAGGCTTGTCCCATCTCTACAGTCAATTATAATCAAGTAGGACAGATGAGATAAATGTACAAGTGATAACAAGACGAGACAAATGTGCCCAAAGACGACTGTCAACACAGAGCCACAGGGTTCCCTGGAGAAAGGATTCATGGAAGTCGTCAACAGACACCTCCTTTGGGGTGCTAGGCAAGGGGCCCACATCCCAAAGGATTTGGGGAACTGGGGCGATGAAAGAGACAGAGAAGAACCTAGGGTAGATAACCAACCTTCATGAAACCTTACCAAGATTTATGTAGGAATCATCTGTGATTATTGGGAAAACAGAGGAGACATGTTTTCAAAAGTGGGTGTAGGTTTTCCAGTTTAATCATGTAAAAAGAATTCGGCTTTAGTGTCATTAGTGTCATTAGTGTAATAATACTAACGGGACCGATACTGGAGATAGTAAAACATAACCTTTGCCAGGCATTCACTGTATGCCAAGCGTTTTGCTGTTCTATGGAGATTTTTTTCATTCCATCCCTTTGTGAGGTCGGTGGTATTACTTTCTGCTTTTTGCAGTTGAGGAATCTAAGGGTTAAGCAGACAAGTTAAGAAACTTGACCAGGATCATACATTAACAAGTGGTAGGAGGTGTCGTCATGAAACCTTGGGTCCTATTTTACCAGACAGTCGTTTGGTGAGCAAAGGCCCTGCTAGTGCACAACTCCCGACCTTTATGTGTGTGTTCACTCTGCCTGCAGAACGCGGCTCCTGTCGCTCTTGCCCCTTTATTTGAGAGCGTAGCTAGGAGATGGGGAAATGACCGAGAACCAGCGAAGCCCCACCCATGTGGGGGTGTGGCATGCATTGTTTCAGATGTCAATCATGTGTCTGTTATTCCCTCCCCAAACCCCCCATACTCCCAGCAGTCTGGGGCCCCCAGAGCCCCACCTTCAGCTCATCTTTCCTCAGCTACAGTTGCTATTGTTTTTGTCACCTGGAATATTACCACATCCAGAGACAACCCAGCTAAAGCAACATTCTAGAAAAGAGAGTCTTGTTTATCTCCCCACTGTCAATGTTGAAATTGAGAAAATAATATTTAAGCGCCCTCCATCCAATCCAGCTATGTGTTAAAATCCCGAGGAGTTTCTGCACATCAAGGTTTTTATGGCACTAACAAAAGGAATTCATTATGAATGAGACATGCATACAGTTTATTGCACTTTTAATGGTGCCTACATTTACATATGAACCCTATAAAATCCATCCATCCTTTGACCTAAAGCCTCACGAAGTTGCCAGAGAGGAAATAGCAGTCTGATGTTTAAAATTAATTACCAAGTAGCGTCAATCTTCACTGGAGTCAGAAAAGAATGAAAGAGGAATCCACTCACCAGTTAAAATGGTGAAAACGTGTTTCCTCATCTCTTTCCACTTACAGCTCACACAATAGTGCCCACATCTAAATCTAATTCCTCCAAGCACTCTCTACCCAAACTTAGCTCCTGTTCCCAAGCAAAATGTTCAGTGGTGTTTAGTTTTTGTTGGGGGTGACAGGTGGAGCCAGTGTCCCTCTTCCTTTCTGCATCTGTCTGCCCTCAGACCAGGGGCTACTCCCTCATCAATGCGAAATCCCACGTGCCCTCTCATCCTCCAGCAGTTTCCACTGGTCCTCCCATCAGAGCCCAGCAGGCACACACGTCTTCCTTGGAAGAAAGGCAGTGGGGTGAAAGGAAGAAGAAAATCTGCAAGTCTTCAGACATGTGTGGTTTATAATTTTATATTCTCCTTAGAAGAGAGATTCCGACATCTTCTCACAAAGGAAGCGACTGGTCTAGGTGTGCGTATGTGACAATCATCTGTATCCTGAGCTGGGCTGGGCTGCTTTCACACCTTCTTGTACTGGGCGCTCTATTGCTGCTTAGAAAACCTTACTGACGGCCTATGTGACTTGCTCAAAGCTCACTCTAGTGTTGCCTTTACCTGTTGTATTTCTAAGATACACCTCCCCTGCGGGGTGTTTCTCTCTGTGTTTTGGGGTCCCAAGCTCTCTAGCTGTCCCCCTCCCAGGGCTCTTTGTGCCACCTGTTTCTGTGTACTCTGCCTGTGATCCCTGCCACTCAGCTGGGATGGGGAGAATATATTCAACTCCTTTTGATAGAAAAGAAAATTCTGTGTCTGGAATCTGAGTTGCAGTGGATTCCCCCATGAATCAGAAACACAGCAGCCTGACACCCCTGTGTGTCCCCCTTCAGTATGTCCCTCCCAGCAATCGTTCCTGTTAAACTAGCTCGTGTACTCTCTTGAAAACTTTGCCTGCGGATAATCTATGCTAGGCCAATCTCCTTCTTAAAAGAAAAAGAGTTCTAAAGTGTGTGTAATATATATATTATAAGTGTATTATAATATAAGTGTGATATATATATACATATATATATATATATATATATATGTATATATATATTAAGGCGAGATTAGCATATAAAGGAGGTTCTCTTCGGGTGGAATCAGGAGAAGAAAAAGAACACTGACCTAGAAGCAGCTTTTGTGACAGATGTGGTCAGCTTCCCCGGGCATTTTAAGCACGTGTCCCTGTGAGTCCAAATGCTCATTAACACGGGATAGAATTTATGGGCGACTCTATTCAACTGGATCTCTACAAAGTGCTTCCTGCCATCTGAGATCAGCTGCCTGCTTTGGGTAGCAACAGTGTTCTTTGGAAAATGTACCTTCGATAGCAAAAAGATGCAGTTGGGGAGAAAAAAACGATTGCTTTCCTTTCCTTCCTCCATTACTCCCATCACCCCCCTCAAAAAGTAGTATCTCCTGCACGCGATGAATGGAACGTAATTGAAGTTACATGCATGCATCAAACACAAACCTAATCCCTCAGTTTTATAAATCTTCTGTCCTTCAGTTCAGGTGACATAAACGAAGTCTGTTCTCTCGACTCTTGGGCTTCAGAAAATTCAAAAAGCAATATCCCTTAAAACCATGTGGTTTGTTTTGTTTTGTTTTGTTTCCAGTGTGATTCAGAAAGCAACTGAGTTGGTCCAAGACAAAAAAACAAACAAACAAACAAACAAAAAACCTCTGTGAGGTTGGTAGCTTGGGGGCTGAAGCCTGATAACAGGGAGGAGAACTATTAGCTATAAGTGAGAAGAAAAAAAACAATTTTTAAAGACTAAAAATAGTTATTTGTGTTCAGAGCATCTTCAAAAGCAATTAATGGAACGAGAAAATCCTATTTAAGTTAAAGAAGCGAGGCCCAGTAACACATGTAGGAGGGGAAACAACACCAAAACTTCAGGAAGGAAGGGCTTTAGTGTAAAGGCAGCGTCTGCCATTGCAGAGCCCCATGAGTCGGGGTGAAGGAGGAAGAAGACCATTGGCAGGTTCAAGGGCTCTGGTCCTGTGTGCCCTTCGGCAGGACGCTTAGCACCCCCGGACCTCATGTACGTGATGACGCTGATGCTCCTGGCGGTCTCTGAAGCTCTCGCCAGTGTTCAAGCACAGTGGCTATAGGGCAACACACTGCTGAAGGCCACCTCCTACTGTGTGATGCTGCTTGATTTAGGAGCATTGGAGGGAACTGTTGGGGAGAGATGCACCTGCTTCTCCCCACCAAATATGCTTGTCTCCCCCCCTTAACCAGCTGTGCCTTGAGACAAGATATAGCTCATTTTGTCGGTCGGAGCTTGAAATGTTCTAGGAACCGTGTTTCTCTAGGGCCAGGGTGACTGTGCAGTAAAGGTGGAGCCGAGTAAGCCCTGCACTAGGTGACACTGGGTGCTTGACCAGCTGTTAATTAAATGGTCCATTATTGTCCTTATGTGCACTGTGTCCTCCAAGCAAACCCCAGGAGGGAAGCAGGGGACTCCAAATCCTTAACAAAAAGAACCACCTGGACTGAACCACATCTAACTTGAGCATTTGTGGTTGTCCAAACCCCTTTCTTCTGAAAGTCAGTGCTGACTGGGGCTAAAGGATAGAGAGGTGCTTCAAAGCTGCAGGCAGAGGGAACTGCAGGGAAAATGGGCCAGCAATCAGAGCTTTAGAGAAAAAGAAATTTAAGTAAGCAGCTGAAGTTAGCCCTAAAATGTCATGCAAGTGAAAAGAACCAAAGCAATTACCAAAGTGACCACAGCAAGCCAGGGAGATGAGCGTGAGATCAGTTGGTCCGCAGAAGTGGGTGCAAACTAGATGGAATTTTCTCGAGTACGTGTTGTTCCTTCTGCCTCTGGCTTAAATTTGCTATTTGGGGCCAGAAGCATAGCAAATGCTTAGAAAGAAATAGACAAAGCCATTGTTATAAGTGGCACAGTAATGCTGTTTGAGGACATTTAAACACATGTCTATGATTAGAGGTGTCCTAGAATCTGAGTGTTAGAGGTTATCTATTCTCTCTGACCCAGTAGAGAACAATTTTGAAAAGCAGCGTATAACTGCACACCAAGTCACATGGGGCATTCAAAACAGAAAATTGGAGAGACGGGATTTGCAGCTCAGATTTGCTAACCTAATTTCATGTTAAAAAAAAAAAAGAAAGACAAGTACTAAACACTAATGGGCTTAATAACCTTATTAAATCCATTATTCAAAAATTACATGTGATATAATTGCAAATGATTAGCCATCTTATAATTATACTTTGCAAAACAAATAATTAGCCAGAGAGTGGGTCATCTAAAGTTGGTGAGGCTGACGGGAGGGAGATATAGTCTATGTCAGTGGTCCATGGACCCCTGGGAGGGGGCGTCTCTAAAACCCTTTCACGGGGTTCACAAGGTAAAAACTATTTTCCCAACAATGCTAAAACAGTATTGGCCTTGCACTGTGTAGCCATTTGTACTGATGGTGGAAAAGCAATGGTGGGTAGAGCAGTCGCACCAAACTACATTTGGGGTCACTGTGGCCTTCACACACTCCTGGCTTAAAAAGAGGGGGGAAAGGGGACTTCTTCCCTTGAAAACGTTGCCTATGAAGCAGAAAAACATCATTAATTTTATTAAAGTAAGTACACGATTTTTTGGATAATTTCATCTCATGAAACGGGAAGTATGCATAAAGCACTTCTGCTACATACAAAATATGATGGTCGTCTTAAGGAAAAGCACTTGTGTGAGTGATTTGAGAGCTAAATTAGTCAGTTTTTCATGGAACACCAGTTTTATTGAAAAAGACTTGAGTATATGGTAGGTATTTTATCCAAAACGAATGAAATGAGCTTGTCACTTAAAGGAAAACAAATGATAGCATTGGTTGCTACTCATAAAATTTGAGCTACAAAGAAAAATTTGAATTTTGGATAACTTGTATCTTCTACCATAAACTTGACAGCTTCCTAATACGCAAAGACTTTTCCAATGAGATATACAATGCTAGCAACAAATACAATTTTTAAATATTGTATCATAAAATGTATCAACATTTGGAATATCTGCATAACTCAGTGAATCAATGTTTTCTAAATGACCAATGCATGATATATAAAATCATGCATGGGTGAAAGACCCATTCAAAGTACAAGATAGACCAATGCATTTTAAACAAGGTGCAAAGAGATCATTGATATAATTTCAGATTCAACATTGCAGCTAGTCAATCTTTAAGAAACTACTATTTGCCAAGTTTTGGTGTAGAATTAAAGAAGGGTATCCAAAGTTATCTAAAAAGGATATTAAGTCTACATCTGTAAGACTGGATTTTCTTCATCTACTTCCACGAAAACAACATATGACAGACTGAATGCAGAAACAGATAGGAGAACTCAGTGGTCTTCTATTAAGACAGACATTAAAGAGATTGGAAAAGTGGTAAAACAATGCCAATCTTCTCACTAATTGAAGGTAGGGGTTGAAAATAAAATACATATATATATATATATATATATATATATATATATATATATATAATGTATATATTTTTAAAAGGAAAAATGTTATTTATGTTAACATGTAATGGGTATTATTATTATTTTAAATGAATTAACAATTAAATGTTCTTTCAAATTTTGAAGTTCTCATTTCCAATATATAAATATTCACCACTATAACTCACATAAACAAAATCTCTCTGGGTTTCTCCATAATTTTAAGAGCGTAAACCAGGCCTAAGAGCAAAAAATGGAGAACTTGGGTTCCCAGGAGTGAGTGCAAAAAAGAAATGTGGCTGAGGACAGAGGCTGGGGGAATGCCAACACGGATGGGTTTGGGGAAAGAAGACAGAAACAACAACCCTCAAAGTAGGAAGAAAAGTGGAAGGATTTAGTGTCCTGGAGGCCAAGTGACGAATGTGTTTCCAAGGCCAAATGCTGCTCCAGGCAGAGGAAGAGGAGGCCTGACTCTGGCCCCTGGGTGGGTATGCAAGACGGTGACCCTGGGGACGCTCTGACCAGAAACATGTCTCTGGGTGGAGATGGAAGCCTGATGGGAGAGACTCGGTTCAGGAGGTGATGAAGTAAATGCAGGTGAGCAGAAACGACTCTTTGAACAAGTTTCCCTAGTAAAGGGGGCAGAGCAATGGGGTGGTGTGATAGGACGTGGGGCATAAAAGATCAGGGAGACATTTGTAGATGAGAAATCCTACAGTATGCCTGTAGTGAACGGAAGATCCAAAAGAGAGAGAACGGAGGATGCAGGAAGGAACAAGTTCCTAAAGAAGGCGAGAAGGGATGGAATGCAGGCGCCTGGTGTGTCACTGGGCTTGGGCAGGAGGGACCATCCGTAGACACAGTGGCTCAGCCGAAGGACGCGTCCCACCATATGCTGACAAATCTCTCCACTTGCGAGTTCCTCCTTGACTCTACTTATTTTTCAATTTTTATCTTTTTTAATTTATTGACTCAAATCATGAATATATTTTTTTATTTTAAAAAATACCTGAGGTACATAGACTAAAAAGCCAAACCCTCCCCCAAGTTCACCCCCTTTCCCAGAAGAGAGCCCTGTTATCAATTTAGTGTGACTTCCTCTAGACCCTTCCTTATATGCTCACGTGCATTTATTTGTACAGAAAGAAATGCTTTGTTGGAATTTTGCCACGAATGACGTCATACTGTGTGTGACATACTATGACGTAATGCTTTGCCCTAACAATGCTTCTTGAAGCCTTTTCCATTCTTGTGCAGTTCTGTGTGGTATTTCATAGTATGGTTGTTTTATTCTCCCATTGCTGGAGAGTCCACTCAATTCCAAACCCTCGTTATCCCCCCAAATGTTGCAATAAACATTCTATAGCTCTCTTTATGAATACATGTGATGATTTCTTTAGAAAAACATTGCTGAAACAAATGAGAAACAAAAACTCATAGACACAGACAATAGTTTAGTGGTTACCAGAGGGTAAGGGGGGAAGGGGTGGTAGATGAGGGTAAGGGGGATCAAATATATGGTGATGGAAGGAGAACTGACTCTGGGTGATGAACACACAATGGGATTTATAGCTGATGTGATACAGAATTGTACACCTGAAATCTACGTAACTTTACTAACACCAATAAACTTTAATTTAAAAAAAAATCATTGCTGGATCAGAATGTATCCATTTTTAATTGTTCATAATCCCTCTTGAAGGGCTAGACCAATTTGTATTCTCCCAAGTAATGTCTGAGAAGACTGGTTTCCCCACACCCTTGCTAATACTGGATATTATCCACCTTCTTAATTTTCTCCCATCTAACAATGTTTTATTGTTGTTCTAATATGTAACCTCCTGATTACTAGTGAGGTTAAGCACCACAGGCATTTACCCTCATCTTTGTTTGATCTAGTGACCCCTGCTCATGCTTCAAAGCTCACCACTCAGGGGTCAGTGCCTTTCGACAGCCTCTTCATACTAATCCCCATCTGCCCAGATGATTCTCTGCTCCTTCAACACCATGTCACCTGGCTTGTCATACTGTTGACTCATGGTCACCTCCCACAGACTCTGAGCATCTCAAGTGCTTGCCTGCTCTGTAGCCCTAGCCCCTGGCATAGTAAGAGGCTCCGTAATAGGTACTCCATGAAAGAATTACTGAATAAGTTCATAATGATATCACTTTACATTTGTAGAGTGCCTTACAATCTGTAAACCTCCATCCCTTGCCTTTTCTCAGATTGCTTAAATCAAATCAGATCTGCAGGAATTAACGTTTCAGGGAAAAATGCTACGGACAAGGGAAGAGCAGCATACACTGCATGAATTGAATCACCAGTTGCAGGACGTGATGGGGATAAAAATCAATGCTTTGGACTTAAGCCCTTAGACTTCTAATGTGCCCTGTCATAAGTGTTCTACAAGAAATTGGCAAAATTTATTAAAATAGTAAAATAATCACACAGTCAACAAGTTGGAGAAAATAAGTTTAAAGTCAAATGATCAATGCCATAGTCAGGTAGAAAGAATAAAAGGAGAGCTTTGCTAACAAGTGAATTTGGTCAATAATAGATCAAACAAGCCTCAATTTGTCCATTTGTCCAGAATGATATAATTTTACAATCTAGATTGATCAAAGTGAATTTAAAAAAACCTCTAAATGTCTCTAGTAGAAATCTTGTAACCAACTGAACCTGAGATTTTAGGTCATCTCAATGCTCACCTATAGATCACAGAAATGATTCATCCATAGTCTTCAAAATCTGTCCTGGGAAAACACTAGTTCCACAAGATGTTAAAAGGTGTTACATACATTTTTAAAAGAATCCTAGGTCAAATACGTTTTGAAAATGCTCGTTTGAATGAAGGAAAACAAGTTTATTCAGAATAAGGCTTATCAAAGCCTTTACTTAATAAGCCAGAAAGCTTTGTGTATTTTCAAGGTAGCATATGAAACATTTCCTAACCACAGAACTATGTAGGATCTGTGTGTGTGTGTGTGTGTGTGTGTGTGTGTGTGTGTGTGTGTTTTATGAGACAGAGACACATCTCAAGAAACCAGTGTTTCACAGAGTACCCTTTGAGAAATGGTGTTTAGATTATTAAAACAATTTCTATGTCACAACTGATCTTTTCAGATTTACAAGCATCCATAGCCTTAAATCTCTGTTTTATCAGTTTCATGTGATACAGTTACCCTGATACAGTGGATTAGAATCAAATCTGAGGCTGAGAAAAGCCAGGATGGAAAGAGTTATAACTGTTCCAAGCTCAGAGATGGGCAAAGGAAGGAATCTTGGTGGGAGGTTAACTTAACAGGTAAGAAGCTTTGTCTAGATACAGCACCTCATGAATTATTGAACACAATGCCCATGAGGTCTATTTCCTTGTACTCTTTTGCTGCTCCAAATTCAAAATCTATCATGCTGTCTTGCTGATCTTTTCATGTCTGAACTCCTAGGACCTCCTCTACAGTCAGCCCCACCTCTGCATAATTAGCCCACTGTCAATCTCTCTGGATACACAACAAACCATATTCTGCATGTTTATCCCTCTCGGAGGCTGAAATCTTGTGTGTTCTGTGATGCAGTGAACTAGAGGTTACACAGGGCTCTGGGAGGTGGCCAGCACCAAAAGACTGGAAGCAATTTTAAAGTTCTTTAACTCATCTCCCTGGCCCCATGCTGGCCTGACCTCCATCCACATCAGAAGGAAAACTATCCACCCTTTTCTTAAAACTTCCTAGTAGACCAGATAAAGCCAGTCTAGTCTCTCTGTTATCAGATTTTATCTTAATCTACTCCCCTACCCTAACCCTTCACAACAAATATTACCATTTGTCTCTCACTGACCCTCCTGATAGCCTTCTGAGCCCCAGTGTTTTCTGTGACTTATTCCCTACGAGTCAGCTTCATAAGGCCTCAAAATGTATACCCAAACTAGCTGTGCCTCTGGAGAGAGTCAACAATAGCCTCAGAAACTTCACCAGGACCTGATACGTCACTGTTGCTTAAATAATATCATACTTGGTTTATCCCCCAAATCTCTGATGTGCTAAGCCTTCTGGGAAACGGTTCTGTTGCCTGCCTCCAAGTAGGTTCTGCTTTGAGTCAACATAAGAGGTGATCACTTTTTCAGTTCTAAATCGACCCTTTTAATTTGTCTATATTATTCTTAGTCATGGTGAAGTTGATTAGAGCGGGAGGGGCAGGGGGCTGGTATTAGAAGGCTCTCAGAGAAAGTGTTTTTTTTGTGTGTGTTACCTGAGCCCATGTTGGGGGAAACAATTAGTAGACATCCTGCCTGAGATTTACCCATTTTGAATTTTGGTGTTAGAAGTCAAAATCTGGCCAGTGAGTGTGTCCTCACATGAGAGGCCTGTACTTCCTGGGCCCTGCAATAGACGGAGCCGATAAAATTGGGAATTTAATGTGATGTCCTCCCAAGCCAGCTCCCAAGAAGTGAGGAAGGGAACTCTCAAGTACTCCTCTACTGCGCCCCTCAAATTAAAGGACTGAAGCCATCACCGCTTCTACTAGCCCGTGGGCATGGGAAATCGCACTGGGAAAGCTGAGTCCAGCTCGGCCTTGAGGAGCAAGAGGAGGAGGGTTTAAAACCAGAATGGCCATCACAGTTAGCCTGACTGCACAGTATCCTCAGTGTATCTTTTTAACTCAAGTTCAGCTGAATTAAGATACAGATAACTTTCTATTAAGCAATCTTCCCCGTTTGTAGGCACCCCCAAAACACTGTATTATAAGCTTCTCAAAATACTGTATTGCTCCCTCTATCTTCTCAGGATTCCTGAGCACCCTATGACAAGTTCAGTTCCTAGAATTTATAAGAGAGATTATGTGTTTGACGTGGGGAATGAAAGAAAACAGTATCTTTGATCACATGAAATACTTTCTAGTGTCTAGAACAAAGCCTTAATCCTAAAATTCTAGATGTTATGTCTGGTCAGAAATGTCAGTGAAACTATTCGCCTATGGTAACAATTTCTATATTCTTGTAATGAAACTAACTGTATCCGTAATATTAACATCCACACTATTTACTCTCTGTGAGCAGGGCAGGTGCAAAGCAATATCTCGGTACATAAATTCCATTTTTAGAATTATCAAAAATACATGTATGGCTAAATATTGGTAACAATTACTTTCCCAAAGGAAAATAACCCCTCTTTATTGACCGTGAAATCATTTTCGTATTGAACTCAGATCTAATGTCCATTTCCCATCTGCTTTTTCAAACTAGAATAAAATAGCCAAGGCAGAGGTCACAAACGATGCACTATAGAAAGTATTCATTGCAGCCTTCTGGGTAAGACAGCAGATTGAACCCAGCATTTACTTCTCTCCCTTGAGAGAATGACAGTAAATGAGTTTGTCCACAAGGGCACAGAGAACAGGAAGAGCCAACAGCACAAAATGTTGGAAGCCAGAAAGCAGAAACACAAGTGGTAACTGACGTGGTTGACTCAGGAAAGCTGCATCCTGAGCTAGAAGGAGGGAATGGCAAGAAGCAAGCCAGGTTAAACGGCAGGACCTCCCAGCGACTTGGGAACTGGCTCCGGGCGGTAGCTGCAGAAATGACGGTGAGAGTAAACACAGAGGGTTGGCACAAAGGTTGCTGAAGAAGCAGTTAGATCCTCAGATCCCTTCCCAACCCTACACAGGTGGGCAGGTACCCCTCCCTTATTGGAGTATAAGGCTAGAGGTTTCTTCTTTGGAAAGGCTGAAATTAAGGGCTTCTGGACTGGGAGACACCAGACACCCTACTAAAACCCATGCATGCTGAATGCTGAGGACCACCCACCCCCAGCCCCAGAGGGCTGGGGATCTGGATGGAGACTGGACATCCCAAGAGGAAAGCCCCAAAGACACAGACAGCAAGCATTCCCCGAGAAAGGCCCAGTGAGGGCCACAGTCAGCAAGTCAATCCAGGGGCCCAGTTTCCCATCAGCTTTGAGTTTTCAACCAGTTTCCATTTTTAAATATAAGCCAACCAACAACCCAGGATCATCAGATATCTGAGGGAAACCTTGAATGTGAAAAACAATGTAAAAACAAAGAGAAAAAACAGCTTCAAGAAAACAGACTATAGCTTTGTTTACTAAGCGGAAAGAAAGCTTTAAAAACTCTAATATTCTACTTATAAAAATAACTAAAACTAATGTCTTTGAAAAGATAAGAGAAGGTATTTTATTCATGTAACAAGAACATTATGCTGAAATTAAAGAAATAGTCAAAGAACAAAAGCGATCACTTGGAAATTATAGTAGTGACATAAGATGATTTTCATAGAAAGGTTGAAAGATCAAGTGGAGAATGTCACCCAGAAGAAAGAGAAAAAGACAAAGAGATGGAAAATAGGACAGAAAAACTAGAAAGTTCGATGACCAGTCTAGGTAACTCAATATCCAGACAACAGGAGTTCTAAGAAAAAAAGAAAGGAAGAAATCATCAATGAAGTAATTGAAGAACGTCTCTCAGAAGTGAGTGACATGAAATTTCCAGGTTAAAACTGCCCCTCAAATGTCTAACACTATGAATGCAAACAGAGCCTCTCATCATGACATTTCAGCCACTTGGAACAACGTGCTACTAGAGGTTCTCAAAATATTGAGGCACAGAACAGCTTCAGACAATGCTCAGGCATCTTAGTCTTCTATTGAGAAACGTTATCATACATTTCTCAGACTTCAGAAAGAAGACTACTTTCGGTGCATCCCAAGCGTCCAACCCTGAAACACGCTTTTCGCTTTCTGTATAACTGAGACAGTTGGCAAGCACTATGAGTGAGACTTACAGAACACTTAAAAATAAAGGGTGGTTTATGTAAGGTTGTGAGATATGAGGTTATTATAATGAAAAGATACAACAATGCATTTCACTAGGGATCAAATACTTCTGAGTTTAATTATTATTCATTAGTTCATACCTGATCTTGTTTCAAAAAGGGTTTTAGGAAGTCGATAAAGGTATAGAGAACGTAACATTAAATCACATTTAAACTAAATTAAAGCTTGGCCAAAGAAGATAGAAAATCAAAGATAGGACAAAGGGAGCCAAGAAAATGACTGAAAAGATATGCAACTATAGTCTGATACTGGTTACAAATTTGTCTCTAAACTCCATTAGTATTGGTATTCCATTTGTGTTAGATTCACCTACAAGGAACAGAGAGACTCAACATATGGGTGGTTTAAATAAGATACTACAAGAGGTTATTTCTCTTAAACATAAAAGTCCAGAGATGTGCCGCCCAGGTCTGGTGTAAGAGCTCAGCTCCACTGGTCCCCAGGGATCCAGGGTCCCTCCCGCTCACCACCTGCCTTCCCACTATAGCACTTACCCCATTGTCTAAAATGGCAGCATTCCTATTTGTGGCAGCGGAATGGAGAAAGAGGACAAAGAAAGAGCAAAGGTCACCTGCCAATAATGTTTCCTAAGAAACATGCCCAGAACTTACTGCTGAACAACTACACTTCTATCGCATTGTCTAGAACTTAGTGAAGAAGCCTCTCCTAGCTGCAAGGGAAGCTGGATAGAGCAGTCATCATTCTGGGCAGACATAAGTCCTACTATTAAAATGAACAAAGGGGCGAAATGGATCTGAAGGATAAGAATATCAGCTATGGCTTCATAGCAACTGAAAGAAGAAAAGGAACGTGATCAGGTTCAAAATCTCAGAGACAGTAAAGAGAACCACCTGCCCAAGAGACTTACGGCGGCTTTTAGTGAAAAGATTAAAAAGGGATGACTCGGGAGGCCTTTAAAAAAGGAAAAGTTTGATCTTATTACAGCCGTGCAACCCCGTTTTATAGGGCTGTCTCTTGTAACAACTCTTGCATTGACAGTTTAGAGAAAACGTATCTGCAGAAATTTGATTTTCTGAGTTCATTTTCACTCCATTTTAAAAAATCATAATAAGAACATGTTTGTTTGAACTTTATCATGTGAATGTCCTGACATTAAATGTACACATTTATATTTGTTTCAGAATTAAAGAAAACTCCATTTACCTTCGTTTACGGGAAAGAAACCGCTGCAATCATAGAGACTACCAGAATCTTTCAAAAAATGGTATGTAACTTCACCAATGTGCCTTTAATGATTGGTTTTATTTCACAAGTACCACAAAAGCTCGGAATTAGATAACAAAGACCACGGGATAAAACAAACAGTCTTCCTTTCCACTGCTACTGCCGTTTCTGAGATAGGGGCCATGGGCTTAGCACCTTTTCCCTACAGCAAAAGAGAACGAGATACAGTCAAGGCAGAGACAAAGGGGCAGGTCAGTGATCCAACAGCAAAGGTGTAGAAAGTCCAAGGTGCCAGGCAGTCAAGTCTCAGGAGGAAAGACCTAGGTGAGCATTAGCAGAACAAGAACTGAGCAAAATCAAAGTCATTGCTACGACTCTGCTCTCCTCTTTGGTGCAAAGTTTGCCACATTTCTACTGGGGTTGGAATTTTAAGAAAAATCGTTAAATGTGTGTGGCTGAAATCCCCAAAGCCATTAAGGATAGGAACGTGTTTTCAGAGTGCTCTGGAGACTTGCAGATCTTCATCAGTTTCCTGTGTTTCCCAGGATGGCAATGTCTTCTGGGCTTGCTTCTTACCTGTGTGGTTCTCACCTCCCACCTTGGACCCATATTCAGCTCATTGCCACAAGACGTTGGTGAAACTCCTGATTGACAACCCATGACGTGGCTAGTGCCTAATAAGTTGCCAAGTAATGTCTTGTGGCACCGTAATGCAGAGATGGCAGAAACTGAGTGTGTGTCACCACTCCATCTTCCTCAGTCCGGGGCAGACATTACTAATCAATCTTGGCAGTCTTGTCTGCTTCACCCAGATTCTGCCTCAGCAATTCTCACAGCACAACACGTCCAACAACCATCATGAACAGATCAGGCTTGGCACATAAAGTTAAAGCTATTTGCCATCCCTGTGCCATCTCTAATTAACAAGAGTGTTGGGCCGGCCCGGTGGCTCAGGCGGTTAGAGCTCCGTGCTCCTAACTCCGAAGGCTGCCGGTTCGATTCCCACATGGGCCAGTGGGCTCTCAACCACAAGGTTGCCAGTTCAATTCCTCGAGTCCCGCAAGGGATGGTGGGCTCTGCCCCCTGCAACTAAGATTGAACACGGCACCTTGAGCTGAGCTGCCTCCCGGATGGCTCAGTTGTTGGTTGGAGCGCGGGCTCTCAACCACAAGGTTGCCAGTTCAATTCCTCGAGTCCCGCAAGGGATGGTGGGCAGCGCCCCCTGCAACTAAAATTGAACACGGCACCTTGAGCTGAGCTGCCGCTGAGCTCCCGGATAGCTCAGTTGGTTGGAGCCTGTCCTCTCAACCACAAGGTTGCCGGTTCGACTCCCGCAAGGGATGGTGGGCTGCGCCCCCTGCAACTAGCAACGGCAACTGGACCTGGAGCTGAGCTGCGCCCTCCACAACTAAGACTGAAAGAACAACAACTTGAAGCTGAACAGAACCCCCCACAACTAAGACTGAAAGGACAACAATTTGACCATTGTTCCCCAATAAAGTCCTGTTCCCCTTCCCCCAATAAAATAAAAAAAAATCTTTAAAAAAAAAAAAAAAAACAAGAGTGTTAAGGAATTTCCTAAACAGTACAACTTTTAACTAAATATATGACCGACAAGTGATTTCTTATATATTCTATACGGAATCAATGTTCTATTCTAAGAACGACATATTTGTGGTGCTGATAAAATAATAGCTGATGTTTCCTAATCTCTTACCAAGTGCTAAGAGTACTTGGTGTATAACATTTCAGCGAATCCTTTCAACAAACCGTAAGGCAAATATTGTATTTCTTCAGTTCAAAGATACTACTGATTGTAATAGCTCCGGGGAGTGTTGAGGGAGGGAAACTTACAATGCACTCATTGACTGCAGTACTCCACCCAGTATTAAATTTGTTAAACTATATTTCTCAAAGTTGAGGAAATATAAGGAATCCACACTGTTAGAGTTGAGAAAACAAGCATAGAGAGACCAAGAGCCTGGTCCCGGATCAGACAGTATGTTACAAGTGCTGGGTTTTGTACCCAGCTTGTCTCACTCCACTCAGACACCAACGACGATAAAGCAGTCACTGGTCTATGATCTGAGATAATCTACGGACAGAGATTGTCCTCACCTCGCTGCATATGAACACGACCCACAGTTTATTGGAAAGTTACCATCGACTGGCTCTGAACCATCACAGACACAAAGTGAATATCGGCCCCCTGTTCACTTTCTCTTTCCCTTTAGTGAACTATTCAGACAATCACTACACTGTCAAAAGCTGCCTGTCAGTGTAGACTGAAAAACAACGAACAAAAACACCTGTGTGGAATGCGATGCAGCTCTGCAAAGTGATGATGGAAAGTTCATATATTTTTGTTTAGAAAGACAAAACACTGCCAAAAGAAAAATCAGGACACAAAGTTGGATCGTATGGTTAAATTTCTACCGTATTTTTTAAAATAAAAGAGGAAAAAACAGCTGTACATAAGAATAAGAAAACACACCAAAATCATTATGTGTGATAAATTATGGGTGCTGCATTTTTTTTTTTTTTTTTACTTTTCTGTTTCCCAAAGATTTTATTTTTATATATAAATATGCTTTTTTAAAAACCCTAGAAAGAAACTGGGTCTAGGAACAGTGAAGGGCCTTTCGGAGGCCCCATAGCCGACAGTATAGGGTTTGGGTGAGGAATAAGCAGTCGGGTCCGGCCAGAAGGGCAGGCTGTGAGCTGCATTCTATCCATGCGCCCAGAGCACCAGCATCTCTCTCTTCACAAGACCCAGACATGTCAACTCAACATCGCTTTCTACCCACAATAAATACAGCAATCTTTCATAAAATCCAAAAGACACTGCAAAGAGTACTCAGTACAATTTATAGCAAACATTTCTCCTTTTCATGGTATGCCATCTTGACAGAATTCCTTTAAAATTCAGACTGTGGAGATAAAAGAGGAAAATAAAACAAAACAACAAAAAAAGGAGATGGGAGGAGAGCCTAATCGTGAAAAACCACGCAGGTCAAAATTTGATCAAAACCTGTGGCTTCTGTCAGACTTTTGTCTAATTGAATAGGTGTCAGGAGGGCAGGTGAGATTATTATTTCCTTCCTTTTCTTTAAATATACAATCCTTAGAAATGGAATGTGTACACTTTGGTATAACTTCTTTGAAAATGCTGCTTGACTAAATTTCTAAGAATGTAGATAAGAGGACTTTTTTTTTTTTTTTTTTAGTTTCTTCTAGTTACTCATTATTTAATGCTCTGGTTTTTTGATTCTCCAGCCCCTCTTCCTGTTCTCCGTTGCTTCTCCCCACTATGGATTTCCTTTCAATATTATGCAGCGTGTAACCCGACTACCCCGCGCCAAGTAATTTCAATCACTCCCCAAGGTTTTTATTAGACATAAGAAAAGTCAGCTTTCTACATCCTGCATATTTATGACTACACTTATTTTTCAGAACCAGCGAGAGAGAGAAAGAGGAGGCAGGGTAGAAAGAGTTGAATGGAATATTAAAGCGTTTCTTTAAAATTATATAGTAAGAATTAAAGAAACAGCTCCGATTTTCGTCTTGATATTTAGGTATGAGATCTCAAAAATTTCTGTAGATACTTCTACCATGAACCATTGACAGTGACTACAAAGCATTTTAAAATGTAAAATGTCCAAGTGACCTTTAATTTGGGCACTAATTCTCTGGCATGGGGATTAGGCACAGTAAACTTTTCTCTACATCCTTACAATCTGCAAACGGGGTTTGCAGGGGTTCTCACAACTTCTGATATGCCAAGACCACAGCTGGGGGGCTGGAGGGAGGAGACCAGTACTTTGAAGGGGAACGGTCAAAACCAGCTCCTCACTGAACATCACCTTACTTCTCACAGGTGCAAAGTGAGGCCCAGAGAAAGGAGCAGAGTTTTTCCCTGCTTTTCCCTTCATAAAATCTAATCCTTTTTGCAGTATAAATAGCTGACTGGTTTTAACTTTGGGTCCTGGGATTGGTGTGAGACTTTGACAAATCATTTAATTTCTCTGGCCTGTCTCTGCTTCTGTACACTGGGGATCATGGTTCAATGAGCACAGTTGCCAAAGGTGACCCGGATCTCATTCTGAGTTGCCTAGACAACAAGCTAGTTCCCATGGACCATCTTCACTCATCCTGATGGGGAAGCAGCTGCACCCCAACTCAGTGGGATGATGAGGTTCAGGGATCGAGCCCAGCCTTGCAAGTTTGCCGTTTCCCTAATAAGTCAATTTCTTAAACAATGTCACATGACCCTGTGGAATTCACCAGAAAACCCAGGTGGGGCCACTTTGCACAGTGGGGGAATAACAGTCCACACCTGAACCTCGTGGGGCTGCTGCAAGGTTGAATGGGGAACACACAAGTGTTCCCCACATGTCCATCCTCACTGCTAACTCCACCTACCACCTGTCCTATTATTTACTCAGCATTTTTAAAAATCAGTCACTTTTTCAAGATAGTTTTTTTTTTTAACAAGTAGATTTGAAAAAAGTAAATTTAAAAGACACACGTCCATGATAGGAAGGCCGTGGCTCCCAGGGTTCAAGGACAGAAAGAGGGGCGTCTAGGGTTCGATCTCCAGACCTTGGGGACAGAGGCAGGTAGGAAGGTAATGGGAATGGGTGAGGGACCGCCATTCCAGCCTGGAGAAGATGGCAGAAAGAAGGGGGCACCCTCTGGGAGGAAAACCTAGCCTAGGGATAGGAGTAGAAAGTGATGGAAACGGGTAGATGGCAGGTCTGAGACTGCCAGTGGGGACTCACCCAAGAGATGGAAAGTGAGCAGGACGCAGAGGGAGCCCTGGTGGATGGCAGACGGGGACAGCCTGGGAAGTGGGCCCAGGGATCCCCTGTGAGGAAAAGGCTGAGGGGTGTGAGAGCTGAATGTGGGGCAGCAGAGGACCCCTGAAGGCTGGAGGGGCAGATGGTAAATTCTGCGGGGAGGGAGGCGCTCTGAGAGAACAAGCCTCGGCTGTTTGAGCTGGGAGCGCCAGAACATACCGGAAGGAGCAGAAGCAGACAAGGAGTTTCACCTTCTCTCTAGCAAAGATGCTCACTCCTCAGAAGCTAGACCTTTAAGCATGGGTGCCAGGGAGTATGAGCTGGGAAGGACATTGCGGCAAAGGTGGACCCCAAAACCATCGCCTGTGCCCAAGCTGCATGTTCCATGCCTCCGGGCCACAAGCTTAGTGAGGACTCAGGGAATATGAGCTTTTCTTCAGCCCTCACTGTCCTTGCTGGCCCTCGTTCCCCCTCATTCACCCCAGCACCCCGACCCTCTGGTCCTGCGTCTCCTGCTGTACTTTCCTCAGTAGCTGAGCTGCTTGCTGTAAGTCTGGCTCCTAGTCTGACAATGAGCCGTGGGGGGTAGGGAGGGGAGCACAGGCATACTCCCTGCACTGAGCTCAGCATCTGCTGCCCGCAGTAGGGACTTGTCAACCCCACACACTTTTTTTTTTTAACCTAAATGACGCCCAAGTTACATTTAACCTTTGAAGAGAAGAAAAGTACATACACAGTAATCTTTTGCCAACCTGAATACCTCTGTGATGGGCAAAAAGCATGATTAGCAAGATTACGCTTCATTTAAAATAAAGGGTAGAAGAAAAACAAATGTTAAAGTGGTTTCCAATATGTATTTTTAAGGAAATAAAAATTCATAAGGCTCTTACTTTCAAAGTAAACAAGGCTCACCTGCTTTAAGAAACAAACAGATCCCAGCCCCCAGCCTCGAAATCTCCATGCCTGGGAGGGGGCCTCGGATGGGCGTATAGGATACACATGGGATACACATGGGATCTCTTTGCACTTTCCAAACACTCTACTAGCTTGGAATAGGACGTCTTGGTCCCTGGCAGCCTTACTCATTTTGTTTTTGCAACTTTAGCAAAACCTTGGTATAAACACCTGTTTGGGTTGTTCTGCTTTCAGAAAGTCAAAAGTGCTTAAGAGCATGGTTTTTCTGGGGCCCAATCGTCCATCCATACCATGAGTGGTCACCCCTCTTTGTTCCCCCCTTATGCTCACTCACATACTGGGAGCAGGGGACTAACTGAAAGTATATATACATGAAAAATGGAGAATTTTTACACTTTGCTGAAGTACACGTGTTTGCAGCCTCACCTACCCAAACCCACCCCTACTCCTCTTGCTGCAAACCAAATTTGATCTTGAACCCCTTAACTTCTATTTTCCACACCCCAAAAAAACTTCATCTTGCTGGTTCTCGTCTCGGGCTTTGGTTAAACCAAAGAGAATGGGAGAGAATCTGAAGAGCTGGAGAAACTGGAAAAAAGGGCAAACTTCAGGCCAGTATATGAAAGTGTCTGAGATGCTCGATCTAAAAGACAAGAATCGTATATTTACAGATACACTCAGTGCCTGCAGACATCAAGGCTTGCTATTTCTCTTAAGGACCAACTGTATCTCAAAGGTACAACGCTAATGACAGTAGAAACTTTTGAAATAGAAACATTTCAATGTGACACATTCCATGTCAAAGAACGTATTTCCCTCCTTTTATTAGGGGGCATTATTTCTATTTTTAATACGTTCAAGGCTTTCAGTTTCAAAGAATCACAAAACAACAGAGACATTCCAGTCCAAGGGGAAGTATTTCCTAGCATTTCTCTATGCTAACCTTTGCGGATTCTCCTCGTTCCATGCAACTCCTCCAGCTAGGAGGAGGGCACCTGACAAACCATTGCAGTTTGAAGAACGTGTGCTTTAGATTCTTCTGTTAGGTCAAGAGTTTCATCCTGTACCTCTTGAGTCTGCACACCTGCAGAGGGCAAATTCAGAAGCAAATATCTGACTTTTTTTTCACATAATTGTCAATGGCAAGGGCTCCTGATGTCCTGGGTGGGGGGGTGGGGGGGCTCTCTTTTCAATAGATCCCTTTTGTTTTGGGCTTGAGATAAGGGATACCACGGGGAAAGCTCACTGCTATGTGTGTTGATAAATGAACTTGCTGGGTTTCTATCAGCTCCAAAGCATCCTGGGATGTGCCTCTTACCCCTGGCCTTCTCTTCTACTTTCCTTCCTCTCCTTTTCCCCTTGGTTTTGCCCCCACCGCTCCCTCTGGTTCCCCTCCAATATCGCAATGCATGCTAGAAATAGAAAGCTGAACAAGACAAAGTCCCTGTCTTCAAGGAGATCATAACCACCTGGGAAAGAAAGACAAATAAGGAAAGAGTTACGGTACTTGTAAAATGACGCTAACATAGAGGTAAGCTGAGGTCTCTGGAAGTGAGAGGATTTAACTCTGCCTGGAGAAAGGGAGGACAGCTTCACAGAAAAGGTACATTTGGGCAGAGAACCCTGCAGAACGAAATAGGAATCCAAAAAGCATAGGGAGATGGTGACTCAGTGCACAGAGGCTCCGAGGGCAAAATCCTCTTTGGAGAAGAAGGGGCGAGGTCCGCGTGGCCGAAGGCTACTTGGAAGCTACGGCAGTTTTGAGAAGAGCAGAGCGACACTGGGAAGGTATTACATTCTTTTACAAATATATGTTTGGGAGAATCATTTTCCTAGTGTGTCACAGAAATTCAGAACCACACTTACGAATTTGAAAGCATTTTCAGTAGAAGAAACATCACCAGCAAGTGTCACAACAAACAATTATCAAGCACCCACTATTCTGAGTTCAAGGTCAGTATCTTAGTCTGAATGTTTCTGCTTATTGCAAGCAAACATTTTTAGAGAAAAGAAGGAATTTAAATTTCTCACGGCAGATTTTTTTAACTGGATTATACAAATCATGCTCTTCACAATGCTTCCTGAAGTATGAAAACACAAGCAAAATCTGCATTATTTTAAATCTGATTAAAGTTAAGTAACATTATTAGATGTATTTTAGGTCGTTGTGTGACACATTTTCCATGAACGTTTTGTAGTCTCTATAATGCATTCTGGTTTCTATAACGGTTTCTGGTTCCGGGTACAGTAGAGTAAGCATACTTCCCCCGTCTGTCCCTCTGAATGCAGCTATGAAACCTGCACGGGATACATGGAGCAATTATTGGAGGATCTCTGGAAAGTAAACAGTGGCAGGTTGTTTGAGGAAGGAGTACCGAATTAGGAGTACCACCAAACCAGCAGTGCGGTTAGCGTTTACGTATCCTCTGCTATCTCCTGAAACCAGACACAGCGCTGCCCAAAACCCAGAAGTGGACAGTGACACAGAGACACTGTCAGAATAAAACCTGTAGCTCACACTCTAGAAGTGGGAAAGAGGTCTCCTGGCAGCGACTCAGTTCCAGTGGGGGCTTGCAGATGCCTAAAATTCTAAGAGGGGGATAGGGGACTGCCTCTCCCATTGGAAGAGCTATGGTTCCAGGAGTGGGGAGCAAGCAAACCCCACCATTGCTTATTTCCTCACTCTGTCCTCCCAGAGCTAGGTCCTATCGTGAATGCATTTGCCACAAGCAAAAGGAAGGTGGGACAGAAAAAGGAGGGTGGGAGAATGAAAGTTGGGGCTTTAGGACCAAAGAGAGGAGTGCAGGGAATCAGAAAGTCCCAGGGTGAGAGGTCATGGACGGGATCTGCTGGGGAAAGCAGCCCCATCCAGTTGTTTGTGAACTGCTGGGCTCACTCCTGAGCTGCAAGCGCGTGGATCTGAACCGCAAGCACAGGCTCAAGATTCTGAGGCCTGAACTCAGACACCGTCCACTGCCCAGGTCCCAGGATGGGCACTCAACGGCCCAGACATGAGACAACTCAAAATAACACTACACAGGCTTTGCAAAGGGAACTGACGTTGAAGTTACAACTTCGCAGACGGCTGGGTAGAACTTGCCACTTGAACATAATGAACCTAACCAGGCTGACTGCCTCCTCCCGCGTTTCCCCAAAAATAAGACCTGGTCTTATGTTAATTTTTGCTCCAAAAGACGCATTAGGGCTTCTGTTCAGGGGATGTCATCCTGAAAAATCATGCTAGGGCTTATTTTCCGGTTAGGTCTTATTTTCAAGGAAACACAGTAAGACAAAAATACCAGACTTGGAGTCCTATAATATCCAAAAAGCCCGGGATATTTCACCACAATTGGTTAAGACCTTGTCTCTTTTCACTCTGGCTTTCCTTTACATCAGGCCTCATTTTTGTATTTTACATTTGTTTCCTTACAAAGGATCCCCCAAATTCTATAAGCTTCACAACTCAAAACCTGTATCTGCCCTTGTCCTATTCAGATAGTTGTAACAAAGATGGCAATAGGAAAACTAGAGATTTGTTTCTGAGCCGTGTGTAAAAAGCATCAGGCGTTTTATTGGGAACTAATTAACAAGTTCTTATCCTGGGGCTCTAAGAAAGGAAACACCTATTTTGAGTACCCAGCTTGACACCACTTCTTCAGGGGTTCTCCGAATGCCTAACAGTCCAAGTTCATTCCTTGTTTAATAACGCTAAGCTTCATAAGAACAGGAACTATGTCTTTTCTATTTACATATATGTTCCCAGCATCTATTACAATGCCTGGCATATAGTAAGCACTTAATAAATGTTACCAAACTAATGAATTACCTAATTTTTGAAGACTTATACTTAAATATGCCCCCATCTCTCTCCATAAAGAATTGGAGACTAAGCACCTGCTCTGAGCCGGGCACGGAAGTTATAAGCTCAGGAGAAGACCTTCGAAAGTGTCTTACCAGTTGACTTGAGTGCACAGAACAGGAAGTGCTTGCCCCTGTGGTCCACGCTGACCAGCAGGGGAGATGTAAGCCGCGACCTATTTACGGAAGGACAGCCAATGCTGAGATTCCGTCAAACCTTTCCTCTGTTCCTATAATGCACTATGCCTTATTCCAATGGGATTGGATGAGTCAGAATTCAGACTTTGATGGCCAGTAAAGACCCTTTTCTTTCTTTAATTAGAGACAGGTAGATTCTTCATTGAACCACCACGGCAAATAAATGAAATGCCCCGATTTCATAGTCAAACCTTTGTCATTTCTCTGAGCTATAATTGTAGAGACCTGAGCACGAACCTCTAAGAGGTAGTGCCAGTTCTTTAAAGGTGCGCCTTGTTTTATCACACCCCACAGTCTAGGAGCTCTCTTTCCTGCTCACATCTTCTAGTTCCGACTGCGTCTAAGTGTTTTCTGTAATTCTAGCAGCAGCCACAGCAAAATCAGTGGCTGAGAAGAAGTCCATATGCAGGAGAAGAAAGACAATAGAGGCTGGGAGGGAGAGAGACAGAAAATGTTGATGGGCCTGGCAAAAGAATCACAGAACAAGAAAAGAGAATTAAGAAGAGAAAGTGAGGTGGGAATTACAAAAACTAATTACATAAAACTGCCATTTCCGAAAGGAAATGGAAATCCTGGAAGGTGCAACTTTGGAGCAAAGAAAATTCTGTGCTCATATGATGAATAGCCACCCGAAGAAGAAAAAATAAACATTTGGGTAAAGAAGAGTCGGCACTTCCTCTCTCCTAGAGCGGATGTTTGTAATTGCTATTTGAAAATCCACCACAACTGGTTGCCACTGGCCTGCCACCCTTGTCCTGGCATGTGGGTGGTGTGGCACAGGGGGGAGGCTGACCACGTGGCATGCCACGACAGACTTTCATTTTCATTTTCCTCAAGCTCAGTGGGTGACCTGCACCTCAAATTCCCAGGTGTTCTCTGGATAGCGAGAAAAATTATTGGCCTGACCTTGTCCTTCATTTCTTTTCCCCCCACTCACGGCTTGAGCTTTCATTACTTTTCATTTCTCATTAAGACGCCAATCAAAGAGTGAGAATTAAACACCTCTTGATTTAATATCTTACTGAAAACAGGAAGTTGAGCGCGTGGGGCTAGAACTGAATGAAGAACGCAGCTGGCAAGCTGAGCGCGCCGTTGTAAGGTGCCACACCAGCATCAACACTGCCCTGCTTCTCACCCCTCTGGAGAACAGTAGGGAGCAATCTCACACCCAGGAATTCTTTGAGTCTCCACATTTAGGACTCGGTACTGTAAAATCCGGTACCTTCTCTGAGCCAAGATCATATGCTCAAATCATGTTGGGTTTTCCTCTTTTCACGTACAGGCTTGGCTGTGCATTAACCCTTGCATGAGAACTCCATTTTGTGTCTACCCCACAGGTGCTACTCCTCAGGTATAGTGTTCATTCCCTACTGTGTGTCAGGCACATGGTAGGTGCTCAGCAAATGAATGGAGAGGGTGAATGAGCACACGCATGCTGAGAGGAACTGACTACTCATAATTTATATGCTCGTGTGCATATTTAATAATATCCTGCCTCACTGCAAAAAGGAAATAAAGACAGCATGGTGGTTTCTCAAAAGGATTAAACAGCGTTACCATATGGTCCAGCAATTTCAATTAGGTATGTACCTAAAAGAACTGAAAGTAGGGACCTAAACAAATCCTTCCACACTGGTGTTCACAGCAGCGTGATTCACTATAACCAAAAGGTGGGAACAATCCAAATGCCCATCAACAGATGAATGGATAAACACAATATGGAACGTAATTATTCAACTTTGAAAGGAAGGAAATTCTGACACATGCTCCCAATAGATGAACTTTGAAAACATCATGCTAAGTGAAATAAGCCAGACACAAAAAGACAAATATTGTATGATTCCACCTAGACGAGGTTCCTAAAATAGTTAAATTCATAGAAGCAGAAAGTAGAATGGTGTTATCAGAGGCTGGGGAGGCGTGAATGGGGAGTTATTCTTTCATGGGTACCAGCCTTCAACTGGGGATGTTGGAAAAATTCTGGAGCTGGATGGTGGTGATGGTTGCACAACAGTGTGAATGTATTTAATGCCACTGAATTGTACACTCAAAACAGGCTAATATGGTAACATTTATACATTGTATATTTTACCCCATCAAAAAAACGTAATTAAGCATTATTGATGTAAGGTACTAACATTCCTGAATCAGCCAAGAGAGCATCAACGCTGCCCATACAGCTTGCATCTAGTTGCATGTGACAAAGAGGCGGTCACCGCATGGTCACACAGCTTCAAGGGAACATGTACCAGCATGCCCCTCACTGCAGTGCACTGCCCTCGTCCCATGTGGATCTGTAAGAACATACATTGGCTCTGTCATCAAATGTGCCTGCTCCCCGAGCTTCCACAGCTAGAAGTTACTGGAGATGCTTCCTTGTCGCTCGAGCTACCCCACCCACCTGAGGATTAACTCACTTATTACTGCAGACCAGCCTCCAAGGGACAAAAAAATCCCACTTGGGTTCACTCTTTCTAGACTCCAGCCTAGAGAAGCAATTTCACACGGCGCTTAATATTGCAGGCAGAAGGGAGAGGGCTTGAATTGCAGTTCTACAAAGTATTAGTTGTGTGGCTTTCGGCAAGTCACTTGAGTGGGCCTCAGTTTCCCCATCTATAAAATGGGGATCCTACGTGCCTATCTCACCCAGTTGTACTAAGGCCTAAATGAACTAATAATATAAGTGCTTAACAGAGTATCTACAATCAAATGAGTATGCAAACAATGCCACTATCACATAAGAGCTACATTACAGGTGGCAGCAGCGATGAGGGAGGGTGGCCATGTATGCCATTATAGGGGTTGAGCTGTATCAACCTTACACACTGAACCCTGCACAGGACAGCCAGCAGGAGGAACCTCAGCAGTGAGCAGGAACGCCAACAGGCGATTCATGGGGCTCTCTAGGGAGATGGGTAGTTCTCAAAGGATCCTTTTTCCTGTTCTCTCTTCCCTCTGGGTGCGTTCTCTCACTGGTGATAGATAGATACCTTTTTCTCACAGCTCCTAGAAAGCATCCTCATGCATGTTTAGGAACTCTCTTAAGACCTGTGAGTCCAAAGACTTTGGGGTTATATTAATATAAGGCCAAGTTGACATAAGACCCACTAAGGAGAGTTCCAAGGGGAAGTTGTTCTCATCAGCATGAGGGTGTGGACGACCTCTGATTGTACAATAATGCTTCCTCCATGATTTCAGTCAATCAGACTCTCACACTGACAGTGTTGAATTGAACTCACTAACTTTAATTATTAATTTTAATTATTCAGGTGCATCCTCCCAAAACCTGGAGAGATTTATAGAAAGGTAAGTGGAAGAGGGATGTAAGAAGTTGTTTTTAAATTAGATTTCTCATTTTGAAAAATGAATGAAAACTCTGTTGTCTAATCACTTCTACTGAGCAGCAGTAGCGTGCTAGTCACTTTGCAAACACTGGGAGATTATCCCTTTGTGGGCCAGTGAGCCCTGGAAGTGATTACTTTGCATAGGCCTTGAAGAAGTATCATAAAAATTCATGTGATGTGGATAAAACTGAGATCTGACCAAAGAATCTGAAAAAGACAAAAAGGAGTGTTTCATATTCCCGCTTTATGAACGAGAAAACAATTTTGTGCTCATTTTTTACTTAAAAGTAAGAAGCAAGAGCCTGGGTGCTCAGAACAGAAACTTTGAGAAACCCCTGATTTTTCAAAGTTAACTACAGGCTCACCACTGTCAGGAGGTCTTAATGAATCTGGACATACGTAACCCAGGTAATTCACCTGTGTTGATTGATGACAAGAGCTGTGAAAGATGCTAAGAAGGTGGTAGCGTATCCCCCTACTGGAGACTTCAATCCACTCTTTTCAATTCTATGCCTTTAGGTGGTCCTTCCCTGATGGGAAAGTGGGTTACAGACCATAGAGAAGATGGGGGAATGGGAACAGTGATACTACAATGAAAGAAAAGTAGCAAAAAGTTACCCAGAGGGTGGCCATACAAAGATTCTTTCACAGGCCCAGCCTGTGACATGGGTTACAAAGCTAGGTTTGCAAGTGTTTGACGTTCCGATTCCGTCTGTGGATTCTCAGTTTGTCCAGGAAAGAGCTGTTGGACCATCCAGCCATCGTCATATACGCCATGATTGGAAATGATGTCTGTGGCAGGTGAGTTACTGAGAAAGAAGGTTTCAAAAATTGTTTGACTCTGGGCTTCCACCTCTTCTCCACTCCATTCCCCTCCGTCACAGTAGCCGGCTGTTGAACTGAATTTCTCTACCTGAAGAAGTCCTAAACACACGCGAAATCAACGAATCCAACCCGTAAAGCTGAAAAACCCTTTTTAAAAAAAATCTGACCCCTGAATTCTTTACTCTGATTCATCAGTGGGTTTGCCACGATCAGTTCTGAGCGGTGTCACGAGAAATATACTCCTGCTATCCAAGCATCCAAGATGGAGAATCATGACTTTTTCAATAAAATAAGGCAGAATCCCAGCTACCCCAGGAGGACAGCTCCCTCATTCATATTTTCATATACTTGCTCACGTGGCAGAGATACCCTAGACTTAGAGTGCTTGCAAAGAAACTGCACATAATTCATGGCCAATCCTATTTATGCCCATGGCCCCTGGTAAGGAAGTGGTTTTGCTAACCTGCTACTAGCAGTAATGATCTCAAAATGTTGAATGCCTTAGTTTGGAAGGTTTCTCAAAATCTGTGTATATCCCTAAGAATATGCTACACATGTGAATGTCATCTGTCCTGTGATCAGGGCCAAAAAGAATAAAAAAGGTGACATCGGCTTTAGAACAACTCCCCAATAGCCACCCAGCTACCATTTTAGAAAACAGTAACGGAAAGCCAAGAGAAGTCACATGACTTGCCCAATTAATTGACTAGTGACAGAGCTGGACCCACCCCAAGTCGGGCTAGAAGCAGGCCGTCCTGCTCACTGCCCACCCATTGGTTTCCCTACTTCCCAGTTCAACCTTATTAACCTGTGCTTGCCCTCATGCTACACATGTGAACCTCCATGAGACACCTCATGTACACCTCCATGAGAGCCCTACAACTTACGGTGAAGGAGGTGTAGACCTAGCAGGGAAGTGAGTTCGGGTCAGGGGATACCACACTGTGATCCAGAGATGTTTATGTGCCAGACTCTGCCTTGGCACCCCCTAAGCTTGTTCACTGCTCTCCCCCAGAACCCCAAGTTTGCCAAGGCTACACGTTGGGCCCAAGTCTCAACCTCGGTGATAAACCACCTGGAACTCTCTGGTAAAGAGCAAATAGCCCCAAAACCTGCCAGGAGCCCAGAGCTACACCACTTTCTATGTCATCTCATCCCCACAGCAGCCAAGAGGCAAGTACAATGGTCCCCATTTTACAGATGAGGAAGCTGAGTGTCTGCAATGTGAAGGCCTTGCTTCCACTGTCTTGAGCAGCAAGGCTGACTGCCAAACCACGTTCCCTGATGAACTGCTGTGCTCTTTCTGTAGTCCACACAGGCCTGATTTACTTTCTTTTATGCATTCAGTGGTATGTATTGAGCACCTATGGTGTGCCAAGCTCCGTGCCAGGCTCAGGGATACATGGCAAGGAAGCCACAGTCCTTCACATCAAGCTGCTTATGGAACCTGGGTCAGATCAGCCCTGAGGGGACAGGAACAAACTGTCACACTGAGTCAAAAACACCTGCAGAGAGAGGCTTTGACTCCAAGAGCCAAAAATCCCTGGAGCTGACCTTCTCCAGTGGAACCTGCTTGCCTTTTCACAAAGCAGTCCACTCCTGCTTTTCTTTTCCCAAAGAGCCAAAGGGCAGGCAGCCATCAGCCTGAGACCTGTGCCAGCCTCTCCCCTGCCAGGATCTGGGCAAAGAAGCAGCAAGCATTTGGGGGAAAGAAGGAGTTGGCAGCGAGGGATGTCCCTGTGATGCCCACTTTGCAATGTCCTGTGGAGGGGGTAGAAAAATAAAGACAGATGGCAACTACACCTCCCCATCTGCCAGAATGTCAAGGTGGAGTGGATAACCCAAAATGAGCAAGTGATTTCATAAAAAGCTCACGCCAGCAATGAGTTGTGTAATAAGTCCATCCTGGAACAAGTTTGGGGATATTTGCTTGACTTTTCTCTTTTTTTTTTTTTTTTGATGACGATGCTGTCTCTTTCCAAAATAATGCCAATGATGTGGTCTGACAATTAAGTTTAAGAACTTGTTGCAGCGATGTTGCTAGCCTTTTTTTATATCAGAGGGATTATTCATTATGAATCTGTACCAACTGGACAAACAGTTGACCAAGTTTATTATTTGGAAGTGCTGAAAAGGCTGTGTGAAAAAGTTAGACGACCTAAACTTTTCGCCAACAATTCATGGCTCTTGCATCACGACAATGCACCAGCTCACACGGCACTGTCTGTGAGGGAGTTTTTAGCCAGTAAACAAATAAGTGTATTGGAACACCCTCCCTGTTCACCTCATCTGGCCCCCAATGACTTCTTTCTTTACCCAAAGATAAAGGAAATATTGAAAGGAAGACATTTTGATGACATTCAGGACATCAAGGGTAATACGATGACAGCTCTGATGGCCACTCCAGAAAAAGAGTTCCAAAATTGCTTTGAAGGGTGGACTAGGAGCTGGCATCAGTGCACAGCTTCCCAAGGGGAATACTTTGAAGGTGACCATAGTGATATTCAGCAATGAGGTATTAGCACTTTTTCTAGGATTAATTTGCAAACTTAATTGTCAGACCCCATATATGCATCTCTCTCAATTCTCTAAATTCATGTACTTATTCAGTAAATACTTGGTAAATGAATGAAGGTCATGATTAGAAGATAGCTCTTAGTGTCTGAAGTTCAAGAAACAGAGAAAATAATAGCGACAAACCTCACTTTCGCATTGTAACTATTCAATTTGGCCTAACCAGCTTCCTTGGACTTTTCTATGATTGCCCATGAAAGCATGTGCGTGATACAGAAGGAGAAAGATTCCAGGAAATGGGGCAAATGTGAGTGAGCTACCGCTCCAGAACCTGAGGTCGCAGGGGAGCAATGGGAAACGGGAATGGCCTTCAGACCCTGAGATCATAAAGGGTGGTGACAACATTTCCCCAACATCCCAACACGCCAGCCCCGAAAACAACACCATCATTGCTGGAAATGTGATCGCATTACAAAAGCACCTAGCACTAGCCACACAAATTGACATGGTTCCATTTTCTATAGTGGACCTAGAAATTATAAACTGTATACTTTTCACACGAGAGAGCCAGGACCACACCACATAGGGTGTTTGTGTGCCCCGGGCCCTGAATATTTGTTTTTGCAACACCAGTGCTTCAGAAGTCGCCCCGGACGGCTGATTAGCGCTGCACTAAAGCGGTCAGCCAAGGTGCCGATGCACGGAGCCGGGGCTGCCCAGACACAACGCATCCTACCCAATCAAATGGCAGGAAACCCCCAGAAAAGGGAAAGGGTACAACTGCTGCTCAGAGGAATTTCCTCTCCCGGCCTCCTCCATGGAGGCCTGGTGGCCAAGGAAATGATAAGGAGTTTCCCACCCAGGCCACAGCCACGTAAGGGACCCAGGATCTCTATGCTTGGGGGAATATGGGCCCAGGAGTCCCCACTCCATTCCCAGGCTGTGTCAAGAAGCTTCTTCGGGGGCATTGGGTGGAAGGTCCGTGATGTGATTACAACTGGCTGGCCTGAGGAAATGGGCTAATTCTATTACCTGGGTGTTTCGAAATTCAAATGCTAGCTGTGAGTGAGAAGGTCTGAGCTCTCAGTTATGACAGGTCTTGGGGCTTTCACTCTGGTTTTGGGAAACTTTTTCCACAGCAGGTTTCTCCGCATTTTCCACTTCCTTGCAAGGGGGCACCTCTCTCTGGTGTCAGCCAGGTGAAACCTGGCTGGAATACCTGCCTGGGTAATGAAATGATCACAGCCCTGTACCCAAATCATTAGGCATATTTTGCATGATCAGATACAATTCATTAGGACAAAGACAGGCCCTGAGCCCCCCAAGGGGCAAGGCTCTTTATCTGTTCCAGGCCCGGCCGTGTGTTCCTGACAGGTGTGAGAGCACAGCGGTGGGGCACCGACTTATCTCTCATTATGTTCCCTGGCGTAAGCGTTGTGCCCCCCAGGCCAGTTCTCCTCTGTAAACTTGGCAAACCCTTCACTTCTCCATCTGAGTGACTGCCAGGAGCTTGCTGGCGTGTGAAGGGGGATACAGGGCACCGAGATGGGTAGGCAAAACAGGATGGCGAAGTGGCCCTGACACTGGGCTCCAGGACACCTGAAAAAGGGTTAGACGCTCCCAGCTCAACCCGTTCAGCCTTTGACTGACACCAATGAAGGCCTAGGAGGCGTTTCCCAAACCACTGGGACTCTCGGGTCACCAACGTACTAGAACTAACAGATCAAACTGGCGTTGAGAAGCCAGAAGGCATCTTCTACGGCATCTAGAAGGGCTGCTCCTCCATCTGTCACTTACACCCTTTTGCCCTTGTCTGAGCTAAGAATTGGTTAATTTTGCCATGCACATAGGGTTTTACGACACACGTGTAAATTAAGTGGCTTTACACGATGGGGCAAAGATGATGGGAAACCATTTCATTAGCAGCACCAAGGCTTCCGTCGTGATCTCACGGAGTCATTAGCCATTTTGGCTATGCTTGCTTAATTTGGGGGGTGCCCCTTTCAGAAGTATGAATTAGCTCAGATTCTTTGTTTATCATCATGGTTGTGTCTCTAACCAAAAAATAATCATCAAATAGATGGTCAGGGAGACTTTCTCCGTCTTAATTCATCTTGATTGCATGTGGTTGGAGAGACAGCTCAGACCTGCTCCAAGTTAACCAATCGTGAGAGTTTGATGTATTTCCAGCCAGATTTTTTCTAAGCAAATTCTAATTTACATATTTATTAATATTCATTGAATTAAATGATTATGCTTATTGCTCTGCCATTTGTTCTTTTCGATAAACAACACTTTTTAGCAGTCCTTCCGTGCTAATACACACAGATTACTTCATTCTTTTTTATTTTATCGAGGTGAAGTTCACATAATATAAAATTAATCATCTTACAGTGAACAATGAGTCAGTGGCATTTAGTGCACTCAGGATGTTGAGCAACAATCACCTACATCTAGTTCCTCCATTCTTTTTAATAGCAGCACAGCATTCTACGGCATGGATTTCCTACAATGTATGCAGGCAGGCTTTTTAGCTTTTTCCAGTTTTATACTATTCCAAGCAGTGTTGCAATTTGTATGTACATTTGTGGAAATTTTACTAAAGAACAACTTTCTGAAGGTCAAATTTCAAGGTCAAGAGTAAGTCAACTTCAAATTTTGATACATTTTGAAAAAGTCCCTGCAAAATTATATTGACAATGTCCTTTTAGGACCTCCCTTAAAAGTAAGAATGGTAGATATCCCTGGGGACCTCTTTCTGTCCCGTCTTGCCATGTCACTTATGCCTTGGGTCCAGCCTGTATGTAACGGACTTACTTTTCCTGGTTTGCAATCTGTATTAAGTTCCCTAGGGCTCCTGTAACAAAGTACCACAAACTGGATGACTTGAAGGAACAGAAATTTATTCTCTCTCAGTTCTGGAGGTTAGAAGTCGAGAATCAAGTGCCATGCTCCCTCTGAAGAGTCTAGGGGAGAATCTTTCCTTGTCTTTCATGCTTCTGGTGGCTCCTATCCACCCTTGGCATTCCTTGGCTTGTGGCAGCATAACTCCATCCTCTGCCTCCATATTCACATGACCTTCTTCCCTGTGTGTGTCTGTGTGTCCTCTCCTCTTCTTATAAGGACACTAGTATTGGAGTTAGGGCCCACCCTAATACAATATAACCTCATCTTAACTAATTACATCTGCTCCAAATAAGGTCATATTCTGAGGGATGCTATGCAACCCACTATAGGATTATTCCAAAATGTGGAATTGTAAGGACTCAAAATAGAAAACAAGTTATAGCATTATTTCATTCAGGATAACATCAGGCAGTTTAGAGCCTCGAGTAGATGAGAACCTTAGAGAATCCATACTTTCAGGTAAGTACAGGTTAGTACTTCATTTGAACTTGAGGTGTCCCTGAAAGTGTGTACAAAAGTCAACTGTGCAAAAAAAATGAACAATAATAGACTTACGTAGTAAAGCCAAAAAATATTCTAACATCCCTATTTACACCTTGCCTTGTAAGGTGGAAGGAAGGAAGGAAGGAAGGAAGGAAGGAAGGAAGGAAGGAAGGAAGGAAAGAAGGAAAAAAAAAGAAATTTATGAGTAATTTTCAACAGTGTATTTGTAGAATATATTTATTTGTACATTACTTATATTTGCTTTTTTCCAAACCAAAGTCAACCAGCTTAAATTCAAAAAATGTCTGATTGAAACTAAAAATTTGCTACTTTCAGCTCACTTGTGATTTCCATCTTTGTCTTAAATTCTTTGATTTTTAGGCCCATGCTCTTGTAACTACTTTCAAAACTTTCTTTTCCTTTTCTCACTAACTTTTATGAAACAAGAAGAGAAAAATATAATTTAAAATTTCAAATATCCTCTATAGAGCACAAGCACTACTACCATGTTTCCCCGAAAATAAGACCTAACTGGAAAATAAGCCCTAGCATGATTTTTCAGGATGACGTCCTCTGAGCATAAGCCCTAATGTGTCTTTTGGAGCAAACACTAATATAAGACCTGGTCTTATTTTGGGGGGAATACAGTATGAAAAGAAAGACATTAATGCAAAATGGAATTGCCTGTTGGCAGATAGCATTACAGGGATATAGCCTAAAATAGCAGTCTATCAAGAAATTCATGAAGGCTCAAATTCGGTGTAAAAAGGAAGGATACATTGTGGACCCATAATGTAACTTCATTTCTCCGTGAAATTCTGTTTCCCTGACTGTAGTATATGTGGAAAGTCTTAAAGACCAAGTTGCAGACCTCAAAGTGTCAAACAAATGCTAATCAACACCAGACTCCTTTGATTCCATTCACTGCGTGTGTCAGTCAGGATAGGTGAGGTGATGCTACAGGATCACACAGTCCCTAAAATCTTCATAGAATAAAGCAACAAACCTTTACTTCTGACTCACACGACATATCTATCAAAAATCATCATGTGACTGTTCTAGGACTCAGACTGGTGAAGTAACTGCTATGTAGAACATTGCCCAGACCCATGGCAAAGAAAAAGAGCATTCTAGAAGCTCTCATTCCACCAAACATGACATACGTCATTTCTTCTTACAACCCATAGGCAGACCAGCCACATGGCCCACCCAACCACAAGGGAGACAGGAAGCCAAGAATACTTTGCAAATAGCACCATAACCACCTAGGGAGGGCGGAGAAAGGGGTTTCAGGGGGCAGGTATTTTATATTTGCATGCATCTATCCTTGTAGTCTACTAAGATGTTTTCTGTTTATTTTACCAACAGGAAGATTGACCCGGTCCCAGACATGACCACTCCTGAGCAATTCTATTCCAAAGTCATGGAGTCTCTGAAGTTCCTAAATTCCCACCTGCCGAATGGGAGCCACGTTATTTTATACGGCTTACCTGATGGAGGCTTTCTCTGGGATCATTTGCACGACAGATATCATCCTCTCGGTATCAGTTTGAAGATACTTTTACTCTTTAACAATGTCCATGTATATCTAGTTCAAATATATATAGTTCACATTATATAGGAATACACCTAAAATACCATCACAGTACATAGATCAGAACTAATGAAGGGAAGAGCCCCCAGGGCCAGGATCTAAAGGTCAGTATTCAAAGGTGGGCAGAATCAGATCCAAAGACAGAAAAAGCAGAAGTATTTTATGAAGAATTAGGACAAACTGAAAAGTAAGAGTTTAAATCAGGAAACTCTTTTAACTGAAGGTAAAATCTAGAAGGAGCTGACGAAGCCCAAATGAAAAAGAGACCGAAAGCCCTGGTCAAAGGAAAGGATTTCTCTGAACTTCAGTGACGAGTGCCCCCTGGTGGCCAGATAGAATTCTGTAGCTGACGGTCACCCAGAGGGTTTGCCCCTGCTTGCTACGCTCTCTTGGATTCCTGGGCTCTGAAGTGCTTTAAAGATCCCCCAGATGCTTCTGATAGCACCTCTAGCACTCCAGATGCATTACGCTGTAAAAGCAGTAGGCAGGGCTGCCATGCTAATCTATAATACACCCCTGTGAGATAGACGTTTTCATTAATTCCATGTTATAGATGAATAAACTAAGGCTCAGAGAGGTTAGGTAGCTTGCCAAATGTTGCACAGCTCATTGTATATGTAAGCTGGGTGTAGCATGCCTCTTCTTTGTGTGTTTTGGAGGACCAGGTTCCCAGCACACTCCTGCCAGGATGTGACTCCCTCCCTCCCAGCACCTGTCCTCTTCGGCCATGTTTGAGAGTCACTTACCCAGCCAGTGTCTGGCTGCCAAAGGCTCTGACAGACCCAGTCTCTACCGCTAATTAAAATTCCTGGCGAGAAATGGATAGTCTTTTTGAGGAATTACCCAAGAGTAAGTTTCACACATTAGGATACTACTTACATAAGATCTTTTGAGAAAGGGCAGCTTTGACCAGTGAGGAGTTCTCTCAGACACCATCTGTGAGGAAGGCACCCTTTCCATAAATATGTCCGAGATAGCTATTATGTGCTCTGGGGGTAAAGATGACACTAAGACGGAGTCCACGTCCTCAAGGAGAGAGAAAAGACAACTCCGCTAGGGGAAAGAGTATATAGCTCCTGACAGTGAAATTCCTAAGTGTCAGTGGCACTGGCATGAGCCATGAGCATCCTGGGAGCTGTCCCCAGGGCAGACCACGATCCAGAGGTCAGGGGTTTCCCGCTACAAATAAGCCTGCCCGTAGGCCTTCCTTGAAAGTTCTCTGCCACAAAGATTGAACAACAATGTGTCTTACCCCAATCACTGTTAAACTTAAAACGTAATGCATTTTAAAATATATTGTAGTGTCCCTTATGTCCTATCACTGGCTTCCCCCAGTCTGAATTCATGTGGTTTTACTAAGTTTTAGTACCCCAGATCGTATTTCATGGACGTGTGATTGATCTTTGTTAATACCTGATAGCTTTTATGGGGCCTAAAATTTCATTTATGGTCCCAGCATTCAATAAATACCAAAGACCCTGCCCTAAAGAACTTACAAACGACTGAGACACACTCTGCTGCTCTAGCCGGCTGGGGTAGAACATGCCCTTTTGTCTTCAGAGGGAGCATATGACACCCACTGGGCAGCCAGTGCCCCACCCACCCCCCATGTGCGCACACACACACATGGGGGGCCACTTACAATTCCTGGCCACTGCAGGACAGTCCTTCTGTCTTGGTCATTCTTGACCAGCTTTCCTCACCAGATTTGCTTTCTGACCAGGGAGTCACAGCCACTGCCTCTTTACAGGTATGACATGTAGGGAGAATCAGTCTTTTTTAATTTTCTTCACAAGTTTTATTTTAACTTTAATAGCATCTTGAGATGCTATTAATTTCTTTTTTTTTAGGATCATAAGTTCGGGTTGCACAGTAGTTTTCTTATGACTAATTTTTTTAAATTTATTGGGGTGACAATTGTTAGTAAAATTACATAGATTTCAGGTGTACAATTCTGTATTACATCATCTATAAATCCCATTTTGTGTTCACCGCCCAGAGTCAGTTCTCCTTCCATCACCATATATTTGATCCCCTTACCCTCATCTCCCACCCCCCAACCCCCCTAGGATCAGTTTTTATACTCAGACTCCTCAAAAAGCAACAATACCATTAAAGTAACAGGGATAAAAGGTAACACTTAAAAAGAAAGAGTAAGTGGCAAACTGACCGTGCCAACAAGAGGAGAAAAACATAAGAACTCTTTGTTCTCTTCTCTTTCTCTAAGCCGTGAGCCCATCACGAGCATCCCCACTGACCCTCCGCGTGACCAGCCCCAGTCACCCTAACCGCTAACAGGCGAGAGGGGAAACCAACTCTTCACAGCTTTCCCAGTTACCTTCTAACCACACCGAACATGCCCTTATCCTGTGCAGCAGACCGACCTACTCACACTAAGATTTTCCCTTGATTAGCCTGGTCCAACTGGAGCCCATGCCAGAGGGCAGGGAGAGAGAGGGGGAAGGGACGGACTGGGAGAAGGCCCAGGGGGACGGCACGCCTTGTGGGCTCATCTGAGCTTGCTGGTACCTCAGCTGTAGGGCAGCAGGAAGAGGGGAATAAGCTGGGATAAAACAAGATTTTGACTGGGCTTAACCCCCAGTGGGGATCCAGCAGATGAGTCCCCAGAATCCAGGAGCAGGACAAGCTTCAATCCCTCTGGATAGGCTTGAAGGTAGGAAAGGGGAAGGTCCCAGAGTGCTACTTAGGGTCAGGCATGAGGTGCCACCTCCCCCAGGTTGAAGAGACTTCAGCCACTGGGCAGGGGAAAGAAAGAAAGGACACCTCTCCGGGAGAGAGGACTCAGCAGGACCAAGCAGGGTGTCAGGGTCCCAGCCAAGCTACCTAAAGTTTATTATGAGGCCGTGGTTCCAACAAGATGGTGGAGGGACGGCTGCAGGTCAGGGGCCGTCCCAGGAGGGGACCAGAGCCAAGTCAGCCATGTACAAGGAGAACCGAGGGTGCACAGTGCAGGCTGGATGTGTCAGTCACTGCAGCTGGGTTGGGCTGAGATACGTAGGGACACATACAGAGAGAAGACAAATTATAACACACACACACACACACACACACACACACACGAGGGAAAGAAACCTCAGTGGTGAAAAGCAGGATCTTGGGGAAAGGTAGAGCTCAGGGCCCCATGATGAGCCCATAAAGTGAAAGCAAGGACAGAAGCCAGTGGTTTGGGATTCATCTGAAATGTAAAGACGCAGACATGTGTGGGGAGCAGCCGAGGCGTGGTGTGTCACTGTGACTTTAATGGTGATAATCAGCCTGTAGTTTTCCAGTTGTGGGATTCACTCACCCACACCGAGAGATAATGTATTTCTCCTCTATGACAAGAAAATTGAATCTACCTAGCAGTCTAACTGATCTGAAACATAAGTGAAAAATAAGACTGTGTTCTATCACCTTCAATCTTTCTCTCTGCTCAGAGATAGGGCCTATTATTTTCCTTTATTTTTTTTCGAGCGTGAGAGAAGTATTAATGGATAAGAACTCAGTGATTCACCCCTGAGCTTTGGGAGAGCCTGGATTTTGTGTCTCTACCACAGCACGAAAGCTGAATATGCTCGGGGGTGGGTATGCTGTAAGGGGGGAAAGAGAGGGGAGACACTGAGAAGAGGGAACAACCCCACCCCACCCCGTACCCCAGAGTCTGTGTTTGGAAAAGCTCTGGATGAACTTGCATGTGGCATTCACTGCCTTGATTCTTAGGCACCACCGTGACTTGCACCTAAACAGTAAGTGTACAGCATATCTACTATTTGGGACTCAAATAACACTTCCACTGGGCCATGCAGGGATTTACTCTGCGGACCTCCCCGCTCCAATGGCTGCCCAAGCACTCTTGGAGACCCTCAGACACTCAGAATGTCCTGCGAGGCCCTCAGCATGGAGCATTGGGTCAGACCTGGGTGTTTCATAAACTTGGAAGGGAGGCTTTGTCACTACCTCCTTGAATGCTCCCTGCACCCCACAGGAACTCGGCATTTCAACCCAGTGCCTGGACAAAGCCACGGTCCTGCAAAGTCCACTGGTAGTGGTGTGCTGGTCCGTATGGGGCCCTTGTACCTCCACCTGGGGTCCAGATGAGGTCAGGCCCCCCAGGGCCTGCCCAAGCCCACGGCCACAGTTCAGGAAGGGCAGGAACTCCTTAAGGCCCCTCCCCCCTCCAGGTCTGATTTCTAGGGGCTCAGAGAGGGAAGCACCCAGCATTCCTCAAAAGCAACCACAGTTGAAAACTCAGGGCAGGACCTGGAAGGCCAGCCCTCCGCCGGGGAGGCAGGTCCTCCACACGTGTCTCCAGTTGGCTGCTGTCTCTGAGTGCTTCCTGACCTCTGTGTTCCAGGCCAGCTAAACGAGGACGTGACCTATGACCAGTTCTACTCCTTCCTGAGCTGCCTTCAGGTGAGCTCGCGCTGACGTGTCCCAACGCCACATTCCCCCTCATCACCAGCCGTGTTCCTCTATAATCACATACCGTTTTCCTGCTTTCAGGTCACCCCCTGCCATGGCTGGATGTCTTCCAACCAGACACTCCGCACTCTCACTTCAGAGGTAGGACTCTCGCAGGTGCTTTGATGTCGTCTCGAATCATTCTGTCCCTTGTGTTTGCTGCAGTATTTTCACTGAGGGTGGCACTGTGGCAGCGCAATGGCATCCAAGCTGGTGAGACATCACGCTTCCAGGGGGCTTGAGAGCCGAGAGCGTGTGGGACACCCTATCTCTCTCCTTCTGCCTCCTGTGGGTCTTTCACTCTTACTGTGTCTCTCAGCACTGCCTGTGTCTGCCTGTCTCTGGCCTACACGCACGTACACACACCCACACACCCATTAAAGCCGGTCCTATGCATACGAGTAGAGGTGGAGAGAAGCGAGTAAGCTTAGGCCCAGTATGACTGGAGTTCTCCCCCATCAAATGAGGACCAGGTACCCCAGAGCCCTCCTGTCTTCTTGAAGGGAACCCATGGTTCATGCAATTTCTCAGGGGTACTGAATATCTTTGTAAAAGATTCATTGAATTTTTTTCACAAAAGAAATGTTTCAATTTAAAAAAATCCTTGGCAAGTGTAAATAAGCACACAGTCCAATAACAAAAATTCCACCCCAGATCCCACCACCCAAAGTTAATATGTGCATATGTCTTTCCAATATTACTTTCTTAATTAGATATTTTCGGGGTTTTGTCTACACAGTGTCAGAATACTGTTTTATGCCTTTTGATGCTCATAAGTTATTCCTCCACATCCTAATTTTCTAATCATTTTAGAGCATACAGCATAGGAACGCACCATGACTTATCTTATCCCTTGGGGTTGGACATACAAATTTCCAATTTTTCACTGTAATAAATAGCATTATGTTGTGTGTGTGTGTGTGTGTGTGTGTGTGTGTGTGTGTGTATCCTTGTGTACCATGTCTGTTTCTTTAAGACAAATTTCTAGAAAAATTACTGGGTCAAAGAGTACACCATGTTTAAGGATTTGATCCATCTTGCCTAATTGCGCTCTAGAAAGGTTAAACAAATTGACATTCTCCGTCACCTATCCCACGGCAATATTCTATATTATCATGATCGTTCATCTTTTCTTGGCCAATCCCATGGAGAAAAGTGGTATCTTATTACTTTACTTTGCACTGATTTGGTTCCTAATGAATTTTAAGAGTTTCATGTGTCCGTTGGCCACTTGTGCCTGAGTAGAATTTAATGTGCAGAGCGGCTCTGTGCTTAAGGCTTGGCGTGGGGGTGGGGACCATCGATTTTTTGTTCTGCTGGAATTGGAGCTAAAGCCAAAGTCTCAATTTCATTGCATCCTCTGTTTCCTTCGTATTCAGAGAGCGGAACAACTCTCCAATACACTGAAAAAAATTGCAGCCAGCAAGAAATTTACAAATTTCGATCTGTTCTACATGGCTTTTGACTTCCAGGAAAGTAAGTTTTGCTGGGTTTGGGTATTAAGACAAGACAAAAGCAGCAGCTACTGTTTAGAGCTTGCCCGAGCAAGGGGTTTATAAGCCAGCAGGCAGTAGATTGGACAGGGGTTCCTGACCATCCTGACACACTAATAGCTCTGAGTATTGTAAAAAGGCAAAGTGTGACACTCTTTCTGGGAAGGTGGGAGCTCAGCATCACTCCTTATTCACCATCATTTTAGAATCTCTGAAGCAACAGAGCCAGTGACCAGTTGGAGAAAGCTTTGGCAGGGAGCCAGCAGCAGGTGGTTGGAGTCACCTCACCTGTCCTTGCCTGTACAGCAATGCCCCACCTACTGGGGGGCTAACGGGGAGCGTGACAGGAATAAGGCATAAGGCAGTGCCTCTCAGAGTAGGCATTGAATTACCCAGGAACTCAGTAGCAATACAGATTCCCGGGCCCTACACATAAAGAAACAAATCAGAGTCTCTTTGGGGAGGGGGAAGCTCAAGTTTGCATGAGGCAAAGTGGACAACCCCTATCCCAGCTTCCTGGAAAGAACATTAGTATTTTTTTTTTAAGTATTCTGTCCAAATACCAGGGGTCACTGATGAGTGGCCCCCAAAAAGCAGGCATGAGTACTGAAGCGACGGATTCCTCCTTTACATCTTGACTCTGAAAAATGATTATGTGCTGGCTTTCATCCTCCCCGTCTCATTTTCATTGCTAAGCAATTGTTGTACAAGAGAAAAGCCTCCTGGTGACTGACTGTCAGCTGACACGAAGCTAATGAAAAGCTTTACAGTGTGTGCAAAGGATGGATGATTTCTCTTCCAGAGTTTATCCTCTCCATCTCCCCAACCCTCCAAGCCCTCACCCCCCAGCCCCCAGCAGCTGGGAGAAAGCAGATGGCCATCATGAATTATCAAATATTACATTAGCTGACACGCTGGCCTTGCAGACTCTAGTACTTCAATTCTGAACATCTTTTCAACAAGACTGATCTCCCTTAACTAGATTTCCTGCCTAGGTGATACATATTTCTCTCATGGGGAGAGACATTTTGATAAATAACCGCTCATTAAAATGCAGAGTTAAAGACTCACTAATGAATTCCTGGTGTAAACAAATATACCACCAAGTGATCTTTGATCATTACCAACCTTGAATATAAAGTTATTAAATATAATAATGTCTAGCATTCACATGGGACTTTTTCATTTTCCAAAGTAGCCTCTAGCTCTGTCCTTTATTATCTCTGGGACTGCAGGCAAGTCCCTGAACGAACATGTCTGCGCTCTCTTTCCAGACCTGAAAATGGACATACCATACCTCCGTACAAAATCTGTGGGATGACGATGTGAAGTAATGTGTGAGACCCCTAAAAGCCGTGCCTGGGGCACTGCTGGTCTCAGGAAAGAGTACCAGTCCCTCACACCCTTATTACTCAATGTGTGGTTTGGGGTGATCAGCGTCCCCTCCATGGGGGGTGACTAATAAATGCAGAACCCCAGGCCCCACTCCTAATTAGGGTCTACCTAATCAGAATCTGCATTTTAACTCAATCCACAGATGACCCATTAAAATTTAATAAATAGGGCTTATAATGCTCCAAGATTAATAACTTTAGTCAGCTAGTCACCGAGTTTTATTAATTCCCGTTATGTGCTGCATAGGGGCTGGGCCGATCGCGTCAACAGAACAGAACTGTCCTTATTTCCGTGCAGGACCTAGAGAAAAGTGGTTTATCCTTGACCCAGCACTGGCCAGCATTCTCCTAATGACCTTTCATGCTTGGACGCAGAGGTCATCAGCCCATCCTTGTCGTCACAGCAATAATAAACGCAGTGACAAAGCCACACACAAAAAAGTTCAGTGACACTGAACTGAATATTCTAAATCAAATGGCAGTCAGTCACCTTACTGAGAACTCTCCTTGGTATTTCTCCTTGCTTGGAAATTCTCATCAACGGCTCAAAGAATTTCCTGAGATTTTGTAAATTCCTGGCATGTATTCATGTGAAGGTCTGTTTTGGTGAAGGGCCTTCTCCACCTGGCCCTTCACTGGGAAAGACACAGTGGGAGGGCGTGTGAAGGCAGAGGAAAGGGAGCCCTGGGATCCGCCCCCATGAACATCTGTGTGATACAGTGTCTACATGGAATCTCGCGGTGCCACCGTATCCACCTCTGAAATAGCGGGAATTTGTATCTAGGTTTCAGGAACTCTGCCAAGGGCTTCACTTATGCCCAAGGTGAGATTATTGCAAAGGGAATGTTTACCCTGACATCGTAGCCTTTTCTAGGGCAGGTCAAGGGGTCACCTGCTCCCAGATCCATCTCCCTGGGCAACCTCCCACACCTGAGCAGCTCCTCATCCGGGAAGTCGGGCCTACCTCATGTAGGTGCAGTGCGCCATTACAGGAAGAGCCCAGAATTTACAACCAGACAGGAGCTGTGTTCCTATCCCAGCTCAGACCCAGAATAACTGTGTAACTTGGAGCAAATTAAATAACCATTTAGCTTTTGTTTTCTTTTGTGTAACGTAGCACTAACTAAACAAGGGGTTTATGCAAGGATTGAGACAACACTTGTAATGTCGTAAGGACTCAGTAACTGTTAACTTGCATCCTCCCACTGCCACTGCCATCAATACATGGAAAGCTCCTACTACATTCTTCCAGGGCATGTGATAAATGGAGAATAAATGCTTATTCTCTGTCTATGTCCAACCCGCCTCCCATCTCCAGTCATGCCTAGGGGTCACTTTCAGTTCCTTAGAGGACGCTGCGGTAGAAATGCATCTCATTATCACTGCAGTCTTCTTTTATCAAAAATAAAGACCTTATAGAATCACTTATTAAATCTGCTGTCTTAAGAGGCACATGAAAATCTTTCCTCTCCTTTCTCTACTATGTTTGAGCTGACTATGGCGTCATCAATATCCTCGTTTTTAATATGAAACTTACAATTTCACGCCCTGTGACAAAGCAAATTGCAGTGGAGGGTCCCTGACCCTTGGGAGTCTGCTGTTCTCCACTCTGAGAGCCTCAGTCCAGCCCTGAAAGATGATTGCTCATCTCCAAAGACTTTTTCTCTCTTGCTGACTCATCCTCCAACTGGTTATAAACTAAACAGAGGCAGCAATTTTCCCTCCCTTCAGGAAATGCCAGCCTGAGCGGGTAATGTCCTTATTCTTTCTTTGTCTGTGCCACATCTCCCAGAGGAAGGAAAATGTCACCTGGCTGACAAGGACATTTTCACTCTGACCATTCAACTATACCACCCACGGCCCTCCACTCCCACAACTCAATTGAAGTAAACATTGTTCTTAGTTCTCCTATGTATCTGTTTGTACAAACAACCAATGATTTCATGGTGCTGACTAACCAGGATGCAGATTTCTTTTTAAATATCTGCGAGTGTTGCTGTTGATCAAGGCGCGACCAAGTATTTTATGAATCTTCTTCTGTGGCATCTCTGAAAAGCTGGTCATTAGCAGAGTTTCTCTGACTTTACAGATAAAGAAAATACCTTATACATCAAACCCAAGGGATCATTCATAAAGTTTATCTCAGGTCTTCTGAAGAACAAATAGGAGTTAATTTACCTATTTTGAATCATGGTCCCAGGTAAGAAGAAAACTGGCCAAGTTGCTAGGCTACCCCTGCTTGGACCTCCCACCCTAAAATCAATCAGGGAAGAAACAGTGACCACTGTCTGGTATCGCAGTTGCTCTGAGAAGGCAAAATCTCACCCTGAGATAAACAAACGAACAACGGTGGCTCTGCCTAGCACTAGTCACAATATCAGTGAAAGCTTAAACCCTTTTGTGAGTTCCTGACTCTCCCTCTCAGTGTATGCTGATGTCCGCAGATATGCGATGGCTGATAGATGACCCTCTCCAACATAATAATCATGTGAGAAAATGATGTTTCCCACTGTGAATAGACTGATTGTAGCCTAGGTAACCTATGGCATTTCTTTTAATACCAATCGGATTACTCTATATGATAAGCCAGTACTTCTAAACGCTGCATTCCCTTGTAGCATCCTACTAATGTGGGGGAGGGATGGGGATGACTCCCCCACGTTTCCTGGCAGGGAGGAGAGCGTGGTAATAATAAAATGTGGGCGTCCCCCCACTGCCCCCCAACCTTAGGGTGTGCCCCTGATCCCTTGCAAAGCTTGGCAAGTAAATATCCCTTCTCTTTTCTTTATGCTTTTGTTCTGCAGTTTTCTCTTCAGAATCCCACGTTATGGAAATTGTTCAATTGCTCCAAGGGGAGTAGGAGGGCATAACCATCCCTTCTCATGTTAAAACAGTCACTAATTCTGATGACTGAATTATGTCCACTTGCTCCATGAAGTATAACATCTATCAGCGCCTCTCTCTCTGTCTGCAGGCCAGGATTTTTAGTGTGGTACTTAGGAATGCACATAGAATTCACATCAAAATGGAAATAGCCTAGTCTAACGTTAAGCCTAGGTGCCAAAATTGAATCACGTTGGAGGAAACTCAAGTATAAGCAAATCTGACCTTGTAAATATCAGGCTCCTAGTAAGCATGTCTCTCAAGGAACACTGTCTTGGCTTAAACTATGTTTCCTTGATAGGCTCAAATTGGCTTTCCACTGTGGATTTCCCAGATCTCCAGATCACCATAATTCTTTTTCTGAATTTTCTCTAGCCCAGTGAAGGCACAGGTTTAGATTCAAGCTGTCACTCAAACTTCTCTGCAAACATGGACAGTCAAAAGTGTTGTAAGAGGCTTCCTACCCACCCTGGGTCAGAGGCTCTGGGGTGGTCCGGGTCAGGCCCACAGCTTGCTGTAAATCTCTTTAGTACCATCTCGGCCTCTTATTCATCCAACTCTGTAACTTTTCAGCAGGCTCTGTCTGAGGTCTTGGCTGGGCTAATCTCCCGTTGTCTTTTCAGCCTGGGGATGTCTTAACATCCCATTGGGATTTCTTCATTCTTCCTTTTCTTTCTCTTTTTAACATTTGTATAGCATGAGGTGAAACCAAACTGAAAATAAAGGCAGAAGCAGGAGAAAGGACAAAAAATTCCCTGAGAACTAGGGTGAAGTAAAGGGGCACAAGCGGAATGGAAGCGGGGTCACCTCTGAAACCATGGGGAGCCCTGGGAGGTTGCTGTCCTTGGGGTGCTTGTAATAGAGACCCTGTGGGACTGCAAGGTAGAGACAAGGCACATACTACAAAAGAACAAAAGCATTGAAGGGGCTCAGTGGGGGTGACAGTGGCTCTGCATCGAAAGAAACACTTCCAAATGCCTGGCGCTCCATTAAGGGTAATTACTGTTCAGATTGGAGGTGGTTCAGATAGAGAATCAGCATATAGTTAAAAAGTAGGAAAGCAGGACGCACCACCCCCACCCTGCAGGAAAACACTAGGTAACTGGCCCATCCTCTCTTGGGCGAAGGGGGGAAGAGCCTGAACCAATCATGGGTGAGCAGGACTGGCAGGAATGGGCTGCAGCATTTTGTGCCCAGGGAAGGCAGTCTGGGACCCATAGGAGCTTTAAGGCATCAGGTCCAGAGGGAAAGGCAGAGCACTCAGAATTGAACCTGAAGCAGAAAGTATGATTCCAAGGTCGTGCCTGAAACAAGGGGCAGAACAACTAGGCAACTAAAGAAGGCAGATGCTTCCCGGGCCTCTGCCTTTTATTTTTCAAGGTAGCTGCAGCCAAGGGCAGGGAAGAAACTATCGAGGTCTGCAAGCTGGTTCAGCAGAACCAATAAGTCTTCCTAAGGGTTCCTGTGGTTTTAGCACCACTGCAGCTCGGAGCTTCCTATCAGAAGAGCAGTTACATTCCACTGCTTCAGAGATACGTCGGTTACCAGCACGAAACAACTCCCTTGGGACTCTGTGTGGAGGACACACTGGACAATGGCCTCAGTTTGAGTTTCACGAGAAATGCAAAGGCCACTTTCCAATCGCTGCTTCTTCCAACAACCTCCAGTAAAGCCCAGGTGCAAAATACAGGAGCGGCTCAGTAGTGGCCAATCTGCCAGGGAAGAAGCGAACAGGAATTGGAGGTCCAGTGTGCAGGACTACAAACCACCAGCAGGAATTTTGTCCTGAGCTTAGAGGAAGGCAGCAGGATTTGCAGGCCCTCTGGGCACAGGGCTTGGGTAGCAAGTGGGGATGGCATGTTGTGGTATTAGGACTAATTACGAAGGCAGAGTAAACCAATTCCGCTTTGGGAAAATCCAGCTAATTTTGTCCAGTCAAGGCCCCCAGTAGAATTTGCATTTCTTCCCTTGAGGTGAGGCGGGGGTGAAACAACCAGGGTACAGATCCCTGCCCTTGAGTTTTTGTGGAGTGAAGAGGGAAGAACCAGGGGAATCTTAGCTGTGCCTGCTCCCCTCTCTGAAGGGTGGGAAAGGGAGGACCTGGGCCACGTGGGGAGCAGCAGGTAGTACAATTTTTTCTCTCTGGAGGCTCTCCAGGCCTGGACATTTCCTCAGCAAGTTCTTGTTGCCTGTATGATCCACAGTGCAGAGAGTATGTGCTGCTACTGCAGCCATTCCTGGTCTCTTACTCCTGTTGATGAATAGTTTTATTGCTTCTTATCACTTTGGGGCTCAAAATATTTTCTCTGTAGCCCTTCTCACTCTAAATGTGATGTTGAGATAATTTTACGTACGTAATTATATTTTTGACAAACTGTTGGATTTTTCCTGGTGATTGCGTGACACATGAAGGCAGTATCTGGAAATGGTAGCCCATGAAATGTGATGCTAACAACATGTTCGATTTTCCCCTCCTGCTCCTGCTATACTGTCCTACTGGCCACTGAGAACGGAGATGGACTTAAACTGGTGTCGAATATTCCAGAGCTGACCTTTTCCCACCACTCTCCTCACTACACAAACCACATTTATCCAACACTCTCACACATTTTCTTCCTGAGTTGGGGGGTGGGGAGAATCATACAATGGGAAGATCATTTCCGTTCAGAAAGCCCCCCCAGCCTGACACAACTCAGAGGCAGCCATGGCTGGGTACGCGTGCGGCTCGGAAGTGGGGAGCTATGATGACATTTTTCACACAGTCCTTGCTCCCTGGCTGTTGCTGGTGGAAGTGTGTCTCTAACCCGCTGGTTGTATGTGTGTGCCCTGCAGTCACAAAGAAGTGGCAGAAGAGAGGCGGGCAGCCCTGGCAGCTCATTGAGCCCGTCGATGGATTCCACCCCAATGAGGTAAGCGCGGTCACACCGTGGTTGCTGAAGACTGTTTGTGAGGTTATTTTTTAAATATAATTATGCATCCATGTGTTTATTTTTATCCTGTTTTATTACAGAAACAATCTGAGGTAAACGTACACACATGTGTAAGATAGAACATTCCATAAAAATACAGTGAAAATCAGAGTAAAAGGAAAATAAGGTGGAAATGGTACCTGGCTTCTTGACTAATTCATGGTCATGTAACGTGTGCAGGGGAGGTCTGAGAAACTGCCAGTGAGAGCCTACAACATCAACCCTGTGCTTTCCAGGGGCTGATGCAAGGAGGGGCATAGGTCATGGCCTCCATAAGACACAACAATAAATCAAGTACTCAAAAAGATAAAGAAATAAAATAAGTGTATCTATACACACACACACACACACACACACACACAATCACAAGGTTTCCTGGAAGTCAGACCTGTAAGAAATCTCTTCTACAGATCCTTCTAGAAAGGACGCTGTCTCAGAGGCGAACAAGGGGACCCGGAGAGCAGACTCTGTCCCCTCCCGCCCCCACCCTGCCCATTATCCTGGCTTCCACCAGGGGGCGCCCCTTTTATCCATTGTACATACTGGACCTGTTCATGACGTTTCTTAACTAAAAAATAATAATAGAATAAGAAGGGGAGAGTGCTTCTGCCATTCTCTTCATTTTGAAAGCTGGAAATTCTCCCCAACTAGAGTCTTTCAGACCCAGCCTTTGATAAGTGGCAGTGACAAATTTGAGACGCACTCCCAGTCACCTTGGTCTTGGTGGTCAGTCAAACCACAGGGAGGGCTGATCATTCCTTCGGGAGCCTGGATGGAACTGTAGCACCTTCCCCAGCTCTAGGCCCAGTGAGAACCCCCGGGCACGACCAATAGAAAAAGAAGAGTGCTACTCCGTCCATAGATGAACGAACAGTGGTGTCCCACAAATGCTGGGTAAATTTTATAGCACTAAATGCCCATCTCACTATTTTAAATAACAAAATTAAACAAATCAAAGCAATGCACCTCAGAGTATCTAACTTTCCTGTGTATTATTTGGATGAGTTGATCCAAGAGAAATTTTGGCCAGTAACTAGTTAAGTATTATCGTCTGCCCCCTCCTCCCCCCCCCCCCCGGCAAAAAAAATGTCTTTCGTTAATGTGGAGACCTTCTTTCTGGCAATAATTAGGTAGTAGTTGTCATTCTTTGTACCTAATAAAATTTTACCCTTCTGTTTCTATAGAGAAAAGGCCTATAAAGAGATGGTCAGTTAATCAGGAACAAACTAAAAAGAAGAGAGTCAACGACAGCTTTGTTTTATCCCTTGGGACATGTCCGTCCTATCAAAAGACGATCCTGTCCCTGGCTCTTAAAATATTAGGGTTGAAGGTCTGTCAAATTGAAGTTCCATCTTCCCCTCAAACAGCTTCACCTGTAACTGGTTATGGAGAACAGAGTCAAAAGCTGAATATCGTAGGTGCCATAATCTAATGTTATTCCCGAGAGATTTGTTCCCATGCTGGTAGTGGGTGACAGAGTGGGCAACAGTGGTGGAGCCACATCTAAAGTGGGCGACAATGGACAGCCATGCCTAAAGCCTGCCTATTTGTCACGTATATTAAGCTGAACAGTCCAGATTGCAACTTGCCATCTGAAAATGTTTATTGAGTGCCACCCCATCTCAAACACTGTGAGAATTCAAGAGCGAACAAGAAACTGTCCCTGCCATGTAAGAAGATTATAGTGCAGAGTGGGAGAATGACAAGTAAACAGATAATTAAATATAAAGTGCTAACTGCCTCCAACTGTACAAGCACAGATGCTATGGGGGCATTATGGGGGAGGGGAGGGGAGGAAGGGGTGTTAGGAAAGGTGTTCTGAGGAGGTAATTCAGAACTAAGACCATAACTAGGCAAGCGAACTGAAGAGGGGAGGGGTTCCAGGAAGTGTTTTTGCATCGGCAAAGACCTGGGTCTAAAGAAAGCATGGCTCCTTAGAGAAACCAAAGTGTGACAGTACAGAGAGGACATGGAGTCGAGGAGGCAGGAAGAGAGCTAATCAGGGACCAGATGATGTAAGGTCTGTATGGAGTGTGACCTTTGTCCTGTGGGGAGTGGAGCTCCACTGAAGGTTTTTAAGCAAGAAAGAAACAGAACCAGACTTGTATTCTGAAAAGACAGCAGCATGGAGAATGGCTTAGTGGGGGGCCTGTCTCTTGGGAGGGAGAACTGGGGGGATGCGCCTGTGTGTGAGATGGTGCTGGCCTGAACAAAGGTAGTGGGGGTGGGGAGAAACAGAAAGGTTTGTATGGAGAGATTCTGATGGCTGAATCCCCAGAATATGGTCACGTACTAGATGTGAGGGTAAAAGAGAAAGGCATGCTAAGACTGACACTTCTTTCATGACTTGGGAAATTGGATCGATGACTCCACTGCCCACTGAGGTAAAGAACCCAGGGGATGGAGTGGTTTAAGGAGGCGTTTAGCACATGTTGGATTTAAGGAGCCCAGAGGAGTCCAAATGGGGATGTCCTTTCCGTAGATAATATACAAGCTTAGAACTCAGGAAATGATACAGATATGAGCGCCATCAAGATAGACTTGTGTCTTGAAGCCTTGAACGGAGCCTTCGGATGTCCCTGCCTATGCCCGTCCAGATTACCTGCCTTACAGCAGAGGCAGTGGTCATGGATCCTTCTAGATAATGGGGCAGCTAGGAGAGTCCATATCTTTTTCATCTTGACAGAGCCAACAGGTATTGGTCCCTCACCACCAGCAGGGGAGCAGGCTTTATCTTATTGGCCTATTTCTTCCTAAAATTCTGCTAAAGAAGCCAGGGGAGTGTCTAATCATTATTGGTTCAACTGCTCCAGTGTTCTCCGGGAGACAAGTTTAATAAATATAAACACGGGTTGTATAGAACAGTTCAATGTATGATTCACACATGATACTGTTTGAGCCAAATGAAATTCACTATCTAAACTCTTTGCTTATCTTTTAATGGAAAATAAGCAGACTAACAACTGCTTTACCTTTTTATCTCACTCCCAAAATGTAACACCAAAACTTTGAGAAATATCTTCTTCAATGTTAGGGGGGAAGTAGAAGGTTATAATGCCAGACTCGCTGATTGATTGGATTTGGTAGGTAGGCGGGAGCTGACTCGCAGGATTGGGTGGCTAGATAAAAGAGGTGAAAAATACTCAGTCAAGAAACTCAGAAGAAGGGGCAGATCTGAACATTCTGAATTTGGGGCGCCTGCACAATACCCAGATGGAATTCTTGAAATGGCCATTAGGTCAAAGTTATGGATTCTGATCTGAGGAGACTTATCCTGCCTGGAAACACAGGTTTGGGAATCACCAGCTTCTAGTTAAGAGCTGGAGATACTTGCAGGGATGAGATTTTCCTTCAACTTGTAAAGGAAAATAAAGATCAAAGAGGATTAAGGCTGAGCAGGTATTTTAGTTATCTGTTGTTGCAGACCAAACTACCTAAAATGACACACATTTCTTAGCTCACAGTTTCTGGGAGGCATAGCTTAGCTCGGTCGTCTACCCCACTGTCTCTCCCGAGTTGCAAGCAACGTGTCTGCCAGGGCTGGGTCTCACCTGCAGGATTGACTGGGGAAGGAACTGCCTCTAAGCTTGTATGTTTGTTGGCAGAATTTAATTCCTTGAGGTCTGTTGAACTGAGGGTCTCAGTTCCTAGCTGACTGTTGGTGAGAGGCCACCATGCTTCCTTCCCATGTGGGCCTCTCCAACATGGCAGCTTGCTTCACCAATGAGTATAAGACACCAGGCTATAGAGAGAGTCCAGTCCACCAGCAAGACAGGAGTCACAACTGTATGTAACCTAATCAGAGAGTAATATCCATCACCTCTGCCATATTCTAGAAGTTCAAAGCAAGTGACAGGCCCCACCACACTCAAAGAGGGATGACACAGATGTGACTACCATGAGGTGGGAACCATCGCCCATACAGAAAGACTCACTGGAATAAAGACCTAGGAGACCATGACATGCCTCTGGTGACAGCAGCTGTACCAGAGAGTTAGGAATAGCAATCAAACTGCTGACAAAATGCAAAGAAAGTTTGACCTAGAAAACAAATGATATTGCAAAGACCGAAGACCCAGATTTGTGGCCTACGGAAGCTGCAGCAATTCTACTTGTTCAAATGCTCTTTTTTTTTTTTAGTATGTGCAAAATTAAGCATCTGGATAGGCATTTAAAAGATCTCTGGGCCTAAAATCATACAGAAAATGTTGCAAGAGCTACAGACATATATCAAGTCAGTTTCCTTGGCTACTCCAGAACCACCCAGCTAAACATCCCCAACACCTCCTGCCTTAGCAGCTTCGCCCAACAAAGCTTTCTGCAAAACAAGCTCCTCTCCTCTCACAGTGCCAGCAGCAACTCAAACCATCCTCTCAAAACTCTTCCTGCAAGCAATAAACCTTCGGTGACATCAATTGCCCTCATCTCTCAGGAGCCCTTGACCCTGTACATTGCTGGAAGCAGACATAAGATGCATAATCAATGGTCCTGGGCAGACTTGTGGAGTCCTCATAAAAGGAAGTTATGCCGGCAGTGAGCGGGGGCTTCTGGGTCAGGAAAGCTTCAAACCACAGGCACCTTAGGCTGGCCCTGCATGTGCATTAGGCACGATGTGTGTTCACTTTGCTTTATTCATCAACAAATAGCAATAGTGGTTTTGGGGATGAGTCGGCACAGAGAAGCTGAGGGGGTGGGTTCACATTTCCTCTTAAATAGAAGTGTTTAAATGCATCTCACACCATTGTCATGTTGTAAGTTTACAAATTTACAATTAATTGAGACCAAAAGTGACCAGAAACCCACTAGACTATTTCGGAACAGATTAAGAGGTCAGAGAAGCAAAGCCATGCATTCCCCGTGTCCCGGATTACCCTGAAGGTGTTCAAGAGCCATCACACCAAGATAGCCCAGAAGCCTTCTTCCTGCAGAAGATCAATCCGGAGTGGATTTTTAACTTTGGTCCCACAGAACCCCAGAGTTAAATTTAGCAAGGATTCAACTGAAGAGGTATCAAGCCATGAGAAGTTTTTGGCTAAATCTATATGATCTTGCTATGAATTACATTTATTCTTTTTTAAATATTACGAAAAGGTGGTTACATGTTAGGATTTGATTTTTATGGTTGTCTTACTCAAGAGTTCTATTTTTGTAGCAACATACATACAATTAGCTCATGAAGTGGGTGTGGGGAGGAATCCCAGATTGTGTCCAGCTATGACCGGTGCTGGGCTTCTGTCATGTCTGGGTGTGTCTCATTGAACTCGTGGGTGGATCTGACATAGTGCATCTGCTTAGGGGACTGGGGACTCTCCTAGGGAAGAACGCATAGTAATGTGGACGAAAAAGGGGTTCTAAGGAAAGTAACCTCCCAGGGTGATCTGGTCATAAATTGCTAACTGGGCAGGCCATGGTGGGGAGTCACGCCCCAGGCCTACAACGTTTTCGTAAATGGTTTATCTTTGCCTTAAGCCAGTCCTACTAATGGTTTCTGTGCATCCACGTTAACCTTTGAAATGCCTCTTTTTAGACCCCTCAGAAGCATAACTACCCTCCAGAGATCACATAATCTTGTTAACTATCCCGCAATCCCGTCCCTGCCTTGCTTTCTCCCATCTTCATATAATCTTCCTTATGTTCCCGCCTTCATTTCAAATGCATAAAAGAAGCTGCAAAACTGTCATTCTCTGAGCACTTGAGATCTTGCTTCCCAGCAATTGTCGTCAGTTTGGCATAAATCAAATCTTATAAAAATTCTCTACAGGTTTGGACAATTTCTTACATTGAAAATAAGTACGAATCTGATTACGCAAAGAAGCATGGTTCAATTTAAAAAGTATCATTAGAAGGAGGAGAAATTCTAAGAGCCATATGGTGGCTGTCACCACGGGTCCAAATGAAAAACTCTACCAGGCTCCACTTCTTTCGCTACAGGCTCCTGAATCCTGAGATCAGGGGCTGCGAGTAAAAACTGAACGAGCTGTTTCACCAAAAACTTGTATCAGGCAAAGGGGTATTAAGTCACCCTGCTTTGTCACCCCTTCTGTGGGAATTTCAAAGAGAAGCGAGAGGAGACTTCGCAGTGGACCCATGAGCAGCACAGGGTTTGGCACCGAGAGGGCTTCTGAGCAGCAGCAGCAGGCAGCCAGGTGGGCGGGTGTGCCCCACAGACACAGGGGCTGCAGGGGTGCCTGCAGAAAGGTGTCAGTGCCCATCGGAGGTAGACTCACCTGCGGAAGGGCCACATGTGCTGGAATCAGCCGTGGTGTCGGGACAAAAGCAGTACCACCCATGTGGCAGCTATCTGGACTCTTCGCAGCTGGATCCCTGCGAGAGCACGCAGGCAGCTGAGGCGACTACAGAGGAAGAGACACGGAAGGTGCTAGCTCAGTTAACTGGAAAATCCCACTTAACCAGAACCCCGCCATTCCCTCGCATTCTGCTGGACCAGATGCCACCCCCTGCATGTTGAGTAAGGTTAGTGAGCAAAGCAGCCTATGAACCGCTCCTGTGCAGCACACATGTGTGAACTGGCAGGAGGAAGCTGTCTCCATTCCCTGTCCTGAGCACAAATCCTAGGGACACGTGTGGCAAAAGTCTCCATTGGAGGAATAAATTAGTTTGCACTCACCTGATGGAATGCCATGCATCGAAAAAAAAATGACATTGTTCTACCTTTAGTGACACAAAAATATGTTTGTAATATAGAGCAAAGTAAATAATAGCAGATTAAAGATTGTGGGGACTATTACTCAACTGTATGCATTTATCAACACTTATGGAACTGTTTACGAAATACTTCATTGTAGTGTGTGTAAATTATACCGCAAATAGAGCAGATTATAAAATGATATTTACAAAGGGATCCAATGTGTGCGTGTGTGTGTATGTGTGTGTGCGTGCAAGTTAATAGTGGCTATGTCTGTTATAATTACAGATGATTTTTTATTCTGTTTTTCTCTTTTTGTTTAACTGCCTTCTAAATTTTTCTCAAATGACTGGGTATTGCTTTAACATTTTAAATTATGATAAGGAAGCACGAAAGATACTTGGGATAATGAGGGGAAAGGATGGCTGGGTCTTGCCCGGTGCTGTGTGTCATGGGAGGTCTAAGAGGAGGCTGGTTGTAAGAAAAACCCAGTAGGCACTCATTAAATGTTCCTCAGATGAATGAATGATGATAGTGGCTTGTTTTATCACAAATCTCTAGTGTAGTAATAACAATGTCAATCTCATTTTAGACCCACTCATATTTTAATCTCCACTGGAGTGACAGCCACCTAATTGCTTTCAAAGCACATAGTTACCACGTGCTCCATCTGAGCTCTTTCATTTTAACTTTCTTCTTCTCCTCACCCCTATCTCATCCCTTATTTAGACTGGGAAATGATGACCACAAATGTCTTGGTGCCTCATAATTGTTAGGAAGATAGCTTCTGTGTACCAAGTTGAAAGGGAATGAACAAAAAAGAACAACTAATAGTTTTCTACAGACCTGGCCAGCAGCCTCCCTTGTTGAGAAATAGCAGGAAACACGGCCACAAGACCAATCCTCTGCCTTGGAAGACACTGATTGTTTTGTGTGTAAGAGATGATCAGACACTTCCCAGAAACCTGCCAGCTTGCCAGTGAGCCTTTGCGTGTGTGTGTGTGTGTGTGTGTGTATGTGGTATATGTGGTGTGTATGTGGTATGTGTGTGGTGTGTATCGGTGTGTGTATGTGAGTGTGGTATTGGGAGTGTGGGGTATGTATGTGTGTGTGCTATATGTGGTAAGTGTGGTGCGTGTGTGTGTGTGATGTGTTAGACATATGATCAAGATTACATAGTTGGATGGATGGAATTTGGGGTCCACCTCAGCAGGCTCAAAACATATTACTACACGGGGGATATTTAATGCAGCCACTCAATCAGTTCTCACTTTTTCAAACAACTGCTAAACTCTTGCACATAATTTAGACCCAGAAAGGTCTTTAGATCGTTTTCTCAAGCCCACACACTTTGCAAATGAGAGTGGAAGCAGATTGGCCAGCGTCACACAGGCGCTGGCAGCTGTGCCTGTTGAAACGGTGAGCCGGCCCACGTGCTTCTGAACAAAGTCGGGACCCCCTGAGCATCCTCCCTGAACAATGTGTTCTCCTCTGAGACCTTCCGCAATCTCATTCCTTTCATCATCCAGTATTAAAAACCCCTGTGAAGATATAGCCACAGGAGGCCTGAACACCTGGCCAGGCCCCATTTGCTAAATGAATGAGGGCATTATCTGCCGAGAAAGGCTGCTCATCAAAGGCATGTTAATGACAAGCCAGGGGATGAGACAATCAAGAATGGACCCTGCTACATCGGTGAATAAAAGGGAAACCTGACGGACAACAATGCAACCAGAGTGTGCATTAGGCTGGGAGAGAAGACCTGTCTCCACCCCACCGGGCACAGTTGGTACCTTCCAGCTGTAGGCATCTCTCTTACAGCGCCCCCTACAGGCTTGTTGGTGTCATTTTGCATGTGTTTCCCTCACTAGATGGAGTTCTTGAGGAAAGCACTCATAGTCTTCATTCCAAAACCCAGCCTTTGCCCTGCAGTAAATGTTAGCTGTTCACAGATAAGTAAATAAATGGCTTTCTGAGGAAGACTATTTGTTATCTAGCACTGAATAACAAATCAGCACAAATTTAGCAGCTTAAAACAATATTGATTTTTTTTTTTAATCTCACAGTTTGGAGTGTTGGCACAATTTAACTGAGTCCTCACAAAGCGGGAACCTAGGTGTATCATCCAGGCCACATTTTCATTTGGAGGCTCATCTGGGGAACAATTGCTTTCAGATACACTTGGGTTGTCAACAAAATTCATTTCCTGGTGGTTGTAGGACTGCGGACCCAACTTCTTGCTGGAGGTCAGCGGGAGGCCACCTTCAGTCCCTTGCTATGTGGGTTTCTTACTTCATCAACTCAACAAGGAGTCTCCAGAGTAAGACTGCTAGCAGAGTTGCTTTTAGATACTGTTACAGCATCACTGAAGTGACATCCTTTCACCTTTGCCATATTCTGTTGGTTAGACCCAAGTGATGGGTCCCACCCACATCAAGGGACGGGCATCACACAAAGACACAAAGGTAGGAATCTTCGAGCACCATCCAGAGTCTGTCCAGCACACAAAGAACAGAGTAAATCTTGCCAGTAAATTCTTTACTTTGTTATAATTTTCCTTTTGCTCTTCTCTCACAGATGGCTTTGCTGCTGTTGGCAGATGGTTTCTGGAACAAAGTGCAGCACCAGTGGCCCCATATCCTGGGAAAGGAGAATCCGTTCAACCCCCAGATTGAACAGGTGTTTGGAGACCAAGGAGGGCACTGAGTTCCTTGCGGACATGCACTCCAGGGCAGCTCAGATAACAGGACCTTGGCAAACTCATCCAACAAGCAGTTATAGGGCTGCGATATGACAGACTCATTGGCTCTCTTTAGCAGCATCTTTGCAAAGTGCTTTTCTCTCACGTAAGAGCATATTCAAATGACAGTGTGTTTCTGTGTGCTTCTGGATCAGTTCCCCTCCAACTGACGCTCAAATGACCTTTAATAAAGTGCTTTGGGGGCCATTCCAAGTAAGAGAGTACACGCGGCCTTGAGCGGCCAATTGGTCTAAAAACAAATAAGAAATCCTGCGTGTTCGGCAACTTACCAAGGGTGTTGGTCCACCGATCCTCCCTCATTGTTAACATTTAACGATGGCTCTTCCTCAGAAGGCTGCTGCCTGGGTGCCAAGGACTCTCACAAAAGAACACAAACCTGTACATACAAAATTAGGGACAAACGTGAATATGTAGAATGAGAAAAGAAATCACCACAATCTACAAATGTTTAAAAGTTTACAAATATCATAAGACCCACAAAGTCCAGAAAAAAATGGCAATTTTTCTTTCTTTAAACGATTCTCTTACATTTCTTTGGCTGCATTACCTAATTGTCTCTTCTTATAACAATGATTGTGTGATGTTATTGTCTATAGATAGAACAGAAAAATAAAGTTCGTTGCTCACTGTTGATAGTTTCAGAGTTTCCTTTAGCTACACAATTTACTATTGATCAAGTCATGTGCAGTGTGAGGATTTTTGCTGAATTGGAAAGACCTCTATCAAATTTCCTTTGTGTGGGACCCATTAAAGACACACTATTTGTAGTGTTGTTAAAGCTTTGTGTCCATATAAGCACAGGAATTCTGAAAAATCCTATGGCACACCATTCTCATTGGGGTGTCACTTCCCTTGCCCGTCTCTGATTGCAACCATGGATTTGGGGGTCAGTCTGTGTAATTCCCACATGCACACTGTGCCACCAGCATCCCACCGCAGGCAGGCATGTCTTCCCACATTCTTCCCTCAGAAGCGTGCTTGACTCAGCCCAGAGGTACGGGGCAGTTCCACTCCAGGAGTACCAGGAGCCAGTGAATAAATACACCAGCCTCTCCCTTTAGTGGTCAGTGAACGGAGGCATTCTGTGTGCTTCTCTGGGGATGTTGTGATCTGACCACTAGCCATGCACCATTGTCACAAAGCTTGTGGACAATAGGAGTGTACCCGGAAGTCCAATAACCTAACTGCACAGAAATGACTACAAACCACATAAACATTTCAAGCTAAACTCAACTTAAATGGGTATCCATTTCAACTTCCCAAAAATTCCTGTGGCTACTCCAGTACCACAGGACATAAGGGAAAGTGTGATGGAGAGGAAGCAATTCTGTTTAAAATCTCTTACTTTGGCAAGTTTTAGAAAGCATATCACTATGGGATCACATGGCCGGGGACCCTCCCAGGGCTTGAGAAGGGACTCTAAAACTTAATTGTTCTTAAACTTATGGTAAATCCACCTCTGGTCACAAGATTAATTTGTCAGGTTGTGTGTAAGCTTCAGTTTTTGGGGGATGAAATACTTAAATCATCAACCCATTCATTTCTGCCACCTGGATGGAACCCTTAGTTCAGCATGAATGACCAACACATGTCCCCGAGAGGTAGATCAACAGGAGACCAACACATCGTCAGGTTTCAAGCAGGAAACACAAACTAGGAGAATGAATTGGAGAGTATGAGACATGGAGGTGCTGGGGTTTGGAAACCTACACAGCCATCTCCTCCCGAGGATGTGTCCACTTACAGCACCTTGGTAATTGCACTACTGGTTTTGGTGTTCCAACATCTCCTGTTATTTTTAAGCACCAAAATACCAATACTTGTAGGGTTTTTTTTAATCTGAAATCTTAATCAATCAGCCTTAAGATAAACCCAGAGAACATGGCACTAAAATTCTGTGTTCTTATAGAAAGAATTCTATTCAATTCCTCCTGTATTGAAAATGTTTCCAAGTTCATGTATTGCTATTCTAATTTCAACTTCCGAGAATACGAATGAAGTTGATTATCTTGTGTTGCTTTTGCTGTTGTTGGAGGGATAGAGAATTCATTTCAGGCCCTGATTTTTTTTTTTTTTCCAGAAGGCCCTGAAGAAATAGAGTTATTTTCAAAGTTGAGAGAAACCAGAAGGAGTATAGAGGGAGGGGGTTCCCAGGCTGAACAGTCCCGAGCCTGACCACTTCTTTTCTCCTATTCTACACATCATCTCTGTCCCTGCTATATTTTCCTGTTTAAATTCTCTTAGGAACTGAACCCCCCACCTTGGGGAATAATTGAACCAGTTCCACCTTCATCATCTGCAGCCTGAACAGGTCAGGTGGGAGGCCAGAGGCACCTGGTCCGACCTCACTCCTGGGACACAGCACCAGGAATCAAAGGTGGGAGACGTGGTGCTCCCATCTCACTTTTTATAAAACACCAATACTGCAAAAATAAATGCTAAATTCCACTACTGTCGCCACAGAAACCGGAGTCTGAGGCCAGGCCCTCTCCGCTGGGTCGGGAGCATATGGGTGAGGCACGTATGCTTCTGCCTCTGTTTTCTAGACTCCACACCAATCCAGACACATTCCTTCTTTGAGATACAACCACATCTCTCTCCCTGGCTTGGGCATGTTCTATCCCTTTAGTGTGCTTTGTGTACCTCTTGACACTTCTGAGTGTCCCGAATTGACAGGCTAGCCACAGGAGACAGCTTCTAGCCCATATTTCTGCACTGGTGCCCCACGAGTAACCGTCTTCAGCCTCTAGTTTTGCAGAATCTCTGTGTGAGTGCTGTCCTTCCTCTGAGAGGCCTCGGAAGGGCTTTCCCGGGTGACTCACATCCATCTCTACCCCGTCCCCCCCATTCCTGGACTGACTTCCTGTTGAGGAGCACAGGACCTGAACAGAATCTCTATGAGACAAGGACCTGGTCACTCATGCTCCCTCCTTTACCCACAGCCCTCAATGCCTGGCCCATGAGAGGTGCCCGGTAAGTAGTATTGAGTGAATGAGTGAGTGAACGAATGAATAAATGAATGACACATGAATGTTGCTTTCCAGGTCACACTTTGTTATTTCTTGCTTTTTAAAAGCAAGAAATGTTCATTGCAGCTTTGCTAGCAACAGCCGAGACATGGAAGCAACCTCAGTATCCATCAGTAGATGAATGGCTACATACAGAGATGTGGTACACCTTTATAGTAGAATATTAGTTAGCCATAATATAGAATGAAATCGTGCCATTTGCGACGACAGGGATGGACTTATGGTAAGTGAAATAAGTCGGACAGAGAAAGACAAATACCACATGATTTCACTCATATGTGGAATCTACAAAAACAAATAAACGAAACAGAAGAAAACTCATGGATTCAGAGAAAAAACAATGATTAACGGAGGAAAAGGGTGTATGGGGTTGGGCGGAAAAGGGGCAAGGGATTAAGAAGTACAACCTTCTAGTCATAAATAAGTCACGGGGACGTAACAAACACCACAGGGAATAGAGGCAATAAAATCATAATAACTATGCACGGTGACAGATATGACTCGACTTATTCTGGTTCTCACTGTGTGAGGTATATGAATATTAAATCACTATGTCGTGCACTGGAAACTAATATAATATGTTGTATGTCAACTATAATTAAAAATAAATTTTAAAAATACGTGAGTAATTAAGGGGGGGAAGGAATTTCTTTTTTTGACACATTTAAATTAGCCCCATTGTATCACACTTCTTGTGGTAAGAAGGACAAGGAGGAAAAACAGTCAAAGAGAGGACGAATCCGCTTCGGGCACGCCTGATGGGCAACTTGGGCTCCTGTGTGATCTCCATCTAAACACCCAACACTGTATTGTCATTTGTCGACCTAGCTTGCTCTTCACTATTGAAATGGAGCTTCTCATTTTCCACATGAATAACTAGTGAGAACTCTTCCCCCGCCCACCCCCGAAGCATTTTTCATTTGGGAATAGAGCCTTTTGGGTTCAGGTCCTGGTGAAAACAATTTCCAGGCCCCCTAGCAAAAGCTGATCAGCTAAACAATCTTTACATGAGACTTGTATTGATACACAACATAACAGGACCAGAGCCCCCAGGAATTTTCACCAACTTCCTCACCCCACCGCTCTCACCAAGTTAATCCCAATAGAATAGGAATTCTTAACTGGGATCCATGGGGACCCCCTCTCCCAGAATCAAGAGTGCCTATGAACTTGAAAGGGGGGGAAATTGTCTTTACTACTCTGTAAGTAAAATTTAGCATTTCCTTCTATTATGAGTGTATGACACAAAGCACAATTGTATTTTTAGCTGTCTTTGTCACAAATATTTTCATATCACATTGCATTTGTTGCAGATACAGTTCATTTTTATTATTCATGGCAGTTATGTTTTATAAAGTTGCCGTGAACACTGGTTTAGCAAATACTGAATGAACCTTTGCTCCTAGGTTGACCTAGAAATGCAGGTTTACATTCCTGCAAGATTCTGGTCACATTATCATCACCCAGTCAACACATATCCTTGTTTTCCATGTGGTTTTTGTTTAAAGACACCTTATTTAATTTGTATTTGATTAACATTGAATTCACAGCCAACAGCACGATAACTCACATCGTGAAAGAAGCTTGTCTACACATCTGTTTTCTCCATAAGGCACATCGCAGCCTTCCTGCACTTAGAAACACTAGACAGCATTTCAGCACTGCACTTGGAAGACACTATAAACAGTGAAATCACCAACAAAAAGCATAAAAGTGCCAAAAACGTGGCAGTACAAGGACACTTGTTTATAATGTGAAAGTTGAAACAAGAAGGCAGAGCTTTATTCAACCTCAGCTGGGAACGTGCGGTCAGGAGACTGAAATTTTTTTACTACTCAAATGACCACAGAAGTGTCGTGAGTATTGATATGAGAGTTACAAATAAATCTTAGTAAGTAGGCAAATTAACAAATACAGAATTCACAAATAATGAAGATTGACTGTGTATTGAATTATCATTTACTGCCATCAGTACTTTGAAGCAGCTGTAGTTATTAGATTCATTAAAAAACAAGCGTGTGTATTAATGGGTGCCCATTTTTAAATATTCCAAAATATTTTTAGTAGTGTGATCTTTGGTTTCAACACTATTGGTTTTACGGTCTGGGGTGTGGTGCTTTGAGAAGAACTCCACAGTCAAGAAAGTCTGGAAGCATTGCATCATTTCTCTGCTTCCTGGAAAGTCACGGGCTGGAAGTTCTGTAGTAACGACGTCTGTTCAGCTCATCATTTACCCACCATTTTTGACCGAAAGCCTTTTCCCCATTGGGTAGTTAGGAGCAGCCTGTGGGCATCATGCTCGATGGAACCATCTTGGGAGAAGCTGGTTAGAGGAATTCGTGTCTGTCTAACACACTCACTGGCTAGAATCCCTACTCCTCATCTTTTGTGTGAGGCAGGGTGTCTTTGAATCCTTCTCAGGTCAACGACAGCTTTCCTGGTAGAACAAAATGACAAAGGCAGCGCCTCACCAGGGCCCCGAGACGCACGGCACATTCATCTGCTCTATGGATTTCCAGACTCATGGAGGCATCAATACGCTATTAACACGTCAGTTTCTCATTAAATCTGAGCACAGAATCCGTGTTTGCCCGGCAGGATGAACTCCTCTGATCTGGCAGCGATTTTGCCATAAATATTCATACAAGGGCTCTTTTAATCTGGTCCTTTGCTTGGGGTAAGGGAGGGTGGGGAGAGGTTGTTTTTAAAGCCTGTTTTCTAGGTCACTTGTTAAAAACCGCATTATCAAGAAATAATGGCCTCATCATCATGAATCTGTTATTAAAGGAGGATTACACTTCCGAAGCTTCTGGGTGGATGGAAATACAGAGGAGACATAAAGAGCACAAAATGAGGCTTGCTAAAGATTTGGCGGGGGGTCGAGGGGGGGGGACATTGTGCTCCTGGGCAGCTGCTTTGTTTGTAATTAATTACAAGGAGCATTTACAGGAACCCTTTGAGCCTCAGATCACTGCAAATGTAACTCAGGTTCACAAAGCTTCGGTCAATAAACTGCGGCAGGAGGATGAGCGGGAGGGCACACCGAGGGCTTTCATGGCAGCCAGAGCTCAAGGTGGCTTCCAATGCTGGAGATTTTCAGTCTCACCTGAGGACTCTGCCCTCTGAGATGCACACTTTGCACAGGCTCAGCGAAGTCCCCAGGTGCTGATATTTTACAGTGGTCTCCAAGCTGAAGTTCTGCAAATATCAGCTGGAGCCTGGGCATGGTGTAAGGCTGCTGGGGGACCAGAGGGCTTTGGAAGGGTAGTAAGTGGAGATTCCAGTCTCAGGGAATGCTCGTGGGAAGAACAAAAGTCTGCCCTGCTGCCTCCTGGAGCTGGGGGACACGTCAAGACACAGCCAGTGGGTATTTCATGAGGCACCAAGCTTTGGGAGGCACTCACCTGGGTTTGAATCTTGTTTAGGTTCCTGGTATGTCCGTTACTTTGTCTTTAAGATGGGAGCCATAATAGCTGTTTCCCAGCATTAGTGTAAGAATTAACAAGAGCTGATGTTTGCAGAGGGCTAAGTGCCATAGATTATATTATATAGTATCACTGAACCCTTACAACGGCTACATAGGTAGGTCTTCCATGAGTATCTACTTTTAAAGATAGGGAAACAGAGGCAGAGAGCAATTCAATAACTTGCTCGAGACTGCACAGCTAATATATGATGAATCAGGAACCTGAAGCCAGGGCTATCTGGCTCCAGGCTCCATGCTGCTAGCCACCAAGCAATCCCACCTTTATTAAGTAAGATAATGTTTATACAACATGGCAAGTAATCAATCAACACCTGCTTTCATCACCTCTATAACCAAGGAATGGTTTGGCCACCACACATGCTTTGTCTACAGAAAAAAAGTAGAACTCATCAACAGAGCCCATGGTTCGGCAGGCTCACTTCTTTCCTTCCCATATCTTTTTTCATCCTACATCCCAGCCACAGGAAACTTGTCATTACAATCGTAGGCAGTGGGTAAGTCTTCAAAGATGGCTGCCAACCATGGCTGCCACCAAGGAGGCAAAGCTGCCACTTTCACCTTCTTAGGTGTTGGAGCCACCTAAAGAAGTTGAAGCCATGCTGCTGTGAGAGAAGCCCTGGGGGACAAGACACCATGTGGAAGAGAGAGGCCACATGGAGAAGAACCAAGCTGCCTCAGCCCACACTGAGGCTTCAGATGTGTGAAGGCGGCTTTCTTTGACCTTCCACCTCAGCCTGACTCCAGCTGGATGAAACCCAATGGACAATCGCAGCCAAGACCACATGGAGCCCAGCCAACCCACAGAATCATGGATATCATACACTCTTCTTGTATCAAGACTAAGTTTTTGAGGGGGTTGTTATACAGCAACAGTGACCCAAAACACAAGCCAAGCCCTCTCACAGCTCATGTCTTTCCACATGCTGTCCGCTCATTCTTCATTCTCTTCTCTGACTGGAAGGAACACTCCTACTCATTCTTCAAGACCCAGCTCATCCCACTGTTGTCATGGATGGAAAGATACAGACACACTCATAATCTGCTGGAGGGCATAAGTGTCCCTAGGCTTAGGTTCAGCTGCATAGGAGTGAAATCCAAAATAACAATGCTTTAAAAAGAGAGAAGATTATTTCTCTCACATAAAAGACATCAGTGGTAGGTGGTTCAGGGCTAGAACAGGACTCCACGTTGCCAGGGATCCACGTTCCTTCTTATCTTGTTGCCTTTAACACGGAGCGATCCCTTTGTGACTCAAAATGGCTTTCCAAGCAAGTGCTGCCATGACTACATCTGAGCCAGCAGAAAGTAGAGAGGGGAGAGGAACGGCCATGCCCCTCCTGTGACAATAATTTCCACTTGCGTCTCAGTAGGCCAAGCTTAGTCCCATGGCCACCCAGCTTTGAAGAAGGTTAAAAATGTTTGCTTAGCCATGTGTGCAGCTGACAATAGGACTTCTACTACCAAGAGAGAAGGGAGGGTGGCTATAGATGGACAAGTAGCATTCTCTACCCAGTGTAGATTAGAAGGCAATTGGCAATATGCGTAACCCACATGTCAGCTACTTCCATCCCTTGATACTCAAAACATGATCCTCAGGGGTGGCTGGTTAGCTCAGTTGGTTAGAGTGCGGTGCTCTTAACACCAAGGTTGCTGGTTTGATCCCCACATGGGCCACTGTGAGCTGCACCCTCCACAACTAGATTGAAATAACTACTTGACTTGGAGCTGATGGGTCCTGGAAAAACACATTTAAAATAAAATAAAAAGCTAAAACAACAACAACAACAAACATGGTCTTCAGCTCAACATCATCAGCATAACCTAGAAACTTGTTAAAAATGCAAAATCTTAGGTCACTGACTAACGAGTCGTAACTCACATTACAACAGTATCCTCAGGTGATTTACTTGCACAACACAGTTGGAAGCACTCATCTAGACCAGTGGTTTCCAGCCCTGGTTGTATAAACTGGGAAACTTTCTAAGGCCTCCTGATTTCTGGGTCTCACCCACAGATCATCCAATTTCATTGGTCTGAGTGAATCTAGGCACCTGTGATTCTAAAAACCTCCCCCTGGTGATTCTAATGTACAACCAAGGTGGCAGACCACTGCTCTAGGCTATGTGGGGAAAAGAGTTTGTCTCACAATAACTCCTGAGTCAGACCCAGGCTGTAGCCTCTTTATCTGCATCTCTGGAAATCCATTTTGGGCTTCTGCTCTTTTTACCAAACCACACTGTACTTTTCATTTTGGCCATGTCTGTGCATACGTAATAATGGTTTGGAAGTAATGCAGAAGGTTACACTGTATGACGACATAAACTGCATATCACGTACTGTGCCTTTCATCCCCCACCACACCTGGCAGTCTTCCATCGGGGCCCCCAATCTACAGATTCATTGCCACCTCCTCTATTGCTCAGTTCTACTCCCACTCAACTCCTTCCTGGAGCCCTTATGTGAGGTACTTCTGGAAACATACACATTCTTTACTTTACTGTGCAAAGCAAATCATTTCTCCTCTCTTTACCTTACTCCTTTGAAGTCTAGCATTTTACATTCAATGGTTCACTAGGGAGTTTGCCCAAAAAATCTACTCTACTCTAGATAGAAACAATGTCACTCTCTTAGAAGACAGAAGTAGCTTTGGAAAAATGGTGTTTTAAATAGCAATAATACAATAATTCCTCTTTACCATATGTATTTCAAATCTTTTGGAATCCATTTCTGACTGAGAATCCAGAAACCGTTTAAATATTTATAAATTTACTTCTTAATAGTAAAATATTTTGTAAGGCGAAAATACACCATAAGCAGAGTCAAAAGACAAATGGAGAAATTGGTGGTGGCGGAGGAATGCAACTCATTTCACAAAGAGCTAATCTTCCTGATATATAAAGAATTCTTGAAAATACAGAAGAAAAAGACCAATAATTCAACGTTTAAATTGGTGGAGGATATGAATAGGCAAAGTTTACAGAAGACATCAAATGCCCATTACGCTTAAGAAAGTGTGAAAATATGCTCAACTTCATCATAATTGGATAAATGTTAATTAAGCTACTCTGAGAGACTTCTGGTTTTCAGTTCGGTATATAAGAAGTTTGGATGTTGTCATTCCATCCCAACAACAAGTAAAAAGTTGAACAAACTGAAAACCAACAACTCTTCTGAGATCCCTCAGAGAATTGAGGTCACGGGGCAAACTGCCACCGCCAAAGTTGGATAGACAGACAGGTGGAGGCAGAGAATCACAACTTAACAGAGTAGAAACCCAGAGGCAGAAATCTCACGGGAACTCTACTGGGACATCATGTCTGGGTTTCAACAAAAACTTAGAAGACATACTAAAAGGCAAAAAAACAGTCCAAAGCAACAGAGCAAACATCAGACCAGACTCAGATGGCAGGATGTTGGAATTATCAAACTGGGATTTAAAAATAGAGACTAAAGCAAAAAGATAGGGAAAGAAAATACTACCCAAGAACTGTAATTCAACTACAAAAGGTATAACATATGCATAATGGGAGTGCCAGAAGGAGAAGAAAGAGAAAATAAGAACACAAGAAATATTTGAAACAACAATGACTGAGAATATCCCCAATAATTAATGCCAGACGTCAAAGCACAGGTCCAGGAATCTCATACCAAACAGAACAAATGCAAATTAAAAAAACAAACACCTAGACATCTCATTTTCAAATTGAAGAAAACAAAGATAAAGAGCAAATGGTGCTGGAATAATTGAACATTCACATGCAAAAACCAAAACAAACAAACAAAAGAATCTAGACACAAACCTTACATTCTTCACAAAAAATAACTCAAGGATGGATTATAGAATTAAATGCAAATCAAAAAAACTATAAAACATAACATAGGAGAAAATCTGGATGGCCTTGAGCTTCACAAAGAGTTTTTAGATACAACACCAAAGGCACAATCCATGGGGGGGGGGGGGGGGTAAACACACAATTTAGAAGCTGGACTTCATTAAAATTAAAAATGTCTGTTCTATGCAAGACATTGTCAAGAGAATGAGAAGATAAGCCACAGACCAGGAGAAACTATTTCCAAAAGACATATCTGATGAAGGACTCTTTTCCAAAATACACAAAGAACTCTTAAAACTCAACAAAAAGAAAAAGAGCAACCCAATTAAAAAATCGGCAAAGATCTGAACAGACACCTCACCTAAGAAGATACACACATGGCAAATAAGCATATGCAAAGATGATCCACATCACATGTAATTAGGGAATTGAACATTAAAACAACAATGTAACACCACTGAAAGCCTATTAAAATAACAAAAGCTGAAACAGAAAACACAGAATGGTGGTGAGGATATGGAGCAACAGGAACTCTCATTCATCGCTGGTGGGAATGCAAAATGGCGCAGTCATTTGGAAGACAGCCCGGCAGTTTCTCACAAAATTAAACACACTCCTACCATTTGACCCACCAGTCTTTCTCCTTGGTATTTACCCAAAGGAGCTGAAAACTCATGTCCATACAAAAACCTGCACGTGGATGTTCATAGCATCTTTATTCGTAATGGCCAGAACTTAAAAGCAACCAAGCTGTCCTGCAGTAGGTGATGGATAAACAAACTGTGGCCCATCCAGACAATGGAATATTATCCAGTGCTAAAAGGAAAGAAGCTATCAAGTCATGAAAAGACATGGCGGAAGCTTACATGCAGACCACTAAGTGAAAGAAGCCAATCTGAAAGGGCTACACGCTCTATGATTCCAACTATCTGACATTCTGGAAAAGGTAAAACTATGGAGACAGTAGTTCCCAGGGATTGTGGGCAAGTAGGGAGGGATGAATAAGCAGAGCACAGAGGATTTTTAGGACGTGTAAACATTCTGTGTGATACTATAATAATGGAGACATGCCATTTACATATTTGTTACAAGCCATAGAATGTACAACACCAAGAGTGAACCATAATGTAAACTATGGGCTTTGGGTGATGATGACATGTCAATATAGGTCATTGATTATAACAAATATATCCCTCTGGTGGTGGTAATGGGGGAGGCCGTGCATGTGTGGAGGCAGGGAGTATATGGAAATCTCTGTACCTTTCCCTCAAGTTTTCTGTAAACCCAAAACTGCTCTTTAAAAATTGTCCTAATGAAAAATTTAGGGCAAAAATATGATCATCTTAATAGATGCAAAATAAAGCATTTGATAAAATGAAAAATAAACTAGAAATAAAATTCAGAAAACTAGAAATTCTAAACAGACATTTCTCCAAAGAAGACATATAGATAGTCAATAGGTACATGAAAAGGTGCTTGATATCACTAATCATGAGGGAAATGCAGATCAAAACCACAATGAGATCAAAATGCAGATCGAAACCACACCTGTCAGAATGGCTATCATCAAAAAGACAAGCAATAACAAGTGTTGGTGAGGATGTGGAGGAGCGAGAACCCTTGTACCCTGTTGGTGGGAATGTAAATTGGTGCAGCCACTGTGGAAAACCGCATGGAGGTGCCTTAGAAAAATAAAAATAGAACTACTTTATGACCCAGCAATTCCACTTCTGGGTATTTATCTGAAGGAAACATAAACAATAACTCAAAAAGATACCTGCCCCTCCATGTTCAATGCAGCACTATTTACAATAGCCAAGACATGAAAACAACCTAAATGTCCCTCAGTGGATGAATGGATAAAGAGAATGTGGCATATATATATAATATATATATATATATATATATATATATATATATATATATATATTATATATATATATATCTTCAATGAAATACTATTCAGCCATAAAAAGAAGGAAATTCTGCCAGTTGCAACAACATGGATAGACCTTGAAGGCCTTACGCTAAGTGAAATAAGTCAGAGAAAAACAAATACTCTGTGATCTCATTTATATATGGAACCTTAAAAAACAAACAAAAACCCTCAGCTCATAGATACAGAAAACAGACTGGTTGTTGCCAGAGGCAGGAGGTAAAGGGGCTGAGGATAGTTGGAAAGTGAAATTTTTTTAAAAATGTGATTTAAAATAATATCAAAAAGCACAAATTGGTAACCACAAGATTGTCATGGGGATACGAAAGACAGTTTGGGGACTTAATCAATAATGTTGTAAAGATTTTGTAGGGTGTCAGATGGGCACTTGTCTTATTAGGGAGACCGCTTCATGGACAGTATAGATGCCTGATCACTGCACTGTACACCTGAAGCTGAAGCTGAACAATAATGAATGTCAACTATAATTTAATACATATATGGTCACGGGATGTGGAGTACAGCATAAGGAATAGAGTCAATGGAATTATAACAGCTGTGTATGATGTCAGAGGGGTAGTAGATTGGGGGAGGGGAGTTATCACTTTGTGAGGGGTGTAAATGTCTAACTATTACATTGTTTTGTACACCTGAAACTAATAAAAAAAAAAACATGCAAGAGTAAAATTACAAAAGACATGTGAAAATAATACCTTGCTGAAAGAAATTTTAAGAGACGTAAATAAATGGAGATACATACCATATTCATAAATTAGAAAGCAATATTTTCAGGTTGTCAATTCAATTAAAATTGATCTATAGATTCCACATAATCCTAAATATAATGCTAGAGACTTTCTAAACAAAATTTGAAGCTGATTCTAAAATATGTAGAGAGATACAAAAATCTTAGATTAGGCCAAGCAATTTTGGAAAGAAAACAGAGGAAAATAGAAGTGTTTCACTCCCTGACTTAAAACTTGCTGTAAAACTACAACAATCAAGATACTGTGTTATGGACATGAAGACAAACAACTCAATGGAACAGAATAGAGTAACTGGAAACAAACCCTCATCCACATGTGTGGTCATTTGATTTTTTCCAAAGGTGCCAAAGAAATGCAAGGGGAAAGGTCTTTTTAATAACTGGTACTGGAACACCTGGATATATTTTTAAATGATCTTCCACCTCTGTATTTACCATGTATAAACTAATTTAAGATGAATCATAGACTTAAATGTAAAACCTAAAACTAAAAAGCTTCTAGAAGAAAACATTTTAAAAATCTTCACAGTTTGAGGATAGGTAAGAGTTTACGAGATAAGACACAAAAACAATTTCCAAAAATAAAAAGAAAAACTGATATATTCAATTTTAGGCAGAATTAACATTATCCTGTTACGTTAGACAAAATTTATAACTTCTGTTCATTCAAAGACAGCACAGACTGGGAGAAAATATTCACAAAATGTATATCTTATAAACAATTCCAGCATATATAAAGAATTTGTACAACTCAAAAAAAAAAGACAACCCATTTTTAATAAGGAAAAGATTTGAAAATATCAAATCTTTACAAAGAAAGGCATATGAATACCCAATAAGCACATGAAAAAGCACTCAACATCCTTAGTCAACAGGGAGATGCAAATTAAAACCACAATGAAATACCACTTCACACCCACCAGAAGGGCTAAAAAGGAAGATTGACAGCAGCAAGTGCTGACAAGTGTGTGAAGAACTGAGACTCTCATATGTAAGCCCTATTGGAAAAGGGTCTTACAAAACTAATTATAAATCTACTGTATCACCCAGCAAGTTCACTCCTAATTATTTACCAGCATATGTCCACAAAAAGACTTGTACAAGAGTGTTCATAGCAGCTTTTTCATAATAGCTAAAATCTGGAAACTGTCCAGATGTCTATTAATAGAGAGGATAAACACTACTGAAATACTACTCAGCAACATGAAAGAAACTACTGACACACACAACAATAATAAGTTTCAAATGATGCTGAACGAAAGAAGCCTTACACGAAAGAGCATACACTGTTTAATTTATATGTGTATAATTTATATAAATATATATGGAGAGAGAGAGAGAGAGAGAGAGAGAGAGAGAGAGAGAGGAAATTCTAGACCAGGCAAAACTAATCTATGATAAAAAACATCAGAAAAGTGTTTGCCTGGAGTGCGGGAAACTGGAGAGCGACATGAAAGAACTTTCTAGAATGATGGTGCTGAATGATAAAAGTTTGAGTTACACAGATGCATACACTTATTAAAACTCCTGGACCAGAGCACTGAAGATTTGTGCACTTCATTGTATGTAAATTTGATGACTAGATGGGCAGCTAGGTTTGTGAATGCGTGAAGGCCTACCTGTTATTCACCTTTATAAAAATAAGTCAAGAGGGATTTTTTAAGCACCTTAAGCATGAAATATAGATACAGGTACACGTGTAAATGAATCATTTTTCTAACAATTCTTGAAAGTCTACAAAAGGTCACTGGAAGAATCCATTAAAATGTTACACAGTTCTTACGACTTGTAATATTTTTACAGACATATAAAAAGAGTTCCGTGTCTATGCAATTGCTAAGCTATTGGTTTCATTACAAGAAAGAAACATCAGGGAAAAAAAGATGTAAGCTCCTAAATTTTAGAGTACAAATAATATTATAATTTGGAAGAGGGAAATACATAAGGGAAAAGAGAAAGAGGATAATTAGGATGTAAAATAGGAAGGAACATGGCTCATGAATTACCTTGAATCACAATTTTAAAATATAATTATCTTAATTCATTACCATGTATGAGAAAATGTACAAATGAGCCAACGGTTTCTCCCTGGTCTGCTAACAACTTTATTAAGCCCAGTGACTTCTGACGTCCCCATTCAAAGAAGCAGAATCCCTTTATGGGAGACCAGGCCGGTGGAAAATTTGCAAAAGGAGGCGAGAGACATCAATTAGATGTTGGATTATATTGCAGACAACAACAAGGCTGATTAGCTGTGAGGACCAAATACACAACGGGAATCTCTACCCACTGGAAAACCTGACAATTCAAGGGCTGGCTGTTTGCTCTTTAGCACTGTAGTCCTGCCCCTTCCCAGCCAGGTGAGGCTGCTCTGCGAGGGTGCCAGGGAGGGGCTTTACCTCCATCCATCCATCATGATGGAAGAGTTCACTATGTCATCCTATTCTTTCTCAAGGACCCCAAAGAAAATGAAGAATAATGCAGAACATAGGTGAAAAGCCAAAAGTTGGCAAAGAACTTAAAGTGTTTTTTATTATTTTACAATATTTAGTGTTTTTAGTAAACACAGGCAGCAATGTAATATTTTGTCTTTTAGAATCAGGCTAAGCTTTGAATGTTGGCTCTGCTGTGTGACCTTGGGAAAGTTACTTAACCACCCTGACCCTCAAGTTCCCCATCTTCTTATATCCTTATTGTTAACACTGAATGTCTATGAGAATTAAATGAAATAGCACCTATTACAGCTCCACAACCCTTATATGCATCCCTAAAATCCAAACACCTCCTACAACAAAGGTTTTTCTTAACTCATTTGGAGGCAAAACTTCATCTGACCTGACCTGAGACCATTTAGTCTTTTTTTTAAAATTTCACTTAATGTGGACATTTATGTTTCTCTGCATAAACATAAGATCTAGTTTCCCTAGATCCTTCTGGAGTACTACATAGTATATGGCATATACACGGTATTCGCTTTCTAAACATCCTGAATTCCAAAGCACATCTTGTCCCAAGAATTTCAGGTAAGGAACAGAGAACCCGTATGACATCTTCACTTCATTGTTATATCGATTCCCTCCTCTCACTTCATTGCATTTTAAGACCTCCTATGTGTGGATTTAATTTGTGCTAAAAGAGTTTACATGAGCTGATTGCCGTTGCTTTTGAGTGCATTACATGATATCAGTGAGTTTGGGGGTCATCTTTCAGAAGAAAACATGGTTTCTGAGCAAAGCATTCTGCCACCTTCAGACAGCCCAGAGTCTCCAGGATACAGACTATAAGCAGGAAAAATTACGACCCCTCTTGTTCAGAAGACAGCGTTGAACAAATGAGAGGAGTGGAGGAAGGGGAAACAAGGGAACGGCCGTCCCTTTGGCTCAAGTCCACCAGGAAAACTGAGAAGACAGACAAGTGACTCCCACTTGGCCTCCCAGCTGCGATACCAGCAGCTCACCTAGAAGAAGCCCCTTGATAAGCCAGCCCGAGCGCTAAAGAGTGCAGCATCTGAGCAAGTTTTAATATTAAATGGCTAGTCTGTAATGCAGCAGATGGTAAGCAAGGGGAAATTTGAAAGATCTGACTTGTAGAAACTGGTCTTTGAAAGTTGTATAAATTAAAGTGTGAGTACAGTTACAGGAAATCAGTAGCGCTCCATTTCAGGCTGCTTGATTCTTTGGCATAAACTGTTCTGAAGGATGTTATATGCTTAAACTCATTTTTAACTACATATAAAGATGAATTAATAATAAAAACCTTAATTTGGTTAAGAGCATAAGTAACCAATCTTTTCAATGTGTCTCAAATGCCACTTGAGAGCTATCCAAAGCGACTTGGCAAAACCCACCAGAGAAGTATTGGCACCACCTAGTGGCGAAACTGTGTACACGTACCACTCTTCAGCTGTTACAAACTCAATCCTCAAACTAAGAGGTTCTTGATCCACAAGCCAGTGTTATTTCCTCACGTGCAGACCTTCCAGAATTCTATAATAAACCCTACAAACTCACAATAGTAGACTGATACATTCAACAACTTTGTGTTAAAAGAAACATAAATGGAAAAAGCTTTATAAAGAACAATTTTATAAGAATCAAAATACACATACACACACACATATGTATATATCCACAATACACACACACACACACACACACACACACACACACACACACACGCCCATGTGTGTATTCATGCCCAGGTTCCCAACATTCAATACTTTTAATCCTTTTTGTCTGCCTCAAAAACCTTGAAATAGCATTTGAGTAATCATTCTCAGCATTCAAATGTTGCCTTTGGGTTACGCGTGAGCATTAGGGAGAGCTGAAAAACAGTGACAATCAAGGAAATAAACAAACACTACCCAAATGAGAACAGGCAAAGGCTAGTTCTTCAGGGCCCGTTGTAGCCAGGCAGCCAGCCACCACGTCCCTGTGTTCTCAGAGACTCAGAGGCAGGCAAGCAGCCAGAAAGCTTAACAGTGGGGAGAAGGGAAGGCTTCGGGCATGCCCTGATGGAGGCCATCAGCATGGGGAGCTGTGGGGGCGCCAACCAGGAGCACAGCATCCTGTGTGATGGGTTAGGGGTGCATATTTAGCTTTCTCCGGTTGGTCCTAAATTGGAATTGGGAATAAAAATTAGGGAAGCTGTGAGTTATTAATCAAGCCCTGGCCATTTGGGAACAGTTGTTACAGGGGTTAGTGTTTGGCTTCCTGGAGCAGTTATTTCAGACAGTGGCCTGACAGCCTACACATCTGACGTATAGCAGCAAGCTGACTTCCAATACATAAGGGGGGCGGGGAGGCGTTGTCAGCTGGTTGCTGTAGACTAGGGGCCAGGGCTCTATTTTTAATTGCTGTCTGGTCACTGTCCATTTGTGTATCCAGTCTGTCACACCAAAGGCAGCAGCCAGAAAAAGGAAACTCCAGCAGCAAAAGCCCCACCCTGAGTCCTCGGTCCCCTCCTTTCTACATCCCAGCACTTGGTGACATGAGCACACAAGAGACTGGGGTCCGTTAAAGGTCTGCTCTTGATCCTTCCTTGAAACAGTGAAGAAGGATGTAACAAACTCAGGAGAACAGCAAATAGGACGTAGAGCCAAATACATAATATTTAAATGTGCAGAACAGCATAACCCGCCCCCAGTCACACTGTAACCCAGAAGAGGGAGGGAGGTAAGTAAGGAGGGAAGGAGGGAAGAGGGGAGGGAGGGAAGGAGGGAGGAAGAACTCTCTAGGACTCCTTCGTTATGTACCTTTTATAAGTTAATTCCCACTAGCCAGTAATTCTTTGTCAGGTCAGCAATAACAGCGTCTTCCAAACCTGTTACGTTATTCCCATGAAAACATGTCAAGAACTGCCTGGAGATGACTTCCCTACTTTGTCATCAAACCGATCATTTAGCTTTTCAGCTATTCTTGCTGCTGCTCTGAGACAAACAGCAGAATTCGAGAGTTAGCTTTATGACAAGGCCTTAGAGATTTTCCTAAAATACTGCCAGCCAGTGAGCTCAAAACATTTCTTAAAAACAGAATTTCTTGAGTGCGATCTTATTGTGACAGAGGGGGGAAAATGTTAAAATTAAAATTCAGAAGGAGCGCTTTCCTCTGACACAATTAGTTGAAAAAGTCAATTAAAGTGAGGAAGCATTATAAAAGAGTTCACTCACATCTCAAATATTCATTTTCAGTCATCAAACATATGGTGAGGGCATGTCCCTTTCTTTGAGCAGAAGTCTGCAGAATGAGTTACACAGCTTCCTCACGTCACAACCAGCGTGCAGTGTTCAGGTCTCTAAAAAGAACTGAAATTTAAAGACCCTTGTGAAGTAATCTCAGAGCAATGTCCCTCTAGAGTTTTCTAATTCTCCTCTTTTATACTTAATATGACTGCGGTTCCTTTGTAGAATCTCTCATAGTTCTCATAGAAAAACATTCCTCTTCATACTTTCAGTTCATGTAATATGTAACTGTGTAATTTACAATGACATTTATGACTGGTATGATCAGATTTGGGAACAAACAACCTTGACTATTGTCATTTGCTTGCAGAAGCAGAAATGCACACATATTGGCGAGCAGCCTCCTGGCATCTGGATGGTTGTTAGTCAATATATTTTATCACAGAAATGAGAGAAGTAATATAGTAAGCTGGTTAAGTGAGACTTACAGTCTGTTTATGATACGTACACACACACACACACACACACACACACACACACACACTCCTTGATTGCTGAGGAAGATCCTTCAGTTTTGCTGAGAAGGAATGATTTCTGGGGATGTAAATGAAAGAAGCCAAGGAGGCCAGAGGGTTTCATCTGATAAAAAGCCAGGAGAGCTGGAGGGTTTCGCTGTGAACAATGAAGCCAAGCTAAGCAGCTGCAAACCACACCCACCTATTATCTCACTGTTTCAGGCTGGCTCAGCGGGCTTAGGGCCTCACAGGCTAACGGGAGGCCAGCTGGGTTCTGTTCCTTCCTGGAACTCGGGGTCCTCTTCCAAGCTCATGTGGGTGTTGGCAGAATTCAGTTCCTTATGTGATAAGATGGAGGCCCTTAGTTCCTAGAGAGCTCTGCAGTTTCCTGCCATGTGGCCTCCCCAGAGACAGTCCACATGACAGCAGCTGCTTCTTTGAGGCCAGTGGGAAAGTCTATCTCTTGAGTCCGCTAAAACAGTCTTAGACAACAAAACGAAATCATGCGAGTAACATCCATCACCTTTGCCACTTTTTAACGGTTAGCAGCAAATCACAGCTTCCCCCACACTCACCCAGGGAGGAGTTATGCAGGAGTGTATTTCACTGGGGGTCATCTTAACGTGAGTCGTGAGTCGGCAGCAGGAGAGGAGAGAGGAGAGCAGAGCCTGGGGAGTGGGAGAGAGGGAGGTGGGAGAGAGAGACACATTTTGACAGTTTGGCATGATAATCTCTTGCACTCTGTCTCTGGGGCTATTCACTAAAAATGCACATTGTTCTTCAAAGATTTTGGAATCATGTTTGAGTGAATTTTTTGTTTGTTGCTTTCTGTTTAGTTTGTTAAAAGCTTAATTCTCAAACTAATAACAATCTACTTTCCTTACAAATAGAAAACATAAGGCAAAGTTGTACTTACCTATTTAATGAGGGAATCACAGAAAGACAAACGAGCTGGCAAGAAGAGCATTTGAAAAATAGGGAGATGAGAGTGGGAAAATGAATACAAAAATAAGAATGTCATGTTAGGTATAAAACTGATTAACTTTCTTTAGAATAATAATACCATAATATGTGGAGTTATCTTCTATCAGGTCAAATACACACACACACACACACACACACACACACACACACACACATCATATCAGGTTTCTATAAATTAACCTCTAACTTTATGGGGCAATTAAATGGATGGACGCTCATCAGGTCTGGCTAGTTGGTCAAAGCAAGTTATTTCCTCCAAGAGAATTTTATCAGAAAACAGCACATTTAAAAATAAAAATGGTCCAGTTGTATTTTGCTACTTATGGCACAGAGATGAAGAACACTTAAAAACGCTTTTAAACTGAAGAAAGCATGTAGTTTAGATTATTACCAGTTTATAATGAAACAAGGTTCAAATAAGTTAACATAACCCTGATCTAGCCACTGTAGCAGAGAAAACTAATCAGATAAGTACTATTTGTCTAATATAAGAAAACACCCACTTTTTATCCCTGGAATTTCAATTAATTAGAAATTCAATGAGTTACTACAGGAACATAAGACTTTTGGGGTAGTAATCACACAATGTTTCAAACGTCTTTTGTCTTTTTTTTTTACCAAGTATGGAGGCTTTTTACACTTTGCCTTAAGAAAGCTGGTGACAGATTTCCAGAAGGTTTTGAACTGCCAGGTGAACTGCTTGTCAACAATAGTAACGTATGACACATGGCATAAGAAAGGAAACTGTATAGTATACAAAGAGAATGGTACCGGTACCTGTCCCTTCTTCCTTAAAGGAAGAAAACAGTAACTTTCTCCTTACATGTCTGTCAAATTCAACCAAAAGTCGCATCTGAAAAACCATCTGAAATTGTGTGAAACTTGGAAATAGGCAAAAAAAAAAAAAAGAAAAAGAAAAAAGAAAAACTACAGGGTGTTCTTGTAATACATGCTGGGCTTGCCTTCCTATTGACTGTGCTATTCCACAACTCTTTGGGTACAGAGGTTAATTTGAAGGTGTTTGTCCAGTGGAAATGTAAACAATTTATGTTCAGTAGAACAGATAACCCCAAAGGTTATATAGTTTATTGCCTTATTGGGCATTAGACAGTTTAGTATCTAGTCTAGAAACATTACCCAAACATTGACTCTAAATACCTTACGTTTCAAATGTTCTTTAAACTGGTTTTAGTAGCTTACTGCTTCCCTCATTATTAGTGAGTTTCAGAAAACCTTTAACATGTATTCATTTCATAATTATGTGAGAGTCGTGATTTTTCCTTTTTGAAAATTATACTTTCTCAGTCACCATGTCTCCCGTGGAAGGTAGGAGAAACGATGGACTGACCACTGCTGGTTTGGGAACAAAAACATCTAGATGTTGTCACTTACTAGCTGCGTGATCTTGAGCAAATCACGAAAGCTCCTTGAGACTTGGCTTCCTCCACTGTTCAGAGGGAATAACAATAGTAGAGCCTCTACTCGGTGATTGAGAGGCCCAAACGAGGGCAGGGCTCTGGTAACAAAGGCTGCTGTTTTGGTGATGATGGGATTCCTTTGCATTTGAAAACTAAAGCTTACAACTGGCCCTTCACCCTCAGGCTAAGCCCCACACCAGAGACGCAGGATGCATCGTAAGCTCTACAGAGGGAAAAATGTGCAACTTTAGGTTCTTTGAATTTCTGTCTGGAAGTTTTGTTTGTTTCGTTAAACAAGAGAACAGTAATCTTTGCATCTTAAATAACTTCAGTGGAAACCTAATCAAATTCAAACAGAAGATAAATCCGACAGGGATCCCCATACATCTAACTAAAGTGTTTCTGCATTGTATTCTTTAAATCTTGCTGCTCCTTAGTAAAATGACCTGAATTCTTCTTTTCCCTTTTTCATCCAAATCTATTTGACAGGACAACTGCAGAGAGACTCCCCTCTCCGCCAGGTGCTGGGCTGGAGCTGGACACACGAGGACAAAGAAGCCCGGCATCCAGCCCTGAGTCGTGTCCGCTCGTGGCCAGATACTGCTCGGCATTTTAGAACAAACATAGGGTAGCTGCCAGGACTTTTCTATCTCAGAAATCCTGTAGCACTGCTTCGTAAAGAAACTCAAAGCTACCAGGTCATCATGCCCAGAATGTGGCACCCTCGACACTGTCACCTTCAGGGACAGAGCCACTAAGCCCTAAGCACAACCTGCCATCAGCTTTCTTTTGCAAATGGACTGGTAGGCTGTGGAAAGCCTGCAGCTCTTCCTTCAAAAGGTGCTGAGCAACTTAATAGCTTGAGGGCTCTCAGGAGATAGGGCCACGATTTACCTTCCTCAAGAACTTTTCTGTGTTAAGGAACCCTGGTTGGGAATGTAAAGAAAGCTAAATTCCCTTATAATTGGACCAAGTGTGTTTAGATTTCCAGATTATTCTCTCTAGAAAGCCATTCTCATTCCTTCCACTTGCAACTCTGAAGGGACAGAGAGTTCCATTCAAAAACAGACATTTGTCTTTAACTACTCAAGGCAAATACAGAGGACTGTGTGATGCCCTTCAGAGCACAACGCATATTGCAGTCAATCAGGCAGGCAAGCCCCGTCCAGGGCCACGCATTACAGCTGTTCAGCAAGTGTTTGTTAGGTGAACGAAGGCAAAAAATGCCCATTCTTTTCTGTAGGGAGGTTAAGTAGGGTAACCAACCACCCAGTTTTGCCCTGGACAGAGGTGTTTCCAGGAGACCTCAGTCCCCTAGTTATGCAAACACTAATCTTTGGTGAAGGGACTTTGCAAATAGAATGAAGGTTACTAAGGAGTTGATCTTAAAGAGGGAGATGATCCCGGGTTAGCAAGTGGGGCCTAAGATAGTCACGTGAGCCCTTAATTACACAAGAGGAATGCAAAAGATTGAGTAAGAAGCTTGAGGTAGGCAAAGGCTCTGCAGTGCAGGGGCCTGAGGCAAGGTCGGCCTGAGACAGGCCAATGGGTGCTCATGGAAAGGCTGAGAAGGAATGCGGGCAGCTCCGAGGAACAAAGATCAACCACAGAGGAAACTGGGACCTGGGTCCAGCCACACTAGGAAGTGGATGCTACCAGCATCCTGAATGAGCTTGGAAGCAGAGTCTTCCCTGAATTTTCAGATAAGCGCTCAGCCAGCCAACACCTTGATTTCACCTGTGAGAGTCAAAGCAAAGACCAAACTGAGCCACACTGTGCCCAGATTTCTGACTCCTAGAAACTGTGAGATAATAAATGGGGGCTGTTTGAAACCTCTAAGTTTGTGATGATTTGTTATGGCAGCAAAAGAAAACTAACACATTGAGATCCTTCAAGAAACAGGACTTAGGAGTAAAGGGAAGGAAAAGCAGAGTCAAGATGAGACAGGTTAGTGAGTATGATTGTTAGGTAGATAGGTAGGTCCCTGGTAAGATAAAGAAAAGACAGACATATCCTAAAACTCCAGGTTTTGAAATCACTCCTTTGCTCCAGGACATAATGTAACAAGGCCTTGAGGTAAATCATAAAATTCCTTTTGGCCTGACAAACGGAGCTGATCTGATAGATAAGAGTGGGTTACTTTGCTAATTCCTTTAGGATGGGCAAGCAGAACAAACCTGGTAGACGAATTTCATTAGAAGGCGCCAGTTCCCTTCTTCAAACAATTCCCTTCTTCAAACAGCTCCCCTTCCCCAAGCAGGCAGGGGAAGGTATAAAAGTAAGAGCTTTTGCCTCAGTCACGGACACCCCCCATTCGGGACCCCTTCCCGCTCGGGAGCTGCAACCTCTTCTCCTGCTTCTAATAAACTATCCTCCTCTGTTTATTAGAGGAGGATAAACTAACTGCCTCTAATAAACATTTCTAAATGTTTTTGTTTTTTTTAATTCGTAGGGTTGAAGTTCTTATACTTCTTTCCCATCGACTTCAGCATTTGCTTTGCTTTAGAGTACATTGTTTGGGGTTTCATATTACTCTAAGATTTCATTACAACTTTCCACTACGCTCTGTAACCAGAAGATGGAAAGATGCCCTCCCTAGAATGCTTATTTCAAATGCACTGTGAGAAGCAGAGTCAAGTACACTGGAACTCGTTTATCAGTCCCAAGGGGCACATGACATTTCTAAGAACTGAGAAAATAATAGGTAATTTGGAGCATCTACAATATGCCCATAACAATAATTTTTTAATCCCTTTCAAGTTTTCATCTTTCCTGCCTGGAGTCTCACATTTTGTTTAACCTCATATGCTGCACCCAAACCTCTGACTCTTGTAAAATACTTGTTTGTTTTTTTAATTACTTCACTTGCATAAAAAGTTAACTTTTGGAAGAAAGCAGATTAAATCCATTTTCCACATCCTTTTATAAAAGTAAATGTTGTTTCAACTCCTCAAGGAAGCCTTAAAAACACACAAAAAGAGATGTTATGTTGCGCGCAGGCAATTCTAAAATTATAGTGTTACTGTTGTTTGCTCTGCGAAAACACTTCAATAAATGCGATGAAGTGTTATTCTTTGCCAAGGGAATTCCTAGGCACTTTCAAATGCCCATCAACATCTAACATTAGAGGGCAAGAGCAGAAAGCTTGGTGTTGGAAAGACAGCGCGTCTAATGAGGTTTATATCTGCGTCTGTCCACATCTTCTCAGGCAGCTAATTCCACAATAAAAAATCACCACCACTTACTAGGAATCTTTCCTTTGCTTTATTTAATGCACCCAACAGATTTCTTATTTAGTGTACCCAACAGATTTCTTATTTAGTGCACCCAACAGATTTTGCAGTAGGTACAAGAATCTCCAATTTGTAGTTGAACACACAGCTAATAAAGGAGCTAATTGTAGATGCAACCACATACAACCAGGCATTAATATCCTTAACATATACTCTTATAAATCAAATAATTGAATTATGAAATAATAAGTTTCAAATCATTGAAAAGTGGACACAGGACACAAATATGAAATTCACAAATGAAACAATACATAGGACTAATAAACATATGGAAAGATATTCAACCTCACTAGAATCTACCAAAATTGCCTAAGTAATTAAAAAGAACTCATCAGCATTGGGACACTTCTGGAGAGAATTGATTAAAGAAAAAAAAAATTCCATAATAGAGAGGTTCATTTAAATTATCATTATTATCATTAAAATTATCATTATTAAAGATTTGCTTGAGAACTCTGGAAATTATAGACTCAAACAGTGGGACCAAAATGGAGTAGACGTATTTCTCCCTATTTCTCCCTCTAAGTATAGCCAAAGCCTTGGTCATTATACGTATATAGACCAAACGTCAGAAGACTTGGAAAGGTGGAAAGTAAAAGGAAGCCCATCTAGAGTCCTTGAGACCCAACGAACAACATGATGGTGAGTTCTCTGGGTTTTGTTTTTGTATGATATATTCTGGACTGGATGCTAGAGAAACTGGCAATGTAGAAATGCCAATGACAGCAAAGAAAGCCTGCTCTCTCTAGCCAAAGGACCAGAAAAGAGGCAGCCTCGCAAGACACAAAACTTAGACAGTAACCACCCCACCTCAGCCAAACATCACAAAAACTAACACGGGCCCACCACCACCCATGCCAGAAAGGCCTAGAGGTGAGCCTGGCCGTCTACCCTTGACCATCATAAGGAGGTGGCCTTATGTGTCAGTAGAGCCCAAGTGGGGGCCTGGACTCCTACTCTGAGCCCTCATGGTAATGAGGCATCCCCCCCACCCCCCGCCAGTGTCAGAGGAAGCCAATGGAAAGTCGAACCTTTTGCCACCGTCCAGTAGTAACAGGCTTCCCGCCTCCCCTCCTGGTCAGTACTGACCATTTGTGGCTGCCTAGTCAGTCCTACATGATTGCATACTTTGGGAGCCCCATTTCTTCAATACTTAAAGTTCCCATGACAAATGCTGACTACTGGGATGGGGTCTGGTCTCTACCTGTCATCTGGGTCCTACCTCCCTTTATCCTGCCCCACAAGCTTATCCTTCCCCATCTCCTAAATTCTTTTTGACCACTATCGCCAGGTCGTCCCTCACCGTTGGCTCTTCCCCATCAGTGTAGGAACATACTCATTTCCTCATTCAAAAATATCCTCCCTCAATATTTCCCCACTAAACTCTGGTCCCATTGTGCCTTTCCCTTCTCAACACAATATTCCGTAGTCTCTACTCAGCCTTCCACTCAGCGTTTCCTTCTGATTTTGATTTTTAAAGAGTTCTTAAGTCCATGTCCACAAGCCATATGAAAATATGCTCATTGTAAACATATCAAATATGCTAGAAATAGAGTCAAAAGTCAAAGCATTCCTCTACCCAACACTGATCCCAACGTCTTCCCATGGCCCTTTCTCATAAAATTCGGTGTGGTCCCATCCACACTTTTATCCAGGTACAGTAGTGCCCCTTATTCACAGGGGATACGTTCCAAGACACCCAGTGGATGCCTAAAACCACAGAGAGTACCAAACCCTATGTGTACTATGTTTTTTTCCCTACACATACATACTTACGATAAAGTTTAATTTATAAGTTAGGCACAGTGAGATATTAACAACAATAACTAATAATAAGATTAGAACCATTACAAGACTATACTACAAGTTTTGTGAATGTGGTCTCTCTCAAAGCATCTTACTGTCCCGTACTCACCCTTCTTGTGATGCATTGGTGGAGTCATTCCATAAACAAGATGGCTTTCACCCATGTTTTCTGATTATGTTGCCAGAACGCGAGCAGATAATTTTAGGTTCTGTTTCTGAGAGCACATGCGTTCTTTGCTCTGTACACTACACCTGCTTCATCATATGCCCACATTGTTCCAGAGATCATCAGCCCTTCCATGTTTTATCTGGTGCCTTCTCTATCCTTTCATAATGTAGGCTCTTCCAGAAGAGCCCGGTTTCATCGCCATTGAGGACTTGCATTGGATGGTATCATTTCGCCTTGATCAGCTTCTTCAGCTCTGCCAGAAATGTGGCAGCAACTTCTTCATAGGCAGACGCAGCCTCTCCAGTAGTTTTTATATTTCTCAGTCCAAACCTATTCCTGACTCTATGTAACCATCCCTCACTTGCAGTCAATGGCTTGGTGTCACTCATTTCAGGAAAGTCCTTGCTGAAGTCTTCCTATAGGCTCCATGCTTTCTGGCACAATACATCGTCAATCCCAGCACGTTTTCTGTTCATGTCGTCCACACACAAATTTAATGCCGTTCCGTCTTAACTAGGCACTTTTCATGCTGATGGCTGTAACTTTTGTAGCACGAGGTGCAACAGCAAAACTAGTGTGAAATTCTTTTTCGTTCTTCATAATTTCGCTGACAGAAGATAGAAAATTCGTCTTACCATAGATCTTACGATTTCTTTTCTTTCCTATTAAGTAGAGAACGTTCACCTTTTCAACAAGGAACTTTACACTTCTCTTTGGTATATCCGAATTGCCAGCATCACAACTGCTGCACTTTGGGTCCATTATCACCCACAGCTCAGCCAATAACCAGGATGGCTACTAAGCTCCTCACAAGCAAGCAGGGAGCCTATAAAAGGGATGATTAACTTCCGGGGCGGGATGAGCAGAATGGCGCGCGATTTCAGGTGTGCAATTTGAAACTTATGAATTGCTTATTTCTGGAATTTCCCATTTGATATTTTCGGACCATAGTTGAATACAGTAACTGAAGCAGCGGAAAGTGAAACCTGGCGTAAGGGAGGACTGCTGTTATTTACATATGTGTATGTTACACACGTAGTTTTGTGTTGTATGGCAGGCGTATCCCTTTTTCCCATAAGTTGTTCTGGAAAGTTTTTCCAAATATATATAGGAATGTATGCAGTTTCTTTTCTTCTTGAATATTGCCTGGCATTTTGTAGAATGTGCCCTAATTTCCTATTAAGAGATTTGCAGATTATTTCTAATTTATTTTCCTGTTGATGGACTTTTAGGTTATTTCTACTTTTTCCCTTTCAAAGCAGTATTGTATCATCATCCCTTTGTCTTTGCTCACCTGCAAGATTATCTGAGAGTGGGAGGAAGGAGTTAAAACAGCTGGCCTTTGGTTCTGGGAAAAGAAGGCAGGTGACACATCTAAATTCTTTGTAAATGTGCTGAAAATGGAACCTTCTGGTAAACAGACTAAGGATATTTGCTAGATCTCTTATCTATGGAATGCTCTTAGTAGGATGTGGCTGGTTAACGTTGGCTATGGTAAACAAACTCAGAATTTACGGATTTGTGAAGCTAGACTCCTGAGAGTCACGTAAGTGACATAACTATGTAGGGTATTACATGGGTTTCCTCACCTAACGGCTCCCTGCTGTGTGAAATGCCCCACCAACTTCACAGGAGATATCTGTTCCTCTGAGCTGAGCCCGACAGCTTGTCACTGTGGACATGAGAGCTGGGAGGCACGCAGGATGTGGCAGTCCTCCCTGCGTCGCCAGTGCCTGGATTGCATGTGTCCTTGCAGTTATGGGTAAAGCTCTGTATGGATAAAATCTCTGATGTGTGCGAGTCGATTCTGACGTTCTGATCCTGTGTGATCACAGAGGTTGACTGGGTGTTGCCAAGTTACCACCCAAGGCTGTAGTTTCTTATCTCACCAAGAGTACGAATATGTTTCTCAGCAAGGTTTACATTTAAATAGCTTCAACCTGAGAGCCAATAACCCACTGCCATTTAAATGTATATTCTTCTGCTCATTAATATTATTGTTTGTTGGCTCTTTCGGGGTGTGTGTGGGTGTTTGCATTTCCTTCTAACACATTTTGCATCTTTTTTGGGTTACATTTCTTTTCTTTATTTGAGAAACGTTATACATAGTGTAATGGTGAGGTATGTGGATTGACTTGGGATCCTGATCGGCCACTTACTAAGTGGTGGCCTCAGAAAAGTTACCTAAATTTTAGTTTCCTCATTCAGTTCCTATTTCATAAGGTCATGTGAAGAGTATGTGATAATCCATGCAAAACACCAAGAATATGGCCTAGTACATAGTAAATGCTCAAACAATGAAAGTCAGTCACTAGAGCTCTTTATATATTTTGCATATTAATTCCTTGTTTATTAAATATGTGTATTTTCTCCTAGTCTTTTGCTTATGTTTTAACTTTGTTTATAGACAATTTATCAGGCAGGAATTTTTTTATGCAATGAAACCTGTCATTTTTTTTCCCTTTATGGATTTTGTTATACCCTGATTTTTTTTTAATTTTATTGGGGAATATTGGGGGACAGTGTGCTTCTCCAGGGCCCATCAGCTCCAGGGCGTTGTCCTTCAATCTGGCTGTGGAGGGCGCAGCTCAGCTCCAAGTCCAGTTGCCGTTTTCAATCTTAGTTGCAGGGGGCGCAGCCCACCATCCCATGTGGGAATTCAACCGCCAACCTTGTTGTTGAGAGCTCGTGCTCTAAACAACTGAGCCACCCAGGCACCCTTTTTTTTTTTTTTAATCTTAACTATTTTATTGAATTGACTGCTCCCAGTTTCAGTTCACGTTTTCTAAGTTTGGGGTGAGAATCTTAAGATTGTTCTTTGGTCTCTCAGCAGACACCACTCTCGTTTTTCTTTCTTGGAAGACAATCCTTAGCCACTCCTTTTTCATGTTTCCCCTAAAGAACATGTTCCTTTTCTTACTTCTCTTTCCACATCATACTTCCGGATGAGCTCAGCTACTCTGCTTTCAACAATCGTCACCGGCAGATGACAACGACATCTTCTCAGCAGAAGTTTTCACTGTTTACGAGGTATTTCTCTCTTGATGTTCCTTAAATTACTTCTAAAACTGAACTTAAATACCCTCTATGTAATATTAAGATAGAATGATCTCTAAAGGATATTGTTGTGCTTTTTTCCTTTAACTTACAACAAATAATAGCATGTGTGGAATTTTTTTAATGAACAAGAGAATATAAATATGTCTATGTCATATGCCTAGAATCTCTCCAAGACACAAAAACCGGTAAAAGTGGTGTGACAATGGGAGAAGACATACTTTCACGTTAACTTCTTTGTGCCTTTTGAATTTTGTACCAAATGCAATGCCTATTCAAAAATAAACACCAGTGTATAAATAAATAAAGGGCACTCTCTCATCACTCTCACCAAACCTATTTCTGTTTTGGCTGGTGTCACTTTACTCAGTCTGCTAAGCATCCTCCATCTCCTCAAATGTACGTCTAAGTACCTCTTTTGAAATGCCTCAGAAATGGATCCCTAAGCCATCTCTTCATTCAACAGCAACGCTAAGAACACACAATAAGTCTAGCCTGGGATACAGGTAAAAAAAGGAATGAGATACTGTCAGTAAGATACACCTAAGAAGCCCCACAGCCAGAGATGCGAAACAGTCACAGCACATATTTAAATAGGATTTCTGAAATAACTGGTTCCTTAAGTCATTTGCAAGTATTTATTTAGGCAAGAGATCATAAAATACACTTTTATAATACACATAAGAAGAAACACATTTAAATGATAAAAAAAATGACAGGTGACAGAATTTAGTGTTTATAAATGAGATCAATAACTTTAACAATGCAAAGAAATTCAAAGTAGATTTAAAAGTTGAGACCATGCTTTACAATATTTTATAACAAAAAATATAAAGTATTAAGCTTTTAAAGGTAATACATTACTTAATAGTTTTTCAAATGATTTTGTAACGGATTTCTAGACACTGTCACAGATGGACGTGAAAAGTAAAAAAGGCAAGAACTTTGGCAAGCAAAGTATTAGTCCATAGCAGCTTGTAAAGTTTACTTTTTTTATACAAAGATTCTTCAATTTACACTTGCTCTTGTTACAGGAATAGAAAAAACTAATATGCCAAGTATATTTGAGGAGTCTGTAAGCTACACAGCAAAAATAATTATTTTAAAAAGCCTGTATTCTATGGAAATGTGCACCACACAGCGTCTGTAACTGAGTAAATGAAACCCTGTGATCATTACGTCTCCTAAATAAAGCATTTAACCTCCAAATCTCACACAATATCCCAAGTCCACATCTGCTGTTCGAAAGTAGCCTCAAGCTTTAACCTAATGTACACTTGCTATTGAAAAAGTTCTCACCTCCGTTACTAAAAATGTTTCCATAAAACCCCTTCGACATTTTTTCAGCACTCTAGTAATAAGACATCAAGATCAATAAAGGACCCACAACCTTTAGGGAAAAAGCACTGAGGCTAGAGAAAGAATGACCTCGTCAGAGGTTTCTTCCCTGGGAGACCTTTCTACTTTGAGAACCATAGCCCCAAGGCAACTTAAAGTGTTTCACTTGAAAAAAAAAAAATTATCATGCATAGCTGAATAATTAGATTTCTGGGAAAATGAGTCTTTTAAATTAAGATTTAGCAATATAGACTACACTGAATGTTATTCCAACAAATGAAAGAAATCAGTTGAAGTTTTGCATACAAAAGACAGAAATACTGCATAATATGTAGTGAATATTGGCACATACCCTTTTGTATATTTAAAGCATAAAATGTAATCAGCGTATCTGATGCTCTTAAGATACATTTATGACAAAGCTCAAAAAAACCATCTAAACGGTATGGAAACTTCCCAGTTCAGGGCTTCCCAACAGGTTTGTAGCAAGCGTCAGGTTGCCAGAGGCGGATATCAACAAGGAGTTGATTGAGCTTTTGCATCCAGAGATCCCGCTCTTCCTTGGTATCTGCAGACAGCCAGTTCCTACAGGAAGGAAAACACAAACAAACGCTCAGGATCCTTTCCCACACTGCATACCTCCCTGTACTCCTGCTGGGAAAAACAAAATGCCTAACAACAAACCAGTAAAATGAGTTACTCTTTACCCTCTTTGAACGGATGCTCATGGAAAGCCCCGCAGGGAGGTGCTTCTTCAAGTGTAAGAAAAATTGTCCTGCAGGTTGGTTAGCTCATCATAACTCACCCTGATGACATTTGGTAAATGATGGAGTTTCCACACCAAAGACGGGAACTGTCTTGCATAGGTGGTCTGGCCTGGACAATGTGGTGGTGTGGGTCACCCACTGGATGTGGGCCATCTCCTAGCAAGAGCTAGCACACCCCAGGCCTGAATGTGGGAGCTCCCCAAACCCCCAGACTCGGGCTCCCCAACAGCTGGAATCACAGGCTCGTGGCTCTTCACCTGCCTTTACAGGTAATACTATTTTGTACTGTCTCCCATTATTTTTGTGCTACTGTGTTAGTAGAACATGGTATTTACAATACATGATCTAAAGAGCCTAAGGCTTTGTCTAGCCTAACCTCTGTCCATATCAGGAATCTCTTCCTTGCATCCACATTTAGCTACAAGATGAACAACTAGTTGATGGGGCAGGGGAGGGTGGAGAAGACGGGAACGCCCTAACTCACAAGCCAGACCATCTTTCCAGCTGTTAGGGTTGTATACTGTCCTCATCCGGCACCTGTGTAAGTCCTCCCCACTGGCAGTAGGAATGGTACAAGCGTGGATGAGCAGGGACTGGTCACCTGTTAGCCAATGAAGACCACAACACTTACAATAATAACAGTGACCATTTGTGGACCTCATTCCCTGTGGCTGACAATGCGCTAGGTGTGTCTACTCACTAATCTCTATTGTCACTCTGTGGTGCTTCTTCTTCCCTTTCAGCATAGGAGAGTTCAGAGGGCCAGCAAAGTTAAGTAACTTGCCATGATTACATTCGGTAATCACTGAGTGAGGATTTAAACCCAGGTCTGTCAACTTCAAAGCTCCACTTATATATGACACTACCCTCGTGTGTGATGGCTCATTTCTAGTTCAAATGTGTAGTCTATAGTTGGAAGTAGGCACTATTAATCAGGAGAGAAATCTTTTGTATTGAAGTAGGGAAAGATAGCAAGTTTGGTTAGTAAAAACAAAAATGAGACACATTAAATTTAGATAAAAGGTGTAGGTCAAAAAGGCCCTGTGGAGAAACACCTAAATAAGGCAAAGCAGAATGCAGAACTGCAAAATGTTTATATTCTGCAAAGTGTATCATCAACACAGTTTTAAGAAGCCACCAAACAAAGCTAAAGACTCAGCCAAGGCTGGGTTGAGAATGCACCAGTCTCAAAGGCTTGGATAAACTGTGCACTCAAATTATGATAACGTTACAAAGAGAAAAACTACATGCAAATGAAGCACAGAATAATTAGAGCAACATGTGATCTAGCTATTTGTACAGCAGGACAGTGTCCAAGAAGTCTGGGAGGTTGTGTGTCATAGATAAAAGATAAAATTATATGAAAAATGTGAGTAACATTTAGAAGGGCTCAAATGGACCCTTGTGGTCAGGAACCACTTGGGGACTGAATTTTGGTTGGTTCTCTCACTAACTGTGACCATGGAGACAGGGTAGTTATCAAACAAAATAAATCCATTTGTCCCTTCCTGTCCTGTCTAATGCCACTGCTGCATAGAAGGCCCCCAAAGGAGAGGAGGGGATGAGTTCAACTGAATTAACCTGGAAGAAATCTAAACATCAAGAATTTCCAGAGAATGGGCCCCCTACCTAGCTATTTTAAAACAAACCGGCAGTATCTGGGCAACTTTGTTCTATTTCAATATAGTCTCTTGGCTGCAGCTTTCTGATCTTCCCACATCAGAAATGCATGGAGCCAGTTCTAGCCATCTCCCGGTCTCTAATGCCCAGCAACCGCTTCATTAATAGAGACTGTCAAATTCTAACTGTTGTCCCACAACTTTGTATGTTGAAGTCAGTTTTCAAGCTTCTGTTGAGCATCCAGGCAAAAGAACTAGAGACTCTTAGCAACAGTCTTTTTTTTTTGCATCTTATAGTTAAGCTTAGGGTTAACAAAAAAGTGACATTCCCAATAGTTTATTTTGTTAACTTCCAACCAGAAACTTGCAGAGTAAAATGAGATTGTTTTTGTAAGTCACCTGATTAATCAAGGGTAATTTGAAATGGATAGGAAGGAATGTATAAAGTCTCTTTAAATAATACTTAGACTTCTCAATTATACATGAAACCTTCAAACTTAACCTAACGTGTATTAGCTAACTTCCTTGAAAACGGCTACACAGTGATAAACTGGAAAATATGATTAGCTAAGATATTACTTGAAGGTTCTGCTTTTCTTAACTATATTACTTAAATTATTAGATTGTTCTCTTAATGATGTGTAATGTTTTGTTTTCTCATTAAGAGAGAAATCGCTTCAAAGACAAGAGCCATCTCGGCTATTTCTTAAAGTTGTAAGAACATAGTGGGTAATCAATTACTTTGTTGATGGAAATATCTACTGCCCAGTACATACTTGGTGACACAGAGCGTGTCCCTGCATTGGCTGACAAGAGTCTCTCGGTCATCTTCTCTTTGTGGTCGAACGGTAATTAATTCAAAAGTGTTGCGTCTTGCACAAAATTCTCTGTTGGCTGGTTCTATCTGACGACTGGTACAATTGGCCAGATTTATCCTTCCTATGGGATTCTTTAAAAGCAAATTTGAAAAAAATTATTAGTTGAAAATAACAAGACCATTTAAGTCAGTAAGCATTAAGCAAACTTAAAATGCCATTGATTTCAGATAAAATTTAATTATACTGGGTTTAGAGAAACATTTAATATTATTGTTTCTTAATAATAAAAACCATAAATGGACATAAAAACAAAACCAAAATGTCAACTAGAACTCTTAGTCAACTTAAAAAAAAAACACTTTGTTATGGAAAACCTCAAACAGATACAGAATTTTTAAAAACTATAATGACCCTCCATTACCCATCAACCAACCTCAACAACTAGAAATACATTCAACTACCTTTTATCCACAGCACACTCACTTCCTCCCTTTCTATGAACAGAAACCTAGACATCTTAGTTCATCTGTAAATATTTTTTATGAATCTGCAAAAGGTAAGGCTAAATAAACTGCTGCTCTGAATTGCTGGAAGCCATGTCATTCCATGGTAGAGTCAAGGATAAAAATTCATGAGACTAAACGCTCCTGAAAAATGGGAAAAAGGGACAATGTAAAGCACAAACAATTTAGAAACAGCCAACGAAAGTATCAACTCTTAGTAATTTAAAAAGTATGAAATACCCCATTTTAAAACATCAGATTGACTAAGTCTGGAAAGAACAGTAATGACCTCTGCTGACTGGTAGTGCTGGTGGTGAGGGTAACAGACACTTGTAAACACTGCTGGTGAAAGTATAAAATGGCCTGTTACTGATAGGCAATTTGATAACAGCAATCAGAAAACACTCAAAATGGGCATATTCTGATCCTAAAATTCCACCTAGAAGAAATTTATCCTAAGCAAATATGTAAGTACACAAGATATTTACATAGGTGTAGTCACTGTTTTTTCATAATAGTGAAATTGAACAAACTAAATTGCAGTAATAGGAGCTATTTAAGCAAATAATAATGTCTCCGCAAGTATAGCAGACTAAATAGTTTGAAAGTCCTCCCATTACAGAAGGCCCCAAATGCGAGATTACTGAACTCACAGGAAAGTAAAAGAGACCATCAAAGGCCAAAATTAATGCAGAAGGGAGAGTGCAGAATGGTAAGCTGGCCTAAAACCTGGCTTTCCTGGGCTATTTACCAACACTAGGAACCCGCAACCTTGGCTCACACAGGTGAAATGATATAATATGAAGTCTAGTATTTGCTTTAAAATACCCCACAAACAACAAAAAGAAGAACAAGAGCAAAATAACAAGAACAAAAAGTATGTGTGCTGTGGGAAGATAAATAAAACATGAAAATTAATCATTGTTGAAGTTAGGAGTTCATTATACTGTTTCTGTTTTGTGTACATTTGAACACTTTCAATTATAAAAAGTTAAATATATAGCTACATATATGTCCCCGTGTGTGTGTGCAAAAAGCACAGACCAAAAATACGCGTTAAGTAATACATTAGTGAATAAAGATGGGTTAGGAGACTTGCCTTACCAGACTTCAGATTTATTATAAAGCTATGGTAACTGAGAGGGAGAGACATAGACCAAAGGAAACAGAATAGAAAGCCTAAATATAGACCTACATATATAATGATATCTTGATACATGCCAGAAATAGCATATAGATCAGTGGGGAACGATGGACCATTCAATGATGCTAGTACAAGTGGGTTTTCAGATGGGGGAAAATTAATTCCAGGTGAATTAAACGTGAAATATAAAACCTTGCATGTTTTAGGAGGTATAGGAGGATATCTTTATAACTACAGAGTAGGGATGGTTTTTCTTAATTAAGACTGGAAAAAGCAAACAAAGCAATAAATTGACAGATTTGATGACCTTAGCATTAAAAAATTTTGTTTATGAAAAGACTATAAAGATAAATTAAAATATCTGCAAGCAAAAGACATGATTGCAACGCACCAAAACAAGGTGGAAAGTGGATAAAATACATAGACAATCAATTCATAGGAGAGAAAATATAAATGGCCAAAACACATAAGAAAAAAATGCGTACTCTTAGTATATGTGCTGCCGAAGCGAGCACTGAAAATGCTTACTCTTGATCTTAATCAAGAAAATAGAAAATAAAACACAGTGAGATAACATTTCATGTTCATCACACTGACCAAAGTTTAAAAGGCGGACATATCAAGCGCTGGAGGGGATATGGAACATTGAGAACTCACATACTCCTGGTGGGAAAGGAACATTGTACAATCACTTTCAAGAATCATTTGACAAACTCTAGTTAAGTTGAAGATGTGCAAACCCTACAACCCACTACATCTACCACTAAGTACAAACTCAGGAAAGAGCTCTCATCCATGTATCTAAGAAGCCAAGTCATGGCAGCGCTACTCATAATGGCAACAATTTGGAAATAATCAATGAGTCCATAAATAGGAGAGTGGGCAAATTAATTGTGATATGAAACACTTAGTGAAATACTTACAATGAAATACTTAGTACGGAGAGACAGCTGGGGCTCTACAAACTAGAGCTACACACATCAACCTAGATGAATTTCACAAACCATGTTGATTCAAAAAATGCAAGTTACAGAATATACATATGGTACATTATTTGTATAATGTTTTAAAAGATGCAGTTGCTAGGGATGTAAAGTACACCACAGAGAATATAGTCAATAATGTTGCCACAATATGTATAGTGTCAGGTGGGTACTAAGCTAATGGGGGGATCACTGCACAAATTACATAAATGTCCAACCATATGCTGTACACCTGAAACTAATATAAAGTAATATTGAATGTCAACTGTAACTTAAAAAACAAATAAATAATTAAAAAAAAGATACAACTGCAATAATATGTGTTGCTTAGGAAAATATACATATATAATTAAAATTTAAAGAAATAAGAACAAAACAATTTCTCTACAGGGGCAAGAAAATTACACGGGCGAGAAAATTACATGGGTGCTCCAATTGGGCTGATTAACACAGAGGTTGACGGAAATTGTTTTCTACATCTTTTTATATATCCATTTCACAATAAATTTTTAAATAAAATTTTACATGACTACAATGTAATGCAAAAGTAGATTTAACATATTTTCTGATGAAAATGTCAATGAAAAATAGTATGAGACATTCTTGGAGGAAAGAAAGAAATATATATGCTTTAATGTGTTTTAAGAGCAGTTAAACCACAGGGAATGGACAAAATACAAATTTTTTACACAAATACACACACATGCACACATACATCCTGCAACAAGAACATTTTTAATGGTTTAGTGAATATACTCAAAGGGGAGTTTGGGTGGGTGGTGGGGGTCAGAGCGAATACCTGCATGAAACACTGTATGAAAGTCAGTGACGGCTTTCACCACTGACCAGTACTGTTAATATTACCTTCCGTCTCTCATCATCTGGGTAAGTCCAATAAGAGATACAGTTTCCAGAAAGAACACACCACCTTCGATGCCAGGCACCAAAACCACTAACATCTTCAAATATGGTCTGGAAAAGTCAATGAAATACTGACTTTAGAAACTTCAGGATCAAATAAATGTTCATTCCATGTTAAACTTCAGTATGTTGACATATTTCATACTTCCCAATCTACTTGCATGATTTTCATCATGTCTTTTATCTTAGGAATGAAAATCACTGATTGCTCAAATCCAGAAATTTACCCAGATTTTCGACATCATATCTGTAAGTATATGGCATTTAAAAACTTCCACATATTAACCCCAAATAAATAGCTCTAACACTAGACATTTTAAAAGCATGGAATTCCTAACCAAATGCTCCTTAAATAAGAGAAAAGCACTTCAAGTATTAGAGAGTAAAATGATACGAGACGATCATACTTTACATATTGAAAACACTAATGACAGCTTATTAAGTTAGACTTATCTTAATACAGAAGACTGGCATTTAATTTTTATTCCGGAGAATGAAAGAGAATTAGAAAAGAATGAACTCCTGGTTATATGCCCTGATGGGTTTCTGTGACAAACGTCAGAACTCCCAGCACCCATGGACATAGCATCTCTCCCTAGAGTTGGCTGGCTGGCCACCTCATGCCTTAGGAATGCAAGTTACATTCTAAACTGAGTGAAGCACTCATGCTGGTTAAGGACTGGACTCCCACCAGGTAACCACTAACATGGGGTTTTTCCACGGAGGTACTTCTACTTAAGCAGTGTAAGTAGAAGTTGCCCCCCCCCACACACACACACACACTATTTTTTAGTTGTAGTTATAATAGAGCCCTCATTTATGTAAGTCCTTACTTTTAATTTTTTTTTTAAAAAAGCATTCCTTTAGGAACTATTATATTAAAGAACCAAGCAAGGTAAAACTAGCAATGCTACAGATCAGGGTTGGCAGACTTTTTCTGTCAGGGGCCAGAGAGTCAAGATTTAGACTTTGTGGGCCACCCAGGCTCTGTCACAACGATTCATTTCTGCCTTTACAGTGCAAAAGAAGCCACGGACAATATGCAAACAAATGAGCGCATGGTCCAAGAGGACTGTATAAAAACAAGCAGTGGGCCATCCTCTGCTGACCCCTAATACAGATAATCCAAAAGCATCTTTGTTTGATTTTAAAATGCGTTAAGAATTTTCCACCTGCAAATGGCTCAACTAAGCCTCACACCAACCCTATGACAGAGGGACAGACACTCTTCTGGATTCACTAATCTGTGTACATTTACCAAAAGGGGGCTTGAGTCAGGAGTGCAATCTCTGGCTACGGAGGAAACTCACCTTGTGTAAAGAAATGTTTCCATGACAGAATGAAAGCTCAAGTTCATTACCTTAATCAATTAGCTCAAATTAATTAGCTTTACTCCAATCCTGTATCCTTGTACCCACTTTTCTTTTCTTCCCATTTCATCCTCTTTACTCCCCAAGACGTGCTTTTTCTAGGCAACAGTGGCTCACAGCCACCCGAGAAAAAGAGACAGGACTCTCGTTATTTCAATCTCAAGGACAAAGTTAGCAGGAATGACTCACCCGCTCCCTTCTGTGTTTACGTCATAGAGGTAACAGACAAGGAAAGATTGATGGGTGAGAACAACACAAGTCATTGTTACACTCGACTGTAGTCAGAGAGGAATAACAAGAGGACCGCGCTTTCACTGTTACAGCCAAGGACACAAAGGGCCCAGGAAATTAACTGACAACACAATCACAACGCAGAACTGACACCTTCGAGCTAATTCAGAATGTCCTTCTCTTGCTGCTCATCAGTCCAGACAGAGCAAGACTGCTGCCATCTTAGAACCACTTATTAAGGTTCTTTGGTGGTAATTTCCTTCCTTCCAGCTGTCTCTGACACATCAGGAGGGAAAAATGAAGGAAACAACTTTAATTTCAATTACTACCTCTATTTTTTATAAAGGCTAGACATATTAAAAGGCATTGCTTAGACAGAGGACAGAAGTTATTCGGGAGAGTTCTGAGCAATTTCTTACCATATTTCTATAAGTGAGGATGTGATAATGGGTGGTGGGATTCAAGACGGAGTAAACTTGAAGAGATCTAACTCTAAACTAGTTAAGAGCCCAGCTCAAAAATCAAACAGCTCAGGTGTCATATGCAAATGAACTAGCTGCCATAACAGTCTATCAATTGCTAAAGGTGTTTACAATCAAATATGAAAATATTTACATTAAAAGGTCAGTAGGTAAGCACGGCCTTCTCGCGAGTTGATAAAATGCTTTCCCAAGAACATCTAGTGCCACCTGCTGGATTTACACATGAGAAAAGCTAACAAGGAAGCCGCGTTTACAGGCCCCTGGGCTTTTTGTACAACCTAGCTCTGCTTTCTGCACCCTTCAGCAGCAACTGCAAACTGATTTCTCTCGTTCAAATTCTTTCTTCACAGAGCAAACTGAAACTACTGGATTTTCTCCACTTCTTGCACCACACCCACGACCGTCTGTGTATTCTACACACATACCTTGCTCCTCTGATACAGAGAAAGTATTAATTCTGTAAAAGAGCAACGCCGTGAACTGTGGCTTGGGTCTGATTTCTCCTGAGTCCCATGATCTTGTTCCACAGATTCTTCCTTAACCCTAGCGCAGGTCTCCCAGCTTCTATCGTCAACCTCTCTGGCTCTGTTAGAACTTACCCATTTGTATTTAGACTCTCACGTCTCTCCAATTCTAATAAAATGTCAATAAGATCCTTCTTTCACCTGCATACCTCATACTTCATGCGTCGGCACTCCATTTACCCCTTTGCAGCCAAGCTTTCGTCTCAGAGTTGCTCACACTCTCATTCCTCACCTCTCACTCCCATCATAGACACCTGCAGCCTAGCTTCTGCTCTCACCAAGACTAGAACAACCACCTTGTAAATGAGTCCGAGCATCTCTGACAGATCCTCCTCTAAGCTGACCACTCCCCCTTCAGACCCCTTCTTCCCTTGGCAATGACACAAAATTCCCCTGGCCCCCTGCAGTCTCCTGTGAGAGCTTCTCTTCCTAGGTCTGTGGTTTAAATGTGAAGTGTTCCTCCGGGTCTGCTTTACTCAACTTCCCCTATACTTCAGTTACTATCTCTATGCTGCACATTTCCAAATTTTCATCTCAACTAAAACGTCTATCTTGAGCTCCAGACCCAGATCTCTAAGGCAGCTAAAATTCAAATTGTTTAAAACTTAACTCATTAAAAACTCCCACCTCTTGGGATTAATTGGCAAGGGCATGAGGGAATTTTCCGAATCAATGTTCTTTATCTTAATAAAATATTTGAGATACATAGATATACGCATATGTCAAAACTCGGGACATGTACACTTCAGATTTCGGGGAACAGGCTAGTGTCTACAATATACTTTGAAATTCTTCCCTATTGCTGACATTTTCGGCAATGGCTAGAGAGGCAGCTAGAAGGATGGCTGGGCAGTAGCTATATGATAAAGCAAGGGCAGCAAATAACATTAAAGGCAGAACCTGGATGACGGGTATAATAGTGTTCGTTGTAAAAGGCTATCAACAGTGCTATGTGTATACAATTGTCCACAGTACAATTTTGGGGGAAAAGAACACTTTTCCCCCCAAACATTGCACACTTGCTCCTGCTCCCAAGGTCCCTCATCTCTGTGGCATCATGCCACTGAACAAGTTGTGCAAGGCAGGGATCTGGATGACACCCTTACTTCCGCTTTTCCACCCACCAGAGCCAGTCACTAGGGTCTGGCCTTCTTCCCTCTTCATCTCCCCATGATGGGTCCTCTCCATCCGGTCTGCCAGGCCCCTTAACCTGTCTCATGGAGTGACCCAGTCTCCTCACTGGACATCTTCAGGGTCGTCACTCCAACCTACTTTCCACATGTCGGTCAGAATGACTTTCCTGAACCCCCAATTTAATGATTTTCCTCTGCTTAAAATCCTGCAGGAGTACTCCACTGACTTCAGGATAAAGTCCAAACTCTTTGAAAGGCCCTCTAACAGTTGGCCCCGTTTCCCCTAACCGTGCTTTCCCCCCCGAGTCTCTCTCCTTACTGCCCCTCCTCACACCCACACCCATTCAAACTGTAAGCTCTAGCTATTCTGAAATACCGGCCACTATCTAAATATGTCACTGTCTCTGGTGGGGGTGAGACAGGGCTGGGCCGCTGGCCATTGTACGTTCTCTGCTCTTTACCTACAGCATCTCTCCCTCCTCCTCCCTCTGACTAACGTACTCAGCAGTATATGCAAGTTGCTTCATCCAGTTGCTCTTTAAGCCTCCCTGCCTACTCGAGAGCTGACGTACCTCCAGTTGACTAATACCCACGCACTCGATGCTTGCTCCTGGGCTAGTACTATATCGTCCTGACCTGTTCCCTTGTATTTCTGCCTTCTAAACTACAAGTTCCTGAGTTTATTTTTTTGTGGCCTATTATATTCCAACATCAGTACAGTAATCGGCAGGTAGAGGACATGCAACAAATGTTTACTGAACCAGTTTAACACTTACTCACATAGGCATCATTCCTATGGGAAATCAAGTCTATACTTCACAAACTGGAAAAAATGAAAATACATATAGATGACCTACCAGAAAACCTCTTTCTTCAATACTTGAATTCACTTGACATTTTATTTTTAAATAAATATGACCTTCCAAAGGAGATAAAAAGGGCACCTGCAAAGAAAGATGGTAAATTATTTGCAAAATAGTTTCAAAGTATGATTTCTCTTAATAAAATATGTATAAATCATGAATATAGAATATTATGCCTTGAAAACACACTATTTTCTAAAGTTAGAATATAAAATAGGTGGCCAACAAGCCACTGGTTCCTTAGCAACAAATTCTTTTGAAGAATAAATTCATTCAAGGTAGAGCTTGATAAAAACAGAACCCTAACGTGATAAAGAAAACACAGATTTAAAAAGAGAACACAAATGCTTATCCATTCTCCATTAATAGAATATACTCGATAGAAGACTGGATAAACCAATTGGTACATTAATACAATACTACTCAGTAATAAAAAACAGTGAACTGCAGAATTAAAAAGTTATCCTCAAATTCATATGGAATTGCAAGCGGCCCCAACAACCAAAACAATCTTGAAGAAAAGCAAAGTTGGAAGGATCATACTTCCCAATTTCAAAACTTAATCCAAAGCCACAGTAATCAAAATAGTGCGGTACTGGCATAAAGATAGACGTACAGACCACAGGAATAGAATTGAGAGTCCATAATAAACCCATACATCTATGACCAATTGATTTTTCAACAGGGCACCAAAACTATTCAATGAGGAAGCAGCAATTTTTTCAACAAATGATGTTGGGAAACTGGATATCCACAGGCAAAAGAGTGAAGTTGGATCCCTACCTCATATCATATATAAAAATTAACTCAAAATGATCAATGACCTAAATATGAGAACATAAAACTCTTAGAACAAGGGTAAATCTTCAGTGATTATGGATTTGGCAATGGTTTCTAAGATATGATACCAAAAGCATCAGAAACAAAAGAAAAAATAGATAAATTAGACTTCATCAAAATTAAAAACATTTTAGTAAGTAGGTTCCTCAAAAAATTAAAGACAGAACTACCATATAATCAAACAATCCCACTTGTGGGAATTTCCAAGAGAACTGAAATCGGGTTCTCAAAGGGGTATCTGCACTCCCATGTTCATTATAGCATTTTTCACAATAGCCAAGAGGTGAAAACAACCTAAGTATCTATCAATATATGAACAGATAAAGAACATTTGGTACAGTCTCCTTTCTCCCCACTTCTGAGTACAAAAACTACGCTGGGCCACCCAGATCCTGTTCTTCTCAGAGTCTGAGGTTTGTCTTTTAGGCTCTGAGATTCCCTGTGTCCCTTTTCTGATGTGTCATAACCCACAGCCCCACATCTCTGCACAGCAGACCCTTGAGGTCAACTATTGTGTCCTTTTTCATGTTTGTTCCCATGTTTATGCTGCCAAATCATAACCAGGCATTTAATAAATGTTTGCTAAAAGAATACTGTTTGGCCAAATAAATATCCCAAGTTTTCCTACTGTAAAAAAAGAAAATTTGGTACATACATACAAGAAATATTTTTCAGCCATAAAAAAGGAAATTCTGTGAGATACTACAACATGGATGAATCCTGAGGACATTATGCTAAAAGACATAAGCCAGTCACAGGAGGACAAATACTACATGATTCCCCTTATGTGAGGTATCTAAAGGAACCAAACTGATAGAAGCACAAAGTAGAATGGTGGTTGCCAGGGCAATTTAAAAAACAAAACAGGCCATAAGCCAGATTTAACCTGTGGGCTATAAGTTTGCCTGCTGTTGTGGTAGTCCAAACCCAACCATATTAGCATTGTATTAAATATAAATGGACTAAACACTCCAAAGGAAGGACAAAAGACTGTCAGACTAACTAACAAAATATGACCATAAAATATGTTTATACACAAATTTGACATATATGGACACAAACAGATTGAGAATAAAGGATAGAAAAAGACATAATATACAAACACTAATCATAAGAAAGCTGTTGTTGCTATTAACACCAGACAAAACAGACTTTAAGATAAAGAAGATGATCAGAAATAAAGTGAACAATTCATCACTAAGATATAATAATAATCTTGAATGTTCATACACCTAACAGCATAGTTTTAGAATACATGAAGCGTAAATTGACAAAACAAAAAAGAAGTGCCTAAACGGAGACTATGTTGCTCTTACTAGTTAAAAGTTTGAGGAATTGATATTTTTTTCCAAAATAATGCTTTCTATCTAGCACTGAAAACTTTTACACAATAGTGTTTACAGTTTGAAGTTGTACAACTGAAATTTATTAATATATAGTTATTAACCAATGTCATACCAATAAATTTAATAAAATTTTTTTTAAAAAATTCATGTAAGAAACACTTAAATAAATCATTCTTATCAACATATTCATAGTAAAGACACATCATGTCAAAAGCATCTTTCAAATTATAAAAGCTGCTTAAGTATATGTGATAATTTAAAATGTCAAATTTGAATTAAAGATTACAACAAACATTTCAATTCGAGAAGTTGCATCATTACAATAAAATAGTAACATACATATATTTAAAGTGATATTGACTTCTGGGTCAAGACAGAATGACGTTATTGTCTGTCATTCCTGCTTCACAGTGGAAAAAAAAATGGTACCCTAGTTGGAATAGTCTTAGTTCAGTCTAAATCTGAAAATTTTTATTGTAAGGTTAGTTTCTAACAATTTAATCTTACAACACAATACAGACAAGTTAAAGGGAAAATTCTTGGCCAAAGAGTAGAGATTTCAATAGATTTAATTCGATGAGGAAAACCTTCATGCTTCTGAATTTGAAAGGCATCCATAATGTAGAATTGAAGCATCACATGCCTCATTATTGTAATTAATTATCAATTCCCTTGCCTTTTCTTTTCCATAGTGTCAGTTTTAAGTTCCTTTCGCTCTCAATGCTAATTAATGAAATTCCACTGTTTGGCCCAAAGAACACTGCTGGTAAAAAAGACTCTTGGAAAGATGAAAATAAATGTTCTCTCTTGCTATATAGCTGTGAAGAGTAGACAATATTCTTGGTTGGAAGCTTGTCCTGATAAAGTGAATTGAGAATTTTCACAAGAATCACTAACCACTGCAGAGTGTGGAGACTGGTGAAAATGTATGACCCTATTCTGTTTTCTGTTTAACAAAAAGGGTCTTTTACGATATTTGCACCTCAACTATTATTAAGAGCTGTGAAATATAGCCTACAACCAGGTGAGATACTGTATTTCTGAGAGAAAGGGGTACTGTTAACAACTCTATCAGGCCAACCCGCCTAAACAAGCATAGCTTTATGCACACCAGAACGTCTATGGCTCTCCCTCTAACCCCAAAAATCTACTGCTAATTGTTGTACTTCGTAAGTGTTTGTTTGCCCTAATACTATTTAAATCTACATCTCTATTTCCTGGAAAATAGAAATACTTATGAGGTTTCTTTATGTCAGAAGATGAGCAGTGAGATAGTCTTCTTCCTTTACCTGTAAACGTATAATAAAACGTATGACTATTTTGGAGTCTCTATTCACAGAAAGGATTTGAGAGACTGTGACTCAGTGAGATTCAGAAGTTCAATTCCAGGATGCCAGACCTCACATCAGACATGTATAACCTCAAAGAAGGCAATCCACTGTTGGTGGTGCCCCAAATCTGCTGAGCAAACAGTCTGGGTTAACCTCACAAGAAATTCCGTTCTGAAGGGGATCTCAGAGACAAGTCTCGTGACTGCTGTACCTCTGGCCAGGGCACTAGTGAAAGAAGCAAACACCCCCTGTACCAATGGTGTCTGGTAAGACATGGGAGACTTGTTTACTCTGTCAAAGTTCATTCCGCAGGATTATTATATTATTATAGGAGGTCCTCCATTTCCCCCACCAATTTAAAGAACATTTAAACTTAACTATTTTAAATATTCTTCTATATTAACTATAAGGTTTTGGAACGAATATTTGTTTGCCCTCGTAACTCACAAAAGCACTTTTGGGACAAATTTTACATCTAAATTGTATTATATATAACTCAGAAAGAGACTTTTAGAGTATTAGACACAACCAATCAAATTAAGTGATTTGATTTTGCACTCAATCATGTGGTTGGCTGTTTGAATTATAATTTCAAAGGAATTATTGAGAATAGAAATATCATAATTTATTTTTAACTTGTGTGATATTTTGAATTATGTTGGCAGCCAAAAAATTTTCAAAAGAGCGAACAGTCTATATTTAACATATATCACTGAACTCTCATTTTAGAGATGAATGAAATCTCTTACATATGTAGAAATTGGCTATGTGAGACAACAGTGAATAAGGAATACAGCACACAGAACCATCCCAGTTCTCTGTTTATCTAATTTGCAAATATTGTTTTAACAATTTAAAATAACACCATGCAACATTTTGTAACTTAGCATTTCTATATACCCACAAAACACTTGCAATTTATCTTCACAAGGATATTAAAAATCTTTTTAAAAATCTAACATGTATAATTTTATTTAGCATAATTTTAATTAAACACATTTTAATTTAAAAATTAATAAACAAAGCATCGACTACATAGCAATATATTAGCCAATTGGGACCAAAAATGTTTTCTATTAAAACATCACCAATAGTTCTTTCAATATATGGGAGGTAAAGACTATTGAATAAATTCTAGTTTTAGACAGTTATTAATTTGGTATTTTAGTACCCAGAAAAATCAATGTTGAAGTGACTATAGAATCTTCAAGAATTATAACATGATAAATGAATATAGGAGAAAAGCCCAAATACCAAACATGCATGAACAAAGTAAAGATGCCCAACTGCAAGAGTCTAAAGAAAGGATAATGTACATAATGTCCTTAATTATTCAAAATAAAGATACAAGAGTGGTTAGTCAAACAAAAACATATGGGCCAAAAATTAAGGATTGATTTTTAAGATCATTAGTTTCAAGCAAAGAAAATACGGCAACCTTTTCCTGGAACAAATAGCCCAGTAGCTCTCGCTCTTTTACATCATAATTTATCTAAAACAAACAAAATGAAAAACAAAGAGAAAAAAAAGAGCCAGGATCACTCAATTTGTTAAACTAGCTGAATCACTTAAAAAAAAAAAAAAAAAAAAAAAAAAAAAAGGTACATGACTATCTTTTAATCAACATGTTAAAATACATTTATGTATTAACAATAATCAAAATTTCGTATATAGACTGGTTTTTGTCTATCAACTAAACGAAAAATGCTCCATGAAATTTTAAAGTTAAATTGTTTTCATTTAACTTAATATTCTATACTCAGAAAACAAGACCCCAGAGAAATGAAGTGACTTTCCTTAATGTTAAAGAGGAAATTACTAGCAGGGCAAATGCTAGAAACCAGGCCTCATAATTTTTATACTTCATCTCTATATTCTGACTACAAAAATCTCTTATAATATTTAAATATACCTCTGTGTAATAAAGCAGGAGTGAACACAAGGACTAAAGTTTGACTCTAGTTCTCTCAGTCCTTAAAATGGTCTTGTTAGCTATTAAATTTTAGTCATATCACATTATGGTAGAAAAAAAACATAGTAATATTACGCAGATCTTAACGTTGAAGCTTTAAAATTGGGGAGGAAAGTGTGGGAGGGAAATCCCTTCGATTCATGAGTATTTTCTAAGAAATTAACCCATCTTTCCCTATCTTGTCACAACTAAATCTATGACATACTACTTTCAAAATATCGGTTCAAATGGACAAGTGACTATGTTTAAAACTGTAAGCTTAATATCTGCATTCGGGAAGTAGTACTTCCAGTTATAAAAATAGTCAGGGGATGTAAAGCACAGTGTAAGGAATATAGTCAATAATACTGTAATAACTATGTATGGTGTCAGATGGACATTAGACTTATCGGGCTGATCATTTCGTAAGGTATATACATCTCTAATCACTGTGTTATACACTGAAACTAATATAACATTGTATGTCAACTGTAGTTGGAAAATAAATTTAAAAAAAAGAAAGAAGTAATACTTATGTAGTCAGAACTGACATTTAGAATGAACCAGTATACACTACTTTGCAGATTGAACTAACTATTAAGATACCAGAGAGAAATACTTCCAACATTAAAAAGATATATCATGTAGGTACTCCCGTGCCTGGTTAAAATGCACAAATGTTCAGCCAAAGATTTCAAATACTTGAAAGCACTACAGGAGCATTTCCATAGACCTCATTTTTCTAAAAGCAAAAAATAATAAATTTGGATTACCTTGTCCAGAGCAAATTTAGTGTTTCCTACTGAAGATAAGGACAGTGTGTACGAGCCGACAAGGGCAAAGTTGCTGGTGCGCACAGCATTGAGACCTCCCGGACTGGCCATAACTACGGCAAAAGGAAACGAAGTTTACTCAGAGTGACTCTGGAAGTGTAAATAACAACACCTCCTCTCACCCAACGCAATGAAATTAAACTGTCAGAGAAAACTGCCTCATTTCCCCCCATTTCTAAATATGGGGGGGGTAAACCTTAAATTTCCTAATGAAAGAATTTTATGTTTAACTAAAGTGAAGTATAGGCACTCCTTAACATTTGGGATGCACAGGTTTTAAAGACACAGAACCTAAAAAGGTGTACATAAAATGCAATTTCCCTAGAAGAGACACGAGAAGACCTCATTGCTATAGTTTAAGGTGACACAGTTAGCAGCAGAGACTGAACTACAGTTGTTCTGAATTGTTCTCTTATACCAAGAAGAGACCAAAAGCCCGAAGGAGGTGCATCCTAATCCCCTTTGGAGAATAGGCCTAAAGCCATTCTAGAAAAAGGACTTCCTGGCAATCCAATTCCCAATAAACTAGAAAGATGCTTTTCTGACATGATACAAGGCCAGTCGTGATCAGCAAAGTTAAAAGAAGTCAACTCCACAGTGTGGATAGCATAAAAATCTACAGACCAGCAGAAGCTAGGGTAGAGAGTAATGCCACCTGCTGCAGGTGTCAAGGGACTAAGTATCACATGCGTACTGCCTGCTAAAGCCTAGATGTGATGACTGGTGGCCTGTGGTGATATTTGACAAAGGTGCAACCAGACAGCACGCTAGTCTGGCCAGTAATCTCGTATGTTACTAAAAACCATACAGAAATTATTCCAAAGAGACTAAGGTAAACATGCATATCAAGATGGCTATACATATAAGTATGTAATTGCTTAGTTCTTTTCCTTATCCTAGTGTTCCAAATAGTTTAAGATCCACTTACCTGAAGAATGAAGGGTGCTTTTCTAAAAGGTGTAAAGAAGAAACATAAGTTATTTTCTTTATTTGATACAAAGATTTAAATATTAAATACAAAACTCTTTAACACCATAAGAACTACATTTCAGAAAACATTTTGCCTAACCAATTCACAATCACATATGTAAGAAGATTTCTGAAGGAAACAAATTTTTAACAAATTCTACTTACTGTGGTTATAGATGTGAGAAGTCGTTTTGGAGTAATAGCCTAAAAGAAAAGATAACTTAATATATTTCCTATTAAACATTATAATTGAGAGCTTAAAGAGAACCAACTTTGAGATACTTCCACATAGAAAAGCATTCCTAAATATGAATATATTATACTTGAGTCCTTCATTAAGGCTTTACTTATACTGTCATTCCTTTTTCCCTAAAGCTAAATAAAATTCTTTTAAATGATGACTTAGGAAAAGAACAAAAGAGCAAAGACTGGGAAGGAAGTGAACCATGCTGGGGGTTTTCTTCCTTGGCCATGTCATTCTGAAGTACTGGTTTGGAGGAGTCAGTGAGATAAGAGTTCAGAGGAAAAGGCTTGAGAAAGGTTTAAAAAGGTAATAAAAGTTAGCTGTCAAGTAAATGTAGAGAAAATAGAATTATGGAGCCTGAGTGTATTAGTAACTTATACTTAGGATCACAATCACCCACTTTTACTTTCTGTCTTCACACCTATTAAACACAGTAACTGAAATTTGGGGCATAAAAATGATCGAAAAACCAGATAGTCACTAAATACTATACATAAATTAAAACTGATACCTGTTTTTTTTCTAATTATATTTTTCCTGGGTTTCTTTCGTTCTCACCTTGGATTTGTATGCCTTTTTCTTCTTGTCAAGGACTGAGGGGTCTTTCTTTTGCACCTATACACAAATCCAAAGCATAATTAGCTTGAAATCTGATATCTTTAAGAAAAATACGCTAATAGTTATTTTAGAAAGCTTTTAACTTCTTACCAAGCTATAAACTTCAACATTTATTTCAAAGTCATTGGACACATCTTGCCTGGAAAAATAAAGCATTCAAACTATAAGAAAAATATCAAGTTACGCCATTAAATATTGATGCCACAAATATTGTTACAAGACTCTGCGAGTAAAGGAATTCAATGGGTTTTAATTAAAGATAAAAGTTATAAACCACTAAAGAATATAAAAATTGGTAAGAACAGTCTATTTTTTCCTATAATACAACTCAAATATTTTCTTCAGTATTTTACAACTCAAAATCTTTAACAATAAAAGTAATTTTTTTCAAACTGGATTTTGATTCATTTCAAAATAAATCTGTGACACTAAATAGGAATGTCTTTTCATTGAGATTGAATATTAAGTATATTATGAGACTTAAAGCATAGGTAAAGAAATTATGGTCCATGTTTTATATATTTTTTTTTAAAAAACACTTCAAAACATTAAATACATAGTCACATGGACGGATTGTGCTACTCAGTGGAGGGAAACATCAGAAACATGAAAGTTAAACCAACAAATTGAAAACTGAGTTATTTCTCCATGTAAAAAGAACAAACATACTCCATTTCCAAGATTAAAAATGCCACCTGTATGCTTAGACTGTATAAGTATTAGAGAAAATGTGTTGGAGGTACCAAAAGCCTGACTTACTTACAGAGTAAATGTAGTAGAGAATGTCAGAGCATCACCGTTAAGAGAATTTGAAGTGCTTGCTAATGGCGTGGCTACCATATTTTCAGCTCCTGCTTTCAGTATAATTAAGAAATAGTAATTTGCTGCATCTGCAAAAAGAAATCACATTACATATTAAGCACAAGCAAAACAGATTGAGATAATCAGCATTCCGGAAGACCAAAGGAATAAAGTAATACTACAAGTGACTGACATAAAATTTATTTTAAAATTTCTAAAATCAACTTTCCAGACACAAAAAGATAAGTAAGACACAGAAGACAGTCATAATTCTGGAATAAGCATCATCAAGTTCTCTTCCTATTATGTGAATTGAAATAACTTCACTCCACATCCCTCAGTTTCTGCTGACTTTGAATTTCCCCTATTGACTCCCAAATTCTTTGGCTTATAGTATTACATATACCTCAAAAGGGTAAATTATGGTTTGTTATTTCAAAACTGAGATTAAAATACTGTATTTCTGTGAAAGTTACTCAGAGATAAATTCTAATGAAAATATGAACTATTTATTCACTATTTATCATTAAATAACTACCTATCTCTAGGTACATACTAAGTTGTGAATAGATTTCTGCCCACACCCCACCAAAACCGGACAACAGCAAGAATTAGAACTTACGTTACCTCATTCCTACCATAATGCTCAAACTTTTAAAGATCTCCATTCTTTCCTTTCCCAGCACCTCAAATTCACTTCTCGCCTATGTCCAGCCCTCCTTTCCCTTAGAGAATGTTCCACACATAAATTTAAAGAAACCTTAGCAACAACAAAAAATTCTTCCAAAATTTAATAAAATTTTCATTTTATTAAGCTTGCTATCATCACCCTGCCTTGTCTTCAGATCCCAGTGCCATATTCTCCTTCACCCACTTTGCTAACATATGATTTTTAGTAGAATACGTAGTTTAGAAAAGTTTACTTATTCAATCTAGAAGGGCAAAGGGAATCAAATGTTAATAGAAGCATCTCCACTGAGGTGTTCTTCACTCCCACAACCAGTAATTCAGGATTTATACAAGTTTCTATAATGGGCTGAATTTAAAATAGAGTAAGTAACATAAGTTCTTTTAGATGCCATAATACTTACCACAACAAAATTAGTTAAAGAAAGTGATTTGCTATGTCAGGATAACTCATCTAAGGAAAATATTTTATGTTCATAATGATGTTTAACCCTACTTTCAGTTACAGTCGTGCCTATTAGGTGTGGATTATAAGCCCATATATAAAATTTCCCCTTGGTTATTTTTTATCCACGTATCTGCACAAAAGGAACAAAAGGCCCAATATACACGCTTTGCATCTTTATGCATGCTTACTTGTTTCCATTTGAACAATTCCAATCTAGGTCAGGTTCATAATTTAATATATGATCTAGAAGTGATGCAAATCAAAACCACCATACCTGGCTTCTGAACTGTACTGCAGACAAAATCTGCTTTCAGAGGCAAGCGGATTTCTGACAAAGTCACTGATCCTTTGGATGGGACAAATTCACTTTGGGATATGGACCCAGCCTTATTCTTCCTCTGAGGCCCTTCATTCTTCAGCTTATTCAGGTCATCAATCAAAAGCATTCTCTTCTCAGCTACATAAAAATATGCAAGTTAATCTTTCAAATATTAAAATTGCAACTGATTCTAAATGAGATCAATTCCAGAAAATGTACTGATGTGACAATTGTACATAAGACCAAAGATGAAATCAGTAAATTTCTTTATATAAACAGGTGTTCAGAGTTAATAGTTGGGGAAAAGCTTAATTGCTCATCCGTTTACCAAGTCCTCATAATTTAATGCTTCAACTTTTGGTCAGTTTTGTTACGTGGTATAATCTCTCCACCCTAACATGCCCTGTCATCCATCATCATACATACACACACAGTAAAATTCACATTACTCTTTTTTGGCTACATTTCAATAGCTAGGTAGAGAGATAGAGTGTGTGTTGTATATAAATATATATTTATTTTTAGTACACTCTTTACAACTACCTTCCTTCATATGCATTCCAGCTTCTTTTACCCCTTCATGCAAACTACATCTTATTTAACATGTAGAGTTTTCACAAACCTTATAAGAAACAAAAAAATAGAGCAATCGAAACAGACTAACAGAAAAGGCCCTTTCTCTAAATTAGAGATTTCTGAATATACTAGATAAAATGAGTTTGACATTGCATTGGAATTCTATCAGGTGTGTCACACATACTTGCAATTAGGAGAAGTCTTTCTGCCTCAGCTTCTTCTAATGACCCTTTCCCATGCTCTTCATCAACACAGCAGTTAAGAGCCTGGCTAGCTTGATAAATCACTGTCTGTTGCAAATTTATTTCATTATTGAGTTCCTGGTGAAACCAATGAGAGGAAGAAAAAAATCATCTTTAATCACCATTTTCACTTAAACTCTAGCTGTAACTAATCCTATTGGATAATTTCCAAAATTTCTAGACAGTGAAGCCAAAATGTTACAATTTCACTGCTCAAGTTTCTAGACTATGCACCAAAAACATTACACCATAAATATTCTTCCTTATGAAAAGATTTCAACTCATACTTATTAAAATTACAACTGGAGCTATGTTCAACAAAGTAGAAATTTAGAGACTATCTGATTCATTTTATCTAAACTACATGTATGTTATTATTTTTCAAATGTTTTCCTTAGCATAAAAGAACGTCTAATTAGGGGCCGGCCTGGTGGCTCAGGCGGTTAGAGCTCCATGTTCCTAACTCCGAAGGCTGCCGGTTCGATTCCCACATGAGCCAGTGGGCTCTCAACCACAAGGTTGCCAGTTCAACTCCTTGAGTCCCGCAAGGGATGGTGGGCTCCACCCCCTGCAACTAAGATTGAACACAGAACCTTGAGCTGAGCTGCTTCCCGGATGGCTCAGTTGGTTGGAGCACATCTTCTCAACCACAAGGTTGCCGGTTCGACTCCCGCAAGGGATGGTGGGCTGTGCCCCCTGCAACTAGCAACGGTAACTGGACCTGGAGTGAGCTGTGCCCTCCACAACTAAGACTGAAAGGACAACAACTTGAAGCTGAATGGCACCCTCCACAACTAAGATTGAAAGGACAACAACTTGACTTGGGAAAAAAAATAAAAAAGTCCTGGAAGTATACACTGTTCTTCAATAAAGTCCTGTTCCCCTTCCCCAATAAAATCTTAAAAAAAAAAAAAAAAGAACGTCTAAGAGCAAAATAAATTTCACATTTTATCATCATCATCTAATTTATAGTTATACTTTAAGGACACTCAAGACAAACTCATGTTTAAAAATAAATAATCCAACAATATCAAACAAGCTTCTTCCAACCTTTCAAACAAGGGGGACGCTTTTCAAATTAAACTGAATTCAAGAGCAATTACTAAGCTCCTAGGTGTCAGACACTGTTCTAGTCACTCAGGGTACAGAGATGAATAAAGATGAGCCCTTGTCCTCAAGGACTCAGTCGCATGAAGGAAGCATTCCAAATTCCCTTTCCACAGCACTACATACCTGCATTTTCTGTTTGATATTCACTTGACGAGGAAAGGAATTGTTTTCTTCGGCATTCTTTTTCCCCTCCAATTTTGAAGTAACATCTTCCTTCCGAACAATCACCTGCTTTATTGAAGGGCGGTCTACTTCTTTGATTCTTTGTGATCTATATGCATCAATGCTTCAGGAAATAAGTTAAACATTATTAGAAAGCCAGCAACACACTAAGCACTATCCTTTACTGAACATTTCAGAATTTGATATTGAAACATATCGGCAGAATACATCACCAGAACGGAAAATGCCATTGGATGAAAGAGATGTTGAAAAAAGTTATTCCCAAGTTTTATACGGGTTAATTATTAATAACATTATAACTGTAAATAACACAGCTTGTCACGATAATCTAAACCATGACCCTTAGTGACTGAATACCTTCACAAAACGTTCCTACCTGTATAGAAGGTCACGATCCTCAGAACCAATGCTGTCACCAGACTCAGCCCGAGGGACACGGGTTCTCTGGAATTTTCCTGGTTTTGGACTCTGATCACTTGTGCTAGTGTCTTTCAATTCCAATCTAGGCGAGGAAACTAAACTCTGCAGGGAAACACATCAGACATTAGAGTTTATGGATGACATTGATTCTAAATAATAATTCTGAGGAATGAATGAATTCTTCTCTATCATTCGGAAATAAATATCCCATAAGTCAACTGATTCATCATAAAAACAAGACACGCTAAAATAAGTTCCTAAAAAGTAAATGAATAAATGAAAGTGGAAAGACAGCTAAAACCTACACATAACCCTTTAAAAAAATATCTCTAATTAAATCAATTTCCAAACAAAGCTGCAGTTATTCAATTTAGAGTAATAACTAATAATATAGTTAGCTCTTAATAAAAATGTTAAGTTAACTGTCTGGTGCTAAATACTAATTTACTAATATGTATATTATGTACCCATAATGGAGGTACTATTTTTAACCTCACTTAACAGATGAGGGAACTGTAGCAAAGAAATTACACAACTTGACCAACAATCCTCAGTAAATGGCAGAGCCAGGATTTGAGCCCAAACATCTGGCCTTTTTAGGCATGCTACAGTTCGGATTTTATCTAAGGTCAACAGGTAGCCAATGAAGAGTTTTAAGCTCACTTTTAAGAGAATTAACGTCAGGTTTGCTAAATCCCCCTGGCTACAGTATGCTATATTCCCATGTACCAAATAAAACAAAAGGGGACCCCAAAACTACTTGGTTTCTTTACATCCTGGGGCTGTTTACATTTAGTCTTTTCTTACCTCTGGACTTACCACACCCACAGTCTGGGCTAACGGAGCAAGTAAAGACATTGAGGAGATATTTAGTCCATCTTCCTGTTCTTCGTTGCTTTCTGCTTCTGCTTGATCCATCTCCTCCTGGCTCTTTTCCACATCTAGTTCACCTTCCTCTAGGACATCACTGAAGATGTCATTAATTACTTTTGAACTATTGATATCATGATCATCATCCACGCTCATCTCAATCTCACGTACCACTTCTGAAAAATATTTCAATAAGTGAATACTGTGATCCAGCCCTTTAAAGATTAAAGGGATAGCAGAGAAGATCTACTATTCATATGCTCACTAACTAAACAGGAAAAAAAGCCATAAGAAAAAGCACCTCCTAAACCATAAGTAAACAAATAAACTAATTTTCAAAGTTCCAATAACATTTTCTAAGCAATAAAAATGGAAACTATCAAAAGTGGAAACTATCAAAAGCTTTGAGTGTACGAAAATATATAAACTAAGGACTCAAACTGCCCGGTAACAGCCAAAAGCTTCACACCTTGAAAAGTGTTCTTTCAAATAACTCCTTTTTTATTGTTGGAGCTGCCCTTTCACAAGGCAGTCAATAATAGGAAAATATTAACATCCCCTAGAGCAATATTCACAAACAACTTCAAGGACCACTAATTCTTCTAACAGGACATGCCAGGCGTGAAAGGGCAGTACGTTTCCTTTCCCTGTGAAAGTTGAGTGATAACCTTAATCAGATTTTCACAGAGGTCTGTGACCTAAAGATAACTGTTAACAGTATTGTATCTCTGTGGAAGCTAGAGTATTTCTTAGTTAAAAAAAAAAAAAAAAAGAGTATTATAAAATCGCAGGCCATTTAGAAGTACAGAACACTGTATATTTGAACATGTGCTTCTCCCAATATATTATTTCTTATAATGTGTCCAGTGTTAATAAAAAATAAAGAATAAAAACCAACCTGTCTGCTGCTCAACCTTTGGGTCTGATGTTACTTTTAAAGACTTTTCCTCTTCTAAAAACAATGTTATTTTCAAAGGGCTAGACTTCATCATTTCACATTCAGTGACACCTAAAAAATTTTTAAGAAAAACCATGTTAATACATATAAGAACCTAGAATTTTTTTGGTTAAGGAATTTTATGTATCTTTTTTCTGACTATAAAACTGCATTTCAAATCTAAAAATGTATAGAGAAGTCCCCAAAACACCTATCCTCTCTTAACTTTTCCATCTCTCTCTTCATCTACACCAAGAGAAAGGGACATCAATATTACCAGGTTATAGTGTGTTCTTCCAATTTCCCCCCGTGTATACCTATGTGCATAGCCTTTTATTTTATCAGAAGGAGATTGTATTTATATCCTGTTCTGCAATTTTTCTCACTATTTAAAAAAATGTATGGCTAAAAACACTTAATAAACTAACAATAGAAGGAAACTACCTCAACAAACTAAAGGCCATACATGAAAAGTCCACAGCTAATATTATCCTCAGTGTGAAAGACTGGAAGCTTCTCCTCTAAGATCAGGAATAGGACGAGGATACCCATTCTCACCCCTTCTATTCAACTAAGCTTTGGAAGTCCTAGTCATAGCAATAGGCAAGAAAAACAAATTAAAATGATACAAATTTTTAAAGAAGTAAAATTATCTTTGTTCACAGATGACATGACAGAGTACACACACACACACACACACACACACACAAACTGTTAGCACTAGTAAACAAATTCAGCAACAATGCAAGATACAAAAATCAACACACAAATATCAGGTGCATTTCTATACACTAACGATAAACAATCTGAAAAGGAAATTAAGAAAACAATTATATTTACAATACCATCAAAAAGAATAAAATGCTTAGGAATAAACCTAAACAAGAAGGTGACAGACGTGTACACTGTACGCTACAAACATTGATGGAAGAAATGGAAGACACAAATAGATGGAAAAATATCCCATGTTCATGTATTGAAAGACTTACTATTAAGATGTCCCTACTACCCCAAGCAATCTGCAGATTCAATGCAATTCCTATCAAAATCCCAAAGGCTTTTATGGAGACACAGAAAAGCCTATCCTAAAATTCATATTGAACTTCAAGGGACCATGAATATCCAAAATACTTTTGAAAAAGAACAAAGTTAGAAGACCAACATTTCCTAATTTCAAAACATATAACAAAGCCATAGTAATCAAACAGTATGGTACTAGCATAAAGACAAACATACAGACCAATGGAATAGAATAGAGAGCCCACAAATAAAACCTCACACATAAAGTTAAACGATCTTGGACAAGGCTGTCAAGATGATGATTCCTGGAGAAAAACAGTCTCTTCAACAAACAATGTTGGAAAAACTAGATATCCACATTCAAAGGAATGAAGTTGGACCCTTACCTTACACCTTATAGAAAAATTAACTCAAAATGGATTAAAGGCCTAATGTTAAACTCAAAACTCCTAGAAGCAAACAGAGAGAAAAGGCTTCATGACAAAGGACTGGGCAATGATTTCTGAGGTGTGATACCAAAGCACAGGCAATAAAAGCAAAAACAGACAAATGGCACTACATCAAACTTAAAAAGTTTTGTGCATCAAAGGACACAGAGAAAATACTTACAAATCATGTATATGATAAGGGATTAACATTCAGAATACATAAAGAAATCCAACAACTCAACAATAATTTCAAAAAACCTGATGAAAAATCAGATAAAGGGACTTGAATAGACATTTCTCCAAAGATAATATACAAACAGCCAACAAGCAAATGAAAAGATGCTCAGCATCACTAATCATAGCAGAAATGCAGGCACAACGATCCATCACCTCACACCTGTTAGGATGGCTACTATCAAAACAACAGAAAATAACAAGTAGTGGCAAGGATGTGAAGATCTGGAGCCTTTATGCCCGGTTGGTGAGATTGTAAAATGTTGAGACCATTGTGGAAAACAGTATGATGGTTCCTTAAAATATTAAAATAGAACTATTATGTAATCCAGCAATCCCACCCACTTCCAGGTATATGCCCAAAAGAATTGAAAGTAGGGTCTCAAAGAGATATTTGCACACCCGTGTTCATAGCAGCTCTATTCACAATAGCCAGGAGGTGGAAGGAACCCATATGTCCAATGACAGCTAACGGATAAACAAAACGTGGCATATATGCACAATGGAATATCATTCGGCCTTAAAAAGGAAGAAAATTCTGCCACATGCTGCAACACAAATGAACCTTGAGGACATTATGCTAAATTAAATAAGCTAGTCTCAAAAAGACAAATACTGTATGAGGTACCTAAATTACTCAAATTCATAGAAATAGAAAAGAGAATGGCGATTACCAGGGGCTGAGGAGAGGGGAAAATGGGAAGTTGTTGTGGATGTGTATAGAGTTTCAGTTTTTGCAAGATGAAAAAGTCTGGAGCTCTGTTCCACAACAATGTGAATATACTTAACACTGCTGAACTGCGCACTTAAACACTGTTAAGAAGGCTCAATTTCAGTAATGTGCTTTTTATTACGATTTTTAAAATTTTTAAAAATTGTAAGTGTCTATAATATATTAAATGTCATTACAAACAGAGTTATCTTATTCTTTTAAGCAGCTACAAATAATTGATTACATGGATTTAGCATAATTTACTTATACAGTCTTCCACTAGTGGGCATTTAGGTCATTTAAATCTTATCGTTAAAAATGGTGCTACAATTAACCTCTTTGTACATAGTAGTACATCTCTGCACACTAGTTCAAGAATTCAACTTACAATTACAGAACAACTGAATTAAAGAGCATGAACACCTTACAATTCAATAGATATTACTGAATTTTTCTCCAGAAAAGTTGTAGTAATTTACACTCTCATCAAGAGTATGATTTCTCACTCTGGAAAGAGAACTAAGGAAGAAGCACATTGCATAGCTAGAAATGAATAAGTGAGTGGAAATGAAGAAATGAATCTGCCTTTTTACACTATAGCAGCATTTCTGATTTGCAATCCAGTTCCCAAAACTATGGGAGACTGATAGCTTCATTTTAAGTGAAGCAGAAATAGAAAACACCGACCTGTGGGTTCTGTACTGGAAGGTTTTGCTGGTGTCTGATTTTTTGTCACCTTTTCCGTTACTGGAAGTGATGGAATATTTGAAACAACTTGATGTTTTTTGAGGGGTGTGCTCTGACAATGAATTTCCTGCAAAAAGCAAATGATAAAATACATTTTTACTTCTCAAAACTATAGATTCTGTCTTTTTACATGTTATTAAATGAAACAAATAAGAGCCAGTATTCTACAGAAACTTCCTCAGAATGAAATAGATACTGTGTGTGAAATGGCCCAGCCATGTTTAGACCATAAACCCTCAGTGCTAGTTCATAGTCTTGAGAATTCCCAGCATGTAAAATCATTGAGACTAGAAGGCAAGAGAGAATGAAAATTCACATCAGAGTTCAGCTTCAGATGAACCAATTCAAACAATCCCCCCCTCCATGTCACCTATCACATCCCACACCTGTAAAAATCTAGTGACAATTCCTACCTCAGGATTCCACTTCCCAGTAACTCAGTGGGTAAAATGCAAAGAAAACGGTGAAAGACAAAAACAGATCCGATGAAAACGGAAGAAGATAAGGAAAAAAATCCCCTTATCTGAGTCTTTTTAAATCATTTACAAGGCATTGAGGAGAAACGGTCATTGTTTTTGAAAAGGCTTTACGATTAAAGCAATAATAGAAATAATCAAATAAAAGTAAGAATAATAGCAGCTAATACTTACCTAGAGCTTAATATGTGCCAGTCACCTTTTTAAGCATTTTACATGTCTCACCTAATGCTCCCAAGAACTCTTCCTAAGTTATGTCCTATTATGTCCATTTTACAGATGAGAAAACTGAGACACAGATGAGTGAAGCAGCTTGCACACATAGCTGGTAACTGGCAGAGCCAGTTTACAAACCAGGCATTCTTGTTAGAGAACTAGTTCCAGACTATACCGTTTCTCAAGTTAGAAGCGGCTTTTGATGTACACACGCAAAGCAAACTATCAAATGCTGTGCTGCAGACGGTCTTAAGGGTAGGCAAGAAGCTTGAGGAGGGGAAGAAGACAGGGCAAGTACATTTCAGACGTGAGAGAAAAGGGCTGCGCGTACCTTGAGAGTAAAAAGGTTTGTACTTTGTATACAATAGGCACTTGAACATGTGTTGAGTAAATGAAAGGTTGACTATGCAGGTAACGGGAAGCAACTACACTCATCCTCAAAGGCGTAAACCACAGCTTTGAAAACATAACGCCAAATAAGCTCACTAAGCCCCACAGCCTTTTATTGTGACTCACTGCCCAAGAATAAACATAGTGGCTGAAGGAGGAAGCTCGGGGTCAGGTCTGCTCAGAACCCCGGTTTCCCCATTTACCAGCTGTGCCATTCGTAGCCAAGTGATTTACCTCTGTAAGTCTTAGTCCCTCACCCAGAAAGGGGGAATTTTTACCTAACTTACAGGGTTAGTGTGAGGATTAAGGGATCGAATGTGTTTGAAAGGTGCCCACCAGAGGCCTGGCACGGGCCAATGCTTTCCTCCTTACTTGATATCACACCAGAAAACTGTCCTAACCCTTTCTGTTCACTGTGCTCTGGAATTCCTCCACTCTTACCTCTCCAAAGATTTACCCAACACCATCTACTTTCACCTCTTTCTCCTCTATCTTCAAACTCTTACTTCCTACTAGATCCTTCCCACCAACACTAAAATTGACTTAAGTCTCCTCAGAATGAACAAAACAAATATAAATAAACTGCACGTCACATCCTTACCCCTCTTCCAGCCACCACCTCCTTTCTCCCTCCCCTTTAGAACCAAACTTTTGAAGGTTGTCTACACTCACTGGCTCTGCATTTCACCCACTACCTGCATTCTACCCTCACTAAAACTGCTCTCACTAAGTCACAAGCTCCTTATTTCAAAACCAGTGGTCTCAGTCCAGCCTACATTTGACAGCAAACACTTGACAAAGTGACCAGTCCTTCCTTCCAAAAGGCTCTTTTCTTGACTTGAGTAACACCATGCTCAACTGTCCACCTCATTGGCGGACCCCCTGTGGGCACCACAGGGGAGTTTTGAGAGTGGATGACCCTTGAAGTCCCTGTTAGTATGTTCAGAATTTGGTTTACATTCATATGTGCAACTATCTGGGGAGGAATTCCACAGGTTTATCAGGAATTATTTAGCACGAAGTAGTTTTAGAACTGTTGCCCTACGTCTTCCAGACACATAGAAGGAAAACCATGAGACTATGATACACTGGCAAGCAAATGAAGGTGCTGCAAACAGAAAAGAGTGATTTACAATGTCAAATGCTGCTAAGAGGTCAAGTTAAATGCCTGAAAATTGATTACTAAAGATCGCTGGTGTATTTGGTAAGGGCAGTGGTCTGAAGAAAAGGGACTGGGGAGAGCCTGCGTGGACAGAGATCAAGAGGACAAAAATTGGAAGAACCAAGTAGAAACTACTCTTCTGGAAGAGTCTGCATGAAAATAGGGAAAGAAAGAGGAGAACAGGGGGTCAAGAGCGCTGTCTTTGCTTTAAGATGACTGACGGTAACTTGTATGCTGATGGGAAAGATGAGCGCTTCATTCCTTCCTTCCCAGACAAACGCATTGCTCCTACTAAGAGCCAAGCACACAGACAGAGCACTAGTGACAAGGCTCTCACAGACGGTGGCAGAAAGCCAAGTTAAAACAATTCCAGGAAGATAAATATTCCAGTTGAGATAAACATAGGATGATGTGGATGAAATAAAGAGGGGCCCTTGGGAAAATGGCCAAGTAAGGATTTCCAGAGCAGATTAAATTTGACCTATTCATAATGAAGGAGGTCACCACGGAGACACTCCATGCAGAGAAAGGCAAGGAGATCTGAAAACATGGGAACATCGAAGAAACTGCAAATATTCTCCACAGCAGGACTGAAGCACTCGTGTGAAGGAGCAGTGGGGACAAGCCAGATTCTGAATGAGCTCAGATGTCAGGCCAAGCACTTCAGACATTTTTCTCAGGATGGCTATGGGAAGCTCTCCAGGATTAGAAGCAAGTGAATACCTGCCTTTTAAAAATGCTACCCGGGCAGCAGTGGGTGAGATAGACTAGAGAGTAGCCAGACTAAAGCGGAGTGGCCATACACACAAAGCTATGGCAGAGGAAAATACAGACGACAAGGCAACTTGGTGACATTTAGAAAGTGTATCACCGGATGTGTGTGTGTTTATGTGCGTGTGTACTAGGGGCCAGGAGGTGGGAAGATATAGTGATAAGAGGAAGGAACCAAGGAAGAACTCCCGGGTTGTTTGCAATGAGGGGGTATAGAGGACAGCCCTAAGTGAAGACAGACTACACGGGGAAGGTACGACAGCAAAGCGTAGAGGGCTCGACCACCCAACCAGGCCTAGAGTTCAGGAGAGAGATGAGCACACATCGCTGAGCCTTTCTATGCTGGGCTGAAACTAGATATGAGGAAGGGAAAAGACGACACAGGGCAAGCGAGAAGAAAAGAGTTGAGATCAGAACTCTGGGAAACATCATTTGTTAAGCAAGAGAACTGAACAAAACCAAAATCAATCAAGTAGATATTTCTCAAAGCATGCTGGTTAAATTTATTGTTTTTTCTACTGGTACCCACTTTAAACATAATTCTATTATTTTTAGCTTAAAAAGATATCCTCACACAGTACTTTGTAGGCATGTAAATGAAACAGAACATGGTTGACATTTACAAGTAGGGATTTTGATGAAGTCTGATTAATGAAATTTGGCAGGAAGTAATACAGAAGTAAAGAGAAATCCAGGAGGTATTTAGTTACTGACTGGATTACAGATAGTCTAAAAGAATGGTATTTGGGGAGAAGTATACAATCATTAATGAAAAAAGTTGATTGTGATAAACATTTTAGAACCAGCATCTAAGTAGAATGTTAAAAGGAATCTGAAATCAATTGAATGATGAGAATAATTTTTTTAAATTTCCTTTTTAAGTACGTCATTAGTGAATTTGGTAAAGACTTCCGCCAAATGGGAAAATCCCACAAAAGAAAAGCAGAGTTGGCATAAACATTTAAGGAGGTTATAAATGCAAAGTGACATAGTTAACTGGAATAAGAAAGTATGTAAAGAATTATTTTACAATACAGAACCACGAGTTAGATCCCAGCCCTACTTTGGTACTAAGTTCACTTTTCTATTTGTTTATGTTACCTGTTTGGTTTCTAGTTGTTTGCTTTTTGAGTTTTCGCCTTTTTCTGCACTCCATAAATTGCCCTTGTCAAATCGGCCACGAAGACATGCTAGTTCTTTTTCACGTTCCTAAAACCATAAAAAGCTCTATTTTACACAAGAGTCAAGAGTATGTTTGAAGAATAATAACCAAACACTACTAAATTTGCTTGCCTTCAGTTTTAAGATTAAAAAAATTCACAGTACACATGGAATACAGGACAATAATATTTCTAAAACTTGAAATAAGTGATACAGAAAATGAAGAGGTTATTTATGTCATTCAAAAAGACTGGCAGGCAAATACACAATTTGACCTCTATAGATTCCATGCTGAGACCACGCAATGGATAATGTTAAATGCAGGAAGCCATACCTGCTTGAGCCGCTGGGCTCCATGGTTAGTCAACGAAGATGTGTTTTGCTTGAATAATCTTTCTTGGATGGCCTTTGTATTTGGAGTGATGATGGGGGTTTTATGGGGTGTGCTACGAGCTGGACTTTCTTTGCTGTGTTCTTGACAACGCTCTCCAAAGCGTTCTAGGAAAGACTTAATTCCTGCTCCTCCTACAGAAAACACACACATTTTTGGAAGCTATTCAGAATCAGTAACAATTATGATTTCTATGGAAAAAGTTCTAAAATCCAGTATGGCTCCAAAATACTTTGATTCCCCTAGGAATATTCACTCAGAAAATAAACAATATGAATATAGTTCAAAATTGAAAAAAGAAAATGATCATACTATTTAATTCTATGCCCTAAAATTTAATTATAGGATTTAGTTCATTAAAAGCAATTTTTTTAAGGTAAAGTGAAAGGACAGTGGGGATTAGAAAACCCTTTAAGTAATCAGAACCTAAATGATTAGAAGTTCACTGTGTATTATAATATACCCTAATCACCAAGTGACCTAGCCATAACCCAATTACTTATATTTCTACAGCCCTATTTATTTTATGTTGCTTTTAAGAAGTCTAACGTATGAAAAGCCAGGAATTAAACTTTTTATCTCTCTCAAAAATAAAAATTAGGGATTATTCACTTTACCAAAGGATGTCTTGATTTTAACAAGTCTTAAAACATAACTCATTTAAAATAGTATGGGGTACATTTAAAATAGAACAAATAGGATAGATATCACCTCCATTATGTATAAAAGGAGGTTTATTAATATCATTAATTGGCAAACAGTTTCCTATAAAGAGCCAGAGAATAAATAGTTTGGGTTTTGCAGGCTATATGGCCATTGTTGCAACTACTCAACTCTGCACTGAAATATGAAAGCAGCCATGGACAATAAAACAGGCGTGGCTGTGTTCCAGTAAAACTTTATTTTCAAAAACAGGTGAAGGGCAGAATTTTACCCATGGCCATAGTTTCAAGACTCCACATGTCACTTATTACCACTTCATGCCATATCTCAAGCGAGGGTCCATTAAGAATACAAAGAAACATAAATATTTCTGAGGCCCTTTTCATGTATTCTGGATATACACAGTAGCCAAGAATAATAAAAAGAATGCTTCCTATTTATGCCCTCCTTATCTATGACCCAAGTCTTTAGAAAATTAGGAGTAACTAACCCTATGGCATGTTGGGATTCTGCTATTGTTTCCACTTCTCATTTTGGCTCATCTAGAAACTGACTGCTGCTTTCTGCTTACCCCATAACTAATGGATTCCCCATTCTCATCTCTCTGTCTACTCCTCTTTTATGATAAACTATAGTTTCTGGAGAGACTGTATTTTCAAGAAGTTAGAATTTAGAATTAAAAGTCTTTCCAAAATTGATTGCAATGAAAAAGAATATAGTTCAAAGTGAACAATATTACCATATTTTTGCGTCCTGCATTTCTCAACCAGCAGCATGTGGGGTATACCATTAGGTATAAGTCAGCCCAAGATAAATATGGACTTCCTGGAGCATCAGCTTACTATAGTAGGTAATTCTGAATTTTCATCTGCACACACTCACACGTGATGTGCACACATATAAACATAACTGGGGGTGGAGTCTTCTATACACACGTTCACTTCCGTTTGTTACCAGGGGTGTCTTCACAGTGAGGTCTGAGAAGCACTGTGCTGTACACTTGGTTACAATAACGTGTGTTTCTCCATTAGGCCCTGAAAACGTGACTTCCAGTTGTGTAGGCTTGGTCGGCATCAAAAAGTACAGAAGAAAGTACCTAGTACAGTCATTCCAGAAGAAAGCATGTTTAAACTATTAACAGGTAATAGGTTAAATACTTTGACCAGTAACTGGGTTCGGCTACACTAATGAATATTCATTCAACCAATTAAAGCTTAATTTAAAGAAGTCTCATCTGACCCCTTCAGGCATTTGCCCCAGCAAACCAACACTGCACATTCCCAACTGGATATTTAAAGGGCTGAGAACAGACACCCCAAAAATAGTGAGTGGTAACTTTAGATTTTTAAAAAATACATAACCTGGTGTTGTAGATTTGTCTTTAGATTGAGAATGCAGACAAATTTCTCTACTTAATTCTTCTTTGGGCCGAACTGTCTGGGGTACAGTTGACTTCCCAATTGGTTTTGACACCTCTGTTTTCAGAGAACTAACCGGAGTTTTTCGAAGTACCTCAGGACTTTGTACCTCACCATTTTTAGCATCAGTGATGGATACAGACGATTTGACTGGGGAAGAAGTAGCTTTCTGAAACATGATAATACTCAGGGTAAATAACATTCACAATTTCTAAAGGTAGTCCTATAACAAAACAACTCAAATCCTATTTGCTTGGTAGCCTTTATGTAAACCCACGAAGAAAGCTTTCTTGCTCTCTAATAGATCAAACCAATGCGAAAGGCTTGAAAAAAAAATCAACTTAGAAAATGCAATTATTCAAATTATAATATGTGGCATGGTCTGCCTAATATATTGATGGGTCATTAAATATGAGGGATAGGGTTATTCACTGATTTAAAAAACAATTTTTCATATTATTGCACTAGTACCTTTATAAATTTTAACTGTGTTAGACCAAATTACATATTTTTTTTGTATTTTAATTAAGTCAGTATTAACAAAATCAAATTATGTACTTGATGGCTAATTATACAAAGTATTAAGTACTTACTATGTGCCAAGCACTATGCTAAGTGCTTTATGCACATTATCTCATTTCATCCTCCCCGTAACCCTTTCTTTCCCGTTTTACAAAGGGGAAAATAAGGGTTTGCAAGATTAAGTAGCTTGTCCAACGCCACACTTCTAATTATGTGGTGGGGCTGGGACCGAATGTAGGTCTAATTCCAAAACCTAGCCCTACACTTAAAGACAATGCTCAGGAACACAACATTCTTTCTCTTTTTTGGTTTTTGAAGATGGTTTTTAAAAACTGTTGCGGTAGTACATGCATGAGGTAATCTTTCAAACATTTCAAAAGGATAAAAGGATACACAGTGAAAGTACACATCCACCCGTGACACTTGCCACCTGGAGGTAACTATAGCTACTAGTTTTCAGAAGTTTTTGAGATCTTGTATTGATACACAGACATAAAACATTTTAATGGGGAAAGTAATTCTCAGGGCTCTCCCTCATTTCATATTATATACTTTGGAACTGCATTCAACTAGTGTTAATTTAGTCAACTGCTAATTTATCTTGGGACAGGGGACCACATTTATGACTATTACTTTCTATGAACACAAGATTCTAAAGATACCTATAAACACGATGGATATGTTATAAAATACAGACCTTCACATAAATAGACATTATCACACCTAACAACAAAAGAAGAGGTTTCCAAACACCAAAGCTGTATTTACTTACCGCAGAGCTGGGAAGTGGAGCCTGAACCAGAGCTGCCCCCTCACTGGAGGACGGGGCTTTCTTCAAAGAGGCAGCGCGGTCCCTTTGGGAACAGCCTGTGGCTTCCGGCTCAACACTGCGGCTATTGATGCTAGCAGATGCTCCACTGGCAGAGGAAAATTTGGATAAACAAGTGGTACCAGGCCGTCCCTGTGCAGTGTTCTGCTTTGCCGAGGAGTGGTTTACATCATCTTCCCAGGAGCAAATGGTTGCAGCAAGGTTGGCCAGACGGCCCCTCCTCCCAAGTGGAGTTGCTGAGGCCTCTGATGGTTTGGAAGGGGAGGCAGCCTTTTCCTCGGGCGGCACTGCTGCCATGGGTGAGCTTTCGGGGACATCATCTGAAAAGGTTTCCAGAAAAAATGGTAATACTCATGCTCAAGAGATGCATGTATGTATAAATACCAGGATCACACCATTCAGAATTTTTCAGTGAGGTTGATAGGTTTAACTAGTAAAAGTTCTCCCATGCATCAAACTATCACGCTGCTTAAATTTGACTATACTCTGCACAATTTAAGGTTATATGTTCCATGGGAACTTTTCCTTTCAAAAATGGATTAGACCAGTGCTATATAACAGAACTTTCTGCAATGATGGAGATGTTCTGTATCCATGCTGTCCAGTACAGCATGCTGTCCACACATGTGGCTAGTGAGCACTTGAAGTGTGCATAGGGCAACAAAGGAACTGAGTTTCACTCGTTTTAATTAATTCAAGTATTTAAAGCTACATAAACCTAGTGATTACAGTAGTGGCGAACACAGGGTTAGACTAAAATGGTTTTTCCGCAGTTACTTCATTTGGAAATAAACCTCAAATAAGTAATACTTCACTTATGAAGGATCTAGGCCTGTACACATAAAGTGTGTGCGTGTGTGTGTGATAGATACATATATATATATCAAAGGTCATGGCACTGTTTTCTTCCACAAATTCCGTCAGTGGAAGCGGCACCCCTTCTCTGTCCAAGGCTTATACCACTGACTGAAGTTTCAATTCTTCTGCTCCAACACTCCTCAGGGACCTTCTCCAAATAACTCCTTCTTCCCCTCCACAGACTTTTGCTCTGTACATAATATGCTCAAGTCCCTGTCATCTTAAAAGCAGAAACGAACTTCCTCTTATCAACAGACACCCACTTTGTAGCTACTGTCCCCCTTGCCCTGCACAATATTCACTCACCACTCAACTCACTTCAACCCGCCTCCTGCCTAGACCACTGCCCAGAAGTTGCTTTTGCTACTGTCACTAGGTGCCAGGACACACGCTGCAGGCCCTGGACTGCCATGAGTGACATCATTCTCCACTAGCTCTGTCTCTGTGGCCCATCCTTCTTGGTCACCTCTACCAACGACCTCCTTTTGGCTATGCCCCAGGCACCACAGATAACACACCTGATGTTGAAATTGCAACTAACTGGTTCCTCCTCATTGTGGCCTCTTCCTCTTTCTCCCTTATCCTCCGCCATCTTGCCATCATGTCCTCCAGGCTCCTTCTCCTAAATCTCTCAAATCCAGCCTCTCCTCTCCACTTCACAGGTCTTTATCATTTTTTCCATCTGGGTTATAAGCTAGCCTGCTACCTGGTCGGTCAGCTTCGCATCCCTGCACCACTCGATCCCGCCTCGATTCTAATGCCGGAGTGGCCTTTCCAGAACACCTGCCTGCCTGACCTCTCCCAGCGCCTCCCCGTCACCCCAGTTAACTTCCAAAGGCTGCGGACCCGGCAGCTGTCTTCCAATTTATCTCGTTTTTCTACCACATGCACCGTATATCAGAATACTGACTTTATCCCCATACTGTGCTCATGGTATTTGTGCTTTTTATACATTCTGTTGCTTCTGCTGAGAGTATCTTCACTGTCTGAAGCCAGCTGCCCCTCAAAGTCCAGAAGCATCACCCCTGCGTCCCCCAGAAAATCTTCCTGATGGCCACCTGCCCTATGATACCCTCCTGCATACCTCTAGCATGTCTTCTAAGCAGATGCCAGTTCTGTTATCATGTTTTGGGAATGGGCTTAATAGACCTCTAGCTCTTCTGTTCTCTGTCAGAAAGAGAGGCTTCAGATAAATGATACTTCAGTGGAAGTCCTCAAACATGTAACTGGCTCATGCCTACTATAGCCCTGTTTAGCAGTCACTAAACCATTTATTACAAACACTTCTGTCACAGGGTTCAGTGCTTAAAATTAGGCAGGCTATATAATGCCTGAATGACATTTCTTTTCAAGGCTGAGGTAGGTATTTGTTAACATTTGCTACAAATGCTTTAAGCTCTAGAATATCTAGTGTCTTGGCTGCGCTTTTGATCGTGCACAATAAATCACAACCCTCTTTCTTTTTTTTTAAGGAAATCTGTATTCCGTTGCCCACAGGTATTTCCTATAAAACAGAAAGTTGGTATCCTTCTACAGGCACATTTAGTAGTTAGCCTCTTCAGGCATTATGAAAAAGCATGGCTAGCTCTGCACAATTCTAAAATAAATATGCATAATTGACAACATGGAATATCCGCACTGAATATCATGCCCAACAAACACCAGGCCAAGTCAGGGCCAGCAAGAGTTCAACCCGAGAGTCAAACTACTGGGGTTTAATTTTAGCTACTGACGATGGGCAGCTTTTTAGCCTTACTGAACCCAGTTTCCTCTTCTGTAACATGAAGAAAAGTGCTATGTATCTCATGAGTTTGTTATAAGAATTAAATGCTATTCTACATTAGAAGAAAAAAATATTTAGAATGCCCAGCACTTTATACAGTAAATGTTTGCTCTTGAGGTTGTCATCACTGCCAGGAAGGATAATCTTAAATGCTTTGCAGTCCAGTACTTATCAAAATTGCTGTTAAACTGATATTTATGGAAGACTGCCTGAAGTATATGTAGTTCCCATTTCTTCAGCTCACTTGGTCTCAATTCTGGTTATGCATCAGAATTACCTGTAGCTTTAAAAAAAAAAAAAAGACAAAGCAGGCTCCTGGGCTCCAGGGCTGCAGCGCATTCCTGAGGGCCCAGTGCAGTGGTTGGAAGGATTCTGATACACAGGAGCCAGGCTCCGAAAGCCGAATCTTGAGCAGCGCTTCCTGGAGAAGGCCCACGCCCCACTGAGCTGTGCACCTGCCCTGCGCTGGCTCATGTTGGAACTGCTCGTCCTGACCTAAGCCTGGAGCCATGCCACTGCCTGCCTTCAGAAACCTTCTATGTTTATGAGCTCACACAAAATCATCTTGGAGAACACAGGGAAGAAAGTTCTCTCGGGGCTTAGTGACAATGATTGTTGTGCTTTTCGCTTATACACATTAGTCATGTAACTGTAGTGTTTCCCCTCTTTCCATTGGCTGCTAGGAAGTTCAGAACCCTCTCTAGCAAGTGAGGAGGACCCTGAGGTCTGGATTTAATAATAAACTAACTTTACCCTTCACTTTGTTTCTCCTTCCCTTCACCCTAATTTCCTTATTTTTCTTGTTTTGTAATGATATAGGTATTTTTTTATAAAAAGCTCAAGGCTATTTTTATAACAAGGTAGGAGATAAATAAAATTTACCACAGAACAAATAACCCTGCTGCATGACAGTTAATCTGCTGTCAGGCCCGCCATCGGATTAGGGGCCCATGAAAGGCAACGATCAGGTCACTTCATCTGTTTCCAGCACCTTAGCCGAGTAACATGCTTTGTAGGTGCTCAGTAAGTGTTCTGTCTCTTATTGAACAGCCCTGCATACTTTAGTCACCCTATTTAATTAGTGAAGCCATGAAATAGGATTTCTTGAATGTAAAGCCGAAGGTCAGCTAATAATGCCAAGAGTGTGGTTTCTTCTCTTCTGTTTGCCATTGCAAATATAAGGTGATTCCGTTACAAAGTCAGGCTTTTGCAAACTACTCTAAGAACCTCACCATTGCCTGCTTCAGTGAGAACAACCAACAGGTACACAAGCCATCTGCAAGTGACCGATGCTCAGGCTATAGATACAACAAAAGCATTTACTTTTCATGAGTTAACTGATAAACAAAATGTTCAGCATACCAAGTTGAACCTTACTGAAAGACATATAAGGGCCATGCCATCCATGCAATGTATACCTGTCACGTCACTGTTATCCCAGTGGCGCCGCTGTGCTGCCAGTTTTTGCATTCGTGTTTTGACTGATGAGGCTGCAGCTGCTTCCCCTCTTGAATTCTGCCCTCTTGGCATGGATGGCGCATCAGCCACGGGACCACTGGCCGGAGCGGAATCCGGCGGCTGTGCCTGAGTGGACACAGGACTTGGAGAACGCTGTTTTGCAGAAGCTGACTGAACCGGCTGTTCATTTTCCAAGTTAGAAACTTCTATTTCAGTGTTGTCAGAACAACGTTTTTTTGATGGTGATGGTTTCGTACAAGATTTCTCTAGATTACAAAGGGAAAAAAAAAATCAAAATTCTGTATTTCTCACAGCATGAAAAACTTGTTGTAGGGACTCAACCAATTAATAAAACATCATGTTTCTCTAATCCTTGAAATGATTTTATTTACAACATGAAATACGTAAAATTCTACTTTTTTTCTGTAACTTAGAAACCTGATAGGAGAGATTTCTTTTTAAGAAAACGAATTTGTGGTTTAAAACACCTGAATGAAAATAGATTCAAATAACGTTCTCAAAATATATGCACAATACTTTACACAGTCTTAACAGGAAATTAAAATTGCACACACCTAGAATAAGCAAATGTTCTAGGAGGTGCTAAAGCTCATACAGCCCAATCGCCTCATTTTCAGAGAAGAAAAATCAAGCCTGGAGAAATGTGGTTACCTGCCTACAGTGATACAGCTGAGCTAAGGGTAGAAGCCAGGCTTTCTGTTTTCAAAACAATCCTTTATGGACAATAATAAGCAAAGGTAGAAAGAAAGGCATCTGGCTTGAGGCTTAGGAGAGAGGCAGGGAACCAAAAAAGTGACTGACTCATCTGGCCCGTACCAAACAAATTCACCAGCACAAGTGTTGGACAACATGTCACATTTTAAACTTCCATGAACACCTAGAAAATAAATTTTGAAGTCCTAAAATAAAGAGGAGCTATCCAAATATAAGGCATATGATTTCTACCTAGGAATGAGTTTTAATATATCTCCTGGGAAAATTAATATTTTTAAAAAGAATGTAAATTCCTTAAGAGGTCCGCTTCACTGGTGGTCTAACCACGTATTCTGGTCCTGGCAGTGACCAAAGTCATATCAGTGAGAAGTCACGGTAGCCCTCATCGACATCAATCTAATTAAATATACATCATGACATTTCCTAATCTTCTGTGATTCATCTATTTTCCATGAACTTATCGCATTGTTTTTTGAAAGTGTTTCTATTTTAAGATGCAATACCACCTAGAAATATAGAATTCTTTAAGTTTACATAAGTTCTTATGTAAAACAGTAAATGCCTCCATTTAAGCATCAGAACGTAGTACCCACCACTGGTTTTCAAGTACATAGTACTCACTATTTGATTGTATAAACCTCTGTCACAGTGTAAACAGAAGATCCTGAACTGGGGCCAGGCCTCTATTTTCCTGGCTGACTATCACACATATAAATTTCCGTCCCTCACTTCAAAATGTATAAATATACAAAAATAAATTATCATTCTATGGTTAGCTTCCAAAATCATTATAAGCCAGCCCCACGACTGACTTTGCCTTCTATAATACTCTTTTTTCTATCTGTATTATAAAATTATACTAAGGAAAAGTATTATCTCCAGACGACCCCACACTCTAGGAAAAAACCAAGACAGCTGGCTGGGATGCCAGGATTTAGGAAAGAATATGACAGGTTTCCGAGTGTGTGTGTGTGTGTGTTTAATTTCACCAGGCCTGTATAACAACCTAAACTCTGTGCCTAACCATAGAGTTGGTTCAGCAGACAATGAGAAAGCTCATTTAATTCAACGAGTTGCCGGTCTGTCTGCCTTTCGTTGCCCAGTTCATGCCAGAGACACATCTGAACTTGGTGGTGAGCTATTCTGGCCTTGTTGGGGTAGATAAACTCCACACCGCCGCCAGTATAAGTGTTCCCCCGCTCTTTTATGGTTCTTCCCTTGGGGATTTTAAGAATAATTTTGGATTAGGGAAACTAGATCAACCAATTAATTTGAAATATTTGTTAAAAGAAACTCTGCTCTGGTCCAATAGGCTCTAGAAGAGGGGGCTGATCTTTCCCCCAGAGGCTGTTACACTTGTCTCCCTAAGACCTTGGATCTTCTACTTACACAGTGAAATGTTTGGGACGCCTCTTCTTTAAAAAATGCAAATTTTGCTTTTCCTCACAGTCTTACCTTCCTCAGCAGGTAGGGGTTGCTGGTTACTAGCTTCTGAAAGTGGCTCTCTGGCTCGCTTGGCGTGAGCCGCAGACCTTGCTGCTGCCGAGGGCCTCTCAGCCATCTTCTTCTGAAGATTCTCTCGCCTGGCACGGGTTCGTTCAAGCAGTTTCTACATATATAATATTTAAAACACCATTTAGTCAAAGGTTCACAAAACATCAACCACCAATTGCCAAGTAGGGTAATAATTAAATACATTTCAGAAGTGAAATCCTAAGTAATTTAAGTCAAGATTCACCAAATGAGCATTCCGATGTCGAAATCATTGCAGATGTAATATGAACACTAAAAGGGGAATAAAATGTGGATATACTTAGCTGTAGAAGACTTTAAATGGCAACCATTTTTTTTTCTGTCTCCCTCAAAAGATAGAATCTATTTCCACACCCCTGAATTAGGCTGGCCTTATGATTTATTTTGACCGATAAAATATGACAGAAGTGACACTGTGTGACTTCTAATCACAAGCCTCATGGTCCTGCAGTTTCTCCTCTCCGTCTCTTGGAACACTGCCACCACATGAAGAAGCCCAGGTTAAGCGCGCTGGAGACACACGGCTCAGCTGACAGTCAGCATCGCCCACCAGACATATGCGTAAGGCCATTTTAGGCCATCCAGTCCCAGATCATTTGCCAGGTCACTGAAGATTCCTGCACCACCCCTGGGAAGACCAACAGAAGAACAGCCCAGATGAGCCTAACACAAATTGCTGACCCACTGAATCATGAGAAATAATATGGTCATTGTTTTAAGCACTAAGATAAGTGGGCAGAATAATGGTCCCCCAAAGATATTCATATCCTAATCCCCTGACCTTATGAATGGGTTAGGTTACCTTATAAGGTAAAAGGAAGTTTGCTGGTGTGATTAAGTTAAGAATCTGGCGATGGAGAGACCATCCTGGATTATCTGGACCAATGTAATCACAATGGCCCTTATAAGAGAAAAGACAGGGAGGAAAGTCCGAGTCAGAGAAGTTGTGACAATGGAAGCAGAGGTCAGAGTGATGTCATTGGTGACTGTGAAGATGGATGAAGGGGCCACAAGCCAACAAATGCCGGTGGCCTCCAGAAGCTGGAAAAGGCGAGGAAATAGATTCTCTCCTGCAGCCTCCAGAAGGAACACAATGCTGCCGACACCCTGACTTTAACCAGTGAAGTCCATCCGACTTCTGGCCTACAGAAGATAATAAATATGGGTGATTTTAAGCCATTAAGTTTGTGGTAGTTTGTTACAGCAGCAAAACGAATACAGCCACTAAGATTTGGGGTGGTGGTAAACAGCAAGAGATAACTGACATATTCACCCTTAGAAAACACATGACTCTTCCTAAGAGGAAAAGAACCTATACAGTTTTGTCTTATTTAATTAAAAGTTGATATAAAATAAAAGTTTAAGCTGAAATCTTAGCCACTCCATCACATCATGATGTTTATCAACACTCTTTTCCTTACCCTGAACAACTGAAGCTCCTATTTGAGTCAGTGTGCTAAAAGCAAACACAAGACCCTATAAAACAATTCATTCTCTTTCAAATCTTCACAACTATAGGAGGTGTGCAGACTACCGGTGGAGCTCCTATACTGCAAACACAGATTCAGTACTTAGCAGACTGAGCACTGAAGCTGCCTGACCTTTGTAATTCCTTAATTAAAAAATAGAATAACATTTTTTAAAAATGTCTCTGAGTATGCAAAAAATGCGTGAGCTACATTTAGAAGGCAAAACTCTCTCCTCTTCTTAGGGATGATTTATAATGTAAAGCTCATTGAAAGAAGTGACTCTAAATCTAAATGCTATGTCACTGAAAGGGTAATTTATGAACCAAATGCCTTCCAAACACAAGACCTTTATTCACCCTTTAAAGTCTTCAACAATCTCAAAAGTGAAATTCATACATGTCTGACAATTTTCCCCATGATAAAATGTATCACTCCCCAGATATAAATCTAGCCTAATTATATTCATTCAAGGACATGCCCACATTCCATTCTGGTCAGTTAGAATACGTGTGAGTCAGTGTATCTTCAGTTACTATGAGCAATGGGTCACAACAAAAGAATGTGGTTTTGCCATTCAAACTTACACAAGTGTTCTATTGTCTACATTAGAGCCCCAAAATTTCAAGATTAAAAAAAAATTTAAAGTAATTAAGCAAAAAATCTCCCTAATCTGTAAAAGAAAACTAATAAGCACCAAAGAGTATTAATTTAAGCGAAATGATGTACATAAAGTACATAGTCAACAGCTCAATAAATTTAAGTCACCCTTCCTTCTAACGGTGTGTCAGGAATTTAAGGGTTCTTTTGTTTATACAGTTAAAATTATAAAATTATTCTTTCAAATATCACACCTCCTTCTTCATAGTAGAGCCATAAAAAAAAAACAAAGCACTGCAATAACTAACATAATCGGGAAACAAGATATTCCATATGGGTGAATCTAAGATAACTTAAGTTTACAGTCCCTAAGCAATTTGCTGCCACACATGCCTCAAATCATTTCTGACAGAAATTGCTCTAGGAAGTATTACTGATTCCCCTGCCTTCTTAAACAGCGTACACTCAATGTAAATTAACTTATTTTCAATGTGTCCTACGTCCTTCTTTCCTAGGTCAATACAGAGATTTAATTCTGGAAAACAAGAGAAACTCCATTCAAAACAGTAGCAGCATGTTTATTTATTTGTATCACAAGAAAAGATGCTTTACAAAGCATTTTAATTGTGGCCTTTTCTCTTTTAAGGTTCCTACATAGGAAGTTCTGACTTGGCACACCTCACCCTGGCTTTCCCTAGGCTCGTCTGGGACTCACCCCTAAGCAGATCTGCAAACTCAGAGGTCAACACCAATGTTATCAGTAGTCAAATTTATGGTTTGAAATCCCCTAAAAAGTACAACAATCACTAATATAAATCACTTAATATAAAGTACTTTCAGTGTGTGCACACACTAACTCATTTCACTTTCAAAACCTTATTTAGTAGGTTCCGTTTTTACTACTGTGTTACAGATAAAGAAATCCAGGCACAGGTTAAATAACAAGCCATCGTTCACATCGCTATGAAGTGGCAAGTTGGGATTCAAACCCAGGCTCAAGTCTGGGCTCTCAAACACTTGGCTATAAATTGTCTTTCAACCAAATCCAACTACTCTTTTTAAGAACTTACTGTCAGAGAACTAAATTCATATCTTTTTTAATGTTTTCAGCCTATAGATCAGATCAGAATAATAGACACAACTACATTTCCAACTTTAAAATGCTTTGTTCCTGTTATTTACTCAGGAGAATAAAAAGAATACTGAGAACATACAGAGCTAATGTTTTAAAATATCCTATTCTAAGTTACTAACATATGTAAAAAAATATCCTTTTCAACTTCAATTTAAGTGAAAATACATGGTGCGTGACCAACTCTAAGCAGTTGAACAAGCGTAACTGCTTGTTCAACCCTGAATTGAGATGAATTTATTATTTCTGGATGGTCTACAAAGAACTTTAGATAGACACTGCCCTGTGGACCCTGTCTACATCCTGATTCAAACAAACTGCAAAAGCATGAGACACTTAGACATTGACAGAATATTTCATATTAAGGAACGGTTGTTAATTTTGATTAATTTTACTATGATTACATTTTAAGTCCTTAGCACTTACTCATAGTGATAAATACTGAAGTAGTTATGTATGAAATTACATGATCTCTAGGATTTGCTTCCAAATAATTCAGTGGGAATGATTAGAGGGGGGATACAGTGCAACAATATGGCCATGTGTTGCTGGGTGATGGATGCATGAGGGATTATTATATTTGTGTAATCTGAAATTTTCTACAATAAAAAAATTTGCTAAAATGTCCTAACAGTTAGTGTTGAATGTAACTATTTGTAAAATAATTTGCACTGAATGACTCTCTTCTATATTAATTCAGCAAAATGTTATGGGATGTGCTTGAGGTTAGGCAAACATCTCTGAATGGAACAGAACAGACCTACCTTCATGAAGCTCACGTTCTGACACGAAACAAATACAAGTGAGCTGAGTACTGTGAAGAGTGATCTATCTCCCTCTGAAGAAGGGAGGTCAAACTGTGAGCAAGAGGTTAAATCAGTTTGCCAGGCAGAGGAAAAGTGTGCCAGACAGCACACGTGACAGCAGGGAGAACCAATGTACAACAGTCTTGTCTAAAGAAAAAAGTTTAAGGCGGTTTGTAGCCTTCCTCATCCAGAGTTACCAAGAGAATTAAGCCCTAGTGCCCCGACATTAATGTAATGAATTAAAGTCTCTCCTATGCTTGTAGGATGGCATGGGAAATTTGAGAAAATTGTCTCTCAGATAATTTCCTGTGTTCTAGAGTTCTTATAAGAAACTGGTTGAGAAAGTCATTTTAACTGACTTTTCAGACAAGGCACTGTTCCGGTTCATTTCACTGTGCAAAAATGCTATGAATGCTATAATTGAGAACCTAGTGCTTGGAACCAATTCAAATAGTTCACTCATTACCAATTAAGGAAAAGATGTCAAAGCTATTTATTCCAACTGCAACGCACATAACTTTTCATAATATAAATCATACCTATTAAACCATACGTATTTCTGAATACACTCTAAAATGAAAGGTTTCTTTCAAATAAAGTTTCTTTCAACTGAGATTTGTACTAGCTTCAGAATGACATTTTTAAGTAAAATAAAGTACAATGTTCAGCCAACTTTAAAATGCTTTGCTCCTGTTATTTACTCAGGAGAATAAAAAGAATACTGAGAACATACAGAGCTAATGTTTTAAAATATCCTATGCTAAGTTACTAACATATGTAAAAAAAATATCCCTTTCAATTTCAATTTAAGTGAAAAATACATGGTGCGTGACCAACTCTATTCTTTAAATCTAATACAAAAATGTGCTCTGAATTTTTCTGTTCAAATCTTTAAAAGGTGAACCAATTGAGGTGTTCCCCCAAGATGGTTGAGAATTTGAAAAATAAATGCTGCTGTGTGTGAATACAAGTAAATGCTAATTGCTGAAACTTTTACTATCTTAGACTTATGGAATTGTAACTACATTTCCAAAAAAAAAAAAAAAAAAATTACTATTCTCCATAGACTTTAAGTTTTTTACTCTAGCATAGACACATTTTTAGGTCCATTTCTCAAAAACTCAAAAAAACAACAGTTTGAAACTTGCACAACAACCTAAAGAGGAACTGTCTTGGAAGAAAAGGGGAGTGGACAACCGGCAACACGAAACTCCCGAATGTGTCTCAACAAGAAGTCCAAGTCGGACAAATGATGGCTACAATAACTATGTAATGAATCCATATTCAATTTCCAAAGAAGAAAAGATGAGTTCAATGTTGCTGTAATGCTACGCTCCATACACACTCACAAAGGTTTATTTCTTCCCTCCAGTGTTTTAAGTCGCGGGCTGATCACTTTGGTTCGTACATATTCAGTCAGCTAGCACTGTTTTCTTTCAATTAAAGTGTCCATCCCAAGTATGACACTTCTTTCCCGGCGAGCAGAAGGAACTATGATGGACTTTATAGGGATGGATGCAATGGTTTCAGGCACCGGCACATTTTGCTGTCATTCCGTTAACAGCATCCTTCAGTGCACACAGCTCCTCTGCGGGCCGCACGAATCCCACCCCGCAAATCACATTCCATCCCACGTCCAGGCGGCGGCTGCACACACCACAGTGAGTCACTCGGGGACCGGACCCCACCCTGCAAGGTATCCCCGCTTTTACTTCCAGCAGGACCTGTTCCGTCCGGCCCAAGCCTCCCTCTCAGGGGGACAGGGCTCCGTCCCACGGGGGCATTACAGTAACCGGGGCTGACAGGTTTTTCACCACCGCCTTTCAGGACAGACTCAAAGCTTTCCTCCCAGAGCTCCGTCCGAGGAAACCCCGGCCGGGCCGCAGGGGAGGGTGCACCCGCGACCCGCTCCCGGCGGCCGCCGCCGGCCCCCCGCACGCACGCTCTGCGCACGCGCGCGCACGCGCTCCCCGCCGGGGGCGCCCAGGGGTTGACAGAAGGTAGGAAAAGCAGGTGGGGGCCGAGAGGAGACGTGGCCGGCTGCGCCCGCAAGTTCTCTCACCTCCGTGAACGGGTCCATCGCCCCCGGCTTCGCGTGTCGGTTTCGAGACGACGGAAACGGTGGTTCAAATTCAGAAAAAGAAAAGAAGTGAGTGCTGGCTGAGTGTGTCACTCGGAGAAAACAAGGCGTCCGGAGCAGGGAAACTCTCCCAACCTACTGTCCTCTCGCCCTCAGCCTCCAGTGTCAGACCCGGCTTCCAGCGGCCGTTCAAATTTGAATTTCAGCGCCGGGCGCCGCGCGCATGCGTGCGGGGCGGGGCGGGGCGGGGCGGGGCGGGGCGCGCCTTTCCCCGCCCCCGGCGCTCGGTCCGCGGCCTCGCCCGGCGCGGAGGTTCCCATGGGTGGACCTTCTCAGCCGCAGCCCAGCCCGGCGGCGGGGATCAGGCGGGAGACGCGGTGCTCCCGGCACTTCAACGGCCTCCTGGCCCGAAGCCCCACCCCCCAACGCCCGCGCACCCCACCCTGTTCAAACCGGTCCCTTCGCACCTGCAGTGCTGGGGCGTCCCGCCTCCCCTCCTTCCTAAGTAGAGGATTAAGAGCCCCTGGTTTGAAATCCCCGTGGCCCGTTGGCCTCCCGCAGCATTGTCTCCGCCCACCCCCTGCACTAAGGGGCACTGAAGGCTTGGGCCTGGGTCCCCGGAGACTGGGGGGCTGATGACCAGTAACCCCCCTTGGGCGCAGGAGGCCTTCTCATGGGGAAAATGAGGCTAACAGCAGACTTTGTGAAGAGTTTGTATCCCAAACTCCTGTCGCGCTTCCTATTTTAAATCCTATCCGACTGCATGCAGTGGTAGAGCTGGAAGGATTCTGAGAAGTGATCCACTTACATCTGAGAGAAAGGAGTCATTGAGACATTAGGTAACCGGCCCAGGAGAAGTGAAAATCCCATTCTCAACTCCTGGTTCGCTTCCCACCTCGAGCTCGAGCTGTGTCGCATGATAATTCCTTATAGATTACTCAGATTTGCAAAATGCGTTACATAATGATGGTATCAGATTCATTTCACAGTTAGCTAGTCTGTGCTAGGGCTTGTAAACAGGACAGTTCTTGACTTGTTCACCTGAAAAGTAACATCAGTAGATGAGAGTGACGGCCCAACCGCTGAAGAAACCAAAACTTTCCCTCCCCAGTAAGATGTTGCATTATATTTAATAACGTTTGCATCTTAGCCGTCAGTAAACATTAAAAAAGTATTTCTCCCATAATATCTCTAATGGGAATTTTGATGCTGTAGGTTGCAATGAAAAGAATTCTCAGTGTGGGATGGGAAGAAATTGGGGTTTCCGCTCCACCAGGACCCTGTGACCTTAAACTTTGGGCCAATCACTTAACCGACTGTTTTTTTTAAACCTTTTGGGGGAGTCATGAACGCTTTTGAAAACACAGTTAAAACTGACCCTCTACCTAGAAAAACGCTCATTCAATCATAAACTAACATAGGATTTCATGAAGTTGATGGTCACAAGGTTAAGAACCTCCGATTTAGGCTCTTTGGGTTTTATTTTACTCATCTGTGAAACAGGAATAATCAATCGCCCTGCCTTCCTCAGAGTTAGAAGGATCAGATGAAAAAATTGAGGGCGATCCAAAAATACTCTATAATAAGTAATAAGGCACTATTTGTTTGGTGTATCGAGCTATTAAATTTAGCTCAAAATATGCCACTTATGAACCAAAGAGAAAAGATGCTTGAAATTTTCTCGAGTGGTAGACAGGAAAGGCATGTGTATATTGGCGGGAGAGGGTATGTTTTAAACAACATTGAAAAATGAGTCATTAGAAAGTTATGTAGCCTACGCCTTCTGGCTTTGGCCTCTGTGAGCCTTGGATTCTTTATACCATGTTTTCCCGAAACTAAGACCTAGTCGGACAATCAGCTCTAATGCGTCTTTTGGAGCAAAAATGAATATAAGACCGGGTCTTATAAAATAAAAGACCCGGTATTATATCTATATTATATTATATTATATTACCTGCTCTTACAGTAAAATAAGACCGGGTCTTACATTGTTTTTTGCTCCAAAAGACATTAGAGCTGATTGTCCAGCTAGGTCTTACTTTCCGGGAAACACAGTAACTAGATTCTAATCCAGACTAAAAGAGGTAAAGTACGTAGCACAACATAACTACTCAAAACATTTCGTTTGTCTTTCTTCACATCTTTGGTCTTTATCCGAATGGTGATGATGACAGCAACCATTACAACAATGGCTACAGGTGTTTGTTGAACAACTACTATGTGCCAGAAACTCTGCTAGATACCCTACTCTCCAGGAGTACTGCAGTTGTCTCTTAACATGCCTCCTATTTCCATTTTCACTCTCTGGTAGTTCATTCTTCAGTTTATAAGCCAGAATTACTTTTCTCCCTTTAAAAATTGTGTTATAAAATATTTCATTTACAAAAAATGTAGTGAATAAAACAGATAACCATATACCCACCACCTAGTTTAAAATATATATATAATCTTACAATTGAAGTCTCCTGGTGTCCTTCGTTAATCCCGTTCACCTTCCACTCCCAGGAGTAAAACTATCCAGATTTTCATGTTTATCATTCTCATGACACATATGTACTTTTATTACATCTACTTATACATCCATAACAATATAGTGTTTTACATAAATTTTATTTTCACTGTATATATCTATCTGCAATTTATTTTGTTCAATATTCTCTTTATGGGATTCATCCTCACTCATAGCTGTAGCAGCCTTTCATTCATTTTCACTGCTGTATTCTATTGTATGAATATACTTGTAATTTATGTATCCATTATCCTGTTAATGGACATTTAGCTCATTTCCAATTTTTCATTCCAAAGATCCCATGATGCCATGAATAACTAACTTTATATCTCCTTTGCACACATGTAAAACTTTCTCTTAAAGTAATACACATCATAATTAGAGGGTCATTTCAATGAATATATTTCAGTATTATTGCTGGATACTGAAAATAAATTGTTCTTCAAAACAATCGCAACAATTTACACTCTGATCATCAGTATATAAATGAGCGTGCCTGCTACCCCAGTGTCTCCCTAATACTTGGATACATTGGATATTGCTGTTCTTGTTTGTATGCATTTTTCCTATTGCTCATGACAATGGACATTATTTCATGTGTTTAGTTTATTGGCCTTTCAGTTCTCCTTTTCTGTGAATTTCAACTCCATCCTTTGCCCATTTTCCATGTGATTATTTGTCTTTTTCTTATTGATTCCTAGACTTTTTGCTTACTATTTTCAGGGAAAATTGCACTTTTTTGGTTTCTGGGCTTACAAATATCTTTTCCTAAAGTTAATGGTTTGTCTTTTTGCTTTAGGATGTCTTGAGTGTACAGAGATGTTTAATATTAATGTAATTAAATGTATGTATATTTTCCTTTAGGGTTTATGCTTTTTATGTCTCAAGAAATCCTTCCCTGCCCTAAAATTTTAAAGGTGTTCTCTCATATTGTCTTCTAAATATTTTAAAGTATAGGTTTTCATGGTTTTGTCTTTAAATTACCTGGATTGATTTTGTTTTTTATTTAGATAACCACATGTCTTAGCAGCAGTTATTTAATTGTCCTTCCTTTCTCCACTAACCTGTAATGTCACTTTTGTAATATGTCAACTCTTCATGTATCTGTAGGTCTGTTTTGTAGCTCTTTATTCTATGCTACTGAGCTGTCTATTCCTCTCCCAATATTGAGCTGCCATAATTATAAGTGTTGATGTATAAGAGCATATGAAAAATTGACTTGGCTAATTTTGTCCCCTTGTTTTCCCATATAAACTTTAGGATCAGATTGTCAAGCTCCACAATGAAAAAAAAATCCTCTTGAGATTTTTAATTGAAACATTGAATTTGTCACATAATTTGGAGAAAATTGACAATTTGTGATATCAAGACTTTCCATTCATGAATATGTTTATCTTTATTAAGTTAGGCCTACTTTAATACCTTCCAAAAATGTTTATACTGTACTTCCATAAAGATCTTTAAACGCTTTAATTCCTATGTATCTTTTTTGTTGTTGCTCCTTTTATAAATAGTATCTTTCTAATTATGTTTTGAAACTACCTATTACTAGTATATAGGAACATAATTGATTATTGAAAACCTATGAACTATCTTATTAGTTTTAGTCATTTATTTATAGAGAACGATCTTTTTAAAATGTAAATTATGCAGTGTCAGCTGCTTGTTTAAAGCCAGTTTATGTCTTCCATTGCAATTAGAGTAATATCCAAATTATTTATCATATCTACAAGGTCGTATGTGACTTAGACCCTGCCTGTCTCTCCTAATAGCCTCTGAATATCATAATACTCTCCCTCTTTTTTTTTCTCACTAGGCTCCAGCCTCATAGGCCTTTAACTTGTGATAAAAACAACAACAACAACAACAAAAACTAAATTCCTTCCTGCCTCAGGAACTTTACTGGTTCCTGCACCGTGTCTGTCTACTCATTAGTTGGGTCTAAGCTCAAATTCGCTACTTCCTCAAAGAAGTCTTCCCTGATTGGGTAGCCACACCCCTCCTCTCTGTCCCCCTGTCACTTTATCCTATTGCTCTGATTGATTTTATTCATTGCATTTACCGCTTATGTGGAATTATTTCAGTTCTGTATTTTTGTTTATTGTCTACCTTTCCTACCAGAGTGTAAGCTGTGGAATGGCAGAGACTTTTCTTGTTTATAGCTGTAACCCAGTATGTAAATTCAATAGGTATTTGTTGAATGAATTAATGTAAGGTAACTATTATTACTATTTTAGAGCTGGAGAAACTGAGATACAAGGAGGCTAAATAAATGATCAATCTAAGACCATCACCTAATAATCTGAACGAGATCTGCCTACTTTCAAATTCTAGGCTGTTTCTACTCTTGATGTTTCAGTTAATTTATTTATTTTGATCACCAAAGACACAATAATGATATAAATGTGTGCTTCAGCTATATCTAAAGTACTAAATAAATAGCAACCATGTTTTTCTCTTGGAATTGCTTTCTTAAAAAAATTATTTTAGTTATTAAGTTAGGAGAGAAAATAAATGTATTCTATATTCACATGATTATTAGTACTTAGGCTGTACAATTTGACCTAAATGATGTTAATATTCTAAAAATTATCAAAACTGTCTTCCCTAGTTATTTAAATTAAAAAAAAACAAACCTCTCAAGTTATTTATGTAAAGACAACTTATTACATTAAGAATAGAATTGAGGCTGTGAAGCAGAGACAACTAGAGATTAAAGGTGACCCTAATAAATGAATGTTTGATCCTTCCTTTTCAACAAAGGAAATAATAATAATGTCTTTCACACATAAAATTGATGGAGGGCTGAAAAACAAAATCCGAAAGCATTTACTTCAATGAGGACACTCTAAATGTTATATATTTACCGTTAATTTTTCAAAATACATTCACACACATTCTCATTTCATTCACAAAATAATACAATGACATAAATATTCTTGTTTTTACAGGGAGCGAAACGGACAAGATCTAACACTAAGGCAGTATTCTCCTCAAGAAGGATTAAAGTCAAGTTCTCCACTTCAGGTTATCTGGCTGAAGGGCCACTTCTTTTACACATTTATTATAATGAAGGAATAAGAACCAGCAAAGGATGTTATATACATGTTACTAAAAAGGGCTATTTTGTCACAATATCTGCTATTGATGGTCCTTAGCATCACAGTTTAAAGGTCCTTAACATCAGATTCTTTTCCTTTTCTAATTTAATCAATGAATTAAAGTTTCATATTCCAAACTGAAGGAAAACAGATTGTGCTTTGTGAACATATTGTATTGTTCCAAAAACCAATACAGTACAGGCATATTTCATTTATTCAATAGACTACTCTCAAAATGTATACAGCTTTAATCTCCTTTTCATTTTCTCAAGTGATTAATAAGGGTACTAAGGGAATTCATATTTAAAGGACCATAATAAATCCTTTCATAAAGCGGAAGAATTATTTCACGTACTTATCACACTACAATTGTGTATTAATAACTTTGCTTTTCCATATCTAGATTTCTTAAAGCTATGTCCACAGAACCTATATTTAATTTTTTTTAGGGATCCCATATTAAAGTAGCTCTTAAATATTACAAAATAGCAGCAGCAAGTGTTTCTTAAACATCCAAGTCTCTTTATTGAACACCGAAAATAAAATATTCTCCTTAAGTTTGATGTAAGAAGGCTCACTGTACTCCACTGGTGCCTGTCATGAACTTCTCTGTCTTCCAAACACTTCAAAAGTTTCTCCTCACATACGACTTCCAGACCTGCTTCTTCTACTCCCTCATTAACCCTTGCAAACTTTGGTGTTCAGGACAGCCAGTTTTCATTTCCTCTTCCCTGCTTCTCACAGTGTGACACTGTCCCAGGCGTCCTCAGTGCCGTTCGTGCCTGGCATGTGATCTGTCCTCACGTCATGTGTGCTGAAGACTCTCAGTGACCACAGCCTCCTGCACGCGGACCTCACCTTCCTCAAACCCTCCAGCACCACTCACCTCCTGTCTCGTCCCCACATGTTGGCCACACTGGGACACTAATCGCCACGTGGAAGTGCCCCATCTCCAAGATCTGAGACCCCCAAACTGGCCTCTGGCTTGAGGTCTTCTCTCTTGCTCCTATTACACCTGCAAGGCCCCCTATCCCTAACCTTCAGACCGTTCTCCTTTGCCAATCTTTGGTCAAATTAAAAATGTTAGAGCTCCTGCTTTGTAGCCATGGCCACATATTAGCCCTGATCTCCCACCTTGCCCTTTTCATGAAGACACGTGCTATGTAGTTCCAGCTATTCTGAAAAGGAGGACAAGAGAAAAGGGAGTTTAAAAAGAAAAGTAAAAGCTGTCAGGGATCACCTAATTCAGTCCCTTAAAATAGTAGATGAGGAAACAAGAAGATTGTGACTCGTCTAAGATTTCCAGAACCTGTCGCTGGCTCTTTCCAGGTCTACCCCCCAAACTCTTGTTCTCTACCCAGCCAGACCCCGAGGGAAACCATTCCGGTACCTTCTCCTGGGCCCCTGGTCCTTCTTGCTGCATTTAGGGCCAACCCTAACCTTCCACCTGTTCTGTTTTTCCTGGCTTGCTGTGAGCATTGAGCCACTTTCATTTCAAATTTATCCCGACTGACGGGACCTTTAATAGGGCTCAGAATCCTTTCACTCTTATCTGCTTCAATCCCTATCAAATTCTCTGTCAGTCTCCCATTGTACCCTTTTACTCTGCAAATGACTTGTGGGGGCAGAGCCCCAAAAAGCAGTTTCCAGGCTCTCGGCCTCACATAGAAAGGTGTTGGCTCAGGTAGTAAATGGCCAACTGTGATTGCATGGCCATCAGCTGTGGCTAGTTGGCCGTCAGCTGTAACCAGTGAGCCATTGGCCACTAATATAACTGCTGTGGCTACGCTAGGAGAGAGGAGAGAAGGGAAAAAGAGAAGAAGGATGGGGCTAGCAAGAAGATGGCGGCTGGGCTGACAAGCGTGGATGGCGGTTTGCGGACAGTGTGTATCCAGCCTCCAGTGAGAGTATAGTGCCGCCAGAGAGAATAAAGTGGTATGACTCCCCTACCTATGGCTCCATGGGTGTTCCTTTTTGGCCTCACCATATCCTGCGTTCTTGTATGGGGAGCAGGAGCAGAGACCCCGCAGGCTTCCCTGCGTGACAAATGGCGCAGCGAGCAGGGTCTCCCACATGACAAATGGCGCAGCGAGCAGGGTCTCCCACACGACAAATGGCGCAGCGAGCAGGGTTCCCAGCATGACACATGGCGTAGTCGGCAGGATATGGTGCCGGCCAAAGCTCTCCGAAGGACGGTGGAGCAGTTTGTGTGTATGAACACTCAGTCTGAGGAAGACCAGGAGGAGCAGCTGCCGGAGAGCTGGACCCCCGTGGAGGGGTGGGAGGACGTGGACGTTTCTCCCACCAGCACAGGAAAAGCCATGCAGCTGCTGGAGAGATGGAGCCCCGTGGAGAGGTGGAAAGATGTGGACGGTTCCCCAACCAGCACAGGCCGGAGAAAGCGAAGGTCGTTGCAGTCCTGTGGGCCGGAGAAGTTCCTGCTCAGGCAGCCCGGATGCAGGACTTGTAGTCCCAGGAGGTAACGCTTGCTGAGTCCTCAGTGGGAGATGAGGGTGAGGTCAAGGTCGTCCCTCACCCCCAGGACAGCCCTGGTGAATGACTATGGACTATGGGGAATTGCCTTCCATCCCTAATTTAATGGACCGCTTGACTGTTTGTTTGGGAACTGTTGTTAGTGGAACTGGGGGACTGTTTGTTTGGGAACTGTTGTTAGTGGAACTGGGGGATATTTGCTTTTGTCTCTTGACTGGCCGCCATTGAGAATATGTAAGCACCTTGATTGTGAGTCGCTGTTGTTCCAGCAGGGTACCCTGAGAGGCACAGAGAGAGTGGCAGTGCGCTGAGAGGTCTGGCTGAGCCCTGAAGATACCCTGGCTGTGCCCAGGAAGTCGGGCTGTTCCCAGAGAGAGTGGCAGTGCCCTGAGAGCCCTGGCTGTGTCCAGGAAGTTTGGCTGAGCCCTGAAGATACCCTGGCTGTGCCCAGGAAGTCGGGCTGTTCCCAGAGAGAGTGGCAGTGCCCTGAGAGCCCTGGCTGAGTCCAGGAAGTTTGGCTGAGCCCTGAAGGTACCCTGGCTGTGCCCAGGAAGTCGGGCTGTTCCCAGAGAGAGTGGCAGTGCCCTGAGAGCCCTGGCTGTGTCCAGGAAGTGTGGCTGTGCCCACAGAGAGTGGCAGTGCCCTGAAAGCCCTGGCTGTGTCCAGGAAGTGTGGCTGTTCCCAGAGAAAGTGGCAGTGCCCTGAGAAATCCTAGCTGTGCCCAGGGAAACTAGTGGTACCCTAAGAAGTCCAGGAAGTCTGGCAGTGCCCAGGAGTACTGGTGGTGCCCTGAGAAACCCTGGCTGTGTCCGGGAAGACAGGTGGTACCCTAAGAAGTCCAGGAAGTCTGGCCGTGCCCAGAAGCACTGGTGGTGCCCTGAGAAACCCTGGCTGTGCCCAGAGAGCCTGGCTGTGTCCAGGATATTGCATTCACCCCCAGGCTCCTCGCACAGGTCCCCTCGCGGAAGACGCTTGTCGCGTAGATTGTGAGGCGAGAGCCTGTAGGGGTGGAGTGTGGGGGCAGAGCCCCAAAAAGCAGTTTCCAGGCTCTAGGCCTCACATAGAAAGGTGTTGGCTCAGGTAGTAAATGGCCAACTGTGATTGCATGGCCATCAGCTGTGGCTAGTTGGCCGTCAGCTGTAACCAGTGAGCCATTGGCCACTAATATAACTGCTGTGGCTACGCTAGGAGAGAGGAGAGAAGGGAAAAAGAGAAGAAGGATGGGGCTAGCAAGAAGATGGCGGCTGGGCTGACAAGCGTGGATGGCGGTTTGCGGACAGTGTGTATCCAGCCTCCAGTGAGAGTATAGTGCCGCCAGAGAGAATAAAGTGGTATGACTCCCCTACCTATGGCTCCATGGGTGTTCCTTTTTGGCCTCACCATATCCTGCGTTCTTGTATGGGGAGCAGGAGCAGAGACCCCGCAGGCTTCCCTGCGTGACAAATGGCGCAGCGAGCAGGGTCTCCCACACGACAAATGGCGCAGCGAGCAGGGTCTCCCACACGACAAATGGCGCAGCGAGCAGGGTTCCCAGCATGACAGACTTTACCACCCATTTTGCCTCGTGTTCAATGCCAAGGAAAGCGTTCAAAGAGCAGAACTCAGTCACTGCTGTTCCTGGAACATACCCTGGTCTGCTGTGTCCTTGCCTTTCTCACCCCAGTCCTGCTGCCAGAGTGCCCTACCGACACCTTTGATTATCTAAGAATGCATCCAGCTGAATATCATGTCTTAGAAGATTTCTCACCTCGTCCACACCAAGGTCATTTTCTACCTTAGTACTCAATTGGCACCACTTTCTCTTAATATGATTTCAGACGTAGAGAAAAGTTGCAAAAATTATACACATACATAGAGAAAGAGAAAAAAAGTAAAGAATTCCAGGATGCCCTTCAACCAGGTTGCTAATATATTAACACTTTGTAAGCGGGCATTTTCCCGCCAAATCGCGTCCTAATGCGGGGCTTTTTTGACATTTTCTCGCCAAAATTAGACTTTCCATAAAATATTCATATCTTTTGACCTATTTGATATTTTTCTATGAGACTTTCAGTGTTTTAGTTTAAAAAGAGGTCTCTATTTATTTACTTTGCAAAATTTTTGCCGGTTCCGACTAGAGGCAATATGACGAGTTTACTCGTTTCCCACAAAAAAATGTGTTAACTGTACTAAATTTTCTTTATTTTTTTCTCTCTCCACACACACACACACACACACACACACACACACGCGCAGTTATGTTTGTATCACTCTGTGTGTGTCTGTGTGTGTAGAGAACTTTGTGACTCCTCCTCCTCTGCCTCACAGCTGAATGACTAAGAACCCTAAATCTTGCCCTGAGCACTCCTGTCTCCCTGCCCCCCCCTCGGTGATCTCCTCAGTCCTGTTGACTCAAAAGATCATCCATGTACTGAAGCCTCCCAAATTCATCTCTTTAGCATGATCTCGTCCCTGAGCGCCAAACTCTAATATCCAACCACCTATCTGAAATCTTTATTTGAACTGCTGACTAGTGGATTGAACTTAACATATCCAAAATAGAATTTCCCCACTAAACCTGTTCTTTCCCAATCTTCTCCATTTGTGTAAATGGCACCACTAGCCACCCAGTTACTCAAGCCAAAAACTTAGGGGTCATGTTACATTTCTTCTCCCCCTCCTCCTACTCTATCCATGTGCCCCACCTACTGACCTACTCTGCCTACAAATATTTCCTAGGTCTCCTACTTCTGTCCGTCTCTACAGCTTCCATTCCACTCTAAGCCGTCATCACCCTCACTTGGCTCGCTGCAAGAGTCTGCTGTCTGGTGCCCCTGCTTCCACTCTCACACGCTCATCCATTGCCTTCAGAGCAGTCAATGCAATCTTTAAAAAAAAAAAAAACGGTCATATTATGTCACTGCCCTCTTTAAAATCTTCCAGTGGCTACTGATTGCACTTAGAATAAAATCCAAACCCGCTTCCTTGGCCCCTGCCTACATCTGAAATCTTCTCTCCTACTGCTTTTCCCCAGCTCACCAAATTCCAACATGCTGACCTTCATGTCACCCCAGGATCCTGTCAAGGTCATGCTCCTCTCAGGGCTTTAGCCTTTGCAAGTCCCTCTACCTAAAATACTTGTCCCTCCGAATTTCCAATGGCTGACTCTAATCCTTCAAATCTCAGCTCAAAGGTTACTTGCTGGGAGAGACCTTTCCTGATCCCTGCCCCTTAGTCCAGGTCACCATCTAGCATACTCCCGAACTGCTATACTTCGCAGCACCTATGTATAATATATCTGAAATGCCACCATTGAAGTCGACTGTTGTTTGTGTCTCCCACTATAACAGAAGTTCCAAAGGGAACTGGGGCTCAATCGGATTTCCTCACCACAGCGTCCTTCATGCCTGTACTCACACTGCTTGGTCTGTGCACATCACGTCTGCACATGTATGTATGCACTATCAGTAAGTTGTCTGGCGGTCAATCATGGTTTTTTCATCCTCTTTTTGCATTGTAATAGTAGGCACTTCATAAACATCTGTGGATGGAGTGATTAATGCATACCTTGTTTTCTTCAAAATATAATTAACATGGGCAATTCTTTTGTCTGAGTAAAAAATATCTGTCCTCCCCCTATCATTTACAACAAAACATCCTATTTTAAAAAAAACTCAGTGTTTTCCAGGATTTTTGAGCTGATCTGACCGTTTTCATTGAAGTGAGAAGGCGGAGGCAGTTTCATAAAGCATTCTTTTATTGGGCTTCCACTTATGCTTTTCATTCTCCTGAAAAAGACATACTACAATCATTCCATTGGCTCAGCACAGACATCCTGAAAGCGCTCAAGCTTCACTGAATCTTTTAAACCTTGAAAACAACTATTCCGGATCTGTGTTTCTTTTATAAGTCAAGAAACATTGTTTTCAGCTAGTCCTGAGGCCTCTGTTTATGCTTGTTAGAATCGGGGTTCTTGCAACTACAGCTGCGCTGTTCTTCTATAACAACAGGCAACAGTAACGTTATTCAACTGATATTTTTCCAATAGCATAAGAATGTTATAAATTGCTTCTAATAGCACAATAAAGAAAGTCAAAAGTATTTCCTCCCCTCCATTCTTTTAAACTCTCATCTGAAATTTAAAAGTAAATAAATATTATTTTAAAGTTCTAATTGTTTTTAGTTACTAAAATAACTTCTTATGAAATTTAGTTTCAAGCATAATATATGCTTTATCTGTTCTCAACAAACTGAACTTTTGCTGTAGAAAGGGAAATATTACAGTTATTTGTCTCTCCACCAGTAGCAATACTTACTAGCAGCCTTCTCCAAGCTGTGCCATCTCTCTCTTCCTCTTTCTTGGTCTTTACTACCCAACTCCCCTGTTGAAGGTAAATGATCAAAGTGTTCTGAGTCCTTAAAAGGGAGGATGTTGATCTTTTTACTAAAAAAAAAAAAAAAAAAAAGAAAGAAAAAAGAAAAAAAAATCCTTTCTTATTACAGAGAAGTTTGAACTGACTTTTTTTATCCTGAAACTCCATAAATATTTGGCCATGTGTCATGTACATGACATGTACAAATTAACATGAGTTAACTCAACAAAAGTTACCGATAAAATAAGAAAAATACAAGTTCTTTATTCATAACATAAAAATCCCACCACACGTAAAAGTATAGTAGTTCTAGTAAAATTCCTAATTTCCTATCACTTTTGAATCTAAAAATTGAATGGAAATCATTATTAAAGATATTCAGAAATCGAAAGGATCCACAATGTAATGTTGGTAGTGCACATAAAAATGACCATCAAAGTAAAGTGATTTGACACTTTACATGAAAGTAAAGTATAATGTTGCAGTAAGATAACTATAATGGCACTCTTGGCTATTTTTGGAAAACTTAAGTTTTGTAAAACTTTACAAAGGGGAGAAGGTGAATCCTTATAGGTAAACATAAATTATTAAAGTCAGTTTTATTAAATTTTAAACTTTATCTTACAATCAATACTTTGGAAATGGGGTAGTAACTGATAATTACATCAATTCTTCTGTCTCAGTATTAACGATTTATGTAGAAACAGGTATAAAGAAAAGTTTCTCAGAAAGATGGAATTGTTCATTGTTCTGGCAGATACGTAAAAACAATGCAGACTCAAAAGCAGCCAAGTAGACAGCTGCAGATGCTGTACCCAGCAGAAATACTAAGCAGGCAGAGCACAAATCAATAATTAACAAAGCAGATGCACAAAGCCTGATGAGCATGAATAATTGCATAGGAAAGATGGTAAAAGAAGTTGGTAACAGTACTAGTTTTGTAAGAAATTAGATAAACTCTTTGTATTCATGAATTCGTTAGCAAGAGTATTTCAATGCCTAATAGTATGCGAAGAATGTCTTTTTAAAATGCTTTGGTTAAATTGATATGCAACTCTATATACTTGTCAGTAAAGATATTTAGAAATCAAAGTGATCCTCTTTGGAAAATATTGGTAGGGAGAACATAAAAATAATTTTGAAAGTAAAGAATGAAATAAGGGTGGGGGGGTGGGAGATGAAGGTAAGGGGGATCAAATATATGGTGATGGAAGGAGAACTGACTCTGGGTGATGAACACACAATGGGATTTATAGATGATGTAATACAGAATTGTACACCTGAAATCTATGTAATTTTACTAACAATTGTCACCCCAATAAATTTAATAAAAAAAAAAAGAATGAAATAATATTCTAGGTAGGCTAACTACAGGGGCATCAGACTGTTTATTTTTGGAATTCTTAAGTTTAATGCAATATTGGAAAGGGAGGTATACCTTTAGTATACATCGTTTTCTAATGTGTGTGTATAAAACCTTGCCTACTAGTCAATAAGTTTCTTGAGGATAAGTATCACTTTTATATACTCTAAAAGTATTAAGGCCAGTGCCTTGTATATAATAAAATACCTATGGAAAGAATAAAATAATGCATCTTGTTTTCTTCAGAACATAATGAAAATGGACAATCTGATTAAGCATGCTTTAGTAAAAGCATTCAGAGTAAATTGTTTACATAGATGCTGACATATAACTTGTGAAATCTTTTAGGAGTCTTTATTATTTTTTGAAAAATAAATACTAGAAAAATAAAAACTAGAAATTTGCAGGAGTAATAGATGTATTTATTGCAAACCTGGAAAATGGGTTTCAGAGTTCTAGGTACCTAAGGAAGTTAAGGAAGGCATATAAGGAAGCTAGGTATGTAAGGTTCATTTACAGTCTTTTTTCTTAGGACATTGCAAGAACTGCTTTTATGAATGCAACGGATTCATTGCCCATTACTGTATCAAGTGCTTTGACCTGATGATTTTTTCTTTATCTACATGTCCATTTTACACCATTCTATTTTCTCTGAGTTGTCATTGAAAATGCATAATTTCTATTGTTTACTTATTCATTAACTTATAATTTATTGAGTACCTACTGCGTACCAGATACTATTCTAGTTGCTAGGAACATAGTAATGAACAAACAAAAATCACTGCACTTGTGGAAATTATATTCTAGGGAAGGAGACCAACAATAAGACAAATTGGTGAAATATATAATAAATTAGATAATGTTAAGAGTTACGGGGAAAAAATAAAGCAGAGAAAGGGGATAGTAAATCTGAAAAAGGAGTGGAATTTTAAATCTAATAGCCAGGAAAGGCCTCACTGAGAAGTGGCATTTGGAGTTAAGTCCTGAGAGGAGTGATGCAGCTAGTGCCGTGGGCATCTGGGGAAGAGCATCCCTGGGAGGGGAACTCCCAGCTTGCAAAGGCAGTGAGGTGGAAACAGTGCTTGGCAAAGCTGAGGAGTATCAAGGAGACCAGTGTGTCTGGAGGAGACCAAGGAAGGAAGAGTAGTGGAAGATGAAATCAAAGAGAAGACAAGAAGCTAAGTCCTAAAGGACCTCGTAGGTAAGAAAGGAAGCTACTGAAGTGGTTTTCTCACAGCATCACTGGCCACTGAGTTTTGAGAATAAAGTGAAGAGGGCAAGGGTGGAAATACAGAGATCGTTTAGGAGGCTCTAGCTATAATCCAAACAAAAGGGGGTGGTGGGTTGAAGAATGGTGGTGGTGGTGATAGTGAGAAGTGGCTGGATTCTTGACATATTTTGAAGATAGAATTCACAGGATTTTCTGACAATAGGATGTGGGGTAATCCACTATTAGTGATACAGTTAAGTTTCCACCGTTCCCTCCTAGTTGATGGAAAGACACAAATTTTCACGTTCTCTGTCATTCTCAGAGTATGATGTTCCTGACATAATTTCAACTGTCTTTTGTTCCTGAGTTTGAAAACACATCCCAACTGTTTCTGTGTCCTATCTCAACCTTGAAGAAGGGTAAAGAGAAAACGTGGCTCTGAAAATGACAGTGCCCACACTATCTCCTGAGCTCCTCTTAAGACTGTTAAGCTCCATGAGACTTCTTTCATTTCCCTTATGTCCTCAAGGCCTGTCTTAGAACCTTGCACACATTAGTGTCTCAAAAAATGTTGACGGTATAGTCGTTACATTTTCCATGGAATAATAACGTGAAAAACAGCATTCAGCCCTATCAATTGCACAATCATAAATTAAAATTTGTATTTTAGTGTTAAGAATATCATGCCGTGATACTTAAATGGTAAAGGTATTTGGGCTTCCTTGACTAATGAAGGTGCTAATTATTAACAGCTCAACCTAAAGTTGTTTTAGCTTTTCCGCACCTTGTTAAGTTAACTAAGCAGCAGAGGAGACTGGTTTTGCAATTCGCAGCTGCGGTTGTTTCATGTCACTTCACCCCTCTCTTGTGAAGCTACTGCAGTTAAACTCCCCAGAACAGTGCACAAATACCTGTGCGGATTATCAGGCAACAGGCGGGAGCCCACCAGCCAGAGACCCTAGTCTGTCCCGGGGCCCAGCCCATGCGCCCTGGCGGCACGGGCCTGCGCTGTGCACGACGGGAGTTGTAGTCCTCGTCTTTTCCTGCGAGCCTGGTCGCCGAGGAGCGAGCACCCCAAGCGGCGCACAGGGTCTGTGAAGTGCGGCGCCTGCGGACGCGAGGAGCGTTTCCTGGCAACGGGGGAGCGGCAACGTCACGGCGGCGGGTTCTAAACACGGCTGTCCACCGTAGGGCTGCCGTGTGTACCTTCCAGCACCTGCCGGCTGGAGGGAGCGCTGTTCGCAGCCCTGTCTGCACGTCTCCTTCGGTCCTCATCCACCTTAACCTGCGCCGGCTCGCGAAGAGCAACCTCCCCCGCGATCTCGTCTCCGAGGCCCGGGCCAGAGGCTAGAGGTGGCCTGCCCGGCTCTCGTCCCCCGCGCCCGCGGAGCCCACTGCCCGCGGCCTCGGCGGGACGATGCTGGAGTCCATTCGCGTGACGGGTGAGTGCCGGGACGAGCTGGCCTATGGGCTGGCGGGGGCGACCAATGTCTGCCCGGCTGCTTGTGGCAGGTATGGGGCGGGTGGGGGACCCGGCGGCCCCGAGGTCACGGTAGGTGTGGGCTCCGCGCGCCGCGGGCGCTCATTCCGGTTCCCAGAACTGTGCGGGGCGCGCGGGGGCTGCTCAGGGAGAATGTGGGGGGGAAAGAGAGAAAACGGTCCCTTTTCTTTTGTCACTTATTATCAGTAAGCACATGCTGTGGAGTCTAGTGAAGTCAATTACAGTAGATCACTGGCCTTTCAAATGTACAGTCTAAATACGTAATGCTAAATTCTATTTCAAAGCATATTAGGTATGTATTATAATTAGGTATTATAATGTACTGGGATCTAGTTTTCTAGACTGTTCAGAAAAACCAGAGCCAACCAAAAGAACACATCTTTCTATCAGTATTTATACTACTTATTTATCTGTATGCTTTTTTTTCTTAAGTCAGTGAGAACGTTTTGAGTCGATACTATTAATAGGTCACTTTAGAGTACATACTATACCAAGCATAAAAAATTGGTGTTCAGACCCCAGGTCAGAAAGTTTACTTGCCTTTATTATTTAAAAAAAATAACTATGGATATTAACCATTTACAAATTATCTTACATAATATTAGAATACTTTCCTAGGCCATATTCCCGGCATTTGATTCGGTGTAACATTTCTGCAAGACAGGGTTCGTGGCAGTCCAGTATCATGACTGAGAACAACGAAGAACAACAGAGTAAAAGGAAACGGCTAATTCTAAAACTAGTGTCAAAATCAATCCAGAATTTTTTACTTCAAGGCATTGCGATACCTAATAGACCATTTTTCTGTCCATTTTAAATTGTAAAACTAAATTCCTTTCCAATGAAAATATTTATGGTCTTAGTTTTATGCTATTTTATTTCATGTTCCATGTTATGAAATATGGAGCTGATTTCTGCAATTAATGACATTGCTGTGATTTATCTCATTGTTATTTATGTTGACAGGAGCATAGACAGAGGATCTAAGATCTAAGGGACAACTTAAATTGGCATTAGATTTTTCAGAATGTGATTTGAGGCAGATGCTATTCTTCATCTTAAAATACAATGAAAATGTTGGAAGTTACTTAAAAATAGGTACCATACCTTCTTTTTGCTTTGGAGGTTTCTCAGCCTTGGCACTATTTCTAGGGGACTGTCCTGTGCATTGTAGAATGTTTAGCAGCATCCATGGCTTCTACCCACTAGATGCCAGTAGCATCATCCTCCTTACCCCTGGTTGTGACAACCAGAAGTGTCTCCAGACGTTGTCATGTGTCCCCTGGAGGGCAAAATTGTACTACATTTGAGAACCACTGCCTTACATAGTTAGATTCTGTCAAAGTAAAGGTTATTAGATAACGATTTAGAAGTAAAATCAATTAAAATAATATCCCCAAAGCATAACAATCATCAAAGAGAATATGATTATGACAGTATTAGAAACTGGGTATTCTGACCAACTAGTCAGCAGTACAAAGTAGATGTCCTGTTTTTTGATATGCAGAGTTGGAAGTTTGAAGAGAGATACTTTATAAAACGGTAGACACAGTACTCTGTCATAATTTAAGGGCAATACACGTATCAGTCTAGCTCTGCAAGTTGAATACCTTGAGATAGATCATTTGGCAATGCATTTCTATAGTTCATTAAAAATTCAAATAGCCATTTGATACAATGCAAGCCTCAAATTCACAATATCTTTAAAAATAATTGACCAGGTCATTTTTCAAAATAGTTTCTCCATTTCTTTTATATAGTACTTGATTAGTTAAAATGATCGTTCAATTACCCTATGCCCAGCATTTCATTGCCATATATGAAAGCCCAATTTAGATGGCCAGAAACTTTATGAAGAGAATATAGCTGAAAACATGCCACCCTTTTCCCTTGCTCTCCCTTCCTGCTTATATCTAAGAAGCTGTGTTCTTCTGGTTAGCAGAAGGACTTGGTTATTTGTGGTAAGAGTACTTGTGGAAATGTGTTGTTTGTTTTTGTCCCCCCCCCCCCCCAGATTAAAAAAAACTATAAATATAGAGCAAACTGGTTATGGTTATTTTTTATGTTAGGACTGAAGCAATTAAGTATGCTGAAATAATTTCCTATATAATATCTTACTTACTTTTGACTTATTAGTCATGATTGAATGTAATCTAAATATAACGTCCCGGTGGAACTGCTGATTGGAGGAGTAAATTAAAATAAGAAAGATGTGTATGCTATATATACTGTTTGAAATGAAATCAAATCAGAAAAGGTTTCTGTGCCTTCTCATAGCTTTCTAAAGAAGATAGTTTATTATACTAAAGCCATTAAAATGTTGGTTCTGAATATAGAATTAATTACTTAATGTTAAATTTACTTTGGATTTCCAAATTTAATGATTCTAAATATTTTCCCATTTATATTATTCCATGGAGCATTTCTATAGGAGCTAAATATAATAGTAAATATAATAACGACACTGATTGTTAACACACACTGCTTACTGCAGGCCAGCACTGTTCTCAGCACTTAACATATATTAACTTTTTTGTTCCTCGCACCAATACTGTGACGTGTAGTTTATTATCCCATTTTACAGATAAGGAAACAACAGCACCAAGAAGTTCAGTAACTTGACCAAGATCACAGCTACTGATAAATAGCCACGATTTGAATTGGAGAGGCTCCATTCCCAAGCCCATGTTCTCAACTACTAGGTAGTTACAACACTGTTACAATGACTATATGCTGATTCAAGCCACAAAATTCAACATGAAGGTCTCATTTAACATCAGCAGTACATTACCTGATTGTTTACTCAAAGTGTTGTTTTTTAAAGTTTTTTTTTAGTCACAGGCAAGTCTGTAAATTTTTGCCTGGAAAGATCATATTTTACTTGGCTATAAAATTATTGTTTTCAAAATGGAAAAGAAGATACGTAGCTCATTCATTGAGTAGCAAAATGCTGTCAGAAGCCATATAAGATTATGTTAATTTATGATTTCCTACCGCCCATATTTTGTATGTGATATAAGAAATGATTAATGAGTCATCTGGAAATGAAGCTCCTTTGTAACAAAAGTGAATATTGAGAAACACTAGAGATGAAAGTCTTCTTAAGACCAGCATTTGGCCTTACAGGATGAATACACTTAGGCAAATAGCTACGGTTTGTCCTACAGCAGAAGCCAGCCCCTGCCATTAAAACTTGGCGTCCTCATCACTAATTGTTTCTTTTCTTTCCTCTTCTCTTCTCTTCTCTTCTCTTCTCTTCTCTTCTCTTCTCTTCTCTTCTCTTCTCTTCTCTTCTCTTCTCTTTTCATGCCATCCTGGTATGATTTTTTTTTCCCCCTCAACCTTCGGGCATTCAAATCCTGTATCCCTTTTCTCCTCTCAGATATTCTCTTCCCTGGGCTACTGCTTTGGCCATCTTGTCATAAGCAGGGCAGTGAGTGAGCAAAAACAAACAGACGTCTGCCATCATGGACCTTATAATTTCAGTGTTGGGGAAGGCCATCGTTCAAACAAATGTAAAACTGCAACTATGACAAGTGCTTGAAAGAACCTTCCAGAGAAGATTTCCTGAACAAGTGATATTTGAACTGAAGGATGAGTAAACATTAATCTAATAGAGAAGGGAGGGAAGGGCTGTCCAAACAGGGAACAGGGTGTAAAGAGGTGTGTCTGGAGAGTGCTGAGTGTGAGGGATTGACGAAAGGAAGCTAGAGTGGACTAATTCAGGGGGAACGTTGTGTGAGCCAGGGCCAGAGAGGCAGAGTGACCTGACCACAACTGACCTCATATGGCATGGTCGGGGGTTTTGGCTTTCATCCTAAATGGAAAGCCATGGGGAAATTTTTCCTGGCATGTTCACTGCTGTATTAGATGGTGTTTAGTGCTGTTTCTTTTACCACAGCCATCATTATAGGATACCCTGCATATTTCTAACTAAAAAAAATAATAACACAACAGTTTCCAACCAAAAACAACAGTGTCACATTATAAAGAATCATTGTTACTTACAGGGTAACACTGCGGACTCCTAACTGGGACTGTTAGGAATTTTAGGAATCCTGGAAGTACAACAGTGGTCCATTTCAAGCTCTTCTTTTTTAAAAAAATTTATAGTTGAGAAACTATATTAGGTTCTGTTGAATTTAGCGATGATATAATGAATAGCTTCTCTGTTATAATGCAGACAGTTGGGCAATAAATAATGTTTTCAAAGATACTGATTTTTTTTTATAGACCATTTGAAAAACTAAGGTATAAGTTACATTCAGTAAAGTACACAAGTCTTAAATGTGTAGCCTGCTGAACTTGTACTTATATAACCACTGCCCAGAACAGAATACAGACCATTTCTGGAAGCCGATACCCTGGTATCTCCTCCTAGGTTGTAACCCCTCCCTCAAATGTAACCGCTGTGCTGACTTCTAATACCATAAACTAATTTTGCCGTTTCTGATCTGCATATAAATGGAATTATACAGTATGTGCTCTTTCGATCAGACTTCCTATGCTCAATGTTGTCTGAGATCATCTGTGCTGTTGCTTGCAACCTCGGTTTGCTCTTTTTCATTGCAATGCACTATTCTACTGTATGAATACATCACGATTTAGTCACCCTTTCTCCTGTTGACAGAGATTATATCATTTGAGTTTCAGGTGATGATGGACTACTTGATAAAAGTGTTTATCTTAGTCGGGGATTATTTTGCTTTACTTTGCCTTTCCTTCTGTTTGCAATCTAGCAACCTATTGTCTTGCGGTATAAAATTATCCCAGCTCCTCAGATTTCATAAGTATTAGTGAATCACATAAAATCACCATCCTGTGGGTCAAAATTGGTTGAATGGTATTTTCCACCAGGCTTTGTTTCTGGTGATCGAATCTTGCTTTCAGGGACCTCATAATTACCGTGAAACCTCACCTATTCAAACTTGTGAAACACTGAGAGTTTAGTGAGCAGTGCTCCCCTCTCTCCCCATTCCTTTAGACAAGGGACACGCGGTACTGATGAGTTTAGTGATTAGGGTAATATTACAGAGAGGTGATTGAAAGAGCTGGGACTGGAAGCCAGGAATCCTGGTATCCTTTTCTCCTGTTCTAGATACAAACGAAACTTTCATTGTGTTGGTAATTTCAGTATATTCACCTACTTGTGAACATATTCAGTATCAATTTTAATGGAATATTTCCCTTGTTTCCTCAGTGTGGGTAATCAGGTTGGAGTGAATGATTTCTTTGATCAACACATTATTTTCATTTACTCCAACGTTCTAGTGAAGCAGATTGCTGATGGCTAAAAATGTCACATTATATAGTGACTTAATATGAGAAGGAATTTTTTTTTAGTTACCTTATTACTTTTCTGAGGGGAAAATGAGTTATACTTACTCCAAAGAAGCCTGTTTATGTTTAACAAAAAGTTTTAATTTTTCAGTAAAAAGGAGTTAGGAGAATAGGATATTCTTCAACGAAGCCTTCTTATTGGGCTTTTATTATTTCTTATTATTTCTTGTTATTCCCTTTACTATTTTTATACTATATAAAAGTGTTATTTTACTGTTAAAAGCCATATTTTTTAACAATAGATTTAAAATTACAAAAACTATTTTAGATTCTCTAACACTTTTAATACAACTGAAATAAAAGTAGTGTGACTGTGAGAAATTAATTTATACCATCTTGTATGAATGTTTGTAGGACCATCTGCCCTGCTTTTAGGAGCTTCATGGGATACCAACATTTGGCAGGATCGGCATTTATTAAATAAGTACGCCATTGGCACTCCCAAAACTTGACTCATCAGCAGATGGAGCTTAAAAAGGACTGAGGCTAAGCCTCTCAGGTGGATAATTCACCAGTCAACTGAAATGCTGCAATTCCTGGGGGGCAGTGGGGTTCTGTTATACACACCCTGTCAGCTCTCTCCCAGCCCCCATTCCTCCTGGCGTGTTTTGGCAGATGGTTTAGGACTTGCTTTAAGTATCCTGAAATGTATAGGTTGTTTGAGATGGGACAAAGTAATGAATTTAGAGGTCACTGATACTTTATGACAAAAGAACTCTATGAGGTCAGCTCTTTGTTCATAGAATTACGGAGTCTTAGGAACCAAAGAAAGCCTTTTTACATTGACTATTCATTTGTTTAAAAATCAACACAAAATAAATGTCATTCCTACCAAAATTAGGAATTCGCCAGAGTGGTTTTATTCATTGATTTTGATGTAACTTTCCCCCTTTTTATTATGAAGGCCAAGTGAGAAAACCTGATTACCTCCTTTTACCTCGCTGGCTGTGCCTAGTCCTTACCTGACTTTTCTAGGTTTGTGATACCCTTCTTCTTATCTCAGTTCTCCTGCTCTTTCCCTTTTAGTGTCCATTTCAAATCTTCCTTTCGCTCTCACCTCTTGTCTCCTAAGCTTGTGGTGTCTTTTTAGGGAAACTGACATTGTTTGGGGCACGTGGGCTGCAGTCTGTGTCCCGGCGTTCCTTAGCTTATTTTGCTCGGCCTGCCCAGTTTTGACTATCAGTTGGCAACACTTAGGTCTGAAACCCCTGAGAAACTGGGACCTACTAGCCTGTGATGAAAGTTTTGTCTGTTCTGTTTATTTTTGGCTGGTCTTTAACATTTATTGAATGGCCTCTTTGTGTAATCAACCTTCAGTGTGACCCGGTGCAGCCTAGCTCCTGCCTCGCAACTTGTATATGGAGTAGACATTTTATTTAGCCCCTGCAGATTCATCGTTTAAGGTTATCTTTGAGACATCGGAATTTAAATTTCACACGTTGGCCTAGAAAATGTTAAAAAAGGACTTTTAAGTATCTTACATATTTGGATTATTATCCACTTTTGACTTGGCACTGGTTCTTGACCCTACACGCTATGATGTCTGGGCTTTAAACACTTAGATTTAGAGCAGGGTTTCTCTGCCTTGGCACTGTTTCAGGATGGATATTTTGGTCATAGGAAGCTGTCGTCTGCAATGAAGGATGGTTAGCATCATCCCCGGCCTCTACCCATAAGATGCCAGTAACACACCTTCTTAGTGGTGACACCAAAATGTCTCCAGACCTTGTTAAATGTCCCTGGGGGATGAGAGGAAAGTTGCCTCTCATCTCTGGTTGAGAACCACTGGTTTAGGGTCTTCCCTATTATATTTCCCCTTGTGAGTGATCTCCTCGTAGAAATATAAAATGGGCCCAGAACTACTAATACCTGTTTACCTACAATGGTTGGAGAATGTTTAAGGTCATGCCATTCATTCATTCATTCATTCATTTCTTCAGTGTACATTTACTGAATATCTACCAGATATCATGCTAAATGTTGGAAAGAAAAAGATGAATAAAAAAACATGGTCCTGGTATCTAGCTTAGTACATAAGTTATTCACATTACCATGTCTTACTGGGGTGCCGTGTTCTGTAGAGAGGAAGGCAAGGTGCAGTGCTGTGCATGTAGCTGACTTAATACTGAATGTCTGTCGGTAACTGAATGAATGACTGTATGTAATTGAACAAGCGTGAACTCTGATCAGACACACCTGCATTCACATCACAGTTTGCTGTTTACTGCTTGCTTGTCATATAAACTTGAGAAAATTACTTAGCATGGACAGTTTTTGGTGGAATTCCAAACTCATATAAATGTGTCCATGGATAGTGGCTGCTATTATTGTTGGTGTTACTTATCACTACTTATTATAGAAAGGATCCCCAAATGTCTAACTTTGAATGAGTGAATGACAGATGTATGTAGATAGACAGTTTTTAAAACATTGAAATAAAATTAATTGTCTCTTTCTTGGCAAGGCAGGCAGCCATTCAAGTCAGCTAGCACTGACCTGGCCTCAGTAGTGGGAGCCAAAGGTGGAGGGCTACAGGCCTTGTCCATGAGACTTGGAAAAGAGAACAGCTGGTTGAAGATCATAATATGCCACATTTGCAGAAAGGGTTTGGAAAAGATTTATGAGCAGATTTGGTCAGGGCTTGGGCTGGAGTCTGGTTCAGATAAACAGGATTTAAGGCAAATGCAAACACTGTCAGTTTAGAATTGAATCTGAAAGTTCTTAAGGGTCTACCTGAAATCTCCCCACCTGTTTCTCTTCATATTGCTCTCTTCCTTCTCTGAAATCTAGGTTATTGTTTATATCTTTTGGTTTTCACATTAAAACGTATTACTACCTTGTATTATTATTCCTAGGACCCCCTTGCCTTCAGAGCCAGATTAGAAGCTTGTTGAAAGCAGGAACAATGTGTTTATACAGATGTTTCTCAGAGCCATGTGTCTAATTAGTAATATTCCATCTATTTGTGTCATGAAAGGATGCAAATCAACAGTTTTAAAGCAGTGCATGAGCAACAGTATATCAAGTGATTCTTACCTATTTCAGGCAAAGCTGACCTCTCCTTAATTTGCCATTTGATATACTGATGTCTGTGTAATAGTCATTACATTTTTTTTTCATATTTGGCAAGGAAAAAAACTTGATTTTATTTAATCTTAACCTCTGGCCTAGAATTAAGAAAATCAACCAGTTAATACTGAACGGCACTACTAAAACATGCTTGAACATACACATATCATTTATTTAATCTTAAAAGTGGTTTTTGAGATCAGTAGGGCAGTGTTATCCTTGTCTTACTGATGGCGACCTTTATACAAACTGTTAGATTTCACGGTTCTATTGGCTTTGAAAGTGCCTTGGATTTTACTTTGATATTGGTTGTACTACTGAAAACTGTATCCTTTCTATGAAATCCACATTCTTTGGTAGAGCTGAGTATTCGGATTATTTATGTATATTATCTCACATCTGTATTAAACTTTGATCATCTAAATGGTATGAAGCTGTGGATTTTTATAATTTAGCATATATACACTATATATAGAAGGGACAGTGTTTAGCATGGTCAAAGTTTAGTAACCTATCCTTTTAATTCTTAAAATGTCATTTCTAAAGTTTGTTGCAAATTATAAAGTTTACAGAACCTTCAGAATACTTTTCGTATAACAAGCACTGTTTGCTTCATCCAGTATCTCTGTTATTTCTTCTCTTTTGATTTCGTTTATTAACACAGAAAAGCTTCACTGGCCTGAGCAAGAACTGGCTAAGAAGTCTATTCTAAATGCAGAAGAGTCATTGATCACTGACAGCAAAAGAAGCCTTTCACATTTACCCCCGGGAATACTGAAGGACATTTTCACAACTGGAACCAGTAGTTACAATGTCCTCCTGCAGAGCAAAGAGGAGAAAAAGCATCATTCACAAAAGCAGTCTTCCTCCCACTCCAAAAGATGTAGAAAGCCCAGCAAAGCTCCTAGCTCTTCTCGTAGCAAAGACCTTCGCAAGATGAAAAGCCCAGTGCCGGTGACGAGCAGTGGCACTTGGTACTGCCTAGAGAGGCAGCCTGCTGTCTTTGTCACTGGTTCAGTGTCAAATCCTGTGAAGTTTACACATGATATCTCTGTTACAGGGAACAGCATAGCACTGCCACCCAAACCCAAATCCAAGGTCAAGCGACGCCATTTCTCCACTCTTCCAAAGCCAAAGCTACAGCCACAGCCTCAGCTGTCTAGAAGTTTTGAAAAAGGAGATGACTTTTCTGGAAAGAGATTTTGTATACTGACTGCTATAAAGCCCACCAACTTGGAGAAAGAAAAACTGAGATTCTTCAAGTCTGACTATACCTACAATCCTCAGTTTGAATACGCCAATCCTTCTCTGCCAGGGGTGCTAGCCAGGCACAGCAACGCATCTGACCGATTTCTTAAGCAGGTAAAATGCTGCTTCGATCGTGGCATTTCATTTTTATGTGCTAAAACATGTATAAGATTTTATAAAAAGAAAAAAAAAAAAGACTTGAAAACTATGCCAATTATTTATATGTTATAGTTAACTCCTACCCAGGATATTTATCTACGTGACCTGGAATCTCCAGGTAAGTGGCATAGCCTTTATGTAACCTACTTTGCACTAATCAAAATCTATACAGAATCTATTGTATGGACTTTGTGGCAGAAAGACATCATATTAGGAGAAAGGCTTCAGATTCCGGTTCCAAGCTTTCATTTGGGAGTTACAAACTTATGGCCCATTCGCCAGCCCACAGACACGTGTAATCCACACTGTTTTCTATTTGATTCCAAACACCTTGGATGGAGTGTGCAGTCTCTCGTCCTTGTTGTATTAGACTCCCACAGGCGTCTCGGGGACCTAGGCTTGCTACTTGCTCATGAACTTTTTAGAACTTTGCAAAAATTGTTAATCATCGTCAAATATTTAGCCACTCATTTAAAGAAGAAAATAATGGAATGTTCAAAATCATTTCCTGGTTAGCAAATCATGATGTGAATGACAGGAGTCACACTTCTCAGATTCCAATTTAGACACAGCACACAGTTTTGTGTGTTGCAGGGCTTAATAAACTTGAAAATCCACTTAAGTATATGGGGAGAAGTGGGCTGATGTTTACCTGCAGGGCATAATGTTGAGATCATAAAGGCAGACCACATTTGGTTCAATTAACTTTGTACAGGCTTTGATCAGGTTCAGCTTGGCTTTGTCAGTGACTGAACATCTGTTGGTAGGCGGGGTCACACGGCATGGTGCCACTTGCCTGTGGTGTGTGCCCTATTTCAGCATTTTTGCTACAATACAATTCTTTGGATTTGTGGCCAGCAGATTTTGTTATTGTAAATGACATGGAATCTGACCAATCTTTAGAAGCCGTTATGTGAAGCTTTAAGATTAAAATAATTTTAATATTGCTATTTATTTTCCTTCGTTAGAAGGAACCTCTTCCACTTCATCTGTTTTTTAATGGGGAATCACTTTTTATTTAAATGTGCTAAGATTGTACTAAACATTAATTTTAAAAATCAGCTATTGTTTTCATTCCTATTTTGACAGTCATTTTGTGATTTTGTGTGTGTGTCTGTGGAAATTGCAATTGATTAAAAGGGGCTTTCACTCATTTGAAATTTATGAAATTATAAAAATACTTGCTTCCCCTCCTCCCTTAGTGCTGAAAGACATGGCTGAGATTTACTCTCACCAGCCTTTAATTTGGAGTCCTACACCGAGCCCACCACTTGGGAAAGACAGCTCCCACCATTGGATGAAAACGAATGTTGTCTCATTTCCCTGGGAGCCAATTAGGAAGTATCAGCAGCCCCACCGGTTGAGAACTGACACTGCTTGGCCTGTGGCTCTACAGTCTTTATTTTAACCCAATTCCAGCTTGAGGAGATAAAACCTATACTCGGGTTGCTTGAGACTTCTAAATAGCACAGCAGACTTAACAGGCTTGTACTTCAAATGCCACCGTTAGGGAGGATGTTCTCCACAAATGGCAAAGACTATATTGTTCAAACCACTTGAATCAAGTAAAGGAGAATCACCAGAACAAGACCTCCATAAAATATGCTTAAATTCCTATTCGGCATCTCTGTGAACTATGACAGGATGCTAGGCATCCTCCCCTCCCAAGCTGTGAAGCTACAGCAGCAGCTTCAGAGCCTGTCTCAGGGTTCAGAAACGTGCTGCATCCTGGCGCCAGGATGGCCAAGTAGCTCCTCGGTCTGTAGCTCCACTCGAGGCCTTGCCAGCCGCAGTCACAGTTTCTGAGTTGCAAGGTGTCAGTGCTTCTGAGGCCGGAGATCTGTACTGTTGCTGGAGAGTGACTGCTGCCCTCTTCAGTGCACGGATTGGCAGAACGGTGCTAAACTTCCAGGCAGAGATGAGTCTACCACAGAGAAGCCCGGCAGCGTCAGGCTCTGGGCGTTCCCAGGTGGTTACCCATCAATGTCAAGAAGTTTCAGTTTTTCTGGTGCAGGCGTTAGGTTCCTCAGGAGGCCTTCAGGCACTCGAGTGGTTTGTGGCATCTGGCACGGGCTTCAGGGCTTGACTGTAACTCCAGGTGGGGCCACTGAACCCTGCTCAGCCCCTCGCTCACAGCTGTGTGGCCCTCAGCTTCCCCTACCTTGGGTATGTTTAAACTTGACAGAAATTGAAAACATCGTTTCCTGTGGCTGTGGACCTCTGAGGAGAAGGGATCTGGGATGAGAGAATGGCGAAGGCTGTGGGGGGGTCCCGTGGCAGAGGATCGTTGGTGGTACTCGAGCGGTACCCTGGCAGCCGGGCTCGTTCCACCCTCCTTCCCGGTGGCTGACCGTCCCCAGGAAACCTAGGTACCAAATCCTGTGGCCTTACACCCAGCACGTTGCTGAACAAGATTAGAAGGGAGAGATGAGAAGAGTCTTCAGGCTGGGAATGGGAGTCCTTGAACGATTTTCAGTATTTCTAACAGTCACATGGAAATGATACATTTACGTGAAAAAGCCTCTGGACAGCTTAGTGACTGGTGTCCAGCCTCTGGCTGCAATCGTAGCGCAGTGTAGAGCCGGGCTAGCTCATGCTACCTGGAAGTTCTGATTGGTAGAGCGATATTTAATAATATCGGGCAGATAAGTCAACTTTTGTTTGGCTAGATAAGATAAAGGTTGAATTATTTTCTTATTTGTTAATAAAACTGGAGCAATGGGGATCATTAGTGGTTGGTAAATGGGGAGCTTTTGTGCGAGAGAAGGAAGGCGTTGGGGTGTTGCGTAGAGACCCTGGGCCGAGGCTGCCTCCTGGCAAAGGCGTTTTAACGGAGCAGGCCTGCGACTGCTCTCCTTACAAAGCCCGCTTGCAAGAGGAACCCCAGCCTGGCATCGCTCGGGAGCTTGACTGGCAAACAGTTTCCTACCCTAAAATGAAACTTTCCCTAAATGGTAAGAGTAGCTCACTTTGCCTAACTGGTGCCAACAGTATGTTTTCTGTTGAGGACCTTTTTCTTTTGGGAGTCTGGAATTTTAGAACATGCTAGGCGCAAGGGTGCTTATGTGACCAGCCCCCAGTAAAAACCTTGGGCGCTGAGTCTGTAACAGATTTTCTTGGTAGACAACTCCTTACACGACCTTACATGTCAGTTTCTGGAGAAGTGAACAGCATGCGACGTAATGGACAAGATTTTGGGAAGTTTGCTCTGGTTTCCTCCAGACTTCACTGGATACAAGAATTTGGGAGTGGTGTAGCTAAGTTGATCTCTTGAAAGCATTTACATTTAGATTGCCACTTTCTAAATTTAGAAAAAGAAGAAAAGACTCTCTACTGTCCAAATTAAACATCACTGTGGGCTGTGTTCACTGTCAGTTTGAGATCTCTCATCGGTCACAAGATCTGGCTTCTTGTAGCTCCGTAAAGGGCCTTGTGTTGCCCAATTCCTGGGGGTGCCCTTGACAATAAGCCTGGGTCCTATATTGATACAGTGGGGTTATTATTTACCATTATTGGCACCATAATTGTCCGCTAACACTCTATTGTTGTACAGTGTTTGTATAGAAGGTCAGGTAAATTAAGTGTATGCTAAGTAAGTAGAAATTTTGCATTGAGGGTAGCTGAGGAAGCGTGAACAAAACGAAGCCGACTTGTTTTCCATATTCTTGTATTTGTTATGGGACTGTTGACACTGTCTTTTTCCCAGGACCCTTGCTGCTCTGTTACTCCATTAAAATTGCTTTACAATTTAAGGACAAAGTTATACGAACCATTGATGTGTGACAAATTACAACCAGCTTTGACCGAGCGCTTAGTATTTGCTCGTTACTCTACACCTATCATCATCTTTAGGCCATCACGTGAGGTACACTTCTAGTGGCATTACCAGTTGAGAAAACTGATCTAGAGAACTGAAGTAACCTTCCTGAGGTCACTATACATATAGTAGGTTCCAGAACCAGGAGTCTGAGGTCCACTATATATATAGTAGGTTCCAGAACCAGGAGTCTGAGGTCACTATATATATATAGTAGGTTCCAGAACCAGGAGTCTGAGGTCCACTATATATATAGTAGGTTCCAGAACCAGGAGTCTGAGGTCACTATATATATAGTAGGTTCCAGAACCAGGAGACTGAGGTCACTATATATATAGTAGGTCACAGAACAGCAGTCAACTCCAAACTCTCGACTGTCTCCCATGTAGTGGTATGGTAGCAAACTGGCTCATGTACAGCCTGATGCTTGTAGTTGATAATACTGTATTTTAATACTGACATTTGCTAAGATGTTAGAAGTTCTCACCACACACACAGATACACACACAAATGGTAACTATGCGGTGACAGATGGGTTAATTAACTTGACTAAGGTAATCACTTCACAATGTATACATATATTAAATCATCGCATTGTACACCTTAAAAAGACACATCACATTATTCAACCTAAATATATACAATTTTTATCTGTCAATCCTACTTCAGTAAAACTGGGGAAAAATAATGGCATTTTCCATTTGATTACAACACTAATGTATGCACATTGTAAAGAATATTAAAACTTCTGAAACGTAGAAATGATGTCAGCCATCACCCCTTCTAAAACATGAGTATGTCTTTGAACTTTTTAAAATTGCTTATTACCTTCCCCGTTTTCCAAAATTGAGAGAGCATACTCAGAAAAGTTTGGTGGCCTGCAGTTAAGAGGTCGCGTAAGGAAGCAGAAGTAGTTGTAACACAAAAATATTCACTGATGAAGTGATCACTGAACGTTTCATGATTTCACTCCTGTTCAGAACAAACCTCCCCAAGATTTGCTACTTTGGCATGGGGATTATTTTGAGCTAACAGCAATCACCACCCTGTGGGCTCAAGAGAAACTTCTGCCTCCCATCTCTTAACTACTAGAAGAATTAAAATTAGGAGCCTGCCCATAACAGGGTTATTTCCAGAGATAACTTTTTATGACCCATCTGTGTGGCAGAGCAAACTTCTAATTACTGAACATCTGCTCTTCTTAGCATCCTGTGCATTACCCTCCCCCCTGAATCCCCAGGACGCCTTCCCTCCCTTAGCTCAGGATGCCATCGATACCGCGTTTTACCTTTCTCTCTCTCATGGATGTGGTGTTCCTGTATGTATGTAATAAAATTTCTCTTGTTAATCTGTCTCATGTCGATTTAACTATTAGACCAGCCAAGGTGGAGTAAAATTTCATCCTCCCCTATGCTCTTAAAGCTTGAAGTTTTTGACCCACCCAACCACCGTCTCAGTCTGTATGCTGGGGGTTTTCTAATGTAAAGCCGATGGTTGGAAGTCATTTCTCGAGGTCAGTGAAGGATATTAGAAATCGTTGTGATCACTGACAAATCTGTCTTGGTTGGCCCAGTTGAAAAACTGATAAGAAATCAGTAGCGGTGACAACAGGATAGGCATGTCAAAGAAAAATGATTGAACGTGCCATAATATTAAGAGAAGCTTCTGGGGACATTGATGTAGCTCTCATGTAGTGTAGCCACCATGATGGTGCCATGTTAGTCAAGATGAAATGAAGGAAGTGATGGGTAATGTATATCTAATTATGTAGACTGTATGTATAATTTTGATGAAAAATTACACCCCCCCAAAAAAAAATCCTCACTGTTTTAATTCATTCTTTGATGGATCTAATAATTAGTTCATAGGTAAAAATGTTTCCTAAATGTTGTTAAACTGCTAAGGTAAGCTTTCTTTATGTTTATAGGGTACTTTTTCAGTATAAATTTCCAAATTTTTGTTCCCTATCATGAATATGGATGCTTATGAATAGGAATACTTAATAGCCTTCTACTAATACCATTTATTGGTGATAACAGGGAACACCCTTGTTTAGGTTCTTTTAGTTCTTAGCCTGTTTTATACCTGCTGTAATAAATAGTCATGTCCTGCTTTAACGATGTTTCAGTCAACGACAAAACGCATATAAGACGGTGAATAAGAATAACTGACTTATTACTCATCTGGAAGTAATAAGAGGTTGTTTACTTTCATTATCTCTGTTTCTTTTCCAGTCCATCAATATTATGGAGCTGACTTTACAGAAATACGGAAGTTATGAGAAATTTGAACAGGCTACTGGTGGGAGCCTGCTATCTAAGACTCGAATCTGGAGTCACGTCAGGAAGTACATGATGAAAGAAGGCTGCATGGGTGAGGTGAGCCAGGCTCACTCGAGGGGTCCACTGCTGGCCTTTAACCCTCAGTCAGTGCCACGGGGCATTTGCTACAGGTTTGGTTTTCCCACCCAATTTAGCTTATTAAGGAGTCACCCAGATTTCTCACGAAATACTGTCTCATTTTCTGTTGCACTGAATTGTGTTCACTTTCTTTCTGTTTTTCTTCTTTTCTTCCTACCATTTCTGTACAGCTTGTGCGATTGTGTGAGTTGTTCTATGAACATTGGTAAGAAGAGATGTACTCCAGCGGCCCCTCTTACCTGTAGCCAGTTCCCAGTATTCAGTCTCGAAATCAGCATCGGCCCAGCAGTGAACAGGACTCTGGCGCCTGCACCTTTGTTGCGCCGTTTTAGCCAGGGGGCTGTGTTTGACAGACAGCGTGGCCGAGGCATAGCTTCATCTTCCGTCTTCCGCAGCGCAGTCGGCTCCTTTCCTTTCATTTCAGCAAAGGTTCTTGGGTTCCCAGAGGCTCACAGCTGGAGGGGTCAAATATGTGGATGTATTTTTCCTCTTGCTCCTTAGATTGTGGTTCATCTCACGGAGGACCTGCTCTCCCGAGCGTCAATGACAGTCGTAAACGGGTGCCCGACACTGACCATCAATGTCTCTACTGCGCGTGAGCACTGGCTGGAAGGCATGCTGAGGCATGAGATAGGTAGGCCCACGCGTCTCCATCGGGTCCCATAATGGCAGAAATTAGCTCCAAAGAAATGTTCTTTTGTAAGGGCTCTTTTTTTTTTTTTTTTCTTTAGTAGCATTTGGCAAAAAGTAATGAAGTTGTTTGGTTTCACTTGAATTAAAGCTAAGATAATGTCTCATTTCAAATTAGATTTCTTTTTTCTCTTTCTTTTTTTTTTTAGGGCACTCCATAGCTGTGTGATGCTTAGAAAGTCCTTTAACCCCTGGGGATTTCAGTTACCTGACCTTAAACTGAAGGAATTGAATTAAGTGATCTCTGAGATTCTTTTAAATATCAAGTCTATGATTCTTCCCTTTAAAAAAATAAGTTGCTATAAAAGTTATATGTCTTCTAATGAGACTCATGAGCCCCCTGAAGGCAGTGTGCCCCTTTGAATTAAAAGGTTTTTAGGGTCAGGTCTTTTCCTACTTTTGATTTGTAGGTACCCATCATTGTGGGGTCTGGGGAAATAATTAAAATGAGAACGGCATTTCTTGTCTGTGTTCCTTTCTTCTCCATAGGCACACATTATTTTCGAGGTATTAACAACCTCCAGCAGCCGTGGAACAGTTGGACTGGCCGTAAAAAACATGAGCTGAAGCCAAACAATCCCACAGAGGAAGGACTGGCGAGTATTCACAGTGTCCTGTTTAGAAAAGACCCCTTTTTATGGAGGGCTGCCCTCCTCTACTACACTGTCTATCGAGCCAGCCAAATGTCTTTTTGTGAACTCTTCAGAGATATTGGAAAGTTTGTCAAGGACCCCAACACAAGATGGGATTACTGTGTACGAGCCAAGAGGGGTTGGACTGACACTTCCCAGCCAGGTGAGTGTCCCCTGACTGTAGGTTTTCTGACTTACCGGATAGTTGTCTTTTGATTCTGGTTATATCCTAAACTACCAATCAGAGAATTCACTCACCTATGGAAAAGCAACCCTTTGTTACTTGAGGTCCTTGCTGGTTTTCCCAAACCACATTTCATTAGCATTATTTTTTCCCATCTCATTTTGAAAAATTTCTAACCTACAGAAATATAGAAATAATGATTGAATGAGCACTCCCATATTCTTCCTCTAGATTTACATTGTGATCATTTTGCCATATTTTTCTTTCTCTCCAAGTTTAAAAACAGCTTTACTGAGATATAAATCACATGATATACAATTCACCCATTAAAAATGTGCATTTCACTGGTTTTTAGTGCAGCCATCCCTACTATCTAATTCTAGAATGTTTCATCACCCCAAAAAGAAACCTGTACCCATTAACAGTCATTCTCCGTTCCCTCTCCCCATGCCCCCTGCTCTAAGTAACCATTAATCTACTTTTATAAGTTTGCCTGTTTGGGACATTTTGTATAAATGGAATTAGATAGCATGCGCTCCTTTGTGGCTGGTTTCTTTCACTTAGCATAATTTTTGAAGCCTCATCCAGATTGTAGCATGCATCAGTATTTCAAGACACTTTATTGTTGAATGATATTCCATCACATGGGTGTATAGGGCAATACAAAATGCCTTTGAAAAAAGGATAGGAGTTAGGGAATGTTCATTTAAAAGTCTTTTTGTCCTTAAGATTAATTCAATGTATCAGCAGATTTTCTTCTAAAAGTGTTTAAAACTATGTATTTGGAGCTTTGAAATACCTGCCTAAGTCTCTGATAGTTATGTAACCAGCCCTGCCCACAGTAACATTTTATACCTGTGATGTATTTGTATGGATGTGTGTGCCTGAGAGCCAGGCGCAGGGAAGAGGAAAACATGTGTGCAGCACCGCTCCAGGTTGTTTCTGTCATGATTTGTTCAGCTAGGTTCTCAGTCCCTTACTCTCTCTCTCCTCCTTCTGGTACCCCTATGATGCAAATGTTGGTACACTTGATGTCCCAGACGTCTCTTAAACTATCCTTTTTTTTTTTCTTGGATTCTTCCTTGTTTTTGCTGTTCTGATTGGGTGTTTTCTGCTACCTTGTCTTCCAAATTAGTGATCCGATCCACTGCTTCATCTGTTCTGCTGGTGATTTCCTTCTAGGGCATTCTTCATTTCAGTTATTGTATCATTTCTGACTGGTTCTTTTTTATGGTTTCTATGTCTTTTTATGCTTACTCTCTCTTTGTTGAAGTTCTCACTAAGTTCCTTGAGCATCCTTATAACCATTGTTTTGAACTCTGTATCTTGTAGGTTGCTTGCTTCCATTTCGTTTAGTTGTTTTATGTTTTGGCGGAGGGGTTTCTACTGTTCTTTCCTTTGGGACATGTTTCTTTGTTTCCTCATTTTGGCTGCCTCTCTGTGTTTTTTTCTATGTATTAGGAATATCTGCTGTGTCTCCCAGTCTTGGCCAGTTGGCCTTATGTAGGTGTCCTGTGGGGCCCAGTGGTGCAGTCTCCCTGGTCACCTGCTCGGGTGCTACAGGAGTGTCCCTGGTGTGGGTTGTGTGTGCCCTCCTGTTGTAGTTGAGCCTTGATTGTTCTTGGCACATCAGTCATCCCAGTTTGTTTCAGATCAGGAGTGTGTCTGTATTTCCCTTCTCCTCTTAGATCCACCTGCCTGTATTTTAATCCTCGGCACCTGGACGCACAGAGTTTTCACATGGGCATTGACACCCACGGAGGTGCTTCGCTATTAGACTAGTCCTTTTTTTCCCTTCACATACTTAAAAAAAAAAAATGTATTGCTGAAAATTTCAAAAGTATACAAAAGAAAAATTGTGAATGTGCTGAACCCTCATTAAATATTACCCAGTCTTAGAAATTATCAACGTTTTCTAACTGTGGTTCATCTGTTCTTCCAAGTCCCTGTTCTTCTATGGTATATTAGCCAATTTCAGACATCATGTCCTTGTACCCATAAATACTTCAGTATGCGTCTCTGATAAGGACAACTTTTTCCCCACAATCTCCATGCTGTTAGAATATCGAACAAAATTGACAGTTTCTTAATATAGGACTCTCCATATGGTAGAATTTTCATCCATTTAATAGAACAAACATTTTTTTAAACTTCACAAGTTATGTCATAATGGGAGAAAGGTTTTCTTTGTAAATGGAACACATTTTTTAAAAAAATACGCTTAAATCTCACAAGCTCTTTCTACTTCATCCATTTTTTTTCCCTACTTATAAAACTCCATATTCTTTAAAATCCAGTTCTAATTGTTGTTTTCAAAGAGAGGAATAGTATCAAAATCACAGTTATTTTTAATAGGGTAAGGTGTATTAGTTTCTTTAAACACTAGGAATTTCTAAAATCCTGTGTCTCCGCAGTGGCCCCTTAACCCCCAATTGCTCTGTAACTATCCTCCCCCAGCCTCTCCACCCAGATGCCTTCATTGCATCATGGGAGTTAAGGTTATGATCAGATGGTGGGAGTGGGGGTGAGGGTGGGATAATTATTTATAAAAGTCATATATTTTAAATTACCAGTGTTTCTTTATAAATAGGAAAAATGCTATTTTAATTATGGGGAATGGGAATCTAGGGAGAAGGAATGCTTAGAGGGAAGCTACTCGTCTCCGCACTGTCCTGGTACTTCCAAAGACCTTTCATTTTATGTTACAAAGATACAGTAGTTAAATAACAATAAACAGGGCAAATTAGAATTTTTTTGTACAGGACCGATTCCTGCAGGAAAGGGAATGGGTTAGTATCTAACTACTTAGTAATTTTTTTAAACGTCAGAAAGTATAAACTATTCTGGTTCCTCCAGGGTGTTTCAGTAAAGACCAAGTGTACCTGGATGGCATACTGCAAATCCTCCGATACAGACAGACCATTGACTTTCATCTGCTGACTGCCCTGGGGAAGGTGAGTGAGACCCATGGCACAAAGTCCCCAAGCACACCAGGTCAGCATTTCCTCCTGCTCAACTTTACGATTAAATACGACTCAGGTTCCAACTGTTTTTACTTTATTGTTGGAAAAACTTTCCTTTATGTGATAATGGCAGGGAAGAAATGTGGCTGTCATAGAAGCAAATTGAAAAATTTCTTTGTGGCCAATAAAGAGATAAAGAAGGAAATAGGGAATTTAGGAATATATTGTAGTTTTTATTTTTATATACATCTTTTTCTAAAGCATTTGGAAGTATGTTGTAAATGTAACATTCCCACCCTTATTGCATCAGCATGCATTTCCCAAGAATAAGGATATTCTCTGACGTGATTTTCTCTTCTTTTTCCAGTTCCACTTACTTTACTTTTTTAAATTAAATTTATTGGGGTAATATTTATGAATAACATTATATAAATTTCAGGTATACACCTTTATACTTCATTGTGGACTAAATCTAATCTCCTTCTGTCACCACATATTTGACTTCTATTACCCTTTTTATACTCTCCCCAAACCCCCTTCCCTTCTGGTAGCCACCATTCTGTTGTCTGTATCTATGAGTTTGTTTTGTTTGTTCATTTGTTGCTTTTTGTTTTATTTCCCACATAGGAGTGAAATCATACAGTTCTTGTCCTTTTCTGTCTGACTTTTTGCATGATATTCTCAAGATCCATCCATGTTGTTGCAAATGGCTATGTTTCATCTTTTTCTATGGCTGAGTATATTCCATTGTGTGTGTATGTATCACATCTTCTTTTCCCAATCATCCATCAAAGGAAACTTAGGTCGTTTCCATGTCTTGGCTACTGTGAATAATGCTGCAATAACACAGGGGTATACAACATGGGGGTCTTTATGAATAAGTGTTTTCAAATTTTTCAGGTAGATACGCAGAAGAGGGATTGCTGGGTCATATAGTACTTCTATTCTTAATTTTTTGAGGATCCTCCATATTGTTTTCCATAGTGGCTGCACCACTTTACATTCCTACCAGCAGTGTATGAGGGTTCCCTTTTCTCCACATTCTCTCCAACACTTGTTATTCCTTGTCTTATTAATAATAGCCATTCTAACATGTGTGAGGTGGTATCTCATTTGCATTTCCCTAATACCTAGTGATGTTGATCATTCATGTATCTGTTGGCCATCTCTATACCTTCCTTAGAAAAGTGTCTATTCAGGTGCTGTGCCTATTTTTTAATCAGATTGTTTGTTTTTTGTTATTGAATTGTATGAGTTCTTTATATATTTTGGATATTAGCCCCTTATTGGAGGTATCATTTACAAATATTTTCCCATTTGGTTGGTTGCCTTTTTGTCTTGTTGATGGTTTCTTTTGCTGCGCAGAAGCTTTTTAGTCTGATGCAGTCCCATTCATTTATTTTTGCTATTACTTTCCTTGCCTTTGGAGTCAAGTTCACAAAACTCCCCCTGAGACCAAGGTCTATAAGTTTGGTGCCTATGTTTTTTTTCTTCTATGTATTTTATTATTTCAGGTCTTATATTCAAGTCTTTAATCTCTTTTAATCTATAACAGCCCCCAAACAATCTGGATTATCAGATTGTTTCCTTGTAACTAGATTCAGGTTTAACATTTTTGCCAGGAATACAACATAAGTGAGTTGTGTATTTCCCATTGCATCACATTAGAAAGCACATAATGTCATTTTGTTTCATTATTGGTGGCACTGTGTTTGCTCACCTAGGTAAGTTAGGGACTACCAGGTCTCTCCACTGTAAAGGCACCTCCACCCCCCCCCCCCCGCATTGAATTAAGTGTTACCTATGAATGTACTGTTCCTTAACAACATTGCAAGGAATGGTTTTAACATCCACTGATAATTTTTGTCCAAATCAGTTAGTTACCATGTTTCACCGAAAATAAGACCTAGCCGGACCATCAGCTCTAATGCGTCTTTTGCAGCAAAAATTAAGACCCGGTATTATATTATATTAATTATTTTACTATAATATAAGACTGGGTCTTATACTAATTTTTGCTCCAAAAGATGCATTAGAGCTGATGATCTGGCTAGGTCTTATTTTGGGGGAAACACGGTACTACACTGGTTGGTAGCAAAATAGAGAACTTTGAATTCTGTTACATTTCACTCCCTGTTTTTGTAGTATTATTATGTACTTTTTTTTTCTATTCAACCCTTCCAATGGCTGCTGCGGTGTTTTTTAAATGTCTCCATGTTTTCTAGCAAAGTAAAACGTTCTGTGCTCATCTTATACTTTTCCTACCCAAATCTGAGATTGGCTCTTTCTCCAAGGAAGCTTTGATTTCTTTTAGTAGGAAATGGTGTTTAGAAAACAAGATCTGAGCATTAGATGTGCTCATTGCTACTGGGTGCTGATGCTTCAGACCTTTTCAAGGAGCAAATCATACGTATTTCTTTTAAATTCTAAGGGCATTCTAATTTAGATCAACTCCAAGGTTCTTCCACATCCTCATTCCCATTCCATGTGTATCTCCCGCCTCTTAAAATGAGAATGTGAATGTACTTACCCCTTCTCTCCTTCAATGAACTAAGAATGGCGGAAGAGTTACTAACCACACAGTATCAGCAACAGACCCATTTTCATTATATGTAGTGGTGTAAATACTCAATAAAATAATTTTAAAAACTAAAAACATAAATGAAACTCCATGAAAAACAAACGTAATATGAACATGATTTCTTTATCTAAACTCTTCCTACTGAACCAGGAAGAATACAGATCAGAAAACAGTAGTATTTAAAGTCAGCCGTGTTTTGGAATTTAAAGTTGCAAAGATAATTTATAGAACTTAGAAAGTTCACCCCTAAATTTAATATAAATAAAAACCTGTGAAAGATTGGGTTCTTACACAGGCAAATGAAAGAGATGTGAAATTCTAAAAAATACTTACAAAAATTCAAAATAAAAGAGAATTTAACACAAAACAAATCATGATATTTCTCAAATTAAATAGAAATAGGAACCTAATATGTCCTTATGCTGAGTTTCCTAATTTAATAATATGGTACTTATATTTTAGCTATTTTCTTGATTCTTTTTTTGAGTTAGGAGATTTGTTTAGGTTTAGAGTCTCTCACACACACGTATATTAAGTATAGTGGTGTAATTTCTAGACAAATTGAATAGGTCTAAGATAGAATGTTAAATCAAATATTGACTTCTGATCTTTCTTTAGTATGGTCATGGCATGAGGAGGCAGATAAATACATTCTTATTTAACATAGTAAAGGAAAAGAAGCCACTGATTTTTGTTATAGTATTAAAATAATTTGAAAAACAGTTCACATAAAGTTTTACTTAAGACCCAAAGAAATTGCTCTTCCAAATATAACAGGTAGTTACGTTTAAAATTGACCCGTCTTCCTTTTTCAGGTTTCTTATGAAGACGTGGATCGCTTAAAAGGATTGGCAGTTACTGAAAACATGAGGGTCCCTCACTTCCTACAGGACCATGACCGATACATGGAACACTTGGAGAAGATTATGGAAGTGAATGAACTGACTGACAGGGAACTGAGAGATCTCATATATTAATTAGCATTCTTGCAAACCCGGCTAACGGGTACCTCTGTGTATATTACCAATTAGGTGCACTTAGCACCAGCAGATTTATAAAAGAATGACTGTTTACAAGAGTTTTCTGAAGAATGATCTGCAGTATTCAGCTGAATTTTTAGGTTAAGTACAAACTTTAAACGCTTTCCCTAAAATGTTTCTACAGGCTGCAAGGGCAAGTTACCTGTTTTCATCTGAGTCAGATGAAAATACCACTGCTGAGTGTTTTGAAGAATCTTGGTTAAAGTGAGCAATAACCTTCTTCCTGAGCCCCAAGACCAGCTTCACCTGGAGAGGGAATTCCAGGGCCGGTTACGGTTTATTTGATATGTATGGTAATTATTCTCCTTTGGAAATTTAGTTTTGTTATGCCCCCCAAAAACTGGCTATACCTAAGATTCCTTATTTCTCTTTCGTTAAGTAACGTTAAAGGGGGAACAATTTGAAAAGTTTTCATTAGTTCTTTATTTTACATATTATTTCACCCTACCAGTTTATAGGAACTAGAGAATTATCACATTTTCTCCAGTTATCCCTTCACCAAACTCTCATTTGCTGAAACATAATTGTACTACTTCAAAATTTTAACCAAGTTTTAGGTTAAACTTTCCCTCGCTGTCCCTTTATATAAATGGTACATAAAAGCTCCAGAGAGGTTTATCTACATAAATTAAATAGTTGGGGAAGAGAGGAGCTACTCACCGTTTTATTAAGTGGATCAACAAACGGAATGGATAGACCAATCAACTTCATGTACAAGCTGGATGGTGACTGGGTAGCACCTGTAGCAAACTTGACCAGGCTCCGGAAAATGGAATTTCTGGGCATTGATTCCCACTGATAAACTGGCTCTGTGATACTGGCTCAGTCTGAGTTTCAAAATCTTTGATTCCATCAACCCAATAATGTCACAGTTTGAATTTCAAAAATGAGAGTTCTGCTTTGCTACATTCTCCTGCTAAAAGCTTATACACCTAGCGTTATAATTTATCAGTTTTGAGATATACTTGCATATATATACTTGTGATCAAATGGTTCTTTATAAAACATATTTTGATGAGAAAGAATACTGCCATAAACACCCCATTCAGAATTGCTACTGTAATTTCTATCCAAAGCTATGTGAGAGATTCTCTTTACCTCAATTCAGGCTTAAATATGGTGCTAACACTGATAGATGTATATTGCAAAGCCTGGTCCATATTCATGCTAGGAAATGATTTTAGGAACTCTTTTGCAGGCTAGGTTATGTGATTTTTCTCATTCACAAATCTAGAAGGGCATGCCTTACAGAAGAATGTGTGGCAAACAGGATGTACCCTAACGGGTACCTGGCAGCTCTGGGAAGGCCATGCATCTTGCCCGTGACAGTAGTGGGCCAGGTCCTTTGCAGCACTGAAGGCGCCCAGACATGTGCCATGCTGCCTGCAGTGTGTCCTACACACCTGTCTGCGGGGCTGGGGACACACTGACCAGCACTGACCAGACACTAAGGAAGCTGTTCTTGACCCCTCAAGCATTATTTCGTCGTAGCGCAGTCATCCAGTTCCGGCTTTGTGTAGTGTTTTCTGCCTTCATCTTCAAACTTATCAAAGGCTATTGTAAAAACAGTGTCTTATTAACTGCAATTGAACTACAGACAGAAATGGCAATATTTATGTCCTGCGACTCACGCCCAAATGCTTGTAAATTCAAACTGTGTAGGTAATTACACTGCTGCTCTTATGTTATGGTTTAAATATAAAGAAAAATTGCAGCAGCCTTAATTTCCTATTGGTAGGATTATTTGCAGTGGTTTTAGTCCCCAAATTTTAAAATTGATAGTCTCTCTTTATCACATTTGGAAAAGGAAAATCTTTCTTGCCTTATTATTGCTTTGGTATAAAACAAAACAAAACAAAACAAAAAAACATGAGCACTATCCAGACAAAAAATGACTTTAAATCACAGTGATTCTCTTAAAATATTTTAAAAGTTAGCAATGAACCAACAATAGTTTCGTATTAGCAGAAATACTTAAAGAGTTCTGAGCTTTAAAAGTTGGGATTGAAGAGTTCTGAGCTTTAAAAGTTGGGATTGAAGAGTTAATTAATGTTTATTCTATTTCCTGAAAGAGCATTAAGGTCAGTTATTTCCCCTAAAATAAAAGTTTTAATAAACAGAAAATTGTAGCAGCAGTACTTAAGGGAATAGTTGAAGATCATATTTTAATTATAATACAATTTTCTCTAGGCTGTTGGTTAGGATTTCGTCATTTCCCCCCCATAATTCTAACATATAGTTATATCAAAGAGAAATTCTGATGAACTGTTGGTTTTCACATTAGATGGGATTCAAGGTAAAATTGTTTGCAAACATAAATCCATCGTCTTCATTTCTTTATATTTTCATCTTTATAAAAGTGTTTAAAATTTGTATGGCTGGTTTTGTAAATCTTTCGGCATTTTGTGTCTAGATGTAATAGAAATAACACTGAGGTTCTCAAGTGAAGTATGTGGATATATGTGCATGCAGACTTCTGTTCTTTGAAAACTTAATTATATTTTTATTGTGGTATTTCTGGTTCTTTGTGTGTGATAATTATTGAAAGGACCATCGATCATGTTTGTCTTCTGGTATCTTTACTTAAAGAGAAATACGACAATTGCCATACTCCACCCTTCCCCCGATTAGTTCAGCTTGTCCTCTCCTGGGGAATGAGGAGACGGGGACAGGGGAGAAGGATAATCTTGCCTGAGTTTATGCTCCCTGTGCATTGAGGAAACTTTTATGCAGAACCTATTGAGCAGAGTCTGTGCTGAATGCCAGAGAGTCTCTGAGGAGGAACACAAGAGCTGTTCACAGTCCTGTGAGAAAGAGTCACAGGCACAGAGCAGGTTACAGCACAGCCAGGCCCGTACCTCAAAAGTGCTAGTAGTAAATGGCCCTGCTTGAGTGTGTGAAGCAGAGAGAGAAAGATCACTTGGAAACTGGTGAGTGTTCACAATTAAAATAAGAAGGTACATAGTGCAATTTCCATCCCAGCCATTATGCCCACAGTTCTCCGCCGCCAGAGGTAACTACTATTTTCAATTTCTTATATAACGTAACCTACTTGTTTATGCCTATACAGGCAAACACAAGTATATACTCTCCTTACCCTTCATCCTTTTTCACAAAGGTAACTATTAACAGTTATGCACATGTTGCTATTTCCACTTAGTAGCATACCTTAGGAACAAAATCACAAGCCATAAAAGGAAAAACAGACTGGACTCCCTTTAAAATTAAACACTCATGTGCTGCAAAGGATACTGCCAAGAAAGTGAACAGAAAACAAAAATGAACAGAAAACCCACATAATGGGAGAAAATTTTTGCAAAATGTGTATTAGCTAAGGGACTTGTATTTAGAATATATAAAAACCACTTAAAATTCCATTAAAGAAATGCCTAAAGGAGTTCTTCAAACTGAAATTGAAAGGCTGCTAATTAGTAACCCACTGATAAAAGTAAGTAGACAGCCAAATTTAGAATACTCTAGTATTGTAATATGATGCTGTGTTAATAACATAACCCTAGTATAAAGGTTAAAGAACAAGAGTATTAAAAAATAACTATAATAATTTGTTAATGAATATACAATAAGATGTAAATTGTGACATCAAAAATGTAACAGGAGAGAATTTTTGTATGTCATTGAAGTTATCAGCAACTGTTATCTCTGTTTTATGTAAACCTCATGATAACAACAAAGCAAAAACCTACAGTAGAAGCACAAAAGACAGAGATAAGGGACTCACAGCATATCACTATGGAAAATCATCAATTCACAAGCAAAAGAGGGAGAAAGTGGCTGGATGGATTTTAAAAGGCCCAACTATATGCTGCCTACAAGAGACTTCAGCTCTAAGGATACACATAGGCTTGAAGTGCAGGGATGGAAAAAAATATTCCATGAAAGTGGAAACCAAAAAAGAACAGGGATAACTATATTTATATTAGACAAAACAGACTTTAAGCCAAAATTGGTAACAAGAGACAAAGAAGGTCATTTTATAAGGATAAAGGGGTCAGTCCAAGAAGATACATCATAAATATGTATGTACTAAGTATCAGAGCACCTAAATATATTAAGCAAATACTACCAGATGTGAAGCGACAAATAGACAACAATGCAATAAAAGTAGGAGACTTCCAATATCTCATTTTCAACAATGGATAGATCAAACAAAATCAATGAGGAAATACTGGATTTGAAATATATTTTAGACAAAATTGATCTAACAGACATATATAGAACATTTCATCCAACAGCAGCAGAAAACACATTCTTCTCAAGTTTACGCAGAACATTCTCCAGGATAGATAATATGATAGGTCACAAGAAAAGTCTTAGCAAATTTAAGAAGCCTGAAATCATACCATGTATCTTTTCTGACCAAAATGGTATGAAACTAGAAATCAATAACGGAGGAAAACTGGAAAGTTTATAAATATGCGGAAAGTAAACAACATGCTTCTGAACAACCAACAGTCAAAGAAGCAAAGGGAAATAAAAAAATAACTTGAAACAAACAAAAAATGGAAACAATATACCAAAACTTACAGGATGCAGCAAAAATATTAGGTTGGCACAAAAGTAATTGTTTTTGCAATTATTTTTAACCTTTTAAACCGCAATTACTTTTGCACCAACCTAATAGTTCTAGGAGGGAAGTTTATAGTAATAAATGTCTACGTTAATAAAAATATCAAATGAACAACAACCTAAATTTACACCTCAAGGTACTAGGAAAACAAACTAAGTCTAAAGTTAACAAAAAAGAAAGAAATACAGATAAAAGCAGAAATAAATGAAAGAGAAGAAAAAACAATAGAAAGATCAACAGCACTAAGTTCGTTTTTTGAAAAGAAAGAAAACTGACAAAACTTTAGATTAAGAAAAAATAATCAAAATCAGAAATGAAAAAAGACATTACAACTGATACTATAGAAATACAAAGGATCATGAAAGACTGAACAAATGCCAACAAATTCAATAACCTAGAAGAAATGGATAAATTCCTAGAAACACGGAATCTACTACAACTAAGGAACAAAAGGAAAATCTCAACAGATCAGTAATGAGTAAGGAGATTGAATCTGTAATAAAAAATCTAACAAATAAAAGCCCAGGACCAGAGGGTTTCCCTGGTGAATTCTACCAAACATTTAAAGAATTAATGCCATTCCTCAAACTCTTTCAAAAAATGTGAATAGGAGGGAATACTCCCAAATTCATTCCAGCATTACTGTGATACCAAACCCTGAGAGGGATACTACTGCAAGAAAACTACAGGCCAATTTCCCCAATTAATGTATTCTCAACAAAAATTCTTAACAAAATACTAGCAAACCGAATTTAACAGAACATTAAAAGGATCATGACACCATGACCAAGTAGGATTTATCCCAGGGATGCAAGAATAGTTCAACACACACAAATCAATAAGTGTAAAGCATCACATTAATAGAATGAAAGATAAAAATCTCGATAGATACAGAAAAAGCATTTGACAAAATTCAACATCCCTTCATGATAAAAGTTCTCAAAAAACTGGGTATAGAAAGAAGCAGCTCAACATAATAAAAGCCATGTAGGACAGGCCCAAAGCCAACATCGTGCTCAACAAGTATAGGTTGAAAGTTTATCCTTGAAGATCAAGAAGAAGACAAGGATGCCCGCTCTCATCCCTCCTATTCAGCACAGCACTGGAAGTCCTACCCAGAGTCATCAGGCAAGAAAAAGAAGAGGCATCCGAATTGGAAAAGAACTAAAATTTTCTTTATTTGCAGATGTTGTGATTTTATATAAAGAAAATACTAAAGATTCCACACACACACACACACACACAAAAAAAAAAACACCAAAAAACCTTAGAATTAATCATTAATCAACAAACTCAGTAAAGTTGCAGGATACAAAACCGACATACAAAAATCAGTTGTATCTCCATACACTAACAATGAAATATATGAAAAAGAAAATCCCATTCACAATATTATCAAAAACAAAATACTTAGGAATAGATTTAACCAAGGAGATCCATATACTTGAAATGACAAGACTTTTATAAAGAAATTGAAGACAAATAAATGGAAAGATAACCCATGTCATGGATCAGACTTAATATTGTAAAAATGTCCATATTATCCAACGCTATCTGTAGATTCAATGCAATGTCCAGCAAAATTCCAATGGCATTTTTTTTAAATAGAAATAGAAAGAAAAAAAAATTCCTAAAGTTCATATAGAACTACAAAAGACCCCAAATAGCCAAAGCAATCCTGAGAACAAAAAAGCTGGAGGTATCACACTTCCTGATCTCAAGCTATGCTACAAAGCAACAGTAGTAAAAACAGGATGGTACTGACATAAAACTAGACACACAGACCAACGGAACAGAATTGAAACCCCAGAATACTCAAGAGGGAAAGGATAATCTCTTCAACAAATGACATCGGGAAAATGATATTCACATAGAGAAGAATGAAATTAAACACCTGTCCTACACCACAAAAATCAACCTGGGTTAAAGACTTAAACATAAGATTTGACTCTTTTGTGTCTGATTCTAAGGTGAGTTATTTGAGCACCAAGAGTTGAGTGAATTTCTGAGTGCCACTCCACAGCTGCCCACTAGAGGGACGAGGAGCCCTTTATTTTATTTTATTTTTTTTTGACTCTACCAGCTCTTCTCCCTTTCAGTATTTTATTTTAAGCAACCATTAATCTTGCTGGTTGATCCTTGGAGCTAAATCTAAACCCACACTCTGGTTTTAAGCAAGCATAACTCTTTGAGGAAAGATTTGTTTATCACCCTAAAGAACTCAAGAGAAAGTGTTACTGAAGTCTCCTGCAGGCCTGTTCCAAAATCTGTTTCTTTTTTGGTCTGATTTAAATCTGTCACTGTCGAGTTTGTCATAAAATTCCTTGAGATGAGTTGGGCTGTAAAACAATATACACACTCTGTGTATAAATGTACAGATTATATGCTGAAGCGTGTTACATCCTCTCCTCAGTCTTGAGAGATCTTCAATAACATTTTAACGTGTCTCTTTGAAACAAGCAATGTATGTATGTGAGATGCAGGCAACTTGACATTCACATGCTATTTTATCCTCCGCAACTTCCCAACATGCTGACCTACGACACTTCTCAGTAAAAGCAGTGTTTTCCTTTCAGAGAAATGGGAGAGAAGATGATACTGGGGAAAGGCACGAGATCCTCTGGCCGAAGCAATTTCTCAGTTCAGTGGCCGACAATGGCCGACAGACTGAGGTCCCCATTGTTTCTGAGTCATCTGCGAGGGAACTCACAATTTCTAATCTCAAGCCCCATCTTGCTTTGATCTACAAAGAGCCTGTGGCCTTCTGTCCCAGACCCAAGACACCAAATAACAACGCAGCTTTCCATCCCTTTAAGCTTCTGGGCTATCTTCAAATAAAATCCTGCAGGTCACACAGAGGCCTCACTCCTCACCTCAGACCCCCAGGTCAACAGACCTCCTGTAAACCGGGATTTCTCCAGGGCCTTTGCACAAACATCTGAGGAGCTTAGGGGTTAGATATGTGACTAGATTTGTCAGGGACCTACCAGCTTCAAGAACTGAACACACTGTATGTTGAGGATGACAAGTGGGGCTCTTGTCTCCAGAGTCCTTCCGGAAGCTGCCTGTGAGGCTCACAGGTCCAATCTGCCTGGGCTTTCTCGGCACTGAAACTACTCAGTCTGACTACTGCTTGCCACCAGGAGAGCCCTCTGTGAGAGAAATATGAAAAGACAGGACTTCTAGAAAATTCTCTGGCAATCTACTCCAGTGTGACCTCATCTTACCATATTTGCAATGACCCTGTTTTCAAATCAAGTCACATTCTGAGGTTCCAGGGGATAGGACTGCTACATATCTTTCTGGGGGGGGGCATAATTCAACCCATAACACCAGACAACGGGATCGCTGCCCTCCAACAATCATCACAGTTAGGATTATCGTGATTATTCTCCTCAAGAATTGGCTCGGCGCCTCCAGGTGTACACAGCCTGGCTGGTAGGCAGGCCTGACAGGACATGTGTCCTCATGGAGGGACATCCCAGTCTTGACGGGAGCACAGGAAACCAATCCTGCAAGGCTGTGGAAAGACACATGTCCCCGCCTGGTTCTAACTGCCTGGACACTTGTCCTACAGCCACCTGAGTGCAACTTGTCCAAAAGAGAGCTCAGCATTTCTCCCAAATCTGGTCCTTTTCCTGATTTCTCTTCTTAACCCAACAAAGAGGAAGTTCTTGGACACCTCCGAGTTCCCTTTGGATGTGGACAGAGAGCGCAAGGAACCGCCATGTGCCCATGGGCAGCTGGCTTTGCCGCACACGCCAAGTGCTTTACCACCCAGCCTCAGGACATGCCGGCGTTGATACAGTGATCCCCCTTCACAGGTAAGTCAGCACAACAACCATTCCCCCGGACAGACGTGGCTCCAGCTCCCATGGAGATCATTTCGGTCCAGCCCCGCACCCAAGGCAGAGACAACACCGGACACCGCGTCTGTCTGCCACTCCACTGCTCCCCAGAGCCCGCATCTGCTCTTGCCCCCAGCCCGTCCCAGGTGTGACTACTCCTGGCTCCAACCGCTCCACGAAGTCCTTAGCAGAGGGAGCATGTAGCAATAAATAGCGTCACAAACCCCACCACCCCGCACTTTCCTTGTATGCACTGCTGCTGCAGCCTTTCCTCTCGTGGCTTTGCACACAGCCTGCAAGGGCTCCCCAGAGCCTCCCCACCCCTTAGCCTGCTGCCTTTTAAGGTCTGGCCTTTGGCTCTGTTTAGTCTTTTCCCCGTAACACACTAAGCTCTTGCCACAGTGCCCCCCACATCCTGCCCTCACAGAGAATGCCATCTCTCGCTCAGCCACTGCGTCCCCCAGTTCTACCCATGTAAGAGACTCCTTCCCTGTAAAGATGCCTCAGATTTCTCCCCAGGTGAAATCATCCTCACTCCATCCTGGGAGTCACATAACACTTTATACCTCTGCTACACACGTTATTCTGTGCTTATTCTTCATTGTCAGGCTGTCCCCTAAAGAACATTTAAAACAAGGCCCTTGGAGATAGACAGAGCCGAGTTCGAATCCCAACTTCGTCACTTACCGGTTGTGAAGCCCAGGTAGGTTACTTAATTGTAAAGTGGGGGTGATGGCATCAGCCTGGAATCCTCGAAGAATGTCCTAAGGTTAGCTGTGTACATCCCCAGACGTGTGACACTCACAGGCAGGCAGTGCCTGTTCCCTTCCGCGTCCCTTCCTTCCCCAGCTCCACTCCCCTGTGCCTGCCTTCAGGCCGCACACACAGGTCCTTGAAGACCGCTTAGGCTAAGCATGCACACCTGTGGGCGGGGTGGGGCTCTTCCTGGGAAAGGCAGACGTCCCAGAGGCCTATCCACTGGGAAAAGGAGCAGGTGTCAGGCAGGAGGTGGAGCCCAGAGGGTATCCTCGGCCAGGCAAGAGAGCTCATGCTGTCACTTCTCTCCTCGCTCTGGACTTCCTTGTATGTGTCCAGACCTACCTAAGGGTCTTCCCAAGAGGCAAGGCTGCTGGCTTCTACCAGGCGGGGCCCGGCAGGGCGGTCCCCATCTGCCCCACAAACTGACTATGAGGAAGCTCTACCTTATAGCCACACAAGTCAGCTTTTATGAGTCCCTGGGTGGTTTCTTTCCCCTCCTTAAGCCTTTGGTACAGGCTGCCTTCCCTGCCCCCGCCTGGGCTCAGCTGTGCGGTGGGGGGAGCAGCAGGGAGGGAGTCTAGGCAGCGAGCTGGGCCGGGAGGGTCTGGCGCTCTCACCCTAGGGCAGCATCTCCAGGCATCACCAGCCTGGGGCTCAGAGCTCGGTTTTATTAAAGGGACCCGCGGTTTTCTTAACAGGCAATGGAAGACGCAGGGGCGGATGGCTTTGCCTGTGGATCCAGAGCCAACAGATGAGGGAGGCTCTGGGCTCGGAAGCTGACTGACAGAGAGGTGGGGCGGGACAGGAAAGGACGGTCTGAGAGACTTCTTGTCCAGCACGAGGGAACTTACGCTGAGTGCCTGGGGCACGTGAAAACGGTCCAGCACAGGTGTCAGAGGATGAAGGCTGGGATGGCAGGGAGACTTAGATTCGAAGATTTGATAGAGTCTCAGGGGCTGGATGGGGTGTGCGAGGCACCTCTGAAAGGCAGGGGATGTAAAGGAGCAGACTCCCCGGAGGGGGTGCTTTGCATTCAGGACCCCTCTGGACATCAGGACCCCACAGAGGCACCACAAGTGGGCACAAGACACCTGCAGCTGGGGACCCACCCCCAGGCTCTCACTGCAGCCAGGCAGGTTCATGTCGGTTTTATTTTTTCAAAACAAAACTAAAAATCACCACTCAAAATATTTGAGAAGACTGCTCAATCACACTTAGAAGCTTTATGTCATGTGCAGCCAGAAGGTCACAGACGAGAGCGTGTGGCCTTGCTCAGACCCTGGCAGCCCCAGACGCTCGCAGGCTCCCTCCCGGCAGCCTCCACGACTGTTCTCCGCGCTGCAGTCTAGGTGGCAGGACGGCCAGCCCGAGTCGGCTGAGGTGGTCAGCAGAGACTAGAAGACACTTCCGTTCTCCGCTGGGCTTCTGATTAGACCGCCTGGAGCCTCCCTGCCCTGTGAGAGGTCCAGAAACGTCCACAAGGCAAGCAGGCAGGCCAGAGCCCAGGTGCCGACGCGGTCAGAATGACGACGCGGTGTCCTGGCCAGGAAGGGCTGACATCCACTTGTGCCCATGGGGTCAGAGGGTAGAGAACCCGACGTGGTGTCATCATCGCTCGTGCTTCATGTTGGCTTCGCTTCGCTCCAAGGTGACCCCGTTGCCATTCCGAGGCCCTTCCTTCTTGTTCCAGTCCTTTTCAGTGTAAAACTCGGCTAGCACAGGGCAGTGTTCAGAAGCCACCCCGCCCCAGGACCAGTTATCCGGAATCCAAGGGTTCGTGAGGCCTTCTCTCACAACAGCGCAGTGACCTGAAGGGAGAGGGAAAAAGAGACCCAGAAATCAGGATGGGGGTGTGGGGGGCAGAGTCACAGGCTGGCAGGTGGAGACCAGCATTGCAGGTGGGCAGGGCTGGGTTCCCCGACAATACCCCTCAGTTGTCTGGCTGGCCGTGCACACCACACATCTCGGGCAATCTGATCCTCTGGACCATGAGGGTTTACCATTTCGGCACTGAAACTACGAGTCCAGGCCACCTGCGCATTCACACACCCGTCAGCATGGCTGGCTGCCGCCTCCCCACACACCCCTTCTCATCGGACCAGCAAGAGTAAGTGACACAGGGACACATGTCTCACAAAGATGTTTAAAGCGAAGGTCCTATTTTACAAAGCAAAGACAATAAGGGTGGTGGTGAGGGGGCAGGAATCAGTTCTATAAAAAGGGTAAAAAAGGGAACGTTACAGAGGTTTATGAGCAAGGAAAGGCATCTAAAAAATAAAAATTTAGAACTAGTATAGGAAGCAGGAGGCACATGTGGAAAACAGTAACAGAAATAGTTACAAAAGCCAGTACAGAGCTTAGAAAGCACTGCTGCGGCCCCAGTGAGGAGGGAGGTCGCGGTCAGTGTACGTGGACCCAGGCCTGGTTCTGGTTTGAGCTGTGGCCTGCCTGGCCTGCCCGGCTGTCTTGGTGTGAAACTGCCTCCCGCCGGCCTGCCTGGCAATCAGGGCACTTCTGCAAACGGCGTCTCACCTAGTTTCACGATTGTCACTTCTCTCATCCTCCGGGTGCTCCCACACCACAGTCCAACAGGAAACCAGGGTCCAGGACTGGAAATTCTCGTCCTAAGGACCTCAGCCGTGGCTGCATGTCAGTCACACAATGGACCCCAGAACTGGTACTTTTTAAATGTGTAAATGTTTTCAGAAGTATAACGGGCAGCTGCTGGTGTTTATAAAGCTTCCAGGCAGGACTGAGAACCAGGGTTCTTGTTTTCCAGCAAAAGACCCTACTGTTTCTCCCATATATCCATATTTCTAACTGTTTTCTGACCCAAAACAGTAATCTCAGAAGGTTACTGGTTTGGGGGCCGGGCCTGCTTTTCAGTGCTGAGATTACCCACCATACCCTAGTCCTTGCGGGCTCCTGTCTAAATACTTCTCCCATCCTATTGTGACAATATGTGACATGTCTGCTCACCCCTAATTGCGGCTCCTCAGGCCACTGAGTGTCGGTAAACCCCAGGCCACAACACAGCACCTGAAGGTGACAGAGCTCGTGGAATGTTTTGCCTGATTGACCGAGGGTCCATAAATTAGCATAAGTTATCAGCTCATTTCTGAAGAGGGTCTCTGCTAGCCTATAACCAACTCTGCCGGGGACACACTCAGTGTACCCTTGTTGTAGACCAGTGAGTGCCTTTTAATTATTCCTCACACCCACCTTCCTTCTTAAAAATGGCTCAGTTTGGATGATAATTATATAGTCACCTAAAGGATAACCCCATAAATGCCCACAGAGGAAGTAAGATAACTCCTGACTCCTGTTCAACCCCAGCAATCCGGAACTGTCAGTTCAGACAGGTTTCAGGAGAAAGAACCAGTGGCGCCTGCCTTACCTGTGAAAACCTTCTTCAGGCTTTTACTGACCCAGATGTTGTCCAGAGACTTGGAGCCTTGAGGGTTCTTGGTGCTGATGTTTGTGAAGGTGTGTGCAGAGATCAGGCTGTGGAATTTTTCTTTCCTCAAGATATCATAGTCACTGCTGTCTGGCCCCTGGCCGAAATCCCCTAAAACAACCACGTCTTTCTCTCCTGGAAGTGGAAGAAAGACAATCGGGAATGGACGAGGTGGAGGGAAGTGCATGCACCCAACGCTGAATGCAGCCCGTGCATGTGGGTCGCAATTCTCTGATGCATCTGCCCAGCGTTAGGACTGTGGTGTGGTTCTCATTCTCCCAGTTTTTCCAAATTCCTTCCGCAAAAAACCTTTAAAAGTAGGTAACAGACTTGGAAATGGGGGGCAGTGTGATACAGAGAGCTATTGTAGCTTACGTGTTCCAAATATCACAGCAGAAAAAGGCCTAAGGGTCTTGTTTAGAGTTAATGGAAGCTCAACAAACATTTATTGAGCACAAAGGGAAGACCACGTGAAGACCCAGGGAGAAGATGGCCATCTACGAGCCAAGGAGAAAGGTCTCAGAAGAAACCAACCCTGCTGACACCTTGATCTTGGATTTCCAGCCTCCAGAACTGTGAGAAAATAACTTTCTGTGGCATAAGCCACCCAGTCTGTGGTATTTTGTTATGGCAGCCTTAGCGGACTAATACAGGGCCAAAGTAGAGAGCTTTTCTCCTTACAATATTTTCAACGTTTCTCCCATGGTTTGATTTACACTAGCAAGTGAGATAGTAATGAAGAATTTCCCAAGTGAGCAGACATTCTGAAAAGACATGGACCCCAGCTAAGCTCTGAGGGATTTCCATCAACTGCTCAGCCATCACTATTTTGTCTCAAGGTTCCCTTCAGGGAGCCATGCTACCAGGAGCAGCGTTTCTCAAGAAGGGAAGAAATCTAAAGTGAAATGACAGAAGCCACCAGCAGAGGGCACGCGTGCACTGCAGATTACCCTCCTCTAGGGGACGTGATTGGATGGAAGACTTTCCTGCAGCTCCATTGTGTACCAAGAGATGTACCCCACAGACTCGATCCGGACAACCTTGGCACCCAGAGCAGCGTGAGCCTAAGCTGTCTTGAGAAATCACTGCCAACTTCCAACAGGAAAGCTGACTTGAGAATAATACTGACTACATCTCATACCTGGCCAGTGTTAATGACTATCCCTTGAACCCTTTCTGTCGGCCAGACCCTCTCTGCGGAGGCTCCAAGAGGTTGACGGGCTCGCCCAAAGTCACTGAGTCAGCCCTCAAGTGCAGGGCTCTTAACATAGAGCTAGAATGTTAGAGTCACGAGGACACGGGCGGCTGTTCACTGGAAAATCCCAGGTGCCTGGCACACTGGCTGGTACAGCACCTGCTCGATAAACACATGCGGACTAAACGGGCGAATGGAAACCTCAGAACTAAGGTGCAATTTACTTCTGAAAGAAAAGAAGAGAAAGATGCTACATTTATCGATGACCAAGGAAAACTGAAGGTTATAAAAGACGGAGGCAGAAGGTTCACTAGAATGAGAGACTTTCACTGGAACGTAGACCTGAAGAAGTTCAGGCTGAAAAGGACAATTCTGAAACCAGGAGAGATAGAGGCTGGTTGTCCAGGGTCAATAAACCCAGATCTGTGTAACTTCAGGAATGAAAATTAACAACTCTTTCTTATTTTTTATTTATGAAAATAAATAGCTCTCTTTTCAACAGGATTTTTACAACTCATCCTTCGGTTAAGTCGGCAATGGTGATGCCATCGAGACAGTTCTTATCACTGAGAATCTCAGATGTGCAGAGGCCTAAATTCTCCCAGAAAGTTTCCCCTTGGGTTGGGCTGCTTAGTTGTTCCCTTGGTTCCCAGAAGTGAAAAGAGAATGATTGGGGCCAATTTCCTCGAGTTGCTAGATTTATAAAATGTCAGTGACGTTAACAGAAGCCGGTCCCCACTGAGGGATGGTCCTACGCAGATGCCAAGCGGTAGTTAGAGACTCTGTGGCCTGTATCACTCCCGCAGAGCAAGCCCCGCGGGGTCTCAGAGGAGAAAATTCCATCAGACGACTAGTGCAATACAACTGACGTCATCCTGGACGCACATTCCAGATCAAGGCAGAAAGGCCCCAAGTTTGCTCATGAAATCAGTTCTATTTGCTCTGATAGGAGCCTGGAGAATAAGGGTTTAGTCTTTGTTTCAGCTGAACTGCCTATGCCGATTGATTTACCCGGTTGCACCTTGGGCCGACTGGAGCACTTCCTGAATCCTTGTGTCTGTTGTGTCAATAGTCAACAATGAAGTACCAGTTACAAGCAGGCGACGTGAGGCCCTGTCCATCCCTGGACATGTCAAGGCCAAGCCAGGCTGTGCGTCAACAGTCCCTTGGTGACTTGGAACACTAACCTGCCCAGCTTTTCTGATGAAACCCTGACCACTCCCTGGATATCAGAAAACAACAGTGAGTGCCTAAGGTTATCAGAGGAGATACAACTGGCATCTTCCCTCTCTGCTTCCACGGAAAGGAAAGGAAAGCTTGAGGTTGAGAACAATAGAAATGGCCACAGATTTGAAAAGCTATCAAGTCCTAGTTTTTAATAGCTTAGAGACTAACTGCAGGTGAACGATTTCCCACGTAGCTGTTCCTTTTTTAGCCCAAAGACTCATCGTTTAAGTAGAACACTGGTTGTAGCACAGCCTGGTGCAAAATGTAAGTGGCAGATCAATATTCCGAACAGTGAAAAGATGGAAACAACCCAAGTATCCATTGACCGATGGATAAATAAGCAAAATGTGGTGTGTGTGTGTGTGTGTGTGTGTGTGTGTGTGTACACAATGGAATAGTGCTTGGCCTTAAAAAGAGGAAGTTCTGGAAGTTCTGCTACAACACAGAGGAAATTGGAAGACATTAGGCTAAATGAAATAAGCCAGACACAAAAGGACAAATAGTCCACGATTCCACTTATATGAGTTACACAGAGTAGGCAAATTCATACAGATAGGAAGTGGAACGTTGGTTGCTGGGGACTCCGGGGGGGCGGGGGTGTAGTGGGAAGAAGGGGAGTTAGTGTTGAAGGGATACAGAGTTTCAGTTTGGGAAGATGAAAAAGTTCTGGAGATGGATGGTGGTGATGGTGGTCAAACAGTGTGAATGTGCTTAATGCCACTGAGCTGTAGGTTAAGATAACTAAATTCTATATTATGTATATTTTACTACAATGGAAAAATCTTTAAATGTAAGACTATAGTTTGACAAAACTATTTTTGAAGCCGAATCTTCATGAATCACCCATTGTGAGGGGCCAATTTAACAAGGAAAAGGCTTAGAAAGCTAGAGAATATGGCAGAGAATTCCAGGCTGTAAAGCCTCACCCAGAGAAGGTCAGCACTCCAAAAAACCACACCAAATTGAAAACACCCTTCTTTACAGCTGTGTTAACTTTTCCTTCTGGTAAACCACACAAAAAAACACTTTTGTGTTGTTGGGGGCAGAGCATGGGAAACAGAGAGCCCACCTTCCTTCTGAAGTTCTGCTCTTTTAATGTTCTCTTAATACCTCTGATAGTTTTGAAGTCAACTCATGTCCGCTGAGCACCTACTATGTGCTTGATCCTTCCACAGTTACCGAGCCCCCAGGCTCCCTGTAAGGTTAGTACCATCAGTTCCCCATCAGACGGAGCTTGGAGGGGTGTGGTGCTTGCTGAGGTCCTACAACTGCCAAAGGAGCTGAGGTGATAACCCAGCTTCCCCGAGAGCTTCCGGGCTCTTCAGCACGATCCGTACCCCACCCACCAGGGAGAAAATCTCAGTGTACTGCTCATCAGGACTTTCCTACGCCCCTTGTCACCAGCTGTCTCACAAGAATAGCAACTGCAAATCTGCAGGTGGCACCACCACAGTGGCACACGTGAGGCAGTTGAACACAGGATGAGTTGTCACGGGAGGGTGTCATCAATTATTTTTCCCCCTAATCAATTCTGTCAAAGAAGAGGCACAGAGCCATACTGCGGAACGTGCACGCCAGGCCCACAGAGAAAAATGTCACCATGCACACGGCTGGCCAGGCTGCAGAAGATGCGGGAGGTGTGAGCGTCTCCTGTGCCTTCACGGTGCATTGCTGTTGACAGCACGGCCAGCCGAAGGGGTGGGGAGACACTGGGAAGAGGCCACACCACCAGCCTGCCCTGCAGGAGTGGGGGCTGTTGGCCCAGCCACGGAGAAAGTTGCCTACCTTTCAGCGTTTCCTGCAAGGTCTGTGCGAAGCTGGCTAAGCGGTGGCTGTCACTGTGATTCTTGCTTGGATTCTCACCCCCAGGGAGGGTCAGGGTTGCCAGGTGGAGGTTCACCAGGGTCAGGTCATTACTTCCCACCTGGACGAGAGGAAACAAAGTGTCAGGGATGGACTTAGAGGCCATTTCCTGTATTCGTCAGCACCCACTCACGAATAGCCCCACACACAATGGTGCCGACAGTAAACATAAGGCTGGCTCCCACCCAGGACACAGTGCATGACAGTCACCATAAGTTTGTCCAGGCACTTGCGGGACTGAGACCTCGTTTGTTTTATCAGTCCACCCCCTTACACGGCACCCCCGCTCCTCCTTATGGCCGGAACATGGCACATCTGGAAATGTCAGGGGTTTTTTCTCCTCCTGAGCAACTGTAAAGGAGGAGAATGAGGTCTGGCAGATGGCTGTTAAAAAACACCTGGGGCTCTTACCTGCAGGACCAGCCTGCATCCCCCTGCCAGGACCCTGTGCTGGGAACTACTTCCTGCTCCTCCCATCCCCACCATCCCACCCACCCCGTCTGAGCTCTTTTCTCTCTGGAGACACTGCCCAATATTCACTTTCACCAGATTTCAAACATGTTGTGAACCAGAGCTGGCCACGCTGGCAGCAGAGGCTCTGCCCCAGTCCTGCGTCCCCATGCAGGGCCGTGGGTACAGGCACGCAAGGTGAAGACAGAGTTGGTGTCCTGAGCACAGCAGCATTGCTCAGCTGCTGGGGTTTGGCAATCCTGCCTTCAGTTTGTCATGGCAACAAACAACAAACACTGCTGGAAGACGGGTGATGCAGGGGGAGCCCCTGGGAAGTAGCAGCTGCCCAGTTGTCTTACAGATGTGACCCCAGTTTGCCACCACCACCACCCAGCTGGGAGAGCTGCAGCTGGGGCTCTGACCACAGGGAAACCCCGCCTGGAGAGGGAAGCCATATCTCTGTGCTGTATCTGCCTGCCCACGAGTGTGACATGAAGAGGCTGAGCGCCTGCCTGGGGGACTGCTTTATTTAGAGGATTTGGGTCAATCATTCGTGACAGGTGAGCATTTTCTCATTGGCCATTAAAAACAGCCTGCAAAGCCAGTAACCACTTTACATAAAAAAGAGACCCAAGTGTCGTTAGGTTGTAAAGATGATACCTGGCTGGTTTACACATCAGTATCACAAGTGCAACCGCCAGACACCCCCAGGTATGTGTGTGCTCATGGAATCCCAGCAACTCCACAACTACAGGTGTGAAAGGGGCAGAAACTGGGGTGAGATCCCAACCAGAGGCAACACATCCCCCCACACATGGGCTGGGGTTTGAGCATCTCTCAGGCTCCAGAACTGCTCAGGAGCACACAGAGTGGGGACGTCCTAAATGCCCAGTGGGTGGCTCGCTTGGCTCTGTTGCAAGAGACCACTCTTGCCCCACCCTGTGCTTCCACAAGTAAGTGCTATGCAGTAAGGTCAACTGATTGCCGACTTGGTGATCTGTTCTGGCTGCTGGCCTCTCCTCTGTCCTGCAGCCCAGCGTCTGACTGGCTGCTGTTCATTAACTCTTCCCAGGGGCATCCAGGAATCGGGGAGAGAGCTCAGCTCAGTGCTCATGACTCTGGTGACACACAGACTCACACGTGGGTGAGGGCTCTTCTGGAGATGTCAGTTATGGGGCTGGTCCCACAGCCCAGAGGCTCCTCCTGACACCCCTCCAAACCCAAATGATCCCAGTTCTGCTGCCCTCTCGCCAGTGCTTTCTAAGCGCTGGACCCCATTAACCAGTGCCAGGAGGGCTGAAAAAGCTCTCAAGGGACTTTTGAAAAACGGGCAGTCCTGGGCCCTGTCCCAGAAAGTCTGGGGTAGCGCCAGGAACCCCTGATTTTAAGGACATCTCCCCCAAGTGACTTTGATGTGTGTCAGGTCTGGGAGCCAGCCACCTGATCTCCTTCCTGCCCAGATGGAGAGATGGAGTCTGAGCCCCCCCCCCGCCCCCCCCCATCCCTCTCATTCCTGCCCTGGACAAGCTCACCAGCCAAGGGAACCCCAGGAGTGAATAAAATCAAGGCAAACAGGCTTCTCTGGCTCACAGCATCAAAGGGGACTTTGTTTTCCTTTTCAGAAGAAGTGGACCTTCCCCGTGATAATGGAGTGGGTACCTTGAAGCGAGCGAGGTAGGGGCTTGGAGCTGTGGGCTTCCCCAGCCCGTTGCCAGGCCAGCTCTCCTGCGAGGCAGCGGCAGCGTCTCTCAGCTCCACCCCCGCTGAGGCGTCCCACAGAAATCCCACGAACCCGGCCCCCTGTGGGAGAAGAGGGGGCGTTAGTTTGGAGAGGGGTCTTTTTTGGGGTTGGGGGCAGAGGCAGGAGAGGCCAGGAGGAGACAGCAGAAGAAGCAGGCTCTGTGCGGAGTCACAAGGTGACAGGCACAGGGCTGTGTCTGAAGGGAAGGCTCACCAGAAAGCCAGCGGTGCTTCCTTGTTGCCCGCCCCCATTTCCCACACCTCCCATTTCCTCCATTCCACGAGCTTTCCAAACAGCCACAGATGCCTGTGCGCTTCTCTTTCTGTGGGCAGGGGGTGAGGGGAAGCCTAGACTGTTCCCGCAGGTATCTTTTCAATCATCACATGCCATGAGGTAGCCACTGGTACTCCCCGCTACCAGATGAAGACTCAGCTGCTCAGAGAGGTTAAGTAACTTTCCTAAAATCCCACAGCTGCTAAATGACAACGCTGACAATCAACTGTACGACTCCAAAGGGTGGGTTTGCTTCCTGATTAGCTGCCACTTACAACAAATGGTGCCTGGCACCTAGTAAATTCTCGCTAAATATTTGCTGGATGCATGGAGGTCGGGGCTAACAGTCCCAGTGGTGGGACTGGTCACCTCACAGGTGCACAGGGCCCCATCCTGGGGTCTGAAGCCCCAGAGCCGGAGCTGAGAGGGACAGTGAGTGGGGCAGACAAAGAGGGTGGAGTCGGCACGGTCCCTGGGCCTGGTGCTGAACCCCTGCCATGTCTGGGGCCTTGTGGAAAGAGGAGAGCCCCTCACCCCCACCCCATCCTAAACCTGTGGGATCAGCAGCGTCACCCGAGGGGCCAGCGATGCTCACTTGCTCCTTGTGAAAAAAGAGGAAGTGGCTTTGCACAACCTGAGTGGCCTCCACCGAGTCCCCAACTTCAGCTGGGGTCCCAGCCCCACGTCCGGCTGGGCTCAGCACCGGACTGGATGGGCACGTGTTGTAGAGGAAGGAAGAAGGAGCCGGGGAACAGGGTTCTGCCTGCTGCGCACGTGTACACGTCACAAGATCGGCTTGCGCACCCACGGGAGCGAGTGCTAGTTTAAGAACCGGAAGACCTGCGTCTCCGTGCCGCCTGTGTCACTCCGTCATGGGAGCGCGTGTGAGCTGGACCGTTTTTCTGAACCTGTTTCCCCAGGCGTCCAGTGAGGGAAGTAGGATTTGCCCTGTAAGCTCTGGAGGGTTATCCCCCACTTACTGTTTCCCAAGGGTGGTGTCAGAGTGACCTCCCTAAAGTGCCACTCAGGTCACCTTCTGCTTAAGAACCTTGTGCGGTTCCCCCCGCCCATGGCCCGAGCCGCCCACCCAGCAGGCACCGTCCTGCAAACGCTGCCCCTACCCCTGCTCACGTGTGTTCCCAGCAGTACAGAGCCTTCCTTCTTACTGCCCTCCTGGGGGCCTTTCCCAGCCCCCCGCCCACTCAGGCGGGCCCCCCCCTCCACAAGAGCAGCTACACCTCAATGTGAGGTGCGGGAGTGGTCAGGCCACAGGTTGCTAACGGGGTTCGGGCCTGAGCCCCACCTCGCATGGGCTAGGTGACTTTTGGAGGGACAGATGGAAAGCGCCTGGATGTCTTTTCAGGCACTGGACAGACAGCAGCTGCTGTGACCACTTTCTCATGTTTGTCTCAGCTGCAGGCTGAACTTGTATGATTTGCAGATACAGGCTGTTAGACCATGTTTAAACATTTTGGGGTTATCTGCCCATATTTAAAATTCAGGAAATCTCACAAGAAAATCTAGATATTTGCATGTTTTGAGAAACCAGGAGATGTGTCCACACTGGGCCCATAAGCGTCCCTGGCAGCAGCTGGCTAGGCCTGGACCCAGCTGCATGCAGCCTGAGCCAGGTGTGAGCCAGCCCAACGTCTCCGCCAGGGCCCGGCTTGTGCTTTGTGGATGAAGCATTCCAGGCACATTATCTTTCTGAATCCTCCAGCCACCCTGTGCGTTAAGGAAGGGGTTACTGCTCCCATTTTACAGATGAAGGAATTGAGGCTGAGAGGTTGAAGTGGTTTGAACTCGGGCCTCCCCGCAACTACAAGCTATTATTGTTCAATGGCTTTGACACCCCAATAGGGAGTAGGGTTTCCTGTCTTGTCCCTCCAACAAGCTAAGTTCCTGGAGGGAGGGGGTCTACTAGGCTCAGTTTGAGGACCCCCACCCCTGGGCTTACTTAAAGTAAAACTAAGAAGGGCTGGCTCACTAGGTCTGCTTTCCTCACCATATAACCCAGGCATATAACCCAGGGCCTGGCATGTAATGACCTTTCTAATGATTTGTTGCATGGAATGAATAAAGAGTATTGTAAGGGCCTCGTGAACCTGCATACATGTAAAGTGCTATTTACAAAAAAAGCAAGGTGGTGTTATGATTTCTATGTGGACTAAGAAGGGGCAGCCAAGGGCTAGAGTGGTAAAAACTTTACCAGTTTTCATTTCCAGCCGCCAAAAAATAAAACCCAGAGAAATAAGATGTGTATCATATTTTTTAGTAGCCAAAAAGAGGGCTTACTGTCGATAAATGACTGGATACTTTTAATCCAGTATACATTTATAATTTAAGAGCCTCAAATCTCAATATCACTCATATAAGTGCAATTCATGTGTGTTTGTAAGCATATTCGGTATACCAAATTGGAGACAAAAATGTAACATTTGCATTTATAGGAAAATTATGTGATGACACAGTTTCCAACTCATGATTGACTAACAAAAGTCTATTTTAAATGAGCAAAAACTGGTCTTGTATGACATATAAGAGTGAAAATGTATACATACAGCCACATGAGTGATACTAATGAAAGAAAATCCAAAATTAAAATCTGCTGCAATTGCCACCGAACACTCCACGTGCACAGTTACCACCGAGAGCAAACGCCTCACGCATGACTCAAGTGAACCTGAACTTTTCAGCCATCAATCAACGACGGGCTGGCTCTCCACGAACTTGGCAGAGGTGGGAAGAGGTTATGAGGACCAAGGGCAGAAACACCCCATTTGCTACTTGGCTCCAGACTGGATTTCTCCTGTGCTCCCAACACCCAAACTCCCATTTCCACCTTGGCAGCAGTCCATTCCCGATCTAACCACGAACTGAGAACCAGGCGGCATTTTTAAATGAATGGCAAAAATGGGCAGAAAGACAAGACTTGCATCAGGGATATTAGCAAAGGAAAAATTTAAATGTCTGTGATTAGGAAAAAGGAAGCTTCAATCAAGTGGAAAGAATATATATTTATATGTGGTCCTGGGATGCGGAGGACAGCACAGGAATAGAGTCAAGGGAACGGTAACAGCTATAGACGATGTCAGAGGGGTAGTAGATTGGGGGAGGGGTTATCACTTTGTGAGGTGTGTAAATGTCTATTACATTGTTTTGTACATCTGAAATTAATTTTTAAAACAAGTGGAAAGAAAAGGCAAGCTTTGCAGAGGAGGGTACCTTCTGGAGCTGAGTCGAGGGTGTGTCAGCAACGACAGCCTTCCAGCATCCCCGGGGCCCCTTCCACTTGCGGATGTTGGGCAGGATCGGCTGGTTTAGCTCCGTGCAGAACTGTAAAGACAGCAGGAGTAGGTATGTGTTCCCTCCTAAAGCTGGCGGGGGCCTGAGGAGCCAGGCAATGCGTGGTCCTGACTCATCGGCCTTATTCAGAGACTGCTGGGGCTTTACCCCGTGTTCTCAAAAGCCAGGGTCTGCGAAGACCCAGGGGACTACACCCAAGCACCACAAATTAAAAACCAAACTGTCCAGCTACAAAACCCATAAATCTCGTCGGAGGACTCCTAGTTCATAGCAGGCAATTCTCTTTGTTGCATTCTAGCACAAATTGTTCAAAATGAGCTGTCAGAATCCTTTTCATCCTTGTAAAAACCGGTGAATTCAAGGTCCAAGGAGGGTCTAGATCAGTATCTGAACGCAGAGGAAACAAGGTGACTAATGGTGGTCTTGTCTGCCTGGGGCTTTGCTGAGGGGTGCAAAAACTGACCCCCGCTTCACCCTGAACTACCATATTGTTCACCTGGATTTTCTTCTGAGAGGAAAGCGCTACTACTGGGGCTACCACACCCCAGGTGTTTGCAAGGTGTACTTCTTTTTGGTCACATGTGTTCCACCAACCGGGCGTGGAAATCGCAAAGCAATTCTATCACCAAGGCAAAGCAAAATTGCCCAGGAAAAGTAAAACAGGGAGTCGAAAAACGACCGATTTCAAAGTATGTAGACCAGTTCCTCTAACTCATGCCCCAAACACAACCCTACCTCCCGGGGTTGGTTCTTTTGAAGGGTTCCCAGAATTTGTCAGATTTGGGCTCAGTTTCGGAGAGGTTCCAACATCTGGTACCACCCCTTCCTGATGACACCCTCTCGTCTGTCTCTTTGCTTTGTGCACCTCGGACACTCCACTCACCTTCTGGCTTCCTTCTGAGTGCATCACCGCTATCTCTTCAATGAGCTGCCCTTCACTAATCTCACCACCACCTCTGCTTCCTCTATCCCAAAGGTCCCCAAAGGTGGACCTGCAACTCAGATTTCTCTCCTAAGTGTTGAATTGTATTTCAACCACTGGACCTAACCTTTCCATCTGAAGGTCTCCATAGAACCACAAGCCCAGCAGGTCCCACAGGAACATGCCATTCCCCTGTCTGACCCTGTGCCCATCTCAGTTCCTGGCATTTCCTCCCAGCTGCTCTGTCTCTTCCCTCTCCTCCCACATCCCATTTCTCACCTGACGCAGCCCAATGATTCTGCTGTCACATGTGTCTCCCGTCCCACTGTTATCTGTCTCAGAGCCCCGTCTTCCAGCAGGAATTCTAAGAAGTCTCCCTGCCTCTCTATCATTCGATCCACCTGGTAAGCTGTGATGGCCACGCTGATGCACCACCCCTGTGGTTCTCTAAGTGTGGTCCAGGGCCCAGCCACACCAGCACCACCTGGGAACTTGGCAGGACTTCTTTGGACCCACCCCAAACCTCCTGGAAAGGCCCAGCAATCTGTGTTTCCATAAGATCTCTAGGTGATTCCGATGCCTCCTGAGGTTTGAGGGCCATTGCAGCTGCGCAGACCCTCCCCAAGCATCCACCCCAGCTCAGAGCTGGACTGTGGGCAGACAGCATCGCCGGCAGCCCTCTCCAGGGACGCTCAGCTGCGGAGAGCGCGTTCGTGCCCAGGTTCCTTGGTGGCTCACACCCAAGAGCTGAGAGATGCCAGCGTCTAACGGTCTGGTCTTTGTTCCCATGCTGCTTACACCACAAGCGGAGGCAAGGTACTCAGCCAATCATTTCTACAGCGACAAGCACTGTGGAGAAAATGACATGGGGCAAGGGGGACAGAGAGCTGGGAGGCCTCCTTTAGGCACCGTGCTAGGAGTTCTGCTGATTTTACAGTTAGCTGTTTCAGTGTCTGCCTTTCCTCAACAGCGGACACCATAGGGCAGGGAGTGTACCTGAGTCACCTTTATAAAACCCACCTGGCACAGAGGACAGTGCCCAGTGATGCCATCCAACCATCGGCTGGTGAACCAGGAAGGGGAGACCACAGTCTTCAAATCCACATAGAACAAACAAAAGGGGGGAACTGCTCCTTGGAGCTAAATATGGAAATAATTGCCTCAATTTTAACCTGACTTTGAGTTGGGAGTGTTCTCTCTGGATTGGGCCATCCATACTGCCAGGTGCCGGGTGGCTTGGACCACGTTGTTCCTGATGGGGCGTCACCTCGGATAAATTCCCTTGGCCAGCTGGTCCTGGCCGGTAGCCATCCTCGGATGGGAAATGAAGCACTTTGGAAAATGCAGCCAGAATTTATCAACTGTAACTTTAGGGATCCAGCGAGGAAATGCACTTCACAAAGGGTCCAATTTCCTGCTGGGGACTCATTTGCTTGCTGAGTGATTATCAGAGCTGAATCCAAGAATCACTAAAAAGAAAAGCAGCTCTCCACTGCCCATCTGGTGCTTCACTGTTCTCCACGCAGGGGGTCCCGAACCTGGCTGCTCACCCGAATCTCCCAGCATGCACCCTGGGAGGCTCTGGTTTTAAAAAGCCCCCAGGTTCTGGGGCCCACCTGCTGTGCTGGGAGGAGCTACCGTGTTTCCCGAAAATAAGTCTTAGCCAGACAATCAGCTCTACTGCGTCTTTTGGAGCAAAAATTAATATAACACCCGGTCTTATTTTACTGTAAGACTGGGTATAAAACATAACATAACATAACATAACATAACATAACATAACATAACATAAAAACACCCGGTCTTATTTTACTATAATATCGGGTCTTATATTAATTTTTGCTCCAAAAGACACATTAGAGCTGATTTCTGGCTACGTCTTATTTTCGGGGAAACACAGTACCTAGAGGCAGTCAGAAATCTCTTCTAGCCTCACCCTCCCAGGACCTTCAGATACCTGAAGACAAGTGAATCTCCCATGCACGCCCTAAATTCCAGCCCAACAGAAATAGTCCCATTCCAGGCAATGCCACCTCAATCGGCAGGGCCGGCAGTGTGAAGAGGTGACAGGATGGCACTGTTTTCGAGGTTCACCACTCACAGATGGTTTTTGGAACTCAAGTCGTGCTAGTCAAAGTGTGATCATCAGAATCATCTGGAAACTTGTTAAACATGCAAAGTCTCAGGCCCCACCTGGACCTACTGAATTAGAATCTCCAGGGTGGGGCCTGGAAATCTAGAGTCTAACAGCCCCTCCAGGTGACTCTGACACAGATTTAAAATTGGTGTTACTGGATGAAGGCAGAACACTCTCCTTTTTATGTTTTATATTTAAAAGCCTTTCCCTCACGTAAACTCCAGGAGACCTAAGGAACCATAAGTTCCTAAACCCCAAGGGCCATCTGTCTTTTGTGCATCAGAAGCCTTGCTCTTGAGACCCTCCCTCAGCCAAACAGTAGATCATCCCCCTCTGCCTTCTTCTTCCTTATGTCTTATTCTTGGAGACAACGAATAATTTAAGGGAAAAAGTGTTGATGGCTGAAAGCATTCTATGCCCCAATTTTCATGATCAGTGTTAGCTATGGGGTAGGTATTTCCTTCGATCTCTAGGACTGAAAAAAAGAATGGCCAGTGTGTTAACGTAGTTGCCTGTTTGCACTAACAGCTCACAGCAAACCGAATGAGGGGAGCACCTTTTAGAGCCTTGCTTCTCAGAGTGGGTTCATGACCCACAGCATGACTTTGCCTGGGAGTCTGTGAGAAATGCACACTCTCAGGCCCACCTCGGACCTGCTGCCCTGGGATCTGCATTTTCCCGGGATCCCAGGGTGATTGACAAGCTTTGAGAAGCCTGCTTCAGAGCCTTCCTGCTCTGTATACATCAGCCCCAGAGTCCCCAAAAGCCCCCGCGAGACAGACATCCTACCAGTTACTCCTGAGTAAAGTGCAGCACAGAAAGGTTAAAGCCAGGTTTGAGGTAACGTTCAAGACTACACAGCTGCAGTGTTAGCGGGAGGGTGTGAAGTGAGGTTTGTCTGCCGCCCCTACCTCCTGGGCCCACAGGTGGAACAGGTGCAGCAGGGCTGGCTCCAAGGGGTGGGGCCAGCCCCCAGTACCGGATCCGCACATCCTTCCTCCTAAAAATTTCCCAGGCAAGCAAAGCATCCTCTGAGAGCCCTCAAATCTGAACTCTGCCTTCAATTGTTTTATTTAGAACAGTTGGTTCTCTAATTTTGTGCTTTGCACAAATACCAGAAAGAAGAAATAATACTCTCATGTAAGTAAAAGTGGTTCACCAGGGCAGACAGGGTAGAAATGGAAAGGGGAAGGGAGGGGTGTGTGTGTGTGTGTGTGTGTGTGTGTGTGCGTGTTTGGAAAACAGTCTCTGGGGTAACTGTGATCTGCACCACTGGAATACTACTAAGCCCCCCCCTCCCCCCACGCTACTGGTGCTTCTAAAATGCCAGGGGCTAACCCACCACCTGCCTCCATTAAATTACACTGGTTCTAAACAAAACAGAAAGAAGCTCATAAATAGAGTATTTTGATGGGTGCCAGGTTGGGGGGGAAGGGTTGAGGGGATGGGTGAAGGGGGCGGGGGATTAAGATGTACAAACTGGTAGTCACAAAAGTTACGGGGATATAGGGTACAGTGTGGGGAATATCATCAGTAGTATTGCAATAACTATGTATGGTGGCAGATGGTACTGGATTTATCAGGGTGATCACTTCATAATGTATATAAATGTCTAATCACTGTGCTGTACACCTGAAACTAACATAATATTGTATGTCGACTGTAATTGAAAAATAAAAATTTTTTAAAATAAAATACTCAAGAAAAAAACAGAAAAAAAGAATTACACTGGTTCTTGTTTTTAAAACCACAGATTTGCGGCCCTCCTCCCTGACTGAACCAAAACCTCTGATATCAGGGCCGAGGTGTGCACCTCAGTTTGAGAAGCTCAGACAAGGCTAGACAACTGCTGATTTAGAACTCAGCCTTCATAGTGTTCATACCTATGGTCTGGAAAGACAGTTTTTATTACTAATATATATATATACACACCATTTTAGCTCGCCCACCCCACACCTTGAAAGCATCTGACTCTGGCTCTTTGCAGACAAACCTGTGGGATCACGTGCCACAGCATGGCACACGGCAGGCACGCAACAGATATGTGTTGAATGAATAAATCAAAGGGATGTTTCTTGGGGATCCAACCTTATGGCTTCTCCCTCCCAGGATATGTTATAAGAACTACCATGGGCTAGACTTGTTTCTCTAGCACAGGCCAAAGAGGGTAATAGTATCGTTCTTTAGCACCTCCTGCACAACCAGCTGGTCCAATGGCAGAACCAAATCCACCCCACCTCTCGGCTGGGCCATATGGAACCTCAAAGTCAGGAGTGAGAGAAGTGTAAAAATGGGAGAGGAAATACAAGATCCGCATAACCATTACAACTCCATTCTCCCTCTTTCTCTGTGACAATCACTGTGTGAACTCCACAAAGAAGCTGATTGTGTTGACAGGACATTGGGTTAACTTTCCAAAGATTTTTCCCCAAATGCAGAGTGGAGTCACTCTTCATAAAAACTGTCCTCTTTCCTTAACGTCCCCTCAGCCCCACCTGAAGACCCCTTGCAAAACTGCCTGGAATAAGAGCTTACTTTTAATAGGTAAAGTTTGGGTAAATCCAGTAATAGTAAGAAAACATGAGTGGCCAACAATCTAAAACCAGGGTAGCTTCTGAATCCTCTAAAAAATAGTCAGAGGGTGGAGGAATGTGGAGGGAAGGGAACCAAAATCTATTAAGTGCCAATCATCCGGCAGGCTCTTTCCATAGATTATCACAGTTAATCCTAGAGAACCCTGTGAGGCAGGTAATAACACTTCCATCTGACAGATGAGAAACCAAGGCTCAGAAAGGTAACATGGCAAGATCACTCACTGCCAGCCATGGGCCAGGCAGGATGAAAGCCCAAGTCTGGCTAACTCTAATGCCCAAGTGAACTTGGGAGAGCAGGCTCAGAAAACACGAGGTAAACCACCGTACTCATGTGACGGTCACTGCTCCACCTGCATCACACATTTTGAGTTCTCTGGAGCTACAAGCTGTACAACCACCACACTGCCAAAGCCAGTGTCACCATCACTGTGCAGGTTGCATGGGTCCTCGGGACACTGCTTTCCTAGGGAGGTCAACACATCGGACCATAGCCTTCCTCCTGGTCGGGCCACGTAGCCAAGGGTCTGGCGATTCGGAGGGCAGCCCCACCCTGAAAGCTGAGGACCCTTGAGAGAAGTAATGAGCATGCAGCCCCTTCATCACTTGACCCACGAGCCACTTCTGGGTCAACTCCACAAGTGCGCTCTTTCCACGGGGACCTGAAAAAAAATGCTGGATGACGTGCCATCCTTGTTTAAACATTCTTATCAGGCTGAGGAAGATACAAAGCAAACAAGGAGGTATTTCCTCAGCCTCCACACCAGCTAATCATTAGCTGCTTTCGCAGAGTCGAGGGTAATGACATGCACTCCTGTCAACAGAATGGTTGTTGCTGGTTCTGTTAGCCTCTCCTCCACGTTTCCCAGTCCCTCGTCACGTTTCCTGAACAAGGGGGTTAAAAATAAGCAAAGGGGGAAAAGCCTCTCAGGGGCAATGAAACTTTTTTTTTTTTTTTTTTCAAGGGCAATTATAGAATGGAGAATAGGGGGAGTTGAAGATTTCGTGGAGAGGAAAGTTAGGTCAGGACAGGGAGGTTGGTGCAAAGAACCCTTGCATTACTATTCTGCGCCCCTACATGGCCACCAACATCGTCACTGTCCTGGTCATCCTTTATTTCTGCCCTTTAGGGACATTTCCAAAGGTTCTCTTCTTCTCCAAAAGTCTTTGGACGCCAGGACTCTTAATGTTAGGTGGGAGTTAAGACTGTGATTGTAATTTTGTGCTTTTTTTCCCCCCTCCTCTTTAAATTGAGGCTTGTGTCCTGATATAAACCCAAGCTCATTATAGGTTAATTTGTAAAGCAGAGAAACAGAAACACTTAAGTAGAATAACTCTGCTAATGTTTTTGGTGGATTTCCTTATAAGCTGTTTCCCATGGATTTTATTCATATATGTATATCTGTCTACTCATATGGACACAAACACTTTTGTGTTCTGCTTTTCCCACTTGTAATTGTGCCACATTATTACAAATTCTTCTAGCTCACTTCACAGCCACCAACCATGCTGTCGTGGGGATACAGCACACCTTCCCCTGATAGCGGATTTTCATTGGTTGGAAGGAATTTTTGCCTTTTTGAGGGTCATTTCATTTCACTATAAACATCCTAAAAATCTCCTAACAACATAGCAATAAGACTTCAGCATTCTACCCTCACCTGCTCGAAATGATTTCATCCACAGGTTTAAAAAAAAATCCTAAATAACTTAGAGTTTTAAATGATAATGTCTTTGTTTCTGAAAGTAAATCAGGAGGTTTTTGTTTTTTAAATATATGTACCTGTGATAAACAAATGGCCACACAGGGGCCTAGAAAGTGAATGATCAAAGAGACTCACTGAGCCCCTGAAACATAAGAACAGAAAGGAAGCGACTTTCTTTTTTTTTTTTAAATCTCTGGCCTGGGAGATGAGAGTCTTCATAAACAGTTTAATTTCTTTCACCTCCAGATAAACAATTTTCACTTTTATTTTTTTCCCTCTAGCTTTGTTTCTAATAAAATGTCTTTCTAGAGAATTTGTTCTGTATTTGTGAGGACCCTCAGGTGTGTGCAAATGGCCGGGGACCGCCAAGCGAGGCCGCGGCGGGAATGTCCACTTTCTGCTCTGGAGCCCAGCCTCAGGGCAGTTTCACCCATCCTTTCACCCGGATTTCTCCTCTGTGCTGGAGACCTTCCCATATCCTGAATGCCCAAGTGGGGTCCTGTTCGTTACTGAAGGGTGTGGTTAAGCACATAGACTCTAAACAAAGGCTGCCTGATCCAAACATCCAAACTGTGGGTCTGCCATTTACCAAGAGTTTTGACTTTGAGCAAATGACTGACCTGTTGCATGCCTCAGTTTCCTCACCTGTAATGGGATAAAAATCTCTCATGCCTCACTAGTTGATATTTCTAAAGCAGACGGCACGGGGCTTAGTACACAGCAAGTCTCCGGTGTGGTCTTGTGGCTGTTATACAGACTGGGGCCACTCCCCCAGGACAGGGCCTCAGAGAGAGGATCCCTGCCTTCAGTTTCCCACACCTGATGGCACAATTCCCCAAACACACCAGCTCAGGAAGTGGGCAGGAGTCGGGGTTGGAGCTAAGAGCCAACACATTGAATGCTGGGAGGTAGAACCCTAAAATACAACCCTGCAGATACGCATAGAGAGATGGGAAACTGTAGTTGTTAATATTCTTCTCTTGTGAGAAGGAGAATGGATTCATCCAATCTCTCAATAAAAACTCAACAAGCACCAACCATGTGGGTATTCTAGGCTAGGCTCTGGGGGTGAGGAGCAGGGGGGTGGAGATGTGGGCACAAGTATTTCTTTTTTTTATTATAGTCATGGTACCTTTATTGAAATCACTCTAATGCCAGGTACTTAACACATACGAGTCCATTTCATTCTCACAATTGCCCTCTAAGGTGGGTATTATGATGATCCTTATGTGAAAGGGGAGAAAACAGAGGCACACAGAGGTCACTTAACCTGCCCAAGATCACACAGCCAGCAAGGGGCAGAGCCAGCCTTGAAACAGGCAGTCTGGCTCCAGAACTGATGCTCTGCCTTCTTTTGTCTCTGTGGGCACAGTTATTAATCAAATAATCATGCAAACGTACAACTGCAACTGGGATTGCTCTAAAAAGGAGCCCGGGGGCATCCGTCACTCTCCACTCCCGGGGGTGAGGGGAGAGTGACCTAGTCAAGGAAGGCTTCCCAGAAGAGGTGATGCTTAGCTCAGAACTCAAGGATGAGAAGTAGTTAATCAGGCAAAGAGGAGAAGAGAGCAATCCAGGCAGCAGGGACAGCATGTGCAAAGGGCCTGTGGTGGGACAGAGCACGGAGGATTTGTAGGACAGAAAGGTCAGTGTGGCTGCAACACAGATGGTGAGGGGCAGAATAGTGAGATGAGCTTAAAGGGATGGACAGAGACCTGGCCATGCGGGCCCTGCGGGCCCTGAAAGGACTTTGTTCCTTATCCTACGAGCAATCCTAAAATCAATGAACAATAGATCGCATTTTGAAAAGGCCGTAGGGCTTCCTTGTAGAGCGCGGGTTGGAGAAGAGCCAGAGTGGCTGCGAACATTCCAGTTTGAGTGCAGTAAGAGATGAGGGTGGCATGACTATAAGGAGAGAAGTACACAGATTTGAGCGATAATCAGGAAATAAGCAAACGTGGCTCAAAAGCACTGAAAGCCGGTACTCAAACAAATGGTAGTATGTCAGTATTCACAGCAGCATTGTTCACAAGAGCCAAGAGATGGAAACAACTCAAATGTCCATCAACTGATAAACAGATGAACACAATGTGTTACATCCATACAAAGGAATAGTGTGGAACCACAAAAAGGAATGATGTACCAATACCTGCTACCACATAGATGAACCTCGAAATATTATATGAGTGAAAAAGCCACACACCAAAAGCCATGTATCATATGATTCCATCAATATAAAACATCCAGGACAGGCAAATCCATACAGATAGAAAGTAGACTGTGGTTGCCAGGTGCTAGGGGGAGGGAGGAATAGGGAATTGAGTGCTTATCATCTGTGCGTTTTTTACAGATAATAAAAAATGTCTTGGAACGAGATAGAGGTGTTGCATGCCACTGTGAAGGTACTAAATGCCACAATTACTCACTTTCCAATGGACTCTAAAATGGTTAATTTTATGCTACGTGAATTTTATGTCAATCACTAAAAAATTGACTTGGGCAGTGGAATAGATGTTTAAAATAAAGCAGAGGAACCACTCTAGTCACTCAACAAACACCAGGTGCTCCAGCTGTGAGGTTCGGCTTTTCTCATGGGGAGCAGGGAGTGAGTGACACCTGCTTGGAGATGCAGCCTCCAGACAGTTTATTCCAGGGTTCTCTCCACATTGTCACTGAGCATCTAGAAAAGGAGTGAACGGCCCCGTCATTTTTGGAATGTAGGCTTTTTGAAGCTCAGAAACGACAGGTTGGGGAAAACAAAACAAGTACTTCTTCCCAAATTAGGCACTAACCTTGTGAGTAATGACTGAAACTAATTAATCTATGTGGAAGCAGGTCTGAAAGTAGCAATGACTTTTGGAGGATTTTGTGGCTAGTTTTTGAAGAGTGTAGAAAAGTTGCAGGCAGAGTGAAGCACCCTCCTCAGAGCAGAAACACTGGTTGGCCACACCATGGTTGGCCCCAAATATGCCATTCCATGGATCCTAATGGTTTTATGTCGCTCGAGAAACGTGACAACACTCAAGGCTGAGAAGGCAGTTTCATTTGGCGCTTCTTGATGAAATGCTGAACCAAATGTTCAGCAGGACGGCTCAACCATAGATGTTACATTTTACTTGTAAGCACAAAGGCTGCCCCAAGCTCGTAAGATGATAATAACTTATTTCCTAAGACAAACCATGGTGATTTAGCCAACCACAGCTCTTCCTTTTCTAGAATCTTCTTCCCTCTTTGATATTTTCAGGTGAAGAGCCTCAAAGAATAGGTAAGGTGAGTACAGATAGGGGAAAGACTGTCTCTAAACAGTACAATTTATTACTAAGAGCATTTTTACCCATGAGGTTTCAGATATGGCAACGGAAAGGGTAGGCACAGGGAGGACAGAAAGAGAGCCAACACAATCGGGAAGGAAACAATTGTTTAGATACTTAAATCCAAAGGAAATGATTTAGGAGTGGAACAAAGCCAGCAGTTTACACTAGCTCCCATCCTTACCCTCCCACATGAACACCCACATATTTTTTTGAACTGCAGAGAGAGATCTCCTCGGCCCGTAAACATCACTTCCCTCTTAGACTCACTCTAGACTATTGGGTTCACAGCACTTTCCCTACGCGATTCTGTGAAGAACCCTGAGTCATTTAGGAGCCATCAAACGAAACAGAATCAGTACTTATGGACCCTGAGGGACCTTGCTCCATTTGCCATTTTCCTTATAACACGCCAGCCTTCAGTGATTCTAAATGGTATTGATGTAGCCTGCTTTCCTCGGCAGCACTCATCACAAACGGGTAGATTCATGACGTATTTTATGTTGATTTGCATTATGCCAAAGCCTAGTCTTTAAAGCCTGCATAGTTCATATTTGATTTCAGGGCAAACCACATAAATTTGATTGTTCTTTTCTGTGTGGGCAGCAAGGGATGGAGAGACCCACAATTTTTAATTCATAGACACTTGGTGTCAGCAAGAACTATATACCAAGGTGGCAGTTCATGAAAACAGCATTGTCATTTGGGAGAATGTCCTGAGACTCATCGCTTCTGAATTTTCTGTGCTAGTAGGAGAACTGGAAAGCCAATCCCCAAACCATATTTTCTTTCTTTTTTTTTTTTTTTTTTTTTGTAGCTTAAAGCAACACAAATTTATCCTCTTATAGTTCTGGAGACCAGAAGTCCAAAATGAGTCTAAAGGGACTAAAATCAAGGTGTCTGCTGGGCTTGGTTCTTCTGGAGGTTCCAGCAGAGAACACCACTCTAGCATCTTCCACTTTTAGAGGCTGCTGACATTCCAGACTCCTGGCTCCCAGCCTCACTCAAATCTCTGCTTCCGTGGTCATATCCCTTTCTCCTCTACTGTAGCCCCCCAAAAACGATTGTTGAGTCAACCTCCCTTCCCATGACATTTTTGGCCAGAGGTACTTAAAAATAGCCCAACTGCCTCATGTTCGTTTCGCAGGCTTTTCGAGCCCCTTCCAAGACAGGCAGTGGGTGGAGCAAAATCAGACTAGCTAGAGAGAAAAGACGTGTTACAAAATCCAGCCGCGCACCAGGCAGGGGGCATGTCATGGCCACCACGGCAGTGCCCGCAGCACACAAGAACTCTGTATTAGGGAATCAGAACCACAGCAGCGTTCAGTTACCAGAATGCTCAGCCCATGCCAAGCACCACTGCAGGCTCTTTATACAGGGCACCCGATGTGAGAGCCATCATCCCCACTGGAGAAACGGGGAACGTAGGGCCGGAGGGATTAAGATCGCCCAGAGAGCACGTGGCTGAGTCAGGACCCAAATCCCTGTGTGTCTGACCCCATTATGCCACTCGGCGTCCTGCCGAAGCCACTACCAGGAGGGCAGTAATAAGACCAAAAGTGTGTCAGAAGAGTTACTCTGGTAACGATGTAAATGAGGGCTCAAACCGCAAAATTAGATGACAGAGACCGAATAGTCATTTAATGTTTTAATTTTTCTCTCTGCTTTCAAATGTTCTAGAAATTTCACTTCCAGCCATAGTATAGTTACTGATTAATTGGCCTGATTCATGTAGAAGATATGCACATGTGTACACACACACACACACTTCATCCTTTTTCATAAATAAAAGCTGATTAAGTGCTATTACTAAATATATTAATCATCCAAAAACAACATAAAAAATTGTCCCTGCCACATCCTGAAATTATGGATGTAAAAATACCTGTTTCTTCTTCCCCTCTTACAAATACAGCCACCCGAACTAAGTGTGTGACAAGTCTGGGTCATGAGGAGGAAAATGAACTGTTGATAGGTAGCAATTTATTCCTCAGCTAGGGTTGCAGCCAGGTGGAGACCGAGGGAAGACCAAGCTTGCCTGACAGGGAAGATTGGCAATAACACAAAACCACAGTCTCACAATTTTATAATCCAGGGAAGAGGCTGTAATGCTCCCCCAGGAACTACTGCAAATGTTGGGATTTAGGCACAACCTCATGACTTGTCCCCTTCCCTTCCTATGCTATGGGTCTTGCCTTAGTCCTGGGCACTTCTGAGCCCTATGGTTTCCCAGAACTGAACCCATCGAAAGACGCTCTGTGACTCAATCAGAATTTTATAGAGCATCTTGAATAAATCTCATGACTGGCCACTTGCACAGGAAGCCACTGACAGGTAATTAGGAAGGTGGGTAATTTTAGAGGAACTCAAATATGGGGAGCTGCTTTTGTTCTACATGGCTGTTTTTTTCTACCTAATTAATGGTGCATGTGAAAATGAGTCTGTATTTCATGGACAAAAGTTTGGTGGGACCGGCTTAGGGCAAGGGAAGGAGTGGGGTTGCAGCACAGGTAAGAGTGCCACAGGGAAATCAAATCTAGGATCTAGAAAGGGGTCTTGGATTATGTTTTTGAGGCCTGTCAGTACACTTTTCTGCATTTCTACAAAGATAGATCAAAATCTCTGAGAGCAAGTTGGACGCTTTCCCAGAAGCATAGACTCTCGTTAAGACCCAAAGTCACTATTTCAATGCCACCCAAACAATACTTTATCACCTGCAGGAACTACCCATGATAAACGGGTAGCCAGCAATTTGATAGATCTCTCCATTGAACTAATTTTGTTAAAGCAAGTCTTAATGACCAGCTCCATCGGGATAATTGTAACTGCTAAGAACATCAGCATAAATGTTTTTAGCAACTGCGCCAAACAGTTTTATCGGCCTGCCCTTCCGTTTCACTTAAAATGGCAAATTAGCCCAAACTTTGCTGAATACAAAGTCATGATCTCAAGAAATGAATGAATTCATTCATGAAAAGTCTCAGAATTCTCTAAAAAAGTGAACTGCAAGTTCTCTCAGTACCAACTCATTGTTAACATTTCCTGATTATGGAAATGTTATGGCATTTGAGGGTGGAGCAAATATGACAGGAAATTGCATATAACTCCTGTCACCATGGCTATGTGGACGTTTGTATGAGGTGGTGATTACATGCAACCATTTTAAAGGGAATGCAATGAGTTGGGCACATTTTCTGTCTGCTAAAAAGCAAAACAAAGTCAAGAGACAAGCAGGCAGAAGAGAAAAGTGCTTAGATTATACCTAAGGATAAGCAGAGCCTTTCCAGGACTGGAAAGTCCCAGAGCACGCCCTCTTCCCCTCTTCCAAGCCAATAAATGGTCTAGGACAGCAGTTTTCAGATATTTTTGACCATGACTCATAGCAATAAATAATTTTTATATGGCAATCTGGTATATTTGTCTGCCTACCAACTACTGTGTTTCCCTGAAAACAAGATCTAACCGGAAAATAAGCCCTAGCATGATTTTTTTCAGGATGCTCATAATATAACATAAGCCCTACCGTATTTCCCCAAAAATAAGACCGGGTCTTATATTAATTTTTGCTCCAAAAGATGTATTAGAGCTTATTTCATATTATGAGCATCGTGAAAAATCATGCTACTACTTGTTTTCCAGTTAGGTCTTATTTTTGGGGAAACACGGTATGTATGTATGCATGCGTATATGTATGTATCCATTTACCATCCATCTATCTATCCACGCATCAAAAGTGCAAGAATTTGTTGCTAGCAGACCTTCCTTATGAGAAATATTAAAGAAAGTTCTTCAGGCTGAAAACAAGTGACCCTCCCAATTTGAATCATTATGAAAAAAATGAAAAGAACCAGTAAAGGTAGTTATGTAATTATCAAAGACAGTATAAATGCATCTATTTTCTACTATTCATGTTGTATAAAACAATATGTATACAGTTGTACTGTTGGGCCTATAACATAAAGAAACGTAATATAGTTGAGAACAGCACAAAGGACCTGGGTAGGAGTAAAGACGGACAGTATTGTATTAAGAAAATGATGCCAAATGGTAACTTGAATCCACAGGAACAAATGAGGAAAACCAGAAGTGGTAAATAGGAAGGTTAATGCAACTAACTTTATACATATATACTTGCTGTCCTTTCTTCCCTCTTCTCCTTTAAAAGACATAAAAGTATATAAAGTAATGATTTTACTTTGTAGTATACATAACAATGTAGAGTTAAGTCTGTAGCAAAGATGTAATATGTGTAAAAACAGCACGAAAAGAGAAAAGAGGGAATAGCATACATAGGAGTTATATTTGTATATCTCATTGAAATTTAAGTTAGTATATATCTGATAAATAAAGATGTATGTGGTAAACTCTAGAGCAACGACTAAGAAAATAACTCAAAAAGCATAGTGAAAATATCATTATGGAAATTAAAATGCTACATTAGAAAATATTTACTTAATGCAAAAGAAAGCAGTGAAAAAGGAACCAAAAAAAGACATAGAAAACACAAAGTAAAATGGCAGATGTAAATCAACTATGTAAATAATAACATAAAGTGTGAATGGATTAAACAAGCCAATCAAAATATAGAGACTGTCAAACTGAGTAAAAAACAATATCTAACTATACGCTGTGTACAGGAGATACACTTTAGATTCAAAGATACAAGTAGGTTGAAAGTAAAAAGATGGAACAAGATTTATCATGCAAACAGCAACCATAAGGAATCTGGATTGGCTATATTAATATTAAAAAACAGACTTTAAAACAAAAAGCATTAGTAGAGATGAAGAAGGACATTTTATAATAATAAAAGGGTTAATTAGAAATACATAACCATTATAAATATATATGCACCTAATAACATAACTCCAAAATACATGAAGCAAAAACTGACAGAACTGAAAAAAGAAACAGATAATTTAACAATAGTTAGAGACTTTAATACCCCACTTTCAATAATGGATAGAACAACTAAACAGAAAATAACAGGAAATCAAAGACTTAAACAACAACATAACACAGCATACATTTATAAAATACTCCACTCAACAAAAGAATACATATTCTTCTCAAGTACACATGGAACATTCTCCAGAATAGACTATGTGTTGTTAATCCATGAAACAAGCCTCAATACATTTAAAAGTATTGAAGTCAAGTAAAATATGTTCTCTGACCACAATGAAATGGAATAAAATTAGAAATTAATAACATAAAGCATTTTGGGAAATTCACAAATAAGTGGAAATTAAACAACACATTTGTAAATAACCAATGGGTCAAAGAAGAAATCACAGAGGAAATCTAAAAACATTTTGAAATGAATGAAAAGGAAAATGCAACAGGCCATTACTTATGAAATTCATCTAAAGCAGTGTTTAGAGGGAAATCTATAGCTATAGATGCTTATATTAGTACAGAAGAAAGATCTCAAATCAGTAACCTAAGCTTTCACTTTAAGACACTGGAAAAAGAAGCACAAACTAAACTCAAAGCAAGAAGGAAAGAAGGAAAGATTAGAACAGAAATGAATGAAGTAGAGGATAAAAACAACAGAGAAAATCAATGAAACTAAACGTTCTTTGAAAAGCTCAACAACAACAAAAGGTGAAAACTTTAAGTAGACTAACCAAGAAAAAAAAAGACAGAGAGAAAAGACTCATAATATCCCCCCAAAGACCTCCTTCCTGAGCTCTAGCAGCCACACAGACTGGGGACTTCCATTAGGGAAAAGCCACACAGACATGGATCTCAGCCAGTGTTGGCTCCTTCTTTTGAGGGTTGACACCTCTCTAGTTTCTGCTTGCCTTCTGTTGCTCTCAAGTGCCTTCCAATAATTGTCTGCATTTTACCCAGAGTTTGTAATTGTTATTTGAGGGAAGATTATTCTGGTATAAGCTACTCTGCCATTACCAGAACTGGAATCCCCGGGTGCCCTCTCAAAGGGGAAAGAGGGTATCTCAAGGAGAGAGGGCGTCAGTGCAGGAAAAGTTTTAACATGGACAGCTGATGTTTATTTCATGAGCTAGACAACTTCAGAAAACGAGCCCATCACTTATGAGCTATCAGAATAGCCCAGCAAAACTCTCTCTAGTTGATGGTGATATGATTCTTAGCAAACATGGAGAGGGGTGACTCTTCCAGGCCCCCTCGACCTTGAAGTCTGAATAAAACGACCTTTCTGGTCTTATAATAAGCTTTGCCTTACCTCTTCCTGAGCTTGCAATCCATATAGATAATGTACAATTTCTCTTCTTTTCCTCTATAAATCCAGAATCAATTAAGAGACTAAGAAGTAACAAAACTTTCAGAGTAGGAAGACAAAGTAATCAAACCACCAAGAACAGCCATCACAGACAGAAGCTAGCAGTTGATTCAGGTTTCTCAAGCAGTACAACTGACCTAGAAAAAACAAGTTCCAGGCATGATTTCTTTCCTTTTCCCATTCCTAAGCTCTTAGCATTGTATCAAAATGGCTTCAAAATTTTTTTAAAGCTATATTTTCAACATAAATTCTTTATGTATTCATCATAAAAACAGAAATAGATACAGGAATTACCAAAAAATGGATAATCGCATGAACAATTTTTAAATTCTACATAAAATTATTTCATCATTTCTAATGATAGAAAGCAAAAATAATTTTTTTTGATAAAAATTCTTTGGATTAGGTTAGACATTGGCCTCAGGTAAACTATAATTTATTAGATTAACGGGGATAGGGGCTGGGCTCCTAAGAGTTAAGGAGAGTTGAGGAAACACGAAGACTGGTCATGTCAGGTGAGATTTACATTCATGAAAACTATGAGTACAAGAAAGAAGAGAAATAGGACAACAGCAAAAAGTAGGACAAGTAGTGACATATATTAGGAGACCTAAATATGTCTGAAGTTACCACTGATGGATACGATGCTAGGAAGAAAGAAGTAAAGAATGGGAGTGTAGGTACTCTATCAACCAGATGGTCCCCTCAGGATAAATAATCTGGGATCAAACCATAAATCCCAGAAAGTAACTGAAGGGACGCAGTGTTGTCTAAAATCCGACTGGACGCTGACCACATGAAGGACCCTCCCGATGACCCTGGGCTAAAAGTCTCACAGGGAAGGGTTGACTTATCCTACGCTGAGCGACATTTCCTCACTAGGCTACCATTGTGTAGATAAGATATCTCAACATTCCTGGGGTGGAGAAATGAACCCCACCGTCTCCAAGGCCCAGAGGTGTGAACCTGTGGGGATCCATGGAGAAGCTTCAAGACCATATAAATTTCACCTGGGTGTACAAGTACAAATACACGTGTGCACTTTCACATTTTTCTGGGATGAGGGCAGATAGCTCTCACCTGATACTTAAAAAGTTGATTCCAGGAATAGTAACTCAATGATAAAGACAATTTTCAATGAAAAAAGTTACCTAATTATGTTGTTGGGTTTTTTGTTTTTTGTTTTCCATATTTCCTAGATGCTATGAGAACATTAGGTTAGGGATTCCCCCCCCCCCCCCAGACAACTTATCACTCTTGTATTTAAATAAGCATAAATAAGCATAATTGCTCATTTTCCTCGACAATTACGTGAGCTCCATAAGGGTGAGAATGATAACCATCTTGGTCACTGCTGTATGTGTCTTCCAGGCTAGCACCATGCCTGACACAAGGAAGTAATAAATATTGATTGAAAGACTACATGTTGTAATCACATGCTTATTCTCCCTCTTTGTAAATATGTTAATGTATTATCTAATGCAGTATAAATATTACACAAGGCTGAACGACTTATTAACTACCCACTGGGACATCTACCAGATTATTGAACCCTCCCTTCTCAGTAAGCAGTCAACTGCCTTCAATTGTTCCCAACTAGGAAGCATGCTGTAGTGTGCTTATTATTTTCCATTTTTATGGACCGTTTCCTTCAGATACACTCCCAGGAATAGAATCACTGGTCAAAGGGTAGGGGCCTCTCAAAGGCGGATGAATTACGCTGCCCAAGAGCTTATGAATGGGCAGCGCCAACCCCTCCCCAGCAATGAATGGGGACATTGGTTTTTATCACCACTTCAACATTACATATTATTGTTTTCAAAACGTTGCTCATGTAATACATTTAAAATGAGCCCTCGTTGTTTAATTTGCTTATCGCTGAGAGCTGAGAAAGCTGAAGAGCATTTAAAAGTCCTATTTTGGGGCTCTACTTTATGTTCACGTAAAATAAAAGCTTTTCATAAAAAGAGACAGGTCGTGGCAGCCCTTAAATATACATGGTGTCTCATGATGCTTTTGAAAGAATAAAGAGAAAATGCATATTTCTCTCTTTTTTAAATGAACTGTGAAGCCTGGCCCATAATTCACCACGATGCTCCATGTGGGGGCAGCTGAGGTGCTTGGGGAGACCCCAGCCAAGAGGTGAGGCCCAAGCGTGCAGTTTGCCGAGTGGAGCTGGTGACTAGTTGACTGTGAGTAGTGACCCTGTAGGCCCGGCTGGTCTCCAAACAGGGATTGAGCTCCACAGGGGCCCCCATTTCTGCTTTCTGGTCCCTTCAAGGAAGGGATTTAGCTAGGAACGTGATTATAACGAGTTTAACCATGATTAAACACTGATCTGGCTCAATCCACTAAAAAAACAACAAAACAAACAAACAAAAAAAACTAACAGATGCATGAATACTGACCACTCAAGATGGCATTCAATTAAGCTCAGCGTACGTGAAGGACTAAGCATGGGAGAAGAGCAAACCAAAGGAGCGGAAGAATCTCTTTCTGCTATTTTAAAATGAACACAGAATGCTGTTCTTTAAAAGGCATTTTTAAGTACTTAGCTAAGATTCCTGAAGCAATTCCTTTGGACTCTGAGCTTCCATGAAGGGTGTGTCTGCTGCATGTTCTCCATCCTTTCACAGGTTCTCACTGGCTCTCTTCCCAGGCCCGTGGACCCCTGCAGCCCTCCCCCCAGCGCGAGGCCCTCCTCTCCCGGATGCGCCCAGGGCAGGGTCCACGTCTGCAGCCCTCAGGCTCCTACTGCTCCTCCTCCAACCCCAGCCCACATTCTGTTTCCCCGGCTGCACCAAACGGTGCTCTGGAGATGAACAGCACGTGCCCAGGTCTGTTTCACCACAAGTCATGCTGCTGGAAGACCTGGGTTTCAGTTCTCTATCGCCTGGACCAGGGACTGACCTCTGGGTCTGCTCCCACCCCTGGAATATGCAGAGGTAGAAGGACCCACCCAGTCTGCTCCAGCTGAAGTCTCCATTAAAGGAGGTCATGGAAGACAGGCAGCGGCCGCACTGCAGGGGCCCCAGCGTGGCGCCCCCTGGAGTCGTCCTGGTTCAACCAGCACACCTGCTGTGGGCCCTGCGTGAGGGGACACTTCAACTCCTCCAGCCTCCGCGTCCTCTCTGCCAAATGACAGGGCTGATTTGATGATTTGAAAAGTCTCCCCCGCCTCTGACATTCTGGGATCCTACATGTGCCATTCAAATGTATTTGTCTCACTTTATCCGCCTTGATATATAGCGCAATTTAGGCACACAGTAAGCACTCAACTGTCATACAAACTAAATTAACTGGAAGCCCAAATCATAGTGAAACACACTCCCAAACCATGTCATTACAGAGCTGGAGCACACGTATGAGCACATATGTATGTCTAGAACACACCATCACCAATGACAGGTGCAAGCACTCAGCATCCTTAGGTTATCCGTACACACCGATGTCACAGTTATTTACCTCCTATTTCCTTCTGAAACCCCCCCAAAGCTATGAACTTCTGATTCCAACATTGCCCAGCACTAGCTGGAAGAGTCCCGGACGAGCTACTGTGTGCCAGCGCCAAGTTCAGTTTTTCTAGTCCCACGCTTGCTGGTGAAATGTATATACACTGTATCTCACACATACAGCACCAAAGCAGGTCTCAGAGGTTACCTGCTCCATCTCTAGGAAAAACATGGACGAAGAATTGGACTTCAAAGCTGAAATTCTGGGAAGAAGATCTAGCAGCAGCAGGCATGAGAGACTGGCTGACATTTTGTCCTAGACAATTTGGCAAATGGGGCGAAGGGAGGTAATGCCTTTTTTTTTTTTTTTATCATCCTCTAATGGGAACAAATCAATGTCAAGTTGGGCTTCTCAAGAGAAAAGGAGAAAGATATCAATGATGATGGTGACGACGACGACAGCAGGAGCTCATAAGCAGTTGTGGGGAGAATGTCACGTAGCTACTGTTGCTTACTAGATACATAACCTCTTTTATTTCATACATTATGTCACTTATTCCTCATTTAAAAATCCTAGTGAAGTAGGTATCATTGAGACACTACCAGCCCCCACCACACATTAAAAAGAAACTGAAGCTGGTCAGTGACTTTCCCAAAGAAGCCTCCCAGCTAGACAATGGCAGCGTAGATTCAAGCCCAGTCTGTTCGCCCACAGAGCCCGGTTTCTAGAGGGTGGAGTATGGATGCAGCCGGCTGGTGATTAACAGCTGAGTCATCACCTGGGGAGAGCGGGACGGGGTAGGACAGTCCATGGCTATGAGTTGGGCAGGTCTAGGGTTGGGTCAGCCCATGCTCTGACCTCTGCTCCTTCCAGGGACAAGGTGACCTCCAGCTGGAGTCAATGACCAAACAAGCTATTGTTTGCAGCTTTGCAGGAAGCTGTTTGAAAGGGTCATTGAAAAATGATCTTAATAAATCAAGCTGTACCAATATTTTTATTTCCTTCCATGCAATGCCACGTTTAAAGGCATTAGTTGGGCCTGTTTATAAAGCCTGGGAAACAAGTCTGTGTGACTTAAGTTCAGAGAAAAACAAAAGCGTTCCCCTCTTAAAGCAAAGAGAACAGTCAGGTGGTCTAAGCCCTTCTCAGAGCAAGTTCTTGCTCTCAGCACCTAATGGATGTTTGACAGAAAAGCCCATCAAACCTAAAACACGTTTTCAGAGGAAAGTCACATTTCCTGGCATTTATGCATGTTACGTCATCTTTTCATGGTTCTACAGGTTTTTAAAAACAAGAAATTGGTAGAAAGACTTAAGATTACTAACTATATAGTTTATAGTTTATTTTTTTAAATAAATGATAAATCACTGTCACTTGTCTGGGAAATGGTTTTATATAGTGTCAGTGGAGAAGAGAAATCTAGACACCTGACTCCCCAAGTGTCCCCAACCTCCACCCCGATCTATTGCACCTGAATTAAGACAGTGTTTGAAGAGGTGAAAACTGGGACCTTACTGATGAATGTATTGGGCATATGTTCACTATTAATCTATGTATGTCCACTGGGCACATGTTCACCATTCACCTCTCCCCAGAAAGCATGTTTGATGGTGAGTAGGGCAGATAAAACATGGAGGCCTCAAACCCAGGAAGGACCGCTGGAGCAAGGAAGCAGAGAAAAACATTAGAAAACAGAGTACGTAAAGGAGAATGTCCCCCTCTTTACAATGTGATGTAGGATCAACTGTGAAAATGAAGCGCAAGAGTTTTAGGGGGAAGGAACCACACAGAGCAGTTTTATGGATGAAGAAAAGGGTCCAGGCTTCCGAGGAAGGTCCTCTGCCGGGCCCAACAGCCAAACAGGTGAGGCTGGGGGGAGACCATGGCTCTCCTACAACAGGGCCTCCTCCGGCTGCCTCTGTGCTTCAGGAGCCAGGAAAGCCTCAGCTCTTCCAAAATTGGACAGGCTCTCTACCTAAATCCAGGGAGAGTGCAAGTCAGGCCAACGGCTGGCAAAGTTAAACTAAAATACTAAGGTCATTATAACAATGCCCAATACCAGGGAGAAAAAGCACTGAAAGTCTTATTATCCAGGAGACCCCAAACCACTGCTGCTTCTTTTCAGTCTTTTATATTAAATAGTTTTACATAATTTGAATATTTTACTGATCAGATTTAACCTGCAATTGTACCTGGGAAAGGAAATGACACTTCCGAATAGCTTACAAGAGAAAGGCATGTGCCAGGTGCCCACGCTTGAGACTGTCGGAAAGTGACCAGTCCCCCAGTGTCGGGTTGTAGGAGTTCAGTAATTGCAAAACCCAAAGGCGTGTTGCCATTTGAAGCCCAGCTGCAAAGAGAATCAAAGAGATTGGAGATTTGCAGGCTATGTGTCTAACTGAGGCCATTCCTTGCTGGCAGTACCTATTAAATCAAATGAGACTATTTTTCTTAATGAAAGGAAGAAGCAGGCAAACTAAAGATTAAAAACTGGGCTCTTACAAGTAGAATGATAGTGTTTACTTGTTCTCGTTTGATGCCAGAAAGAAAAGGAGGTTAATTGACCACAAAAGCAAAAGGCTGACCCCTCACAGGTTCTCTCTGAGGATGGACTAGTCAGCAGTAGTGATGGTGATAATGCTTGGGCTTCAGTGCACAGAAATCACCAGGGGTCTTGTCAGAACGCAGTCTGATATTGGGGGGGGGGGGGGTCAGGGTGGGACCCGAGATTCTGCATTTCTAACAAGCTTCCAATGCTGCTGGGCTGCAGGCCACACGTTGAGTAGCAAAGCTCTCCAGTTTGCCAAGAGCTTTCCATGATGGTTCTCTCATCCAGGTGCATGAGAATCTGTAAGTCATGAGGCTCTCATAACTGGAGCACAAAACAGTACTGCGCCAGGCAATACACCACGTGTCACTCCAAATGCAAGTGGCTACTGAGCTTGTGGCGACAAGTTGCTTCTGGACTTTTCTGGAAATGTTTGCTACTTGCCTGGCACATAGAAAGCTCAACAAAGGCCTGTAGTGTGTAGTGTGAGTGAATGAATGAATGAATGCACAAATGAAAGGAGGAAGAAGGAAACTGAGCACACTTGCCTCCCCGCTGGTCCCTGTGCCCTTTTAGACCATCTTGGAAAGCTCTACTGGTCACATATGGAGATAGGGGAACAATACAAAACCATCATCAGACTTGGAGAGAAAGAGGGAGGAGGGAGAGGAGGACGGGGAAATAACACGCGCAGCAGCTAACTTCTGGGGCTCACTCAGCTCCTGGCATAGCATTAAGCCTTGTACATCAATCGTCTACTTAATCTTTTCTAACCCTCTGTAGTTTGGGGTTTATAAAGAACCCCACTCTATGTAGTCTAGGAAACTGAGCACAGAGAGGATTAGTAACCCTAAATAACCCAGTTAGGAAGGGGGAGGCAGGCTCCAAACCCAGGCTGTCTGAGCCCCACCCCACGGCAGCGGCCTTCTCTGCTGGATCCCAAAGCAGTCAGTATCCCCACATTGGCTTAACTGTGCGGCCTCCCCAAATCTGATATTAACACAGCTCTAAAGACCTAATCGATATTTCTGGTGCCTGTGTTTTAATTATACTGATATATCTTAGCACATGGGCTCCACGTAGTCACCAGTTTTGTCTGATGGTTTTTTTTAATTGAGAAGTAAAACAGCTCTAGTTTTGTTCTCTTCTGTACCCAGAAGAGAATTGTTTATGGAGAAGTAACTTTTCTAAAGTTTTAAGACCATACAGAGAATCTTCATATACTGCTGGACCTAGTGTGTTTTAATGGCTGGGTGTGTATTAAGAATTAATATACGTAATTAAGAATTAATATGATTCAAGTGCTTTGGCATTTAAAAAGCCCTTCCACTGCACTAACTCATTTGGTTCTCATGTCGCTTGTTGGAGGTCAGTCCACCCTCGTTTTACCCGTAATGGAAATGAGGCTGATGGACGTTAAATTCAGAGCCAGACCTCAGACCTCTCCTTCCCCTCATGTCACGGCTTGATGCCTAAAAACTTAATTTGCTTTAGTGCCAACCAGCAGTTTGACCACTAATTCAAACATTTTTAATTCTATAAATAATAGCACATGAGTGGTTAGAATGCTAAGCTTTCTAACCATTTTCTTTTATGTTAATGTTACAGATTCTAATTAATACCCATAGTTACATACTCAGGAAAAGTCCTGAGCTACCCAGGGGAGCAGCTGAGTATGAGCTGGGGGGCCCGTGGGTGGCACTTGGGAGCCTGGCCTCCTTGGCACCTGCCCAGGCTGCTTTGCTGAGCCCACCCTCACCTCACACACAGAACTTGAACCTACAACCAGCCAAGGATGCCAGCTGTATGTTTGACTTGAACATAGAAAGCTGAGACACACTGCATATCTCTTTCAACGCATAGTGAAAACATCCATTTGAGGTGGGAAAGGAATTTCCCAATCCTCAGAAGTAGCTTAAAAAGGGTCTCAAATTCATGACCTTGACTATGAATGAGAAAAAGCACTAATTTTGAAAATGGAATGACGGAGTTGACTTCCTGAACTCCGCCACTTAGTTCATTTTCCTCAGGCAAGTTATGTAACTTTGCTGGGCCTCAATTCTATCATCCATTAGCCCAGACAATAACGCACATGAGCAGAGGTGGCGTGAAGTGGCTGGCACGGAATCTGACATGTGGGCAGTGTGCAGTGTCTGGAGGCAGAGAGCCTGGTCCTGTGCATGGCCCACAGCAGGGCAATCCACTCCTTTCACACAATCCTGAAGAGCCAAGCAAGGCAGGCTCTGCAAATGTTCACAGCACATGAGCAATGTGGGCAGTTCTGACTAAAATTCTCATGGTTCACTGTTAAGAATACAAAACAGACCAACTTTGCAGTAAGTGCTGTCGCTGGTGACAGGCAGTTGAATTTTTCTGGTGTGTGGCACTCTGCTAGTCTCAGTTTGTGAATGTGGGGTAGGAAGAACAAAATATTTACCTTTTCCAGGGCCTCTCTGTCAAGCAGTTCTTGCACAGCTAGAAGCTTGATGCTGTAAGAAAAAATTAAAACCACATTTGAGAAAAAACCATTTCATGTCACCAAGCATTATACAAGTCACAAGAACAAGTCTGAAATTTCAGCCTGCATTTCTGCAGCACCTCCCATCTTAAGGTGACCTTTGGTTTGAATTGAAACGACCATTTCAGAACTATTAAAAACGTTTCTAAATTGTAAAAGTGATTTATTTTACGGTATTAGCCAGCAGTTCCACTTTGGGGCATATACTCAAAAGAGCTGAAAACATGGACTCGAACAGATATTTGCACACTCATGCTCCCAGCAGTTTTATTCACAATAACCAAAAGGTGGGAACAACTAACACATCCACCAGTGGATGAATGGACAAATAAAATATGGTACATCCATACAACAGAACAGTATTCACCCTTAAAAAGAAAGAAATTCTGGCATGTACTACAACATGGATGAACCTTGAGGACATTAAGAAATGAAATGAGCTAAATGAAGCAAGCCAGACACTGTATGATTCCACTTATATGAGGTACCTCATATAGACAAATTCATAGACAGAAAGTAAAATGGTGGTTCCCAGGTGCTGGGGGAGGGAGGAATGGGGAGTTAGTGTTTAATGGGGACAAAATTCTAGAGCCGGATGGTGGTGACGGTTGCACAACAATGTGAATGTATTTAATGCCATGGAATTGTACATTTATAAATAGTTAAAATTAGAATAAACTTTACACTATGTACATTTCACCACACAAAAAAATTCTCAAAGTAGTTGATCGCTGCTTCATGTAAGGAATTTGAATTCCAAGGACTATAAAGAATAAAACAGTTGCCCATGTTCAGTATTATTCTCCCCCTGATGTCTCTGATGATGACAAGCAAAGAGCTAAAAGCACTGGTGACCGGGGGCCTGCTCAGCTGCACATCGATGGAGCCCTACTGTGCGCAGGTGGCCAAGGGTACACGGTGACGATGCCATGCTCCCTGCCCATCAGGAGTTCACAGTCAGACCAGAATAGGACATACACTATGTCCAACGGCCCAGTCGAGGCTCAGAGAGGAGCCTGGCCTGGCAGAGGTCAGAGAAGGCTTCCTGAAGAAGGGACCAGGTTAGCCTTGCCAAGGGGAGGGGGTCGGGGACAAAGGTGACCCACAGGGGGGACATCACAGGCAAAGGCACCAAGGGCAGAAAGAGGGTGTCAGGGGGACACAACATCAGTTTCCAGTTTGGGGCCAGAGCCTAGACTGCAGCCAGCAACTGAGCTGAGAGAGTTCGGATGTGGATGCAGGTTTTCCAGGAGAGGTATTTTCCCCTTTGTGACAAGTGGCTCTGCAGTGTTCACAGAACAGACACGATGAGCAGGCAGCCAAGGCCGGACTCCTCAGCATACAGGAGGAAGCAGCAGAGTTCAGCGAGGTTGTTCAGGGAGGGGGTCAGCTATTGTTGGGGTCACCAAGCCCCCTTTTTCCCAGCTAATCTGCTTATGGTCACTGGTCACTGTGCCAATGTCCCCACCAATCAACACGGGCTCTCTGGAGCAGAAATGGGCCCCCCTGTACCACACAGGGGGTTACTCTCAGGATAAGGCACACCTTAATTTACAAATTCTTCAAAATCTCTCTATACAATTCAGCAAGACTCTCCAACCAAATGCAATGATTTACTTAAAAGCAACCCCAGGAAGTGCAATAAAAGTTTTAAAGGCTTATAAGAAACCACCACCATCGCCAACAACAATTTAGCAAACATCAGGGCTAATGGACAGGACGCTGGGCATTGCCTCTGCTTTAATCACGTTGACTTTCCTTTGTCCCTTGGATACGTTTGCTTTTGTCATTTCTCTGACTGGGAAGGCTCTTCCTCAAGATCTTTACAACATGGAGCCTGACTCAGTGCATCATTCCAGTGTAAATGCAAATGCTGTCTCCTCCAAGCAGCGTCCCTGGTCACCATGTTTTACTTTTTTCAGGGCATTTACTGGCATCTTAAAGCATTTATTTGTTGGGGTGCTTTAGTCTGATTCCTTCCAACCAGCATGGAAGCTCCTCGAGGCTGGGGGCTCACGGGTCTCCCCACATACATTTGCAGTGCCTGTACCTGACATGTGGAAAGCACTCAAGGACTAATACTGCCCTCCTGGCAGGGCCCAGAGGCCTACAGGCCAGGTCACTATGCTAGCGCACCCCTTCCAGCTTGGATAGGTAAAATCAATGGCAATGCCTCAGTTTCTCCATCTGAAAAAGAATGCCTCAAATGAGATGACTGAGGGTGTTCTCCTTCGGTGGCAGGTGCTATGTGTATTTGTACAAATGCCTGCCATTAATGGGATGTGTCTGGTGGCAGGGCAAAGCTATTGGCCACTCAGCACATTCTTATTCTCAAACACATGAGTCTAGATTCCAGGTTACCAATTTGGACAGCAATTTATATGCTAAGGTGTTTCCAGATGTTTCAGAAGCTTAAATTGCTTCTGAAATAAGCACTGGAAAGTATTTATACTTTTTAAATAGTCTCTCGTTTATGCTCCTTTCCATGATCATAAAGTCCAATTTAGGATCAGATATCAGATATCAACAGGTTAGAGAAAAGGTTTGAACACTGTTAAGATATTCAATTCTCTTTTTCTCCTTATTTGCAGAGACACGACATTCAAACCACTTTAGAACATAAGCAGAAAACCAACAATGTCGGGCAACGAATGAAATGCTATTAAAACCACTTCAGTTGACTCTAATTTAGGTCAAAAACTAAAGGATGCTATTCCTTGCTCTCACCACTTTAATTTCCTCTTGAACGGGGATGGCAAATGCTTAACACATATATTGCTACTCTCCAACCTTCTCCATCTCTTTCTGTGGAAATTTCCCCCTTTTCACTCAGACACACCTTCAGAATCTTCTTCAGCACTCGAGTGAGCCACAATCAATCTGTTGGAGTCGGCGTGTGACATCAAACTGATTGGCTGTCTGCTCTAAAACCAATACCAAATAGTGTTAAATGTGTGTACGTGTGGGAGGGGGCCATGGGGGGCAGGGGGGAGGGCAGAAAGAAGAGATAATCTTATACTACTAAAACCCAGCAGCTCAAGGTAAGATTGTCTCAGGGGCCGGGGGAGAAACGATAGGAAAGATGGAGAGAAGGTGACAGGACACTCAAGTCTACGTAGCTCGAGTTTCCAAATGGAAATCACGCCTTTTAATAAGAAGCTACTGCTGCAGCTGCTCACCACATTGGATTTCTTCGGGAAGCTGTGCTGTTTTCGTCCTAAGGGTGGCAGTCTCTGGGAGTATGCGAGACATTTCCGGTTATATAACCATCCTAATGTTATTTCTTACCTTGAGAACCTCTTCACGTTCCAAGTATTTATTTCGGTATTTATGCTATCAGATTCTTCTAGCACATCAGATACTCCCTGGGAGGAAATTTCATCCATGAAGGAGCAACAAACCCACTTACTGAATCCTCCATTTGATACCTCTAACTTCTTACGCTGGAAAGTAATCTCATTTTCCATTTTCCATTTTGTTCCTCCTCCTCTCTCTTCCTTCCTCCTTCCTCCTCTCCTTCCCTCCTTTTGCTAATTCCACAAACACACACTGAATCCCTCCTATATGTCAGAAACTGTGCCAGGCACAGGGGGAGCAAAGATAAATGCAATAGCATCCCTGCTCTCAAGGGTCTCCCAGGGGCGAGGACGATGCTTGGGCATAAGCCAGGGGTCTGTCTGTGTCTCCCTGAGGCCTTCCCAGGTTCCGACGTGGACCAGCACAGCTGGGCTTGTAGGGCGTGTCTGTCACGTGGCCTAATGCTTGGTGGGCACCTCTGAAAACAACAGGGTTCCCATCAGATGGCAGCTGCAATGAGCTGCAATTTCTTTTTCTGCACTCAACTGTGAGAAGAGAGGCAAATCAGATAGAAACAGCTGCTAGCAGTGACATGGAGAAAAATGGCAATTGCAAGGGAAAGTTCTAAAGTCAAGGTAGGCAATGCTTAGAAAGATCTAGAATGCGTGCAATTAATGTTTGCTAGATAAGCTTCAAGAAGGTAAGGTGCTTGAGGGCAGATAGTGTCAACTGGATAGTGTCTGCCACGGTGAGGTCTGTAACAGAATTAGAAGTGGAAATAGGGCTATTGCCAGGCGGACGCTGACAGCAGGGAAGAAAGGAAGCAAAGTTGAAGAAACGGAAGATGAAGGGCATACTGGGCATAGTATAAGGCTGCAGATAAATGAACCTCGGGGTCAGGAAAACACAGTGGAGCTCAGCCTCTGGACGTGAGCGGGTACACACAACTGGGAAGAGAGGAGAAGCTTCTAGGGAAGGTGCAGCTTTATTCAGACGCCCTCTACAGCATCTCATCCTGTCACCACCAAACACACGCCTGAATCTCACTCTTCCCTTCCAGAGTGAAGTGTTGAATTAGTGCCGTGGCACCACAACAATCTATGTGGAATTTAATTTGGGCAACTGTTCTTGGCAGGTTTGAAAGACCCGGTCTGCAAAACAGTGGGCAGGAAGCTTCTCTGATGACAGTGCCATGGGTTTTGTTCTATTCAGGTTTTCAACCTCTGGAATCAATTACAGAAATTTCCATTTCTTAGTGATTTCTTAGAAAATTGTCCACTCCATTCAGATGTCTAAATTTTGAGCACAGGATTGTGTGAGCAATCACTTTTAACTTAAAAACCTCTGCTTCTGAGGTTATGCCCCCTCCTTCCTCATTCTTTAATGGAAGTAGATTTTTTTTCTCTCATTTTAAAAATTAGATTTGTGAGAAATCAGTGTGCTTTGTTGGTCTTCTGAAAAAATTCGCACCAGGATTTATCAAGTCTACCATCTTTTTCTAATTTATTCAGGTCAACATTTATCTTCATTAATTCTTTTCTCCAACTTTCCATTGTTTTCTTTAGTTTCTCTGTTCGTCTTCTTGAGTTGGATATTCATTTATTGAAATGATTTCTTGTATATAAAGCCATAATTTTTTCTCTAAGTAAACACAGTCTTTGTTTCAAATTTCATTGTGTGGTCTTCTTCTTACTTTCTACCTTGTGTGTGGCTGCCGTTTGGTTCTTTCATTGGAACTCCACAGTATTTGGATTATATTTTTCCATCTCTAAGTATTTGGGTTTTAAATGTTATTTTTTAAAAAATAATTCTAGTATACCGTGGTTCAAGGAAGTACCCTGCACAGTTTCTGCTTTTAAAAATCTGCGGGTACTTTTTGGGGTCTACTTTATGACGAGTTTTGCTCTTCTATTTCCCAGTATATGGGCACTTCAAGAACTTGTTTTTGGATCTCCCAGTGTTTACCTTTAAGCTTTTCACCTTGGTGTAGGGATTAGGGAAAGGGTCTGCAAAGTTCAGGCTGTACCGCCTACTGAGGCAGGGTCTTAAGGAAGCTTTAGAACACATGAAGAGGTGGGTGGGAAGGGATCTGACATCCACCCCTGTGGCCTTGAGCAGAGATGACCAAGGAAAGTATTTAGCCCAATGTTTAGCTAGAGAACGGAAGCCTGAGACGTCGCTGGAGGCAAAAAAGGACAAAACTGCCGCTGCCCTACTTCAGGCACATCAGGAGAAGGCAGGGTTCTTTGGACAAGACAATAATGCTGGGAAAATAGAGGAAGACCCAATATGAGATGGATTGACTCCATAAAAGAAGCTGTCGGCACGAGGCCACAGCAGCTGAGCAGGGCTGTTGGGACAGGACACTGTGGTCGTCCCTCATTCACAGGGTCACCAGGAGTCGGAGCCCACTCAGCAACATGTAACACACACAAACCACCATCCATGGTGCATACTGGTACTCATATTATTTGGAGCCTTTCTTTAGCCATTAACACTTCTTCAAAGATTGGCATAGAGAAGGAAACAACTTTTTCGGTAGGTACCAACCTATTTCAGACAAGCAGCATAACAAACCTTTATTTCCTTTTCCCTTTCTGATCTCCCTTAACAATACTCCAGGGCTCGATCCATAAAACAGTCACATTGCTGTCTTCCCATTACTATTGCTTATGAACAATGTGTGACATCTGTATTTGTTTGGTCACCAGATTTATAATAATAACTTATTGCGCTCTACTATTACTGATTCCAGGGCCTATGCTACCTATTCTTCAGCTCTGCGTGGCTTTACCTTTTAAGCTTCTGCAACATATCTTTAAAATAAATTTTTAAAAAGGGACATGTTTGTATACTTTCCGATGCCCTTGCATATCTAAGAATGTTTTTTTGATTGCCTTCCTATGCAAAATACCACACAGTTGAGTATAAAATTGTTGGGTTACAACAGAACCGCTAAAACTTTGTAGATGGTTCGTAAATTTACCCGACAATCAGAACTTTCAATGTTTTAGGTTCCCTGACCCCACATCTAGGTAGAGGTGATATGGGACCTGGGAATATATCTGAATTGAAAAAAAAAAAAAAAAGGACATTTCCAGGTGTTTTAACCTTCTGACAGGTTCTATAGATTCAGGCGCTTTGTTACAGAGAATAAGTCTAAAGTCAACTTGCTTTTTGTTCCTCTTGTCTCTGTTTGGGTGCTTGTGAAATATTTTTCTCTCCCTTTACACTTGTTATTCTACATTCTTCCCAGGATATTCCCAGATGTGGGTCTCTTCTCCCTGAGTTTGTTCAAATGTGATGAGTTAGCCCTTTATATTCATATAGTCTCTTGTCAGGTTAGGGAAGTGTTTGCTGCCCGATCGCTGATCCCAATAATCACCAACTCCACTAAGCTGAATGTGGGCTGACTGTTCTGTCTTCCACATCTACAACCTTCTCTTGTTTTTATCTTTCTTCCTTGTATCTTTCAGAAGCATTTCTCATGGTTTTTTCCGCCATTCACACCACTGATTTGATACTCCATAGCATTTGTGTTAGTTTCCTGTCACAGCTCTAACCAATTATCACAAACTTGGTGACTTAACACAACAGAAATGTATTCTTTCATGGTCCTGGAGGCCAGAAGTCTGCAATCAGTATCAGAAGGCCAAAATCAAGGTGTTGGAATGGTCACCATCCCTCTAGAGGTTCTAGAGAAGAATCTGTTCTCTGTCTCTTTCAGCTTCTGGTGGCTGCCCGCATTCCTTGGCTTGTGGCCACATCATTCCCATATCTGCCTCCGTGGTCACATTGCTATCTCTTCTGTTGTCAAATCTCCCGCTGCCCATTTCTTATTAGGATACTTATTAATGCATTTAGGAACCGCGGGATGGAGAATAACCTCTCCGTCTCTCAAGATCCTTAACTTAATCACATCTGCAAAGTTGGGTGTCTTTTTTCTTTTTTCTCTTTTTCTTTCTTTTTCTTTTTCTTTTTTTTTTTTGTACCACGTAAGGTAACATTCACAGTTCCCAGGGATTAGGATGTGGATATCCTTTGAGGCCATTATTCAGCCTACCACAAATTAATACTCTTCCATACTCTTGCTAATTTCGATTTTAGTTCTCCTCTAGGATTTTGTTTCCAAAAACCTTCTCTTATTTAATCCATCTCCTTTTAAAAATTTTCTTTCAGTTGCCCTCCTATCAACCCTTTGTTCTTTAAAGTTTTCTGTTCCTGTTCCAGGGTGGCCAGGCCTTTTTGTAGTATGCTGAGGATTCCAAGCATTTTTCCCCAAATTCCTTTCTCCGTCCTGCTATAGATGATTTCCCAAAAGTAGACACTGCTTCTGGGTCTTCTGCAGCTCTTGCCTTTACCTCATTCTGCAGGATTTCCCCCACAAACTCTTTTTTTTTTCTTTTCGTCTTTATTCATTCTTGAACAAGGAAAAGTTTGTCCAGACCAAAGACTTCCAACAGACATTATGAGTGGACTGACAGTGATTTCATTTTCTGCCCACCTGTGTAAAAATGGAGTGCCTTCCCATATCGGCTGTGGGGTGGGGGTGGACAGGGCGAAGGGCACCACTTCCAGCAAAGTCAGAACCTTCACTCTAGTGAGGTTCACCTTCTCCTCTAAGACTTTCAACCAACTCAAGACAGAAAGCATCCTATTTCCCAGCATGCACAGCAACCAGGACACCCAACTTGTAGCATTTTGCTTTTGGGGAGTAAACTGACTAGAAGGCACTGAATTGTGCCAGTTTACCCCATGTCCCATCTGGTTACATTCCAGTGTTTCCTTATTCTACTTGGATAAATGAAAAAACAAAGAAAGGAGGAAGGGGATGTGTTAGCAAGGACCCAAGTCTGAGGTCAGTAACTGAAGGTAGAAAAGGAAGGTCAACCAGGTGGAAAGTGCTTCAGGGATGTGAGTCAGGAACCCACAATGGGGAAGGTATAAATTGCTTTCAGGAGGGATGTTGGTGGTGGGAAGGGAGGGTCTCCTCTTCGTGAACCTTCGCACCATGTATATTAATATAGATCCTGAGCAGGCTCCCTCATCACTATCACTAGTTGATGCCAGAAGATTCCGGCATTTGTCAATCCTTCTTATTTTCGCAGGCCTGTGAGTCTTCATTATTTTTCTATGTCATCATGGGTATCTTAGGGAGCAATCAGGAGGCACTGCGAGCCACCGGGCACCTGGAACCAGGATTGAGCCTGTGTCTTCCCGATGAACAAGAAGATGCTTTCAGCGGCAGCCAAACACTTCTGAGATGGTGTCTCTGAAGGGTAGCATGATGTCTGGTCTCCTGTTTTTGGCAACGGGCATCCTCGGCAAATGGAAAGACTGGCTCCTCAAACTGCAGGGCTCTTCAGCCTCCATGTGGGGCAAGTACCCAAAAGAGAATCCATTTCTGAGTCAGGTCCTGCTCCTCAGGGCTCCCGGGCTCCTGAGTGCTGGCAGACCCCCCCACCCCCACCCCCGAGCCCCTAGATCCTGGCTCCCAGGGAGACCCACAGGGTAGAACCAGGACAGCAACTTCTGGAAATCTCTTCAAGCACAAACAACTGGAATGGCCAGAAGCGACAAAGCCTGACTTTAACTGAAAACGGCCGAAGACGATGCGACCCAAGGTGGAGCAGCTGAACAGTAGAAGTGAGGTTGGCTCCCGACGGGAGACTGAGAAACACTTTTCCACATCTGCACTTTTTTGTTTTGTCAGCAGCAAACTGCCTACTTACTGCCACTTTCGAAAAGGCTAAAACATTTAACCTAATCCAAGGTCTGAGGCCCCACAGGAAAGCCTGTTAGAATGTTAATGGCATGGTTTAACTACCAGACATAAAACTACAGCAGACTGGGCAACTTTGTTCCTGGGAAATCTAGAAGAAAAGACACAGGAACAGCCTGAAATGCAGACAGAACCCACAATGGGGAAAAGGAGGATGCCATTAGACTTGTGCTTTCCAGATGTCAGGTACTCTGCTAAGCTTGTCTCACGCTAGTTCCTTACACCTCGTTTCTCCTTGCAGACAGACATTGTGTAACAAACTGTAGATTCCAAAAAGATTTACTAGAGTCCAGCTACAAAATGTTCAGGGGTTGATTATATGATTTGTGTGCTTTGTACAGTATTAGTTTTCCTTACTCTTGCCGTGGGGATAGTTTACCCTCAGCTGAAGAGACAGGGATTTCGACCGCATTCTATAGCTTCAGAGAGATGAGGTGGCTTGTGCAAGGTCCACACAAGAGCTAGGAATTGAGCCCAGGTCTGTGTGACGTAAAAGCAAAGCACTTAGTGCTTTCTATTCATTCAACAAAAGTTTACTGAGCACCTGCTATGGGCCAGGCATAGTTCTAGCACCAGAGATAGGACAAGGAACAAAACGAAACCTTTACTCTCGTGAAGCGCATTCTAATGAGCGCTACGGAGCAGTGGTCTGCTGATAACAGACGTTCAGCATTGGCTCCCATGAGCCATTTCGCACCAGCTCCAGGATACCACTGGTGAGGAAGGGTCTGCAACAAACCAATAACCATATAATACGTAATATTTCTATGATATATATTATGTATTAAATATACAATAAATTATAGTTATGTAAGGTGCCTAGTGGTGATGAGTTTATACAAAATAAAACAGGATAAAGCAGCACTGAGTGACCAGGTATATGTGTATGTGAGTGGCCAGCGTGCTGTGGGGAAGTCAGGGGAGGATCTATCCTGCGAGACAACATTTGATCAGAGATTGGCTTTTCTCATCTGTAAAATCAAGCTAATGATTCTACCTATTTAATGGGGCCATTGTAAAGATTCAATGGAATGGCAGTTATTACATCATCTTGCCTTCGAGTATAGAGTAGGTACTCAATAAATGACAGCTATGAATACTTAACTTGAATTAATCTAGACATAATCTGGTACATAATTCTCATCTTCTTTAAACTGACAAGAATATAAAGCTTTCAATTCCTAAGAATCAAACTGGTATTTTAGCCACTTAAACAGGTTCTAAATGATTGACCAGCAGGCTGGAAATATTGCTGTAAAGGTGGGGTTGCTAAGTGCAGACTCCACAGCACCAGGCCTTGTAACAGTGAACTTTGGGACTTGCAGTCTCCCTGTTACTATAGAATAATTTGACTAAATTCTTTACCAGTTAGCACTTTAATCCCATATCAAGCCAGGCCACTGTCTCTCAAAGAAGTACAAAGAAAATTATAACTTTTCTGGGGATGAGCGGGCAGCACAGTTTTGCTCTTCTTCATCCTCTAAAGCTGAAAACAAAAAGATACACACAGATAATAAGCAAAACACACACTGCAGAACTGACTCTTAAAACACCTCTAAAGCTATAACATTTATTCCAAACGCAAGTCCCTTCACCAAAAGAGGTAAGGCAGAAAACCCCCAAAGATAAGGTTGTATAACATGTTGAAAAGGAACTAAGTATCGGGTTATTTTAAACTGAAGGGTTCATTTTTCTCAGTTTGAAGGAAGAGTTTAACTCCTGCTTTTATCCTTTGTTTAAGGTGCAGCTATAGATTCATTATCAGGCAAGGGGCTAAAGAAGGGAAAACCACTTCCTTCTCAACCTGCCTCACAAACATTCCCATTTTCTCTGCACGACGTCACGTGGACTCAGCACCATTAGCTGTGCCTCAGAGACGACAGTGGGGCCACGTTGCAAGGGCTCAAGATGCTGGTTATTCAAGCCCAGGCTCAGGACTCCGACTGGTCCCTCGGGATTCTATTCCCAACTTCCTCCCTGGCGTCACATCCAACAGGTAGGAGATGACGCCTTACACCTTGGACAGGTGCTTGCTGGTCCTTGTTAATCCAGGTGGTTATATGATTATGATGACACAGGCCCAGATGTCGCTACACCACGGGGTTCTCACATGGTACCATGTACCTCTCTAATCCAAGTGAATCAGGAGCTTGTCCTTGGAACTCTTGTTTTCCCCTTAATTTTTTTCAACACACTTTCACACAAGAAGGAGCCATCTGCAAATATCATGTGAACAAAACACTCCCTTCAGGAAAAAGTGCTTTTCACAGCCTTCATCCCCAGTTGCTTGTCCGGAATCCGCTTTGGTCACTCCTTGGTTTTCAATGGGAGAGGGAGAAGGAACAAGCAGCTCAAATGAACTTGTGTGTCTACGGTGGGGACAGTGCCCCCATCCTGCACAACCTCACCTGGTAACAGGTGAAGAAGGTAGCTGACTATTCCCCTCTGTGCTTCCACAGTCCTGGGGTCTCCCCTTCCCAACGCGCTCAGAACCAGGTGGGGTGTGACCTTCCAGGGGTGACCTTGTCTTTTGTCCTGTCTTCCCTCTCCATTCACTGGCTTCCTTCCAACATTTTCATCTTTTGCATTGTATATATTTCCTTATGTGTATCAAATCCTATGAGTATGGAGGTAAGCAACACACTTTTTTTTTTTTTTTTTTTTTAACGCATGCTGGCCAACTATTAAGTCAATAATTAAGGGTTTAGGGATTTTTTTTTTTTTTTGTCCCCATCTTTTCATATTTTGGGATTTACAGAGGACTCCTTGTTACCTAGTTTTTTCTGTAAATGTCCACAAAATTCGCCATCTAGTTGCTGTCTTTTTGCTCCCAATATCTTAATTATGAACATTTTCAAACCTTCAGGAAAATTTAGAGACCTGTACAGTGAACACCCCACCTACCACGCACGTTCTACACCTGTTAGCATTCTACTCTACCCGCGTCAGCACACATCTGCCCATATAACCATTCAGCAATCCAGCTTTTTTTTCCTGATGCATTTCAAAGTAAGCTGCAGCCCAATGATTTGGTTTCTGATGATATTTCACACAAAGGCTGGCCTCAGAATAACTCCTCTGATGTTCAACTGAACCACTCCCAGCAGATTCTCAGACCCCAGTGTGAAACTCCACCCGCAGGCTCTACTTAAAATCTACCCCCACCTCCAGGATTCCTCTCAGGCTCCCGCTTAAGCTTTCATTCACTGAAGCCCCACCTAACCTGGATGAATTCACCATTTTCCCCTCCTCCTGGTCTCCTCTCCCCCCTCCAATGTTTCCATCCTAAGCCTGTCAAGCCACCATAAAATGAATATTTCTAAAGCTCAACTTTACATGGAATCACATATTTCCAGCCAAGAATAGGTGATAATTTCACAGAGTATTCAGTACGAACGATTCCTCAGGTTGGGGGGGAGGGGGCACTTCAAAATGAAATGAGGCCAGTTCTGCTCTAGGCCCTCTCGGCCCATCACCCAACATTTTGTGACAACTGGAGTGTCACGTACACCCAGTGAGGCTTGTAACTGCCGCTCTCAACTACTCATTGCCACCGCCTTCAGAACTTAGTTACCTATTTTATTTTACTGGGAGAGACTAAGAGGGATTAATTGACTATGCAAGAGAAAAAAATTTCCGCTTTCAGAACATACTGGAAATTAGAAAGTTATCTACCACAATACATGGTCTGCAGTTCCAACTCAATGCTCTAGCCAGAATTCCCCATCTGGCTTTCAGTGCTGACCTTTCTCCTCTTAGCAAGGCTACTCTTCCTTGTAATCCAGACAAAATTCACCTCTGGGTTTTATCAGAGGCGGTGGCCTCATTAATCAGCACAAAGCCAACGTTCACCCCTTCTGGTAACACAGCCCAGCCAGTAAGTTTCTCTGGGCGGGAGTTCTTTAAAGCAGCAATTATGAGAGCATATTTCACAGGAATTTTTCTTTTTTAAAGAAGTCCTTTACAGAACACATTATTGCAGAAAATTTAGAAAACACACACACACACACACACACACACACACACACAGAAATAAAAGAAACATTAACCGTAATCCTGCTACCTAGGAACTAACATTAGCATCTTGATGTATATATGTCCTTTTAGACTTTAAAAAAATATTTTATAAAATTGAAATCATATTGTATATGGTATTTCTATTATTTTTTAATTGCCATTAAATATCAATTATTTTCAGTATTAGTTGACATGAATGGATGTCATTAAGTATTATTTGATGTAATTTTAATAGAGTCATATATATGTAGATACAAATATACTATATGTTAGAATAATATTTGTTGGACATCAAGGCTGTTTCACATTTTTCACTGTTCTAATGACCACTTTGGTGAAAAACTTTGCAGATGCTACTTTCCAAATACCTTTAATTGTTTCAAACACTAAATTTCCAGGAGGTCAAGGGTTGTGTGCATTTTTAAGATTTCAAATAACTTTTGCAAAATTGCTTTGTAGATTCAGACTTTCACCTGAGTAATTTCTGTAAGTCCTTCCTAACCCAAAGGGTGGAAAAGGTGTTATTACACTATTTAAATTTACATTTCCTTGACTTTTATAGAAACTGAACTTTTTATTGGCCATTTTCAATTCCTTCATCAGAGCCGCTCAGCGATGGTGTGGAAAGGAGAGGATATGGAAATGTCTTCCAGCACCTGCCAACCACCCTGGCAGGCCCACGAGGGCGCAGCAGCCTGGTGCAGGGCACAGGTGGACAATCGGACCTCTGTAACTTAGTTGACGTTCTGGAATCATGTCTTTCATTCCTCTCCTTTGATAATTGGATATATTTCTTTGGAGACACTACAACAGCATGTATGGGAATTTTAGATTACCAAATAGTCTTCACAAATCACTGCTATCAATATTTTGCCCAAAAAGTTTTGCATAGGGACCCACTAGCTGGAAGAAGTATGATTAAAGCCCACTCGCTGGAGAGAAAAACAAAAAAGATAAAAAAGAATATTTGGAAAGTTTCACTCATTGACTTAAAATCGCATGGGTAAACTAGAACTAGAACCGAGGGCTTCCACCTTCCCTGAGGTTTTAGCAGCAGAGGAAGGCTTACCTACACAAGTGTGCAAAATGCAGAAAAAGAATTTAGTTAGATGGCACACGTCTGTGGTCTGCAGAGAAGCCCAGAGGTATTCTAGAAGGGGGAGGGAGAGATATGGCAAGCAGTTCCCTGCTCTTCCCTCCTACATCAGGGGACAGTGCTGGCCCTGTGTCCCCAGGATCTAACCATAACACTGCGCTCCTTGGTGCAGAACAGACTGGAATGCAAAGCCCAGGCAGCAAGGCCCCCAAGCATCATGACTACAGGCTTTCAGAAGGCGAGTGTCGCCCACTGCAGCGACAAATGGGCACTTATTCTTTGCTGAGAGTCTTGGTTACCTGCAAAATGTCAACCCCTGGCTTCTGGTGTCAGCTTCAGATATGTGGGATGCAGCTGGTCTCTGGATATGTGTCCCTCCGCGTTGCAAAGAGGCCAAAACCCACTCTACCTCTCTAGCACTTCACGTTGGCCCCTGGGTGTCCTCATTGAGTTGCAGCTCCGAGGTCAGGACCCTTACAAGTAACAGCAGCAGACTCTGCTGCCAAGCTTTCATCTCCGGGCACCCCAAGGAGCACTAGGGGCTCGGTGACCCAGTGTGGTGCCCAATTACGGCGAGCATGGTGGCTGGTGAGCCGGGGCTGGTTTTCGTTAAGTAACAGCATCTAACCAAGTCTTCAAAGCCAGAGGTCCCTGACGCCACTGCTATGAATTCCAGCTGCTGTGTGAAACCGTATCCTCTGGCCTGCGATCCAGGGCCCTCCGGTCCTTCCCTGTCTTCAATTTAAAACATAGAGTTCAGGGAGGGAGACCCAGGCAGCCCCCTCCCTGCCCCTCTGACCCCCTCCACCATGACCGGCTGGCTCAGAACCTTGTGAGCGGAGTCAGGCCAGGAAAACTGCCTGTAAGACAGGGACCTCTAACTTTACCAGCCCAGTTCTCCAAGCTCAGGGAATTCCAAAGCATGGTTCCAGCTGACAACTTCAAAAGCTTGTCCAGGAAGCAGGCGGGAGGGAAGCAGACATAGCTGCTTGGAGGCTCCTGTGTTCATTTCCAAGAACTGCCTGTGTGTATTTTTGGATTGGGGACAGTGGCTCTGGGCTTTAGTGAGTATCACCTGGAATGTTGTTAAAACAGATCGCTGGCCCCACCCCAGAGTTTTCTACAGAAGTTGGTCTGAGGTGGGGCCTGAGGATTTGTATTCTGAACCAGTTCCCAGGAGAGGCAGATGCGGCCAGCCTGGGAACCACACTTTGAGAACCACCGAATGAAGGCATGACGGCTAACTCAGAATGCTCCTTTCACGAAGACTGCACCACAGCCAACTTCACATGGGACACATCTAAGAATTTCCTGACCAGATGAGGTGAGGAGGGCTCCATGGGGCGGCTCCCAGTGGCTCGGTGGGAGTACAGCTGTCATTTCTCAAACAGGACATCTATTTCCTGTAGAAACTCTGTGTGAAAAATCAGATGGCACAGAGTACTCAGCCCAGCTGACCTTGAGCCATGATGTCCACTTTGCAGCATGACCTCCTTCTTCTATATTTGTCCCATCTTCTTTGGTGCCCCTCCCACTCAGAAGAGATTCTACCCCTCTTTTCTGAGACCAGAAGGCCCAACTGTGCTTTTGAAAGTTGGATCACATTCCCTCCCCCTGCTTCCTTCCATGCGCACTCTGAAACCACTTTCACCATTCATCTTTCTGGAGCCCGTCTTTCTCAATCCCTAACCATTAACATGCTGGTACCTGCTGTGTCCTTGAAATTCTTCTCCTGAAATGCTCTGAATCGTGCCCCCCACCCCCCAAAAAATCTGTATGTGGAAGTCCTAATGCCTCGTACCTCAGAATGTGATCGCAATAGGGTCTCTAAAAAGGCAATTAAGTCAAAATGAAGCCATTAGGGTGGTCCTAATGCAACATGACAGGTGTCCTTATAAGAAGAAGAAATATAGACACAGACAGATACAGACGGAAGATCATAGGAAGACACAGGGAGAAGACAGTCATCTACAAGCCGAGGACACAGGACTCAGAAGAAATCAACCCTGCTTTTAGTTCCCAGAACCATGAGAAAAAATAAAGAACTTCTGTTGTTTAAGCCACCCAATCCATGGTACTTTGTCATGGCCACCCTTTTCATATCTGCAAATTGGGGCTAAAAGCTCCTGTTAGTCATGATGAAATAGAAAGCTATGCGGCCAGGACTCAGAAGATCCAGGCCCTCAGCCAGCCCTTCCCTGTGGCCACAGCCACCCCCAAGTCCCAAAAGAGACGGCATCAGGGCAAGGAACACGGTGCTTCCGGGGCCAGGCACAGCCCACAGACCACATGCAGCCTGCTGCTAATCTGCCCTGAACACATGGAGCCCACACAATCCCTCTGGCCTGTGGCATTCCGTGGGGACTCTTAGTTTCCCCTTACACCCAGTAACAGGGTCAGAAATTCACACTAAGTTGCCCAACAACCACCAACAACAGGAGCAAAGAACCCTGCTGTGTACTCGGACAGACCTCGCTAATCCATGATGGCACATGTACGCTAAGTTCGCCCTTGGCCTTCAACTCCCCTCTCTCGGGATTCTAAGCAGCTCAGCTCCTATGCAGGAACTAGAGCTGGCAATGAGAAAGGAAACCCCTTTGCTAGCCTGGGCCTACCGAGCAGCCTGCATATTTTGCCGAATGAGATGGCGTAACAGCTAAATGACTTAGATTTCTAAGGGACAGCTGGCACAATAAAATGAGGAAATGGCCTTGAGATCAAATAGCCCTAGGATCTAAGCTGGCTGACTCTGAGCGAGTTGGAGCAAACACTTAGGGTGTGCTTCCCACAAGCTCAACGCTGCCCCTGGTTTTAACATACATTACTGAATGCAGTATGTGCTACATGGCCCCACAAAGCGGGTCCTATTAGTACCCCCAATCTAAAGAGGAGGATACTAGTCATAGACAGGTTGTCCACACCCCTGAGATTTGGGTCCAGACTAGCTCCAGACTCCCACCTCAACACTTGGGTTGGGGTTCCCAAGCTTTAGAATGCGTCAGGATTGCCTGGAAGGCTTGTTCAAACACAGAGCTGGGCCCCTCCCCAGAGGCCTCATTCTAAAGATTGTGGGTGGGGCCTGAGAATCTGTATTTCTAACAAGTTCCGAGGTGATGCTGCTGCCGCTGGTACAGCGACCGCACCTGGAGAACCACTACCCTGCAGAAGGAAAAGTGCCTCTAATGATGACAAGCTCACAGAATAGCTGGCGGCACTCACGGCCCTAGTGGGAAACAGACCTAACACAGGCCTGGTACAGCAGGGGGGCCCACTTCCCTCTGACTCAAGTGAGTTTCGGGCATCAGCCAACAGAAGGGCAGGGTGGCCGTCTGCCTTCCTGTGTCTAAAAACTCTACCATCCCCTCCCCCGAGAGCCTGGGGAGTCGATTCCCGGGAAGGTGACCGCCCCCCACTGTCCAGCCTCAGAGCAGGAAACCCTGCTGTTCTGACTCATGGGCACTGATAAGATCTCATCAGAGCCTCAGAAGCGTGAATGCCAAAGCCAGCAGGCCTGAAATCTACCAACAGTCCAACTCGGAGAGGTACCTACGCTGGATTTCGTGTCTCTAAATATTAACATCTGAATTTTGCAAACTTTGCTTGTTGTTTTAAAAAGGCTGCTAGGAAGGGAGTGCGGGAGGGGGAATACAGGCCCCAGTTTACTTTTGGCCTAATGTTTCCCCAGACTGAGAACCTGTCAGTCTGGTAGGCCACTTTTGCCCCTGGCCAGGGTCAGCCTGCCTCACCCTGCCCCCATCCAGTCACACAGGGAACCCTGTCACTGCCACCCCAGCCCAGGGCCACCGCTGAACTGCAGTAACCTGGTCCTGCTGGCCAAGGCCCAGGCAGACAGCTCACTCGGGTCACTGGGATTCACACTTTAAAAAGAGGAACACGCTGATGAGATAAAAATAAAAACTGCTGAATGCAGAGGAGGCTCGCCATTCCTGGAGGGCATGTGGCCTTGTCTCCGTGCTGCCCTAGTGGTGGCCAAGGGCCTGGGGTAGACAAAAGGCAAGAGCCCAGCAACCTGTCTGGGTCGGAACCCTGCATGAGATTCCGGATGGGCAGTCAGTTCACCTCGGGTGGGAGACATCTGGAAATGGTGATTTCTCCCCCTCGCCCCACCAAACTCCTTGATAACTACAATAGAAATACTGCAGACAGCACTTAAAGCTTACTGAACTTGAATGTAATGACAGTACAGAATGGAACGCAAAACATTCTTATTTCAGCTCTCAAAACAAAACAAACAAACAAACAGAAAAAAAAGGTCGCTGCAGACAGGAAAGGACCTGGACCCGGAATTGCGGTCATCTGATCAGCAAGATCCAGGGTAGGCCCCTCCCCGCACCTGCTCCCTCCCTTCCACGGGTCTTGCCCAGGAACCACCTTTTCCAGAGGAGCCGCGGCTCTAGGCATGGCTAACCCACATTCCTGGGCTCCAGACCCTTCTCCTGTGAACCCCTGGACGGATGCCAGGCAGGTGGCCTAACCTGTCTGGGCTGTGAAGTGGGCTCACCAGGTTCAGGGTCCTAACCCAAATGGATCATGTTCAGAATGTGTTTCCTCTTCACCCCCATTTATCGGCAAAAGTCTCCTCATTCTGCATCTTTCTACTCAAATACAACTCCTCCTCTGAAGAGCGTGCCCTGGCATCCGGGGCAGAATTGAGGTGTTTCTCTTGGGTTTCTATAGACCCGGCTCACATTCCCACTATAGTTCTGGCCACAATGACACAGTGATTTGTTTTTCTCCTCCGCTGGAATCTGAGCTCCGAGAAGGCCGGAGCTGTATGTGCATCAAGGCCTAGCACCTGGTAGCCCCTCAATAACCACTGGCCAGAAGGATTGGTACCTGTCTGCTTCCCTCGCAGAGTTTTAGGTACAAAGGAGAACATAAGGAAAGTATCCTATAATGGAAACACCCTATGAAAAGGTAAAGAATTTTTATCTATAACGTAAGTGATTAAGGTTTAAAGCTTTTGAAAAAAAAAAAAAACGATAGCAGAAGAATGTTATGAGGGCCCCATGTCAAGTGCTACAGTGGTCCCAGGGGCCCAGACGGCATCCTGGCAGCCTTCCCAGCTCACTCTATAAGATGCTCAGTGACACAGCTTCCAGAGCTGCCCTTGCCAGCATGACACCCATGGGCACGCAAGGCTACTGGGCACTTGAAATGTGACGGTGCAAACTGAGAGGTGCTCTTAAGGGTAAAACACACACTGGATTTCAAAGCACACACAAAATGCACGTAAAACATTTCAGTAGTCACATTTACGTTGATGATGTGCATAAATGTAGAATCTCAATATTCTGGATACACTGGGTTAAGTGAAAAACATTAAAATGAAAGCCACCTGTTTCGTCTTGCTTTTTTAAACAGTTCTATCTAAAAAATTTTAAATGCACATTGGGCTTCAACTAGACAGAGATGTTCTAGATGGTCCACCAAGAACTGCTCTCTCTGACCCAGCCCTGGAGCCCCCTGAAATCTGCTCATTCCTGGGGATTCTTATGAATCCTATTCCTGTTAGTGTCCGTGTCCGGAGATTTCGCCATGTTATCACTCAGCCTTCAACCAGGCTCCTGGTGCCAAGAAACCCTCTGTGGGTGGGTTAGGGGTGGTCTGGCTATCTAGGGATGGCCCGCCTATCATCCAGGGCCCAAATGCACTCAGGGCCAGCGTGTAAATGTTCATTGCCGTGGCCTCAATTCAGCCCGTCCTGGCAGCGAGGGCTCATTGTACTGGCAGATTCCTGCCCTTATTTAGGTCAGTGGCCACATTACCCCAGAGTCCGAGAGAGAGTTTCTATGGGGTTTTGTTTTTGTCTTTGCCATTCTTTGCTACCCTGTCCCCTCTTTGCAGAAAACGCCACTTTGCGGAGGCACTAAAACTTTTTTAAAAACAGCCAGAGATCTGGTTTCCTCGTGCTAATCACTCCCGCATCCCAATGAAACAACCTTCACACATTGGGAGTTTGTTCCTATTTCCAAAAGTTAAATACATAGTTCAAAACCTAATACCACTTTATTTGGGAAAAAATCACATCCCATGCTTTTCACCTGCAGCTCAGTTTTCCAAATCGCACTTGAGACCAACGATTTCTCCCTTCCCCTCACAGAGGTGGGGCTGAGAATCAGAGGGCCACTTTGGCAATGAAATGTGAAACCCCTTGCAAAGCTCTAGAGAGGCCAGGAACATTTGGCAGGCCACTCCTTCCTGTCCCATGTGAAATATGGGACATATCTCCTTCCTCACAAAATAATCAGTGGCAGTGACTTACATGTGATACAGTTTTGAAAGGAGTCTTGGGAGAGTCTAGCGTCAAAGACCAATTATATTTTCCTATTGTTTATCTTCTACGTGATTTTATTTAAACAAATTATACAAGGCTGTATTCTCATTGTAAAAAAAAAAAAAATCCCAATAGTGCCAAAGTGAGTGAGTGACAGAAACCTCACACCACTGCCACCTCCAGGACTCTGTTGTCGGCTTTTGTTCCTGACGAAACGTGATGTCTGTCGGTCACATTAGATTGCCAGCCCCCCCTCCTCCTGCCCACCAGGCACTGCCTTGAGCAACAGGGCTCCAGGCAACCCTAACCCTCTTCCCATAGAGTCCATGTGGCTGAGAGCCAGGGCCCTGGTGGGAACAGAGGCGAGTGAGCTTGGACCACTGCTCCCAGATTTAAGCAAAGTCAACCTTTTACCGGTCTTAGGACTATTACAAGATGGTCTTTCACCAGTTCCTAGAAGGCAAGAGCCAGCACTTACTCCTCCTGTACCCCCAGTGTCCAATACAGGATCTGGCACCCAGGAAGCAGTCAACAGACATATGCTACACAGTCCAAAGGCACACCTTTTTTTAAAAGAAAATTACTGTTGCACAGTGATTTCCAGCCATCTCAGGAACTCTGTGGGATCTCTCCAGAATACGGGGAGGGAGTGACGCACCCAGGAAAGTGGCAGCCCCAGCCTCTGCAGCCCAGGTGGCCCCCTCTGATTGCAGGGCTAGGGACTCCCAGACTTCACTCCCAGTCTGTCCTGGGGCAGCTGCAAACACCAGATGGCCAGATAGCCCTGCACCACATGGGGACTCTGTGCATCAAGGTCAGCACCTCACTCAGGTGGCAAATGACCCACACCCACGCATCCAGATGGGCTTTCTGCAGGAGGCCGGCTCCCCAGGGATTTGTTGGGGGGGGTCAAGTTTAACCCCCTCCAAAATCTGTTTCAGCTACTAGTAAAATCCACCCATATTACTAACACTGTCTCCTCTGTTCAATCAGCAAACATTTACAGACCAAATGTCCCATGGAGGACCCTGAGCTACAAGAAGACACATGAGAAATGGTTCTGCCCACCAGGAATTTACAATCTCATTGGGAGACACCAAATCAAGAGACTGGAGTTAACTGATAATACAAGGCAGCAATGGGCCACACAAGTGGTCTGGGCGATCGGTCCTGAAGAATCAGGACTGAAGACTTGTTCCCTCTCCAGACTGCAAGGTCACAAGCTGTGACATTGAGCAGACCCCAAATCCTCACCCTCTCTCACCTTGTGGACACCTCCAGACCAAACAAAAGGGAAGAGGACGAGATGGGGAGTGTAGACTACTCATTCCCTCGGACAATGGGGAACGTGCAACAAAGCTTTAAGACATGCAGAACCTGTGACCCAGCGGCAAACTACCGGAAAGCAAAGGTATGCCGAACTTATTACTGAGTTGTGTAAAACATGTTTTACAAAGGAAAAGCTTAAATGTCAAACAATAAAGATTAAATGGAAATAACAACAGTACCTACCTCCCAGGGCTACGTGATGACAAAGTGGGTTTATGTGTAATGCTTAGAACACCGTCTGGTACAGACAAAGTTCTACACAGTCGCCCCCCCCCTTATCATCCACGGGGCAGAGGTTCCAAGACTCCGAATGGATGCCTGAAACCTCCGATAGTACCACACCCTCCATATAGTATGTTTGTTCCTATATATACATATGTAGGATAAAGTTTAGTTTATAAATTAGACACAGTAAGAGATTAACAATAAGAACTAGTCGTAAAAGAGAACAATTATAACAATATACTGTAATAAAAGTATGTGAATGGCTTTGGGGCCATTATGAAGTAAAATACGGGTTATCTGAACACAAGCACTGCGGTACCTTGACAGGCAATCTGATCACCAAGCCGGCTAAGGGGTTCACAGATGGCAGTGTGTCCAGCGTGGAGACGCAGGACAATGGGATGGGTCACGTCCAGGTGGGCAGAGTGGGATGACTTAAGATTTCATCACACTACCCATGGTGGCATGCAGTTTTTTAAAAAGCTTATGAATTGCTTATTTCTAGAATTTTCCATTGAGTATTTTTGAACCAAGACTGACCAAATAAGAGGGGCTATTGCGTAAAACTTTCATCGTCATCGTCATCTTTGTTATGGCCGCCGTTCTTAGACGAATTAAATGCCTTTTTATCTAATGCAACCATCTTACTACCACAAAGAACATTCCATGACATGGGGAAAAGACTGAAATATTACTGGGTGAAAAAAAGTGTTTTTTAAAACTATACATTAGCATGAGTCCAATTTTTTAACAAACATTTATTCATGAGCACACGGAAATAGAGGCTGGAAATGTATTTTCTGAGGTTCTAAGAGCAGTTATTCCAAATAGTAGTATTAAAAGCGAGATTTTTCTTTATGATTTGTGCTTTTCTGACTCCTCAAATTTTCCCTGTAAAATGTATTCTTTTTTTTGATATTTCTTTCTAATTAAAAAGTGAGAGAGTGGCAAATTTTGGCCCACCACCTACTTTTCATTAAACCAATTGGCTGGCTTCATTTAGCTCCTGCACAGGAGGGTCCGGGGGCTATTTTTACTGCCAGGTTCCTATCCCACTACAGATACTGCTGACTCCCACAAGGCAGCTTTTTAAAATGACAATAGAGTCTTTCTATAACAGCTAATTACCTCTGAGCCTTTCAACTGCGTCTAAAAGAGAACCAGAGTTTTAAAAATACCGGCCTCTCCTGCACTGGAGTCCTGGGGAAAGGATAAACCAAACTGGCTGGGTACTCATTTAGTTTCTGGTGGTTTTCCACTTTCCTCTGCTTGACTGTTGGAAAGGGAAGGGGGAGGGAAGGAAAATGGCCGCAGAACGGCAGCTGCGTGGTGCAGGGCATGACCTGACTGCTTTCCTGAGCTACTTCCCGTCCAGGTGCAGCCCACTCTGTGACAGCCCCAGGCCCAGATGTCATGGTCACACTTCAAAGCCACCGTACGAAGCCTGGACGTGACCTAAGGCTCTGCCACCAGGAGCTGCGCCGGGACGAGCATCATTCACCATATATTCTGCCTGGTCTCCTGGCCCCTAACTCTTCCTTATTTGGGAATTGGCGACTTAAATCCAGAACCCAACACTTGTCCCCAACACGCCAAGTGTGACCAGCAGAATGCCCAGACTCACCAGAGACCTGCAGTGGGGCCTGGCCGGTGGTTAATCCAGGGCAGGAAGGAGACTACAGGGTCATTGTTTCTGCCCTGCCTGCGAGAAGGCGCTGGTGTGGACGTCCTGCTTCAGACACCAGAAGGCAACCGGGGTCAGTACATCCCAGGGTTCAAGAGCTGGGCTCTGGGCTAAGGGAACTTTGGGTTCAAATCCCAGCTCCACTTCATCTTGGCCTCTGTTACCTTTTCTAAGTCCTGGTGTTCAGGGCTATAAAATGGGGCTGGTGGTGGTCTCATTTCGTTAAACACAAGGCACAAAAAGCATTTGGCTCAGTTCTTGGGCACATTAGATCCTCCAAGAATTGTGAGATTCCTTTAAAAGACAATCTGAGTGGCACCTGAGCCACGCTGAGAAGCAGGAAGGTCTTGCCACAAAGTCTCTATCATTTAAAAGCAAACTGTGCTGTTGTCCATTTCCCATGGATGTCCTTGGGGCAGCTGGATGCTGCCAGCCCTCTGTGTGGAGGCCCCAGGCGTGCCTGGTGCAGGCTAGTAAACAGGGCGAGAAACCCGACTCCACAGAAAATAAACAAGCCCTCCTCAGAAAGACCCTGGCCAGGCAACCCCATGCAAAGGCCCCAGCTGGAATTCCAGGCTGTCGGCAGGCTCTCAGGCCTCTAAAGTCTCTGGGGAAGAGAATTCCACACAAGGGCCTGGCCAGGAACGAGGCGTCCTAAAGACTTTTCTAACCCATGTTCACGTATCTCAGCTCTCATATCGACTCTTGACCAGCCCCTCACCATGGAGACACATGATGAGAAGGCAAATTGTTCTCTCAGCTTGGAATCACCCTCTATGTCAAGTCCTTGAGTAGAGGACTTCTCAAACTTGAATCACAGATCCCCTGGTAAAATGCAGACCGAGTCTGTGGGTCTGGAGTAGGGCCCAAGCTTGCATTTGGAACAAGCTCTCAGGGGAAGGCAATGCTGCTGGTCTGGGAACTGCAGGGGCTGGAATCCTTTGGAAGAGATTCTGAAAGGAAGCCGGAGCGGGCCCAAGAGCAGCTGAGGCAGGATGCACCAGGGCGCAATCCCACCTGAGGCTTCAGCCGGCAAGAACCAGAGGACCTCTCACCTCTGGAACCAGCTTGCTAGAGTTTAGGTGTAAATGCCCATGCGCGTTTCTGAAACCACCACACAAGTGGAGGCTGGCAGAGAAAAGGGACAGGACAAGGGAAAGCCTGACAGGTGGCAAAGAGGACCAATCCCTGGTTACGACCATAGGAGGGGAAAGATCACAAACCGTGGGTTACCCACCGTGGCTCCTCTATCCTGACAATGACACCCGGGGCGGGCAGATGAGGAAACGCGCTCCGACAGGTAATGCCACCTAACCTGTGTTAGTTAGTTAATCATTACCAGAGGCACGATTTGATCCCAGACCAGGCCTTTCCAGCTCGAAAACCTGAGTGCTTTTCTCTACACCCTGATGTGCAGAAGAAGCCAGGACCCTTCACCCAGCTTCCCCAAAAGTTAATACAATCTTACAAAACAGTGCGATTATCAAAATCAGGGAGCTAATGGTGAGGCAACTATTCACTACCCAACAGACTATATGCACATTTCGCAGCGTCCACTAAGGTTCTTCTCCTGCTCCAGGAACCAGTCCAGGACCCCACATTGACTGGATTTAATCACCACGCCTCCCTGGTCTCCTCCAATCTAGGACAGTTCCACAGGCTTTCTTCGTCTTTCGTGATCCTGATATATTTTAAGAGTACTGGCCGGTTAGTTGCAGAATGTCTCTTAATTTGGGTTTGTTGTCTCCTCGTGATTAAATGCACATTATGCATTTTTGGCAAAAGTGCCTTAGGGCTGAGGCTGTCCTCTTCCATGCCTGCTTCGTCCCGTTAGGGCAGGGTCTGCGTGTCTCCCCTGGAAAGTTACTACTGTTCTCTTTGTAATTAATAACTATTCCGGAGGGAGTTCCTGGGAGATTTCCCGCAGGTCTGAACAGGTGACTCTGGCGACACTCCTGTTCAAGCGCTCTGAGGCTAACGGAGCAGTGAGTACAGACCGGACTCCAGGAGTCTGGTTCCATGGTTAACGGGCAGACGCACAACAGACAACCTGCAGGAAATTCCAGCAAATCTCCACCACGACAGCCTTAGGCATAAAGCCGGCCTGGGGAGTTCGGTCATCTCAGAAAACTACAAACACAAACAGAAAACCCCTCTGTGTCAACGTCCCAATGGAAATGCTCTGAAGGGCAAATCTAGCACCCTACAGTGTCTGTGCCAGAAAACAGGCATGTGCAGGTAATGAGTCCCCCAGACTAAGTTGTTTGTTCCAGAACGGGGCTCTTAGTCTGCAGCAAAGCTGGACATGCTTAAAGAAATGGGATGTGGGAGAAAATACCCACACGTCTTACAGAAGAGCGGGCAGAATTTAAGATTTACCAAGTAATAAATAATAGCTGTCATTTATAAGTGACGGGCCAGGTGTTCTGTGTGGCATGCGTGAGGGGCGGTCCTCGTGGCAACCCCGTAGGACAGGTGGGGGGAGGGGAGCTCCTCACTGTCACCCACAGCTGGGTTCTGACGGCTCTGATACTGAAGCTTCCTGTCCCAAGGGGAAGTGTTCCTTCCCTCCCTCCATGCTGGGGCACCCACAGCGTCAGCAGAAAGGGTGTTATTCCCATTTTAGGGAAGAAGCAGCCGAAACTAAGAGAGGACGCCATCCCCCAGCCAGGTAAGGGAAAATGGGGGTCTGAACCCAGCTATGCAACGGCAGGCTGTGCTCACCACCTCACTCTTTTCCCCGTGGCTTTGTAACTCTGGCCCAGGGTATTTCAGAAGCCATGGACTAATTAATCCCTGACATTATTATTAGTGATTATTAATCCCAGGCATGAGGCCGCATTCCCATAAACAGCATGACCTGCCTTCTCAGCAAGTCCCTGTCCTCCCCCCTTCTGAGGGTCGTACCAATAATTAGAACAACGAAAATTCTGAAGGGAGGGGATGAGTTTTTAATAATAATCATAATCATGACCAACCCCCCTTCCTAGAAAATTCTTACATCTAGACGGTCCCCACACAGCAAAACCCACGTGACGCAGTTTCCTGACACCCAGAGGAGAAACTGCTGGTGAGGGTGGTACCCCGATGCCTGGGTCTGAGGCAGTCTGCACTGAGTGCGGGCAAGATGCTGTAACTTCGGAGAACTCTCTGCAGATTCCTCAGAGAGAAAAAGCGCTCCCAGCTCCCAAGGACACACCTGCCTCTCTGGCCTGGGATTCCAGTTGAAGGCTCCATGCAAAGCTTGTGTGTCCTTGTACTGGCTGGGTGTGTGTGCAATCTGAGCCCTCTGCCCCGTGATGTTTAGGGCACTCTGCCACCTTGCAGGAGCAGCAAGGAGATTCTCCATGGGCCTCCCTGTGGCCCTTGGAGAGCTCCTGTAGAGATCCTGGCACACCCAGCAGGGCACCTTACCTCCAAGTCTGTCAGGTCTGTCTCCCTCTGGACTACACTTCACAGTAGCAGGGTTATTACTACTGCACTGGGAAGGGGGGCTCTGCCTTTTAGCCTCACTGTATCCCCAGGACCTGACCAGATGCCTGCAGAGTAGGTACTCCAGAGTATGTGATCACCAAGAGAACACAGAAATGAACAGAAGAAATGAGCCAGAAACAGATGGACTGCAAATCGGGAGAATCTGAAGGATTCTTTTCAAAAAGAAAGGTTTCAGTACGCTCCAGGTACATGAGCATTCGCGTCTAATATCTGGAGACCAGCTGAGGACACACACACATCACCGCTGGAATCAACTAACACATCCTGGCACACAGAGGGATACATGGATTCCTGACAAAGTGCCCACATTTTAAAACTGTGCACCTCCCAACTGAAGAATTAGGCAAGGCAGGCCGAGGAGGGCCCCTTCAGGACCCAATGCCACCGCTCCCACCCACTTCTCTAGGCAGACCCCCATAATCAGTTCCACCGTTCTTCCCAGGCCAGCCCAGAGGAGCCGGGAACTCTGCACCCAGGGCACTAAGTGTATTGCCCACTGCACAGCCCGCCTGCCCAGGAAGCATTTGGGATTCTGTTAGGGATCATGAGTGCTGGCTCGTACCCCATGCTGAGACGGACTTGTGGGAATCTGCTTCTCTAAGCAGGTGGACCTTCAGCGGAGCAACATTGGAGACCACTGCTCTGGCTAGAACCAGCAATCACTTAGAGCCGGTCCCATCTGCCCGCCCTCCCTGGACTGGAGTAGAATCCCATAAGCGCTGGGGGATTCCAGTCAGAACACCTACGTTTGGATGCAAGGGGAATATGGAGGTAACAAGCCACAGAAAGGGGGAGGGGCCAGGACTGAGGAGGTCCTGTGCTGTGCCCCCGCCCCGGGGGGTACTCGGCTGGGAGGGGGTCACAAGGAATGGACAGGACAGATGCCCAAAGAACCACGGGGCTAAATGTCACCAACTTGGAAATTTTGCCTCAGGTTGGAACTGGAATTCATTCATTCACACATTCCAGGATTTTTTCCTCCAATAGGTACTTAACATGCCTGGACCTGGATTAGAAGCATGAATTTGGCTTCAGATATGTCCAAGCTGTTCCCAAGAAGAACCTTGGGGGCCTGGAAGACACGCCAAGTGAGATGACATCCCCTGCGAGTGGCGGCCTACTGAATTCAGGACCTCAGACATCAACACCTTCACCAGGCGGAGCTAGAAATCTGAAGGTCCCTCATGTACGAACTCAGGTCTTTTTTTGACCTCACAACAAAAATAGCCACAGTTCTTCTGGAATGAAAAGGACTCAAAACATGGAGTTCAAAAGCCACACAAAACAAACCCAGGACTGGTGAGTCTCAGGTCAGCAGGGGCTTCCCGACCCTGAGGACTGACACAGACTACAGGCTCCGGGGGAAACTCTCCCCACCCAGTACGTCTAAGGCTGAATTCTACTGTCAGCTCTACCACAGCACGATGACATGGCCCCAAAGGCCACCACAGAGGGAGGTGTTGATAATTCTGGAAAAAGCCTTAAGAGCAGGGTACTAGGATGGGTGTAGCTGATCTGCTACCCGTCACTTACCAACGACGGTCATTGGTGGCTTGGATTCCTGAATTCCTCTTAGAAAACACAGTCCTGGGCACACGTTAAAAGGACTGCCCCTTACAGAATGTAAAACAACACCCCACAGTGTCCAAAGGCTGGGCTTCTGGGGGTTGTGGTCCCTGGAGCTTTTCTAGACAGACATCTCTACGTGTAGAGGGAATCTGGCCACCTCGGGGCACAAATCCATCAACACATAATAATGAACAATCAAAAGCTTCATTGGTCTTCCTCCCCCCTCCTTTGCCCTTTCCAGACTTGCCTCTGCCCTCAGGGTAACCCCATACCTCAGAGTAGCTTCCCAAGGCTAGCGTGAAGGGGTCCCTCCCTTCCTGTCCAGCCTTGCCTCTCCCTCCTGTTCCCTGGGGAACTCTCCCTGTACTTCAGCAGTACTTGGCCTTCAGACTCTAAAAGCATTCTGTCTTCTGCCTCTAGGCACTTTCTCCCTCTCTAGAACTCTGTTCCCTCGGCCTCTTCTTCACCTAACTTCTCCTGGTTGGTACTTCAGATCTTGGCATTCATCATCAGTTCTTCCAGGACCCTTTCCTGACACCCGCCTCACCCCAAGAGTTGGTGAGCATCCTGCTGCAGACGTCAGTGCTTCCCCCCACACTGGACCAGGACTTTCTCCAGTGTAGACAGGTCAGAGCCCAGCGGGGTCAGATTTCAACTACCTGGACGGGGCACAGAAGAGTCCAGCCGGGCTGCCCCCCAACCTCCTGCAATGACCTGAGCCCCACACAGGGGACTGGGGGACAGAAGGAATCCTGTGCCAAAGCCCTCCATTCCAGCCCAGAGGCATCTGGGCATCACTCATCCTTGGGGACAATGTCCAGCCCAGCTGCCTGAATGAGGGACAGGCAAGAAGGAATCCTTCCTACTCTGATGCTTTTCGTTTCTTGAGCCACAAGGTCTCTCATGTCATTCATGGAAAAACCATTTATGTCCTAATGGTGGCCTAAGGAGTATCATTCCTATTCTTAGACTTTAGTACCATTTTTTTTTTTTAATATAAGAGGAGCTGGGTTAGATGATGGACAGTCTACGACTTCAGTGAAGCAGGTCTGCCCAGTATTACCTAGTGTTGAGACGCAGGCCTTGAACTGGGAAGGTTCTACCAGTGAGGAAGCCCAGGCTTGTCACTTTGTGATAATACTGTGAGCTCTGTAACTCAGCTTTCTGTGCTTTTTAGCATGGACACAAAAATTAGTCTTAAGAAAAGCAGAAGAAGGAACCCAGGCACATAACGATGAATATCATCTGTGCCCTGGATACGAGAGACAAAGGAAGGTGTCAGCTACCCCTGAGAAGATGAGCCGACAGAACTTCCTGCCCATCCGTTCTGCTCACGCTGGCCTTCCCTCTGCCACTGCTCAGAAATGCCTCTTGCGTAGTTTTTCCCTTGATTCACGTGACATGAGGAGTCTGCTGCATCTGTGCTTTTGCTTTCTTCCCTTTTAAAAATAATTTGTGGTTTGTGTGTTTTTACACAATACAGATTAGCTGGCTGTGGATGAGTCACTGCTCACACACCGTCACTCCCGGCGTTTAAAAATAAAAATCGCATCTGCAATGCAAAGCTCAGCGCTACGCTTTTAGAAAAGGGTGAAAGACTGGGGTGCCAGTGCCCCCCTGGACCTGTGCAAAGCTTTTCCAGGTGAGGCATTTTAACCTGCAGGATTCTGACAACCTAGAAGCATCTCAATGCCCCACACCTTGACCTCCCACCCCTGCCCATGCATTACTCTCAAGGGCGCTGGCCAGGGGCCACAAACAGCCTCAGGATCCCAGACTCCTAAACCAGAAAAGGCTGTGGTCTCTGGCCACAAAATGTCACCAGGATAAGCTCCCTCAAACTAACAAGAAAGAGCAATCTTGAGTTATAAAATAAAGGCACAAAAGGAAGTGCGTCTGGTCCGAGACCCGGCAGGGCCCGCCTCGCAGAATGGAGCATCTGCGTTTGATCAGGAGGCCCCCCCAGATTTACACCTCCTACAATGGCTCACACTGGACCAGGCAGCTGGGCGCATCACTAGCCATCCCCAATTTGAATGTTCCTCTCTTTTTTTCGGTGTGGGCTGAAAGTTTCACTATGGAACACAAATGATAGCCCCCTCCGGGGCCACTTTCAGTCTCAGCCATAACAAGAAGAATTGGCAGGCCAGTGGCAGCTGCTCCCAGGCTTCTCCAGTGTCCCTGTCCCTATCCCTCTGGTGTGCCACACACACCCTCTCCCACACTTACCTACACAGCTGTGCCAGAAATGTTTCACCCACAGCAAGAGGTCAGGGCTGAAACCTCAATTTTGGGTTCTAAACCAAAGCCATTGCAGTGGCTGACCTCAGGGCTCTGTCCCCTTGTCCTATAAACTCGCTCTTGTCAGTTCAAGCACACCCATGATTTTAGGACCAGGCACCAAGCTGCACAGGGTAATGAGATCTGGCACAAACCAACGCTCCTCAGGAGAATGTTTCCTTGACAGAAAACAGGGACACGGCGTAACCTGACACCAATATGGTCATTTCCAAGCGCAGTCTGATTTTATGCCACCTGGTCTAACAGAGGGAACTCTCACGTTCCTGAGTAAAAGCAAATGTGGAAACCGTTTCAAGTTCAAAAACCTCTTAGCATTTTTCTGGAGAAGAGGTCAATGACTGGTAGTAACTTAGGAACGCAAGCTGGCAAGACACCAGAATGAGGAAGCCAGGCATTGTGGGTGTGGAGGGCACAAGTCAGGCCCCCAGCTAGCGGGTTCCAACCCCAGAGGCAGACGCCAGGAAAGAGGTGCGATTACTTGAGGGTGGGCTTCTCCTCTCTGAAAATAACCCGGGGATGATCGAGCGATAGGCTTCACGCCCAACTCCCCCAATTTCAAAGAGTGGGTTGTTTTAAGACTGTGCTTGGATTAGTGTTATTTCTGTGTGCTAGGCTTCCATTAGGTATCAGACTCAGAGAACTAAAATAAACCCAAAAGAACAAAGGAAGCCGGTGGAAGTTGCCATATGTTTTCCTCTTTTCAAGTCCACGTGGGCCAACTGGTGTGCTGGCCACTGCTCCCACAGTTTCCCCTTCAAGAGGGGCTGGTTCTTAAGAACGAAACACAAAGCCTTTAAAAAAATCAAGCAAGAGACAGTCTCCGCGCCTCGCTCCAAAAACGTCCAACCCTACAGAGACGGAGCTGTACATCGAGTCTCTGATTGCTGTTTTCCAGAAGTATGCTGGAAAGGGCGGTAACACATGCAGTCTCTCCAAGACTGACTTCCTAAGCTTCATGAGTACAGAACAGGCTGCCTTCACAAAGAACCAGAAGGATCCCAGTGTCCTTGACCTCATGAAGAAGAAACAGGAACTGGACATCAACTGTGATGGGATGCTAGATTCCCAAGAATTTCTTAATCTTATTGGCAGAATGGCGGTAGCTTGCCATCACGCCTTGACCCATTCCCAGAAGTATATCTGAGGAGCCCTGGAAGCTGGCCTCCACACCACCCCTTTCCTTCCAGCCTCCCAATCACCATGATCTCCTCACAGACCACCCAGAGCCCAGAGCACCAACCACACCGTTCAGGCCATTCCTGCTGGGAGTTATAAAACATTATCTTTTTTTTTTTTTTTTTTAAATCGCTTCTTGGTCAGGATTATGTTGATTTTTGTCTGATGGTGTCCCAGGAATTTAGAGTGGGAGGTAGACACAGGAGCCAAATCAAGAGTCACTCAAGCTAAAAATAACGGTGAGCCCTGACTGTGTGTTTTCTATCCTACAGGAGACTTACATTCATTTCTCAGCTACATGCCATCCAAATCAAAGAGGCTCATCTTGTTATTTTTAGTTTCTAGATGGGGAAACTGAGGTTATGCACAGAAAGATTACGTAAATCCTGAGAGCAAGCATCAGGCAAAGGATTTGAAACAAGGACCTCTGCTTTTAACCACAGTGTTCAAATGTCAGTAAGGCAATGCGAGTAATTAGTTTCTGGGATACCTCCCTTCTGAGTCACTTTGGGTCGTGGTAGGGTATGCGCTTGCTTCTATCCCCAAAGTACTACGCCTACGGAAGCTCGACCCATGGCAACTACTCCATAAACACTGACTGGATAGCAAGATTCTCAGCTCAAAGCAGTCGACCTCGGAAAGATAAATACAGCCAAAGGACTCCAAGAAGATTTAGCAAAATAATGTCCACTGATAACATAAAGACGTTCAATATGTTATATCATAGCTATTGCACATTGAATGATAACATCAGTATTAATATTTCAAGACTAGATAAAACTACTCACTGATTTTTTTTTAACCTAAGACTCAGCATTTTAAAAAATCCCCCTTTTTCAACCAGACAAATGTTCCAACAGTCAGAATTTAGATTAGCACTCATCTTGAAATTTCCATCAATTGGGTTAGCCGGTCAGTAAATATATTTCTGAGGACCACACTGGACCAGGCGCTGGGCTAGATCCTTCCCTCATAGCTGCTGGTTGTCTTTACTGTATCTCGTGTCCTGTGGGGGCTGGTGCAATGGAAATGGTTTGACACCCACTAACACCAACTGCAGAGGCCAGGGTGAAGGGTAGGCAGGTCTCAGCGGCACTGGTTATTGTATCAGACTATTCAAGATCTCCACAGTGTCTCAAATTGAATCCACTGAAGGACATCAAATTTGTCGTGCATTAAACTGAAATTTTTTAAATGCGGAGGTCAACATCTGCTAATAAATTGTTATAAAGCATTCCCAAACATGAAATTATATAAATCCTTGATAACATTTAACATTCATAATAAAACATCCGAAGTAACCAATGGGCCTCAAAGGCATTCATCTACTCAGTCTCCAAACATATTTAAAAATAAATATCTATAATTAGCCACTTACATATTTCAGAGCTCAGTTTTTGTTTTTTTTTTGTGTGTGTGTTTTTAAGTGCAAACCACTCATTTCAGCAGATGACTAGGAACAAAGACAAGAGGAAAAGTATGTAGAATTAACGCTCACCACCAATTTACTGGAGAGCTCACCTGAATGAAGGAAATGCCCTAAGTGAAATTTTGCTTTTTATTGAAGCTCATTACTGAGTGTTGCCTTTGAGATCACTGGGCCCTCCTTCCCCACAGCTTCCCCACAGGACCCCGATGACAGCCATCCAGCCCGCCGGTCTCAGGTGCAGTCACAACGCTGCTGGCTGCAGGATCTTACCTCTCAACAGTGAGGCCATTAGCACGCTGTGCAGACCGACCCCAGCACAGTGCTGGCAGGTGCCAGACGCATGGAATGACTGATAAAATTACACCCTTGTAACTGACTGACGTCGGGGGGAACAGGAAGTGCCTCTTCTGACTCATTTCTGGTCTCATCAGCAAATACAGTCATTATTGCTGTATTGATTATCAAAAAAATACAAGTTCTAAAAATCCTGCAGTAAAAATAACAGGGCTTATTTAGAAAGGGGAGAAAGAGAGAGACAGGCCCTACAAGACTGATGCAAATTTGTACCCAGAGAATTAACAAAGAAAGTAACAATCACAATTTTTAAAATTACCAGCACAGTTAAACATAAGTTAAATTACTAACAAGTAGAGAAACGGGACTTGCAGATAGATACTTGTACACCCATTCTCATAGCAGTATTATTCACAATAGCCAAAAGGTGGGGGGAAAAACCAGTGTCTACAGGTGAATGGATAAACACAATGTGGTATATACATACAGTGAAATATTATTCAGCATTCAAAAGGAACGGAATTCCTTGGGCACATGCTACAACATGGACGAACCTTGAGGATATTATACGAAGTGAAACAAGCCAGTCACAAAAAGATAACTACTGTATAATTCCACTTAAGGGAGTTAGTGTTTAACGAGTACCTAGTTTCAGTTTGGGAAGATGACAGAACTTTCAGCAATGGAGGGTGGTGAGGTTGCACAATAATGTAAATGTTCTGAATGCCAATGGACCATACACTTAAAAATAGTTAAAAAGGTAAATTTTATGTTATGTACATTTTACCACAATTTAAAAAATTCAAAAAAAAAAAAAAAAAAAAGAAAGAAAAGAAACAAAGAACACTTAAAATTCTAAAAGGTCACATGGCTTAACTGAAGAAGAGGTATGCAGGAGTTGGGGATGATGACTTGTCATGACAAGGGCAAAACGCACAAAGCTCAGAGAGAACCACGCAAAATCACTTCCGGAACAGAGCACACAGCCAAAACGAACCAAGAAGAACAAGGCGAATGGGTTCTGGGTTCTTCCTTGGCTTGCAGAGTTCTGCTGGATTTGTGCACTACTCAAAATATTAATACACTGGGAAAGAATGATTTCCACATTGTAAAGACATTTTCATCTTCACCGTCATACTAGCAGATGACCTAACCTGCGTTAGACAAACACGTATCACAGCAAACACTTTGGTATTTCACATTGCCAGTAATAGTTCCTAAGACTGCTGAAAGAATGGCTCGCTTACTGAATTTTAATCAGTCCAATCTTTGCATACATATTCCCCAGCTACGGCGATGACCCTCCCCATACATACCTCCACCCACACAAATACACACTGATGCATCCTTAAGTGTACCTTTATTTCGAATGACTTTTCATTGCTTGTCTTGAATCATTCTATTTCCTTCAATCAATGCAGAAATTTTGATTTAGTCATTAAGGGGAAAGTAGACTATTGGGTCCTTCCAATAGGGTGCTACTGTAATTTCACAATCCAACAGGAAGACGCAGTGATGCCTTGTTGTCATAACTGAGGCTGACAGACCCCTTAGGTTTCCCCTGAAGATCTGAAGTTGGGCCAGAGGAATGGACCCTGCTTCTCCCCCTGGGAATCACACTCAGAACTTCTGGCTGATCCCACTTGAGATACACTTTTTGGGGTCAGAAGACCTGGCCTGCCTCAAGCCCTTTCCCCACTGGCTGTTATCACCCATCACTGTGAACCCTGAGGAAATAAAAGACTAGATCTAAAAGCTGAAAACCATGCTGTTGGTTTTCTGCAAATGCCAAGAAGAAACCAACCGACCAAGCAAAATAAATATAATCTTTTGAAAGGAAAAAGTGAAGGTAAACGAGCTTCAAACACTTATACTTACAATGGCCACTTCTACTTGTTCCAATGTTAAACAGTCCCTGTCATCAGTTGGTAAAGGGATATTCTGTTTTATGCCGTGCACTTTTGTGCCAAGGTGCACATTTCTATGGAGCTTAAAAGTAACTTGACCTACAACATAGGATCCCTGCAAAGGCTAATGACACGGCAAACAAACATGCTGCCACCAACACAAAGGGCACAAAGTGAAACATCAAGGCTGCTTAGGAACCGTGAGCAGATGCAGAGGCACGATTTTCCTTCCCTTACAGGAGCCATCTGCAGGCCAGGATGCCCATACCTTCCCAGTGACCTTCAGGAGTTGGAAAGGGCAGCGTCTTTCTAGGGTGGCAATGGGATGATAGGCCACGACCCATGGGACTTAGGGCAAGGGACCTAGGAATCCACGTGCTCACCAGTCACTGTTAAATCGTGTCTGGCACAGGGATGCTTGATGCTAGCGTGATCAATAAAATAAAAATGCATTATTAACCAAACTCCCAAAGCAGGCCATTCTACTTTCAATGTATTCCCAAGAGAAAGTCATGCCCACATGCACCAAAAGACACATACTTGAATGTTTGCAGCAGTATTGCTTGTGATACCAAAAAACCCCTAGGAACAACCTAAATATCTCTCAACAGGAGCATGGATACGTACATTGAGGTGCACCCATACCACGGACTAGCACAGTGATGGAACGGAATTACAGCTACGTGCACCATCGTGGGTGACCCTCAGGGGCGGCGGCCAAGCAGAACAAAACGCAAGCTGCAGAGAGGGACATGGCATGTTACTCCATTTATATGAAGGTCAACAATGCATCTCTTTAGGCACACACACACATTGGTGTAAACACTCTGGAAAAGCAAGGAGACGTCAGCACCAATTTCCAGCAAGTAGTCACCTCTGTGTGGGGACGGCACAAAGGAAAAGTCAAAAGAGAATTTCTCTTTCTTATGCTGGGTGGTAGGCATGCAGTGTTCAGTGTTTCACTAATTCTTTACAGTTCACACATACTTTGTGCAAGTTTTTGTAGCAACTCACTTTATAAAAAGAGCGAGAACGAGAGAGTCGTTCAGGAAGATTACAAATCTCTCGGGGAAGAAACATAGATTTGTTGTTCCTGCGCTTCCTGCTGCCCTCACACAGTGCCAGGGCTCGTCTCCCCAGGGCATACTTGAATCTTGACTCTGTCACCCGGATAACATGGGTTCCAGGCTAAACACAGTCTGTCAGTGGCCGAGTGTCTGTACTGCCTCCTCTTTATCAGAAGAGGTCAACACACATCAGTGGTTTGGAGCAGGAGTCAGCAAACTGCAATCCCAGGGGCCATAACCAGCTTGCTACCAATCTGTGTTTTGAGCAACCAAAGAAGAAAGGTACCCCATTGTAGAAAAACCCACAGAGTGTGAGGAAAACAAACACGTGACCTTCATTCACAGCAAAGCTGCTCTCCTATCAGGTGAGGCTGCATTGACTGGCCTTTCCTACGACATGCCCACAGTCGCTTCCGGAGACACAAGCCGAGTGTATGATGCTCGAGTACAGCATGAAAACAGCATCTCTGTGGAGCCATCAGGCTGCCCTACTAGGTAGGTGTCACCAGATTTTATCTAAAAGGAGCCATGCTCAGGCTTCCTGGGTCTTCATCATCTTCTCGTCGGAGCCCAACTAGATTGGGTGTTAGCCAAGGACAACCCTGTGCTAAGCAAGCCAAGTTTCGGCCCCTGTGGAGAACATGACGATATGTGCCTGCCATCTGCACCTTCTAAGACACTTGGGAACAGCCCACAGTCAGCTGCTCGAATTTGGGGAGAACAGTTAACACCAACTGGCACGTGAGCTGGTCCGGGAGGAGGGGCTTAGAGAGGGGGACTGGCACCCCTCTGGACCCTCCTCTCTGGGGCCTGCCAGACCCCATCCACCTGAGGCCCTGACTCACCAACAGCAGAGCTTTAGAGTTGCTGAGACGACTGCTGTCCGCAGAGGAAGGAAGGGGCAAGGGGTCAAGACAGAGAATAAAACTGCACGCGGACACCCAAAAGACCAGCTACAGATGTGAAGCAAAACTATAAAAGGGTGAAAAGATACAAGATGCTGGATTTAAATTCAAGGGCACCCATTTGACACCTGCCTGCATGTTGGTCCTGTATTCACCTGCTGAATGGAAGGAAACTCTTTGTTTCTGCTGTCTGATGGCGCAGACCGAGCCCTGAGTTGGAGACCAGGGGTTCCAATCCTGCAAAGATATAATTGCTCATCCTGATATGCTTACAAAACAGTCAAGCCTGGGATGGGCAGCTCGGAGCCACTGCGAGGAGGGTCACCTGACCCGCACGTGTGCTGCCCTGACAGCAGAGCCCTACGTGTGGAAGGGAACACAGGCTGCGGGGGGGGGGGGGGAATTAGGGCAGCGAGATGTGGTGTGGGAGTGTGGGAGTGGCGAGGGGTGGGGCTGAAAATGAAGAGGGCACGTGGACGGGTAACTAATGACCTGCACAACCCTGCTCAGTGGTCGTCACGCTTCTGCCCACACCAGCGTCACCAGGGAGCTTGCCAAATACATGTCTCCCAGACGCCACCCACAGAGCTCAGAGCTAGTCAGTCGCGGGTGGGCTCAGGAATCCACACCGAAAAAGCACTCCAGGTAATTCTGCAGATGCTCCAACCCAACATCAGGACACGCTGCTAATGGCAACGGAGATGTGGACTGACAGCAGGGACAGGCTGGCCTCAAGTGTCCCAGTTGTTTTGGAGCCAACAAGGTGAAAAGATACGGGAGAACAACAGACAAGTGGGCAGTCCTGCTACATGAGGCCAGATGCACACTGATGGCCTGCAGAGCGACACACAGATTTGGGACAGAACTGACCAGACGGTGGGCCAATGCCCAATGTCCCAGCGGGCATAGAGCAGGGAGGGAGCCCGATCTACCAGGAGAGGGGCCGGCTTACCAGAGGAAGGGACTTCAAACTGGGATCTGATGATGAGCTGGCATTGGTGAGAAACCCACACAGATACACGCGGGCTCCCTAAATTCATGGCCATGGGGCTGCCGTGAGAGCCATGGTGTGTCCCAACGGTGGCTATTTAAAGCTTCTCCTGCCGACCACCCTGGTCTAGAACAAGCTACAGCGATGGGTATAGTCACAGAATCCCCAATATTCCAAAATGATGCGTCACGACCTCAACCCTCCTTACAGAACTCTAAGTATTTTTGTACATGTAGCCCAGATGTGTACATACATACATATAAAATTTACTGATAAATTATATAGATGTACTAATGTAACATTATGCACATTAATATAAAATACAGCTACAATAGAAATGTTAAAGGGGTGAGATGACATTCACATGACTAGAAGTTCGGGGAATGCCAGCCCCACTGGCTCGGCAGTGGTGGGGGAGGGAAAGGCTGATGACCAGGGTGCATGGTGACCACGGAACCCCTCTGATTAAAACTGGAACTTTGTGTTATTTAAATATGCTTTGAAATACATGTGTGGAAAAAATAAAGGGGATCTCTCCAGGAAAAAGTGGCTTGGCAGATTAACAGATGAGTAATGGGTAAGTTCTTTTAACTCACACAAAGAAAGCACCTCCAACTTTAGGAGGTGCTTAAGATTCCAGGAGATCCGGTGAAGAAAGGATCTTCCCTTTGGAAAAGGACCACCCTGCAGAACCCCAAGGTCATAATCTCCTTCCTAGTTGAAGTCAAACCTCTGGAAGACAAAAGGGAGTTTTCTCTTGAACAAAGACCCAAAGAAAGGGTTCTAGACCTGGGGCTTTCGAAGATTCACAGAACACTCTTGGATCAAGGTATTTCCCTGGGGCAATTAAAACAGGAAGGCCAGTCAACAGTCAACACTTCAGAGACACAGTTGGTCTTCAAGGGTTGCTGAATGAGTCCGGTACTGTGCAGGAAGCCATGACGGCGGGAGCAGGAGGGCACCTTTGACCTCAAGGGCTGGCGGGCGGGGGTGGGGGGGATAATTACAATTTGGAAGGCCTTGTGAAGGAGTCCCAAACTAAGAGGGCCTCAAAAGGGCTCCACGCTGGTTTCCCCGGGAGACATATGGGTAGTGACACCTATAGGAAGAGAAAGGGAGGGAAGACCATTCAGGAAGAGCCCAGATGGGGAAAGGAAGAATTCCCGACTAAGCAGGAACATGGAGGGCTGAAACGTGGCTGGAGGGCTTGAGATGAGAGAGGAGACAAAAAAAGGGGCCACAGTGTGTGTGTGTGTGTGTGTGTGTGTGTGTGTGTGTGTGTGTGTGTGTAACGGTTAGCACAGGGAGTCTGGATTCCATCGAAAGAGCGATGGGGAACCACCTACAGCAGTGTTCTCAGAAAGATTACGTTTTCCTTTCAGAAGTCGCACTGTGACTGCAGTGTGTGAAGAGGGGGGGGGGGGGCTCCCCAGTAGGCCTGGGTCCAAACAGAGAAGAAGACAACAACAGCCATGAATATGATGATGATGGTGGTGGTGGTGATGGTGGTGGCCATAATACTAGGAACCAGGGGCAATCGTAAGTGCTTTACACTTATTGAGTTACTTGCCCCAATCTCCCCTGGGTAAGAGCACCATCACCCCCATTTTCCATGAGGCATGGAGAGACTTTAAATGACTTACCTTAAGTCAGACAATTGTTGAAAGGACTAATGAAATGAAAAGACCTAAAAGCTGCTGAGAAGTCAAACAAGATGTCATGTAAAGCATAACACTTTGATGGCTTTAGTGAGCTTAAAATACCATAAAAGCCACCCATTGCAAGTGTACAATTCAATAACTTTTAAGTAAATTTATAGTTGTGCAATCGTCACCACAATCCAGTTTTTGAACACTCAATCCTCCCCCAAGTTTTCCTTGTGTCCATTTGTAGTCAATCCATTTCCCAACCCTGGCCCCAACCACCGCCCCACTTTCTGTCTCTAAAAGTTTAGGCAATAACATTTTAAGTCAAAATATATTTAATTATTTCTGGATTTATTATTTTTCCTTCCCCTGAAGACATTCAAAGTACCTAAGAGTTACTTGAGGAGAACCAGGCAGCTTTATTTTTAGGTTACACAACTGTATACCATATGCTATTTGCCTCCCACCTTTTTCCTCACTGAAAATGATTTATTCTGCTTTTTGGCATTAGCAGTTTATTTAGGATCATATTTATAGTAGAGTCAAACACATATCAAATAAGCATGATCTAAAGTCAAGTACAATTATAGTTTTAAATTTGAGATGTTTTTCTATATACAAAAAATATTTCACTTCAACTAAGTTTTCATTTTTATTTTAAGGGGGGGTCATTACTATGGAAAAATTATAATCTCCCTCATAGAAGTATGTACACTAATACTTGAGTATCTCAAACCCTGCTGATATTTTACCTACATGTTCACAACTGTAATAGTGGTACCTCCTAGCAGGTGAACAGAAATAATTTTATTCAAATAGCCATTACAAAAGGGAACCTGCAGAATTCACTGGGCTCCCATGAGACTGAATTTTGTTACACTCAAACAAGGCCCAAGAATAAGTAGCCCTACCCCTTCTTTCCTTCTCCCAAATTTCCACTCTGTCGCGGGCCGTGTGACGTAGGGGTTCTCTCCAGACAGCTCCTAAAGTGATTATTTGCTATCCGGGAAGCACAGCAGCACCGCCCTACGCCCAAGGCCTTGCTTCATCCTCTTTAGGAAACTTCCTTCCTCTGTGTGGCCCTTGTTTAGAATCTCTGCCCTTCCTACATCTCCAAAGCCACCCCCTCCTGGGCTCACACTGATCACCTGGGCAGTGGATCAGTGTGGGGTTCCCAAGTTCCTCCTTTACTTGGTAGTCCCCTTTAGGGGTGGTGGCCCTGAAGGTCCCTGGGCCTCACCTCCTCGGGCTTGCCTTTTACTTCACACATGTCCCACCACCACCACCCACACCACACGCTCCACAGCTGAAACTGTGCACGTCCCAGCCTCCATCCCCTCAGTCGTCCCAAGTCACACACACATTTCTGCAACCTGGTAGCCCCTCTACTTCCATCCTTGCCTGTCCAGCCTAGTCCAGGCGGGAATTCCCGCCCATTCTCAGGATTTCTTTTCACTTCCCCATTCCTGAATCCCGAGATACAAACTGTTTTCTGTTCTCCACAATGAATCATTTCCACAAACTGACAGACACTACCAACCACCTGGGTTCAAAGAGCCGATTTTCCCGATTTCCCGACCAACTTTTCTCGGGATTCGGGAATGGGAAAGCAATGGGTGGGAAGTCCTGCCTGGAAACCCTAGTCCAGCTTATGCCCCAATGTCCAGCACTTCCACTGAAGGCAAAGAAAATCCTCCAGCCTGAGCCATGGTCCCCACAATGGTGACACTGTTGTTTGACCTTTTCTGATGAATGGCCCTAGAGCAGTGACTCTCAACCAGGGACAATTTTGCCTCCCAGTGGGCATTCATTTGGCAATGAATGTCTAAAGACATTTTGGTTGTCACATCTGGGAAAAGGGGTGCTCCTGGCATCCAGTGAGTAGAGGCCAGGGATGTCACTAAACATCCCACAATGCACAGGCCAGGCCCTACCACCAAGAATTATCTGGCCCAAGATGTCAATAGAATGTGAATCTATAATAACCTCAAAATGAAAATTTTTTTTTTAATCAAAATTGCTAAGGTTGAGAGACCCTGCCCTACAGCACACCTCTTCCATGCGAAGGCAGACTTCAGCCCTTCCTGATTAGTTGACTGTTATGTTTTTTATCTTAAAAATAGATGCATGTCTTGAAGAACACGCTAAGAGAGAGACACATAACAAATGTCCTTCCATCCAGGTACCCACACTTGTGCGGGTCTGAACACAGGCCAGGTGTGCAACCATTTACCTGGTGAAAGTGATCAGAAGGCAAAGAGAAGGCCACTCTCAGAGGAAATGGTGACCAGCCGCGCTCTCTGCCCTCCCAGGAACCTGAACCTGTGTAAACTGTCCCAACGGCTGGCTGGAGGGAGCTCTTCATACTTACTGCCTGTGCTGTCAGCACCACTGGCTCCCAACTCAGAGATCAGGTCGGACCCGCCAATCAGAAAGCCCAGGCCCAAGCTGCTAAAGATGCTGGGAAAGTAAGCCTTTGCATTTCCAGTTTCCCCGTGGGTGGTGGATTCTGCTACACATCAAGTCTTGTAATGAAGAAAACTTTTCAAATACAGAAGGGGTAGGGTGGGAGGGACCTAAAAGGATGACAGTGGGATATACGGGTTCTCGGTCCTCAAGAAAGCAAAATGCACTGACAAGAGGGAAGAAAAGGGCCCAAGTATCATTTATGTTTTTGTAGGTTTTAAATGTTTCATATCAAAACTAAAGGCCCCTATTTGGACACCAAAAACAAACTTCACAGTCGGGCCTTGAACTTTGCAAAAGGACTAGCAGTTACCAGGTCATTTGAAAACCGGTTATAGAAAAAGAAATGTCTAATTATCACATGGGTTGCTTTTCAGTGAAATCAGATGCTAGGTACCAGCCAACCAGGGCTTGGCTGAAACTAACCACAGAGGAGAGCTTTCAAACAATTAGCGAGAAGGCAGTGTAAAACCAACCGCCTACGGGCCCTCCCAACTCTACTTACTCACTGAGAAAGTGGAAGAAGCAATTAACACTAAAGACAAAGCTCTGTTTAAAAATATGGGTATATTTATAACTCAGTGCATACCCAGACATTTTGTGGGTAGAGGCATGTACAGACATATGTCTGTGGCCACATACATAGGAATCCATGGTCACTTCCACTCAAGCCAAGGAAAATCCACCAGCCTGAGCCGTCATCCCCACAGTGGTCACACTGCAATTTGAGAAGCAAAAAAGACTTATAAAAATGAGACTCAATAAATGATGTTTGAACTGTAACAGATAATTCCAAGGTCTTTGATCTCAAATTAGAACTATAATAAAAGTCTGGCTAGAGTTGTTCTACACAAAATTAATTTTACAGTTAAACATTTATAATTTGGGGTCACTACATTTTTTGTTCATTTTAGGCTAGCAGCATGTGTTTGGGTTTTTCTGCTGGGTCCACTCATATTTGTATATATACTCATACAAGAATGACAATCTGGGGTTTAGAGTATACAGTGTTTCCCTGAAAATAAGACCTAACCAGAAAACAAGCTCTAGCATGATTTTTCAGGATGGCATCCCCTGAACATAAGCCCTAATGCATCTTTTGGAGCAAAAATTAATATAAGACCCAGTCTTAGTTTCGGGGAAACATGGTAGACAGAGAATTTATTTATGCTTGAAAAATATGAATCATGGGTAAAGGCAAAATGAACTAGAATTATTCAGGGTGAGAATATAAGGTGGAAGGAGATTGAACTGAGGTCTCCAAAAACACAGACAGAGCCTCAGAAACTTTCTGAAAGGCTGGTCTTTACTTCTACTAGGAAAAATTTAGAAAAATGGGCCTAAATTACAAATAAAGGACATACATGGGGTAGAGGGAGAGCGTCACGGTGATAAGGACACTTAAGTATCGGAACAAGTAACAGAGCAAAACTGTGGAACTTTGTTCGCCGGGGATTTTAAAAATAGGGAGTCGATGTATCTAAGATTCAACTTAAGAAAGAATACACAGGACCTTCATCTGGAAATATGCTAAGCTCTATTAAAAGTTCCAAAAGAAGATTTAAATAAATGAAGAAATATAGATGTTCCAGTAAAGGGAGACTTAAATGTGAAGAGTCATCAAATTATTTCAGACTTTATCTATAAATGCAATTCCGATAAAAATTCCAACAGGATGCTTAAGAAACTCAAATTGATCCTAAAATTCATATGGTTAGGGAAACTTTAAGAACAAGGAAGGAGACTCACCCGACAACGTGCCATGGTTTTAGAAGCAGTATGGTCAGGGCACAGGAGCCCACAAAGAGACCATTATGGTTGATGAACACATATGATAAAGGAGATGTGCCAAATCAGTGGGGAAAGCATATGTTGTTTAGAGACAATATTGGGAAAATTGAAAAAATCATAATAAAATTGAACCCCTCTTGTATTCCTACACAAAGGTAGATTCTAGCTAGATTAAAAACTTAAATGTGAAAGATAAAACTAAGAAGCTAAAAGGAAACTGTAAGGGCGCACTTGGGGTGAGACGGAATTTGCTAAACAGTACCCAAAGGGAAACTGATTTTGACCACATCAAAAGAATTTCTGTTGTATAAAAGGCATCACAGACAAAGGGCGATACTCTACCTGCCCACTGGTCACTTAGTAGCCATCTTGGGTATCAGATGGATCCACTCCAGGGAGTATCCCCAGTTAAACTTGTCTTTTCATACTTTCTAGATACAAAAAGCCTAGGGAACAACTCTCCCCTTTCTGAACCTCGGGGTCCTGTCTCCAGGTTTGTGGAATCACCACCTCTGAATTGAGTGAAAGAATCTGGGCTCTGAGTAAATCTGCCTGGCTTTGAATTTCTGCTCCCCACTCACCAACCATGTGACTTCCGGCAAGTATACTTAAATTCTTTAAGACAAGATTCCTATGTATAAAGGTGGGGATACTCTACCTACCTCACTGGGACGATTAAGTTAGTTAATGAATACAAAAGTCTTAGCAACAGCACTTAGGCCGAAGTAAATAGTCAATAAATGTACAATCTAGGGCTACAGACCGTATCTCACAGGCAATTACAACAGAATGACTGTTAGGAGAGGGGAAACACATGCCAACAGGGGAGCCCATAGCTGGGGTGCTTAATAATACAAGTCAGGGAAAGCCGAACTTCAGCTGGCTTCAGAGTAGTCCTTCTGACTCTTGCATTGCCACAGCTAAAGGGCACTACATTCTAGAGGGAAGACAAACGTTACGTGTCACCATTACTTGTGGCCAAGGTCAAGCAAGGAACCTTGCAAAGTGGATCTGCTGCCTTGGTGGGTAGGAGGTTTCAGAAGAAAACCAGGGACTGGCAAGTGGGGAGGAGAGAAGTTCAAGGGGAAAAGTCCCAGGTTGTAAGAGCTGGTTCACATTCACTGTCGCCCAGCATAAAACCATCCCTCTGGTTGAGGAAAGTGTCACTCCAGGAACTCTAGCACAGGTGTCTCTAGCATTTAAACTGCCAAACCAGACCCTAGAAATCATCATCGATCCAGGAATAAGCCAGCAGAGCAGGCTCCTCACAAACAGCCAAAATGGAAGTCCCAGGGCACTTTTTCTTACACCCACCACCTTGTGTGGGCTGAACTGTGTCCACCCCAAATTCACATGCTGAGGTCCTAAACCCCAGGACCTCAGAATGTGACTGTATTTGGAGACAGGGTCTTTAAAGAGGTAACAAAGGTAAAAGGAGGCCATCAGAGTAGCTCCATTCCAACTCGAGTGGTGTCCTCGTCAGAAAAGGAAATTTGGACACAGCCTGGTACAGAGGGACAACCATGTCAGCACACAGCGAGAAGACGACCAACCATCTACAAGCCAAGGAGAGAGGCCTCAGAAGGAACCAACCCTGACACCTTGATCTTGGACTTGTAGCCTCCAGAATTGTGAAAAACAGATGTCTGTTGTTTAAGCCAACCGTCTGTAATACTTTGTTACAGCAGCCCTAGAAAACTAATACACTACTTACCTCTAGGAACAACCACTCCTTCTCAGAATGAAGGGTTTTTGGTAGAAATGGTGATCATTTTCCCTCTCTGTGGAAAAAGCTTCAGGGTTGGAAGGGACTTTTGTGACACGGAAGAAATGTATCCATTGAAATATAGAACCTCCACCGATACAATCAAACAATAAAACTACCATAGTTGTTTTTATGAGCACAAATACTGTAGTTGAAATCAGAGGTTATGGGCAGTCTTGCAGTTTTATCTCTCACTCATCATCCAGTCTGTTTCTATGCCTTGTTTTGGTAGATCAGTGACAAGAAATTCCTGAATTGCAAAGATGACATAAATGGAACCATTTTGAACAACAATTGTATAATCTCAGATGCTTTTCAATCAAAATTACCCAAAAATTTAAAAAATAGAAGCAACTTTTATTTCAGTGGAAATTCTAACAATATCTAACTACTTGTGTTTTTATTATTAATATAAATGTTGGAAGCATCAAAACTAACATGATTCAAGATTACAAGTCAACTCCAAACAGTCTTACCTGGCATTTAACTAAATCCAGCTCACGTGGATGACCACACAGCAACCTCACATGCAGTTTCACACACGTGGACATTAACAAAACTTAAACAGGAGCATTAAATTCAGAACAGTTAAAAAGACGATGCAGAGTTACCAACTTGGGAATCTCCTCTAGTCCACCTGTTTAAATCCCTTCCAGTTTACAGTTTTTCATGACTTTCGTAAGTACGCCACTTATGTTGCTGAAGAAAATGCTGACGAGTACAGGTCTTGAGTCAAAAAGACAAAAATCAACCGAACAGAAAAAAGCAAATATTCTTCCTTCACCTCTTTTATTTCTAAAAGTTGCAAGAAATTTTTGGTGGGGAATTGGGACAATGAGCTCTTAACCATGTAACCACAGCTATATTTTTGAGTCAATCTTCTACAGTAAACAACAGTGGATCAGTAACCACCTACTGTTACTGCCAGGGTCTGCCATACACATACACACGTGGCAAACAAGACACTAGCTCTATGCTACATAAATAATATAACTGGGGCCTAGGTACTAGTGTTTTTAAAAACACAACAGATGTTCTCCTAACCAATTGCTACTCAAGGGACTCACCAGACTGTCCCCATTCCCTCCGTAAAACATGCTGAGGGATGGATGCCCATGGTACACAAGTCCTCCCAGCCAGGTCAACTCCCACTTCCACTTTCAAGGGGGCCATCGTGAGCTTGCCCAGGGTCAGCTGTGCCAGTCCCCAGACTGGTTTATGCCAGTTGTACACGTTACTCTGGTCTCCTAAAATGTGACATCAATTTATAAAATAGGAGTGAGCAGAAGTAGAAGCTGTTTTTAAGAAAATTAAGATGAATGTCTAGAAAGCTTCTATAAACGCAAGTTGTTTAAAGAAACTGCTGTCAAAATAGGTGTGGGCAGGACAATTGTAAAAGACTGAAAAGTCATAAATTTATAGGATCTTGTAGTCAGACTGCTTGGCACATTATCCTTGCTCAGCTTTGAAGAAACACACACACAGACACACACACACACACACACTGATATCATTATATATCAGCATACTTGTGAAAAGTCATAACCTAGGGAATTCAAAACAAATTGCTTAAGAGAACACGTAGTCTAGTATGCAGGCTGGGGTGATGAAAAAAACACAAATATGTGGGACAGCATTAGGGAACTCAAGGTAGCTTTTTATCAGCAGTTTGTGAAGTCTAATTGCTTGGGTAATACTCCACGCTCCACCATTTAAAAGCTGTGTGACCTGGGGAAAATCACTCAGCTTCCCTGAGCCATCTCTCATGCATCTATAAAAGAGGGCGAATGATGCTACCCACACATAAGGCTGCTTGCTCTGGGCCTCAGCCACAGTAATTATCAGTATTAATGATCATTGTTTTTGTTCTTTGTACAGCTATTACTAACACGTGGACACTGAAAGTACAACCACCAATAGGTGGGCGGAGGGACATGCAGTATTTTGCTGCTTAAGATGAGTCCTTAAGTTAAAAACGACTGGACCACTTTGTAAAGAACTGACCAGTAAACTGAGAGAGTGACCTAAAGCTGCAGAGGCCGCCCTCCAAGCAAGGAATCACGGAGCCCGGAGTACAGCGACAGACAAGTCCAAGGCCTAATGCCATCATCAGTACTCTGAGGCCACCAAACTTTTTAGAAAAGAGAGACTGCAAAAAAATTTAAGCCAGACAGAATTTGCTTATTGAAAATACATTCTTCACCCAGTTGAGTTCACCCAATAAATAGTGACAGAAAGGAAAGAAAGAAGAAAAGAGAAAGAAAATACGTTCTGGAGATTTTTTCCTTTTTTTAGTAGAGCATTGGATCAGTATTTTAAAAAACAACAATCCATCCGAGACCTCTCACTTTAAAAGACACCGTGCTTTAGCCCAAGCCGAGAAAGGCAAAATACTGATTTTACCCTCCAGCTTTTGGGTGAGCAAACAGGATTCAGACCCCCTGAACACCACAAAACCACACCCCAAATGCACACAGTCTTAAGTGTGGCTACGGGAACAACATTCTCTTGGCTGAAGCATTGCATTTCAGGAGTTTACAGCAGCCTCTAGATAAAACAATTGAAGGCCCAGCCTAACAGCTTAATCAGGTAATGGCTGAACCAAAATAGAATTTGCAGGAAACAAAGGCTGATGGGAAACAAACAACCAAGCAACAGAGTGAGAGAGCTGTACTCAGTAAAGGAAATCCAGGGTTTCTTTACCCAAGAGTTTGGTAGAAGGATTCACGACTTTTCTTTATAATAAAAAGTGTACTCTGAGCACATCTGTCCAGGGTTTCTATCCACTGGAACCCAGCTGCTTGGCAGCTGTCAATCAAAACATTACATGAAAAACTGTTGTCCAGACCAGGTCTGTGGACAGTCAGGAGGAACAGGGTCAGGAAGCTTCTGTGGTCTCTAAGTATTTGTTGAGGGCTACCAGCCAGCAGGTGTGAATGGCATTTTCCATGGCACCCCCCAGGTGTTTCGATCCTAGAAGCCACTGGTGTGGAATTTCCACTCCACTGGACCTGACTACACACAGACCATGTGTCTATGGCAAGCACGTCAAACTTCAGCCGAGTGTCTCAATTGATTTGTTACTGGCAGGGATCATTGTTATGGAATTCTAGGATATTTCTTTTGTAAGGTAGGGGAATTCTGAAATAACAAGAACACACACCTCACTGCTGTTCTCTACGGGGAGCCTTGTTCCTGTGCGGACATTTCACATTGTAAGCCTGGGTGGCAGAGCCGCCGGGCCCCCTGAGTGTCGGGAACTGACTCCGACTTCCTATTGCTCACCTGTCAGCTGCATGAGGGGGTACAGACTTTCACCCCAATGGCCATCACGCTCTTCCCCTCAGACCCCAACCTCCCCTCCAGACCAGCTCCTTCCCAACCACCTGACCTGGTCTTGTCCACTCGCCTGTCCCCTATGCTGAGGTCCCTTCCGGAACCAGGCAGGCAGGCAGACAATCCCTGTGCTTGAGCTGTACCTCCTCCCTCGTAACACCCATCGCCCAGGAAGCACCTGTGAGTGTGTGTCCCTGAAAGACTGTGAGCTCCCTGAGGACAGTGTGGGGACTCCCTGTGTCCTCCCCCTCACCAGGTAGTGGGCACAAAGCAGCTGCTTGATCAAAGTTAAATAAAATGAATGTAAATGTCTTCTGATAGAAATAGTTAACGAAAACCTCCCAAATACGGCTTATTCTACAGGGAATTGACACTAAACAGAAAGTAGCCTTGTCAGGTGGCTGGTCTGCACAGGGGACAGACTACCAGGCCTCGTCCTCCATCCACTATGGACCAAGAGCCCGCACTTGTCCCAAGAGAGGCAACAGCAGAACAGAGAGACGAGGTCAGCAAGCTATGTCATGTTGACACAACACAGAAGCATGTCAGTCAGCCCCAGGATTTCTTAAATGCCTCTGAGCCTGTCTTCTAGAAATCTACCTGAGTAATCCCCACAATATCCAAAACATAAGCAAGTCTTTCCAGTTTTTACCTCTAAAAGACCCTCTCATCTCCTCTCATGCCCCCAATTTCCCCAGCCATTGTGGGTTTTAGCCTTTACAGATCTCTACTCAACTCCCAGGACCCATCCCCAGGGGACCCCCAGCAGCCAGAATAACCTGGTAACTGTAATCCATCAACCTCTGTTTCTAATCCTCTGTGGCTTCCTTCTGTTATTAAACTAAGATCCGTGGAGGCCCCACCCATCTAACCTGCCTCTCCCTGCAACCCCGGCCACCTGCCACTCCCAGAGCGCTGGCTTTCTGTCTGGAATAAGCAGTCTCAGGGCCTTTGCACTTGCTAGGTCCTCTGATGGAACACTTGTCCCCAACGTTTTCCATGCACGGCTCTTTCTCATCCAACAGCTTTCGGCTGAGGCCTTCCCTGACCCCTGCCTACCTCAACAGGCTTCTCTTCAACTCGCCTCCATCCTCCCCAGCACTGCCCACTCTCTGTAATTATTTATCTACGTCCTGACTGTTCACCTGCCCGCCGAACAGGGAAACTCCATGAGAGCAGGGGCTGAGACTTGTCCTCCACTTTACCACCAGAGCTCGACACAGAACCTGGTACCTAGTGAGAGCTCCAAAAATTTCTGTTGAATGAATGAGTAAATAATAAAGGCGTGAATATCCTGTGGGAGAATCAGTACTGCTGAACCTCCAAAACCAGATCCCAATGGGCCCAGCTTTCTTAAAGACACAAGTAACATCCTCCTCTGGGGTGAAATAAACCCTGCGTCATGCCCACCCACATCAGGACGTCTCTTCACACACACTATCTTCACCTATTAATCCACAGCAGTTTTATTACTGACCACCTTTCTCTCTGGAAACCACCCAGAGCAACTTGGCTCCGAAAACCAGAACTCCACCCTGGACTTGAGCCAAGGTCACATCTGAGGGGTTGGGTGGAGGAGCCCCGACGCCCTCTGCAATGCTCTATGCAACACTCTACCTCTGGCCATGAGCCGACCCTTCAGAGGAACAAAAACAGGAAGGGAGCGCAGGCCCCCGGGGTCTTGCCACGGTCCCAGGAGTGTAGGTGAAGCCTGTCCAATCTAAGGCCCAAGACAGGGAGGAAACAGCAGGTGGGCCAGGGGTTAGTGGAAGGACACAGAGTTTGGGGAAAGACACTTCCACTCCCTGCTCTGAAATCAGACAAATGACTGGCTTCAAACCTGACTCCAATATCTACATTTCTGAAGGCCACACGACGCTTGCTAGTTAGTCTCTCTGAGCCTCGGTTTCCACAGCTGTCAAGACGGACATCACAATTGCTGCTTGAAGGTGTGGCTGGGCACTCTGCCCCCAGATGTTATATCTGGCTGCATCCATTCACCCTTCAGTCTCCCAGGATGAACCCCATACGGGAAAAATACAACCAGATATCAACCACACTCAGTGACTTTCCCCCCAGAAAATGTGGGTTTCCCCGACTTTTCTGAGGCTGAGCCACATCTATTTAACTGTTAACTAAGAAGGCTGAGCTGAATTCTGAAATGAATGGGTGCATATCCCCAGCAGCCATTCAATACGTATTTTTCAAGGAATGAATCGAACGCCAAGATGAGTTCTGTCTGTATTGATCCTACTGATGATGTCTGATACACTAAAATCTTTTTTCACAATCAGTGCGTGTTGCCACGCACTAATTCACCTCATCCTTTGATATAGCAGACAGCCATGTGGCAAGAAAACAGGTTTAAATATTATAAGGCTCAAGACTTTGACAGTCATGTTCCTTTCTGATGGAGGCCACGGGGAAAATGTGTTAGTGGAGTATTAAACCTCCTTATTTCCTTTGGAGATTATCTGTCAGTTCCCCAGGGCTTATATGTTCAGAAAACAAAGGGGCTTTTCAAAGGAGAACAACTCCTCAGCAAAAAAAAAAGACAGAAAGAAAATTAAACAATCTTCATTCCATATGTTGGCTGTCACCAAATTTTGCAAGGATGGTTGGCAGAAGCATTCCTCTTTTAGTCTTGCTCCATCAATACTAACCAAGGAACAACATTGCCTAAGACTGAGATCTGGCAAAGGAATCTGAGGAAACCTGTCAGTTCTGGGTCACACCGTCCCTGAAGGCTCCTGGGGGCTGTACGATTATCTAGCTTTCTGCTGTCCTACCTCAGCCTTCGCATGCAAACCACGGTTTCTTGTAGCTGACACATGCTCGTCCACCAACGCAGCAGGATCTCAGGGCAAGAAAGGCCTCGGATCCTTTAGAGTCCCACACAGATGCCTTTAGTCAAGGAAAACACACCTGCTAAAGTGAACCCGCAGAAAAGAAAATAAAGAGCGAGCTATTCCCGTTGCAAAAGACATGTCCAGGGATTTCTTTTTTCTTTTTCTTTTTTTTCCATTAAGTGCATTTAACAGATGGAAAAACTGAGAGTTGGAAAGGTTAAGGAATTTCACCAATTTAACACACAAGAGGTGGAGCCAAGGGTTTTTTCTAAAAGGCTTCTACAATGGATTTAATTTAAGAAAATGTGACTAGCGCCCAATTTGGCAAGTAGCCTTGACTCGGCAGCGTGGGATGCCGGAATAAGAGGTGGGATAAATGGAACGTGCTTACATGGCACATCACACCCGCCAAGAGCACCTGAGTAAAGGCAGAAGGTCTGGATGCTAGTCCCACGTGAGTCACTAATGAACTGTGGGACCAAGGCTAGTCATTTAACTTCTTTGCTTTTTAGTTTCCTCACCCAGAGATGGAGCATTATTGATAAAAGTGAGCCTTACCTACCTCCCAGAGTTCCTGGCGGAATCAAATGAATGTGACAGCTGTTGCAAAATATGAAGGCATATCCAGAAGTCAGCTAACTCTTGTATGCACACATGTATGAAAACAGGAGCCACCGAGAAAATTATTTGCATCCATTCTTGCTCAAGCTCAATGTATTTCCTCTTACTAAGAACGGGATCTACAGGAATGCGAGACATTTCTGTGACTCAGGATGAGTACACAGCTTTTGCAGAAGGTACACTGCTGCTCTGGGACATGGGATCCACTTTGTCACAGTCAGCTGTGCTTGGGTGCCCTTGCCCAGTCACACCGGCCCTAAGCCCATTACTTCACGTTTACCAGACATTAACAAGGGGCGAGGAGACTCCAGAACACTGAACAAATTGTGAACTGGCAAAAGGAACTACCAACCCACAGGACAACAGATGTGGACAAGTGTGACAAATGTGATGGGGACAGAGGTCACCTCCCTGGTTACTTCCAGGTACTCCCCTGTACACCCTACTGAGTTTAGGTAAGCTCTCTGGCACTCTCGCCTGAGGCCAGCTGTTAAATGTCTTCAATAACTCATCCCTCTCGGAAATCCAAAGAAGAAATACCTGAACCAATCCGAACTCCACGCTGGACAAGAGTTGCTAGCGGACCCTTTCACGCCCCTGGCTGCCACAGGCCTTGCTGCAGAGTGCAGCTCATTCTGAGGCCGGGAGTCTCCTGCTCTCTCTCCCATTTTCACATCCATCTGTTCTAGAAGCTGAATAAACCCCTCTACCTGACTGGAAAGAACATATCATATGGTTCAATAACTACAGGGATGGTCAAAACAATCCAAAAAAACACACCCAGTACCTAGAAAGCTCTTGATGGATTCACCGACCTTGCCAGAAAAGCCAGTGCTGGGGAAGGCACTCACAGAGCAACAGGGAGAGCTGACTGCCTGACACAAAGTACAATGGGGCTCAAACTTCAGTGTCATCAGAACCACCCGGAGGGCGTGAGAAAACACAGAAACGCTGAGTTTCTGCCTCAGTCGCTGACGCCAGCGCTGGTCCGGATACCACAGTGGAAACATCACTGTCAAGAGCTGCCTAGTCTGTCATTTTCACTGGGGCAACTTCAGATCCCAATTCATCCCCTCCACGGCCCCCCAAGTGAGCCTTAAGGAAACTCATGACGGGAATTAAACAGCTATCCCTCTCCCTCCTCCCCTCTCCTTTCCCACACATACACCCCTACTGCCATGGATGAAGAGCACCATTATCACGCCATTCCTGATAAACACCTTCCAGGGCTAAGTCCAGTTCTCACCTGTGTACAAGATGATTTTGCAAAAGGAGTGAGTTGTGGTGCAAAACAGGACATGGCAGTGCAGGAACAGTGCTCTGTGGCTCCCCCAGGTCGTTCTCTGAGCCGGTGCACTGCCCCTCAAGCCTCAGGGATGGGGCATGCCACTGGGGTGGGGGTCAGTCAAACACTGTGACCTGGTTTTCTCCTCACCCGCTTATCTTAATGCTCTGTCACATGCACTGTGATTCCTGGCGCACTCCCTCCCCCACCTCTGTGCCCCCAAACCTCACTTCATGTCACCAAACTGCTGCCCCACCAGCCTTACCAACAACCCAGTACAAAGAAAGCAGCAAGTTCTGAGAAGCAGCCTCTACTTCTGGAAAGTGGGAGGGCAAAGTCACTCAATATCAGGATCAGAGGATTTCTGACCTGGGGGGACCATTACAAATACCCCTTTCCTTCCCAAAGCTGATTACATTATACAATACACTAACTTACAGCAGCAGTTACTGCTACAATAATATCATTTTGTTTTATGGGGCGGTGAGTGGAAGTTCCTACAGAGAACAGTGTTGCGAATAATGTAAACATTGTGACAAGAGCCCATCCTACAAGTCTCTTCTATGGTTCGAATGGGAAAACCTGGCCAATATTCACCACACATCAGCCTGACCTTTTCCGGTTATGGGACAGAAGAGGTTACATACATGTGGAGCTGCAACTGTGGGCCTGAAAACCAACTTCAGGCTAAATAAGGAAAAAGAATGAAGAGTGATTCATTCACAGTATTTTGGTAAATATACAGTGTATGTGTTTGCAAATACCTGATCTTTAAGATGATTTTGTGCACACAAAGACGCACATTGGTGAACCGAATGTGATTTTCCCTCTCATTAAAAATAAAATCCTACTAGCTCTTTCTCACGTGCAAAACTGTACAATAGTTTCCAGGCTCTGGGGACCTGATGTGGTGTAGACCCATGAAGTCTTGTGAGTCAAACAATATTCTCAAAAACAGTAACGCCAACACAATCTCCATTTACCCCCAAATTATGAATCGATCTCAGGTATACCACTTTCAAGATATGGGCCACAAGCCCAGACAGCTGTATTCTGAAAATTCTGGAGAAGGAGAACTCAGCTGCAGGTGACAACACTGCCTGGGGCCTCAAGAACACAGATTAAATACTCTTGTCCTCTCTCTAGCCCTCAAAACGTCCACGCGTTTACATGCACAGATGAGGCGCTGCAGGAGTTGCCTTCATACCCAACTCCTTTGGTGGCCCCTGCCCTCACCTGTTTTCCAGGAGTGTCATGCACACCACCTCTCGCACTCCCGGGTTGTTGGCCTTCTCCACAGAACAGCCCTGCAAGTTCCAGGTGGCCAGCCTCAGCACAGGGCGCCCATCTCTGGTGCCACCAAAAGCCTCCACTGAAGGTCTAGTGGAGATAATCTGTGTGGGCCCCCCTGGTGGCAGGTCCAGGTCCTCGCTCTGCAGGCTCAGCGAGGTGGGGCTGGGGTGAGGCTTGGCGGTGAAGGTCAGGCCCCCGTTGGTGTGGGTGGATGGGGGCCTGGACCTCTCAGCAAACACCTGGTGCCGTATCCTGTCCAGGAAGGCGGCATTGATACCGCCCATCCTCACTAGGTCCTCGACGCTGCGAAAGGGCCCGTGCTCACGGCGGTAGTCCACAATGCTGACAGCCATCTTCTCCGTAAGGCCTCGGATGCTCATGAGCTGAGCTGGGGTGGCCGTATTGATGTTGACACGCGGAGTGAGGGGTACTGTGGTGGTGGCCAGGTGGTGAGGCTGCTGCTCCACCAGTAGGTCCCGCCGCAGGGAGCTGGGAGAGTGCTGCGCCGAGCTGCCCTTGCTGCTCACGCATATCTCGAACTTGACCTGCTCCAGCTTGGTGGCACCCACGCCGCTGACAAGTGCCAGGTCCTCCACTTTCTTGAAGCCACCGATGTACTCGCGGTACTCCACGATGCTGCGTGCCACCACACGTGTCACCCCAGGCAGGGTCATCAGCTCCTCCTCCGTGGCAGTGTTAATGTTCAGCCGCTCCTGATTCACCAGGATGTTGCTGAAGTTGCAGGCCGCGCTGAATTTGCGACTATGGGACAGGTCTGAGGGGTCCCGGGGAATGGACCGGTGACAGCCCAGGGTGCTCCCCATGACCAGCCAGGCTCAGGGCCCAGGAAGGCCTCACTATGCAGCAGACTCTGGCGAGGGAGGAAGAAGCCCAGTAGACCCTTACAGGCACGAAAGAAGGGGAGGTGCAGGATTCGGGGGATGCACTGGTTACCACAAACACTGAATCTCCATGCCCACACCGTCCAAAGTACCTTTCACTTGGCCACCTGGAAAACAAAGCAATCCACACACAAATCAATTGAATCAGTTAATCAATTTGCATTAGCCCTCCCTACCTAGAGCTGGAGTTTTTAACTGGCAGTCCCGAGCTGGTGGCTGTCCGGGAACCCCGAACACACAATGAGGCTGGTCCATGTGGACGTCCCTCTAGAAAGGTCCGGGTTTTATTACGTTGGGGTCCAAAAAAGCTGTAAGTCGCTTCCCTTGGAAAGAGACCTATCCCATCAGCCCACACCTCCCGTTCCTGCCGGAATTCCGTCCTCACTAGTGAGGGCACCGAGGCGTTGACCGACCCCCAGACCCGCCGCTGTTCCCCGCGCCCCACCTTTCGGCCGCCACCCCGGGACGTCCTTCTTCCACCTGCGGCTCCGAAGCCGGAGCCAAGCCCCGAACTCCGCTGGGTCCCTGCCTCCAGCTCTGGAGTCCGCGCGGGCGCAGATCAGGGGCCGGGCCACGGGAGTCCTCCCACGCCGCCTCGGGCCACGCGTCCCGGCTTTTTCTGCGGGAGAAACTCTCAGAGCCGCTCTCCTCGAGCCGGCAGCTGCTGCGAGGCTGCCGGGCGGCGGCAACGGCGGCGAAATCCGACCGCCCCGGCTGCACCAGGTCTTGCGGCTGCACCAGGACCTGCGGCGTCGCGGCAGTTGCGTTGATCCAGGCACAAAGTCCTGCGCTCGGACTCGGGCGTGGGATCCCCCAGACCCGCATCCAGCGCCCAGCACCAGCCCTGCGACTCCCGCTCGCAGTCGGTGTCAAAGCCAATGTCCCGGCCGCGCCGCCCGCGACTCCGCCAGCGCCACGGCCACGCCTCCTCCCGCCCCGAAACTCCTCCCCGGGACTCCCGAGGGCACGTGGGGGCGGGGCCAGAGCGCCAAGAGAGCGGAACCCCCGGCGCGGGGGGCGGGGCCCTGGCGCGGGAGAGGCGGGGCTGAGAGCGAGGGCGGAGCCCTCTAGTACGGGGAGGGGCCACGGAGTGCCGGGGGCGAGCCCGAACGCGTGGGGGTGGAGATGGAACCCAGGAGCTCGGAGGCGGAGCTATGGCGGGAGGGGGCGGGCCTTAGGAGCTCGGAGGTGGGGGTTAGGGGCTGAGGGGGTCGGGGCTGACGCCAGGGCGGCGGCGCTGGTCACAGGTGGGCTGTCCTTGCGTCCCCTGGTCCGGAGTCGGGGTTACTACTACCTAGCACCGAGGGCTGGTTGGAGGCTCATTAGTCTCGCCCGAGGCAAGACCTGCCCCGCTGCTTTTCGGCGGGCCGAGCCCCACAGAGGAGAGGGGTGCCCAGGGACACAGACACTACCCGACCCCCTGCAGAGTTAGCTCATCTTTGGGGCGTGGGGCGGGGCCAAGGCACTCCTTGGATGGGAGGCACCACTGAGGGTCACGGGCCTCGCTCAGTGCTCAGTTCTGCAGTCAAATCTGAGGACGTTCGAGATTGGACTGAATGGGATCTTTCTAACTTCTGCCCCCCACTTTCGGCCTCCTCTTTTGTTGCACTAGAGTAGTACCTTTGCCCTGCTCACACAGAGATGACCTCAAACTACGCTACACATTCATTGTGCTGCTAGGAGAGGGCACACACCGCCCATTAGAGATGTGTTCACATAGGTCACTTATAGGGTTGCTCATTTGCGCATTTAGTGCTCTGAGTAAATATGGATATGTTTCTTTAAGTATTAAATCTAGTCATTAAGAAGGGAGGAAACGCCAGTTGGAAAAGGAGGCTGCTTCCCAAAATTCAGAAGTTTTTGGCTCATACCACTAAATGACAATTTAAAGATTATAGAGCCTGCGACATTACAATAGATACACGAAGCGAGAGTATTCAATTAAACAAACCATGTGGTGATACCATCAAATGCTTTGACCCAAGACATTTAGTGCTCTCTGAAGTTTCATCCCCAACCAATGTAACCAGTGACTAGTTCCAGGGCTAAATCAGCAAAAAACAGTAACTCTCTGGGAAGGCACGAGGTACTTTAGATGTGAAATGAGAGGCAGCCAAGCCTGGGCAAAATGCTATTGCCTTTCTGAGGCATGGTCCCCTACTGTGCATACTAGTCTGGACTCTTAATTGCAAGTGACAGAAATCCAAGTCAAACTAGCTTAAACAAATGGGGGAATTTCGGGTTCTTATGCAGAAAAGTTAAACAGTAGTTCTTAACCTCAAGCATGGCTGCATCCAGTTCAAATGATGCCATCAGGGCCTGGTCTGGCCCACTCCATCTATCCCTTCCACTTGACCTCCCACCCCAGTAGCACACTGCATTGTGCCTCTCCCTTCCTCCCACAATCCTGTTGTAGCAAAAAAAAAAAAAGAAAAAGTTTAAGAAAAGCAAAAAAATCCCTTTTAGAGGAGGGAAAACTCTTTGTGGAGCAGAATGTCAAGCTAGGCATTTGTGGCGGTGGATGGACAGCCTGGGGGGTATGGCAAATTGAATTAGAAATAAGAGAAACCACTAAACCACGTATTATCCAAACCAGGATATTTTGGAGGGTAAGAAGGCCACTATTAACTTCACTGGCACAACAGGTATAATCTGGTCTTATTCCCTGTAACCCTGAGCATTTGTTTCCCCTTGGTAGAAATGAAGCCAACAGGTAGCTAAACTGCTGTGCATTAAAACAAACAAAACCCCATGAGATGGCTACATTTAAAATGACTGACCATACTAAATGTTGGTGAGGATGTGGAGCAATTAGAACTCCCATGCATTCCTGGTGGGGAGTATCAGATGGTACAAACACTTTGGAAATCAGTTTAGCAGTTTCTTAAAAAGTTAAACATATGTTCACCATATGACCCAACCATTCCATTTCCTACCTATTTACCAAAGAGAAATGAAAGCATGAAACCCAAAGATTTGTACGTGAATGTTCCTAGGAGCTTTCTTTGCTATAGCCAAAATCCAGAAACAACCCAAATCCACCAGTAGAGAGAGAATGGATAAACAAATTGGGATATATCCATACAATGGAATACAACACAGCAATAAAGACACACTATTAATACACACAATATTGAAGAATCTCAAAATCATACTGAATGAAAGAAGCCAGGCTGAGAGAGAGAGAGAGAGAGAGAGAGAGAGAGAGAGAGAGAGAGAGAGAGAGAGAATATACTGTATTACTGTATGAGCCCATTTATACAAAACTCTAGAAAATACAAGCTAATCCACAAAGAGAAAAAGTAGATCAACAGTTGTCTGGGGATGAAATGGAGGGAGGAATGGATGGAAAAGGACACAGGAAACTCTTTGGGGTGATGGAAATGTTTGAGAGATCATGATTTCATGAGCGTATGTACTTGTATGTGAAAACTGATAGAATTGTACATTTTAAATATGTGCAGGTTAGTATACTTCAATTATACTTCAAAAAAGGTGGAAAAAATCTTCAAGAAATAAAAGGAATACTCTTTGAACTTAATAAAAAGATATGTTTATTTTTAGGAGGAGGGGAAGGTGTCCAGGGTGGAGAGGAGATTGACAGGGAGCAAAGGAGCCCAAGAAGCCATGTCTGGAGCTAACAGAGTAGCCCAGCGAACATGTCCCAGTTAGGGCTGGGACCCCAGGAAAGGAGGTACCATGAGAGAGAGTACAGTGTCATTGTTTCAGGCTTATAAATACTGAAGTGGTTGCCTCACAGCAATATTTGCCATATAGATGTGACCCTCAGGCCTTGTTTTCCCAGCAGGAAAAGCCAATGCCACAGCTGCAAATGTAGTCCCCTTTACAATTCATTGACATTTGTCCCATTCTTAGGATGGTCTCACCAGGCTTGGATTTCCCTCAAGGACAGGGGTTTTTTGTTTTGGGTTTTTGTGTGTGTTTTTTTTCAGTTGGGTCACAAGAGACTTTTGAAGCATTCAGGGCCCCTCCTCTTGTAAAAAAAAATCTTCAAGAAATGAAAGGAATACATGAGTGTCCTGTGACAGCTGTAGCAATAATGCAGGGTGGGTTTTTAAAACTGTACATATTTACACAGAGCCATTTTCTCTCCCCCACAAACACAGAAGACTAGATAGAACAGAGCAGGAAGGAGAGACATGCCCCAGGGGCAACAGTCCAGTTTCCGAAGTTCACCCAGATGGGGCAATGGGGCGGAAGGGCAGGTTAGGGACCTTTCCTATCTCCCTGGCGACCCCATGGCTCTGCATTATCTTGGAGACTATGCTTTAGAAGGTCATGGAGGTGCAGGATCCTCTTATCTGAACCCTGTGAACAAAGGCACGACAGGCTGCACATCTCCAGCCTCCAAGGCAGGACGTCCCTCAGGACTTCTTGCTCAGTTCCCTGTCACAAGTGCTTGTGTCCAGCACCTGGCCCATCTTCTGCACCATCTCACTGGGCTCCATGGAGTGCATGATCTTCACGACTTCCTGACATGCTTTCTTATTTACATCACTGCCTCAGTGAGCTGAGGGTTTCTCTTCTCCACTTTGCTTTCAGCTTCATGCCGGTTCTTTCCAGCTGACCTGAAATACAGGTGCAATTGAAGGATTTTCAGCATCCCAGTGGCCCTGCTGGCCCTGGCTGCTGCCAGAGGGAGAGGCAGGGGTCACCCGTCAGGCGAATTCTGGTGATTAGGCACCTGTCTAACTCCACGTGTGGAGGGAGTTTCCTTTGGAGGATACACCCTGGGGCAAGTCGGTTCCATCTGGGGCTCCATCACTGCTGGTGGTGAGTGGGTGCCGGAGCAACCACAGGGCCATACTGAGGTGCTCTTCCTTTCCAGGAAGGTAGGGGACAGGCAGGCACTTGGCTGTGATGCTAGCCTTCCGTCCTCCTCAGGCCACTGATTTTCTGTGCTGCTGCTCTGACTTTTCTCTGAGTAGGAATGAAAGGTAGGCGTGATGGGTGGGCTCGCTGAAACGCCACTGCTTTGGGTTGGCAGAGACCCTATGCTGTACCTTGCAGGGTGTTGATGGGATCAGCCAGAGAAGGGGCTGCAGGGTGATGGTGTCCTCCCGCTTGGGTCTCTTGTAGCCAGGAGCACACAGGTGAACATCACTTCTGGCCCATCTATGAGTCCTGGATCCCTTTACACGTGTAGCCCATGGACACCACCCACTCAGGCTGCCCAGGGTCATTGCAGCCAATGAGGACTCTATAGAAGACATAGTTAGTTCCTCCCCATGGCCCATGTTCACCCACGGATCCTTCATGATTTCCACCACCAGGCCTCCCTTGATGTGGCTGAGGATGAGGAATTTCCTGAGCAGGTTTTCCATGGACCTGTAGAAGGGAATATTGAATAGTGTATATTCTGCTTCTGCAATTAAAAAAAAAAAATGAGTAAAAGAAAAAAGGATTTTTAAAATATTGAGAAAAAAATAAATAATAAAGTAAAATGAGAAAAAGAAAGTAAAGGAAAGGGAAAAATGAGCAAGAAAAATTTTAATGAGAAAAATTAAAATAAAGGAACAAAGAAAAAGAAAAAACGTGAAAAAGTACAATAAGAATGGGGGCATAGTAAAGAAAAATTGTAAGCATACTAGACAAAAAGCCAAAGAGGAATAAACTTTGGTGAAAATCCCTCAGGTGACTGAAAGCCAGTTCCTGAGCTATAAGGACCAAAAACCTAGGCCCAGCCAGGGACTAATATAGGAGGTTTTGGGGATCTGTGAGCCAGGAACTATAGATGCAGACCAAATATCTTATAAGGCACAAGATTGCAGTGGAGTATGACAACTGATATTTGCTTTATTACCAATTAAAACCATAGGATGCTTCAGTGGCCTTATATTTCTAGTGTGAAAAGTTATCATAATTTCTGACTTTTATAAATCTCATAATATCTACACTTAAAATATGTAATTCTTTCTTTAAATTCTGAATGATTGGTCTTAAAATGATGCCACAATTTAACTGACATCATGATACTATACAGAAACATTCCTTTACGTAAAACTATATAATGTTTTTGTCTGGTTTGGGTATTAGGGTAATGCTGGTCTCATAGACTGAGTTAAGAAAGTATTCTTTCCACTTTTATCTTCTGGAAGAAATGATAAAGAATTGGTGTCATTCCTTCCTTAAATGTCTGGTAGAATTCACCAGTGAACCCATCTGGGCCCAGTGCTTTCTATTTAGGAAGGTTATTAATATTTATTCAAATTCTTTAAGGTAAATAGGCCTATTCAATTTGTCTATTGTGTAAACCTCTTTTTTTTCCAAAGTGAAGATTTAGAGTGAATTAATCAAGACATTTCCATGACGACAAACTAAATAAAAAGGACTGTGAAAAACAAAATTCCCCATTTAGGTTCTATCTGTCTGTTTTCCAACAGGTCACTGCTGACAGAAATAGAGAAACCTATTTCTTCTGGTCAGATGCATGGATATTGAGGAAGAAACTACTCTCACTCATTGCTAGATGCAAACCTACATCTGTTTTGGTCTTAATAAATAGATTGGCATCAACCCCCACAACAGAGCTCAAGACTAGTCAAAAACAGGCACCTCTATTCACATCTCCCAGGGATCCTAGAGTGTTATATCTCCTTCCTTCACTGGACGTGGCCTTTTCCCAGGGAAGTGGGAAAGCACCAATCTGGGTTTCTTTGCATCCAATTCCTCCTTTAAAGCTGATAGTCTACTGACTGACATTTTGTTTCATTTCACGGTTGACAATTGAAGGCCTTTGTCATTTCCCTGACATGCAAAATGCCTTTCCAGTTAGCATTTTATTTCTTATGGAGCATTTGGCTGGAGGTTCTTGGAACCAAGTCCCAACAGAATGAGGTGGCTTCATTTACAGTACAATATGGAGAGCACTTACCATCAACAGCCCTATGTTTGTCTCCCACTTTCAGAATTATTATTATTACAGAAAATAATGTTCATTAATCTTTCAGAGTAATATGATTATCACCATCACACTTAGGAACGCTAGTTCCGATTTGCGTTATTTATTTCCTCTTAAAAGCAACAATTCCAGTTAGTTTCAGATGTTCTCTTCTTTCACAGAACAGTCTCTTCTTCCTTGTTTATTAAATTTGAGGGTTAATGAAGCATTCTTCTTGGTAGAGCCCCATTCTTTTGATTTCTGGGTGCCTAACTAGGAGCCTTCTCTTAGCACAGAATGTTCCAGGGGAAGAAGACGGAGAGAGGCACCTATTCCTACTTTAGGGTAAATCAGTGCCCTTTGACCCTGCACTTCTGGCGTGGGGTGAGGGGCTCCATGAGGCAGAAGCAGGGAGCCCTGCTGGCTTTCGCCAGGGAAAAGGCTCTCATACACATAAGAATAGCAGGTCTCATTTGCCCCGCCTCCCCGTTCAGGCACACCTGGCAATAGGGGCACACCCTCTGTTGACACTCTGTCAGGTTAAACCTCATGATACACTTTGCTGGTTCTCACTTTCTCTTCCCTTTCACTGTTGCCATTGGTGTGCTTTTTCAGCCACATTTCTCCTCAATATTGAAAAAGTAAGGCCTGGTAAGTCTGGTACCTGACCTCACTTCCAGGAAAGACTCCCTTATGAAATAACCTCCAAGGTCTTAAAGAGCATCCCCCAAAATGTGATCCAGTGGGGAGGAGGTAAAGGAACTTAGGAGACACAGCATTAAATATGAACCCCTCAATGAGGAATCTCTCCCTTTGCATTTCTCCAACCGTCACTCTGACTGTGTCAAGGAGAAACTCCAAGGGCCACCGTGACCATAACATGGTCTCACATTTGTTAATCTCTTTCCACAGAGGAAACACTGACCTCAGACTCAGGATCTTGGCAGGGATCAGTATCTACTAGAATTTAATTACTTGCCATCTGGGAGTTTAGGTTTTTGCCTGTCTTCTATGCATGACAATAGGTACGGCTGTTCCATATACAGTCATACATCATGCTGACTGGAGAGTGTACTCTCCTCTGCAAATATAGATTCCAATACCTTTGCATCCCTGGCCCTGACCTCTGCCTTTTGTGTTGAAGGCACCTGGACTCTGAACTGTCCTCTCTGAAAACCGAAAATGGGCCCTAAAAGGAGAGATTAGATAGATAGTCATTGCTCTCAGACAGGGCTCAGAGGGCCAAGTGCAACATACCGTCTGCAGCTGGAGATGTTTTTTCTTGACATAAGGGGTGTTATGGCTTGTAGCGTGTGCCCCCAAAGAGATGTTGCAGTCCTAATCTGCAGTACCCGCGAATGTGACCTCAATTGGAAACAGGGTCATTTCCTGTACAATTGCATTAAGATGAAGTTATTGGGATGGGCCCCTAATCCAAAAGGATTGCTGTCCTTATAAAAAGGGACAACTTGGACACAGATGTAGAAAAAAGACAGCCACGTGAAGATGGAGGCAGAAAGGGAGGTTATGCTGCCACAAGCCAAGGAACATCTAGGGCTACGAGAAGCTGGAAGAGCCAAGGATGGATCCTCCTGGGGAAGTTTCCTAGGAACATGGCATTGTTGCCATCCTGCTTTCAGCCTCCAGAAGGGGGAGAGAACACATTTTTGTTGTTTCAAGCCATGCAGTTTGTGGTACTTGGTTATAGCGATCCCAGGAAACTACTGCAGGAGAGTACTCCCCAGGACCTCTGGCAGCCCTAAGCACCCCAAATTTTGGTTTGACAGTGCTCCTTTCTCCCCAGTCAGACTCCCTGGCCATTAATCAAAGTCATGAAACTTGCCTACAATAAACCCATGAGTTAGATTGTGCCTCCCATGAATCACAGGGCTGAGATAATGATCCGGCAGCGGAATGACAACCCAGGGACCTTCCTAGATAACAGCTGCCCACACAGATGCCTGTACATGGTTTGTCAGCGGCAGTGGCTTGGTGTGTCAGGGCCTTATCTTCCTCGGTAACAGGAGGTGCCATCTGGTCCCAAGATAAGGAAGAGCAACTTGGTAGAATCTGACTCAGTGGCCTTGGTAACCTGCAGGTCACAGATAAACAGACAGAGGGAAATGAACCTCAGACAACCACAGCAAAATTAACAATCGACAGGAAATCAACAAAGGCAGCCACCATCATTTAAAATCTAAAATCCGAAGCAATTTATTCTGGGTGAGTACACAGGTAGCAGCAAACAGACTCATATGTAGCCAGAGATTCTTTGAGGCTCATTCAGCCCTTAGAATTCACACGCATCCCAAACAGACCTTTTATCTTGCCCAGCCCAAGCCCCACAGAATGTTCCAGTTTAAAGGATTGTGTGGTCAAGCGAATTTGGGGAGTGTTCTGTACTTTAATCTCTCTCTAGAAAGTTCATAAGGCCCATTAGCATATTAAAGACTGAGAAATTCTGCTGGAAAGACAGATACCCATTCAACTCCTTCTGGAGGATGCAGCGGAACATGCTGTGGGATACTGATGTATTATTATTCTTGCCTGTTGGTTTTGCAGAATTTGAGGCTGAGGCCCAGAGAAAGTAGATGCTTTTTCAAAGGTCACACAGACAGAAAGTGACCTTGTGTGACTCAACTGAGGTTTTCAGATTCTAAATCCAGTGCTCTTTCTATGTTTTCATTTTCCGATTAATGAGTTTATTAATAAACATTTGAGTGCTACCATGTGGTAAGGTGGGAATATAAAAATGAATAAGGCAGACCTTGCCTGGCATGTAATTTACTATTTCCAGAATGACTGAGCAATAAATGATGAAAAGTCACGGGGATAAGGAAGGGAGTGAGGGGGTGGTTGAAGTTTGGGATGAATATAGAACCAGTCTGTCTTGAGGTTTCAGATTTGGTTACAGTTATTCTAGGAAGTCCCGTCATCAGGACCCCGGTCCCTGTCACTCACAGCTTCTATTAAGGACAACTGTTGGCCAGAGCACTGTTGACCCGGCTGCACAGAAGCCCGCCGCTAACCTGGCAAAGCCGACTGAGCCAGGGGTACCAGCCCACAAGCCTGCCAGACACTTGTACTACACCTTTCCCCCCAAAACGGATGACCAATCTGATTCCTTCAAAATTTGAACTGGGGGCTACAGAGACGAGGCAGCGAGCAGGGAAGCTAGAGATGATGGAACATCTGAGGGGAGAGCATGAGGTAGGGAGGGCCTTGGAGGGTCAAGGGCAAGGCAGAGAAGCCAGGAAGCAGGCAGGTGCTGTCAGGCCGAGGGGCCAGAGCTCAGCAGAGATGGAGAGAAGAGGACGACGGCAGGCAGCTGCCCGTTCTGGTTTCTGAGAGGCCCCGACTCCCTTGCTGCCCCCACCGCCGTACCTGAGCCAGCCTGAGGGGGGCTGTAATCTGGGTTAGTAACAGTGCCTCACTCCTTTTGAAAAACTGTGGTAAAACACGCATAACATAAAATTTACCATTTTAAATGTATAGCTCAGTGGCATTGCATACATTCACATTGTTGTGCAACGTCACCACCATCCAGCTCCAGAACTTTTCGTCTTCCAACACAGAAACTCTGTACCCATTAAACACTAACTTTCCCCATTTGATCCCCAGCCCCCAGCCCCTGGCAACCTCCATTCTATAACATTTTCTGTCTGTGAATTCGACTACTCCAGACACCTCATGTAAGAGGAATCATACACTATTCATCCTTTGATGACTGGCTTATGTCATTTAGCATAATGTCCTCAAGGTTCATCCAGGTTGCACCGTGTCAGAACTTCCTTTGTAAGGCTGAGCAATATTCCATTGTATGCACCTCTCATATTTTATCCTTTCATCTACAGATGAACAATGGATTGCTTCCACTCTTTGGCTATTTAAATAAGGCTGCTACGAACATAGCAGGTGTACAGGTATCTCTTTGAGACCTTTCTTTCAATTCTTTTGGTGGTCAAGTCACCTGCCAGAGTTGCAGGAAGAAACAGGGGGCTGCCTGGGGATGAGGTGTTGTGCACGCAACTGAGGTCCAAGATGTTGGGGTGATGAGGGAGCTCCTCCTCGGGGCGTTATCCTGGCGCATAGCTTTGGCCGCGCTACCCTCCCAACCTACAGCACAGAAGCTTCTCTCCAGGCAGAGACAGAAAATCGGCCTGAGGCACAATTTCCAGGCACTCTTGCTTTCCTCTCCCTTCTCCATGCTCTCCAAACAGACTTTCTAGACCGTAAGCTCCATGAGGGCAGTGATTGCCCCATTCTGTTCACTCATTTCTAGCACCTGTTGAGTGTCTGGCACCAAAGGCATACTTTAATCAAATGACATTTAATAAGTCATTAACATTTTAAAGTGGGTTAAACCATCATGGTCTCTTCTCTGTCCTCCCCCACAAACTCCCACCACCTTGGTTTTGTTTTCTTTTTTATCACCCAAAGTCCATAGTCTACATTGCGGTTTACTCACGGTGGTGTACATGCTATAGGTTTGGACAAACGCATAATGACATGTAACCATCATTATAGGATCATACAGAGTAGTTTCACTGTCCTAAAAATCCTCTGTGTGCCACCTGTTCCTCTCTCTCTCTCTCTCTCTCTCTCTCTCTCTCTCTCTCTCTCTCTCTCTCTCTCTCTCTCCACTAACCTCTGGCAATCACTGATCTTTCTACTGTCTTCATAGTTTTGTCTTTTCCAGAAAGTCATGTAATTGGAATCATACAGTATGTAGCCTTTCATATTAACTTCCTTCACTTAGTATATACACCTACATTTCCTCCATATATTTTAATGCTTGATAGCTCATTTCTTTTTAACACTGAATACCATTTCATGGTCTGGATATACCACAACTTATTTCTCTATTCACCTACTGAAGGAGGCCTTGGTTTCTTCCAAGTATTGGCAATTATGAATGAAGCTGCTATAAACACCCAGGTGCAGGTTTTTGTATGGACTTCATTTTTCAACACTTTGGGATAAATACCAAGGCGTGTGACTGCTGGATCACATGGTAGGAGTGTGTTTACTTTTGTAAGTAACCACCAAACTGTCTTCCAAAGTGGCTGCACCATTTTGCATTCCCACCACCAACGAATGAGAGTTCCTGATGCTCTCCATCCTCAACAGCATCTGGGGTGGTCAGTGGTCTGAATTTTGGCCATTCTGACAAGTATGTAGTGGTTTCTCATTGGTGTTTTAATTTGCAGTTTCCCTGATGACATGTGATGTGGACCATCTTTACATATGTTCATTTGCCATCTGTGTATATTCTTTGGTGAAGTGTCTATTCAGGTCTTTGCTCATTTTTTTAATTGGAGTGTTTGTTTTCTTATTGTTGAGTTTTAAGTGTTCTTCATATATTTCACATAACAGCCCTTTGTCCGCTGTTTCTTCCAGTCTTCTTGTTTTCTTCTCTTGACCCCCTTGTCTTCTTCTCTTGACCCCCCCCCCCAGTTTTAAAACAGCAATAAACCCAACAGAAAGCCCATTATCTATGGAGCATCTTACCCAGTGGTGCCCATTACAGTCACCTGAGGAGGTTTTGAAAATTATTTTAGGTTTGGGTCCCACCTCTGAGATTCCTGTTCTGTAGGTTTGAAGTGAGACCCAGAAATTTGCACCTTTAAAAGCTTCCCTGGTAATTATTATGGGCACCTCCATTAAGAACTATGACATTAAAGTCCAAGACACCCTAAAAGATGAGAGGACGGTCTCATCATGACATCTTGCAGGTGTTGCCCACTTGGCCTTCCTACCTGCCCTGTCCCACAGCTCCATCTGAAGGCCAGGTGAGACCCAGACCTCTATAATTCACTACTAATTGGACATCTCCATCTGGCATCTCAAACTTTGCCTCTCCCAAGCTCAACCCATAATTACCCCCTTCCCCACCCAGAAACCAACTCTGCCTCTGATCTTCTGACCTGGGAAGATGGCAAATCCAATCTTTCAGTTGCTCAGGTCACAACTCTTGAAGTCAACCTTGACTTTGTCTCTCAGACACATCTAATCTATCAGCAGTGCCTGGTGGCATGACCTTTAAAATAAACCCAGGATCTAACTACTTCCAGCCCCTGATGCCACAGCCATAACAGGTCTCCCTACTTCCATCCTTGCCCCCCCGCCCGGTCTGTTCTCAACCCTCACCCAGAGTCAGCCTATGAAAACGGAAGTCAGATCACGTCCTCCTCCACGCACAACCCTCCACTGGCTCCCATCTCACTCAGAATAAAAGCCAAAGTCCTTACAATCTTTGTTGCCCCCACTTCACCCCACAGCTCTCATCTCATCTACTATTTGCCCCCCTGGCTCCGTGGGCCCTGTGAAGTTCCTAGAACACGCAGCCCCAGGGCCTTTGCTCCCACTGGAATACTCTTTCTCCAGAGAGCCACTGGGCTGGCTTCCCCACACCCCGTAGGTCTTCACGGGCCATCCTGCCTAAACTTTCAAATCTCCTGCCCTTCGCCAGTACTGCTATCTTTCTTTTTCTACTGAGAACTTAGCTCTTGTTTACTACCTGCTGACTTGCTTGTTCATTTCTGTCGGGCTCCTCCCACTAGATGCCAGAGCCATGAGGCACGGCTGTTAGTCTGCTCTGCTTGCTGCAGAGCCTGGGAGCCTGGAACAGGGCCTGATGCACAGTGGTTCTCATCTTCTGCAACTCCTCCCTCCCTCTTAGCCTCTTTGTCACATCCTGTCCATCTCCCACGTCCTGAAGCATCTCCCTTCTTACCCTCTTCCATATCCATCTCCTGTACTTGGCCTCCACTCCCAGGAACTATTGCTAAAAACCTAGGTCTCCTCTCCTCTGATGCATCTTCACAGCTGCCAAAGGCTTCTTTCTAAGAGGTAGGACTATAGCAATCCTTCAGTGACACCCCTTAACTTTCAAGACACTGTTCAAACTCTGGTTTCAAACACAAGATCCCTGCCTCTGAGGCCTCTTCTGCAGCCACGTTTGTGGGCCCTACCTACTTCCACGCATCTTCAACTCTGTGGGCTGCTTTTTTATTTCTCCTGCCTTTGCACATGCTGTTTCTTCTGCCTGGCATGCTGCTGTGCCACCCGGAGCGCTGCCCCCCTCCTGCTGTACATCCAGCGAGCCCCTATGCCGCCTTCTAAGAACTCCAGTCGTATCTAAACCCCCTCCCACTGCTCCCCTAACTCCCTAAGTCCACTTCAGCAGCACCACTGTCTAGAGCAGCCACTTGTCCGTCTGTCTCCATCATGAGTCCAAGTTCTCTGCAGGTCTGGCTCCTTACCCTGGGCCTGCCACTGAATAGGGGCTCTGGGTATGTTTCCTGGACAAATAACTCCCCAGAAAAATGAAAACGTGGGCCAAACCTGCAATAATGGTTCAAATGGACATGGCACTTTTGCCAGCTAATGAACTCGGTATTCAAGAGTGCCAAGAATGTTCTAGAAGGCCTCATTGCAAATGTGCCTAAAAACTAGGACAGAGGAGATACTTGACCTCTCAGGGATACCCACGTAGCTCAAACTGGTCTGGTTAAACAGTCTCCCCATATTTTTAGCATTCCTGTGTGTGTATGTGTGTATAGATGTAAATATATAGAAATATGTATGAATATCATACATTTACATATAAATATGTTATATATACATGTATCTCTGTGTGATTGAAGATCTTGGAAATATTCTCTGGGGCATGACTGGCTGGCTTCCCTGTAATAGTTCCCCACATCTGGGTGACTACCCAGAGAGGTGAAGGAAGAAACCATCAAAACTAATAGTCTCTTTTTCCCAAAGAACTAAAGTCTTTACTCAAATGCATGTTTGTAGGACCCAGTTACAAAATTTCTTCCATGTTAATTTTAGTCCACTTTATTATGTAATCATAGGAGACCCTTGACCAATATCCTCATGAAAAAATTCTGATATACTGAAGCTAGTAATCACATCTATCACATTATCTCTCACATCTATCACCTTTTCCAAATCCTCTACATGATTTATACTGATGATTTCCCATCCATGAGCATGTAGTTCATTCGTTCGTTTTCATTTCTCTGCTGGTAGCTCAGCAAATGCTCACTAGGCGTCTACTAGGTAAGGGAAACATGACGTGCAATGAACAAATCAGTGAAATGTTTAAATCATGATAAACGCTGGGAGAAAATGTGCCAATGTGACAGAGTGCTGGCATGAGGGGGCGACTGCAAACCAGACGGACAAGAGCACTCTGCAAAATGAAACCTGATGACAGAGGAGCCAGCCATGCAGGCCTAGGCGAGGAGGCGGGGAGGGCGAAGCAGTGGGGACACACGGGGGGACATGGGCCTTGCCCACCTGAAGGAGGCAGGCCTCATCGCCCCCTCCATCCTCCCCCTCAGGCAGCTTTGCCGGGTGCCCGCCCCCCTGCCTCGTGCTGAGGTCATTTGTTGGTGCTGCTGTCTCTGTGTCACCCAAGACCCAGCTCCTTGGGCCAGATCCAGACGTGGCCCTCCCTTTCACCCTCGTATCTATTCACAGTGTTTGGCAGACAGGTGGAGTTCAATAAATGCTGGTGGCTTTGTCGAATAATGATAACCAGACCCAGAAGCAGATCGTGGTACACAGTGCTGTGATGGAACAATTTCCCGGAACCAAGGGAAAAGGGTCTTTTAATTTTTAAATGACGTACAAATGATTCTCAGGGGGAAAAACCATATACAGTAACGATCAGGAAGGACTCAGGTAGTAAAATCATGGGAGGAAAACGTGGGAGTGAATTTGGAGCACGGCTGAAAATGGAATTTCATGTCTTTGCTGTGAATTTCATCAACCTTAGTTCCAAAAGCCATTACTTCCCACAGCTGGAAGGGCTCCGTGGGCTGAGGACGCCAGGCTCCAGAGCCTTCCCCACTTCTAAGCACTCAGGCCAGAGCCTGGCACAATGCTCATGTTGGCAGACGAGACGGAACTGCCAGGTGTGTGACTCAGCCGTGAGGAACCTGGTGTGTCCACAGGTGTGGCCAGCAAAGGGACCTGTAAACAGTGACCTGTTGTATGCTTGGCCTCTGACGACCCGCTGTCAGAAAGATACCAGAGATATAATTCAAAAAGTACTAGAAACATAATTCAATAACTTCTGATCTAGAATCCCACACATTGGCTCATCTAGGGAGTTAGTTTGTGTCAACAGCAAATACCCTTGTGGTTTTTCTAGAAGGTTGAGCTGCAAGGGTGTGACTCACAGCTGCTATTGAAAACCTTTGGTTAAAAATAATAATAGGTAGCATTTATTGAGCGCTGACTACATGCCAGGTTCTGGGTCAAGTGCCTTATTTATATTAGTTCATTCTCACAGCAAACATACAAGGTGGGTATTATTATTAACTTCATTTTACAGAAGCGGCAAAATAAAACTCAGAGAGGTTAAAAACCTGGCCAAGGTGTCTTAGTGATGGGGGCACTTGTCCTCTGGCCAGGAAGTCGCTCTCTGTCTAGCAAGGGTCCATTTCTCCACTTCCTTGTCCATACCTGGTATAATTGCACCAGGCACATCGGGTGTGTCATTTGGAGGCAGTCTGGGTGGTGGTTAAGAGTGCATACTCTGGAAGCAGACAGCCTGGGCTCTGTCCAGGCTCCACCATTTTACTAGCTCTGTGACTGTGGCTAACTTCACTAACTCCTCTGTGTTCATCCTTCTCATCTTCCAAATGGAATAATAACAACAGTGCCATCTTCTTAGGGTTCCTGTGCATTTATCACATGGTTACCACTCTGCAAATATTGGTTCTCACAGTATTCCAAGTGGACACCAGAAGGCATTCACAGTGGTCTCTCGTGGGTCACCGCAAAGCACCTACCTCTTAGTCTCTTTCATTGCCCATTGCCAAGGTCCCCAGGGATAGGATGCCAAGTGGTACTTGTGTCTGTGCTAGATGCCCGGGGAGGGGGATTCCCACACCTGAGAAGTGAATCAGGTGTGAGTCCACTGAATGTGAGAAAGAACGGGGTGGGGGGCGGGGATGGGTGGTGGGTAGGTGGTAGGTCTCTTATCGCGAAGTGTTTCCCAAAGAAGAAAGGGCCTAAAGAGATTCTATGGCTTGTTCTGACAGCTGCCTTTTGCTTCCCTTTTCACAACTTTTCTAGCTCCTGCCCCATACACACAGTTCCCTAATTGCTTTGGAAGAACTAGTGATTATGTAGAGGACAGAAAGAGGAGAGAACTGCCTAAAACATTCGCAACAATGTGGAGAAATTGAATCGCAATGACAATGGGCTTGATGGCCTACGCTTCTAAGTAAATGAACGTCTAATCAATATTTCTTTTTATTTCTTTTTTAGAAATGATTGTTCCCTACCCCCATTTAGTTTTGTCTTATAATTGTTGCCAGGAAAGAAGTTCTCCCATTTTCAAATCAAGTATTGCTATGAATCACGCCGCATTAAAAATGAAGGCTTGTAGGGCCGGCCCGGTGGCTCAGGCGGTTAGAGCTCCGTGCTCCTAACTCCGAAGGCTGCCAGTTCGATTCCCACATGGGCCAGTGGGCTCTCAACCACAAGGTTGCCAGTTCAATTCCTCGACTCCCGCAAGGGATGGTGGGCAGCGCCCCCTGCAACTAAAATTGAACACGGCACCTTGAGCTGAGCTGCCACTGAGCTCCCAGATGGCTCAGTTGGTTGGGGCGCATCCTCTCAACCACAAGGTTGCCAGTTCGACTCCCACAAGGGATGGTGGGCTGTGCCCCCTGCAACTAGCAACTGGCAACTGGACCTGGAGCTGAGCTGTGCCCTCCACAACTGAGATTGAAAGGACAACAACTTGACTTGGAAAAAAGGCCTGGAAAGTACACACTGTTCCCCAATAAAGTCCTGTTTCCCTTCCCAATAAAATCTTAAAAAAAAAAAAAAAAAAAAAAAAAAAAAAAAAAAAATGAAGGCTTGTACTCATGGCAACTAATGGTGCAGGGGAATAGAAACACGAACCTCTATTAAAACTGCATGAGACTAACAGCACCCTTGCAGACAGCTTTGTAAAGAAAACAAGTCCTGCCATTTTTAGGGCCAAAATACACACTGAAGATTCCCTTCTTAGAGTCACAACCAACTGAAGCCACGACCAAGTGGCTTCTGTCGGGAGGACACAGCGTGACAGGAATCACCGAGTTCAGGGTGGGGAGACTTGAGTGAATCCCTTATTCTGAGTCCCCATTTCCTCGTCTGTGATGGGCCGGGTTAGACCAGCAGGTCTCAAATAACCGTTCCTAGCTCCATCATTTGGGGATTCTAAAAGTAACTTGGCCACTAGAGACTACCTGCCTAATTTTCCCTCCTACTTCCTTCAGTACTCTCCTTCTTGGCCCATTTCCCCCTGAATCCAGCATCAGGAAACCCCAACACTTCACCAACTTTGCCTCTTTGCATTCCAGCAGTGGAGGGCTGACCCCTGAAACACCGAGTGACTCTCGGGCAGGTCACAGCAGGACAGTGGCAGAGGCCTCTCCCCCAGCCCCAAATACATCTCTGGAAAGCCGGCAGCCATTTCTCCAGATTCGTTCTTTTCAAGCCTCAGTGGGACCCGTCCTGAGACCCCAGAAACTTCAACACATCTTTCTAACTCATGAAATGCTTGAGTGTGGGGAGATTTCTTAACGGAAAATGGTGACAAATGGACAGAACTGAGATAGGTCTTGTAAAAGGGGGAGACTAAGGAGAAAAACCCCAGAGAAATCATGAGGAGGGCCCAGCTCACACAAAGCCAGGGTGTTGATTAGCTCTCAGGTCCAATTTTCCAAGCGGTGGGGAGAGGGGGGGACACCCACCTGACATCAGATTCTTTGGTCTGAGGTTGGTGACTCCAATGAAAACTGTCACCCAGGTCAACTGCGACCTCAAACCCTGGCTCTTGGCCAGGCTTTCCTGGGTACTGGACAGACCTTGTCTCTTTGTGAGTTACAGTCTCATCACAGAGGGTCTCACGGTCCCTCTCTCCCTCGCGAACACACACACACACATAGCATCAAGCACACCTGAGGGGGCACATCCACTGAATTTCCTTGCCAGTGGTAGGACTTTTATAGGATGTCACATGTGTATTTGTCACATGTGTATTAGCCTTAGAATTTGTTTCAAGCACCAACTCACAACTCTGACTCAATGAATATTTATTGGGTGCAATCATGTGAAATGCAGGGAGGAATATGTTTAGTGGCTGCTGAGGTGGGGCGTGGTGCCAGGGAGACAGGAGAACCAGTGACAAATTGCACTTCAACAGAGAGAAGCCTGCACTGGGCAAAGTGGGAGCACAGGGGTGCGGGGGGCTCATTGTGCTGGGGGTGGCAGGGGAGGCTCCACCAGGCCCTGACGGGAGCTAAAGACAAAGGGCAGCCACCGAAGGGCAGGACGTACCCAGGTGGGAAAACTGAGACTTCACTGTAAATATAGATGTAATTTTGAGGCCAGAATCAACTAGAACAAAGAAAGACAATCAACCCGGGCCAGAGAAAGACATAACTGGTTCTCAAGATAATTGGCCACAGGGCGTCTGCTTCCCACACCAACGTCATTTTCATTAGTGTTGTTTTAACTTACCCTTTACCGTTAATGGCCTACAGCCACCCACTCCCCGGGCAGCTTCCTGGCAACCCCAGATCTCTGATCTAATTTTATCGCCGAGAGATTTAGACTTACAAGAAAATGTGCAAAAGCCTTGCTTATGAGAAGGAGGCTGGAGGAAACCAGTGACTCCAGGTCCCTGGACAGAACACGAGGTGAGAGGAGATGCTGTGGGGAGGGCCTCCCTTGGGCAAAGCCCACGGAAGGCCACCATGTGTCCAAGTGATGGCATTGTGTGCCACTGCCCAACTGCTGTATTTACCTAACTCTGGGGAGGATGACACAAGTTTCTGCCTGGGTTTACGGCCATAAAATGAGGTCTGCCTTCAGAGCAGAAAGGTTTGTCTGGTTTATCTGGGCAAGAATCCTGACTACATTTTCCTTGGGCTGGCTGGCACTCTTCAGACCATAAAAGTGTGTGCCCCAGGAAGCCTCCCGGGTGTCTGTAGTTATACACCCTAGAGTGCGAGTGTGCAAAGGCATGACCAAGACCCTATGCCTCAGCCCTGAGGGCAGGTAGGAGAGTGGCTGGGACCTACTGATACAAAAATCAGCCTTCCCTCCTGGGCCAGCAGGATGCCAGCCTTCGCTATGCCCCTCTGATGCCAGGCCGTCCCTCAGCATGTCCTCCACTGATGTCTGCAGATTTCTCCTCAGTAACCTACGGCCGACACAAATTGACCTACAGGTTCAATGCTACCCCAATCAAACTCCCAGCAGAAGGAAAACATCCATCCTGCAAAAGACATTGACAACATGAAGACAAGCCACAGACTAGGCGAAAGTTTGCAAAAGACATATGTGATAAAAGACTGTAATCCAAAATATACAAAGAACTCTTAAAATCCAACAATACAAAAGCAAATAGCTCAATTAAAAAATTGGCAAGAGACCTGAAGAGACACCTCATCAAAGGAGATATATAATGACAAATAAGCATACAAAAAGATGCTAAACATTATATGCAAATTAAAATGACTGTGAGATACCACTATACCCCTGTTAAAACACCAAATGCTGGAGAGAATGTGGAACCATACCAAATGCAGGAAAAACGTATAGCTACTTTGGAAGACACTTTGGCAGTTTCTTAGAAAACTAAATACATTCTTATCATATAATCAAGCAATCATGCTCTTTCGTATTTACCCAAAAGATTTGAAAACTTATGTCCATAAAAATAAAAAAATAAAAAACTTGCATAAGGATGTTTATGGCAGCTTTATTCATAATTGCTAAAATATGAAAGCAGCCAAGCTGTCCTTCAGTAGGTGATGGATAAACAAACTGTGGTCCATCCAGACAATGGAATATTATTCAGTGCTACAAGGAAATGAGCTATCAAGCCATGAAAAGGCATGGAGGTATCTTAAATGCATATTACTAAGAGAAAGAAGCCAATCTGAAGGGGCTACATACTGTATGATGCCAACTATATGACATTCTGGAAAAGGAAAAATTGGAGACAATAAAAAGATCGTGGTTGCCAGGGGTTGTGAGGACGTGGGGCTGAATAGAGAGAGCACAGAGGATTTTTTAGGGGTGTGAAACCACTCTGTATGACACTGTAATAGTGGATACATGTCATTATACATTTGTCCAAACCCATAGCATGTACAAGAGTGAACCCTAGTGTAAACTATGGACTTTTGGGCGATTATGACGTGTCATGTAGGGTCATCAGTTGTAACAAATGTACCCCTCTGGTGGGGGGTGCTGATAGCAGAGCAGGCTGTGCATGTGTGGGGTGGGGGACATGGGAAATCTCTGTGTCTTCCACTAAATTTTGTTGTGAACCTAAAACTGCTCTTAAAAATGTTGATTAAGTACTCAAAGAAAGAAAGAAAGAAAGTAGAATTCTTGCTTCTCGACCCACAGATAAAACCACTACACCGATTCCCAAATGGAGACATCTGTTCCAAAGAAACTGGGCAAAACTGTACATAAGAAATGAAAATATAAATGAAAAAGAATGATAAACAACAAAAAAAGAAAAAAGTAAATGAAGAAAGAAAGAAAAATATGATGAAAGCTAGCTTCCCCTCAGCTTCACAGATGTTAATAACGTACCTTATTGTGTATTATGTAAGGGAACATTTTTATATAGTATCTCGATGCCCATTAAGTTGTGGCGTCATTTTGAGATGAATCAGTGAGAGTTTAAAAAGAATTAAATAGTTTAGGTGTAAACATTTTGAGCTCTTTAATTAAAAAGCCAAAAATTATTATAGCCTTTCTGTCTAGAAATGAAAAGGCTATTTAAGCATCCTACAGGTTTTAATTTCTAAAAGGGTCAATATTGATGGCTACAATCCAGATGAACAAAAAACTCTCCAGGTTCACCCCACGTTGTTTTAAGAGGAAAGGATTATTGAGTCCAAAATGGGAGAAAACCACTGTGGATTATCCTTAGCTGTAACGGGTTCATTTCTTGCTCTGACCACATAAGGAGACATCTTTACAGAATTCCAAACACCAAATGAAGTCCCTGGCTGGCCTCGGTTTGTAGTGCTTCTAGGTCAAGAAGCAGGCTTACGGTCACTTGAAGGACTTTTACCAAAGTCAGCTTTTTTCCTTCTCGAATTTTTGTCTATAAAAACAAAACAAAAACTGGCTTTCTACTCAACGCCTCTGACACCAAATGTGTGGGTTTTTCACACCAAGCCACTCTCCAACTTTCTGTGGACACCACTGGATGGCCTAACATTTAATTCAATTCTGACACTAACTACCCAGAATTAGTACAGATCCCACAGGGTAAGGATTCTGTCCCACAAGACTGCTCCCACTTCAGATGCCAACTGCAAGTAGTGAGCCTCCAGGTTACCCCCACTTCTGTCTGACTAGGCTACAAACTGGGGGTTCCCAGGAGTCCTTTCAGAGCCGATCATTTGTTATAATGGCTCAGAAAATTCAGGGAAATACTGTACTTAATATTACTGGTTTATAAAATCTATTACAAAGGATACAAATTGAAAACCAGATGATGAACTACATATGGCAACCTGGAAAGGTTCCTAAGCTTAGTTGCTTCTGTCCCCTGAAGTTTTGGGGTGTGTCACCATCTTAGTACTTGGATATATAAACCAATCTAGAAGTTCTAACTTCTTCATTTTTATGGAGGTTCCATTATACAGATATGATTGACTAAATCACTGGCCATTGGTAATTAATTTAATCCCAGCCCCTGTTCCTTCCCTGGAAGTTGGGGTGCTGATGAAAGTTCCAACCCCTCTAATCACAGGGTTGGTTCCTCTGGCAACCGGCCCCCATTCTGAAGCTACCAAAAGCTCTCAGCCACCAGTCATCTAATTAACATAAACTCATGTTTGGTTGAAAAGGGGTTATTATGAATCACAAAAGATGTTCCTTTCACCCCTAGGACTGAGGATTTTAGAAACTGTGCTGGGAGCTGGGGATGAAGACCAAATATTCATTTCTTTTTATATTACAATATCAGTCTATTCTGCTTGCTATTTCTTCTTCCTCTTCCTCTACTCTTTTTTCCCTTTTCTCATTCTTTTTTATTTTCCTCATTTTACTTTTTCTTTTATTTTTACGATTTTTAATTTTCCTTTTTACGTTCGTTTTTAAATTTTTCTTTCTTTATTCTGTTAATCTTTTCCCAATTTTTCTTTTTGCTTTATTCTTTTATTTTTTTATTGCCATTTGCTTTTCTCATTCTTTTCTCTTTTTTCCTCATTATTTCTTTTTTCTTTATTTTGTTAATTTTTTTCATTTTTTGCTTTTCTCACTTTGTCTTTATTTCCTATTTTATTTTTATCATTCTCTGTCTCTCTCTGTCTCTCTGTCTGTCTGTCTCTCTCTCTTTAGTAAGTTAGTTTTGTTAGCAGTACGATGGGGCCTGTCTGCCATCTCTGCTGAGGAGGAGGCCCTGATAGGGAAATACTAGCACCTCAAGGCGGTGACGCTCATCCCTGTACCTCCCTGCCAGCACCAGGGAGCTCGCCCTACCCTCTTGGGATCACACCTTCTCCAGTTAGAGAAGATCTTCCTCTCTCTGAGCTTCAGGCACCTTCCTGGCTGCCACCGCTATTGCTGTCACTGCTGTCACCAGGAGATTCCCTGGGGGTCAAGGTGGGAGAATGGAAAAAAGTAACAACCAGGCACTTTCTCCACTTTCTCGGACCCTCAGGAGCCCTTTTCCCCACACCTCAGACCAGAAAGCAAGGGTTCCTTTTGGAGCACTTTCTGTTTGCATCTGGTGTTCACTTCCAGCTTTCCAGGCCAGATGACCTGAGAGGGGGGACATGGGACACTCACCATGGGCTTGGGGGTCCTTCAGATTCTGATCTCCTTCCTCAGTTCACCTGCTCCTGTCCACTTTTTGTTGTTCTCAGATAGCTGCTCCATGTACTCCGTCTAGACTTATTGTCAGGGGGGAGGCATGTGAGAGTGTTTGGACTCCATCTTGCCCAGAACAAGAACCCCAATGCATACAATTTTAATCCAGTGTTATAAACAGTAAAAAGCAAAAACAAAAAAACCCTTGCTTCCACAGCAGGCACAATGCCCAACACTAATGGCTGGGATTCTCTTCACGTGGCCTCCAGTAGCCGTGTTCCTCCTGCGGGACTGAGCCTTCTGGCCACCTCAGGGGTCGGCCGAGGCAGACGCTGTCCTAATGGGGCACTCCCGAGGCTGGGTTCCTCAGGGCCTGGCTCCTGTCTTCAACTTCCTAACCTCCCCCACGCAGCCCAGGTGCTAAGTAAGGTGGCCTGCCTTCAGAGCTTCCTGAGCCATGACAGAAGCCTCAGGGAGAAAGTGACACCTGGAATGCCTGGCTGAGAAGTTTGGCCAGGACAGGAAGCTGCTGAGGATTCTCGAGGAACATCATCATGTCACCGTCACCATGGAAATAGTAACAGCTAACATGTGGTAAGCACTTAGCGTGTGCCACACACTGTGCTATGTATTTTTACATACAGGATTGCATGTACATGACTACATTCAATCCTCCCAGCAGGTTATGGGATAGGCACACTTTCCCCTCATTTGCAGGGGAGGAAACCACTTCTACCTGCAAGGGTCACATGGTACCAACATCAAGGGGGCAGGGAAGTGTAATCCTATCCTACGGGAGGAAGAACTGGTGTGGGATTGCTTGTGCACAGAACTCACGCTGACGCCAGACACCTATCAGCTGTGACCGTGGGCATCAAGTCGTCTTCAGTGTAACGAGGATAACAATGGTGCCCACTCTGTCGTGCAGCCAGGACACAATTACAGCTCCAGCATGCTTTGCCTGGTGGCTGGCACACAGGAGGCACACAGTAAATTCACCTATTTTTTGTTTGTTTTTCCTACATGCATGGGCCTAG